>NW_027649797.1:0-1479763 GCF_965287045.1 Carcharhinus amblyrhynchos
AGGGGTATCACTAGGCCTCAGGCTCTTTGGGAGGGGTTCTTCCCAAAAATTCTAAGTGTCGAATATGCGTAAAAACTGAATAAATCAGTGTTCTTTTTCAGCAGGAGTTTCAAAATGACCCCCAGCACCACCGACCTCCCCCCAGAGGTCCTGCCCCCATCAGTCCCCACCTCCTTGACACTGCCCAATGTCCAGTGGGCAGTGTCAAGGTGCCCCCTAGGCATTGGCACTTTGCAGTGCCAGGGGCACAGGCTAGCACTGCCAGACTGACAATGTCTAGAGGGCAGCCTCCCCTGCACACGGCCCTCGGGGGCGAGGGGTGGAGGGGGGGGCTTCTATTGCCCCCTTTAACTCCAGCGGTGTCTGGCCACCAGCTCCCCACAAATGGGGAGCTTACTAAACCCCGCTGGAGTGAGCCACTCCTGGCGATGGGGGGAACGGGGGAAAGAGGGGCCAGCGGGCCTGGGGACTTCAGTCTCGGACCCACTAATCGTATTTAAATAGTGATAAAATGAGCATTTAAATAAATAATGCCGCTTCATGCCCATTTCCAGTGGGGAGCTGACGGTGCCAGGTCGGGCTGCCGGGGATGTGCAGAAGCCGTGTGCCCAGCGGGGAGCCTACGAAACGAGAATCGTGGGAGAATCACCCCCCTTAGTTTCTCCCTCTGAGCCTTTCGGCACTGGGTCGTCACTCACAGGAGTGTATGTGCCAGAAACACCTCTCCTCTTTCAGCAAGAGGACCCCCCCACCACTCTCTGAACAGAGGCTCAGTCCCCAGCCAGGCGAGGAGATTCCCGACTCGATTACACTGCAGCTGAATGTACCCTTTGTCTGAACTCCATGCAAATCAAGCAGTTACTGAGCGGTACAGATTGTCTGCTCACCTTACACTCCACAGCATGGCTGGATACCTGTGTGTGTGTGTGCGCTTTCACAACAACCATCTAGCTCTCAGTAGATAGATTACTGAGCCAGGTCGATCCCAGGTATGGAGGGATTTTCTTATGAGGAGAGGTTGAGTAGATTAGTTCTTACTCGCTGGAGTTTAGAAGAATGAGAGGTGATCTTATTAAGACATATCAGGTTCTCAGGGGGAGTAGATACTGAGAGGTTGTTTCTCCTTGTGGGCAGCATGGTGGCACAGTGATTGGCGCTGCTGCCTCACAGCTCCAGGGCCCTGCGTTCAACTCCAGCTTGGGTCCCTGTCTGTGTGGAGTTTGCACATTCTCCCCGTGTCCATGTGGGTTTCCTCCAGGTGCTCTGGTTTCCTCCCACAGGCCAAAGATGTTTAGGTTAGGTGTGTTAGCCATGCTAAATTGCCCCTTAGGGTCCTGGAATGCGAAGGTTAGAGAGATTGGCGGGGTAAATATGTGGGTTCAGGGGATAGGGCCTGGGTAGGATTGTTATTGGTGCAGGCTTGATGGGCCAAATGGCCTCCGTCTGCACTGTAGGGTTTCTATGAGATGACACAATCTCAGGATAAGGGTTCATCTCTTTAAGATACAGATGAGAAATAATTCCTTCTGTCAGAGGGTACTGAATCTATGGAATTCTTTACCACAGAGATTCATTAAGTATGAGAGAGAGATTTTTAATCAGTAAAGGGATCAAGGGTTATGGCGATAAAACGGGTGCAGTCGAGGATTATCACATTAGATCAGCCATGATCTTTCTGAATGGCAGAGCAGACTCAATGGGCCGAATGGCCCACTTCTGCTCCGATGTCTTATTGCTTACTGTGTGTAAACTGGCTGTCCCGTTTCCTATACAGTGACTAATTAACACTGCTCAAAGTACTTCATCAGCTATGAATGAGTTTGGACATCCTGAGCTTCTGAAAGGCGCTATTTATGTTTATTTATTAGTCTCACAAATAGGCTTACATTAACACTGCAATGAAGATACTGTGAAAATCCCCCAGTCACCGCACTCCAGCACCTGTTCGGGTACACTGAGTGAGAATTCAGCATGGCCAATGCACCTAACCAGCACATCTTTCAGACTGTGGGAAGAAACCACAGCACCCGAAGGAAACCCACGCAGACACAGGGATAACATGCAGGCTCCGCACAGACAGTGACCCAAGCCGGGAACTGAACCCGGGTTCCTGGCGTTATGAGGCAGCAGTGTTAGCCAATGAAGCAACTGACTTGTGAATAAAGTTACTGACTCTCCAGGTATGAAAGGTTAATCTCCAGGATACAGCCCTCTGCAAAACCTGGGAGAAAAATCCCAGAAACTGTAACATTCATCAAGTGTTGGCTTCATTTGCTTTAATCATTTTAATTTCTTAGTTACTAGAATGTTGGGAGCTAAGGAAAGGACACATATGCAAACACAGACAAACATATACACACACACACAAACACACAACACATACACAACAAACATGGATACACAAATACACACATGCATAGGCAAATACAGATGCGTGCAAACACATATACACAAAACACACAAATACACACACCAATACACACATGCATATGCAAACACATACAAACACATATACACACAAACATGCAAACACACAAACACAGACACACAAATTCACCCGCAAACACAGATGTGTGCAAGCACATACATACAAGCACACACATGTAAACACACAAACACATACACACACAAACCTGCAAACACATCCACACACATACACAAATACTCACCCACACACAAACTTTCCAGCATTTCCACCTCAGTCAGAGCTATCTCCACACTAATCCCAATATTCTGTTCAATTCCTGTTTGCTCGTTCTGGACTGGTTATCTAATTCCCTCTTCAACAATGTGATTAACTCACGCTGTTGCGAGTATCTTGAGTCCTCAACTCCGCCACAGACAGACTCCTTCAAAACCTGTTCACACATTGGGCACGATCCCTATCAGACTATCCCAGCACTATCGACCAGCAAATCGGTTCGGTTAATCATCTGTTATTTACTCTCTGCACTGTTTCAGCACTTACAAGCACAGCTCCTGCCGGTTACCAGTGAGTCACTGGATATACAAGTATAAACCACAGCAATAAATATACAGAGTATAACATCACGTCAGAAAGAAGGTGTATTGTCTTTTCTTCAAAGTGAATTCATAGGATAGTGGAATGAACCATTGAGGTCCATCATGCTTGTGTCAGTTCTTTACGAGGTTTTTCCAATTAGTCCCAGTCCCCTCCTGCCTTCCCCAGAGGCCTGTCAATCTTTCCTATTCAAGAACATATCCAATTTCCTTTCGAAAGTCTGGAATGAACTGACTGCATTCCAGACCACGACAACTCGCTGAGTAGAAAAAAACAAAAGCTCCTCATGTCACCCCTCCAGGCTCTGTTACCCACGACCATGTCCTGTGCCTGGAGGTATACATACTTCTGCTGTCTCTCATCTTTGCTTTCAGTTTACTGAGATTTAAAGATGATCAGAAAGCTCTGACAGGCGGGATTCACTCTAACAAGAGGCCGGTAGAGATATTGCTGTCAAATGTCCACCTTCAGGCCTGAATGAGCAGTGTGTTTGAAGTCACATTGTACTGAAGGGGCCTGTGATATTGCCGCAGTGTGCTGACAATGTCTACACTGCATCAGTCACATCATTCTTATTCAGATCTTAAAATGCATATGTCAACATTCAGGTGTCACACTCTGTTACTCATTTCCTGAGCACTATATTCACCTCAGAATCTGCAATCTGTTTGCACTGACAGCACTGCCTCTAAGCTAATTCACTCTCTTCAGTGAGAATGTTCAATAATGGGACAGTGTAGAGGGAGTTTTATCCTGTATCTAACCCCGTGCTGTACCTGTCCTGGGAGTGTTTGATGGGGACGGTGTAGAGGGAGCTTTACTCTGTATCTAACCCTGTGCTGTACCTGTCCTGGGAGTGTTTGATGGGGACAGTGTAGAGGGAGCTTTACTCTGTATCTAACCCTGTGCTGTACCTGTCCTGGGAGTGTTTGATGGGGACAGTGTAGAGGGAGCTTTACTCTGTATCTAACCTGTGCTGTACCTGTCCTGGGAGGGTTTGATGGGGACAGTGTAGAGGGAGCTTTACTCTGTATCTAACCCCGTGCTGTACCTGTCCTGGGAGGGTTTGATGGGGACAGTGTAGAGGGAGCTTTACTCTGTACCTAACCTCATTCTGTGCCTGTCCTGGGAGTGTTTGACGGGGGACAGTGTAGAGGGAACTTTACTCTGTATCTAACCTCATTCTGTACCTGTCCTGGAAGTGTTTGACGGGGGACAGTGTAGAGGCAGCTTTACTGTGTATCTAACCCCGTACACCTGTCCTGGAAGTGTTTGATGGGGACAGTGTACAGGAAGCTGTACTCTGTAACTAAGCCTAAGTTGTACCTGTCCTGGGAGTATTTGATGAGGACAGTGTAGAGGAGATTTACTGTGCATATAACCCCGTGCACCTGTCCTGGGAGTGTTTGATGGGGACAGTGTAGAGGGAGCTTTACTTTGTATCTAACCTCATGCTGTACCTGTTCTGCGATGTTCAATGGGGACAATATAGACGGAGCTTTGCTCTGTATCTAACACCACGCTGTAAGTGTCCTGGGAGCATGTGATGGGGACAACGTAGAGGGAGTTTCACACTGTATCTGTCCAAGGAGTGTTTGATGGGGACAGTGTAGAGGGAGATTTACTCTGTATCTAACCCCATGCTGCATGTGTCCTGGGAGTGTTTGATGGGGATAGTGTAGAGGGAACTTTATTCTGTATCGAACCCCAAGCTGTACCTGCCCTGGGAGTGTGATAGGGACAGTGTAGAGGAGCTTTATTGTGTATCTATCCCTGGGCTATACCTGAAATGGGAGTGTTTGATGGAGACAGCATAGAGGGAGCTTTACTCTTTATCTAACCTCCTGCTGTACCTGTCCTGGGACTGTTTGTTGGGACAGCATGAAGAGATCTTTACTCTGCATGTAACTCTGCGCTTTGCCTGAGCTGGGAGTGTTTGATGGGACAGTGTGGAGGGAGCTTTACTCTGTACCTGTCTTGGGTGTGTTTGATTGGAGTCATGATGTAGAGATGCCGGGGTTGGACTGGGATAAACACAGTAAGAAGTCTCACAACTCTAACCTGGTGTTGTGAGACTTCTTACTGTGTTTGGTGGGACAGTATAGAGGGAGTTTTATCCAGTCTCAATATTTTGCAAAGTTCACAGCCACAGTAACAGAGTTTATTTTGAACCAGCTTAAGGCCGCATTGCTTTATTAAGTTGGAAAATATTTTACTTTTTTTTCAAAATCTCAGGAACAGCTGTCTACAGAACTGGTGTGGAAATGGAATTCAGTTACAAACAGCCCTCGGTGATCCGGGCTTCCGGAGAAATATAGGAAACAAAATACATGAAAACATATTTACAAATTAATTGTTGCTATTTTCAGTGCACTGTTGTGCATTCAGTCTTTTTATTTCCTGTCTATATAATCGATTAATTCGAATGCCACAGTGGGAGCCAGTGTGGAAACTACCAGTGTTACCTGATCCCCTTGACCCTGGTGGAAATGATATCAACCCCCCTTTCCCCCTTTGTGAAACCTGGCATTGTCCATGTGGCTTAGACCTAGACCACACTAAGCTCAGCATGGATCTGAGAGGAAATGACAGAACAGTTACATTAATCTGTTTAAACATCTTCCACGTGGATGGCACAGTGGTTTGCATTGCTGCCTCACAGGGACCCAGGTTCGATTCCCGGCCTTGGGTGACCATCTATGCAGAGTTTGCGCATTCCCCCCGTGTCTGCTTGGGTTTCCTCTGGATGCTCTGGTTTCCTCCCACAGTCAGGAAGTGCGGGTTAGGGTGCATTGGCAATGCTAAATTGTCCCTCAGTGTACTTGAGCAGGCACTGGACTAGGGGATTTTCACAGTAACCTCATTGCAGTGTTAATGTAAGCCTACATGTGATGCTAATAAATAAACGTATTGTGACAGTCTCACACACGGCTGGAGACAAGCTCAGTGCTTCCCATCCCTCACACACCCCCCCCCCCCGATAGTCACCAATAATTTCAAGTCTGGGCCATTGCTCAGAACTGCTGGTCGAGTGAGGCAGGGGTGGGGAGGCTGGGGGAGGGGGGTGGATAAGGGCGGTGCCACGTACGGGGGGTGGGGTGGGGGAAGAGGGTATCAGCACCTGAAGAAACCAATCTTCAGTGAGGAACGCACACTGGCAGCGAGGAGAGAAACAAAACTAAACAACAACAACAACTTTCATTCATATACCACCTTTACCATAACAAAATAGTCCAACAGGCAACTTGCAAGAGCGTTATCAATTTGATAGTGAGCCACAATAAAGAGACAGTCGGAGGGGTGGGGAAATAACAGGTTCAAGGAGGTATGCTTTAAGCAGCTTTTTAAGGGATTGGAGTTGGAGAGGAGGAGGGGGTCAGTGAGAGAATGTCAAAGCTTAGGGCCCAGGCAGCTGAAGGCACTGGGTCAGGGGGAGAGAGTGGGATACGGACAAGAGGCAAGAGTTGGAGGAGCACAGAGATCTCAGAGGGTGCAGGAGGTTATATAGTTTAATGTTTTTAAAGGTTAAAGTTGATTTATTCATTAGTGTCACAAGTAAGGTTAACATTAACACTGCAATGAAGTTACTGTGAAAATCCCTTAGTTGCCACACTCCAGCACCTGTTCGGGTACACTGAGGGAAAACTTAGCACTGCCAATGGACCCTAACCAGCACGTCTTTCAGACTGTGGGAGGAAACCGGAGCACCCGGAGGTAACCCACACTGACATGGGGGGAATGTGCAAACTCCACACAGTCGGTGACCCAAGCCAGGAATCGAACCACTGGGCCTGAGTTGGAGGAGCGTGGCAATCTCAGAGTGCCGTGGACCCGGAGCAGGTTATAGAAGATGGAGAGGGACAAATTGGAGGGATCAGAATATAAAGGTGAGAATTTTAAATTTGAGTCATTAATGCAACGGGAACCAACAGGAGTCAGCGAGCACCAGATGGGCAAATGGAAATTGGGGCAAGATTAAAAGAAAACTCAGATACACACTGACAGACAGACAGACACACACACACAGACACACAGTGCCCCCATCAAACATCAGCTGAGCTCAGGATTGGGCTGGTTGAATTATCTCCGAATCCCACAGGGAGATAAGCAGGGTGACAGGGGGGGTGACTTGTGCAAGAGAACCTTCCCACCAGGGAGTGAACAGGAGGAGAGGAGGTGCAGAGTGTGGGGGTTTGGAGTGAGAGAGACAGAGAAAAAAAGCTCAAAAGTTAACCAGCAGTAGTGTTGAAAGAAAGAACGGTTGAACTCACACATGAATTCCCAAGAGGCCGGAGCTTCTTGGGATCCTGTTGTGAGAGTTGGAGGGAGAGAGCAGAATGGTTAGAGTTGAACGGCCTACCTGAGTAATCCAGGTGTAGCGTGGGGAGCTTTGCAGCACTGGGTATGGCTCTCTCACACACTCCTTCCTCAGCACAAGTCGAAGAGGTTACAGTTAAGAGAATACAAAGCTGCCGCAGGTAAGACCGCCTCCGCCAGTTGAAAAGCCCTGGAAGCCGATCCCACAAACACATGACCCAGCCACCTCACCTTAATGTTCAAAACCCAGGTAACCTGCTCAGCTCAGAAACACCGGGGGGGGGACTGAGGTGGAGCTAGATAGTGTGAAAGGGTGTTGACAGACAGACAGACAGGGAGGGGGATGTCAGGAGAATTTTCCAGGATTACAGGTTCTGCAGGCTGCAAATAGCAATTCCCGGAGTCTGAGCCTCTCACCTGGACATTTCCCGTCTTTTAGCCTTTGCTCTCTCTCAGTCTCTCTCCTATCACATTCTGTACCATGTCTCAGGGTGCAAAGGTGAGCCGAGTTAATGATTGTTAACTTTTTGGCTCATTTTCTTTCATCTGACATTTTAAAGCTCGCCTCCACCTTCTGAAAGGCAGCTAGGGATGGGCACTGAATCCCACAGACCCTCACCTCCCATCGGCAAACAAACAGGGACCATTCAGTCCCAAACTTGGGAAACGGGAGGTTAAGTGGGAGTGAACCAAGACATGAAAGACTTGCATTTGCATAGCACCTGGTTATAGCTCCCCCAGGAGGTGCTTCACAGTTAGGGAGCTGAAGAGTGAAGGTCGCTGGGAAATGGAACCAACCAACCAACCCCTACAAGCAAATCCTCACACACAGGGGAGGGGGAGGGGGATGGGGAGGGGGAGGGGAGGGGGAGGGGAGGGGGAGGGGGATGGGGAGGGGGAGGGGGAGGGGGGATGGGGAGGGGAGGGGGAGGGGGAGGGGGGAGGGGGATGGGGAGGGGAGGGGGAGGGGGAGGGGGGTGGGGATGAGGGGGGTGGGGGATTGGGGGGGGGAGGGGGTGGGGGATTGGGGGGGGGAGGGGGGTGGGGGATTGGGGGGGGAGGGGGGTGGGGATTGGGGGGTGATGGGGGATGAGGGGGTGGGGTGATGGGGGATGAGGGGGTGGGGGGATGGGGGATGAGGGGGTGGGGGGATGGGGGATGAGGGGGTGGGGGGATGGGGGATTGGGGGATGAGGGGATGGGGGGTGTGGGGGATGAGGGGGTGGGGGGGTGGGGGTGGGGGATGAGGGGGTGGGGGGTGGGGGATGAGGGGGTGGGGGGATGAGGGGGTAGGGGATGGGGGGTGTGGGGGGATGAGGGGGTGGGGGGTGGGGGATGAGGGGGTGGGGGGATGAGGGGGTAGGGGATGGGGGGTGTGGGGGGGTGGGGGATGGGGGGTGTGGGGGGATGGGGGATGAGGGGGTGGGGGATGGGGGTGTGGGGGATGGGGGGGTGGGGGGTGTGTGGGGGGAGGGGGATGGGGGTTGTGTGGGGGGAGGGGGATGGGGGTTGTGTGGGGGGAGGGGGATGGGGGTTGTGTGGGGGGAGGGGGATGGGGGGTGTGTGGGGGGAGGGGATGGGGGGTGTGTGGGGGGAGGGGGATGGGGGTGTGGGGGGGTGGGGGGTGGGGGATGGGGTGTGTGGGGTGGGGGGGTGGGGGGTGTGTGGGGGGTGTGTGGGGGAGGGGGATGGGGGTTGTGTGGGGGGAGGGGGATGGGGGTTGTGTGGGGGGAGGGGGATGGGGGGTGTGTGGGGGGAGGGGGATGGGGGGTGGGGGGTGTGTGGGGGGTGGGGGATGGGGGGTGGTGTGGGGGATGGGGGGTGTGGGGGGAGGGGGATGGGGGGTGTGTGGGGGGGTGGGGGATGGGGGGTGTGTGGGGGATGGGGGGTGGTGTGGGGGGTGGGGGATGGGGGGTGTGTGGGGATGGGGGGTGTGGGGGGGTGGGGGATGGGGGGTGTGTGGGGGGGTGGGGGATGGGGGGTGTGTGGGGGGGTGGGGATGGGGGGTGGGTGGGGGATGGGGGGTGGGTGGGGGGTGGGTGGGGGGTGGGGGATGGGTGGGGGGTGGGTGGGGGGTGGGGGATGGGGGGTGTGTGGGGGTGGGGGATGGGGGGTGTGTGGGGGGTGGGGGATGGGGGGTGTGTGGGGGTGGGGGATGGGAGGTGTGTGGGGGGTGGGGGGATGGGGGTGTGTGGGGGGATGGGGGGTGTGTGGGGGGTGGGGGTGGGGGATGGTGGTGTGTGGGGGGTGGGGAATGGGGGGGATGGGGGGAGTGGGGGTGGGGGAGTGTGGGGGGTGGGGGGGAGTGGGGGTGGGGGGAGTGGGGGTGAGGGGGTGGGGGGGGGTGGGGGGGAGTGGGGGGGAGTGGGGGTGGGGGGGAGTGGGGGTGAGGGGGTGGGGGTGGGGGGGAGTGGGGGTGAGGGGAGTTGGGGGGAGGGGAGGGGGGTGAGGGGGGTGGGGGGGGGGGGTGGGGGGAGTGTGGGGGGGTGGGGGAGGGGTGGGGAGGGAGTGGGGGCTGGGGGGGGTGAGGGTGGGGGGGGAGTGGGGGGGTGAGGGTGGGGGGGTGGGGGGGGGGGGGGAGTGTGGGGGGGAGGGGGGTGGGGGTGGGGGAGGGGGGGTGAGGGGGGTGGGAGGGTGAGGGTGAGGGGGGTGAGGGGAGGGGGGGAGAGGGGGGGTGGGGTGGGGAGTGGGGGGGTGGGGTGGGGAGAGGGGGAGTGGGGGGGTGGGGTGGGGAGGGGGGCAGGGATGTGGGGAAGGAGTTGTGGGGTGGGGGTAGAGGGAGGGAGTTGTGGGGCGGGGGTGGGGGGAGGGAGGTGGGAGTTGTGGGTGGGGGAGTTGTGGGTGTGAGGAGGGGAAGGGAATTGGGGGTGTGGGGGGGGAAGGGTATTGGGGGGTGCGGGGGGGAGGGTATTGGGGGGTGCGGGGGGGGAAGGGTATTGGGGGGTGCGGGGGGGAAGGGTATCGGGGGGGGGGGTATTGGGGGGTGCGGGGGGGGAAGGGTATTGGGGGTGCGGGGGGGGAAGGGTATTGGGGGTGCGGGGGGGAAGGGTATTGGGGGGTGCGGGGGAGGGGAAGGGTATTGGGGGGTGCGGGGGGTTAAGGGTATTGGGGGTGCGGGGGGGAAGGGTATTGGGGGGTGCGGGGGGGGAAGGGTATTGGGGGTGCGGGGGGGGAAGGGTATTGGGGGGTGCGGGGGGAAGGGTATTGGGGGGTGCGGGGGGGGGAAGGGTATTGGGGGTGCGGGGGGGGAAGGGTATTGGGGGGTGTGGGGGGGAAGGGAGTTGCGGGGGAGGGAATTGGGTGGGTGTGCAGGGGGCAGGGAATTGGGGGGGAGGGAATTGGGTGTGTGGGGAGGGGGGGAGTTGGGGTGTGGTTGGGGAAGTTCCCTGCTGTTCTTCGTAAAGTCATTTAAAAAATTAGTGGTTTAATTTCTGTCGGCAAGCCAGGATAAACAGGCCTTAGTTTTATATTTTTATTCTGTTTATTTATTAGTCACAAATAAGGCGTACGTTAACACTGCAATGAAGTTACTGTGAAAATCCCCTAGTCGCCACATTCGGTGCCTGTTTGGGTACACTGAGGGTGAATTTAGCATGGCCAGTGCACCTAACCAGCACGTCTTTGGACTGTGGGAGGAAACCGGAGCACCCAGAGGAAACCACGCAGACACGGGGGTAATGTACAGACTCCACACAGGCAACACCCCAAGCCAGGAATCAAACCCAGGTCTCTGGTGCTCTGAGGCAGCAATGCTAATCATTGTGCCACCCATTATATCTTTTTCAAATGACGGCAACCACAACACAGTGTTCCCTCAATACTGCAAGGTGAATGCAAACTCAGTTTATGGCCACCAGTCTCTGGAGCGGGACTTGAACCACAACCTTCCAGCACCAAGGGAAAAGAGCTAGCCAGTAAGCGAAGCCTGGCACTCCAGCACCTTAAAAAGTCTGACAACACCAGGTTTTAGTCCAACTATTTATTTGATAATATACTCACAAGCTTTCGGGTTAGCCCCTTCGTCAGGTGAATGGAGAGTTCTGGCCTCAGTCAGAGCATATAAAGCACCAGACAGTTTAGAGATTACTGTCTAAACTGTCTGTGCTTTATATGCTCTGACTGAGGCCAGAACTCTCCATTCACCTGACGAAGGGGCTAACCCCGAAAGCTTGCGAGTATATTATCAAATAAATAGGTTGGACTAAAACCTGGTGTTGTCAGACTTTTTACTGTGTTTACGCCAGTCCAACGCCGGCATACCCACATCATGACTCCAGCACCTTCCAGCTCAGTGTCTGCACTCTGCAATGCTTTCCCTTCTCACCCACTGGGGATTTTCCTGAGGTGTTACACAAGATGGCATCAACTGGGTAGCAGCTCTCAGTCTGGGCATCAGTGGGTACAGTTGGTACCAAAGCCCTGGGCTGGGGATGGGAGCATTATCAGCCCAACCCAGAAACCCTATACTCTTCCCCCACTCCCATCACTGTCCTCCATCTTCTCCCCTTCTCCTTCCTCTCCTCCTCTTTTCCCCTCCCCGCCTCTTTCACACTCTGCTTCTCCTGCCCCTGTGTCTCTACATCTCCTGCCCCTGTGTCCCTACATCCCCCGCCCCTGTGTCCCTACATCCCCCGCCCCTGTGTCCCTACATCCCCCGCCCTGTGTCCTACATCCCCGCCCCGGGTCCCTACATCCCCCGCCCCTGTGTCCCTACATCCCCCGCCCCTGTGTCCCTACATCCCCCGCCCCTGTGTCCCTACATCCCCCGCCCCTGTGTCCCTACATCCCCCGCCCCTGTCCCTACATCCCCCGCCCCTGTGTCCCTACATCCCCGCCCCTGTGTCCCTACATCCCCCGCCCCTGTGTCCTACATCCCCCTGCCCCTGTGTCTCTACATCTCCTGCCCCTGTGTCCCTACATCCCCTGCCCCTGTGTCCCTACATCCCCTGCCCCTGTGTCCCTACATCCCCCGCCCCTGTGTCCCTACATCCCCCGCCCTGTGTCCCTACATCCCCCGCCCCTGTGTCCCTACATCCCCCGCCCCTGTGTCCCTACATCCCCCGCCCCTGTGTCCCTACATCCCCCGCCCCTGTGTCTCTACATCTCCTGCCCCTGTGTCTCTACATCCCCTGCCCCTGTGTCCCCACATCCCCTGCCCCTGTGTCCCTACATCCCCTGCCCCTGTGTCCCTACATCCCCTGCCCCTGTGTCCCCACATCCCCTGCCCCTGTGTCCCCACATCCCCCTTCCCACCGTGTATGTCATGGGGATCACCAGAGGATACTGAGACTCAGCGAGGCCCTCTGTTGGAACCCAGGTGGCCAGGCAGTGCAGAACATAATACTGGAGTCGATCTTTGCACAGGAACAAATTGTTCTTCTCAGAGACACATTTTCAGTCTCCAAACAACAATGCCTCTTTTACACCTGCCCCTGTAAATATAGATTTGAGAAAATATTGAGCCTTTCCCATCCCTTGGCAGGTAGCTCGCTGTAAAAACCACATTGACAAGGGCATCCAACACTGAATCAGGTCTGCCCATTCAACTGGCTCCAAACTACAGCAGCAACTATTGGCAACAAGACCTCTGCAAGTCAGCACAGCCTTTATGGGCCGATTGGCCTTCTGTACTGTGGGGATGCTATGATTCTGAATTAACAAAAGTCCAGGGGTGGAATTCTCCCAACCAGCCTGTGGTGGGTTTGGTGGTGGACAAATGTGCTGAATCTTGCATGACCCAAAAACTCCGAAAACTTCCAGAGTAAAATCCCATGGCAATTCTCCCAAAGGCAGGTCACTCTTCCCACTGGCAAGTGGCACATGGCATTTGCATTCATTTGCATCTCATGAATACCCATTAAATCCCATTGTCCAGTCCTTGGCCCATAGGCTTGTGTGCCTTGGCATCGTAAGTGCACATCTAAATATTTCTTAAATGTTACGAGGGTCTCTGCCTCCAGCAGCCTCTCAGGCAGTGAGTTCCAGACTCCCACAACCCTGAGGGTGAAAAGTTTCACCTCATATCCCCTTTAAACCTGCTGCCCCTTACCTTAAATCTGTACCCCCCAGGTCACTGACCACTCCACCAAGGGGAAACATTCCTCCTGCTTATTCAATCAATGCCTCTCAATTTTATATATCTCAATCACGCCCCACTCAGTCCCCTCTGCTCCAAAAAAAACAATCCCAGTTCACCCAATCTCTCCTTATAACTAAAATTCTCCAGCCCAGGCAACGCTCTGGTAAATCTTTTCTACACCCTTTCCTGTGCTCTCACATCCCTTCTATCATATGGATCCCCAGAATGCACACAATACTCTAGCTGTGGCCTAACCAACATTTTAAACCTCCCTGCTCACAAACCCTGTGACTCAGCTAACAAAGGTAACTGCTAAACTTGAGATCCCAGGCTAACAGAAACTCTGGGACCTGACCCAATGGTAGCCAAGATCATTGTGGGGTGGGGGGGGGTGGCTTCCGCTCCTGTGTTCTTTGGGTGGGGTTGGTGATTGGGAGTGCCAAATCCCGCAAGAGGCCCAAATTGTGTTTTACATGGACATAAAGTTATGATGCGACAACGCACCCCCCCACACTCCCCCCAGTGACGTAATGGGAATCCCCATTAGAATAAATTAGCATCTGATTATCTGGCATCTGTGTGGGATAATTCTCCCTATCCCACTCCCCACTGTTACCTTATCCATTCACTCCAACATCCAGATGGCAAACAGAACCTGCCATAGGAGTTCTGGGGTGTGCAACACTGAGGGGGAGAGGGTCATTCCATGGGCACTGCCCCCCAGCACCAGCCCTTGGCATTGACCCCTGACACTGTCCCCGGCGTTGCCCCCAGCATTGACCCTTAACACCAGCCCCCTGCTGCCACTGACCGCTGACACTGTCCCTGACAAGCTCAGGGGCTCAGTGCCGAGGGCCGTGCACTGGGGGGTGTTGCATGGGGAGTGGTTCTGTGTGGGGTGGGGTTACTGTGTGATGGTGTGGGGCTGAGGGGTGTTGGGGGAGGGGGGGATCCATTTTTAATTCGTTACATTGGGACAGCTTTTAAAAATGGCGGCCCACTCTTTCGAAACTAAGAGGCCGGTGAACCCACCCTGCCGGCCTGGTGACGTGGGACCCGTGCCGAGCAATATGGCGGAGAAAGCCGCTGTCGGGGCTGGGGGCTTCAATGCCACTTTCCCCGCCTGCGACGACACTCTGGAATATTCCGTCCCGTGTATTCACGTCTCCTCCAGGCAGCAGTAAGAAATCTCACAACACCAGGTTAAAGTCCAACAGGTTTATTTGATAGAAGAGAGAACTCTCCACACACCTGATGAAGGAACAGCGTCTCCGAAAGCTAGTGGTGTTTACTATCAAATAAACCTGTTGGATTTTAACCTGTTGTTTGTGAGACTTCTTACTGTGTTTACCCCAGTCCAACGCCGGCACCCCCACAGCAGACAGATCCTGTTGCTCCTTACATGGGGAGGCAGCAAGCGAGTACTGACTGGGACTGGTTCCTTCCCCAGCTCTCCTGCCGTACTGACAGCCCCGGGTCAGAAACATCTGGACTGTGAACTGACACTTCAAACAATCCTTGAAATGTTTTCTCATTGTTTTTCATGCGTAAATTATTTAAAATGTTTTCTCAATCACCTTTCCTCTCTCAGTCTGATCCCAAATGCTATGGGATTTTTTTTTTGTTTAAACGGACATTTATTGACACATTTGGCAGCTAAAATATCTATTTCTTCTCGGAGACACCGACTGTGCTCCCTGTGGTCTTTGTGTGCTGGCCACGCACACGGAGACCCCAGAAGTGTCACAGACCCCTGTGCGCACGAATCTTCTTCAATTGCTCCAGATCCTCACGCAGTTTGTTATCCGGGCTGTTGGCCAAGACCTGGCTGTATTTTCCATCTTTAACGTCCTTCTGCCTGTTGAGGAACCAGTCAGAAATCTTGTGCTGATGAGGGTTCTGCATGATTGTTATAATGCGCTCAACCTCATCCTCAGAGAGCTCTCTTGCTCAGCACCACATGAGCCTTCAGCTGGAATCTGACTCCACATTTCCCCGTTGCTTTGTGAGTGAATCTCCACGGTCAGGGTTTGACGTTCAGTGACTCAGGCCTCGGACAGAGCTCATCCCTACCGGTCGTCCAATCGCACATGCACGTTATTCCAAAGAAGAGCTGGGATTTCTCCCCATTGTCCTGGAAAATATTTATCCTTCAACCGACATCATTAAAGCAGGGTAACTGGCCATTATCACACTCCTGTCTGTGGGAGCCTACTATGCACAAATTAGAGTTATAGAGCTTTACAGCATGGAAACAGGCCCTTCAGCCCAACTTGTCCATGCTACCCTTTTTTTAAAACCTCTAAGCTAATCCCAATTGCATGCATACAGCCCCTATCTCTCTATACCCATCTTACGCATGTAACTGTCTAAATGCTTTTTCATAGAAATCCTACAATGCAAAGAGGCCATTCAGCCCATCAAGTCTGCACCAACCACAATCCCACCCAGGCTCTACCCCAACATCCCTCCACATTTACCCACTAATCCCTCTAACCTACACATCTCAGGACACTAAGGGGCAATTTACCACAGCCAATCAACCTAACTCGCACATCTTTGGACTGTGAGAGGAAATCTGAGCACCCAGAGGAAACCCACGCAGACATGGGGAGAATGTGCAAACTCCACACAGACAGTGACCCAAGCCAGGAATCGAACCCAGGTTCCTGGAGCTGTGAAGCAGCTGTGCTAACCACTGTGCTACCGTGCCGTGCCTTTTTTAAAAGACAAAATTGTACCTGCTTCTACTACTACCTCTGGCAGCTTGTTCCAGACACTCACTACCCTCTGTGTGAAAAAATTGCCCGTCTGACAATTTTGTATCCCTCCCCTCTCACCTTAAACCTATGCCCTCTAATTTTAGACTCCCCTATCTTTGGGAAAAGATATTGACTATCTAGCTGATCTGTGTCCCTCATGTTATAGACCTCTATAAGATCACCCCTCAGCCTTCTATGCTCCAGAGAAAAAAGTCCCAGTCTATTCAGCCTCTCCTTATGACTCAAACTAGCAAGTCTTGGTAGCTTACTAGTAAATCTTTTCTGCACTCGTTCTCATTTAATAATATCCTTTCTATAATAGGGTGAGCAGAACTATACACAGTATTCCAAATGTGGCCTTACTAATGTCTTACACAACTTCAACAAGACATCCCAACTCCTGTATTTAATGTTCTGACCAATGAAACCAAGCACGCTGACTGCCTTTTTCATCACTCTATCCACCTGTGGGTCTACTTTCCAGGCGCTATGAACATGTATCCTTAGATCTCTTTGTCCTGTAACTCTCCCCAACACCCTACCATTAACTAAGTAAGTTCTGCCCTGGTTCAATCCAGCATAATGCATTACCTCGCATTTATCTAAACTCCACCTGCCATTCATTACCCCACTGGTTCAGGAGTTCTCGACATTACAACAGCGACCATGCTTCCGAAAGTGCCATGTTTCCTGCACAGGCTTAGGGATGTTCCAAGCTTGTGAAGAGATTAATATAATTGCAGGTCAGTCTCTCCTTGTTTACAGTGGGGGTTACTGGGTAGCAATCAGGAGCAGGAATGCAGTCCAATTTGTTTCCTTTCTTAATCCAAAGAATTCACCCTGAGACTCAGTGGCACGGTGGTTAGTGCTGCTGCTGCCTCACAGGTTCAATTCTGGGCCTCGAGTCACTGTGTGTGTGTGTGTGTGTGTGTGGAGTTTGCACATTCTCCAGTGTCTGCGTGGGTTTCCTCCAAGTGCTCCGGTTTCCTCCCACAGTCCAAAGATATGCGGGTTAGGTGCATTGACCACGCTAAATTGCCCCTTAATGAGGCACCATTTGATAAGATCATGACCTATCTAATTGTGGCCTTAGCTCGACTATCCTGTCTACCTCCTTTACTCTTTGGCTCCTGTGCGGAGTGCAAACTCGATGGGCTGAATGGTCTCTTTGTGCACTGTAGGAGTTCTCTAGACAGATCAGCAAACTGTGATAAATGGTGAACGTGGAGAGTGAAAGGGGGGTGAGATACCAAAAGTGTTGAAAGGAAGTATGGAATCACTTGGATCAGCCGTGTGTACCAGAGCACTGAGTAGTTTAGATGTGACATTCACTTTTACAACAGGAAAGCCAGCCAGTCCCTGTGGTTATTCTAATTGCTGTAATTAGTGACTCACTGCAGTCAGTGAATCCAGTTAACCCTCTCCAATCTCAGGCTGCCTTCTTCCTGCTCTGACACATTTGAAGATGAGGTCAAACAAGCGACTGCTTCAGTCTGACACTACGATGGAAATATTTTTGCTTTTTCTTGCAGTGTGAAGAAATGCGTAGTTTGCAAGCTGTTGTTTCCACTGACTATATTTTCAAAGCATGAGTCTTTTTGAGAGATTCCCTAAGCGAGACAGAAACCAAACGTCCAGTTTTCCGGGGAGGGGGGGGTTACAAATTACAATTCCTGACTGTGACAGAGATCTCAGCCCGTGACTTAGGTTGCTAGGGAAACAGAAACTAAGTGGGAAGGTAAGAACAAAGCCAAGAGGTCGAATTTCATCCCATGGTCAGAACAGCCACTTGGAGCTGAAAGAGAACAGTCCAGACGGGCTGTGTGCTGTTTGAGACAGTTTAGGAAGAAAGTTGTGGCATAGCTGCTTCCCTGAGCAGAGCAGAGCTAAGCGAGCAAGAGGGAGATATGTCTTTTATTGATAAGACTTTGTGCTTCATTCCTGCATGAATAAAGGAGCTGAACTCCTGGGAAGAATGGAGTTGTGAGTGATTCTGTGGCTGTGATTAGTGCATGTGTACTATCAGAGGTCATGATGTGGAGATGGACTGGGGTAAACACAGCAAGAAGTCTCACAACACCAGGTTAAAGTCCAACCGGTTTATTTAATAGTAAACGCACAAGCTTTCGGAAACCCGATGGGCTTACTATTAAATAAACTGGTTGGACTTTAACCTGGTGTTGTAAGACTTTTTACTGTACTGTCAGAGGTATCAGCAAACCTGTGAAATCTATCTCTGTTGTATGAGTTTTGAATGTAATGTGTGGTCAAGTTTAACCTATAGTGATTTGGGTTTGATTGTTAAAGTAAAAGCCTTAAAAAGTGAAATATTGTACGTTGTTTCCTTCCATTGGGGTCACTTGGGAAGCTTGAGTCTTTCACATTATAGAGTAATAAAGTGTGACACAGCACAGAAACAGGCCCTTTTATCAACTGGTTCATGCTAATCATGATGCCCTCCCAATTGCCCTTGTGTAGCCCTAATCCTTTCCTATCCATGTACTTATCCAAACACTTTCTAAATGTTACTGTTGTATCTGCCTCAATCACTTTCTCATTCCTTATACGCACCCTATATAATATACAATAATATATAATATCCATGGGGATCATAGTAAGAGTTTTACAAAACACTTTTGTTCCAAGGGTTTCTGCAACCTCCTTTCACCTGGTGATCCCATGTGGTCCTCTGGATCTATTATATCCTGCCCACCCATCTTTCAATTTGTGCAGCCCAGGGCTTTAGCTGCAACAAGACTCATTCCAGAGATTACAATGCCAACCGTGCAGTGCAGGGCTGAGGGAGAGTCACACTGGTGGAGGTGCTACTTTTTCAATAAGACGTTAAAACTGAGGCCCCATCTGTCCTCTCGAGTGGATTCAAATTCCCATACCAGTGTCCTGGTCACTACTTACTCCTCAACTAACATTACTATGGTCAGATTATTTGCTCATTATCACATAGCTGTTTGTGGAATCTTGCTGTGTATAAATTGGCTGCTGTGTTTTCTAAGTGATGACACTTCAAAGGTACCTCACTGGCTGTAAAGTACTTTGGCCTCCTGAGGAGGTTCTCATCTGTTGGATTGCTTTCTGTATCTCCGAATGCATTGTCAGTGCACCCAGACATGGGGTGGGATTTTCCGGCTGTGCTCGCCCCAAGGCCGGAAAATCCCACCCGAGGTCAAGGGACCTTTGCACCGTCCATGTCCTGCCCACTACCGTTCCTGTGGGGGGGTGGGATGGGAAAACTCAGCCTCGTGATCTGTCAGGCTGTTGAGGGCTTGTTTTGTTTGATCACATTGACTCTAAATTGAGAAAGTTTCGCCAGTGCTCTTCCCAAAGTTCTCTGATAGTCTTTGAGAAGAAGAGTTTCGCCCTCTTCAACTGAGGGATCATTTGCTTTGGGTCCACAGATGAGGTGAAGGCCTGGAAGAAGCTACACATCCAACAGCTGAAGAATAACAACACGTGTGGTCCAGACACCATTCTCACAGAGATCCATCAAGTTAATAATCAGCGAAATCACGTTCACACTCCAAGACTTTTGTACAGAACTCTGGGAAGAAGAGATAATGCCTCGTGTGTGTTGCAATGCCATTCATGTTTCACTTTTTAAGAAGGGTGATAAATTAATTTGTGGGAACTATAGCAGCATATTGTTTCAGTGCACTGCAGGGAAAATTCTTACACAAATCTTCCATCCCATCAGAAAAAATATATTTCCACAGGTCCAGTGTGGTTTCCAGTCATCCGGGGAATCACATATATGATCGTTATTGCTCAATAAATCCAAGGAAAGTGTGTGGGGAAAGACAAAGAGCCCCATCTAGCCTTTACTAATCTGTCAAAGGCCTATGATTCCATCATTTGTGAAGCCCTTTGAAAAGTATTCCAGAGACTTGGATGTCCAAGAAAAGTTTGTTACTATCCTATGAGTCTTGCATGACAGTATGTAGGCAATCATCCTTCACAATGGATAGGAGCTGTTTCATATCCATACAGACAGCAGGCAGGGCTGTGCTAAGGAGCCAACTATCTACTCCTTTTGTTCTCTATTTGCTCCACCATCTACGTCAGCCTGGTCCTGGAAATCATTCATGAGCAACTTCCACAAGATGCCATGATTGAGTTTCAAATCAACAGGAAGCTTCTCACCCTCAACAAGGCTGAGAGCCAAGGCTAAGGTAATCCCCTGGCATGCCTAGCAGGTGGCTGAAGATGCCAGTGCGGAGGCAACGAACACCTGCCTACACTCATTATAACAAGGCCCAGGCTGCACTGCGCTGATCGAGCAGGCGATTGGCCTGCTGAAGGTGCTGTTCCAGTGCCTGGATTGGGATGCTCCACACACAGATTAATAAAGGCCAGATAGGGCTCTTTGTCTTTCACTACACACTTTCTTGGATTTATTGAGCAGTAACAATTGTATTTCTGATTCCCCAGTTGACTGGAAACCACACTGGGCCTGTGGAAATATATTTTTGTTGATAGGATTTGAGAATTTGTGTGAGAATTTTCCCTGTAATGCACTGAAACAATATGCCTCTATAGTTCCCGCAAATGCTCTGCACTATATCGCCCCAGAGGGTCGCCCGCATTGCTGTAGTCTGTTCTTCACAACTTAGTGTTACAGAGGGGAGGCCACCTGGATCTGAAGGAGATGGAGGAGCATCTCTTTGGATGAGGAGGATGTTGAGGAGTGCAGTGAGGATGACAATACAGAGAAGTGGAAGAAGCCCAGGCAGTGGTCAGGGCCTGACTGGGCCGACATGCTAGGGATGGTCTCATAGCGTCTCAGTCCAGGATGAGCAGGACTAGGATTGATTAGCTCTCCTGACAGCATCAGGGACCCAGGTTCAATTCCTGGCTTGGGTCACTGTGTGTGTGGAGTCTGCAGGTTGTCCCCGTGTCCGCATGGGTTTCCTCTGGGTCCTCTGGTTTCCTCCCACATTCCGAATATGTACAGGTTAGGTTGATTGGCCATGGTAAAATTGACCCTTATTGTTCTGGGATGTGCAGGTTAGAGGGATTAGCGGGGTAAATGTGTGGGATTGTGGTTGGTGTAGACTTGATGGGCTGAATGGCCTCCTTCTGCACTGTAGGGATTCTGTGATTTCTTTTCATTATTTACGTTTTCACTCTTAAGTTGACAAATGCAACTTCACAACAACACTGTTAGACAAGAGAGGGGTGTGCTTCGATGGAGGGGAATGGTGGGGAGTGTTCAGCCTTCCATGGATGGGGGGGGTGGGCTCGGGCAGCGGGGTACAGGGTGTATGCCAACAGCAGTGCCTGCTTACTGCATTGCCAATGAGGGAGGGACATAGCGCTGCCATTCTCACACTCTACAGGGGTGAGGTGCCGGCTGAGTGCAGTTGTTCCCATGAGCTTGGTACCATGAACAGAGAGGGTGGAGGCTCTGTGGGTCAACAAAGTGAAATTTATTGCCATAAAAATTCAAAACAAAATGGTGAGCTATCTACACCTGTACCTATCTTCAATAAATACCAATGGTTTCTTCATCTTCCTCACCCCCCCGTATGTCGAGATGTAGCCCCAGGATTGACAGCTGAGGTTGAGGCAGCCTGCTGCCTCCCACGTCCTTTTGCCTGAGATCACCTTGGTAGGGGCCAGGACCTTGGGGTCCAGGCCTGCTTTCGGGCAGCATGGATGTTTGACTGCTGCCCTCCTCGATGTCAGCGTCCTGGAGGTGTGTCGCTCACAGGGAGGGCAGGGTGTGTGAGATGGGCTGGAGGTGCCCAGGGTCCCCTGGCTGGAGGGCCAAGGCTGTACTCCTGCTGATCCTCTTCCCTTTGGGTTCCTGGGGGCCCGGGGGCTCCTCCAAGGGATGAAGGGGCAGCTGGAGTGAGATCCAAACGCCCCAGTATCCTCTGTTGTGGACACTGTTGTGGATTCCCACCAGTGCCTGCACCATAGTGCGGACTTCTCCTGCCATGGAGTGCATGTCCTGCACCAAGGTGTCCACTGCAGAGACCAGCCTCGCAGTGACGGCACCATCTTCAGATGAACCTGTATCCGAGATCACCATCACAGATGTCAGATCAGCCTTCTTGAAAGTTAACCCACGGATAGTGACTGGCCTGGGTGGGATACTCAGATTCAGCACGGACCAACTGACATGATATTCGCAGACAGCTTTAACCTTTCCTTACATGGATCTGAAGTCCCTACCTGCTTTAAGAAGACGACCATCATCCCTGTACCAAAAAAAAGACAGGAGTGTGCCTTAATGACTGTCACCCGGTGGCTCTGACATCCATTGTTATGAAGTGCTTCAAAAGGTCAATTGAGACACAGACCAACTCCAGCCTCACAGATTGCCTGGATCCATTACTGTTTGCCTATTGCCACAGCAGACGCCATCTCCCAGGCCCTACACTCAACACTGGAACACCTAGATAACAAAGACCCTGATGTCAGACTCCTATCTATTGACTATAGCTCAGCCTTCAACACCATTATTCCTACAAAACCCATCTCCAAACTCCATGGCCTGGGCCTCAGCTCCTCCCACTGTGACTGGCTCCTGAACTTTCTAACCAACAGACCACAGTCAGTAAGGATAGACAACAGCACCTCCGCCACGATCATCCTCAACGCAAACCGTGTCCTCAGCCCCCTACTATACTCCTTATACACCGATGACCGTGTGGCCAAATTCCACTCCAATTCAACTTTCAACTTTCCTGACGACACTACCACAGTGGGTCAGATCTCAAACAATGTCGAGACAGAGTACAGGAAAGAGATAGAGAATCTGGTGAAACAACAATGACCTTTTCCTCAATGTCAATAAAATGAAGGAGATAGTCATCATCTTGAGGAAGTCTAGTGGAGGCCACCAGCATCTGTACTTTCTCAGGAGGCTAAGAAAATTTGGCATGTCTACTAGACTCTCACCAACTTTTACAGATGCACCATAGAAAGCATTCTTTCTGGTTGTATCACAGCTTGGTATAGCTCCTGCCCTGCCCAAGTCTGCAGGAACTACAAAGGTTCGTGAACAAAGCCCAATCCATCACACAAACAGCCTCCCATCCACTTCCGACTGCCTCAGAAAAGCAATCAGCATAATTAAGGACCCCACGCATCCAGACCTTCTCTCTTCCACCTTCTTGCTTCGGGAAAAAGATACAAAAGTCTGGGGACACTTACCAACCAACACAAAAACAGTTTCTTCCCTGCTGCTGTCAGACTTTTGAATGGACCTACCCTGCATTAAGTTGATCTTTCTCTATACCCTAGCTATGACTACAACACTACATTCTGCACTGTCTCGTTTCCTTCTCTATGAATGGTATGCTTTGTCTGTATAGCGTGCAAGAAACAATACCTTTCAATGTATGCTAATACATGTGACAATAATAAATCAAATCAGAACCAAAGTGATCATTTATCTTCTTCTGACACTGCTGCCGCATCCTCTTCTGGAGTGCTTGCACTGACCAGGGCTGTCATTGCACCCCAGGAAGGGCTGGTAACCCTGCTGGAAGGCCATCTCCTGGAGCGAGGGTAGAGGGTGTCCCACCTCTGCTCCACTCCATCCAGGATCCTGGTGAGAGCTCCATCCCCTGCAGCCGTTGTGGAACAAGTGCTGGGGATACTGGGGAGCTGTTTATCTGGAGCTTCCCAGTGCTTGCAGCAGTTCAGTTGTAGCAGGGTAGGCGATTCAGAGGGAACATTGCGAAATGCGTGGGAATAAAACTTAATCCTAAGGAGCTTTAAGATTCAGCCCAAAAACATTTGCACGCAGTTGGCTGGAAAGACTTCATTTTTAATGCCAAAACCAAAGTTCTGTTATTTATTTTGGTCAGCTTTTGGCAAAAGCTTGTGGCAGCAGAGAAGGGAATTCTTTCTGTTGGAGGGACGTGAGTCTTTGGAAGTTTTCTTTCAAAAGCAGTTGGAGAGAAGTCGTTCCCAAAAAATTACTAAGGAAAATCTTAAACTTTAGGAAAAAGATTGTAAGAGCCAGCCAAACAGGAAAATGGGAAGGTTTCAGACCTGGACAAGTTTAACCACTGGCCAGGTTGCTAAGGTAACTGATTCATTCAATTCAGGTGATCCAGTCTGGGTGATCCAGACCAGGTGACCCATTCAGTTCAGGTGACCCAGTCTGGGTGATCCAGTCAACCCAGGTGACCCATTCAGTCCAGGTGACCCAGTCTGAGCGATCCAGACCAGGTGACCCATTCAGTCCAGATGATCCAGTCTGGTGGTCCAGCCTAGGTGATCCACTCAGTCCAGGTTATACAGTCCAGGTGATCCAGTCTGGGTGATCCAGCCCAGGTGACCCATTCAGTCCAGGTAATCCAGTCTGGGTGATCCAATTTGGGTGATCCAGCCCAGGTGACCCATTCATCCAGGTGATCTAGTCTGGGTGATCCAACCCAGGTGACCCATTCAGGCCAGGTTATCCAGTCCAGGTGACCCATTCAGTCCAGGTGATCCAGTGTGGGTGACCCATTCAGTCCAGGTGATCCAGTCTGTCCAGGCGATCCATTCCGGGTGATCCAGTCAGTCCAGGTGGCGGTGCAGGTGATCCAGGCAGTGTAGCGGTTCCTGCCTGTGTGTCCTCCGGGCGCCAGGTGGCGGTGCTGAGCGCGGGGCTGCCCCGAGCCCCCAGTCCCGGAGCCGCCGCCCCGCCGCTCCCTGACCCCGGCTCTCAGGCCCGGCGGGAGGCGCTGCTCGAGCCGCGGCCTAGCACTGCCCGGCTCCGAGCGCGGAGAGGCGGCGGAGGGAGAGACTCCCGGGAGGGGATTGAGGCCGATTACTCAGAAACTGCCTGGCAACCAATCGGCCCATCATCCTGCTGCTAGACCCCAGCCAAGCCAGGGAGACGGTGAGTCTGGGCGCGGGGGTCTCGGGCAGACGGGGAGTCTGGGCGCGGGGGTCTGGGGGAGACGGGGAGTCTGGGCGCGGGGCTGTCGGGCAGACGGGGAGTCTGGGCGCGGGAGTCTCAGGCAGACGGTGAGTCTGGGCGCGGGGGTCTCGGGCAGACGGTGAGTCTGGGCGCGGGGGTCTCAGGCAGACGGTGAGTCTGGGCGCGGGGGTCTGGGGGAGACGGGGAGTCTGGGCGCGGGGGTCTGGGGCAGACGGGGAGTCTGGGCGCGGGGGTCTGGGGCAGACGGTGAGTCTGGGCGCGGGGGTCTGGGGCAGACGGGGAGTCTGGGCGCGGGAGTCTGGGGGAGACGGGGAGTCTGGGCGCGGGGGTCTGGGGCAGACGGGGAGTCTGGGCGCGGGGGTCTGGGGCAGACGGGGAGTCTGGGCGCGGGAGTCTGGGGGAGACGGGGAGTCTGGGCGCGGGGGTCTCAGGCAGACGGTGAGTCTGGGCGCAGGGGTCTGGGGGAGACGGTGAGACGGGGAGTCTGGGCGCGGGGGTCTGGGGGAGACGGGGAGTCTGGGCGCGGGGGTCTCAGGCAGACGGGGAGTCTGGGCGCGGGGGTCTCAGGCAGACGGGGAGTCTGGGCGCAGGGGTCTGGGGGAGACGGTGAGACGGGGAGTCTGGGCGCGGGGGTCTGGGGCAGACGGGGAGTCTGGGCGCGGGGGTCTGGGGCAGACGGGGAGTCTGGGCGCGGGGGTCTCGGGCAGACGGGGAGTCTGGGCGCGGGGGTCTCGGGCAGACGGGGAGTCTGGGCGCGGGGGTCTCGGGCAGACGGGGAGTCTGGGCGCGGGGCTCTCGGGCAGACGGGGAGTCTGGGCGCGGGGCTCTCGGGCAGACGGGGAGTCTGGGCGCGGGGCTCTCGGGCAGACGGTGAGTCTGGGCGCGGGGCTCTCGGGCAGACGGTGAGTCTGGGCGCGGGGGTCTCGGGCCGACGGGGAGTCTGGGCGCGGGGGTCTCGGGCCGACGGGGAGTCTGGGCGCGGGGGTCTCGGGCCGACGGGGAGTCTGGGCGCGGGGGTCTCGGGCAGACGGTGAGTCTGGGCGCGGGGGTCTGGGGGAGACGGTGAGTCTGGGCGCGGGGGTCTGGGGGAGACGGTGAGTCTGGGCGCGGGGGTCTGGGGGAGACGGTGAGTCTGGGCGCGGGGGTCTGGGGGAGACGGTGAGTCTGGGCGCGGGGGTCTGGGGGAGACGGTGAGTCTGGGCGCGGGGGTCTGGGGGAGACGGTGAGTCTGGGCGCGGGGGTCTCGGGCAGACGGGGAGTCTGGGCGCGGGGGTCTGGGGGAGACGGGGAGTCTGGGCGCGGGGGTCTGGGGGAGACGGGGAGTCTGGGCGCGGGGGTCTCGGGCAGACGGGGAGTCTGGGCGCGGGGGTCTCGGGCAGACGGGGAGTCTGGGCGCGGGGCTCTCGGGCAGACGGGGAGTCTGGGCGCGGGGCTCTCGGGCAGACGGGGAGTCTGGGCGCGGGGCTCTCGGGCAGACGGGGAGTCTGGGCGCGGGGCTCTCGGGCAGACGGGGAGTCTGGGCGCGGGGCTCTCGGGCAGACGGGGAGTCTGGGCGCGGGGCTCTCGGGCAGACGGGGAGTCTGGGCGCGGGGCTCTCGGGCAGACGGGGAGTCTGGGCGCGGGGCTCTCGGGCAGATGGGGAGTCTGGGCGCGGGGCTCTCGGCAGACGGGGAGTCTGGGCGCGGGGCTCTCGGGCAGACGGGGAGTCTGGGTCTGTGGGGTCAGCACTGAGAGTTCAGGTCACCGCAGTGCTGGGTTATTAACGCTCTCATTCTTTAACGCAGGGTCCATGATGCCCGGCTTACCAGTGAAGCAGCCTCAGCTGATCCGCTCCAACCAGAAGGATGAATACTACCAGAGCTCACTGCGGAGCTATGCCAACGAGGCTTTCCAGATCTTTGCTGGTGAGACTCTGAATGTGTGCAGTGTGGGTGGAGGGAGAGCCGGTGACGCAACCTACTTCCCAGTAGCAATTTGAGCAACATTGAACTTCAGAATAAAATTATTATGTCTCCTGATTTTGGATGTGTTTACCAAAAGCCGGACTCTCAAAGTTCAAACAAGAGAAATTCAAAGGAGACATTTAACAGGCACTTGGACTTTAATTACTGGGATATTGGGGATCAGACTGTGATCCTTTGGCTATACTTTGGAGACCCTGTGTGTAACTTTCCTCTGTGGTCACTTTTACAAAATATTTTGCTTTAAGCCCCCTGATTATTTTGGGGGGTGCGTGGGGGACATGGTCTGTTTTCTGTGGGGTTGTGCTTTGTCCCGTGTTACAAAACAGTGCCTCTTCACTGTTGTAATCTCTGCACCATTCCTTTGACAAAATTACAACGTTTGCTGCAATAAATGACTCCCAGCTTCCCTTTCCCCGGTGAATCTCGAGTTGTGTCCTGTCTTTCCTGTTCTAATAATTTAATTACCTTCTCCTCCCCATTGCCCCAAAACTCTGTCAAACTCCCTCTCCACATCATAGTCGTTATTCTGAAATGGCCATGTTTTAAAGAACCAGTTTTCCTCCATTACACAGCTGTAGAACCTTAAGGTAAAATATAGAAGCAGGAGTAGGCCTTATGGTCCATCGGCCTTACTCAGTCCTTCAGGAAGATCATAGCTAAGCTTCTAAACAGGCTTTCCCATTCTGTCCTCCAGATGCCATGGCTGCCTCGCTGCCAAACATCTCTGTCAGTCTGAGGTTTCATCATTCTCCGTTCTCTGGGGGAGAGAATTCCAAAGATTCACAACCCTCTGAATGAAAATTCGGTGGCACGGTGGCTCAGTGGTTAGCTCTGCTGCCTCACAGTGCAGGGGCCCAGGTTTGAGTCCCAGTTTGGGTCATCCTCTGTGCAGAGTGTGCCCATCCTCCCCGTGTCTGCGTGGGTTTACTTCGGGTGCTCCGGTTTCCTCCCACAGTCCGAAAGACCTGCTGGTTAGGTGCATTGGCCGTGCTAACTTCTTCCTCAGTATACCCGAACAGGCACCGGAGTGTGGCGACTAGGGGATTTTCACAGTAACTTCATTGCAGTGTTAATGTAAGCCTTACTTGTGACACTAATAAAGTAAAATAACTTTTTAAAAATACCTTGTAATAAATAATAGATACCATTTGCCTGTATGTTACCTCGGATTTATGTACAAAAACATCCAAATTCCTCTGAAATATTAACGAGTTTATCTGACACCTTTTATGAAATATTCTGTTGTTCCATTCTTCCTGCTGGAGTGAATCATTTCATGCTTCCCCTACATTATACACCATTGGCCCATCCACTATCTTAGCACCCAGTTACTGTGCCTCCTTGTGACCTCTCGATATTCTTCCCTATACGATCCATAGGAGTAGTATAGGGACCTATACTACTCCTATACTACTCTTGAGCCGTGTGTTAACCAGAGTATGTACTTTAATGGCGTAGTACTCTCCTATAACCAGGAAGATATGGAGCTAATTGTCTGTTTCCTCTAATATACAGGTGCCAAGCGATGGCTGGAATGGAGGAAGGAGATCGAGTTACTGGCAGATCTGACATATTTTTCTCTAACAACCTTTGCAGGTCAGTCTGCATTATTATTATTCGGCATAACTTTGATTCTTTATGTCCGCAGATGTTACAGACTTGTATCTGCTCATAATAAGAGTCTCTGTTTGAATCTGTACAGGAGGTGACACAGTAGTGCACAGTGGTTAGCACTGTTACCTCACAGTGCCAGGGATTTGGGTTCATTTCTCGGTTTGGGTCACTGTTTATGTGGAGTCTGCACATTTTCCCCGTGTTTGCGTGGGTTTCCTCCGGGTACTCCGGTTTGCTTCCACAGTCCAAAGATGTGCGGGTTACATGGATTTGCCATAATAAATTGGCCCTTAGTGTTGGGGGGATTAGCAGGGTAAATATGTGGGTTTATGAGGATAGGGCCTGAGTGGGATTGTCGGTGCAGTCTCAATGGGCCGATTGGTCTCCTGCACTGTAGGGATTCTACACTACGTGAGTCTATTTGCTCCATGTCTTGCTCTCTCTATTTTAAGTGCTTTTATTTGCTGTGTCTGCCTGACCCTTTCTTGTGAGATCAGTTCCTGATTCTAGCATCCGCCAGCATCTTTCCATTTTGCTTCCTGTCTCTAACCGTTAACCCGTCCTTTTCCTCCTCGATTTTCCCAAGGGACAGGCTCTGTGCCCGGGTCTAACACTGCTTCATCCCAAAAACCGCCTTCTGCCCAAAGCTTTGCCTGGAAATTCTAGATAAATCCTGATGTTTAAATTTCCTGAGGGCGAGAGCTGGATTTTGCCTCACCTGCCTGGGCACCGGGGTCAAGGCTCTGGCGTTTCACTGGGGTGGGTACACTGAGAAGTCTCGCAACACCAGGTTAAAGTCCAACAAGTTTATTTGGAATTATGAACTTTCGGAGTCACTCATCTGATGAAGGAGCAGTGCTCTGAAAGCTCGTGATTCCAAATAAACTTGTTGGACTTTAACCTAGTGTTGTGAGACTTCCTGCTGTCATGGAAGGGACTCTTAGATTGCAGTTGGATTCAGGGATACACTTTGCTGATGTCGGGTGTCATTGTAGCCAGGTGAGATTGTTCTTATCTGTGAACTTGTGTGAGTGCAAGAGCCATTCAGCCCTTCAGGCTTGTTCTGTCATTCAGTAAGATTGTGGTTGGCTGGTGGGTTGTGACCCTCGTTGCTCCATTAGTGGAGGGAGCTCTTAACATGTCCCACCATCACGCCAGCTTTCATTCATAGTTACATGAAGCGCTGTTGCATCTTGAAGGTGCTATATCAATGCAATTTTCTGTTGTTGTAAATTTCCAGCTGACCAATCTATTGCTTTGACTGTGCAGGTTACCAGACACTGGGTGAAGAGTATGTGAACATTGTCCAGGTGGACTCCAGTGGGCAGCGGGTGCCGTCACCAGCCAGGCGGGCAGCCCTCATCATCCTTCACACTTGCGTTCCTTACCTGCTGGACCGAGGACTGAACCGGCTGGAGCAGGACCTGCAGGCAGAGAATGAGGGATTCCGGACAGTGGAGCACAGACAGGTGGCGGTGAGGCCAGGGCTCTCTAACTGGCTGCAAGGAGCTGTCAGCACCCTGACTGCGCAGCAGAGGAAAGTGTTGCTGCAAGCTGTCTGCGTCCTCCGACAGGCAGTCTCCTTCCTTCACCGTCTGCATCTGGGTATTTTCTACCTCAATGGAGCTTTCTACCATATTGCCAAAAGATTCACCGGCATTACCTACGTAAGCCCTTTGTGCCAATCCAACAGTAGATCATATTGATGCATTACTGAGAGATAGAAAGTGTAAGCAACAACTGCATATTGCAGCCCAGCAGAGACCTTACGTATATTCTTGGGAAGGACAACCCGTGGGGAAATGTTACAGGTCCATGTGGGTGCTGTAGATTGATGTGGTCTACACGTCAGTGTTGCTATCTTACTGTAGTTTACTGACTGTTGTCTCTGTTCTGTGTAGCTATGCGTGCGTGGTCTGTTCAGTGACAGTGTTGGACTCCGGCGGAGTTACGAGCTGCTGGGAAAAGTTTCTCTGCTGCAGCTGGCCCTGACTGTCGCCATGCAGATCAACAGCTATCGACAAAGGCAGCGTGCCCGGCAAGAGTGGAAACTTCACCGTAACCTTCCGTGCTCAAAGTATGGGTGACATGCCCCCTGCTTTTCCACAGTCGTTGCTAATTATCGTTCATATTGTCCAAAGTTCCTCTTGGTGCAGTCATGCTAGTTAAAGGAAGCAGCAGTCTTCACTCATTAGCATTAATAGGTTCTTGATTAATAAGGAGATCAGGGGTTAGGGGGAAAAGGCAGGAGAATGGAGATGAGAAAAATATCAGACATGATTGAATGATGGAGCAGACTTGACAGGCCAAGTGGTTTAATTCTGCTCCTGTTTTATGGTCTAATATTAGCTAAAATGATGTGTCCATTGTGGTTCTGGGTGTGAGAGCCAAAAGCAGCCATAGAGTCACAGAGGTTTACCCCATGGAAACAGGCCCTTCAGCCCAACTTGTCCATGCCACCTTTTTTTAAACCCTTAAGCTAATCCCAATTGCCCACATTTGGTCCATATCCCTCTATACCCATCTTGTCCATGTAACTATCTAAATGCTTTTTAAAAGACAAAATTGTACCCGCCTCTACTACTATCTTTGGCAGCTTATTCCAGCCACTCACCACCCTCTGTGTGAAAAAAACTGCCCCTCTGGACGCTTTAGTATCTCTCTCCTCTCACCTTAAACCTATGCCCTCTGGTTTTAGATTCCCCTACCTTTGGGAAAAGATATTGACTATCTAGCTGATCTGTGCCCCTCATTATTTTGTAGACTTCTATAAGATCACCTCTCAGCCTCCTGTGCTCCAGAGAAAAAAGTCCCAGTCTATCCAGCCTCTCCTTATAACTCAATCCATCAAGTTCCGTTAGCATCCTAGTAAAACTTTTCTGCACTCTTTATAGTTTAATAATATCCTTTTAATAATAGGGTGACTGGAATTGTGCACAGTAGCCTCACCAATAATTGTACAACTTCAACACGACATTCCAACTCCTGTATTCAATGTTCTGATGACACCAACCATGCTGAATGCCTTCTTCACCACTCTGTCCAACTGTGTCTCCACTTTCAAGGAGCTATGAACATGTACCCCTAGATCTCTTTGTTCTGTAATTCTCCCTCATGCCCTACCATTAACTGAGTAAGTCCTGCCCTGGGGTTCAATCTACCAAAGTGCATCATCTTGTATTTGTTTAAATTAAACTCCATCTGCCATTCGTCAGTCCACTGGCCAATTAGTCAAGATCCTGTTGCAATCCTAGCTAACCTTCTACACTATGCCACCAATCTTGGTGTCATCTGCAAACTTACTAACCATGCCCCCTATATTCTCATCCAAATCATTAACATAAATGACAAATAACAGTGGACCTAGTACAGATCCCTGAGGCACACCGCTGGTCACAGGTCTCCAGTTGAAAAATAATTCTCTACAACCACCCTCTGACTTCTGTCAAGAAGCCAATTTTGTATCCATTTAGATACCTCACCGTGGATCCCGTGAGATTTAACCTTATTGCAACAGCCTACCATGTGGTACCTTGTCAAAGGCCTTGCTAAAGTCCATGTAGACAACATAACCTGCACTGCCCTCACCTACCTTCTTGGTTACCCCTGTGGCAAGAGAGCTACCCTGACACACAGATAACATCTAATTGATCTTAATATCCTGGGTTAGAAGCAGAGGAGTTCAATAACAGGGCCTGACACCAGCAATAAGTCATTTCTCACTTTGAAATCATAATTCCAAAATGCAACAGCACCACCTCTGGAGGGGAGGTGCAATTCGTGTGACATGTTTACGTAGATAATTACCATTATAGACATGTAGATAGGAATTTAACATAAGATTTTTTTAATACAGGAATGAAAACATGAACAGAAACAGGGGAGAATTCACAGAGGCATTACTCTCTTTCACAGGAATTCCTCTCGGGACCTTTCAGTGCGCAGCTCCAGGTGTATTTTGTGTTTGGAAGAACGTAGGCACTCAACAGCTACACCATGCGGACATCTCTTCTGCTGGGAATGCATCACCGAGTGGTGCAATACAAAGGTGAGTCAGCAACAAACAACTTGCATTCATATAGCACCTTTAATGAAATAAAGTATTCAAAGCTGCTTTGCAGGAATGATACCAAATCAAATTGGACATCCAGTACCATGAAAAACATATCCGTACAAGAGACCAAAAGCTTGCTCAAAGGGGTATGTTTTAAGGAACATCTTTAAAGAGACCAAAAGTGAAAATGCTGGAAAATCTCAGCAGGTCTGACAGCATCTGTAAGGACAGAAAAGAACTGATGTTTCGAGTCCAGCTTTTTTCTCTCCTTACAGATGAGCTGAGATTTTCCAGCATTTTCTCTTGGTTTCAGATTCCAGCATCTGCAGTAATTTGCTTTTATATTTTAAAAGAGGGAGACTGAATTCCAGAGTTTGGGGCCTGGGCAGCTGAAGGCAGTCACCAGTGCTGGAGTGATGCATAGCAGATACATAAGAAGCTAGACTATGGAGACCTCTGAGGGTTGTAGGGCACTTTGGACATGGATTTGAACTGCATACCTGGGAAAAGGAGGAATCAACTTTTGTGTCCAGTTTATAGTAGGGATAACCTCCTGCTCATTGTCTTTCCAACAGTAAACACAGGAAGTGCTGGCAGCGCCAGAGAGGGAACCAGTTAATGTGTCGAATCTGTACGATCCAGAGCCATACAGACTCAAAACGTTAACTCAGTTTCTCTCTCTGCAGGTGCTACCATACCTGCTGAGATTTACCAACATTTCCTGTTGTTTGTTTTAAAGCAGCCATGGTATTTTGCTTTTATCTTTCTAACAGTGTTTCTTTAAATAGGAAGCAAAGGAGATGCAATCTTAGTCACTGTGCTATATCCAAGTAGTATATTATGTGCAGAGCTCTGAGCCACTTTATTAACACTGATTTCTGCCTCTCACTACAGGATCAATTGTTAATTTGTTCATTTTATTTGCAGGCAGAGTGTCCACTTTGTCGGGAGACATTCCAGCCCCACAGACTCATCTACTTGCGTCATTACATTTAGGATGCAGGAACTTGCACTGCTGCAGCGTCTGTCCCAGTCTCTGGAGATCCCAAAGCACTTTTCAGCTAATGAAAGTATTTTTGAAATGCAATCAGTGTTGTAAAGTAGGAACGAGGCATCTCGCTGGTAATCCACTGACTGCAATTGCACTGTGGGTGACACTGATCCTCCACAACACCGGCTCTCTGCTGATAGAGTGAATGAAACAACTGGGTCACCACTGGGGGATTTGTGTCAAAACAGTAAACTGGACAAGTGGGCCGAAAGATTACTGCTTTCAACATCACACAAGAACTTTCAAGCCAAGACTGTTGTTTGATGCTTTGCCACTGTTCGTTTCTCTTCCTGTCCTCGGACATTATTCCTGTGGTCCAATTCCACTAAATCTCTGAAAGCTCAGTCGTTCTGTGCACCTATTGGAGTACTTCAGAAGAATGCAGTGCTTTGCTCACTGGTGAGCAGGCAGGAGTCCTGGCTGATCATCTCCACAGCACGGTGAGACAGTGGTTAGCACTGCTACCTCACAGTGCCAGGGATCCAGGTTCGATTCCTGGCTCGGGTCACTATCTGTGGTCTGTGTTGAGTCTGCATGGGTTTCCTCCCACAGTCTGAAGGGTGTGTAGGTTAGGATGCATTGGCTATGCTAAATTCTCCCTCAGTGTATCCAAACAGGTGCCAGAGTGTGGTAACTGGGGATTTTAACTTCATTGCAGTGCTAATGGAAGTCTACTTGTGACACTGATAAATAAACTTAATTTCTCCTCAGCCCTGGTATGCATGAGGGCAGCTATTGTCCTGGTTAGCATGATGCATATCTGGAACCTTCCTGCTGTGTGTAGCCGAGTTGAGAGTTGTTTAACAATGTTTCCAACGTATTTGTTCATACTTTGGGGAAAATAACTAACTGCAAATAAGTAATCAGGATTCAATGGTCAGGCCAGTCACTTTATTTAATTCCTTTAATAGTTTCATGTTTGTTTTCCCCCAAGGGAAGAGAGCTGAGAAACAGCATTACAAATTTAATTATTTTGTTCACCTTTATTACAAGTAAAATAAAAGTAATAACATCTGTGATGCAAAATCGGGACATCTTAAAACCTAGCACAAGAAACATGTTTTGTTAAAGAAAGGTAATTAGCTGTGTATGTGGTTGAAGAATGGTATTGCAGAATGCAGCACGTGTCTCAATCTGCACAATTGACTGGTTATTTGGCTTTATATAAAATTATATAACTGCACCGTTGTAAGGGCTGCTTTCTCCCTAATCTGGTTTTAAAACATCAAACTCACCTACATCATCACACTGGGACGAGCCGACAGGAACAAATAAACAACTTTGATATTGCACAAAACACTTCCTGTGCCATGTTCTAAATTTATCCCCAGTTGTTCCCACCACCAGTGAACAGATCTGTAACCATCAATAATTCCATCCTCATGGAATCAAATTTCCAACTCTCAATATAATCCCAGCTCAGGAAGAGACAGGTGGTTTTTTTAGTAAAAGGAGATGGGATTTAATCTATGAAGGGAAGCTGGGAATTCTGCCTCCAGACAGTTGTTGCTGCAGCGGTTTGGTGCTGAAATAGGAGTGACGTAGCAGAGCCACGGACATTGTTACAGTGTGAAGCAGCAAATAGCCACAGTTAGTCTTAAAAAAATAAAATCTCTGTACAAGCACAGCTGGTGGAGCTGCTTCACCTGACGTCAGAGGATGAGAACGGGTGGACCACCTGCTCAGCAGTGCCGTGTTTGCACATGATGCACACCTAGCAATGTTGCGTTTGCACACTGTGCACACACCCAGCGTTTAACAAGTCAGCTGCTCTTGCCTTATACCCTGCTGAGGTGAGAAGTTTCTTCAAGAACAGGTGCCACCACTGGCAAGCAATCCCAGTAAATGTTCAATAGCTGCTACCATTAGTACAATGCAGACACACACTGGTTCACAACATAACGTAGCAGTATGACTAAGTTTTCAACTTTTTTCTCACACACTTGTGCCCTCGGTTCCAGAACCTATTTCTGTTTTGTTCGCCTTGGTTCTCTCCCCATAGTTCCTGGTGTGCTGACTCGTGCTGAGGGTAAATAGTTACACATGCTGTCCTCAACTCAGTGGTAACGTTTCCTGTTTCCATCTCAACCAAAGTCTCTGATCCCCTGGGTGTAGGAAAGGAGAGTAACGCACAACAGACAAAACACCCACAAATGTGCACCTTTTAACAGGGATTCTGATGCTGATCAGGGATCCTAACTGATCCTGTCCCTGCCTACAAACCATCAATCCTGCGATCCCCAACCAGCTGCAGTGCAAAGCAGATCCCTGCTGCAAAGTCCGTGCTAATGGTGGACAAGTCCAGTGGGAATGAGTGTCACCTGGCACCACTCAGCACTGACTCAACACCCATCCTAACTGCATCAGTTCCTGCACATCACACTCTTGCTGTGATTTAAAAATATATCTATATATCATGTATCTAGGATATGCACTCCAAGACAAACAAAAATGCAAGTTGAGTCTGGGGCAGCTCGACTAGCAAACCCAGAGTTATGAGGTGGGGTGGCATTCCAGGTATGCTGCATCTGCCAGCACCAGATTCAAGGATGTGGCTTTTGTCATACATTTTGGGTGAACTGGGGTCTGATTCAGGACGTCACGTGGAGAAGGGAATGACGTGAGAAAACTTAGGCCAATGTAAATTTCCCACTAGTTTGAAATCACTTTTAATCCAAAATTAGAATAAAATGTATTGTTTAATAAAAAGCAAATCCAATGCAGACCAGAAAGACTGACATTATTAAGTAATGTGGAAGCAGGAGTTGGAATAATGTGGGAAGAGCATGGGCACCATACATTGTAGTGTACTGTTTGTGCTCCCATCAATCCACTGTAGTAACCATTAGACAGGTGCACTTTAAAGTCAGGTTCCAGTGAATACAACAACTAAAATACAAAATGGAAAGTCACATTTACTCTAAACTAAGTTGGGTTAAACTGACTGGCTTCTATCACAAGGAACGTGAGTCTTGTTTATATGTTTCAAACAGACAATGAGACACATCTGAAAGGCCAAGGGCTTTCACATTTCTGCTGATTTCTTTTCCAAATTGCTGATTTTATTCAAAAACAAATCTAATCTACACTTGGTCTGAAATCCTCTGGGGTTGTGAGGTTAAATTCCCATAGAATCAAAGTGTTTAGGTTGGAGGGAGCAGGAAAAACTTAACCCCCACCTCATTCTCCCAGCCTCCTCCTCCACACACACCCAACCCCCCTTCCACACACACCCAACCCCCCTTCCCCACGCACCCAGCCCAAAAGTGCTTCTAATCTGTTACTTTAAAGATATAAATCAGGACGTTATTCCATCAGCGAATAGATTAACTCACCTGTCAGGAACTTCTACTGTCAAACTGGAGAATTGAAATCATATAGCCAAATGACCAATAAGCTACCTGTTCCTTTTGACCCCCTGCCCTTCAATGTGTTAAGCTGGACTGAGCATTCATTCAGGTCTATCAGGCCACTCAAGTCTCAGCCAACTATCTGAACAGGGAAACATCAGACCCAATGTTCATTTCTCAGCTGGCTGTCTGTCAATTGCAGTCAAGGCCACAGGCTGTTGCTTTGCTCTGGAGTAGCTCCGAGTGCTGCCTCCCCTGACTGCAACTGCACACTACAATGGGTAATTTTCATTTCCCACTGCTGCCTCATAGCGCCAGGAACCTGGGTTCAATTCTCCGTCACTGTCTGCGAAGTCTGCATGTTCTCCCCATTTCTGCGTGGGTTTCCTCCCACAGTCCAAAAGACGTGCTGGTTAGATACACTGGCCATGCTAAATTCTCCCTCAGTGTATCCAAACAGGCACCGGAATGTGGTGACTAGGGGATTTTCACAGTAACTTCATCGCAGTGTTAATGTAAGCCTACATGTGACACTAATAAAAACGAAACATAATCCAATCACAACTATGCAGCAATCTCTCATAGCTGCTTTTCATAACCCACTCTATTATTTAAATCATCCTAGCTACTCACTATAGAACAATGTAGAATACACATGTGCCCTATTTCCACCACTTCACTGCAACTGGAGGCTCAAATTAGTGTCCACCATAACAGTTTGAAAGGTTCTCCGATGAGTGATTGAACTGGTTTAATGTCTACAGATCTATTCTGGGGCATTTCTAATATCTCTTTAGTTTGCCCATACCACTGCTCAGAGTACTTATCTTACTTTATGAAAAAAAATCCATCCTTCTCCCCCTCCCCTATTCCTTACAGTGGGCTTGCTACTTGATGTAAACACAGTTACCTCAGCTCCATTGTACCTTAAAGCTACTTCCTTTGCACACATGAAAACTGATGAGCCTTAGTAGTTTTAAAAAAAGCAGAACAAAGCAAATTCTGAAGCGCTTACTTGTAATTCTTGGTACCTTGTTACAATCTAAAGTTCAAAGCTCAGCTTCTCAAATTCTTACTAGGAAATCTTATAATCAAAATTTGATTTCTTGCTTGTTATTAGCACCTGGCCTGATGAATTTAGAGCCCAATGCCAGTAGATGCCAATGTCCTTAAAAGTTCATGTGGGATTTTAAAAAAGGGGGTCGATAGGGATGCTTGATCCCCATCTTCATAGAATCCCTACAGTGCATAAGGAGGCCATTTGGCCCATCTTCAAGCTGTGTGGTTACACAGCTGTCAAAAGCAAGTTTCATAAGCTGCAAGCCTGAGCTTTTCTTGCAACCAACTTTCATTCTCCAAGATCCTCCCATTGCAACCTTGATTGCTCCCCCACAAAGAGACCTGAATATAAAGATGGAGCTTCCAAAATGTCAATACACCCTGAAAATACAGTAAAGAACCATCCCTTCCCAACTAATAAATACCAACTACCTGACATTGTTGAATCTTAATACTGCAAAAGTTTCTTGCCAAAAGCCTTAATAACCTGGGGACTCATAGCAAATAATCTAATTACCCAAGTATGGAACCGGTTTGATATTTTAATTATTCTTTTCCAAAGACATAAAGGAGGAAGTACAGTTGGAGCAACTGACAGAGGGAATACAATTAAAGGGAAACTTAAATGAAGTCACCTATAAATTAAATCAAAATGGTCTGGGGGAAAAAATCTGCATATTTATCATATTATAAAGACAATGTCTCTGCGCCAAGAGAAATCTCAAAAACTAAATCACCTTCTAAAATGTACCCTTCAGAAAGGCCTGGAGCAAACATGATAATAATAAAGTCATATCACCATTGTGATTACTGTCCAATGTTTACATGTAAAGGGGGAGAGGAGAAGATAACCCAGGAGTGCCAAGCAGCACTTTCTCTAACTGGCAAACGTTTTCGCAGGATCTTCCTTCCCCTTGTACGTCCTTTTTCCATGTGTGAACGGTAAATACCTGTACTTGATCATATGCTGTTTAAAAAAGGATAAAAGAAAAATTACTGAACTACACTGACATACAATTTCTCACATAGCAACATCCCAGGAAATGTGGTTATCTAGGTATTGGACACCATCCAGAACGCTCCCCTTAACGGCCCCTCTCAATGTAAAATCCAGTACAGGGGTTGCTAATAGACTATTTGACTTTGCTGGACATCACTGGATTGTTGGTTACTGGATAGTGGTCCAGCAGTGGGATCACAAGTGAATAGTTTTTATTCCCCCAACCCAGGGGTCATCACTGAATGTGGACAATTATACCAGCTCAGCACTGACCGAGGCACTGACTGGCAGCCTTTTGGCTTGGATGATCCAACCCTCAAATGAGCTAACAACATCGCCCAGAACCAATATTACAGAAGCCCATTTGTGCTGAGTTGTAGGCATTTTTTGCTGTTGACTGGGACCTACTTGGGAATGCCCAAACTCATTTCCATCTGGACCTACACACTTGGCAGCAATGGAGGATCAACATCTCATCGTGTAGGGGTGGATGTGAAACCAGTGAAAAGACAAGTGTGTCCTAACTCCTTGTATCTTACAAAAGTCCTGATGCGTAAATATAAAATAAAAGCATAGAAAAATAATTAGGTTTTAGACTCTATGGTCTGATGTCTTCAGGAATTTTACAGGTCTCCATCTTGTACAATTAAAGCTGCAGTTTGGGATTCTTTCCACCCAAGTTTCAGTACCCAGCACTGTATGTAGTTAATGATGTGGGTCCTCTGTATGTTACAGAATAAAGCAATAAAACTGCCTTCAGAACCAACTCTTGGGCGGCATGACGGCACAGTGGTTAGCACTGCTACCTCTCAGCGCCAGGGACCTGGGTTCAGTTCCAACTTTGGGTGACCGTGCGGGGTCTGCATGTTCTCCATGTCTGCATGGATTTCTTCCGGGTGTTCTGGTTTCCTCCCACAGTCCAAAAAACATGCTGGTTAGGGTGCATTGGCCATGCTAAATTCTCCCTTAGTATACCTGAATGGGCGCCATAATGGTGCGACTAAGGGATGTTCATAGTAACTTCATTGCAGTGTTGATCTAAGCTTACTTGTGATACTAATAAATAAAAAAACCTGCAGCATAAGCAATGTGATGCGCTGTCATCAAAGCCACTGAGACCCATCTGCAATAGAAGTTTCACACTCTGCCTCACTCATACTCACAGTGGCATGTTTACTGTTGGAAATGCACTGGATTTACCTTAATCTGCCTCTTCATGGTAATGCAGAAGAGCATAATGAAGTACATGACCAGGATTGGCCAGAAAACGGGCACATTGAAGGCATCGAAAAATGTGCAAACCATGGCTACTATGATTCCCTTTGTAGCAGAGTGCCTGAAATCAAATATAGACAAACAAAAGTTATTTTCACACCTGGCAGTTTTGAGCACACCGTGCTGGCTCTAGGTGTGGTATAGAATTACACCTTTCAAATGGCTATTCTTTACCTATAAACCAAGGCAAGCGCCAGCTAGCTACTAGACTGCTGGAAGAATCAGCCACATATAGAATCAGAGTCCCTGCAGTGCCCATTGAGACTGTGCCAATTCAGTATCTTACCCAGGCCCTCTCCCCTGCCCTCCACCTGTAACCCCACACATTTATTTGGGAGAATTGCCCCCAAAAAACTCTAAGAGGCAAATTTGCGAGGAAATAAGAGTAACTTGTACTGGTTTTTTTTGGCACGATTTTCAGAGTGAATCTCCCATACCCTGCGCACTGCAGAGTGCCCTCGCGAGATTCACACTGAAAATTAGTGAGTGGGACCTTTTCCCGCTAGAGAAGTCAGCAGCATAGCGCTGAATGGCCAGTGCGCACGTGCTAATCTGTCCGCACTGAGTTTGACACATGCTCAGTGGCCCCACACTGCCAGCCTCCCAATCACTGGCCTCCCAGACCAACCCCAATCTCCCCGACACACCCGCTCCCACAAACCTGGATGGCTAGCCCTGATCACCCCCTTCCTTCACTCTATCACCAATCATCTGGCAGATGATAGCAGGAACCCCATCGATTAGTCCCCTTTAGGCCCTGCCACCTCTGGCCCTGAACCCTTGGCACTGCCCAATGCTCAGTGAATGCAATTGTAAATTCTGTTGGAGTGAATGTCCCCGGGGGGGGGGGGGGGCACTAATGATATTGAGATCCAGATTTAAATATTGTAATCAGCTCCACATCAAAAAATAAACGTTTAGGCTTACTCTCAATTTCTTGTTAGGTAATTAATTCTCTATCCATGCTAATATGTTACCCCCTACAGCATGAGCAACAACTAAAGTAACTTCAGCCAGAATGAACTGTTTTGAGTCTCGGGACTGCTGTTGTACGGGCAAACAAAGCAACTATTTCACACACAGGTCTACATTCAGTGACATTGTGAAAAGAGCATAGAAATCATTATTTGCCTTCAGTGACCTGGAGCTTAAAGCTGTCCCACAAATATACAATTTGTACTTTAAAATATTTTGACACAAGCTGTCAAAATTTTCTCAATTAAAATTCTTGTACATACATTTACAGTGTGAAACTTGCCTCGCTGTAATTTCTGGCACAGGTTCTCAGTGTTATCTAAAGACAAACTGCTGTGCTTCGAACAAGAAATCGCCATTTCTGCTTTTTTTTCCAACTTAATCTTAATAATGAATTAAAGTGTTATATAAGAATAATGGCAGAACGTATAATTTTAAAATGGGGGCTCGATTATATCTGCAAGTCTAGGTCCAATTATCTGTAGCCTTCCAATCCAGTTTCACCTGAAGACTACACTTTAATTTGGCTTGCAAGGTCATGGGGATTTGACTAGTATTTAGAACAAATATCTAGATGAAATAATGCAGGCACTCTGACAGGAGTCCTGCAATTTCAGTAATATTAATTTAAAATTCTTGTGATTCACATCACAACTTCCAGGAGTCTAATTAGCTGAGGGTCAGATCTGATTGAAACCCACTGCCTTCCGATTGAGGAATCCATCATCACACAGGTCATAATGGTGGCACAGTGGTTAGCACTGCTGCCTCACAATGCTAGGGACTGGGTTCAATTCCCGGCTTGGATCACTTTCTGTGCAAAATGAGTTTGCACATTCTTCTCGTGTCTGCACGGGTTTCCTCTCTCAGTTTAAAAAACGTGCTGGTTAGGTGCATTGGCCGTGCTAAATTCTCCCTCAGTGTACCTCAACAGGCGCCAAAGTATGGCGACTAGGGGATTTTCACAGTAATTTCGTTGCAGTATGAGTGTAAGCCTACTTGTGACTAATAAATAAACTTTAAATTCTGATGTTGGTATGGAGTGCAGGATGACAGTGTTTTGGGAATATTGTGGATAACATAAATTAGATGGTGACTACTTTGAGTTTGCTTTGGTTAATTCTAGAGGACAATCTGACCGTTGGGACAATTTTCAACCCTAACAACATTTCAGTTATCCTAAAGAAAAGTAGATTCTGCTCATACAGACCTGTGGAGTCAGCAACAATCCATGTCACAAACCCTATACTCCAGTCACCTCTCTCATATCCTCCCCGGCAACGGTCTCAGTTGAACCTGATGCGCCTTTAGCTAAACTCCAGAATTCTCTTCCTAAATCCTTCCATTTCTCCTCCCTCAAGATCCTCTTCAGTAAACAACTCTTTAAACCAGGCTTTTGGTCAAAGCCCCTTATCCTTTGGTGAAATTCCTTGGGATGTCCTACAGTAAAATTGCTACATTCATACAAGTGTTGTTGGGAGCTCTCAAGCTCTTTCACTATACATGACACATCATCCAGCATCATTGTACAAGGCTGCATGAAGGGACAGTTACTTACCTTCTGCCCCAATTAGTGTCTCCAGGCATCAACTCCACACTCTGTACAAGCCTCCACTCAAGCAGTAAAAATAATACAGGAACTGCCAATGAACACTTTACTCAGAGGGAGATTAAAATTAGAATTCACTACCACATGGCGTGGATGAAGTGACAGCATAGGTGAATCTAAGGAGAAGCTAGATGAGTATGAAGGAGAAGGGAATAGAAGGATATGGTGATTGGATGAGATGGATGGGGTTGAAGGAGGCTCAGGTGGAGCATAAACAGATGCATTAGCAAGTTGGGCTGAAGGGCCTATTTCTGTGCTGTAAAGTCTATGCCATTGGTTAGCACTACTGCCTCACAGCACCAGGGACTTGAGTTTGAATCCCGCTTGGGTCACTCTGTGCGGAGTCTGCACGTTCTCTCCATGTCTGCATGGGTTTCTTCCAGGTACTTTGGTTTCCTCCCACAGTCCGAAAGATGTGCTGGTTAGGTGCACTGGCTATTCTAAATTCTCTCAGTATTCCCGAATAAGTGCCAAAGTGTGGCAACTAGGGGATTTTCACAGTAACTTTATGACAGTGTTAATGTAAACCTACTTGTAATAATAATAAATAAACTTTATCACGTGCTTGGTAGCTGATAATTATTTTAAACTGCAAAGTGGTACTTCCTTCCTGTCCAATGTGATCGGAATGCTTTTCATGGGTATATCACATTGCCTCTGGCACTATCACTTTCCTTGCTATTATAAACACACTGGTTCAGCCAAGTGCATCAGTGTGCTTATATTTCAACGCAAAGTACCATGACACAATTACAGCACTGTACAGGTCTCACTAGCTGTCAACTGTCAAGCCTCTACATATAAAAACAAATCTAATAACTTCTACTATCTGCTGTCCGTATTGTTAGTTTTCTAGAAAAAGTGAAAAGTCCAGGCCGCAGGCAACATAAAACAGAGACCAGTAATACAGAATTTGGATCTGGTGGTGCTGTTACTGTGGAGGAAGATTGTTCTAGACTCTAAATCACTTACCAGAACTTGAACTCTGGCAGCCTTCTTATAAAGGGTCTAAACTCCTCGTTTTGCTTTGTCGGTAAAGCAGGTCCATCATCTGGGAAGGAGAGAAAAAGAATATTAACACTGACTAGCAGTTGGAATGTGGCAGCCGCACAGAAAAAAAGAACTTGCATTTATACAATCCCATAACAGCAAGGTGACACAGTGGTCAGTACTGTTGCCTCCCAGCGCCAGGGACCCAGGTTCAATTCTAGCCTCCAGTAACTGTCTGTGTGGAGTTTGCACATTCTTCCCGCGTCTGCATAGGTGTCCTCTGGGTGTTCCAGTTTCCTTCCACAATCCAAAGATGTGTGGGCAAGGTTGATTGGCCATGTTCAATTATCCCTTAGTGTCCGGGGGACTAGCAGAGTAAATACGTCAGGTTCCAGGGATAAGGTCTGGGTGGGATTGTTGTCAGTGCAGGTTCGATGGGCCGAATAGTCTCTTTCTGCACCTTAGGGATTCTATAATTATTATGTTTTACTGGATTGAAGCGTAGTCACCATTCTACTGCAGAAAAACATGGCAGCCAATTTGTACACAGCAAGATCCCACATACAGCAAAGCAGTAATAACCACACTAACTCTAGTAAAGAGTCTCACAACACCAGTAAGAAACTTCTTACTGTGCCCATCCCAGTCCAATGCTGGCATCTCCATGTCATGCATACTATCTATGGTTGCCTGTTGTTTGAAGAATGAATATTGACCTAAAACCAGGGACAAATTGCTTGTTTTTCTATGAAATAGTGCCATGGATCTTTCACGTCTACCTAATAACCAAGACTCTTGTTTGCTTTAACATTTCACCAGGACTACAGCATCCCTCAGTACTGTGCTGACTGTCTGCCAAGATTTTTATGCAAGTCCCTGGAGTGGGACTTGAACCCAGAATCTTCTGAGTTAGAAGCAGAAGTGTCACCAGCCTAGCCATAGCTGCCAGCAGAGTAGGTCACAGATCAATGTTCCTTGCTGTTTGGTTGTGTCTGCAGAGGCCGTGTCAGGGAGACGTGATGATTTTATAACATGGACCCATTTGAACCACAAACTAAGACATGGCTATTAGAGCTGTAGTCAATTTATATTTCTCTTAAAAGGCATAGAGGTTTACAGCATGGAAACATGCCCTTCGGCCCAACTTGTCCATACTGCCCTTTTTTTAAAAATCCCTAAACTAGTCCTATTTGCCCGTGTTTGGCCCATATCCCTCTATAACCATCTTACCCATGTAACTATCTAAATGCTTTTTAAAAGACAAAATTGTACATGCCTCTACTACTACCTCTGGCAGCTTGTTCCAGACACTCACCACCCTCTGTGTGAAAAAATTGCCCCTCTGGACACTTTCGTACCTCTACCCTTTCACCTTAAACCTATGCCCTCTCGTTTTAGACTCCTCTACCTTTGGGAAAAGATATTGACTATTTAGCTGATCTATGCCCCTCATTATTTTATAGACCTCTATAAGATCACCCCTCAGCCTCCTACGCTTCAGAGGAAAAAGTCCCAGTCTATCCAGCCTCTCCTTATAACTCAATCCATCAAGTCCCAGTAGCATCCAGGTAAATCTTTCCTGCACTCCTTCTCGTTTAATAATATCCTTTCTATAATAGGGTGATCAGAATGGCACACAATATTCCAACTGTGGCCTTATCAATGTCTTGTACAACTTCAACAAGACATTCCAACTCCTGTATTCAATGTTCTGATCGATGAAACCAAGCATTCCGAATGCCTTCTTCACCACTCTGCCCACCTGTGACTCCACTTTCAAGGAGCTATGAACATGTACCCCTAGATCTCTTTGTTCCGTAACTCTCCCCAATACCCTACCATTAACTGAGTAAGTCCTGCCCTGTTCTTTTCAAAACACTTCAGGTCAATTATCCAGAAACAAAGCTGTGAAATCACTTCTGCCTGTGTGTATTAAACTGCACTATAGAGCAGGAAATATTCTATTTATAATATTAAGAAAATTAATAAGCTGTATAAGTGGGTGGCTTTGTAGTTTTTATAGCTACAGGAAAATAATCAATTACAAGCAGGATTTTAAACTCATCTGTACCTTCACTCATGAGATTTGTGTTCAAGTTCCAATCAGTGAGTAGGTAGAATCACCACCTGACTTTACTGGAATCTATCAGAGTGTCAGACTACTTGCAGCAGGGAGAGTTGATCAGAGATTATCAGCGTGGATTTATGATAAAGAGGTTGTATTTTAGTAATCCACTTGAATTTTTGATGCTGAATGGAGGATTGTCTATCACTGTCCAATAGAGCATGCTGGCTGGAACCTGTAGGTCCCGGACCATCCTCAGCCACAGGGTGGAAGCTCAAACACAAAGCATGAGCAAGGGTTGCTGATATCTGTGGAAAGGTACCTCAATGACAGCCAGCATTGGAAGGTGAACACTTAATCTTGTGCTATTCATTTTTTTTATGATGCACTCAAAGTTAAACACAGAGCATCAGTCAACGGAGCAGTGGCAGGTGGAAGCATATACAAAGGAAGAGTGAATGTAAAAACACAGTCAACCTGAATTAATAATTGCCTCTTCCCTATTACATGAGCTATGGGCCCATGGGGAGCCCCTGTTCGCTGACAGTGTAATTGCTACGCATTCACAGCACCAGATCAGTCAGACAAATAAAGCTCCTTGATCAAATTTGACATTTCTTTTGCAGATATAATTATTACCCACATGCATGAAAAAGAAAGAGCCATTCACTGGTGTACATGAATAACAGCAAGACATTAAATGAATTTCTCCAATGACAACCTGCCATCTTCAGCAAGCTCAGCGTCAACTTAAAGATAAAAAAAACTCCACAGCTTCCAAATCTCCCTTGCCTAGACAGCTGCTGGATGTATTGGAAGTGGATCTCCGGATTGATCCTTTTAAAATTTCCATGGGGATGGGCAGCCTACTGGGAAATGTGGAACTGCTGCAGGAGGTGAGAGAGCAGACCCCAGCAATACCTTTGTCTCCCTGAATCATTGCGACAACACAACCTGATGCCTAACAGACAAATGATCTGTCTCACCATCTCTCGTGGAATAAGGAACACTAAAAGACAGGGTGTAATCAACCAGGATTAAATTAAAAATACCTTTTGGGGGAAAAGCAAAATTGAACACATCAGCGACATGGTGGCAGTGGTTAGCACTGCTGCCTCACAGCATCACGGACTCGGGTTTGATTCCTGGCTTGGGTCACTGTCTGTGCAGAGTCTGCACGTTCTCCCCATGTCTCCATAGTTTTCTCCAGGTGCTCCAGTTTTCTTCCACAGCCCGAATGACATGCTGGTTAGGTGCATTGGCCATGCTAAATTCTCCCTCAGTGTACCCAAACAGGCACTGGAGTGTGGCGACTAGGGACTCTTCACAGTAATGTCTTTGCAGTGTTAAGGTAAGCCTACTTATGACACAAATAAATAAACTGAAACTTGAACACTTGAAAATATTCAAGTTGCTGGACTAACTATACACAGTCATTACACCAGGCTGTGTGAAACCCATGCACTGTGAGCCAGTAAGGTTGGCACAGCCTGGACACAACATAAAAGTGTTTTCAAGAAGTGTTAACAGACACAGCATCAGCTGCTTTATGTGGGATTTACACATCTCCAACATTGTGACAGAAATAAATCCTTCTAATCTCCAAATCACTTGAAGTTTGTTAACTCTGTTCTCTGGTTCTCTGTTAATAGTTTGAAATAATATATGCTGCTTTTACCTGCATTATCCAGTTCACCCATCAGGGCATGCCACTCAATCTTTTCTCCACAAATACAAATTGAGTTTGATCATTTTGTTTTCAAAACTCTATCAAGTAATATTTCTGATCACACTTCTCCAAATCAAAGGGATCAAGTTGCACATGTCATAGAATGCTGCAAATTAATGACTTGTCAAATCCTCACACGCACTGAAATCTCAGTACCTGAATCTTCCATTAGTGAAGGGTCGACCTTTGGGGACAGGAAAGCAATGAATAGGTTCAGGTGGTAAATTCCCAAGGCATACGTCACAATGTACCATCCCTGAATGAAAAAAAAACACCAAAATTAACATCAAAAGAGATGGTGGTGGGGACAAGAGAGACGGTCCAGGTACACAAGTCATTAAAAGATCATGGACTCAACAGCAAATAATCAAAAAGACTAACGAAGTGTAGCCATTAGACCCACATCTGGAGATCAGTGTTCAGTTTGGCCCATCATACCCAAAGAAGGATAAATTGGTCCTGGAAAATCTATGCTGCAATTTGTCCAAAATAATGTCTGAGCTGCAAGGATTAGATTACGATGGGAGATTACAGAAATGAAAGTTGTGTCCCCTGGAATTTAGAAGGATAAGCTGTGATTTTATCAAAGCTTTCAGATATTATGGGAAACAGTTTCTTGTTATCCATCCTTTTACTGCTGATTGGGTAATTTAGAACTCAGGGCCATAACCTAAAACGCAGAGGCAGATTTTTTAAAGTGAAGTTAGGAAGCAATTCTATCTGTAAGGTTTGTTATTCTCTTGCAGTCAATTATTAATTTAAATTGAGATTGGTAGAGCTTTGTTGACCCCAAAGGCATGAAGGCATATGTGGCAAAGGCAGATATGTGGAGTTAGCTCACAAATCAACCATGATCCAACTGAATGGCAGAACAGGCTCAAGGGGCCCAATGACCCAACACTGTTCTCTTGTTTTGAACATTCTGTGAAAACAACACAGAAGTTCACTTTTGACATCTTTGATCCTTCCCAAGATAAAAGCAAATTATTGCAGATGCTGGAATCTGAACCCATAAGTGAAAATGCTGGAAAATGTCAGCAGGTCTGGCAGTATATGTAAGAAGAGAAAAGAGCCGACGTTTCGAGTCCAGGTGACCCTTAGTCAAAGCTGACGAAAGCCCTAAGATAGTCTGTATCCTAGACATGTAGGCCAGGGATGATCCCTGGTTCATGTTAAGGGAACTGGCTTCAAGTTGCGAAGGGACAGTTAGCCTTAGCTACGAGGGGAACAAAATCGATCACAGAATTCCTGTGAAATGCTATCCATGAACTGCTGCTGTCGGTGGATATCCGATTAATTTGAGTATGATGCTCCATATAGACACAACACCTAATGTCCAGACTTGCACTGGATTGGGAAAACTTCCCTAAGAGCAAATAATATCCATCGGTGTACCTCAGAACATTATCAATTTGTTACGGAGAAAAACAGAACGTTTGCTTGAAACTGGATTTCATTAGATTTAAAACTAGCCTCTACGAAATAACATTTGCCACATTTTCTTTTTGATAAAGATTTGCTGCTTCTCTCAAACCACAAGGCTAATCGGTTTGCTTCATTGGCTTTTCCAGCATCAGCAATACCACACTCAGTTCAGACGACAGTCGATACAAATTGTGGAATCTTACATCAGGCCTTGGAAACTCGGCGGCACAGTGGTTAACGCTGCTGCCTCACAGTGCCAGGGACCCAGGTTCAATTTCAGCCTTGGCTGACTGTGTGGAGTTTGCACATTCTCCCCGCGTCTGCATGGGTTTCTTCTGAGCGCTCCGGTTTCCTCCCACAGTCCAAAGGTGTGCAAGTTAGGTTGATCAGCCATACTAAATTGCTTCTTAGTGTCAGGGGAATTAGTGAGGCAAATATGTGGAGTTACAGGGGTATGGCCAGGGTGGGATTATTGTCGGTGCAGACTCGATGGATCAAATGGCCTCCTTCTGCACTGTAGGGATTCTATGATAAACTCATCCCATCAGTCTGGCTTGGATCTGAAGCCATTTCACAAAGGTCAGAGGGCAGCACTCAACTGCTTTGTCCCACCACCCAATCCTTGCCACCATATCCCATCCTGAAAATATCCTTGGCAAAAACAAAAAGGTTTGGGTGTTTGTTTCTCAGTTTTCCAGTGAAACCAATGCCAGTATATGTACTGCAACAATACTTTTATGGATTTGACTGTAACAAGACTAAACGTCCACAACAATGCACTCACCTGAAGGATATAAACTCTAATCATGTAGATTGCACCAAAGATAAATGTTACAATCCATCGCAAAATGCCGTAAGGTGTGGACTTGTCTAAGAAGGACTGGTAGATCTAAAAAGAAAATATTAAAACATCTGAGCATTTATTTCTCTGCTGATTTTTCCTTTAACAGGTGAACGGATGACTCTGTCAGGAAACAGTGTTAAGCTCAGAAAGGTGTTGCTTTAGCTGATCTCAGCCAAAGGCAGCTGCTGAGTTGCTACAAAAGATCTCAGGGGTCCTGGGCTGGGGAAGAGACATGGTGCGAAATTAGACAGGGATTCCCACTGAAAGTTGCCTGTATGGATGCTGAGTAAGAACTGGGGGCTCTATGTTCCCCCTTTCTCCCTCATAATCAGAGGGTGGTGAGTGAGTGGAATTGGCTGCCGTCGATGGTGGTGGAGGCAAACTCGTTGGGGTCTTTTAAGAGACTTCTGAATGAGTACTTGGGATTTAATGGGATTGAGGGTTATAGATAGGCCTGGTAGGTAGGGATATGATCGGCGCAACTTGTGGGCCGAAGGACCTGTTTGTGCTGTAGTGTTCTATGCTCTATAATCCAACACCCTGCCAGCACAATAGCCACATGAACAGCACAATAGCTAATCATGGGAGTATACCCCAGTATGAACGTCTCCGCTTTACAGGAAATTTTTTAAAGAAACAGATTTCAATAGCAATGAAATCAAACCTCTTACAAATTAATAGTACACATTCATATCTGTCCAGTTTTGGCTGGGGACTTGCTAAATTCAACTCAAAGTAAATAAAAATAAGATTTCAGTCTTCTTCAATTATTAACTAGAATTATCCAATAAACCAGGATTTAACTTCACAGAGATAGCAACGCTCCACTGTGATTTGGGAAGATTAGATTATTGCTGATTAAGCATTATAGCAAGGAGGGTGGAAGGGAGGGAGAAGAATCATCTCTTACCTGTCCAATCTGTGTAAAAAACCTGCTGATTGCTGAAGGTTTCCCATGAATGGCATCTCCACTGCTGTCCCCTTCTGACATGCTGTTTCTAACAGAGAAACAAAAGTGGAGAAGTTGGATACTTCATACTTTTCCTGAAGAGCTTAGACCATGTTTCCTCCAATTCCCAATCCCTCCACTTATTGCTCTCTTCCTTAACTCTACTCAATTGTGCTATCTACTATCAGTGTACCAGCTTGTCCCTACAGTATGGAGCTCCTTCTCTTAATCCCTTCATCATGTTACATTTTGTCCCATCTTCAAAAACCTTCTTCAAAGCTCCAGCTTCGACCACACTTCTAGCCTTCTCCTCTCACACCCTACTCCTGCTCAAGTTTGACAATTTAGGAAACTTCTTGGTTTGTTTCAAAGGTGCTAAATAAATGCAAGCTATTGTTGTTTCATTGCCCCAAACAGATAACATTCGCAATTCCAACTCCATCCCAACTCCCTGATTTAAGTTGGAGGGGTTTACGGCATTGGACCAACAATACAGAAGCTGCAAACTCAAATCTCATCCCATCTAGTTAGGAAATACCATAGAACCCTATAGTGCAGAAAGAGGCCCTTCGGCCCATCGAGTCTGCACCAAACACAGTCAAATGTTATAAAATCTGAGGGCAGACCTGATTAAAAAAAAATTATGCTGGGGTTGTGGAGTGAATTTAACTGCTTCATTGGTGCTCTTCATGGATGAGAAGAGACCCTACCAAGCCCCCCAGTCTACTATATACATCACCCATCCCAAACAGTGACCCTCGGGGATGGTCAATAAATGCTGCTTTGCCACCCGTATCCCACCTCAAAATCAAGTAAAAATACATAATACGCTGGATGTTCATCAAAAGATCAAGTATAATGATGATTTTATGCACAGAAGCGACTAACATACCTGACTTAATGGAAGGTGTCTTATAACCCAAACAATGAAATCGCTCTCTTGAATAAGAGGGTTGCTATGATATGCCAAACTAAACTTTCAGACAAGGTTGTTGCAGTAAGTCAAAGCGTTGTGTGTACTTGTTTAAACTTTTAGAACCTGTCTTTGCACTGATCCAGCCAGATCAGGGACTGAACAGAAAACACAAACCAGGAGATGTTTTGCACTGAGAAGACCGTTTGATATTAAGTTGCTTCGTGTCTGGGCTGAGAATTCAGGGAGAGGTGACACGCCTGTCCTTTCGCCAAATGCACAGTGCTGCTGAGTTATAGAATGATCCAATTTCATCAGGGAGGCTTTCTCTGAAGAAATACAATTGGAGGAATTCAGCTCAAGCAACAGCGTAGAATTGGACAAATAAAAATTTCAGAGGGAAGACGAGGAGGGGAGGGGCAGGATGGATTGAATATCTACCGTTAGTTAGCACCTCAACTCTGAAGCACACGTTAAATTATTCTCGAGGGAAATGGTCTGCTCACAACATCCACATTCACCACTAGTCAGAGCCACTTACATTTTTATTACATGCGTTCCGTTTTTGTCGGTGTTGTGGGATCACATTCCATGATCATGTCCGGTCATGATAAAAGACTAATTGTTATTGGTGATTCCCTTGTTTTCCTGAGCCTATTTTAACTGGGATTGTGTCTTTCTGAGAAAGCCACTGATAAGCAGCCAGCTGATTGATGCTCTGCTGCAACATAACTGGAAACGCAGCAGATTTGGCCAGTTGAAAGCAGATTATTATTAAATAAAACATCAACGGAATATGCTTATTCACCCACCCCACAGGGAATAGAAATCTCTCCGTTTCAGATACTCCTGGCACCAGGGAGTGCTCCTCTCTACCCAAACGATGTGGCCCAGCCTTTACCGCAACAAAGCCTCTACTCAAGTGAGAGACACTTTGGGCCAGATTTTTCTCACTCCTGCAGCATGTTCTGCAGCGATGTAGGCAGCCCACCATTGGCTAATGGCAAGATCTTCCAGTCCCACTACCATCAACAGGTTTTCCTGTTAGCCAACACAGAGCCACTGAGGAACCCCCAGCAAGAATATCACTGTCACTGGGACTGGAAAACCCCACTAGGGTGACAAGTGCCACACAGACAAGGGGAGAATGTGCAGATTCCACACTGACAGTGACCCAAACCAGGAATCAAACCCAGGTTCTTGGCGCTGTGGGGCAACACTGCTAACCACTGTGCCACCGTGCTGCCCCAACTTAGTCTTGGTCAATACTTCCCCAGCCTTCCATTCTCCCTGTGTGTCAGCCTGGGCTCAATGGTTGGATCATGGCATAAGTCAGACGTCTATGAGCTGAAGACTGATCTAAGCTGACATTCAGGCACAGCACTGACAGATTACCACGTGGCTGGAGGAGTTGCCATCTCTCAAGTTGAGATATTAAAACAAGACCCCGTCTGCCTTCAACCAATACTGCTGAAAGATATCAATTGACCATTCAGCTGTCTGGGGGAGTTTGTTGTGTACAAATCAGCTGCCACATTTCTTACATTAAAACTTCAAAAGTACTTCATTGCATGTGAAGCACTTTGGAACAACATGAGGTTGTGAAAGCCACTACAGAAATGTTAAGTTTTCTGTCTCTCAGACGCTGAAAGAAAAATTGAGGCAGCGTTAAAAGTTGGAAACAAAACGACATAACAGATGAGAGGCACCTGAGCACTTGACAATTAGATGCAGTTATTGAAAAAAGGGAACAGAGATACTATACGTGTGTGCAAGAACAAAAACAGAACAGGCCAAAGGAAGGATTGTAAGAAAGAATGTGAGCAACATCGATGGTGCAAATCATGCAAGCATAAACCTGAGACAGCAGATCAGACACTGCGTGGTCAGAAACTTAGATAAGAAATAAACTGCCCTAAATCCAGGACACTGAAGAAGAATAGCGAGGGGAAGGAGTTAGCTGGTGGGTTTGGGATGGGGGGAAAAAAAGCCTCATCATGCTAGGGACCCGGGTTCAATTCTGGCCTCAGGTCACTATCTGTGTGGAATTTATACATTCTCCCTGTGTCTGCGTGGGTTTCCTCCAAGTGCTCCAGTTTTCTCCCACGGTCTAAAGATGTGTGGGTTACGTTGATTGCCCATGCTAAATTGGCCCCTTAGTGCCAGGGGGACTAACAGGGTAAATACGTAGGGTTACAGGAATAGGGGCTGATGGGATTGTTGTCAGTGCAGACTTGATGGGCTGAATAGCCTCCTTCTGCATTGTAGGGATTCTATGAAGTACCACAACTTTGGGATTCTGGAAAATAAGTAGATAGCCCCCAGCTGAACCTTTCCATTTCCCTGAGCAACAAGATGCTGAGGGAGAAGAAAACACAAAGGGAGGAGAAAGGTCAAAAAGATCTGAATAACTTCACTTTCTGACGTGTGCTTTAAACGCAACACTGTCATTGATTTAAAAACAGAAATTCCTAACAATAAATAACACAAGGGAAAGCAGGATATATAATCAGTAAATGTGAGAAGGATTAAATGATACACAGAAGATACAAAAAAAACCCAAAAGACAGGATTCTCCAGCTTTGACACGAGCACAGCCAGAGAATCCCGCTTCGTATTTCCAATTCTGATAGAGCAATTCTTTTGGCAAAGCTTTCAGAAATTCAACAGGAGTGTTGATAAACTCCACGGCGATGTGGCAGATGGAACATTTGCAATGAAAAATTTGTCAACCACACAACATACATTCCCCAGTGCATAGTGTTAACTGTGATAAGCTGCTCCGCATGGGACAATTTGCAAAGTCTGGTATCACCCATACTGTTCCTAATAAGCATAGCCTCATTCAGTATGCAGCATTGGTTCTGCACATCAAGGCCACATGAATACTGCTAAAAAATTTCTAAATTATTCGATCAGAATGATAGTGGGGCTAGGAGAGTTGAATTATGAGGACAGGTTGCATAGTCTAGGCTTGTGTTCCTGAGTGTAGGAGATTAAGGGATGATATCATTGAGGTGGTTAAGATGATTAAAGGATTTAACAGGGTAAATGGAGACAAACAATTCATTAAATGGCAGAGTCCAGAACAAGGGGGCAGAACCTGAAATTTAGGGCTCAGCTATTTAGGGCTGTTGTCAGGCAACACTCTTTAAATTGGGAACTCTTCTCTCATCGACACCAGGGATCCGGTGTTGATGGGATTTCGGCCTCGGGTGACTGTATGGATGGAGTTTGCACGTTCTCCCTGTGACTGAGGATTTCCTCCGGGTGCTCCAGTTTCCTCCTACAGTCCAAAGATATGTAAGTTACAGGGATAGGAGGGGAAAAGGGCCTGGGTAAGGTACTCTGCCAGAGAGAGTCGGTGCAGACTTGACGGGCCAAATGGCCTTCTTCTGCACTGTTGTGACTCTCTGATCAGAAAGATGCTGAGGCTGGGAGGAGTCAATCGAAAATTTCAAAATGGAGCAGAATAGATTTTTCTTTGACAAGGGTTCCAGAAACAAGGCAGGTAGATGGAGCTAAGATATAGATCAGTCATGACTGAACCAAGTGGACAATTTTGAGGAGCTGAATGATCTACTCGCGTTACTATGTTCAAAATGCAAATCTACCAACTCTCTCACACACACACATACCTCCACGAGGGCAAGTACACTATGAATACAAGCAAACTTTTCACAACACTGCAGAAGATAAAATAAAAAGAGGCCACTCACAGCTGGAGGTTCTATAAACCAACTCAAACTTTCAAAAAGGGCTCTGTTTGAATTTGGAAGATACAAAAGCTTGTCCCTTAACTCGGCTTTACATTGAGGTCAGATATTCTGACAGGTGATTGCACTCAAGTGACTCAAACATACGACAGCATTTATGGTGGCGAGAAGTGTGAAAATACAAAAGTAAAAGAAATCTCTGGTGTCAACATCGTACTACTGGCCCAGCTTTCTCCAGTGGTCACAGTCCAAAACAGAAATTATTCTTCGACACATTTGCCTCAAACATATCTGACTGTTGCTCAGCGAGCCATTTCCTCTTTCGCCATTCAATAAGATCATGACTGATCTGGAAGTGTCTCCACTCCACATTGCCTTGTGCCCCCATTAACGCTTGACTTCCCTGTATATCAAAAATCTGTGTAACTCTGCCTTGGACAAATTCAATACCCCAGTCTCCACTGCTTTCTGGGAAACAGAATTCTACAGACTAATGACCTTAGGAGAGAAAAAATTTCTCATCTCTTTAATCAGTAGACTCCTTATTCTTAAACTGCATCCCCTGGTTCTAGTCACTCCCAGTGTCCATTCCATCACATTCCCTCAGGATCTTATGTTTCAGTAAGATCACCCTCGTTCTTCGAGATTCCAACGGGCATACATCCAATCTCTCTTCATAAGGTAAACTTCTTATCCCAGGAATGAGTCAAGCAAACCAGCTCTGTATTGCTTCCAACAAATACACAGGATGGCATTTCAGCACCGTCTGCTGCAGGGGTCACCATTGGTGGGATTGCAAATCCCAACAGCGGGAAGGGTGCAAAATTTTGGCCAAAACCTGCACACTATTCTAGATGTGGTCAACACAAGGCCCTATACAGCTGCATTAAAATTTCCCAATTTTTATGTTCCGCTCCACTTGCGTAAATGACCTTTTTGTAATTCATGTACCAGCAGACCCGAATCGCTCTGTAGCACTGAGTTCTACAATTTCTCTCCATGTAGATAATATGCTGCTTTTCTATTCTTCCTGCCAAAGTGAACAAATTCACATTTCCCACATTATACTCCATCCATTTTACCCGCTCACTTAACTATCTGTATCATTTTGCAGACTCAAACACAACACAGCATTCCCTCTGCTCCCCCATACTGCTATGGGGTGTCTAATACCCCCGCGCACCGCCGCTATGGGGTGTCTAATACCCCCACGCACTGCCGCTATGGGGTGTCTAATACCCCACATATACCGCTGCTATGCGATACAGCATATTTGAACAGAAGCACGCTGCATTTTCACCCCAACAACTCAAGTCTTTTTACTTCTCTGATTTTCAGATTTTTTTTCCCGAGTGACGCTGTTACTGGACTGTAATTCCACAGGCACCAGCCACCTCCAATAAACCTGTCTCTGCACAACCATTCTTGAGCCAACTTTCAGCAAGCTATTCACTGCAGCAGGTGTCACAGCTGAGGTGGGTCTAACTCCCAGGAGACAAGCACGTTTCCAGCAGGTCACCATCTCGCGATCAAGAACAGAAATCCTGACTTCACCAACGTGAACGTGAACAGAAATTTACTGAGATCATGTAGCCCAGAATGGGCTGGGAATTAAATCTGGGGTTTTCACACTGTTTTCTTCAGAAAATACAACACATTACAGGCTGAATGTAGAACTTTGTTATTTTAGTTGTGACTTTCAGGGGGTTACAGAGGCTACAATCTGATTCTCCACCATCGAAATAGTCTGAAACTGTGCAGAGCACAATCCCAACCTGAACCTGACTATCAAAGATAGTCAATCTGAATCTCCACGATCAGAATACTGTGTTAAGAGGTTACAGAGAGAGCATGGAGTTTAAAACAAGGCATGCTGAATTTCTATACTTGGTTGTGCAACTCATGTACTCTGGGTAGCACTAGGCACATGAGTATAGAAAGGATATTCAAGACACAGAAAGAGAAAAGATTCACTAAAGTAACAGAAAAGTTAGAACTACGAGGAAAACCTACAGAAATTGGAGCATTTCCCTCATTGAAAATAACAAAGGCTACTAAAAGGAGGATGTAATCAAGGTTTTCAAAAAGTGTGAAAGTTACCAAATGGCAACAGATTTTCAGCAGATTGCATCAACACTAAAAGAAGGTAGACAAATGGAAGAAATATCTCCAACGAGGGGGAAATATGGAATGCATGGAATTACCACAAGGCAACAGATACAGGTGCAGAGATTATAATATCAGTTCAAGCAACCGGGTAACTAGTTGAAGAGGAACACACACAGGGAAGATAATGGCACAGTGGTATTGTCACTGGACTAGTAATCCAGGATAATGCTCTGCCAACCTGGGTTCGAATCCCATCATGGTAGATGATGAAATTTGAATTCAATCAAGATCTGAAATTAAGAATCTACTCATGATCATGAAACTATTGTTGACTGTCGTAAAAACCCATCTGGTTCAGTTAATGTAATTTAGGGAAGGAAGTCTGCCGTCCTTATCCGGCCTGATCTACATGTGATTCCAAGGCCACAGCAAAGTGTTGACTCTAAAATACCCTCAGGGATAAGCAATAAATTCTGGCCCTGCCAGCGATGCCCACATAAAAAGAAAACACAAAAGATACAGTCAGGATTAAAGTAGGCAGCATTGGTTGAAGAGCTAGCACAGTAGACAAAATTCCTCCATGCTGTAATTCCTGTGGATTTTCTTGCTATCGCAGTGCATTTGGTTTATAACATGACAAAATGTGTCAATTTGCATAACTATAAGCCATTACAGGATATGTGTCAATTTACCAGAATTAAGTGGCTGTATTTTAAAATGGCAGCAAACTGTCTGTTAACGTCAAGCTTTAACTTGCTCTGTTATTTATTCTCACATGAGTGCTGCTTACTGCAAGCTGTACCTTAAGAACAAGTTTAGTCCATGAATACCCCCTGTTTATTTCAATTGGGATAATTTCTAATAGCAAGCAATTCTTCCAACTGAGGTTAATTAAGCACAGCCTCAGATCACAGGGCCAATCCAAATGGTTCATAAATATTTTCCAATAGTTCTTAGGAAGTCAGTGCACCAAAGTTTCTGTCCCTAAAAGCAGTTGATTTCAAATCAATTTATTGTATCTGGGTCTAAATAGTAACTATGAATTCAATCAAACATCACTCTTGGATACCAGTGAGTTAACTGGAGTTTGTACATTCAGTAACAGTGTTTTTTGCTCCTCAGCCCTCTTCCTCCCCACCAACTCATATAGTCTCACCCAAGCTTTATCATTGGCTAACCATTTGAATTTCTCAGTATTATGTTTAATTTGCTTGTGTCCTGTTCAGTTTCAACTGCATTGGAAAACTCTGAAATTGAATATTACCATTCAGGAAGTCTTGCTTCCTGCTACAACTAAATATTGACCAAGTCTATTCACAGCACCTTCAGATCTCTGAGCTTTTTAATAAACAATAAACAGCAGCATGTGCATTTTGCAAGTCCCCTGGGTCCCCCGCTCTGACGAAAGGTCACCTAGACTCAAAACATTGGCTCTACTCTCTCCCCACACATGCTGACAGAAAAAATGCTGGAAAATCTTAGCAAATCTGTTTTTGTACTAAACAGGACCAATCCAGAATGAATTACTGGGGGCATTCTGTTGGTCCCTGTAGCTGAAAGCAACAGGTTTGTTGCGATCAGTTATCCAACTCACAGCTTCTGCTACAAAATCAAAATATCACTGATATTGGATGGCAACCAGTCAGTTCCTTGCAGGTTAGTGGATGCCCGAGAGTAACTATGTGACAGCAATCTTGTTGAATTGTATACAAGATCATAAACTGTGACAGCCAAGTTTAGCAATTCACACCCTGATACAATTACCATCAGTCGGAAGTGTGATTTCTTAATAAACATACTGACAGGTCTCTGTGGTATTGTGTTGGGAGCATGGCTGTGGATATTTAATTGTGAATAAGCTTTGTCCTTTTCAGGCACAGTGCCATGCAGGGGAATTGCTCCAAGCAGGTCCGGAGATCATTCACAGAAATTAACATCTTATCAACCTCACCATCAATTACTACATTCTTTCATTGACTCCAGAAACTTGAGTGTGAAGGACACTCTCGATACAGAACACTTACATGCTGCGGAGAGTAATTCACCTCCTGACTCCCAAAGCCTGTCTGCCATCTATAGAACACAAAGTCAGGAGTGTGATGAAATTCTCTCCACCTGCTTGGATGAGTGCAGCTCCAAAAATACTCAAGAAGCTCGATACCATCCAAGACAGAGCAACCTGCTGGATCGGCACCCCTGTCACAAACATTCACCCCCTCCACCACAATGAACACTGGCAGCAATGTGTAACGTCTACAAGATGCACTACAGGAATTCACCAAGGCTCCTCAGGCAGCACCTTCCAGATCCAGAACCATTCCCATTTAATTTTTTGGACACAAGCTCTATCAGCTCCATTTAACAAGATTTCTATGTCGAAAATATTTAATTTATTAAGAAACTTACTTTTGTGTCCCCCCGCCTCACATTCACAGTCTCACCTCGCCCCCTCCCCCTCGCCTCACAGCCACACTCTCACCTTGCCCCTCATGCATGCTCTCACACTTCCCTCTCCCGCCCGCGCGCGGACACACTCACCTGTCCCGCCCGCCCGCGCGGGCACACTCACCTGTCCCGCCCGCCCGCGCGGGCACACTCACCTGTCCCGCCCGCCCGCGCGGGCACACTCACCTGTCCCGCCCGCCCATGCGGGCACACTCACCTGTCCCGCCCGCCCGCGCTGGCACACTCACCTGTCCCGCCCGCCCGCGCGGACACACTCACCTGTCCCGCCCGCCCGCGCGGACACACTCACCTGTCCCGCCCGCCCGCGCGGACACACTCACCTGTCCCGCCCGCGCGCGCGGACACACTCACCTGTCCCGCCCGCACGCGCGGACACCCACTCACTTACCATGGTGAATAAAATTTGAGTTTTGCGCCATTCTCCCAAAGCTAGTCTCTGATTGGACAAGCTGGAAACAGCGCAAAACTCAAATTGTATCGATCAACCTGGGCTGTCACAGGAGCTCTGGGACGTGTCCATGGAACCCAGGGATCCAGAGAACCCAGTTTGGGAACCTCTGAATTAGATCAAGGCTGATCTGTATCTTACCTCCAGCCACCATGTTAGAATGACTGATAATTGGCAGTTCACTGGTAGCCCATCGACTGAATACACTGCATCAAGAATCATTCCAAGTATTTACTGTCCCTGACGTAGCACTATCTGTGTTCCACTTGAGAGAGTATAGATAAAGCAATCCGATCTCATTTAGGTCTATTAAAGTTGTCCAAAATAATTATTCACTTCTTCCCAGAGAGAACTCAGCGAATAATTCCATACCAATTACTTCCTTTTCCTAGTCTGCTACAACTATCTTCATTCATTAATTGCATTCACTTGTTGTCAGAGATTTCCAGCCTCAACTAAATCAGGTTCACTCTTGAAAGCAACTACATTCTCTTGGAATGACAAGGAAGCAGGAAAAACAGACTGTGCACTCACACAGAGCCTCATCTTGTCCTCAGGTCATTCCAGTGTGTTTCACATCTAATAAAACAGACTGATCCAAGACAAAGCAACTGTTTGATTGGCACCATATCTGCCACATTCACTCCCTCAAACACTAACTCACAGATGCAGCAGTGTGTGCTATCTACAGAAAACACTATAACAACTGACCAAAGCTCTTTCAACAGCACCTTCAAACCCTCGATCTCCACCACCTTGAAGGACAAAAGCGGCCAACAGATGGGAACACCACCATGGGGAAGTTCTCTTCCCCCACTACCCCCCCAAACCACTCACCATCCTGACTTGGAAATATATCACCACTCCTTTACAGTCGGTGGGGCAAAATCTTGGAACTCCCTCCCTCACAGCACTATGGGTGCACCTTTGCTATACCGACTTGCTGCTCACCACCAAATCTCAAAGGCAATTAGGGATGGGAAAAAATGTTGGTCCAGTCAGCTACACCCACATCTGGTGAAAGGAAGAAAGCAAAACCTGCAGTCCATTTATGCACAGCAAGATCCCATAAACAGGAAGTGACAAGGAGGAAGGAATACTGACCAGATCATCAGATTTCCTTTCTTTTTTCCAAACACCATATCTTTAAGTGACGACCTACTGCAAACAGCAAGCAGGACTCAGAGGTCTTGAGATTTGGGACAGAGCAGGAGAAACTTTGTGTATGGGGACAGAAGGGTCATGATTCTGTGGGATGCACATTAGTGACTGAAGCAGAGACTACGGCAACACTGAAGAATAGGTAATTGAAAGAAAAGGGAAATAATGGGGTACAGGAACAGAGTGGCCAAACAGGATTAGAAATAACATTCATGTGAAGGAAGAACAGCACAGACTGACAGGATCAAACAGCCTGTTATAACTATATGTCATTAAGTGGGAACTATGTAATCAGAACAGACTCTTACAACTTGAATAATCATATAATTAACTAAAATTCTTGACTTTTTATTTTCAAATCTCTCCATGGGTTTGCCTTTTGCATCTGTGCCATTTCCTCCAACTCCACAACACCCTCAACTAACTCTGGCCTTTTGTATATTCCTAATTATAACTGATCCACCATAAGCGAACATGACTTCAGTTGTCTGGACCCAAACTCTGGAAACCCCTCCCTACACCTCTCCAACTCACCCTCCTCCTCCGTGACACTTTTTTAAATTCATTCTACCTCTTTGCCCAAGCTTTGGCTCATCTGACCGATTATCTCCTTACCTGGCTCTGTATCATACTTTGTTTTATAATGCTGAGGTGAAGCACATTGAGGCATTTCATTGTGTTGAAGGTATTAAGTAACAATTTGCTGTTTAATCTCAGGAAACTGGAGGCAGACAAAGTTGTTTTAGGCAGTGGGCAACAGTGTGGGATTCCTGACGCTTCCTTTCAAAGCTCATCTTGAATTATCAAGAATGATCACTGCAGTTAAAATCAGTGATCTCCTAACTGCTGTTTCGAAGTGTGTGGAGTTAGCACATTCTGAATTTCACTGTGAAATCAGTGTGTTCGAGATATGGAAGTAGTTTTATGGTTTTAAACCTTTAACTATGTGTTTAACATGTCAGTTGGTGTTAGTTCAGTCCAGATTGCTCCTGCTCGCCCATAACTTAAAGTTGTTAAAAAGGCCACATCGAGAGCCACCAGGAGCTTAACACCTTCAAAATGGGAAAAAGAATTTAGAAAATGCTCAGTACAGATTTAACACAGTGGAACAATTTACTTTTCTCTTTCATTCTTGCTCTGCTGAAGATACTGGCTCAGACTGGACATGAGTCCAGCAAGATAAGAATTAGGAACTGTAGCCCTAAATAATCTTAACCTCTCTTGTTTAAGGAACTCTTAACTGTATTATCCCAGCTGCTGCTTTGGCTAAGGTTGGCTAACTCGATGCAGACCAATGATCGAATCTGATCTCTTAACTGCGCGAGTTCTGTGGTCTATTACCAACATTCTAGATTATTTTGACATTTGTAATAACAATATCCTAACCTCTGCAGTGACAGATCCACTACTGGTCATTAATTACCAGATTAAGAAATTGGTGTATATTTCTAAACTGAATATCTGTTTTTTCAAACTTAACTTCACAGAAATTGTAAGTGAGATGCAACCTGACTGGTCATTTTTGGTACTGGGGCTGGGAAACAATTGAACATTTCAAAGCTGAGATGATAGAATTCTGTTGACCAAGCACATACACGATTTAAGGAACCAAGACAGGCAGATATACTGGAGACAATCCCGAGGAGGTTCGTGGATTTGGTCATGGGTATGGAGGAGTTTTTCTATCAGAGGAGGTTGAGCAGATTAGGCCTGTACTCTTTGGAGTTTAGAAGAATGAGAGACAATCTTGTTAAAGCATATAGGATTCTGAGGAGAGTTGACAGGGTAGACGCTGAGAAGTTGTTTCCTTGTGGAAGACTCTAGGACCAAAGTGCATAATCTCAGAATAAGGGGTTGCCCATTTAAGACAGATGAGGAGGAATTTCTTCTCTCAGAGGATAGTGAATCTGGAATTCTTTACCACAGAGGGCTGTAGAGGCTGGTAGTTAAGTACGTTCGAGGCTGAGATAAACAGATTCCTAATCAGTAAGGTCTGTCAAGGAGATAAGGCAGGAAAGTGGAGCTGAGAATTATCACATCAGATCAGTCACTATCTTATTGTATGGCAAAGCAGATTCAATGGGTCGAACAGCCTTCTATTTCTGCTCCAATGTCTTATGGATTAAGAGAAAAAAAGAGCCATACGTTAACTGATATTGGAACAAGCACTAAGAGTTAAAAGGCCCACTCCTGTGCCCATGTTATCACTGGAGTACAACAACATCACTTGGGAGGTTGTGGACAACCACACAACCAGCGCAAAATCCTGACATAATAACCAACAAATGCATCTGAGGCTGTTGTAACACCAACAACTAAGGAAAGAAGGGAGGAGTGAAACATTGCTGGGTGTTCGCACTCTCTATACATGAAACAAAGTGGCCCACCACTACAGGAATCAAAAGCAGAGAAAATATTTTAGATGGTAGGCCAGAATACACCAGTGCAATTTGTACTTTTCTTACATTACGACATCCAAGTACACAGTAAATTACTTCACACATACCAACGCTGAACAGATTATTAAAGAGCTACTGTCAGTGACTGAGATCAAATAAAACTACAGGTGACGAAAGATTGGAGTTCACTCTTCATTGTCCTTATCAGCACTGCTCAAGATCATAGGTCAATCTGTGGCATAAATGACAATACTCACTCAAAACTGAGTGAATAGATCAGATTGTAAAAAATCAAATTATTTATACATTTAGAATATGTTTCCTCAAATAACAAACCCAGAGCAGTTTCTATGAAACTGAAAGCCAAGGTTCAGGGCACCACTAAGGAAACACCTTGTCATCTGTAAGCTGTTGGGGGTGGCCTAAGGCCTGCACCTCTGGGTTGAGACACCATTTGGAAGCAGTGGGTTTGACTGACAGCAGTCCAGGTAAGAGCTGGACCCAGACAGGGGCTGCATCCCGCATTGTACCATGGGATTTGTAGTCCTCTTGCCCATTCCTCCCATTGGGATCTGCCAGAAAGGAACTACATCCCCCACAACCCACCGCGGGGGACATCCCCTCCGGCCCGCTTTTAACTTCAGGGTGCTCTTGTAACAGAGCTTAACACTAAAAGGCGAGTGGGCTGCAGCGGAAAGGATCAGCGAGCAATCTTGGCCGGTGGGTGGCTCTTAAGGAGGATATGTGTGTGTGGGGCCGCTCTCAGGGTAGGCTGGGATTTGTAGTCCTCCCGGTCAGTCCCGGCCATCTCCCACAACGCGCCGGGCCGGCCGAGAAACTACAGCTCCCGCCATGCCCTGCGCAGCCGCCGACAGCTTCCGGCCGCTCTCTCACACAGGCCGCAGCATCTCCCTGAGAGGGAGAGGGAGCCCGCTGCAGGAGGCCGAGCTGGGGGAAAGGGCGACCCAGCACCAGCGGTAGGGTATTCCCGGGTTCTCCTGTCACACTGAAACGGCCCTGAGGCGCTCCCCTGGCCTCACTTTAATCCGCTATCTCTATCTCTCACCTGAACAGCCGCTCTCTCTCTCTCTCTCGCAGCGGCCTCCTCTCCCCAACTCAACACGTCACCGCGGCCTCGGTCCCGCTGCCGCCCAGCCCACACCAGCCGACTCCCGATAACATCGATCAGCTCCCTCATCGACTGTGCGGCACTCAGCTCCCTCTGTTGCCACATGAACCTCACCTGTCCATCAACAGGAGTGATGAGGGTGCAACACATTTAGCTGCAGCACTCCCTTCTGAAAGATGCAGACACACTCAGTAGGGGATGCGAAAGCCTAATGGTATTATTGCTAGACTATTAATCCGGAAACTTATCTAATGTTCTGGAGATCTAGGTTCACATCCTGCTGTGGGGATGCAGGCGTTGGACTGGGGTAAACACAGTAAGAAGTCTCACAACACCAGGTTAGGGTCCAACAGGTTTATTTGTAGCAAATGCCACTAGCCTTCAGAACTGGCTGTTCCTTCGTCAGGTGGGTGAGAGAATTGATTACCTGTAAAATGATGCACTCCAACCATCATTTTGTGAATTGAGTTTGTGCCTTTATATGCCCTACATGTGAACTGAAATCCCACTCATCTGACGAAGGAGCATTTCTCCAAAAGCTAGTGGCGTTTGCTACAAATAAACCTGTTGGACTTTAGCCTGGTGTTATGAAACTTTTTACTGTGTTTGCATCCTGTCACAGCAGATTAATTAATAAAAAAAATCTGGAATTAAGAATCTGCTGATGACCATGAAACCATTGTCGATTGTTGGATCTGGTTCACTAATGTCCTTTAGGGAAGCAAATCTGCTGTCCTTACCTGGTCTGGCCTGCATGTGACTCCAGAGCCACAGCAATGTGGTTGACTCTCAACTGCCCTCCAAGGGCAACAAGGGATGGGCAATAAATGCTACCCATGAATGAATTTAAAAAAAGTTATGGCATGGTCACAGCACAGCAGGAGGACATTTTGACCATTGCGCACATGCTATCTCTCTGCTTGAGCAAGTTCAGTTTATTTACTAGCATCACAAGTAGGTTTACATTAACACTGCCATGAAATTCCTGTGAAAGTACCCTAGTCATCACACTCCGGTGCCTGTTCGGGTACACTGAAAGAAAATTTAGCATGGCCAATGTATCTAACCAGCACATCTTTCAGATTGTGGGAGGAAACTGGAGCACCTGGAGGAACTCCTCACAGACATGAGAAGAACACATTTTCTGCACAGGCAGTGACCCAAGCCAGGAATCCAACCCAGATCCCTGGCGTTGTGTGCCACCATGCTGCCACACTCAGTTAATCCCACCTCCTGCCTTTTCCCTGTAGCCGTGCGACAGTATTTCTCTACAGGCTGTGTGGTTGCAGAGCTAACCTAAACCTGTGATCAGTTTTCCCTGAAGTTTTCCCGATTGACATTTGATCCAATTGAACCACCTCATTCCCCAGATCCAGCAATGCTTCCTTCTTTATTGGGCCAGGAACCTCTGAACACCTCTCAGATATTCTTCACCTCTCTCCCTTTTACACCATTACATATATTAGAATAATGATTTTTTTTCCTCGCTGCTCTATAGTTCTTGCACCTCTCTGTAATTTTCCTGAAAAGTTGCTTCTATTTATTTTTCCAACTAGTTGGTGACCCATATAATACACCCAGCAGTGTGAAGGTGTCTCTATTAATTCTTAACTCTAACCAGATTGATTCTGTCCTTTTTCTCCAGCACTGTGATACTTATTCTCCTTAATCAAACCGGCTATTCTTCCTGTTATCTTTTCTGAACAACCTGGCATTTTCAATAAAATCCCGCCCTTTTTTGAGCCAGATCTGGAAGGAGATAGTCACCAACTTCAGGAACTGTAGTGGAGGATGTGCCCCAACTACATCAATGGGGATGAAGGAGCTTCAAGTTTCTAAGTGTCCAGATCAGCAACAACCTGTCCTGATCCCTTCATGCCTCACCAACTCACCAACACCTCTATTTTCTGAGGAGGCTAAAGAAATTTGGCATGACCACTACGACTGATGCACCATAGAAAGCATTCTTTCTGGTTGTATCACAGCTTGGTATGGCTCCTGCTCTGCCCAAGACCTCAAGAAATTACAAAGGATCATGAATGAAGTCCAGCCTATCACGCTAACCAGCCTCCCATCCATTGACTCTGTCTAACTTCCCATTGCCTCAGAAAAGCAGCAGGATAATCAAGGAGCTCACGCACCTCAACATACTCTTTTCCCTCGGGAAAAAGATATATAAGTGAGGTCACGTACCAATCGACTCAAAAACAGCTTTTTCCCTACTGCCATCAGACTTTTGAATGGACCTACCTCATATTAAGTTGATCTTCTTCTGCACTGTAGCTATGACTACCATGACGTGCTGCACCCTCTCCTTTCCCTCTCTATATATGGCATGTTTTATCATAGAATCCTACAGTGCAGGAAGCCATTTAGCCCATCAAGTTGCACCAACCACAATCCAACCCAGGCCCTATCCCCACAACCGCATGCATTTTACCCTAGCTAGCCCCTCTGACACTAGGACAATTTAGCATGGCCAATCCACCTAACCTGCACATCTTTGGACTGTGGAGGAAACCAGAGCACCCATAGGAAACCCACGTGGACACAGGTAGAATGTGCAAACACCATACAGACAGTGACCCAAGCCAGGAATTGAACCGGGGTTCCTGGGGCTGTGAGGAGGCAATGCCACCCCATCTGCGTAGCGCAAGAAACAATAATTTAACTGTGTACTAATACACGTGACAATAATAAATGAAATCAAAAAAAATCTTGATTATTGCAACAATGTCATATTCCTATGTAGCTACCCTGTGCCTGTACTCACCAATCTTATTGACCACACTTTGTGTGTTTGTGAATATGCACATTAGTTTTACATTAAAATGGATTATTATCATTCTCAATCAACTCATAAAGAGTCATTGGGGTCAATGTCAGGGTAAACCGCAAGGACATCAAAAAATGTCCTGGTCCAGAAATGGAAGCATCAAGTGAGTACCTTTGCTTTTTTTCACGAGATACCCAGTTCAGCTTGACAATCAAGCTGTTTATTTTTGTTTTTTTCAAGCAAATATCTAATTCTCCTCTAAAGACCTTTATGCACTCTACTTTAAATATGATTTGTGGCAGTATTGCACACTTTTTAAAATACATTCATGGGATATGGGCTTGGCTGTGAGATTGCAATGAACTACCTTTCCCTAATTATCCCTGAGATACAACAGAGTGGCTTGTACATCAGACTGTTAACATTTGAACTTTTTCTGACCGTTCAACAGCTTCACTTGTGTTGTCCCAGGTCTGAACACTGCACCTCAGCAAGTCTATATTAGTCTTAGAGACGACACAGCACAGAATGACACCTGAACTTGAAGGGTTAGAAAATAGAATCCTTAGAATGCAGGAGGAGGCCGTTCAGCCCATCGAGTTTGCATCAACAACAATTCCACCCCGACCCTATCCCTGCAGATTTATCCTGTTAATCCCTCTAACCTACACATCCTGGGACACTAAGGAGCAATTCAGCATGACCAATCAACCTAACCTGCACACCTTTGGACTGTGGGATTTTGATTTGATTTATTATTGTCACATGTATTAATATACAGTGAAAAGTATTGTTTCTTGTGTGCTATACAGACAAAGCATACCGTTCATAGAGAAGGAAATGAGAGAGTGCAGAATATAGTGTTACATTCATAGCCAGGGTGTAGAGAAAGATCAACTTAGTGCAAGTTAAGTCGATTCAAAAGTCTGACAGCAGCAGGGAAGAAGCTGTTCTTGAGTCAATTGGTACATGACCTCAGACTTTTGTATCTTTTTCCGGAAGGAAGAAGGTGGAAGAGAGAATGTCCGTGGTGCACGGGGTCCTTAATTATGCTGGCTGTTTTGCAGAGGCAGTGGGGAGTGTAGACAGAGTCAGTGGATGGGAGGCTGGTTTGCGTGATGGATTGGGCTACGTTTGTAGTTCCTTGCAGAGGAAATTGGAGCATCCAGAGGAAACCCACACAGACACCGGGAGAATATGCAAACTCCACCCAAGCAGGGAATCAAACCCGGGTGTCTGGAGCTGTGAGGCAGCAGTGCTAATTATGTGCCACCCCATTTTGAGGACAGGTTGCTAAAACTCAGCTTGTATTCACATTGAGTTTAGAAAGTTGAATTAATTGAGCTGTTTAATATGATTTGATGTTTGGATCTTGGATGTTTTCAGGACTGAAATGTGTGGAGTTTTGCTGGGAAAGGGTGTTAAGGAATTTGAAAGAAAAGTTGGTGAATGGAGCTGAGGTGCAGCTCCATCACAATCTGACTGAATTGTGGAACAGCTTGGCTGAATGGTCCCCTGTTGCTGTGATTTCATTTCGGAGTGGGTTTGCAGTTTATCTCACTTTCTGTAATAATAAATCAAACGCCTAATGTTTCATCAGTGTTGACAGAGACAGGCACTGCAGTTTGCTGAAACACCCACACTGACTAAATAAGCTGCTTGAAGGTTAATGAATGGAGTTCTGTTGGCTGGACTTCGGGAAGAGGTATTGGAAAACAATCAGCAGCCAAGCATTTGAAAAAGAGACACTGTCTGCTTCAGGATGGGGACCATCACTTCAGAAAAGAAGGTGACAGATTATCCACCAATCCATCAGATCTCGTGTTTAAAGATCAGGTTTGTTTGGCCAATCTCTTTAGGAGTTGGGGCCACGAACAAAGTTTTAGTGACACTTCCCTCTTCTTTCCTTCTGGGAACAGCTTTGTCATTTTCACCATAACAGCATTTCATTGACCAGATACTTTTATTTATTTAGCACCTTTAATGTAACAATAATGTCATAAAGCAAAAGTTGAAACTGAGTCACATAAGGGGATACTTGGGCAGATAGCCAGAATCTCCATCCAAGAAGTAAGTTTTAAGGAAGACATTAAAGGATGAAGGTGAGACAGAGGGAGACAGTCCAAGTAGGTTTGAGGCGCGTGGGGAGAAGTTTAGAGGAGATGTGCAAGGCAAGTTTTTTTACACGGAGGGTGGTGAATGTCTGGGACACGCTGCCCGGGGAGGTGGTGGGAGCAGGTACGATAGCTGCATTTAAGGGGCATCTAGATGAATACATGAATAGGATGGGAATGGAAGGATATGGACTCTGAGGTTAACTCGAGGTTTGTACATCGCATCACAGTGAACACAATCCAGTTTTGATCTCAGATGATCTCAGACGGTTTTAGTTTAGGCAGGTATCATGATCGGCGCAGGCTTGGAGGGCTGAATGGCTTGTTCCTGTGCTGTACGATTCTTTGTTAGCAGTTTAGGGAAGTCAGGTGTTGTCCAAGATATATCCTAGCATTGTGTGTTTGCAGGAGATTGGTGTGAGGCACTCTCGGTGTTGTTGTTGCAAGCAGTGCAGGTCTGGCCCATTCCTCACTCCTGCGCATTGGCAATCCCCAGAGCCATTTTCTGCTTCATCTGAGATCAAAACTGGATTGTGTTCACAGTGACGTGACGTACAAACCTCGAGTTAAAGGGGAGAAAATACGTGTCCAACATTGCCCTAATCCTGATGGCCACCTTTGTGTGCAGCTGTTTCAAGCAGTGCGCAGATCCTCAGTTCACAAACACCAAATGTCACTATATGCGGAGATTCTACCTGTCCCCAGTGTTGCGAAGGATGGATCTGGCCACGCTTCAAGTAGAAAAACCATACCACCTGTCCCTTGTGGAACAAAGTTATAGAGAAACACCTCTCACTGCATGTCCATCAGGCAGTACTCTGCACATAACATCCAACCGCTATGGATAAAGGAGAAGGTGGATCCTGTCGGTGGTTCCCTGAGCAGATTGTCAGAATCATCTGGCAGAATGCCTCATCACCAGAACTTTCAAACAAGCACCAAGGTCCAGCTTAGCTGATGGTGAGAAAGGCTTTCCCCGTCAGATCTTCTGACGTGCCTGGAGTCTCACCTCCATCTGCACGTTGCCCTTGAAGTGGGGAGGAGACCATCATCCACCTCCATGTGGAATAAGCCTTTGCAAAGAAGGTCCAGAGAGAGTGGAGATGGTTTTTGCTGAGGTTCATCCCAAGCAGCTCTGCGACGCAGGACTCTGCGCTCTACGGGCTGTTCCCAGGGACGGGGACTCTGTGCTCTACAGGCTGTTCTCGGGGATACAGGACTCTGCTCTACAGGCTGTTCCCAGCGACGGGGACTCCGCGCTCTACCGGCTGTTCCCAGGGACGGGGACTCTGTGCTCTATGGGCTGTTCCCAGGGACGGGGACTCTGTGCTCTATGGGCTGTTCCCAGGGATAGGGACTCTGTGCTCTATGGGCTGTTCCCAGGGATAGGGACTCTGTGCTCTATGGGCTGTTCCCGGGGATACAGGACTCTGCTCTACAGGCTGTTCCCAGGGACAGGGACTCTGTGCTCTACAGGCTGTTCCCAGGGACAGAGACTCTGTGCTCTACGGGCTGTTCCCAGGGACGGGGACTCTGTGCTCTACAGGCTGTTCCCAGGGACAGGGACTCTGTGCTCTACAGGCTGTTCTCGGGGATACAGGACTCTGCTCTACAGGCTGTTCCCAGCGACGGGGACTCTGCGCTCTACAGGCTGTTCCCAGGGACAGGGACTCTGCGCTCTACGGGCTGTTCCCAGGGACGGGGACTCTGTGCTCTATGGGCTGTTCCCAGGAATGGGGACTGTGCTCTATGGGCTGTTCCCAGGGACGGGGACTCTGTGCTCTATGGGCTGTTCCCAGGGACGGGGACTCTGTGCTCTATGGGCTGTTCCCAGGGACAGGGACTCTGTGCTCTATGGGCTGTTCCCGGGGATACAGGACTCTGCTCTACAGGCTGTCCCCAGGGACGGGGACTCTGTGCTGTACAGGCTGTTCCCAGGGACAGAGACTCTGTGTTCGACGGGCTGTTCCCAGGGACGGGGACTCTGTGCTCTATGGGCTGTTCCTGGGGACAGGGACTCTGTGCTCTACGGGCTGTTCCCAGGGATGGGGACTCTGCTCTACGGGCTGTTCCCAGGGATACAGGACTCTGCGCTCTACGGGCTGTTTCCAGGAACGTGGGACTCTGTGCTCTCCAGGCTGTTCCTGGGGATGAGGGACTCTGTGCTCTATGGTTGTTCCTGGGGATAAGGGACTCTGTGCTTTACGGGCTGTTCCCAGGAACGCACACCCAGACAAACATCAGCTGTGGCTGAGGGAACATCAAAGATGCTCTTTGGTCTGACTGAAACTTGTTGGTCTTCTAGTGCAAAGAGTTGTCCCCGGTCAAGTGTTGAAGACTGTGCTGAGGTGTGCACTAAAGCTCGGGGGTCGCTGCCGCAGAGGCACAACAGGGAATGGTAACCGTCTAAGATTAGGGGAGGGGAATTGTACAGCACCCCCACTCCGTACACCATGTATGATGCACATTGAATATAAAGGGTGAATAGTACATATTGCACAATCGTATTGAAGCCCCTAGAGTGCAACGTGATTTATGTAGACAACTTAAATATCATTGCACTTTCTGCAATGACCAGTTTGAAATGCTTGTAATCTTCTTTCAGATATTTTATCAATAAAATATATTTTTGCAAAAAAAAATTTTGGAGGGATTTGGAATCAAGGGTGAAAAGTTTAAAACGGAGGCATTGTGTAATCCAGAGCCCAGGTAGGTAAGCGAGCCCAAGGTTGATGAATGAACAGGAGTTGTTAATTAAAACACAGGAGCAGAGCTCTGGGTGGCCCACAGAATGTGGGAGTCTGGCCAGGAGTCCACTGGAATAGTCAGGAATACAGGGAACAATTCATGGAGCTGGGTTTCAGCAGCAGAGGAGTTGAGGCAGGCAATGTCACAATGATGGGAATAGACGGGCTTAGTGACACCACAAATATGGGGCTGTAACAAAGACATCTTGGACCAAGTCACACGACCAATGATGAAGTGCTGGTCAAATCTGCTAACCTAATCAGGAAGATATGGTTGGAATTTCTTGGACGAGTAATAAAAAATCATGATGTAGAAAGTCTGATGCCAATGGGAAAGATGGATGGTAAAAGGAATCAAGGCAGATAAAAAACATGCTTGTTAAGTAGCATTGCAAACTGGAAGAGTGAACCACCCATGAATATGACAAACACCTCAAGAGTAAAATTCTCACAACACCAGGTTAAAGTCCAACAGTTTTATTTGGTAGCAGCGCTCCGAAAGCTTTTGCGACCAAATAAACCTGTTGGACTTTAACCTGGTGTTGTGAGACTTCTTACTGTGGTCACAAACCTGATTGGAGAGATTTCTGGGAAGTGACAATGTTTCAATCTTAACACAAAATAGGGCCTCTGAAATCTCGAGTCTGGTTTCAAACTGGACGATTGGTAACTGGAATGATAGGCGGAGCTGCAATTGATCTTGGTACCCGAGGGTCATGAAAAGGACAAACATTAGCGAAGTTCTTGCTCTTCAGTGTCTGTCACTGCTGCTGGAAGGTAGGGGAATGAGGACATCAGCAAGGCCCTGATATCCTCTTCAAAGGTCAAAATCTGTAGAGAAAATGCTATAAACAGGTAGCAGGTCTGGCAGCAATTGTGGAGACAGAAACAGTTAATGTTTCAGGTCGGTGACCTTTTGTCAGAATTGGCACCAAGGTACCTGCACTCCTCTAATTCTGGCCTCTTGAGCATTGCTGATTTTAATCATGACACATTTGGCGGCTATCTCTTCAGCTGCCTCGAACATAAGCTCTGGAATTCCCTCCTGGAGCCTCTCCTCCTCTCTACCTCACGTTTCTCTTTTTAAAATACTTCTTAAACTTAGCTCTTTAGCAAAACATTCAGACATCTATGATCTGCTGTAATATCACATTATGTGGCTCAGTGTCAAATTATGCTCCTGCAAAACACCCAGGATGTTTTAATACATTAAAGGCGCTATATGAATACAATAATAGAAGATATTTAAAAATATAATAGAGGAGCTGGAAACATAGAAACCAAAAGGAGACCATTTGGCCCTTTGAACCTGTTCCACCATTCAATATGATCATGGTTGATCCTCTATCTCAATCCCACACTGCTATGCACTCCCCTTGACACATTTAATCTAGAAATGTATCTCTTGCCTTCTTAAACATATCCAGTGATTTGGTCTCCACAGCTTTCTGTGGTAGAGAATTCCACAGGTTCACCACCCTCTGAGTCAAGAGGTTTCTCCTCATCTTATCTCTAAATGGCCCACCCTCTCTGCTGAGACTGTGACCCTTTGTTCTAGAACACCCCCTCAGCCAGAGGAAACAACATTTCTGCATCCGGTCTGTCCAGAATTTTATATGTTTTAATTAGATCCAGTGAATACAGGCCCAGTTGACCCAATCTCTCCTCAGATGACAATCTTGCCATCCCAGTCTGGTGACCTTTTGTTGCATTTCCTCTATGGCAAGTGTATCCTTTCTTAGATAAGGAGACCAAGACTGCACACAATACTTCAGGGGCTGGGATTTCTAGCTGCGCTTGTCCCAAGACTGAAAAATCCCACCCCAAGGTCAATGGGTCTTTGCATGGTCCACCCCCACTTCCGCCTGGTATGATTCCTGTGGCAGGCGGGTTGGAAAATTCTGCCCTAGATGTGGTCTCACCAAGGCCCTGTACAGCTGCTGTAAGACATCCTTTGCCTTCCTCATTGCTTGTTGCACCTGCGTGCTTGCTTTCAGTGACTGGTGTACAAGGACATCCAGGTCTCTTGCTTTGTCAACATTTCCCAATTTATCATTGTTTAAATAATACTTTGCCTTCCTTTTTCTGTCCAAAGCAGATAACTTCACATTTCTCCATGTTATACTGCATCTGTCATACATTTGCCCACTCACTCAACTTGTCTAAATCATCCTGAATCCTCTTAACATCCTCCTCCCCACTCAGATTCCCATCAACTTCTTTGTCATCAGCAAACTTGGAAATGTTACATTTCATTCCCTCACCCGTAACGTTGATGTGTATTGTGAATATCTGGGGCCCAGGCACTGATTCCTGCAGAACCCCACTCATCACTGTCTGCCATTTTGAGAAGGACTCATTTATTCCCGCTCTCTATTTCCTGTCTGCTAATCAATTCTCAATCCATACCAACATATTACCTCCCAATCCCATGTGCTATAATTTTGCACACTAACCTCTTATGTGGGATTTTATCAACAGCTTTCTGAATATCCAGATACACCACATCCACTAGTTCTCCCCTATCTATTCTACCAGTTAAGATCTCAAAAAATACCAGTAAGTTTGTCAAATATAATTTCCTTTTCGTAACTTGTCGAATCTCATTGCTATTTTTGAAGTGTCCTGTTATCATATTCTTTAAAATCAACTCTATTATTTTCCCAATTACTGATTTTAGGCTAGCCGGTCTATAATTTCCTCTTTTCACTCTCCCTCCTTTTTCTAAATAGCAAGGTTACATTGCCACCTCCAACCTGACGGAATTGTTTCAGAATCTGTCAGATTTTGGAAGATAACAACCAACGCATCCACCATTTCCAAGCCACCTCCTAGACCGAGAGAGAGGGAGGGTGCCAATTGACAGGATCTGGGTGAGGGAGGAGACAAGATGGTGGCAGATTGTGCCAGAATGAAGGTGCCTCCACCCAGGGGTGAGAGAGAGAGAAAGAGACCCAAATCCCACCCCCTCTCCCCTCTAAGCTAGTCATTGTCCCGTAGTTGCCCTTCCCCCTCCCCCTGGGCACCTACCCTCAGCACCTCCGTCAGTGGGTGAGTGACATTTGGGAATGGGGAATTTATCAACAATAGTACAGATGCTCCCCACCCCCCGATTGCAAATGTCCACAAACTGTTGAAAGTTATCTTCTGAGGAAAGACTGTGTAGATTTGTCTACAGTGCACTCATTGGAGCTTAGAGGAGTAGAATGTGATCTTAGACTATAGGATTTTGAGGGAGGTTTGACGGGGTAATTGCTGACAGCATGTTTCCCCTTCTGGGGGAATCTAGAACCGGAGGGGGGGATCTGTTTCAAAATAAGAAGCTTTCCATTTTAGATCAAGAAGTGGAGAAATCTCTTCCCTCAGTGGGTCATTAGTCTGTGGTGTTCTCTTCCACAGAGAGCAGCGGAGGCTGCAGGTCACGAAATATTTCTAAGGCTGAGTTTGATAGGGTTTTGAATGCCAATGGAGCCAAAGAGTAAAGGAAGTAGACAGAGTAGTACAGCTAAAGTCACAATCAGATCAGACATGAGCTTATCAAATGGTGCCTCATTAAGGGGCAATTTAGAATGGCCAAAGCACCTAACCTGCACATCTTTGGGCTGAGGGGGGGAAACTGGAGCACCTGGGGGAAACCCACACAGACACAGGGAGAACGTGCAAATTCCACACAGTCACCCAAGCTGAGAATCAAACCCAGGTATCTGGAGCTGTGAGGCATGCTAAATTGCCCCTTAGTGTCCTGGGATACGTAGGTTAGAGGGATTAGCAGGGTAAATATGTGGAGTTACGAGATAGCGCATGGGTGGGATTGTTGTCAGTGCAGACTCGATAGGTCGAATGGCCTCCTGCACTGTAGGGATTCTATGATGGAGCAGGCTCAAGGGACTGAATGGCCTACTCCTGTCCCCAATTCTTATTTTTGCATATAACTATGTAAGGGTAGCAGGAGGTTAGCACTGCTGCTTTTTAGCACCAGGGACAGGCCTTGGATGATGTCTGTGTGGAGTCTGCATGTTCCACCTGTGTCTGCATGGGTTTCCTCCAGGGGCTCCAGTTTCTTCCCACAATCCAAAGATGTGCAGGTTAGGTGGATTGGCCATGCTAAATTGCCCCTTACTGTCAGGGGGACTAGCTACGGTAAATATGTGGGGTTATGGGGATAGGATCTGGGTAGGATTTGTTGTTGGTGCAGACTCGATGGGCCAAATGGCCTCCTTCTGCACCGCAGGGATCCCATGAAGTATGATGTACATATTGCTGTTGATACTGTCTTACCTGCTGAGTATTTCCAGCATTTTCTCTTTTTATTTCCTAAAGCTGACTCTTGTGTCCCCAGGTTCACAGCTGAAGGTGGGTGGGCTGCCAGAGACCCCGGTGAAATTACACGGCCGATCGTGGGGGAAGGCCAGAGGGAGGGGGAAGAGAAAGTTTTGAGGAACTGAAACTACTTCTCTTTTGCTGCTCTGCTCAACTCACATCGATTCACCACAAGATGGCCTGCTCCCCAAAGCAATGGGCTGCATGCAGGGTCAGGAAGAAGCTGAAAGAGAGAGAGAGAGATGGCTGAGCAATGGAATGTAGTGTTTCTGCTCTCAGCCCCGGGCACTATGCCAAGAACATTGGGCTCCACGTTCTGGAAACAAGCTTCCCCGCGGCCAGCTTAAAAAGACAAAGGAATCCGTTTGTACATGATGCAGAGATAAATTTTCTAAATCAAATCCACGGCTTTATTGTTGATGTGAATGCTAAATTGCAGCACTGTATCCTGCCCCACTTCCTACATTAACACAGAGTATCAGTCCATTGAGTACTTATCTGTAACTTACTGCCCAGACATGACACAGTGGGAACACTGGGACCCTCCTCCTCGCCACCCTCACCCCAGCCCAGTGGAATCTGTGTCTAAACACTGCTCTGAATTCCACTGCATTGTGCAGCAGGGTCAAATCATTTTCCCCAGTGCTGGAGCCGGGAGAGGCAAAAATGCAGTCCCAGATTTACAGTGGAATCTTTTTTTCTCAGTCTGCTTCAGAATGCAGCAGTTGTGCCAGCTCTCTCAGCTGGTCTGACGCCAGTTACCCAGTAAGAATCAGAACAAAGCCCTCACTCTTGTGCTGAGAGCTGGGTTTCTGCTTTTCCTGTACAGACGTCCCTGCTCTCCAAGTTGTTGACTCTTGGAGGACAATGGTTCCAAAACAACAGTGTGCATTTGAATAGCCTTTTTGACAGAATCCCTATGGTGCAGAAGGAGGCCATTCGGCCCATTGGGTTTGCGCTGACTGCAATCCCACCCAGCCCCTATTCCCGTTACCCCACATACTTATCCTGCAAATCCCCTGAGACACTAGAGTCAATTTAGCAATGCCAATGCACCTAACCCACATGTTTTTGGAGTATGGGTGGGAACCCATGCAGACACAAGCAGAACATGCAAAAGTTCACACAGTCAGCCACCCTAGGCTGGATTTGAACCCGGGTGCTGTGAGGCAGCAGTGTTAACCACTGTGCCACTGTGCTGCCCGTTTAATTCAGTAAACTATCTCAAGGTGCTTGGCAGGAGGTTTATTGAGTAAACCTTGGTGTTGAGTCAGCTTGTTGCACTGTGGGATTGTCCTTAAGAAGAACATTTGTTGGTGTACTGCCTTGGAAACAAAAGGCCTGTGTAGTTTGTGTTACCTCATGTTTTGCCATTGCCAGAGAGCATCAGTTGCCAATTTTCCACGGTCCTGTCTTATAGAAGATGATTGGTCAGCTTTCCTCCCTCTTTTCCTGTGGTGAATCCCATTCCAAATCTTTGATCAAGGATGTGACACTGATGTATTTCCCACTCATGCAGAATCATGCAGCATGTCTTTGGGTGACTTCAATCTCTTCTATATTGCTTACCATGGGTGGCACAGTGGTTAGCACCGCTGCCTCACAGCGTCAAGGACCTGGGTTTGATTCCCGGCTTGGGTCACCCTCTGTACAGAAGCTGCACGTTCTCCCTATGCCTACGTGTGTTTCCTCCGGGTGTTCAAGAGGCGGCTGGATACAGAACTGGGGGTGAATTGGATCAAAGGTTATGGGGAAAAAGCAGGATTATGCTAGTGAGTTCAATGATCAGCCATGATCATAATGAATAGCGGAGTAGGCTTGAAACTCTTGCTTCTACCTTCTATGTTTTTATGTACCTGAACAGGTGCTGGACTTTGATGGCTGGGAGATTTTCATAGTAATTTTATTGCAGTGTTAATGTAGGCCCACTTGTGACACTGATAAGTAAACTGAAACTTGATCCCTTGCAAACTCCAGGCTTGGCTGAACTAATGTTTGGTCAAATAAAATTCTGACGTTTTTATCGCAATGTCAAATATTCCTTGCCTGGAATCCTTTGGACGTTAGCAGCTGAATGTAGAACCCCATTGCAGATTGGGTCTGAGATGAGCTCTCAGACATGGTTGTGTATCTACCTGGAGGATTTGACTGCAGAACTTAAACCTATCTAATAGCAGATTATTTTTCTTGGTCATGCAAATGACGAAGCATTTCCTGGCATTGAATGCCCCTGGTTCTGTCATTTTTGCAATTTCAGATTATCTTGCATAAATTGATATGATCTTGAGTTTTCTGTGATGTATAAATCACACACGGTCATCTGTTAATAGTTGCACCCTATTTTTAACTTATTGGCAAAGTTGTTTATGTATGTTAAGATGACTATAACATCCCAACACAGTTCCCCGGGGCACTCCATAGAGGATGGGATGGGGAAAGTGTATTGAGATGGATAGAAAATAGAGAGGAAACATAGAGTAGGAATTAGTGGGTCCTTTTAAATTGGCATGCAGTAACTAATGGAGTGTCGCAGGGATCGGTGCTGAGACCCCAGCTATTCACAATATATATTGCTGATTTGGATGAAGGAACAAAATATAACATCTCAAAGTTTGCAAATTATACCAAGTTGGGTGGATGGGTAAACTGTGACAAGGATGCAGAGATCCTGCAGAATGATCTGGACAGATTGGGTGAGTGGGCAAATCAATGGCAGATGCAGTATAATTTGGGTAAGTGTGAGGTTATTCATTTTGAAAGCTAAAACAAGAAGGCAGATTACTACCTGAATGGCTGTAAATTGGAAGAGGGGACTGTGCAACAGGACTTGGTATTCTTGTGCACCTGTAACTGAAGGTAAGTATGCAGGTGCAGTAGGCAGTAAAGAAGGCAAATGCATGTTGCCTTCATTGTGAGAGGTTTTGAGTACAGGAGCAGGGATGTGTTGTTGCAGTTCTACAGGGCCTTGGTGAAGCCACACCTAGAGTATTGTGCGCAGTTTTGGTCTGCTTTTCTGAGGAAGGACGTTCTTGCTCTCGAGGGAGCGCAGCAAAGGTTTACCAGGCTGATTCCAGGGATGATGGGACTGATGTATGAGAAGAGATTGACTAGGTTAGGATTGTTTTCACTGGAATTCAGATGAATGAGGGGAGAATCTCATAGAGATTTATATAATTCTAACAGGACTAGACAGGATAGATGCAGAGAGGATGTTCCCGATGGTGGGGGAATCCAGACCAGGGGTTGCAGTCTGAGGATACAAGGTAGACAGACCATTTAGGACAGAGGTGAGGAGACATTTCTTCACCAAAGAGTGGTGAGCCTGTGGAATTCATTACCACAGGAAGTAGTTGATGCCAAAACATTGAATGTTTTTAAGAGGTGGCTGGATATAGCACTTGGGGTGAATGGGATCAAAGGTTATGGAGTAAAAGCAGGATTAGGCTATTGCGTTGGATGATCAGCCATGATAGTGACAAATGGCAGAGCAGACTTGAAGGGCCTAATGGCCTCTTCCTGTTTCTATTTTCTATGTTTCTGTGATAACTCCAGAAGAGGAAGATTCCCTATCTCACACACCATTCTTTATCTTCTGCAGGTTAAGGAATTTGATAACATTGCCCCTGATTCAGTCAGTGTTGATTGATGCTTGAAAGAGATTAGTCAATATTGGAGCCAATCCATCAAATGCTAAGTTGAAAATCCACTGGGGGGGTTCTTGTGACACTGAAAAACAAACTTAAATTTTAAAAAATATGTGGGGTTACAGTGGTAGGGTCTGGGTGGGATTGTTGTTGGTACAGACTTGATGGGCCAAATGGCCTCCTCCTGCACTGTGGGGATTCTATGATATTTGACATTGCCAGAATGGCCAGGATTTGTTGCCTATCCTTAGTTCCTCTTAAGAAGTTGATAGTGAGTCCTAGCTGAACAGGTGTCAGAGTGTGACGACTAGGGAATTTTCACAGTAACTTCATTGCAGTGTTAATTTAAGTTTACTTGTGACGCTAATAAATAAACTTTTCCCTTGCGAAGACATTTCCTCTTTAATCCTTCCACTAATAACTTTAAAATTAGCTATTGACCTCTTGCGAAGGGAAATATATCTTTCTCATTCACTCTAAGTTCCTCATAATTTTTAAATGCTTGAATTAAATCTCCCCTCAGCTTTCTTTGTTCTCAAGAATAGCCCAGACTATTGATTCTTCCCTATTGGCTAGAATTCTCCATCCCTGGCAACATCCATGTGAATCTCTGTACCCTCCGCACAGTGATCACACACAGTTTGTCAATAAGACGGTAAAGAATTATGTTCAACAAATGTCAAATTGTGAACCTCTGGTGTCCCAGACTGGGCGAGCAGGAGGTCAGAGTTTGAGACGTAAAGGAGCAGGATAGATCTGGGACTCACAAGAAGCGTTTTACTTGGAGTCTGGATCCAAGCTCCTTCAGCCAGTAAATACAGAGTCCTGCACTTGGAGCAGACACTGCTGAGGCCAACCAAAGCTTAAATGTAGCAGTCACATGATTTCCTTGTAGCATTGCTGACTGTATTTGGACGTTTGCCTGGAGATTTTATCAAACGACCTCTCAGCCCAAACTGACTTTCTTCCAGTTTCCAACATTTTTACAGATAAACATAAAGTGTTGTAGACTTCATTTTTGTAAATGCCTGATTTTCTCCCAGCAACATCTCAGTAGCTATTCTTTAATTCCTGGGCAATACAGGAGGGTTGGCAACCCTGCATCCTTGGCGCAAGATTTCCACTACACAGGAAGCTGGAGAAGGAGGTTATTAAGACTCATCCTACTCCAGTTCTGCTGCACTTATACAGGGAATTGGTGAGACTGCATTCAGAGTGCTATGTACAGTTTTGGGCTTAGGAAAGGATATAATTGCATTTGAAGCAGCTCAGAGAAGGTTCAGTTGACTAATTCCTGGGATGAAGTAATTGTCTTAGGAAGAAAGGTTTAATGGATTGACTGGTATCCATGGGAGTTTAGAAGATTAACAAGTGACCTCAGTGAAACATTTAAGATCCTGAGGGGTCTTTCAGCAATACCGAAAGGATGTTTCCCTTGCGGGAGAGACTAGAACTTAGAAATAGGGAAGTCTGTTTAAGACAGAGATGAGAGGAATTTTTTTTTCTCTCAGAGGGACATTCGTCTCCGGAATTCTCTTTCTTAGAAGCTGTGGAGACTGGGGAATTGAATATTTTTAAGGCTGAGTTAACTCTTGATTGACAAGGGGAATCAAATGGTAAGAAAGTGGTATTGAGGCCACATCTTATGACATGATCTTGTCAAATAGCGGAGGAGGCTCAAGCAGCCAAGTGGCCTACTTCAAACTTTAAACTTGTTTCTAATTTATATGTTTGTACAAATCCATCACAGTCACCGTCATTTTATCCCCAGCTCCAACACTCTCAGTGGGGGGGACAGTGTGAGATTCCTGCCCATGGTATGAGCAGAATGGATTATGGCTTGAAGAGGACACAAAAACTGGGAGGACCGGCTGCTGGGAGGACCAGTTGCTGGGGACTATCTTGCCCACCTTGCTGGTCGTTGGCGGGGAGTGAGGAACTGGACTCGGTGGAAACCCTGAATCTCGATTGGTGGGTTCTCCACGGCAACGGTGCCGGTGGCTGGACCAATGGGAGGCGACGTTACTGGTGCCGGGGCCGCGCTGCGATGGAGATGCCTTCCGCTTCAGGTCGTTATGTTGGAGAAGTGAAGCAGCAACTGCGGCACGGTGAGAGCGGGAGAGTCCCGGGTAAAGGGACAGAGTGGCCGGCTGGGTAAAGGGGCAGTGCCTGTCCGGGTAAAAGTTTGACCAAGCTGCCTGGTCCACACAGTTTTATTGCTATTGACAATATGCTGTCAATGATTTTAAAAATATTGCATACGCTAATTATAACCCCCAGCACAATCCTATCTCGAACCAGTTACTCTAATTTCAACCATGAACTATAACCCTGAACCCCAACTCTAGAATCACAGAATCCCTACAGTGCAGGAGGAGGCCATCCAGCCCATTGAGCCTGCACTGACCACAATCCCATCCAGACCCTATCCCTATAACCCCAATATTTACCCTGCTAATCCCCCTGACACTAAGGGGCAATTCAGCATGGTCAATCCACCTAACTCGCACATCTTTGGACAGGGAGGAAACCAGGGCACCTGGAGGAAATCCACACACACAAGGAGAACATGCAGACTCTGTACAATCTCCCAAGCCAGGAATTGAACCCAGATCCCTGGTGCTGTGAGGCAGCAGTGCTAACCACTATGTCACAGTGGTACCTCGATCCTAAATTTTAAACACTCACTCTACCCTTCACCATTCCTTCACTATCGCTGGGTCCGAATCTTAGAACTTCCTAACAGCTTTGTGGGTGTATCTATACCACATGGATTGCAGCAGTTCAAGAATCATAGAATCCCAACAATGCAGAAAGAGGCTATTCAGCCCATCGAGCCTGCACCAACAACAATCCCACCCAGGCCCTATCCCTGTAACCCCACATATTTACACTGTTAACCCCCCTGACACTAAGAGGCAGTTTAGTATGGCCAATCAACCTAACCCGCACTTCTTTGGAGTGTGGGAGGAAACTGGAGCACCTGGAGGAAACCCATGCAAATATGGGTAGAATGTGCAAACCCCACACAATCACCTGAGGCTGGAATTGAACTTGGGTCCCTGGTGCTGTGAGGCAGCAGTGCTAACCTCTGTGCTGCCATGCTGCCAAGAAGGAAATTCACCACCACCTTCTCAAGGGCTATAGCACTGACATCTACCTGGCAATGTGGAAAATTGCCCAGGGCAGCGCAGAAACACAGTGGTTAGCATTGCTGCTTCACAGCACCAGGGACCTGGGTTCAATTTCCTGCTTGAAGCACAGTCTGTGCGGAGTCTGCACATTCTCCCTGTGTCTGCATGGGTTTCCTCCGAGTACTCCGGTTTCCTCACACAATCCAAAAGATATGCTGGTTGGCTATGCTAACTTCTCCCTCATTGTATCCTTAACAGGTGCTGGAGTGTGGTGACTAGAGGATTTTTACAGTAACTTCATTGTAGTGTTAATGTAAGCATATTTGTGACTAATAAACTTTAAACTAAACATTTAAAAGCTATGTCCTGTGCACATACATCAGGATAAATCCAACCCAACAAATCACAGCTCCACCTGCTCTCAAAGAAAGGTGCTATTGACACTGATATCAAGTGGCACTTGCGTAGTAATACCCTGCTCACTGATGCTCATTATGTATTCTGCCAGGGTCACTTAGCTCCTGACCACCTTTCACCTCTTCTTCAGCATTGACAAAGAAGCTGAACTCCAGAGGTTAGATGAGAGTGACTGTCATTGACATCAAGGCTGCATTTAACAGAGAATGGCACTAAGGAGCCTTAACAAAACTAAAGCCAATGGGAATCAGGGAAATCTCTCTGTTGGTTGGAGTTAAAATAACTCCTCCAATTCTAGTGTCCCTTCACCAAATTTAGATTTATTTGCATAGTAACCAACACTCAGACAGCTACTTCTTTGTAAAGAGCATAAACCTGGAGTGCCAGTAACCCTGACACTCCATATTATGTACACATACAAGGCTCCCTGATTGAACAAACCATTAATACCTTGTTCAGGGAGCTCATATTCTAAGAAGTCCACATCGTGGGCCTTATTAAAGTCATTAGTGGATTCATACCCGGCACAAAGAAAGATAGTTATAGTTGTTGGAGGTCAATCAATCATTTCAGCTCCAGAACATCATTGCAGGAGTTCCTCGTAGTAGTGTCCCAGGCCCAACAATTTTAAACTGCTTCATCAATGAATTTTCTTCCATTGTAAGATCATAAGTGGAGATGTTTGCTGATGATTCAATAATGTCACTCCTCAGGTACTGAAGCAGTCCATGTACATATGTAGGAAGACCTGGACAATATCCAGGCTTGGGCTGACACGTGGCAAGTAACATTTCCACAAACACATGTCAGAAAATGACTATTTCCAACAAGAGAGAATCTAACCATTGCCCTTTGATATTCAACGGCACAACCATTGCTGAATTCTCCACTATCAACATCCTGGGGGTTACGATTGTTACAGAGTATCATTTGAGCACAGAGTGTTCTTATAAGCCTTTCTCCTATGTAGTTATTTTACTGGCATCTGTTGAGGCTTCTGAGCATGTGTGGGTTTTAGCAATTTTTGCAGTCTGCAAGAAGATGACCTGTAAGCAAGATCTGTTTTAGTACTGCTCCTGTTTTCGTAGATATTACTGTTCCGCTGAGTTGGTGTTATTGTTAAACTTTGTTACTTATTGATATAAAGAAGTTCCTTCTTTTAAGCAACACATTCAACTTCCTTATTTGTGATCTCAAGTTACCACAACCATTGACAAGAAACTGAACTCAACTGGGCAGATAAATACTGTGACTACAAGAGTAGGTAGAAGGCTGGGAATCCTGCAGTACGTGGCTCATCTGCTGACTCTGCTAAACCTGTCCACCATCGACAGAGCACAAGCCAGGGGTGTGATGGAATACTGTGCACGTGCTGGATGAGTGCAACTCCAACAGCACTTAAGAAGCTCAACACCATTCAGGATCATGCATTACACTTAATTGGTACCCCATCCTCAATCATTTACTCCCCTCACCACTGACACACAGTGGCAGCAGTGATGCACTAGAAAATGCACTGCAGGAACTCAACAAGCCTCCTTAGACCGCACCTTCCAAGGCCATAACTGTTACTATCAAAAGGACTAGAACACCACCACCTGCAAGTTCCCCTCCAAGCCAATCACCATCCTGACTTGGAAATATATTGTCGTTCTTTCACTATCACTGGGTCCCTCCCGAACAGTAATATAGTTGTATCCACACTACATGGACGGCAGCAGTTCAAAAAGGTAGCTCACCACCACCTCCAGCCCACCGTGTCCACATGCCATACTCAACCCCAAACCTTCCCGACCCCAAAAGTGTTTAACAAAAGTGATTACATTTTGAATGTAATGTAGACAAATTCAGCAGCAAACTTGTGCACAGTGTTACGAAAGTCAAATTTACTTTAATGTTGAGAGCGGAAGTTGAGAACTTCAACTCTTGACTGACCTCGGAGCTTTTGTGTATGTGCAAACTGGGAATGGGTTGCGCATTTGCAAGAAGAAAAATAGTGTGGGAACCCAATTAAAAGGAGGGGAGCAGAGAAACAGGTTCTAAACAGAAAAATGTTTATGAGGCCGATTTAGATGAAGAAGGTAGCCAAGGGCCGGTGACTCCGTTGCTGGCCGTTGGGCAACAGTACTCCTTTGGAGCAATAATGTTCTATTCAGTGCAGCCAAAGATGTGAAGTTATATCTGTAATATGGTGTTTATGGGCATCATTGGGAATTTAGGGGAATGGAATCTCAGGAGGTGAAATTGAAATCCTATGAGGTGGCTTTGTTGAAGCTATCTGAGATGGAGTGACATTTCGAGACAATTCCCAGGTTAGATCTTCGGTGGTGAAGACTGGACCCCTTCATGAGAGACACAGCATGTCACTGAGATTGGTTGACAAAAATTGTTTACTGATGGCTGGTTAAAATCCATGGACTCTGTCTTAGTCACATCTGCTCTTTATTGAGCGGTATGTTTGACCATAGTTTGCCTGTTAATTCTCAAGCATCTCTTATTAACCCTGAACATAAAAGTATAAGATAGACATGATAATTTTTTTTTAACCCTGCAAGGTAAAGTTTATTTTTTAAATTCAAAAACAGTGAAGTCTTATGACTTAATTCACTTAAGTCAGTATCTTGAATCTCAAATTTTGGCTACTTTATTGATCCGTAACCAGATTTTACCAAACTCGGGGACTAACCTAGGATCATAGTAACAGCAAGATCCTACCTGCCATGAATGATCTGAATAACCTGTTGTTCTGTTTAAGGTGGTAATAGTTGAGGGAGAGATATTGACTGTGCTGCAGGTTCTTTGAATAGTGCATGAGGCATCTTGTCCCCACCAATATGTTAGGTGGGTCTCAGTTTCCTGCCTCACTTGAAAGAGATAAGTTGAAATTGAATTTAATCAATTTGGTAAATTTGTGCCAGTTCTAGGAAGGATTTGACTGTAAATTGAATTATTATGTGGGCGTTGCTTTTAGCGAATGGGATCTCTGAAGTGGTCTACCAACCTCACTTGATGGTTAAAAATCATTACAATTATTATAATTTAAAATGGGTTTGCTAGATTACCTGCATCTCAATAACACATTTAAAAAAATCATACTCCAACAATTTCTTCATTGCAATATTTCTTCCCCCTCCAGTCTATGAAACCCCTTCATCATTTTCCAATCTTTAAAATGGCAATTACATTGACACTGATGTCATCAATAGAAATCAAATTTAAATTCACAAACATGTCCCCTTTTAAAGCAAGCTAATCAAATTAAAATTATAATTAAAAGAAAAGGAGATGTATCAAATGAAAATGTTGTTACCATATCGATAATGCATTCCGATCCATCTGGTTTGTAGAAGCTTCAGGAGTACCAGCCGAGACCGTGTGCTTGCTCTCAAAGTGACCCAGGTGTGGACATAATCACGGAACAGAAGCAAGCAGTTGGACCGAAGAACCTTTAGCTGCTTGTTGCTTGAATCTGTTAATGGCCAGGCCCTGGAGCAGTCCCAAGAGTAGGACAGAAATATCATTTGAAATTGAGGAATTGCCCAGGCAAAAGAGGGGCCAGAGCATCTCGCCACCATTTTCTAAACTTCAAGTGAATCTCCTCTTTGTAACTTTCTGCCTAGTGTCAATAGGTGCCAGAATATCAGGGCTCTTATAAATATAGCTCCACGTCATTGGTGTCATTTGGGTCTGCTGGAGGCACGTAACAATTTGTGCATGTGGGCAAGTAGAAAAATGCCAGGAGTTTTTGCTGTCATGGGACCCCTTGATGAAATGATGGATCTCCGATACTGAGTTTTGACTATTTTGCACAGACAAACAAAATAGCTGAAGATATTAAAGTGCCCACTTTCCTGAGTGTGATGACGGGAAAAATATCATTCTCCTCTGTAGTTTAGTGCAACCTGAGAAGCTAGGCGTTAAAATGTGTCAACAAATTGTAAATATTTTGCAAGCACATTTTTCTCCAAAACTCTTTGTGATTGCAGATTTCACAAAAGAAACCAAGAGGAGGGGTAGTCAATTTGACTGTGTTTAAAAGGCTTGCAGAATATTGAATTTAAACATGTGCTGAATGATACTATTTGGGACAGATTCATCTGTGGTCCACATGTGGAAGCAACTCAGAAATATTTGCTAATTAAGAATAACCTTAAGGCCATGGAATTTGCTGTTTCTATGGAGCTGGGTGTGAAGGAAGCTCAGCAATTGAGTTTGTGTAGTCAAATGAACAAAATGACAGCTGAATTGACACCCCGGAACCTCAAAATTTGTACATGTCACCCATGTGCAAAGCTAGGGCATTATGCAGCTAAATGCTGATGTAAAAATATAGTAGACAAAGCTTTGGGAAAAAGGACACATTGAGTGTTCCTGCTGGAAGGTAAAGCAAGCTCTAAGTAAAAATAAGAAACAAGTACAAACCAAGGCAGCATTTAAACAGAACAAAAGTCAAAATGTTCATGCTGTACAAAAGGCTCAAGAAAAACAGAGATTCGCAGTCCGAGGAAGAATTACCACGGAAGGTGCTAGCTATTGTTGGTGTCACACACCAATACTGGGTCACCCCTCTGTTGGATGGACAGCCAGTAGGGATGGAAGTTGACACTGGGACAGCAATCTCGCTCTGCCAGAGGCATTTACAAGGAGAAACATAAACACTTTCCCTTGAAGCCTATCAAAGATATAGCTGAAGGTGTATACAGTGGTTCCACTGAAGGGCTGCATGGAAGTAGCTGTGCAATTTAATGGGAAAACAGCAGATTGGATTCTACATGTAGTAAAGGGCAACCATTGAGCAGTGATGGGCTGTACGTAGCTAGGAAGATTCAGCTGAACTGGGCCAAAGTCGACATCATGACCAATGGAGAGAATCATGTCTGACAAAAAATTTAAAAAGCACACAGTTGTTATTGATGGAGGTTTAGGGAGCATGAAAGGTATAACCATTAGATTGAAAATAAAAGAAGGAAGTGAAGCAAAATGCATGCCTGTAGCATATGCTTTTAGGCTGAAGGCAGAAGCTAATTTGGAACGACTTGTAAATCATAGAATCTCTACAATGCAGAAGGAAGCCAGTTGGCCCATTAAGTCTGCATTGACTCTACGTAAGACTATTTCACCCAGGCCAACTCACCATTCCCCCACCCCCCCCCAACCTATTCCATCACCGTTTTAAACCCCACGCATTCTCCCATGAATAATACACCTAACATACACATCTTTGGATGCTAAGGGACAATTTGGCATGGCGAATCCACCTAAGCTGCATATCTTTGGCCTGTGGGAGGAAACCGGATCAGCTGAAGGAAACTCATGCAACATGGGTAGAATGTGCAAACTCCACACAGTCACCCAAGGTCGGAATCAAACTTAGTGCTGTGAGGCAGCGGTGGTAACCATGATGCCACTGAGTCACCATGAAGATCAGAGTCTTGTAAACTGTCAGCATTAGTGAATGGGTCATGCCAATAGTTACAGTCATCAAGAAGGATGGATTTAAAAGGATTTGCGGAAACATCGAGGTCACCATTAATCCAGTGTTACGGGCGGAACAGTATCCGTTATCCCACATTGAAGACTTGTTTGCAGGATTGGCAGGAGGCCAACAACCCAGCAAAATTGACCTGAACCAGGCATACTTACAGATAAATGTGGGTAATAAGTCACAAGAACTTCTGGCAATTGTGACATGAAGGCTTGTTCCAATACTGGCGATTGTCCTTTGATACCACCTTAACTCTTGCATTATTTCAAAGAGCAGTGGATCAGATCCTGAGTGGACTGAGCAGAGTCCAGTATGATCTGGCTGACATCATAGTCACTGGAAGAAATTAAGTGGATCGTCTCTGAAACCTGGATGCCACTCTTCAGAGACTGGAAGACTATGGTCTTAGAGTCCATAAGGACAAGTGCAAGTTCTTCCAATCCTCCGTTTGTTATTTGGGACATGTGATTGATGCCACTGGCCTTCGCAGATCTCTTTCTAATGTTAAGGCCATTACAGAGGTGCTTGCACCTTAGAATATTAACCAGTTGTGTTCCTTCCTAGGATTGCCAAAGTATTACAGAAGATTTGTTTCAAACTTGGCAACCATTCTGAAACCATTACACAACCTCTTGTGTCAAAACAAGTGATCAGATCAATGCAATAATGCCTTCACTCGAGCCAAAGTACTTCAATGGTAATGAAATGGTCAGGAGATTCAAGAACCTAGCTCACCAACAACCTGTTCTGATCCCTCCATGCTGATACTATAGTTTAGTAAGCCTACTAATGCCTCTACTTTCTCAGGAGATGAAGGAAATTCAGCATGTCTGCTATGACTCTCTCTCGTTCTTACAGATGCGCTATAGAAAACATCTCTTCTGAATGTATCGCAGCAGGTATTGCTCTTGCTCTGCCCCAGACTACAAGAAATTACAAAGGGTTGTGAACATAATGCATCAAGCAAACTAGCCTCCCGTCCATTGACTCTGTCTATATTTCCTGCTGCCTTGGGAAAGCAGCCAGCATAATCAAGAACCGCACACACCCCTGACATACTCTCTTCCACCTTCTTCTGTTGGGAAAAATGTGCAGAAGTTTGAGATTGTGCACCAAATGACTCAAGAACAGCATCTTCCTTGCTGCCATCAGACTTTTGAGCGGACTTGCCATATATTAAGCTGATCTTTCTCTACACCTTAGCTATGATTATAACACTACATTCTGCACCCCTCTCCTTTCCTTCTCCCCTATGTAGTCTATGAACGGTATGTTTTGTATAGTGCATAAGAAACAGTACTTTTTACTGTGTCCCAATATGTGACAATAATAAATCAAATCAAAATCTGAAGTTCTTACGCATTTTGATCCTGTACTCCTACATTTAGCTTGTGATGCATTCCCTTATGGTGTAGGAGCAGTGGCCTCCCACATCATACAATCGGGTGAAGAAAGACCCATTGCTTTTGTGTCTCAAACCTTGAGCATAGCTGAGAGTAACTATGACAGATTGAAAGGACAGTATTAGGGATCATATTTGGAATAAAGAAATTCCATCAGTTCCTGTACAGGAGAGAATTTACATTGTTGATGGGCCATCATCTGCTAACACCCATTTTTGGACTATGCACAGGAATTCTATCACTTGCAGCAAGTAGAATGCAAAGATGGGAATTGCTTTTGTCTGCACATGCTTACACCATTAAATATTGACAAACAAGTCTACATGGTAATACGGATTGACTTTCAAGATTGCCACTGCCAGGCAGTTTGTCAGGCTACTCAAATGGAAATATTTTCTATTTGAACAAGTAGACAATGCACTTGTCACTTCCAAGACAAGTGAGAAAATACACTCAGAGCAATCCTGTGCTCCCAAAAATGATGGATCTGATTTTACAAGGAAATACTACAGAACGAACCTAACCTGAAACTCTACTACTCCACAAGCTTGGAGCTGGTAGCACCATCAGGATATCTTCTATGGGTACTCAGAGTGATCATTCCGCTACCACTGAGAAAGCAGTGTTAGAGAAGCTACATGAAGGCCATTGTGGAATTGTACCCACAAAGGAAATAGTGGCTTGGATTAGATATGGAAATTGAAGAGAAAGCTAGAACATGCTCTTCCTGTGCAAAAGTAAGAAACCCAGCACCATGGGAATGGCCGGAAGAAGCTTGGCAATGAGCGCACATGGGCTTTGCAGGAGCTTTTGAAGGCCACACGATGCTTACACTAAGTGGCCAGAGATCACTGTGATGAAATTTTCTTCATTTGAGAAGACCATCGAGAAGCGAGAAATATTTAGTTGATTTGGATTCCATGAGCAATTGGTAAGTGACACTGGACCTCAATTTGTCTCACAAGAATTTGAAAGTTTCTTACAAGAGAATGGTATTCAGCATAATTGGTCCATACCATAGCATCCTGCTACTAATGGATGAGCAGAGCATTTCATCCAAACCATTGAAACATACACTAAGAACAACCAGGGAACAAGATTCACTGATCAAATGGCAGTAAAAAATAGAATTTTCCATCAAGGAAAAGGGGTTTTGGCTAGAAATTACCCTACTCGGGAGAAGTGAGTTCCTGCCACAATCCTTGCACAGACTGATTCTGTTTCTTACGTTATAATTCAGGAAACTCAAAAGTCTTTTATGAAGTTTACCTGGATCATAGGTTTTGCACTTTGAATTGGGCCAGGATAAGCATGATATGTTCAATTTCAGGTATGATTCAAATGACCTACCAGGAAGCTTTTATCAAACAAAGATTATTTAAGACCATAATTAACATGTATGGAAAAAAAAAGCAATAACTTTTATCAATTACAAACAAAAATAAAACAACCAAAATAATGTATAACCCTTATCAAATGTTATCCAAAATCAAACAAAAAAAACTCTTCACAGGTTCAATAGAGCAAAGACTGATGCTTACGTGATACTGGAACTGAGTCCTTTGGTTGAATGCTACAGTTCTCTTGAGGCACTCACAGACAGGCTTGGAATCAGAACAGCTACCTAGAACACCAGGGAGAGACTCTGGTCAAGCCACCACCCACAGATTTTCTACTCCAGGATGATAAGAAGCTTTGCTTTCAGCTAACCAGCAGAATTTCCAAAACCAGGGAGAGAGAGAAACACTTCCTTTCAGCTTGATGTCCCTTCTAAACTCAAACTGCAGCCAGCCAAAACAGAAAATGAAACCTTAAATTCACTAGGAAGAAAAACTGTCCAAAACACATGACTTTCTTCTTCACAATGCAGGGTCATAAAACATCCCAGTGTAAAAATAAACCCCATTTCACCACTGAAGGAGCAATAAAATGACTTCTAGCAACTGGTCCAGCAGCAATGAAACCAAAACTGCTTATAGCTGCAGTGAACATGATTAAAAAAAAAATTCTTAAAGCTACACTAACGTCACATTAGAGATGGTGTTATCTGGAGGGGGCATGCAGACCAGCTGCTGGCTGAGAATTCAGGTTCAACCATAAAAATCCTGACCTGAACCTTCCTACAACCCTGACACCAACAGACTGTACAAGAAAGCAACACTTCAGCCACTGAGTAGACATAAAGACAACCTCTAGTTCTTTGATCAATGCTGGTCAAACTAATCACTGGTGATGTTTATGCAAAGAAGACGCCAGAGGTTCGCCATCAGCCTTTCCAACAGCAATGACCACCAGACCATCTGCCTTATTAGTAGTGACTGACCTATTGACTATCATTCATGTTGAACTCATTGGGGATGTTAAATTTAAGGGAGATGGAATGCTATATATTTGTATTACTCTTATTGGCTTACTGAGCTTTGTTGTACACATGTATTTAACTAGAAGTGATGTCATAAGTCCCCAGCACAGGAAACAGACTAAGAAGCAGCCATGTAAGACAACACACACCTGTGAGTAAAGCTCCATTGTTTTTAACCCTTTGTGCTTCCTAGTGTCATTCTGTATACAACAGAAATACTTTTTGATTATTTTACACCTGTAATGATTATGTGTGGCATTACACACTTAGCAATATAAATAGATACAGTTCCACACTTTGAAACTAACTAGGATTTTCTTTTTCCCAGGTTTTGGTCTGTATGCTTATCCAAACAGCTTTTTTGAGTATGAGGGAGAATGGGAAAATGGGAGAAAGCATGGTAAGTTACCCTGAGATATAACAATCTCACTTAAAGCTTCCTTCTCAATATGTTTCCCAACTCCGGGATGTCTGAAAGTGCTTTACAACCAATGAAGCAGTTTTGAAATATAGGCCTGGAAATGCAGGTTCAAATGGCACCATGAGCGCAAAATCCCGTGAGAGGCCAAAAACGAGATCTCAGAATGCAATCATCTCCGCTCCTCGCCAGTGATCTAACGCAGTTCAAGTACAGGAAAGTAAGTACATTATTATGCCATTAGTGGGCTTCCCCGCTAATGGCATAGTAACTTATTTGCTATATCATTCCCCCTGCATTTGGATTCCCTCCTTGCTGATGTGGCATCACGTTGGCAAGGTTTGCAAAAAGGTCTGGAGCAACTAGGTGAAGAGACGATTCTAGGTGCACACATGTAATTACAGCCCCGTGGTGGTGGAGAGACATGCCAAGGCAGTGCCCTAGTGCTGCCCCTTGGCATTGTCTCCTCGTCCTTGGGAGGGGGGGGATAGGAGAGATTTCCTTGTGTGCATGGGAGAAGGTTCCCTGTGGTACATGGGGGAGGGTGGGGGATTTACTTTGATTGCCAGAGAGCCCCCACCTCTCAGCATGACAGTGTGGGACTCACCTCCAGCAATTCTTTTATCCAAGTGCTGGAAAATATGGTGTGAGTAGCCTGCTCGGATGTGCTACACACTGCTTTTCTCACCTAAACCTGAAAAAATATAGGAAAAAAGTTCCACCCATAGTTACTAATGTAGCAGAGGAAAGAACACAGCTAATGCAGGGCAGCCTGGTGACACAATGGTTAACATGCTGCCTCACAGTGCCAGGGACCAGGGTTCGATTCCTGGCTTGGGTCACTGTCTGTGTGGAGTCTACACATCCTCCCCATGTCTGTGTGTGTTTCTTCCAGGTGCTCTGGTTTCCTCCCTTGGTCTGGAAGTCGTGCTAGTTAGGTGCATTGGCCATGCCAAATTCTTCCTTAGTGTACCCAGACAGGCGCTAGAGTGTGGCGACTTGGGGATTTTCACAGTAACTTCATTGCAGTGTTAATGTAAGCCTTATTTGTGACACTAATAATAAATAAATTTACACAGCAAGCTCCCAGCAACAGCAATGTGGTAATGACCAGCTCATCTGTTCTGATGATGCTGAATGAGAGATAAACATTGACCAGGATACTGGCAAGAAATTCTATGCTCATTTTCAAAATGGTGTCATGGTATTTTTTTATTTAAAGTCTGCCTGAGAAGATTTAATATTGCATTCTAAAGACAGCAACTTCAATGCTGCAGCATTCCCTCATTGCTACACTAGAGTCTCAGCCTAGATTTTAGTGCTCAATCTCTGAAGTGGGGCTTTGAACACACAGCTTTTTGACCCAGAGGCATCTGCACTGCCCACGAAAGCAGTGGCTGATACTGTATGATTATATTCTTCTAAAAAATTCCTGACAGTTGCTACTTTCTGTGTCCTATCATGACATTTTCTGGCCCTACATTCCTTCTTTAAAAAGTGTTACAATTTTTGTCACATGTTTTCTCCCTCATCGACAGGCCTATCTCTAAGCCGACCCAGATGGCACAGTGGTTAGCACTGATGCTTCACAGCACCAGGGACCCGGGTTCGATTCCTGGCTTGGGTCACTGTCTGTGCGGAGTTTGCATTTTCTCCCCGTGTCAGCACGGGTTTCCTCCAGGTGCTCCGGTTTCCTCCCACAGTCCAGAAGATGTGCTGGTTAGGTGGATTGGCCATGCTAACTCTCCATCAGTGTACCTGAACAGATGCTGGAATGTGATAACCAGGGGATTTTCACAGTAACTTCATTGTAGTGCTAATGTAAGCCTACTTGTGACACTAATAAATTAATTTTAAATGTTGACTTTGTAAAGAACAAGGCCTGCCTGTTTTGTCATTGATTGCTATCAGTATTCTGAGATTTGTAAACAGGTTGCACAGTTCAGATTTGAACCCACTGCCTCTGACAGGCATGACAGGCAGTGATTGACTTTTATTTTTGGCCACTAGGTATTGGGAAGCTTCTCATGAAGGATGGCAGTTACTACGAGGGGGAGTTTGTGAAAGGGGAAATTGAAGGGAATGGTGTTCGATACTGGGCTTCCTCAGGTACGAAAACTCCTCACATTGCTATCTACTAAAATAATCTCTTGCAGATGAGCTTAAACATCCACCATCTTTCAGAAAAATAGAAGCTAGCAAACTAGGAGCTGAAAGACATTGAGCAAATGATCTAGCTATGTGCCTTTTATATTCCAGTGATCTCACCCACATATGATTAAACATTTTCTATATTATTACATTTTGTGTTTCTGAACTGTTGGAAATTATTAGTGTTTTTGTTTCCTATATGGACTTGGTGCTCTTTTATTAATTTTTTTGTTTCTAAATGTTTGGGCTGTTTTCGGACTGTTTGTATTATCTCCATCCTATGTATAAGATTGCTTGGGAATTAGAATTGCTGCAGTTTCAAACCTGCCTGCTGCTTCTGTTTTTCAACAATTACTTGCATTTGTATCGCACGTTTAATGTGGTAATGAGGGAAGAGGACCTGAGTAAGATGCTCTGTCAAAGAGTTGGTGCAGACTTAGTGGCCTAAATGGCCTCTTCTGCACTATTGAATTCTATGATTCTATGAACATTTGACATTGACCCACATAAGGAGATATTGAGGCAGATCACTAAACACTTGGCCACCATTGGTGGAGCAATTAAAATGGGTGATGTGGGAGATGCCAGAATTGTAAGAGCGCGAAGACCTTGGAAGATTCCAGGACTGGCAGAGGCTACAGAGGGGCAAAAGCCATGGAAGAATTGGGGTAGAGTTTTAAATTCCAGATGTTGCCAGACGGAGACGCAGTGTGGATCACCGAGCATTCTGGTGATGGGTAAATATGAGTTGGTGCAAGTTGAGATACAGGTAGCAGAATTTTAGTTGAACTCACATTTAGGGAATGTGCAAGATGGGATATCACCGAGAGGAACATTGGGATAATCAAGAGGTTTTTAATAGTGATTCGGCTGAGGGAGTTGCAGTTATTTTATGAGGTGAAGGAAGGTGGTCATTTTGCAATTCAGTGGAAATCATTTTCCGTGGTTCCTTATGGAAAGTGCCTGTGTATGGATATCTGGTAAGGACAGGACTGGGTTTCTCTGTGATGGCCACCCTGGGCACACAGCCTTATCACTTATTGTCTTGTCTTGTACATGAGTGGTAGAAGCTTGGTGCAGTACTCAAGGGCATCAGGCCCTTTTGGGAAGAAAGAAAGATAAGGTGGTTATATCCAACACTTCATACAAAGTATGGGTGTTTACTGGAGGTATCTGAGGGCTTCATGCTCTTTGAAATGACTAGCAAAAATTCAGCATGAAAATGAAAAGGAGGAATGGAACCTGGATATTAATTTATAAAAAATACTTATACATTGTTATAGGAAATGAATACTGTGGACAGTTCTGCCAGGGAGAGATCCATGGTTATGGAGTGATGAAGTACCGTGATGGTGCCCGGTATGAAGGGGAGTTTCACTATGGCGCCCGAACAGGTGAATGATTGTTTTTTGTCTGATTTTAACTACATCTGCAGCCTGGCTGTGCAACTTCATGTTGTACCTTGTGGCGTCCCCTGTAACTACAGTGCCAGAGACTGACCCTCTGCTTGCTACTGACAGAATGTGTAACTAACTTGTTTTCTTTGTCTAGGACATGGAGCACTGATAGATAATGCAGGCCAAGTGTACCGAGGATCCTTCCACAACAATAGGAAACAAGGAGAAGGAGAGTTGTTCTATAAGTAAGTGAATGGCAGAGCTGAGAATCTGTTGATGTTTTCACTCAAGTCCTCTTAGTTAGTGACTTACAAATGAGGCACACAGATGTTTCTAGCTCATCTGCTTTTCTGATTTTTCTCCAAGTTTTACCTGTTCCTTTCCACCCAAGTTTGAAAGTCCCAGAATATATATAAAATTAAATAGAATTTATATCACAGGAACATTCATTTGGCCTAATTACAGCATGCTGGTGTTTACCCTCCACACAAGCTGTCTTTCACCTTCGTTCCTCTCACCCCATCAGTGTATCCTTGGGACTGGAAAATCACCTGGGAAATCTTTTCATAAAGTAGACATCATAGAATTGCTACAATGCAGGAGGAGGCCATTGAACCCATCTAGTCTGTTCTGACTCTTCAAAAGAACATCTTACCCAGCACCAACCACTCTCCCAACCCCCTGCCATAACCCAGTGCAATTACCATGGCCAATCCACTTAACCTACACCTCTTTGGGCATTAAGGGGAAATTTAGCATGAACAATCCACCTAACCTGTACATCTTTGGACTGTGGGAAGAAACTGGAGTACCCGGAGGAAACACACGCAGACAAGAGGAGAACATGCAAACTCTACAGAGTCAGTTACCCAAGGTTGGAATTGAACCTAGGTCCTAGGAGGCAGCAGTGCTATCCATGATGCCGCCTGGTTTTAAGTATGGTGTATAAAATGGGAAAATATTGTCAGTGTTTTGGAGGGGAAATTCCACCTCACTCTCACAGTTCAATCAAATCTGAAATGTCACACTTGGATAAGGTGCAGAGCATGATAGTCTCCATGAAGAGTAGCTCATCTGGGACCCAGTGCTTTCAGAAAGAGACGGGTGGGGATTAAATTGTCAGAAAAAACTGTTTAGAAACTTGGTCTCTGCTCTCATTGTACACACAATACATAGAACAGGTCACTACACCCTGCATATGAAGAGCTTTAAAATCAATTAATGAGGAAAAAGATTGCTTTGACAAGAACTAATGACTCCTGTACTGCTGGGTTAGAAAGTCTTTGTTGCTCCATCAATACAAATTCCATTCTGTCAAATCTCAAGTGAATTCCTTTGTGAAAGATTTCATTAATATTCCTGCTCCCAGTTACTCATCTACACAGTCATGTTTTAATGACCTTGTGCCCTTGTATCATGGCAGTGGCTTGATCAGAAGCATTGCCTGCCTTCTCTCAAGCAGCTTTCTCATACCTTTAATATCCACTATGTTTTCATTGGAATTGATTGTCTGACACAGCCTGTGTTTGAATGGTAAAGTTCAGTCGCCGGTCTGTGCTGACCTTGGCTGGATTGGAAGAAGGGAAAAAACAACGCCAACACCAAGCCCCTAGGCTAGAACAGAGTAAATCAGCCAGGGTTGCTGCTCCTGCTGGCTCTCCAGTGATCTCTCTTGGCAAATGCGTGTTTGTGATCATTAGGTGAGGAAGACAAGGCTCAGCTGAGGTACCCTCTGGGCTTGCATGCAATGGGGACCGTTTTAGTGAGGCAAAAGTAGACACTCAGAGAAACTGGGCAACGTCAAGAGAGAAATAAATGTGAGGAAAAAGCAGGTGACATCTGTTTGGAACCAGAAGCAAAACAAAGGTGACTGACCTTGGTACTGGCATCACCTACAATTATATTGTGCTCAGGTTGCAGCTAGTGACACCAACTGCTCACGCTGCCAGGTAACTGTGGACTTCAGGTGGTTATTGGATGCAATGATCAAAGTGCTGTATACAACTGTGCTTGATTATTCCATTTTTTTCACATTGTGCATAGGGTACTGACTCAATTCTAAAGTTTAAAATTTATTTATTAGTGTCACAAGTAGGCTTACATTAACACTGCGATGAGGTTACTGTGAAAATCCCCTAGTTGCCACACTCCGGCGCTTGTTCGGGTACGCTGAGGGAGAATTTAGCATGGCCAATGCACCTAACCAGCATGTCTTTTGGACTATGGGAGGAAACCGGAGCACCTGCACGCAGGGAGAACATGCAACCTTCACATGGACAGTGACTCAAGCCAGGAATCGAACCCGAGCCCCTAGTGCTGTGAAGCAGCAGTGCTGACCGCCATGCCACCCTGGGATAGGATTTTCAATGAAAGCTGTAGAGAGTTACGGTACTGGTCCATAGACTGACATGTCAGTAATGTCAGGGTACAATTCCACAGGCACTGAGTAATGTTAGGGTACAATTCCACAGGCACTGAGTAATGTTGGGGTATAATTCCACAGGCACTGAGTAATGTTGGGGTACAATTCCACAGGCACTGAGTAATGTTGGGGTTCAGTTCCACAGGCATTGAGTAATGTTGGGGTTCAGTTCCAGAGGCACTGAGTAATGTTGGGGTTCAGTTCCACTGGTACTAAGTAATGTTGGGGTACAATTCCACAGGCACTGAGTAATGTTAGGGTTCAGTTCCACAGGCACTGAGTAATGTTGGGGTTCAGTTCCATAGGCACTGAGTAATGTTGGGGTTCAGTTCTACAGGCACTGAGTAATGTTGGGGTACAATTCCATTCATTTTGAGTAGTGTAGTGGTACATTTCCACAGGCACTGAGTAGTGTATGGGTACACTTCCACAGGCACTGAGTAATGTAGGGGTTCAGTTCCACAGGCACTGAGTAATGTTGGGGTACACTTCCATTCATTCTGAGTAGTGTAGTGGTACATTTCCACAGGCACTGAGTAATGTTGGGGTACACTTCCATTCATTCTGAGTAGTGTAGTGGTACATTTCCACAGGCACTGAGTAATGTTGGGGTACACTTCCATTCATTCTGAGTAGTGTAGTGGTACATTTCCACAGGCACTGAGTAATGTAGGGGTTCAGTTCCACAGGCACTGAGTAATGTTGGGGTACACTTCCACAGGCACTGAATAATGTTGGAGTATCTTTCTACAGGCACTGAGTAATGTTGGGGTACACTTCCACAGGCACTCAGTAATATTGGGGTACAGTTACACAGACACTGAGCAATGTTGGAGTATAATTCCACAGACACTGAGTAATTTTGGGATACAGTTACACTGACACAGTGTAACGTCGGGTTTAGAGTTCCACAACACTGAGTAATGTTGCACTACCTTTCCACAGACGCTGTGTAATGTTGAGATATAGTTCTACGTGCACTGTTTAATGTTGGGATACAGTTCTATAGGTATTGAGTAATATTGGGGTAAATTTGCACAGACACTGAATAATGCAGGAGTGCAGTTTTAACGAATCTCACTGAGGCAGCACTTATTTGTGTATTTTGGCAGAATGTTCTGCTCGTCATGAACTGGATAGTCAAGTTTTTCAGTGGGCGTCTAGCAATTCCAAAAATGGATTTCTGCTGCCAAAAGTTTATTTGTTTAACTAGAAACCTATTTTAGTTGACGTACGAGAACATTAGTTTATTATAATGTTTTTAAAGTTTTTAATAAATTTCTTCATCAGCAAAGCATTACCCTGCACCTTTCCCTACTCCTGTCCAGTCTTGATTTTAGCTAAACATGGCTGGCCAGTGTTTGACCCTGGTAAACCACAGCGGAGGCTGCTGTTGGCCGCACCTTATGTCCACACACCTGCACTTTCCAACAGAGAGTACTTGATACTGTTTAGGAGTGGAAAATTCTAGCCAATTTTCTTCAATCCCACTTGCCACTATGCAGAGGCATTAAAGCCAGTTGGTGGATCCTCTCCTTCATGCCATTAAGATTGGCAGATTTAGCACAGACCAGGGACTAAAACCTCTCTATTATGTTTGACTCTGTTACATTGAGCAAAGACTTTACTCAGATGCTGGAGGAGTTGCCAAGGTCACTTGTATAGATTAATGGCTTGGAGTAAATTACATGGCAATATACTGAACTCAGACCACTCATTGTATAAAATTGTGAAGAGAAGGGGTATTATCTGAATTTGTCTTTTCATTAGCTAACAGTATTTCTGCTGTTTTAACCAGCCAGTGGGAGCTGTGTGTCTCTACAAGACAGGAGTATAATGTTAATAGAAGGTGCAACAGTGCAGAGGAGTGAATGTAAATGTACCAGTATGACTCCACAGAGTCAATTCCTGACTTGACTAGAATAGAATTGCATTGGACACACAGGAATGAATTGGTCTCACTCCCATTGTGCTTTGGACTACATGGAGTCTAACTCTAGTACTGAGTAAAGACAAACAGGGAAGACGCGTTTGCAATGAACTGTTTCTATGTTGGAAAACTGTAAGTTAAAAGTCCCACTTCTGGCACCTGGACATTTGATCTAGGCTGAAACCTCAGTGCAGCACTTGAATGAGTGCAGCATTGTTTGAAGTGTGATTTTTTTTTTGGATAAACATTAAACTGAGCTCCATCCGCCTGCATGTTAAATGATCACACTATTGAAATGGAAGCAGGGGACTTTTCATGGTGTTTCAGCAAGCACTTATCCCTCCACCAACATCAGCAATGCAGATAAGCTGGTCTTTGTCTCATTGCTGTAGGTGGGCTGCATAAATGGTCTCCCCTACCTGCCTGTAAAAGAGGTGACAACAGTTCAAAGTAATTCATTGGCTGTTTTTTCATTCATTCTTGGGATGTGGGCTTTACTGAAAAGGTGACATTTATCACCCCTCCTAAGTTGCCCTTGTAGTAGTGGTGATGTGTCACATTTTGGAACCACGGCTCTTCGTGTGGTGAAATGCCATCACTGTGATGTTGGGCAGGGAGTTCCATGATTTTGACCTAGTGTTGATGAAGAAGTGAGAATATATATTTCCAACTTGTGATAATGTGTAATTTGGAGATGCTGATATTCGCCAATGCTAGCTGCCCCTGTTTTTTTACATGGTTAAGGTCACAAGCTTGGGAGGTGCTTTGTAAAAATCACTCAAGTTGCTGCATTGTGCCTATAGATAGCGCATGCAGCAGTCATGGTGTGCCAGTGATGGAGAGAATGAATGTTTAAGCTCTGAAACACTTTGGAACATCCTGACATGAAAGAAGCTTTCTAGATACAAGCTACTTCCTCCTTTTTATTATTTGGAGCTTATTTAAAAGTTTTGAGACAGATTTCTACAGAATAAGTGCTGCCAGAAGACATTCAGGTGAAGTGGGGCAGCTGCCATTTTTAGCATCCCCCAGTAAAACTATTGTTACTGCAGTCTCAACGATAAATTTGCTTATTGATTACCCGTGTCTGTCCTCTGGTATTTCTTGTAGGAGATTAAAAAATGTCTATGAAAACTTTACAAAAATTTTAAGATGATCTTAGTAAATCAATTTACAACTGAAAGGTGTAGCGTTTAAGCAATGAAGAAGTTCCATCCGCAGCAAAGCATGGATTGTACTGTGCTTGTAGCTGAAGAGTAAAGTTGCGCCTGATGCACTGGATCTTATGGTACTTCCTCTTTGTCTCGCTTCGCTTCAGGAAACTCCAGCAGACGGTCTGGAGCCTGCAGAGAACAGATTTATTTATTTTTGTGCAGTTCGAGCATACCAGCAACAGCAGAAAACTTTCCAATAGCAAATTGGCAGCATTGCCACTTCAGCTGAATCAATGTCCTCTGTCCTGCACCTGCCCCTAATACTTAATCAGCACTTTATTCGCCTTTTCACATTTTATCATAGCTTGCTGACTCATGCTGGGTTACAATTCCATGGGCACAACAAGTTCTGGTACCTTGCCCAAGGGCTTACTATTTATTTGCAAACACAAACAATTACTGTTTGCTGGATATTCAACCAAGGGGGGAATTGCAAAATAACCTGAATTTCTCCTTACCCAGTGTGCCCTTTTCGACAGAGGTCATTGCACAATGATCAGGGCAACACCCATCTCACTCCACCTCAGCTTCCAAGATCAGTTGTAGTGCTCCTACCTCTGCCTCTTCTTGAGGTTACCATCAGCTAAACCTGTCACCAACAGGAACTGAACCTCCAGGAGTATACAGCTCTGTTTCAAATTGGTTGGTGTTCTCTCTTGCCAGTAAGTTGGGGGGTGGGGGGGGAGGGAGGAGGAAGGAGGAGGAGAGAGAGCCAGCTGACTACATGTTTTTAAATTCAATGCTTTGGGGGAGGGGGGTGGGAAGCAAGCTGACTAAATGTTTTTAAATTCAGTGCTTTAAGATGAATCATTTATGAATTTGTTGAAAAGTAAAATATAAAACATGTCCCCTATTTTGCTCTCTTATTCAGGAATGGGGACCACTACCAGGGAGATTGGGTCCTGGACCGGCGGCAAGGCCATGGCATACTGCAGTATGCAGATGGCTCCCTTTACGAGGTATTCCTATTTGGCAGTAGATGTCACTGTGCACATGTTCTTCAACTCAAAGGCAACACTTTGCAGGCTTTAACAGATTGCAAATTTTCAGAAGCAAAAGTTGACCGCATCTTTTAAAACTGCAGTATTATTTCAAAAGAAGTCAAATGCTCCCAGGTTTCTTCTCTTTACTCTCTTCCTCACACTTTGACCTTCATCCCATCCAAGCATGATAACATTGATATTTACCCGGTTACCCCTCCAACAAAGGTATCAGCCCTGTTATATTTCAACCAAGTTGACATTCCTCATGTGAGTGCTTGTACAATGAGCTTCAATAGGTTATTTAACCATGGAGGCCATCACACCCAACCTCAACCTGATGCTCATCTACTGCTGCCATGTGCCATGTAGACTGCAGATAAAGTTGAAATTAATATTCCTATCGATTCCTGATGTCTCAAGTTGCTGTTACTATCTGAGCTTGGTTTTGAATTTAGGATTTGTAAGATTTATGATTCAGTAAGAGAACAACTCCTTTGTAACCTATAGGCTCATCAAATTAAATGGGGAAAACTAGGATGAACTGAACTGTGTTACTTCTATTCAATCTGCTAGATTGTCAAAGCTGGATGTGGCTCATGTAATGTAGATTGTACTCCCGTGACATTACTAGATGCAACATTTGACTTGTGACAGTTGAAGCCCAGTCCATTCTGAGATCAGCTAACATAGCACAGTCTGGGGATGAAAAGTGGCACCTTCCCATTTAGTACAACAACACACAATCTATTTATAGTACTGTATTAAGCCCTTCAGGTTTAAATGTTGTCCCACCCTCAACTGAAGCTTTTCTTACAACAAAGAATGAAAATACCAACTTCTGAACCAAATCCCAAAATCTTTCATCTGAGAATAGAATTCTCTTTGTAGTCAGGAGTTTTGAAATTTAGTATTTTTCAAAAACTGTGACAAGCATTGGCAAACCTTGTGGGGCAGTAAATAGGGCTCCAGACGACTGGGAACAACGTAGAGGTTTCTCCTGCTTTGGAGAGCAAGTGGGAGATTCATCCCCACTGCAGAGTAGTAAATGGAGGTCTCTCTGGCTCTGTAGTAGTAAATTCTGATTCAAAGAACAAAGAATAGTATATTACAGAAACAGGCCCTTCAAGCCTCCAAGCCTGCCCCGATCACGTTTACCTATCTAGACCAACGGCTTATATCCCTCTATTCCCCGTTTGTTCATATGTCTATCAAGATAAGTCTTATGTGGCTAATGTAACTGCCTCAACCACCTAACTGGGCAGTGCATTCCAGGACCCCACCAATCTCTGTGTAAAAAACTTCCCCCGCACATCTCTACTGAATCTTTCCCCCTTATCTTGAACTTCTGCCCCCTTGTAATTGTCATTTCTGCCCTGGGAAAAAGCTTTCAACTGTTCACCCTATCTATACCTCTCATAATCTTATAAACTTCTATCCATCTTTCCAGGGAGAACAATCCCAGTTTATTCAATCTCCCCTCAGAGCTAATACCCTCCATAGCAGGCAACATCCTGGTAAAACTTTTCTGTACTCCCTCCAAACCTTCCAGCAGAGCAGTAAATAGGGTTTAAAGACAGATGGGCCAGGGGGTTGCCCTCTACCATGCAGCAGTGAATAGGGCTTCTGTTCTTCTACTGTAAGATTATTAATGAGGGTTTAGGTGGAACCTCCATGGAGCAGTGTATGTGGTGAACCCCCAAGATATGGAGATGTCAGCGAAAGCACAGTTAAGAGTCTCACAACACAAGGTTAAAATCCAACAGGTTTATTTGACAGCACAAGTTTTCGGAGTGCTGGTTCTTCATCAGGTGAGTGCGGACTTGTGTTCACAAACAGGGCATATACAGACACAAACTCAATTTACAAGGTAATGGTTGGAATGCAAATCTTTACAGGTAATCAAGTCTTAAAGGTACAGACAATGTGAGTGGAGAGAGGGCCAAGCACAAGTTAAGGAGGTGTATATTGTCTCCAGCCAGGACAGTCAGTGAGATTTTGCAAGCCCAAGCAAGTTGTGGGTGTTACAGATAGGGTGACATGAACCCAAGAATCTCCAATCCAGGCTGTGCTATTGCAGGGAAAAGATGAGGAAGGGAGGGAGTGGGATTGTCACAGGATGCTGCAGCTGGTTTATAGAACACCATAAGCAAAACCTGGCAGTTGGTAGCTAAGCTGGGGAATGATTTGTGCTTTGAGAAAAATGAGATGAGAACAAAATAATGAAACATTTTAAAAATTAAAAGAATAAATTAGTATACAGTCCTAAATTAACATTCTTCTATAAAAATAGTTGTTCCTTGATCATTTTGTTTCCTCCTTTTATTTTCAGCTCTGGTTCTCAGACAGAATCAAAAAGTGCACTGTTATTAAACATCTCTTACATAGCTGTGTTCTATGTGGAGCAGGGACCAGCAAATGTAAATCCAGTCTTGGCAGAAAGTAAAACTTTGGCATGCAAATGGTTAACTCCTGCAGGACTGTGGATGCCATTTGGCGTCATTGCCCACTGTAGGCTCCAGGCTCCAGTCTCCCCAGACGTCAGTAGTGCAGCTGTGTGGAGTGCGTGCAGGCAGGAACACGTTACCTCACCATGGCACTGTGTAATGAATGAATTAATTCAGATTCAGTGCCTGATAACATCATTTTCCCATAGTATAATCACTTCTCTTTTCACACCATTCATTGGAACTGTTTTTATGAGTGTGGTTTGTGTGTGTGTTTGGATGTTTCGCTTAGTTATAAATTTTAAAAGTCTTTGAATATTCTGATCTCCTGGAATCCTGATGAACTGAAACCTGCCAAAGTTAATAATGTGAGAATTAAATAGGGTAATAAAATCCAACCTTTATTGGAAAATTCTTTCTTCTCTGCTATTCCAATTTGTGCCTCCTCTGCATCTTTCCCAAGCTCTACCTCAATTCCGCTATTAGTAGCCAATTCTTCTGAAACCTGAGCACTTTGCTCCTCCCTAAATCCCTGCCTTTCGATGCCCCTCTCCCACACTTCAAAAGTTGTCGACTGTGCTCGGCATGCAGTGCCTTGGGCTTCTTGAATAATGAGATCAAAACCTGTCTGTTTTCCCTTTAGCTCAGAGTAGAACTGTCTGCAGCCTGTGATTGTCTGTTCTAGTCACTGCCGTCTGATTGAGGAGGAGAAAAGGCTATTGAGGTCATCAACTTCACATTGGTACTCCTCTCGCCCCCAGCCACCACATCTACCCAGATCCACCAACCGTAGCCAACGTATGCATTAGAATAACTATATAATAATACATTATTGGCTGGACTCTGATTTTTGGACTGACACTGCAGCTTCTTACTACCAGTGAGATCCAAAACCACCCAGCACGAACTCTCCCATTGTTGCGTAAGTGCAGCTTGAGGTGCTTTCAGTTCTTAGAGTTGCAGTAAATCTCAAAAGTTAACAAAGCAAACCAGTTCAGGGATAAACAATTCAAGTATAAGTGTAATTTTCTAAATTGGTGCTGCAGGCAGAGAGTAGTGCCTGCTGAGAGCGCATGTTGGGGATCCAGGTACACATCAGTTTTCTAGTGATTATTTTAAATATCCTGAATTTCTCGCCAGTGGAGGAGCAAAATTTTGGTTAGAACATTGCCCCAGCATCTGGACAGTGTGAGAACTTTTGTCCTGGAAGCAATAGAGCAAGGAAAATTTGTAATTCTTGAAATTGCCTGTGGAATCTGGAATTTCCTTTAAGAACATTTGAAGATGATTTTTACGAGCTTACGTCAAATGTAGAAGGATCAATGATGGTTTTCTTGGTTAATAAGCAATATTGATCTATGTGAGGGGAAAGTGAAGCTGACTCAGAAAACAGTCCTGTTAATTTTGATTTGGCAAAGAGTTATTACCTGGATTTAGTGAGAAGGGAGTGGAGATGCACTTCTTATCATTCTAGAAAACTTCAATGAATGGCTGAAAGAGCAATGGACTATTCCTCTACAACATGTCACGGTAGGGACTTTGGAGGTGTACTCACCTCTTTCAGTAGAGCACTCTGTGATTACACGGATGTTGCCAGAGGTCTAAAAATAGAAATATTGAAATCTGTGAAAGAGAGCAGGCCTGACCAATGCAAAATTTGCCTTGGGAATGAAATAGTTTTGGATAGGTGCTGCAGACCGATGAAGGTGGAACCAGACTTAACCTTAGGGAGATGATGTTGGTGGAGGAATTCAAAATTAGTGTCTCTGTGGGGTTAAGGTCTTACCTGGAGGACCATAAAGTTCATTAGATAAGGGAAGCCTCGTTGGCAGGCAATTATGAGTTAACGTTTAAGACGATTAATAACAGACCCCACTTTGGAATCTTCCAGAGAAACTGGAAGGAGAGTAAGGTTGATTATAAAAAGCCTGGCTCTGTTGAGAAAGATGGAAAGGATAGACATCCAGGCCCTTCTTGGATTGAATACGAAGGCTCAGAGGACAGGTTTAGTTCAGTGGCTACTTCTGTCATAATGGGAAGGCAGTATAATAATATAACTGGGCTAGTAATTGAGAAGCCCAGGCTAATGCTCTGAGAACACAGGTTTGAATCCCATCATGGCAGCTGATGGAATATAAATTCAGTTAATAAGTCTGGAATTAAAGGTAACAGCATTCATTTTATTTATACCTTAGCCACAAGTAGGCTTACATTACACTGCAGTAAAGTTACTGTGAAAATCCCCGATTCGCCACACTTCGGCACCTGCTTAGGTACACTGAGGGAGAATTTAGCATGGTCAATCCACCTAACCAGCATGTCTTTCAGAATGGGGAAGGAAACCAGAGCACCCGGCGGAAACCCACACAGACATGGGGAAAATGTGTAGACTCCACACAGACAGACAGTGACTCAAGCCAGGAATCAAACCTGGGTCCCTGGCGCTGTGAGGCAGCAGTGCTAACCACTGTGCCATCCAGAGGATTCAGACAAAGTGCGCACCCAGTGGGAGAATGAAAAGTAAAAAAAAGTTGTGAAAAAAGAATCAAGTTTTTTTAGCTGAACATTTACATAACTTGAACAGAGTTCGTAAAGGAACTATAGAAGATTTTACAGAAGAATAAACTGCTTGCTGAAGAGGAGGTAATCTAATACCTGTGTATCCTGGAGAAGAAAACTGAAGGGTTCAATCATGGTGAAGAATTTGAAATTAAACATAAACCTAAGTATAAAGACTTGGGGCAAATTTTGATGTTGTGGCAATGTCACTGGACTAGGATTCCAAGGCTCAGGTTGTTGTGCTGGAGACACAGGTTCGAATCCCACTATGGTAGCTAGCGAAATTTAAGTTCTGTTAATAAAATCCATAGCCTCAGTAATAGTGACCATAACAGCTATTGTTGATTGTTGTGAGAACTCATGTCCTTTAGGGAAGGAAATCTGTTGTGCCTAACTACTTCCGCTGACGTGTTGTTTTTTTCTAAGTAAAGTGTATTTATTAGTCACAAGTAAGGCTTACATTAACACTGCAGTGAAGTTATTGTGAGATTCCCCTAGTTGCCACACTCCAGCGCCTGCGTCTTTCATACTGTGGGAGAAAACTGAAGCACCACGTGGAAACCCACGCAGACACGGGAAGGACATGCAAATTCTACACAGTGACCCGAGTCAGGAATCGAATTCAGGTCCCTGGTGCTGTGAGGCAGCAGTGCTGCCCATTCTTTTTCTGTGTGCCTCCAGACCCACAGAATTGTCATCTGAAGTGGCCAAGCAAGCCACTCAGTTCTAGGGCAATTAAGGATGAGCAACAAATGCTGGTCATGCCAGTGACACCCACATCCTATGAAAGAACTTTTAAAGATGAGGTGAATTCAATTGTTATGAAGGACGATTCGGACATTTGACGGGCTGAAGCTTTTTTCAAAGAATTGGACATCAAAAACCTACAAACACATTCTGAAAGTGAAGATCAGGGTATGAAAACTAAAGAGTGTTTCAGAATCTGTTTTAAAAAGTGTAAACACACTGATGACAATTTAGTGAAGAAGAACAAAGGAAATGGCTGTATCTAGAAAGAAGAAGCAGTATGACAGGGGATTTGTCCTTCACTCTGGTTCACATCCACCAGCACCCAGAAGATCAGCTGGTTTGCCAGGTATCAGTAATGTTGTTCTTTACACCAAACAAAACTGTAAAACCTTTGGACCCCTCACAAATACAAATCCAGGCTCCTGACTGTACAAAGTCCAATACAGATTTTTTAAAAAAGCAACATGAAGAGGACAAAACCAAGGTACTTGTCTATACACACATGGTTCTGGTGTTTGACACCAAGAGCCAAAGGCTGTTTTGTTGGAGTTTGATGCTGCAGCCACTAACATTAAAACTTGTGCATGTTGCAGACCAAAACAATGTGACTTAGATGCGTGATTTTAAAGAACAAGGGTTGGTAACAATGTCTTAAAGTCACATGAACGGATTGGATTTATACGATTGTTAAAGAAACAGTATGTTAGTCATAAGGGTTGCTTTGTAAGTACAATGTACCATTGTTGTTTCTTGTGTTAGTTTATGATGTTAGAACTTGCTGTATTGCAAACATTGTTGTAAGAAACTTTACTATGGTAAAACTTTCTCTTTCTGCAGTGGTGAGAGAGGAGTGTGACGATCTTTAACTTGAAAGCAGTATAGTAAGAAAAATGTGTAATTTCAAAGTATCTGTGCCATCTGTAATTGTTTTTAAGGATGTTTGAAAATGACTTTTAAGAGTTTGATTCAATTGTACAGGGATCAATTATAATTTTCTTGGACAATAAGAAATACTGGTGTAAGTGACCTGGTGACCCTCGACCTAGAAGCAAAAGCAACAGTTAACGACAGAAGCTGTGTGGCTGGCCGACACAAAGGAGAGCTACAGGCAGAGGAACTGGAGGATGAGAGCAATTAGCACACACATGCAGACACAAAGAGAAAGCAGACAGATAGAAAGAGGAGCGTTGAGAATTCTTGTGAGGAGAAGAAGCAAACCATTCTCAGGAAGAAGTCAGGTTTTGAGTGTGAAGAACTGAGTCAAGCTAAAACAGCAATGGCTTAAATCCAGAAAATGCTAGAAAGACTCAACAAGTCTGACAGCATCTGTGGAGAGAGAAAATAAAGTTAACATCCTGAGTTCGTATGACTCCTTTTCAGATTTCCAGCATCCACAGTATTTTGTTTTTACTACAAGGGCTTAAATCCTTTGCCCCAAGCTTGTTGATCTTGCGAGGGTTAGAACAGGTCTCAACACTCCAGACCAGTGAATGGAAGTGGCAATGTCGTAGGATGGGGGGGGGGGATGGTGAGGAAAGAATTAAGCTAGGAATTCTTGGCTTGGGAGCCAGTGTGAATGTTAAAACCATTATCCCGGTCCTATCTGCCCCTAGTCCCACCTCCTCCCTTTTTCCGGAACGACTGCAACATTTTCGTAGAAAAGTAAATGACAGGACATTTAAAGTCAAACCCCACCACGCTGACCTTCAGAGGGAGGTGTGAAGGAAGCAGAAATTACTACTCAAAACCTTGAAGGCCAACTCTCAGCATAAATTTGCATTACATTCACATATTTGTCATAGTGCAGTTGAGAGTTTGGAAATGATTAAGTGTTGTTTGCACTGGTCTTCGGCAACTAACATGCAGAGAGATATTTGCAGCAAATCCAAACATTCATTCTTATAGGCAGATAGTAATTCCCCACGCAAAACTCCACAGTCCCAGCCGCTAGTACTCAGACATGATTCATTACCCAGTCACTGGATTATTACAGAATTGTTTTGCTAAGTGCTTTTCAGAAAAAATTTCCAAAACCCCACTGTCAGCACTACAGACAAGAAAAGCATTTTTTAAGTGTAGGGAGCTTTAAACAAGGACAGATTTAGGATTCTCTAGTTCTATGTGAGTTTGACTCTATTTCTGCTGATTTGTATGTTTTTTTTGTTTGCTGAAGCTGAATGATAAAATTAGTTTGGGAACTGACTGCATGGAGTTGCTGTGTGTTACAGCGCAAAGGGAGCTGAAAGTCACCTACACTTTCAAAATGACACAACTGCTGAAGCACACAGGGTCTAATTGACTTTGTTCCACTTACGCTAGTTCAGTTTTCTTCCACTGTCAGGCTTAGTAACTCCTCCAAGTCTGTTCCCCAAAGCACTTTACCCATTCATTGCCCACCTCCTGTTACCACAGTGATATGTATTTCACTGCTGGTTTTATTTATTTAATAAATAAAGTTAAAATTTATTTATTTATTGGTCACAAGTAAGGCTTACATTAACACTGCAATGAAATTACTGTGAAATTCCCCTAGTCGCCATAGTCCGACACTGATTCAGGTCAATGCACCTAACCAGTATCTTTCAGAATGTGGGAGGAAACCTGAGCATCGGGAGGAAACCCACGCAGATGCAGGGAGAACGTGCAAACTCCACACAGACAGGGATTTAATCCAGGAATCAAACCCCAGTTCCTGATGCTGTGGAGCAGCAGAGCTAACTGCTGTGCTACCATGTCACCCCCTGGTCATAGTGCAATGTGAATTCACAACTTCTGAGTTATTAGACCAGCACCATAAGCATCAGACTAGATTACTGTTTCTGAATTCTCCTTTTATGAGTAATCAAGTGATAACAATTTTATGCCGTGGAACAAACCTAGTTATTTTTAAGATTTAAGCCCATTTAGTATATATTTTTCCAATTGTAGAATCCAAGATTTTTTTTCAGTTATGCCAACCTTAACATTACAACGTAATTCATATAGTTAAGAAAAAACAACTTGCATTCCTATAGAGTCTTTAACATAGTAAAATATCCAATGACATTTCACAGGACTGTTATTGGACAAAATTTGCAATAGTTCACCAAAAGAGATATTGAGACAGGTGACTGAGGCAGGTTTAATGAAGGAGACCAAAGTAGAGAAGTTTATGAAGGCAATTCCAGAGTTTAGGGCCGAGATGCCTTAAGGCACCGCAGCCAATGGTGGAGATGCTGAAGAGGTTAGAATTGTTAGTGTACAGAGTTCTCAAGGAGTTGTACAGCTGGAAGGGGTTGCAAGAAAGGTTTTGGAAGGGTTTGAACAAAACAGGATAGAGAATATTAAGAGTTTCTTGGTATCTATTCTATCAAGCCCTTCATAACGTTTAACTTCACTATTAGAGCTCTCTGTTAAATTCTGTGCTTTGGTGTGTTATAGAGACAGAGCAAGTACGTCTTTCAGATAGTTTGCCAGTTTTCCACAAAGATGACGTTACAATGCTGCTTCTGATGTTGTGATCCCCATGGGCGAACTGTAAACCTAAATACAGTTATTAAACAATCGTCAAAGATGAAATCACCAACAAGATTTCACCTTTTGCAACATTTACTTTAACACAAATCTGAATCAATATAAATTAAACATGAACTGACAGGTAAATGTTGCTTCAAATCAATTTCACTTTAAATAGTTGACACAATCAAGACATATCTAGTGTAACCACAAGCATCCACATCACTCCCTGCACATGTGTGGCACTATACAACCACACTTTTCCACAATATGCGGTCCTTTATTACACAAGGTCGGTCAGGAGGTCCCGTTCTTCAACAGATTTCACCTTTTGACTTTCATGGCTACAATTATCATCAGCAAGACACATTTCTACAAACTCTCCTCCCTAGGGTCACAACAGTTGTGATGATGTAGCTTTTCAGTGTTTTAACTGACCAACCAATAACTTCTTGGTACACGGTTTGGCCAACTCTGCGAAGACACCCGGCTCGTTATTGCCCCTGAACTATTACACTCAGCTTTTCAGGTATTAGACTGTTTTGGCCAGCTTGCAAGGTCCTTCAGGAGCTCTCCTTTTCTGTCAAAAAGGAAAACCTGACTTCTTCCTGAGAATGGTTGCTTCTTCTCTTCACAAAGAATTCTCAATGTTCCTCTTTCTATCTCTGTCTATGAGGTTATTGGGTGTGAAGCACTTTGACATGCCCTGAAGGTGTGAGGAAGTGCTATATAAAGGTGCATTCTTTCCTTCAAAACTTTGATGAAGCTCTTTATTGATGGAAGTTTCAGTTTATCGCTGGCTGAGTTAAGCCTGGCAGCACTGGAGTTCACCTGACCATCCTGTGGTTAGGGAGGGACAAGATTTTCTCTACCTCAATCACATGCCTGAACCTTGACCTTAAGAGGAACAGTCCAGCTTGACATTTGTCTTCCCCAGGCTTTACCACCTTCTGCAGGTTCCCTGAGGAAGATTGTTGTCAATTTAGTAACTCATTATGGCACTATCTTGGTTAGGAAACTGAACCTCAGTTCACTTTAGAACCTTAGAAGTGGCAGAGAGGAGATATCCTACCAACTCTAAACTGGATACAGATGGAGTGTAAGCTAAAATAAACATAGAAGGGGTACTGGCATATCTAGTTCATGAGCACACAATTGTAGGTTGGGAGGTGACTGATGTGAGGCATAAAACACCAAAACGGCCAGTTTCCGTGGTGTACAATCTACGTTTGTAATCATACGTGAAGACCCAGGTTCCTGCTTCTCACCTCCCTGCTGGAAATAAGGGCGAATGATTGCGAGGAGAGGGCAAGATCATATTTAGCTGTGATGTCCTTCACACGCAGGTAGCCTGTCAAAGCTGACATATGCAGGGGACCACTTGAATGAGGAAATAAGTGGCATGGCACAAATGAACAATATTTCGATAGGCTGATGAAGGGTGATCCAGTCTCAAAATGTTAGCTCTATTCTCTCCACAGATGCTGTCAGCACTACTGTGACATCCAGTTTTCTGCTTTTACTTCAGATTCCAGAATTCATAGTAATTTGCTTCTATTTAAGTAGTCTGTTTTATTTATTTAATGAGGAAATGGAAGAAAAATAACTTTCTAAATTCAACATTCTCCAAACTGATGCCACAATAAGTTATCTGCCCTTCAGGCTCAGACTAATACGATGAGAATGTGTTACTTGTCCAGCTGTGGGAGGCCTACACAAATTGACTGGGAGGCCACACCCAGATCCTCATTGGCCAACGACCACACTGAAACTCTTTAATAATCCTATGAGTAGGAAGCTATAAGAATGGCTGGAAATGATACATCAATTAAGTGATGATACTGTCCTAAAGCTGAGGTTAGATGTGTAATTAAGACAGTGCATTGGGAACTTTATCACACACCTAACCTCTGTCCAACTTAGGAATTCTCACTGTTAAGCCTGGATTCAAACAGTGGAAAATATCTCATTCCCTTGCATTGTCATCCCTAAATTTGACTTTTTTTGTTAAATTTTGATAAATATATACATGCCTCCCTTGACTTTCAGGACATTGAGACCAGAATAACATTTAAATAATCCATAAATGGATTGAAGCTTTGTAATTAAATTTGAGCTGTAATAAAATGATAGGAAAGGACCATTCATTCTATTGCACCATTACTTACACTACCATTAAGGCTATCTACTCAAATTCCATTTCTCTACCCTTTCCTTCTTTTATTTTATATTCTTTTTAAATGCTTACCCAGTTCCCCTTTAAATAATGTTACGGTCTGTACCTCAACAGCCCCTCGAGGTAAAGTATTCCATGTTGTAATAACCATCTGTGTGGAGGGAGAAAACATTCTTCTCACTTTCCTCTTCATACTTCTGAAATCCTGGAGTGGATTCCTCTCTTATAATTCCCTCTTGGCAATCTGTTTCCATGCATGCGTTTTATTGAAAATATTCCAGGGAGTTGATTGTTTTCCTTTGTGTTCAATAGACACAGGGGCATTCTGTTATGTACAAAAGGTTAAGAATGGACAAAACATTCAAATACAGCTGCCATTAGTGACTCTGTTTCCAAGTGCATTGACCAGTGCATCACTAAGTATACAGACCAGAAAGGTTTGCTACCCAGTCTGCGTCCTAATGAGGAAAAGAGGTGTAGAGGGACAGGGTGTCCTGTTGAGAGACAGGTATAGACAGACTGTATGACCTGGTGAAGGGTAGAGGTGTAGACGGACTGTACATCCTGGTCAGAGACAGAGGTGTAGAGAGACTGCATGGCCATGGTCTCTACACCTCTGTCCCTCATCAGGCCATGGAATCCCTCTACACCTTTATCTCTGACCAGGACATACAGTCCATCTACACCTCTGCCCTTCACCAGGACATCCAGTTCGTCAACACCTCTGTCCTTCACCAGGACATCCAGTTCTTCTACACCTCTGTCCTCACCAGGCTATGCAATCCTTCTACACCTCTGTCCTTCACCAGGATAGAGGTGTAGACGAACTGTATGTCCTGGTCAAGGACTGAGGTCTAGAGGGATTATTCACACAGATTTTAAATGGACTGGGTTAGGGCTAGTACCCTATTTCTTCAGGATGCACAGTCACTTTTAGCAACAATATATTTGTTTGGTTTGAGGATAGGTTAATCAATAGGAAACATAGAGTGGAAACAATGGATTATTTTCAGCTGGCAGGTTATAAGAACATAAGAACATAAGAAATAGGAGCAGGAGTAGGCCATCTGGCCCTTCGAGCCTGCCCCGCCATTCAATAAGATCATGGCTGATCTGTCGTGGCTCAGTTCCACTTTCCCGCCCTCTCCCCATAACCCTTAATCCCCTCTCTTATCAAAAACCCATCAACCCGCTTCTTAAAAATATTTAGCGAGGCAGCCTCCACCACTTCAACGGGCAGAGAATTCCAGAGATTCACCACCCTTTGAGTGAAGAAGTTCCTCCTCAACTGGCAGGGCAGGCTGTGGATACTCAGCTGTTAAGTATATTCAGGATTGAAATTGATAGATTTTGGGCAGTAGGGGAACAAGGGGTTATGAGGATAGGATCTGAGGTTGAGAATCAGTCGTGATCTTTTGAACAAAGGAACAGACTTTAGGGGCCCTATGGCCTACTCCTGTTCCTATTTCAAATGTTCTGTTGTATGTCTATTCGGCATCTGTCAGGCTTCGGCTAAGAGTCTAAAGCAAACATTTTACTGTGATTGTCTCAAATGTTTGGAGTATAGAAGGTTTTGTTGGTTGCGATCTTTCCCAAAGGAGATCGTCCTTTTGTCCACACCTACTCATTCAGCCCTGATTGCTTACTGCAAGCAACAGCTCGGCATTCTTATGGATCCTCTCATCTGTGAAATTTTAGGGAATTAAGTTGATGGGAATACGTTCTCCGTACATTCCAGTCTCTCTCAAGAAGCATGTTCACTTTATCTCCCTGGATCCTTTCTTAGGAGTACCTGCGGGAATCAGACTAGTGTTATTTAAAGGCTGACTGATTTGATTGTACACTAACATCCTTCATGGGTTAAAAGCTGCCTGCTCCACACAATTTATCACCAGAGTTGCTTTGGAAACCACCAATACTTATGTTGTGCTCAGGGGCAGAGTGGCACAGTATGTTCTAGTGCTATTCTTTCATCTCTGGGCATCAGATCCAATGCCAACCAGCCAGGCCATGTAAAGTGAAGCATAACCAATGAAGCACATTCACTTTTGGCAAGCAGTCCCCTCTATAAATCAACAAGGCAATTAAAAAATTAAAGAAGTTCATTTGACCTGTGGTTTTGCAACTGTCCCTGGGTCTCAGCATTACTATGCGTAGGTAGTGTATGCAGAGGGGACAGTGAAGGCACCTAAGAGTCAGTTCAAACAAATTGACAGTAGCAAGTCCTCCCCACCAATATAACAAGCTTGGCATTGAGATGCTCCCACTGTCGATAGCCAACACTCACTGTCTAGGCTCTCATTTGAAGAATGGCCATTTTGAATGAAATGGTAGACAGATAGAATCATAGAATCCCTACAGAGCAGAAGGAGGCCATTCGGCCCATCGAGTCTGCACCGACAACAATCCTACCCAGGCCCTATCCCTGTAACCCTATGTATTTACCCTGCTAATCCCCCTGGTATGGCTAATCAACCTAACTGGCACATCTTTGGAATGTGGGAGGAAACAGGAGCACCCGGAGGAAACCCACACAGCCACAGATAATATGCAAACTTCACGTAGTCACCCAAGGTCAGAATTGAACCTGGGTCCATGGCACTGAGAGACAGCAGTGCTAACCACTGACACCTGATGCTGACACCTGTGAAAATGGAAGGTGAAAAAAGGCAACACACTCAGGAGAGGAACAGCTAATAATGGGAGGGACAGATATGACCTGTTGAGTGCTTGTCTCATTTGTTTACAGGTGGCATTTACACAGAGTTTCTGATCACTGCTCTAAACTTAGTCACATTTATGAGATCATGTATAGCTTAGTAAATTTTGTGCTCTTTTAGATGAAGAACTGGGATTGGAGCACGTTACATTTTGACAGTGCAAACAGCAAAGATTCCCAAATTAGGTACAGTGCTGTTAGATGCAGTGGCAAGCTCCCTCTACCATCTTCTATCAATGTGGACATATGGTATTGGAGAGATGCATGGTTCTGTGGAGGATAGGATTCTATCCTGAGGGGTATAGTTCTGTGAAGATTTGTTTTATAGGAGCATTATGGTTCTGCGGGTGGTTTTAATTATGTGGGGATATGGTTCTGTGGGCAATATTATACAGTGGTTGAAACCTTTTCCTTTCATTTCAGGGACAGTGGAGAAATGACCTTTTTAATGGACAAGGCTCTATGATTCATTGCAGTGGAGTCACTTACAATGGAATGTGGATCAATGGTCGTCCTGCCGGTGCGTAGTCTATAGACTATATTACCAATTGCACGTGTGGCACTGATAATACAGTCATTGGTTAATTATTGTCCTGTCTATGTTGTTGCAATGATGAAGGAAGAGGTTTAGATTTGAATGACAATTTCGAGGACAAGCTTTCTTAGTGTTTTTTTTCCCTTTTCAGCGTATTATCTATAGTCATGCCAGACAGCTCTGCTTTCTGCGTTTTATATTTCAGCTCCAAAATTATAATGTAAACTGGCCAAACTGCTGCACTTAACAAATGTTTGTGAAACATTCTTGGGGTTGATTCTGATTTTCTTTGTGTTGGAGGGGGATATCATCCCACACCCAACTCCAGTTGGAAGTGCAAATATGTGGACAATTGTTGAAAATCCAATCAAACTCTCTGTGATATATGTAGTGATGGAATAGTTTGTCACTGTGTACCGTCAGTTATTACAGATGAATTATGGTTACCCTGCACGTTCCTGTAAAACTGAAGCCCAGCAAGACTCAGTGCTTTAAGGGAGATGAGGGGAAAAGTGTCATTAAAAAAGACAGAACATTGAGTTGCTGCTGCTGAGGCTAGTTGTTTGTAGAATACCTCAAGCCAGGAAAGGGCGGAGACTGGATTTAAAGTATCTCAGTCTTTATAACTTCTACACTAGCCTGTTCCAATTTGTTCTTGATCAGCATCCTCCACTCCATAAGCTTGAGGTCATCCAAAACTTTGCTACTGTCCTAACTTGTATCAAGTCCATTTCATCCATCAACCCTGGGCTGTCTGACCAATATTGGGTCTTGGATAAAAAAAGCTTCAATTTAAAAATCCTTATTTTCAAACCCCTCTCTATCTCTATGACTTCCTCTAGTCCTTTAACTTTCAAGGCATCTCCTCTCCTTCAATTCTGGTCTCTTCAACATCCTCGATTTTAATCGTTCCACCATTGGCGGCTGCACTTTCTGCTGCCATGACTTTAAACTTCCAAATTCCTTCCCTGTAACCTCTCTGCCTCTCCATCTCCCATTCTTCCCTTAAAATGCTCCTTGAAACTTACCTCTTTGATCAAGCTGGACTATGATGTGGATATGCTGGTGTTGGACTGGGGTAAACACAGTAAAAAGTCTATGCTTTATATGCTGTGCCAGAGGCCAGAACTCTCCATTCACCTGAGGAAGAGACAAACCCCGAAAGCTTGTGAGTTTACTATCAAATAAATCAGTTGGACTTAAACCTGGTGTTGTCAGACTTTTTACAAGTTGGACTAGCCATGGAATTACTGTGGCTAGATGAACAGGTCAGTGGCTGGTTATACTGAGGTGAGTATCTCACCTACTGACGTCCAAAATATTTCCACCATCTCCAAGACACAAGTCAGGAATTTGATGAAATGTTCTCCACTTGCTTGAATGAGTCAATGAGCTGAAGAAACTCGACACCATCCAGGACAGAGTGATTGTCACCTCAACTACCAGCTTAAACATTCACTCCCTCCACCACCAATTCACAGTGGCAGCAATGTGTACCATCTACAAGATGCACTGCAACGACTGACCAAGGTTTCTTTGAAAACATCTTCTGAACCCACAATATCTACCACCTAGAAGAACAAGGGCAGTGAGCAGAAGAAAAATGGTTGCCAAAGAGCTAGGGATAAGGTTGAAGGATCTGGATGTATTAATGTTCTTGACACTCCACAAGTTCGATCACAGCAAAGCAACAATAAACAAAACAAAAAGAATGCCAAACCATATAGTTAGAAAGGAAGTGTACAAGCCTGAGGCAGTCATGTTCAAATAGTACAGTGATCAGATCACACCTTGAGTACTGCATTCCTTGCAGGCTTTGTGATGTTTTCTAAATAAAATCTGGTGTTGCTCACCTTACAGTGTGAGACTAACAATACCTTACAAATAATGGAATCTGTTTCTTTTTGGAAAAAGCTGAAGCCAGTAAGCTGGTGATCCTTGGTGAGGAAATACGAGAGGTGGTGCAGGGGTTTCCATTTACCATTGAAGTTCAGCTCCAAAACAATGAAGGAAAGCTTGTGAAAGGTAAGGAACCATCCATTATCCTAATTGCAGGGCTTCCAGATATCACAGGCAAACACCATTCAAGACTTACCACTGCCTAAGTGGCTTGGTGGGCACATGCACTGTCTATCGTGGAACCAAGTTATACAGGTTTGGAAAGCCTTGCTGCCTAGTTGTCTAACCCCATTTGGGGTAACAGCTGCGCAGTTGCATTTGGCTTCAATGCTGCTGATCACTTTGTGGTGGGCCCAATCGGAAAGAACATAAATGTTGGGCAAGAACAGGATTAAGCTTGGATGTGATGCTTTTCCTTTCTGCTCCTAGTACCACCACCTCCCACCAGCAACCCCTACTCCAGTTCCATAGACTGGCAGGAATTACCAGTTGGGTGATGAACCAAACTCCAACAGCGGAGTGAGCACCCTGAGAACAGAGGACATGAAATAGCTCTGGCGGAGTTCACTATTCAGGATAAGGTGCAGCAGACACCATGTGGTTGGAAAAAAGCAGAATTTCTCCACATAGTAAGAATAACTGGTCTCAGAAACAGTCTATTATTATTTGGTGAGCTAGTACCAATGTTCTAATGTATTTTTATACTCCTTTAAGGCTTTATTCTGTCTTTAATAGCATGTAGAGAAATGTTAAACCTGCACAGGAATTCTTTTTGGGAAAAAAAGACTAATGGGGCTGGGAGGTGTGAATAAAGCAGCCGCTTGCTCCCATTATCTTGGATTGTGCATCGCTAGATGTCACGCACGACAGCCTGCAGCAGATGACCTAATTTCACATCTTTTAAATGCGCAAAGGGTACCTGAAAGAGCAAGACTCCAATTTAATTTATTTCACAGACAGCAAATGCTTGCTAATGGCTAGGACCTGTCAGTTGCAACACTGGTTTCCCACTAGCAAAACTGATCCAAACCAAACCCAAACTGACAAGCTGGCTGGCTGGCAACAAAAAGACTAATTTTTGGAAGGAACAAACTGTCAGGCTATGAGAGCATTTCCTACAAATGCTCACAAATTTGTGAGCCCTGAAAGGACTTGATGCTGATCTGACTTTGTACTATTGCACCCAATGCCTTGTTTACAATGAGCAGAGTGGTGTCTAATTCATAGGTAAATGCAGTCTGATCATGCCCATTTTCTACTCGTCTGCTGAACTGGGTGGGTTCAAAGTAAATTGGCATGGCTTCTTCCACTGTTGGCTCGTTGTCTGACATAAAACTGAGAAATACAGACCAAGCACCTGATCTGGACAGTGAGCCGGTGACTCAAGTAGGAAAGGACATGTATTTGGATGTCAGTTGAGGACAAGATCAAATCCAGATAAGGTGACCCCCATGGTGGAATGCCCTGTTAGCAATTAATGTCAAGGCTCATGCAAGGAAAAAGAGCTGCCTAGGTGAATTTTTTTAGCAAATGTCAGAAAGGAAATGGGAATAAAGATAAAGGTGCAAATAGAGATTTTGGAATTGAACAACAGGGGCGGCACTGTGGTGAGCACTGCTGCCTCACAACATCAGGGTTCAATTCCAGCCTTGAGTGACTGTCTGTGTGGAGTTTGCACATTTTCCCCACGTCTGCATGGGTTTCCTTTGAGTGCTCTGGTTCCCTCCCACAGTTCAAAGTTTCGTGGGTTAGGTGGATTGGCCATGCTAAATTGTCCCTTAGTGTCAGGGGGATTAACAGGGTAAATACATGAGGTTACAGGGATAGCACCTGGGTGGGATTGTTGTCAGTGCAGGCTTGATGGGCCTTCTACATTTTGGGATTCTATAATTCTAACAGAAGCCAATGAAGCTAATAAAGGACAATAGTTATATAAACAAGCTGACCTGAAATCAGCATGCTAGAGCTGATATATTTGGCGCAGAGAGCTGCTATGCTATGAGACCTGAGAAACAGATAGGTAGGAAGGGAAAGCATAGTGAAGAATAAAATAAAAAGCAGGCTGCAAGGTTAAAGAGAGAGAGAAAAGACCTGTGAACAATAGACAGGAATGAAAAGAAAGAGAAAGAGGGGAAAGTATAAGATCATGCCAAATATTGAATTTAGAAAGGAACTATGAAGACACAGGGTGAAACTTGAAGAAAAGCTTTTTTAAATTGCAGAGAGAGCATATGTGGGACTGTCAAGACCGGCTGCTATAGACTGGTGCTTGTTCAGCTTTATTATAGAAATGAGACAATAAAGGAGGCCTGCAGAGACAGCCCTTACTATAAACTGGCACTTGTCCAGCTTTTTAAGAGTTAGAGCTTGCAAGTGGGGCCTGTGGAGACAGATCTCCCTGTGGGCCGATGATAGTCTGCTTTGTTTATAGAGAGAGTCGGATCCATAGCGATAGGCTCACTATGGAGTTCTGCTCATCCAACTTGTATTAATAGAAACAAATGCCTCTTGCTTCTCCGATAATTCTGCCCAGTGTGAAGCTCTGCCACACACACCAGGACAAACACATTTCTGAAGCTGTGCTAGGGAGTGGCGTCTCTAAAGATATTTCCCATATGTTGAACTTAGTTCAGCTCTGTAGAATGGCATAGAGAGAGTTTTTCCCTGAGGCATGGAGAAACAGAGGAAGTGAATTCTGAGCTGTTTTCACTGTTGACTTGATTGGCCACAGCAGGCAAAACTCTTCTTTTCCTCAATAAGAAGAATTGATGATACTTGTTATTTGGCATTGTTTCCGAGTGTAAATTGTTCCCATTCCTTTAATTATAACTTACTTACAATGTTCATCTCCTAACGCCAGTGACTTCCCCGGACCCATCAGAGCCTGCACTGTGTAATGAATAATTATGCAAATGAGCACACTTTGGAGAATTGAGTGTTATTAGCATTTGACCTTTCGGGTGGGATTTGCAACAGCTTTAAATCATTTAGAAATCACATAGACCCGAAGATGAAAATTGGCCCCAGTAGTCGGGGCAGCCGTGGAAACAGTAAATTGGCATCAGTGTCCCTGGGACAAGAGAAGGGAGGGGGGGCAGCAAAGTAATCAACCAGGCCTGTCTTACCTGATTGCTGTCAAACACTGAAGCCTGCTGTGTGGAGATTTGGTGAGAGCAAAACTTGGCTTCTCTCCGTTCAAATAGTCTGCGGTGACTCACCATTGAGGCGCACACGAAGGGGTGGCCACATGGGCGAGATACCAGATGTCAATCATGAGGCAATAGCCCAACAAAATTCAGCAACTTCAGAAGGAGAGGAGAAAATTAGGTGCGAAGAGTCGAATTTAACAAATCCTTTTTGATTTTCCTTAATGTCTAAGCTATAACGTGGCTTGCCTCCAGGTGCTGGGCATCATTCCAGCATCAATGATATGTGTTAACAGCTTTGAGTCAGGTTGGGTAGCTTGGGCAAAATGTTTTTGTAGCATTCAGTTGGGTAACCAGGAGAGTTACTCAATAGTGCAGTAAAATCTCCCTCCAGTGATCTACTTTTGCCAAAATGTTAAGAAGTGGATCGAGTTGTATTCCCCTCACAGCTATCTTTGGGAAGAAACGAGGCAGCCAGATTCTCTCATGTTTCCTTTTGGCAGGCGTAGCGCTCTGATGTTATAGCGTTCGCTGTGGAAGTTATAAAATGCCTGGTTAATCTGCTCGCGGTCAGGTGACCAACCCATCTGTTGCCCATATAATAGCAGCAATAACTCGAAACCATTGTTGTGACAACAGATACCTGGTAACACTCCACTGATGGCTACGAACTGAAAAATCCACCAAGAATCTTGCTAGTGCACAGATGTTATATTCCAGCTGTGCAAAAGAATTTATTGCCTTCTTGTTGCTATGCCAACAAAAATATATGTGAAAAAATACTGGATTTCTTTTTGTTGTCAGGTTAATAAATGTGTCATACTTGTATTTTCAGCTTTTTCACTGGGGCTGAGTTAGTGGGTATGAACTGGGGCAGTGACAGAACTTTCTGCAACTTTCGTTAAGGGGAAGTCGTGTCTGACAAATTTACTGGAGTTCTATGAGGATGTGTCTAGGGCGGTGGATAGAGGAAAGCCGGTGGATGTGGTCTGTCTTGATTTTCAGAAGGCGTTTGACAAGGTACCTCACAAGAGGTTATTGCAGAAGGTCAGGGGACATGGAGTTGGGGGTAGGGTGTTAGCGTGGATAGAGGATTGGTTGTCAAATAGGAGGCAGAGAGTGGGGGTCAATGGGTGCTATTCGGATTGGCGGTTGGTGACTAGTGGAGTGCCCCAGGGGTCGGTGCTGGGGCCTCAGCTATTTACCATTTATATAGATGATCTGGAGGAGGGAACCGAGTGTATGGTGTTGAAATTTGCTGATGACACCAAGATTGGGGGAACGGCAAATTGCGCGGAGGGTGTGGAGAGTCTACAGAAGGATCTAGACAGGCTGGGCGAATGGGCCAGGAAATGGCAAATGGAATTTAATGTTGGCAAGTGCGAGGTGGTCCACTTTGGTAGGAATAATGGTAGGAAGGATTATTGCTTACGTGGAGAAAAACTGCAGCAGGCGACGGTGCAGAGGGACCTCGGGATCCTTGTGCATGAGTCGCAAAAACCCAGCCTGCAGGTGCAGCAGGTGGTCAGGAAGGCGAATGGGATGCTGGCCTTCATAGCGAGGGGGATTGAATATAAAAGTAGGGAGGTCTTGCTGCGGCTGTATAGGGCATTGGTGAGGCCGCAGCTGGAGTACTGTGTGCAGTTTTGGTCGCCGTACTTATGCAAGGATATTTTGGCCTTGGAGGGATTGCAGAGGGGGTTTACTAGGCTGATGCCGGAGTTGAAGGGGTTGAGCTATGAGGAGAGGCTGAATAAACTAGGCTTTTACTCGTTAGAGTTTAGAAGAATGAGGGGAGATCTCATTGAGACATATAAGATGATGAATGGGATGCATAGGATAGAGGTGGAGAGACTCTTCCCGCTCAGAAAGGACAGTAGGACTAGGGGGCACAGCCTCAAGATAAAGGGGGGGCGGTTTAGAAAGGAGTTGAGGAAGAACTTCTTCACTCAAAGGGTGGTGAATCTCTGGAATTCTCTGCCCGTTGAAGTGGTGGAGGCTACCTCGCTAAATAATTTTAAGACGCGGGTTGATGGGTTTTTGATAAGAGAGGGGATTAAGGGTTATGGGGAGAGGGTGGGAATGTGGAACTGAGACACGACAGATCAGCCATGATCTTATTGATTGGCGGGGCAGGCTCAAAGGGCTAGATGGCCTACTCCTGCTCCTATTTCTTATGTTCTTATGTTAGCCTCAGAGATCCCAATCTAGGGAAGAGAGAAACAGTCATAATTCCCACTGCTGGCCTCTGCTGGGAAGTACATGTGTGTTTGCATAGGAACATAGGAATTAGGAGCGAGAGTAGACAATTCAGCCTTTCAAGCCGCTCTGCCATTCTATATGATCATGGCTGATCTCCTAATTCCACTTCCCTGCCTTTCCCCGTAGCCCTTTATCCAGCTTTTGATCAAATATTTATCTATCACTTTCTTGAATTCATAGATTGATTTTGCATCCACTGCACTCTGGGGCAGTGAGTTCCATAGTCACAACCCTCTGTGAGAAGAAGCTTTTTTTTATCTCTGTCTGGAACCTCCCCACTCTTACACTACAACTATGACCCCTTGCATGTTGGGCTGAGGACAAGATTGGACTCAGTTGTGATGCCATCCCATAACCAAATAGCCCGCCAACAATCTCTGTCATGAAAATAAGGAATAAGAAGCCCATCAAGTCATCATCATACAATAGAATCTCATTGAGTTGAATCGCAGGGGAACTGCCTCCAAATTTGGGTTAAGAGGAGTTTCGTACAAGCCATTCTCACATGAATGTATCTCTATGCAACCTGATATGCCTGCAAATGTGGTCTGTGCCAAAAATAACAGGTTCAGATGCCAAATAAAAAGAATAAAGCATTAAATATGTAAAAAAAGTCTTTATTCATTTTATTCACAGCTTAGAATGACCTGACTTTGCAAAAAACTGGGGCCTTGCATTGAGAAATTCCGGGAGTGAGATCTGGAAAATCTCTGCAATCTTTTTCTGCTTGGCATGCTATTTTCCATTGTGCCCGACCCAGCCCGCCATGCTGTCAGTGAAGTCAAACATGTTTTCAGTGTTTTTGTGCTATGTTGCAAATTTCCAGAACATCTCGATGGCCTTCATGGCATGGCAGCTGAGCAGGCGGCCATTCATCAGCCTCTACAACGTTGAAGCACATATTTCTCTACAGGATTGAAGTGGAGATGAGAATATCCTCAACAACACCGTCAACTTTCTCCCAGGTTTAACCATGCCTCAGGTTTTCCCATCCTTTCTCTGCTCTGTGCACCTTGATTTTGCACTCTTGTGTGGTCTAACTCCACTCTGATTGGTTGCTACAGTCAAGTTTAGACAAGTTTGGCTAACCTGGAACAGCCAGTTTGGAGTTTTGCCCAGCACAGGCATCATTCTATAGAATTCCCACTCTGAGTGGGAATGGCTGTGGTTTTGACATAACTGGAATTCTTTGTCATCCGAGTTTGATTCATCGTGATTGTAATTTAGTGTAATCGTGGCTGATATTCTATGTCAACTGCACATTATCCCCATATCTCTGATTCCCTTTGTACCAAAAAATGTATTAATCTTTGCTTTGGCTACAGTTAATGATGGAGCATCTGTAGATCTCTGGGTCGAGAACTCCAGGAATTCACAGCCCTTTGAAATTTCTACTCATCTCATTGTTAAGCCCCTAACTCTGACACTATGACCCCTAGTTGTACACCGACCAACTGGGGGAAATGTTCTGCCAGCATTCATCCTATCAAGCTCGTGAAGAATTTTATATTTCAATTACATTACTTCTCGTTCTTCTGAACGCCAGAGAGTATTGGCCTAGTCTATTTAACCTCTCAAGGGACAATCCGCTCATCCCAGGAATCAATAAATCTTTGCTGCACTCCCTTTAAACAAAATAGCCTTTTGGCAAGGTACCCCAGGAAGGGTAACATGGTGCCACAGTGGTTAGCATTGCTGCCTCACAGCTCCAGGGAATCTGGTTCAATTCCAGCCTTAAGTGACCGAGTGGATTTCGCATGTTGTCCCGTGTCTTTGTTGTCTTCTTCCGAGTGCTCCAGTTTCCTCCCACAATCCAAAAGATGTGCATGTTAGGTGACTTGGCCATGCTAAATTGCCCATTAGTGTCACAAGATGTGTAGGTTAAGGGGATTAATGGGGTAAATGTATGGGGTTATGGGAATAGGGTGGATGTCGGGCCTGGGCAAAAATACTCTGTCGGAGAGTCGATGCAGACTCAATGGGCCAAATGGCCTCTCCTACACTGGAGGGATTCTACGATTCAAAGAGTTGGTACTCTCAGGAGGAAGAGCATGGAACTAGCAAATAAATAAAACTCTGTTATTGGACATATTTAACTTTTTGCTAATGCACTGAGAAAGAGTAAATGAGTTTTCCAGCAAAATTTGGAACTGGGTTGACAGCTGGTCACTTTGCCAGGAAATGGGGTGCATAAAACAAAATGGAGGTGGGCAAAATATAATTTTTTGTTTATACTTAAAATGAAAAAAATGTGGCACACTGTGTGTGATCTCTTTTGGAATATAGACAATGCAGTTTAGAAGGTATTTGAATGGCCATTTAGTATTCTCCAAGCCTGTAATGTGATTCAGATGTTTGGATGACCTCATAAACTAGGAGTGTCCAAAACCTTTGTCTTTTGTAGCATTGAGCCTGATGGGCAATGTGGCAGATCTGAATCCATGTTCTCTATAAATTCCAAAGTACCTCAAATTGCTGATACCCACAGAACCTAATTATCTCATCAAGACTTTTTATCTGGCAAAGAGACAACAGCTCTATTCAAACAGACACAAAATATAAGAGCAACTAAAACCAAGTTGCTAGGGTAGCCAATGTGATCATGAACTGTGAGCCAAGGCCACTCCGGTCAGTCACTGGCTCATATATAGAAGACGGACTGAAAGGGAAATCAGTGCCTTAATCATGACTTGCTTTTGTCTCTTTTTAGCTGAAAATGGGCGAGTGTTGCAGATCTGGGCAGGCGTCAAGCACAATAAGCTGTCCCCAGCTGGCAGTGACACCTTCCTGGAGATGCTGGATCTGGAAGAATCTCTTTTTGAAACACCATTGTAAGTGGATAAGGATATAATACCGACCTGCCTCATTCAAATTGTTTATCTCCTCATTTCCCTCGTAAGATACCATTCTCATTCCAGGTTGCTAATCATCATGTGTGAACCTGGATAGTAAATGTTGGCATGGTGTTCAATTATTCAAGTGCCTCAAACTGATTTGTCGCCTTATTGAACCCATGGACATACATATACATGTAGATTCTTTGCATTGGGAGTCACCAAACTTTTCCTGACCGTGACTCCACTTTAATGCTTGAAAATTGTTACAACCCCAGATTAAGAACTGGGGAGAGTCATTGAGTGGGGGCATAAATTGCCGAGTGCGGGACGTATGTTATCAAGTTGTTGAGTGGGCGTGCAAGTTGCTGAGTGGGGGTACATAAGCTGTTGACAGGGTGGTGGTGGGGGATCGGGGAGTGTTTGAGCATACATGTAATGAGGCCTCACCACCGATTCTAGGACTGTCTTGCCAGAGTCTCCTCTTGACAGTAATCATTGGGTCTCTGAAGTTGTGCCCACAGTTTGAGAACCCTTGTACTAGATGATGGTCAGCAGCCTTGACTAATTCCTTTACTCCCTTTGCCCAGGATCTCTGAGGCCAATTGTAGTCCATTTACTCGCCCTGTCTCAGATTAGTTAAAACCGCAGATGTCATGGCTAGGGTGTAGGTCAGTACCATTCACTGCATGTACCCATCGAGTCATCAGGAAAACAGTTAACTCTGAAATACGTGGTTCTTGATGCAATATATTTTTGACACTTTCCCTGATAGAGAATCCATATAAAATGTCCCATGTACAACACCTTGCAGCTGTGATTCCTCTGTGTGCTATTTTTTAGTGAGGAATGTATTCTACCTGGGCGACCTGACAGTAAAGGGACAGCAATCTTAAGGATCCTGCCACCATTTAAACTTGGCAGGCAGGCTGCATTGAGATTTCTGACTGATGTTCATAGAAGATGGAAAGTACAAAATTGGACTTCATGGGCACTATGTATGTTGATTGCAGACTAAAATGGTGTTAAGCGTGTTTGCACACATTTCTGTCACAAATTATGCTGGACATCATATAGGGGAGGGTGTTAACACATGTGCAGCTAATCTCCTTGTGAAATACACAGAATAGACAGATCATGAAGTTAATCTGTATGCAGTGCAGATTTTTTGTTTTGTTTATTCTTCCACAGGATGTGGGCATTGCTGGTAAGGCCAGCATTTATTGCCCATCCCTAATTGCCCTTGAACTGAGTGACACACTATTTTAGAGGGCCATTAAAAGTCAACCACATTGCTGTGGATCTGAAGTCACTTGTAGGCCTGACCAGGTAAGAACAGCAGATTTCCTTCTCTAAAGGACATTAGTGAACCAGACGGACTTCCTTATGACAGTTGACGGATTTCTTTAGTGATAATCATGGTCAGTATTACTGAGACTAGCTGTTTCAATTCACATTGTTAACTGAATTTCAATTCCACCGTGGTGGGACTTGAAACCTTGTCCTCACAGCTTGCCTCTGGGCCATTTGGTTACTATGCCACTGCCTCCACATGCTTGAACGACAGTGATGTCTCTTTGGAGCAAATGCTCCAGTCAATGCCCTTTCTTAATTTCACACAGCTGAACATGCATTAAACAGTAAGAAGGACACCCTGTCCACCCTTACCATACTCTCGTACCCCCACCACCCTCACCGTGCACTCTTTCCTCCACCTCCCCGCCCCCCCTCCACTCCCCCCTCCACTCTCCCCTCCACTCCCCCCTCCACTCCCCACCCCCATGCCACCGCCAGCACTATTTAAATAGATCATTAACTACTTTCAGGTTAGTTGCCACTTGATTTCTTTTGGCAGTTGTTATGATATGAATGTTTGGTGCTCTCCAGAGTTGATTTATGTTGCAAGTGTCCATAGGGAATGATATGACAGGTGCTGAAAGACTTCTTGCTGACTCCAAGGCTTCTGCACAAGCAGTTGCTGCTGGATATGGGTGCACTGGTATGCCTTTCCTTTTGAATACATTATCACTGAAAGGATGAGCAGAGGTCACACAGAACAGGTCAAGCTGCTACAGGACAGAGAAGGAGGCAAAGGAGAAAGTGGAAAGGTGGAAGCATACTAGACAGCTCTTTTCTTTTTGGAATGTATGTGAAGAACTACTTTTAGTGAGAAACCAATAACCGTAACCACAATTCTCCATTTATCAACTGCACAACAACTTCCCTTCCCTTTATCACCGTTCATCACATCATCATCTTGGCCTCAATGCTGGAATAAAAATCACCACAAAATAAACATTCCAAATGACATTTATAAATTATAGTATTGACATATTGCAGTGAAACATGAACCCTTGCGCATTCCATTAGTGCCTGTCCTCCATGTGGCTTTACCTTCCCTAGTGCTCTGACAAAGTGCAACCTCATTATAGCTGGTGAGAGGCTGTTGAAATCCAGTTGGGGATACTGGAATACAGCTTGAGCAGTTCTAGGCCTAGAAGCAAGGCTTCAGACTGCACTACCTTGGCTTGGGCAGCAGCAGTCTGGCCTGGCTAGCTGACACAGCAATAGTGAAGTATTGGTGGAGTCCCACGATGGGACAAAGAATACTATCATCGTGGGAGAGGATTGCAATTCATTTGTCATGGAGCACTACCATAGGATGGCACCTCAGCAATCCCAGTGACCTGTGGAAGGACAGATTACTGGACTGCTGTGACACAGTGCAAGCCCCTTTGAAAACTGATATCTACAGAGATGATGGCTGCCATCTGAGCTTGCCCAGCAGCAAGTTGACTCAGCTGATTTTGGTCTGAGCTTGCACGGCAGCACTCAGGCCTCTGGTGAAAGCTGCTTACGCAGTAATAAGAAGCTTAGATATCTACCCTTAGAAGCTACACTACAATCAGGTCCACAGGCGTGCTAATGGAGTTGGCTGCCACCTGTAAGCTCTGCACAAAGCCCCATGCCAAAAGGGCAGCATAGTGCAAAGTGGTTAGCACTGCTACCTCACAGTGCCGTGGACCCAGATTGAATTCCAGCCTTGGGTGACTGCCTACTTGGAATCTGCATGTTCTCCCCGGTGTCTGCGTGGGTTTTCTCCGGGTGCTCCAATTTCCTCCCATAGCCCAAAGGGTTAGCTGGATTGGCCATGCTAAAATTGCCCCTTAGTATCAGGGGGATTGGCAGTGTAAATATGCGGGGTTACAGGGATAGAGATTGGGTGGGATTGTTGTCGGTGCAAGTTTGATGGCTCAAATGACCTCTTTCTGTACTGTAGGGATTCTATGATTATATGCTTCTATGAAGTTAGTACCGCATTGTGTTTCTGGCAAATCTGCCAATAAACCAAACATTTCATTCTGCATACTTTTGAATCCCCTTCTGTAACATACCCTGTTGTTCTTTCTTCTGAGTCCTCTGTAACAGAATTTGTGTGTGGCTATGCCCTCTGGCAAGTTCATGTTTCCACTATCCATTTCTCTGGTCTGGTTGGAGACCACTTCAGCCAGGTGTCTCACCAGTTATAGATCGCACCCTATTCTAAATGATGCACATATCAGTATTTGAATTGGTAGCTTTCCATGTATCGTTGTGTGATGGTATATTTTTACTATCATCGCCTGCTCACTGTTCCTCCACTGTCTGGCCAGGTTGCATTTCTTGGTTATCTGAAAGGAGAAAGGCTAAACAGTAAAGTTGTAGCATGAGGAGGGAGCAAAATAGTATTTGCATATTTGCAAATCAGAAGAGAATATTGGATGAGGAGTTGGTGGAATATGATGAGGACAATTAAATATGAGGTTACCATGATCTTCAATTAGCAAACCAATAATGGCCACGACCATCTCCTCTGTGGGGTTAGAATACACAAATGTGACAGTTGCCCTCTGAGTTAGCTGTGGTTGCTCTGGTTGTGTGCTACCTTGTCCTGCAAGAGACAGAAAGAAGTGTGTCTGTGTGTGCTATGAATTCTGTTTGGCTGTCATGGCTATCATGGTTGAATAGCTGACAATGTGCATAACTTGGCAAATGTGGATGTGAGGCTTCCAGCAGTCTAAGTGTATGAAGGTGAGGTGAAGCATATACCAGACATGAGTTCTGATGGATAGCAATTGTTGGTATGTGAGTAAAGTTGTGATGAATTGAGCATTGTCTGAGGCTATTTGTGCATAAATGAGAATATGGCATTTGGCAACACATTCACTGACCACTGCTCGTGTGAGAGCATTGAACATTTTGTGGCACTGCCTGTAGATTCTTGGGCAGAGACTCCTGGCATTGACCTCCATGAATTCTGCTCCCACTTGAATCTGCAGGACACCAGGAGTCACTCAAAATACAGGATATTATCTCTCCTACCTTTCACCTCCACCACTAAGACCTCCAGTGCAGTGTCTAAAAACCTTGTTTCCCCCGTGTTGTCTCATTCTTTATTGTTTCCTCAGTCAGAATCTCTTTTTACATGACTGTCAGCACTTACTCCAACCACAATACACCATCCCAAGAGGCGCAGGCTAGCCTTGAGAAGTGCTAAGAAGTTATGATTTTGGGCCCCATGCTGATGAATCCAGCCAATGATTAGTGCTGGCTGCACTAATCTAAACAGCAGGCAGCAAAAAGTTAACAAGAGTTAGCAGAAGGTTAGCAGAGAGAGGGTCACTTGCATTTCAGTCACTGGGTTTGGGTAAATCCCACATCACAATCCTGATGCCCATTTTTGGGAATGATCCAAGCTAGCCGTAAGGATGTAGAATTTCTTCTGCAAATATAGGAACGTGTACCATCCCTACATTCCTATGATGAACTTGCTTATGGTGCGTAGATAATAAGAGAGGGAGTTTCACCACTGGCTCAATTTATCCTCAAGTATGGTCAAGGAACTGCTTAATCTCAATGAAAAGGCTGTTCCTATGTGACCGAATAACAGACAAATGACTGCTGTTTTTTCCCTTACCTTTCTCTGTATTTCAGGCCCTAATTTCAGGCTAGCTGCCCTCTTAGTGTGGATGGAGTTTCATAAAGGGAGGGTTTTCCCCTTACCGGACATGACTAAAATTTCAAACTCTTAATTTCTGTTCACACAGTGGTTTTGATGCCTTCCGCTATCCCCTGATGGAATATGTGCTTGAACCTAACAAGGTGAAGCGTAGCAGCGCTGAATTCAATAGGTCTGGAATCACCACAACCGGTTCGTTGAGCATCAAAGACAGTGATGTGACTGAAGCTAAACCGGACCTACTTGCAATGACTGGAACCATGCATGTTTCCTTACGTGGTAAGAGCTGAAACACGTGGCACATTGCGTGATATGAGTGAAAACATATGTGGCACATTGCATGTTAGGAGTTGATAAAATCATATGAATATTTGGGGTCTCTGCCCAGGGTCCATTCTGGACTTTGTGAGGGACTGCCCATTACTTTCCCCAAATGGCACATTGTTCATGTATGAACCTAGAGAATGTTGGCAGCTATTCACCATCAGAGTCAAGCCAGCTGCTGTCTTGCTCCGGGTTCATGGCAGAGTTTCTTTAATAGCACTCAGGAGCAGGGATGAACCCGCTCATCGAGGCCAATGTAATGTCACATACTCATCCTGACTGAAGCTTAGCACCATTGGGAATCAAAGCTTACATCTTTCCAATCTGTACATTTCAAAAAGAGCAGCATTAAGTTATCAGGAGCTGTAGGCGTTTTCAGTGTGTTAGTCAGACTATGAATAAACAAGTCAGACAAGACAGTCAAATGCTTACAAGTATTGCTGTCTAATTGTCTTCCTCTCACTCTCAGATAGGTCTTTCCTCTCCCAACCTTAATCTTGAACATATAACTATCTGTACATTCAGCAACTAGGCCCTAATTCCGGAGTTCCTTCCCTAAAACTCTGCCTCTCCACTTCCCTTTGTTTTTTTTTAGACGTCCTTAAAACCTACCTCTTTGACCAATTATTGGGTTAGCTGTCCTAACATCCCAGTTTTGGGCTTGATTTTTAAACCTTGCAGGGATGAGGCATGGAGATGGGCAGACATTAACTGTAGTACTGCCGGCTGGCATGCCAGCTCCCTGGGTGGGATTTACAGAGCGACCCACTGCAGGTTTCGCCACTGCAGAAGGCAGCCTGCCATTGGCCAGCAGGTCCCATTTTTGTCAGCAGCGTTTCCCGTTGGAAACCCTGTCAGCAGGACCGGAAAATGTCACCGGCGTGAATGGTCAGAAAATCGCGGCCGTATCTCCCATTTTGAAATGTCTATTTTGTCACGTACCGTTGCTGCTTTCGAGCTGAAAGGCCTTCAATTAGCTTTGCAGCTTCGAAACCCCACCCAGTGTTCTGAATTGGATGGTGAGCTGGCCCTGTGGTCATTAACCGAGTGCTCTGGGGAAAATCACAGTGAGTGGCTGTTTCCAACAGTATGTGCTTCTGATACCCACTTGATCCTGATGGCAGGATTCTGAAAACCTGAAGGAAAATCCTTCTCATTGTGTCTGACAATGCTCTTATGAGGCACCTGGGGATATATTAAAGACAGTTTTTAAATTAAATTGTTCTTAACCAGTCAATATGGCTCTTCACACCTTCCCCTTCTGCTTTGCAGTTTTGAAGCCTAGAATGCAATAGAATTGCTCAGACATGAAATGGTTAACATCATCGGGTAATGCTCGCACATTATTAACATCTGTTTAAAAGAAGCCTGCCCAGATACAAACTAAAATCTTCAATGCCCACAGAGATGTCTGATGGGTAATCGCAAGACTTCACAACCCTGAACCCAACCTTTTAACCATTCTTTGAAATTGAACCACAGAATCTCTACAGGGCAGGATGAGGCCACTTGGCCCATTGAGTCTGCACCGACTCTCCAAAAGAGCATCTAACCGAGGCCCAAACCCCATCCTACCCCAATACCCTGCACATTCACCATGGCTAATCCACCTAACCTACACATCTTTGGATACTAGGGGGCAATTTAGCACAGCCAATCCACCTAACCCCCATACCTTTGGAGTGTGGGGGGAATCCCGAGCACCCAAAGGAAACCCACGCAGACACAGGAGAAAGTGCAGATTCCAAAAGACAGTGACCCAGGGCCAGACTCAAACCTAAGTGTTGTGAAGCAGCAGCGCTAGCCACTGTCCATCATAATGCCCACAATGAACCTTAACTGGATTGAATGTCCAGCCTATGGTGTCCTCTGAAGCCCCACTTGACCCCTATGTACATGCCTTTAATTGCTTCTCTTCCCCTCACACAGTTATTTAAAACTGATACCTGGTGGTTTCAAGGGACAATTAAGGTTAATTCCAGATGGTGCAGTGGTGATTGTTGAATATTTGGCTTTCAAAGATTCCAATGAGCTAAGTGATCCTGCATTTCAATAGGAAAATGTGACATCCATATTTCAAGATGATCTATCATTAATTGCGCCTGTAAATGTGGATAAGGCCCAGTGCCCTATTACCCATACTCATACCTTGTCTCAAGCATCTCCACCTATTAGGATTGGCTAGGTTGATATAATGGCAGCATCTTATCCATGTTTATTTGAGGCTAAATACAGAAATGAAAAGTTGCTGTTGCTGTTTTAGATTTAATGGCTAGGAATTTGCAGAACAGGAGGACTCCTACTTCATGATCACCAGGTAAACGAAGATGAGCTGCAAAACAGGTTTGAGGAGCTGAAAGGCCGACAGCTGTCCCTGCGTTTCTGTATTTCATGATCTATGAGCCTTTAGGTGTTGGGAGGGGTGAGGGATATTGTGCCTGTGCAACTCTGAGAGCTGTGCATATCTGGAATTTCCAGAGAAATTCTGATGAAAAGTTATTGAGTTCTGTTTGCCTCCACAGATGCTATCAGACCTGCTGAGTATTTCCAGCTTCTCCTGTTTTTATGTTAGATTTCCAGCATCTGAAGTATTTTGCTTTGTGCGTGTGTGTGTGTGTTTATCTGTGTTTCCCTGTGTGTTTATCTGTGTTTCCCCAAAGTTCATTTCTACCAATTTCTGACATCATATAGATCTAGGCTGTCTCCTTCATATGTCAGAGGTATAAGCATACCCAGATTCTCAGCCATAGCAAATAGAACTGAGCCTCGTAGAGTTATTTTAATTTTGTCGAAGTGCAGAACGCCTTTCCTCTTGCACCAGTGCCATATAGAAAATAGAAAGAACTTGCATATCTAAACCATCCTCATGTCTACAGGATGTCTCAAAGCACTTTTGAGAAAGTGAAGGAGTTTTGAAGTGTAGTTAGCCCCCGTTGTAAAACAGGGATGTTTCCTTTGTAAATTTTAATCCTGAAAAGGTTGTGCTGAACATTTTCACACTGTTTTCTCCAAATCAGGATCGGTTAGTTTGACAAAGCCCTTGTGAGCTGGCTAATTAACAGTTACCATTTGAGCTGCTGCATTGGTGTTGTAATGATTTACCTGAATCCACCCTACCTCTACTCCCTCAGGGCTACCCCACAACAGGCACAGTCCTCTATTGTTAGAACTTAGAGGATTTTTAATAGGAAACTGAATGTGAAACGTGGCACTAAACATGTTCCAGCATATGCCAGTACGTGGAGATGTTTAGCATCACAGGGGTGAGTGAGAAAAATAATTGGTAATTAGCCCCGTTGAAGGTTGGATTCTTTTTTTTATCACCACATCAACCCTCAAAACAAGCAAATCCAAAGTGTGATTAAATTCTGAAAGATTAGTGAACACATCTTGTTCCATTTTCTCTCAGTGAGTATGGTGCAATTGCACGTGTACAAGTGCAATTTATTTTCTCACACAACATTGTGTCGTGCCCTGGTTTCAATACTTTTGCCATGCACGTGGATGAAGCTGCAAATCAAGACCATCTCAGTGACAAATGAGCGCAGCGAACTAAAGTGTAGCCTTACATTCCACCCACAGTTTGTCCACCCCATGTCGAAGGCACAATGAAGATTGTAATAAGAGCTAAAGAAGGCAGAGGGCAGTGGAGACACAGGACAGGCTGCTGCACTCCAAAGCAGAGAAAGTGACAGAGACTACTTTTTGTCCAAGGTGATAAAGAAGCAAGACAGGGAAAGAAGGTGATGTCGGAGGTTTGGGAGGGATGTGACAGTTTATCAGCACCAGCTCTGTGCTTTGGCGTGAGATTGTGTCATTTTTGATGTCAAATTGTTACAGTTCTTGACCTTTATCAGAAGTTACAAAGAGATTTATAAAGAGAGCATGGAGGGACCACTTGTGGCCTTGAGGTGGACTTTTTTGACCTTCTGGCACCTTTAGGACTCTTATTCAACTGCATTAAAGGAATCGGGTATCAAGAGAAGCCAGACAAGAACATGGTGAGGACAGTGAGAGACATCACAGAATGTACAATAATAGTGAGGATCACACGTTACTTCAGTGTGTTGCTTTGCTGGGGCCTTGGCACTTTCAGTTCATTTGTATTACTTTGCCTATTTCTGGAACGTTCTCCAGCCCACAACCATGAGATTTCTGCACTTCTTCAAATCTGGCCTTTTGTGCATTCTCAATTTACATCACTCCAGCATCAGTAGCCATACCTTCAGCTGTCTCGACCCCACACTACAACAGTGATTACATTTCACAAGTACTTTGACTCATTCTGAAATTGTGAAAGACATTATATAAATGCAATTAAATTTTAAACTCTGGAATTACCTCCCTAAACCCCTAAATCTTCTACAACGGGACTTTCTGGCCTGGCCATGGTGGATTTTCCTGCAGGAAATGTGGTGATCCATTTAATTCCCAGGGAGTTTCACAGGACTGAAAGACCCAGCCAACTGCAGGGACTGGAAAATCCTGGCACTTCTCTAAGGTGCTCCTTAAAACCTATCTCTTTGACCAAGTGTTTTACCAACTGGCCTAATATCTGTTAGGTTCAGTGTTCATTTTAACTGATAATGTTCCTGTGAGGCTCCGTTGAATGTTTTACTATATTAAAGGGGTTAGCAGGCTCTTTGACTGTAGAAAGCAGTGCACAATCCCAGTTATCTTCCCACATCCTGGCCTTGCACTTACACATATGCAGCATTTAACAGTGGCAAATGTACAATTTTCAATGTTTCCCTGTTTGTAGGGAGGCAACCCCATTTCCTAATATTGACACATTCCTGCTCCAAACTCTCAACCTCATTCCATGCTGTTGCATCCTAAGGACAATATCAACTACACAAAGAAAACAATATCATTATTGCTGAGGGTATAGAGTAGTACACAGCAAGGAAACAATGTCCTAGGAAGTTTCCTGCATCACAACAGTGACTACACTTCAAAAATCAGTGCTTAACATCAGAGATTGTGAATGGTGTTATATAAATTCAGGTTTCTTTCTTCAGGTAAATGAATACAGAATTCTTGGTGCTTGCAATGCGTAGTGAATCCATTCCTTAACAGGCAATAACTCGATGACCTTACTGACCTCTTCAAATTCCCTCCTGGACAACAGTTTTAAAGCCTCTACTGGCTGTAATTAGGAGCAGGAATCCTGAAGAAGTTTCCCCCCTCCTTTGCCCATTATTAATGAAGCCAATTGTAATGTCCCTACTGCTGATCCCAGCTGAGATCAGCCACCTCAGCACATACCAGGAATCAAACCTGGTAGCAGTTTATGCTGCAGATGTATATCTATAGAGGAAGGGTTAAGGCAGCTTGAAATTAATTCACTAACAACCCCTAACACCTCGTGTAATCCCATATCCAAGAAGGTACAACCTTCTGTTTATAAATCTTCTTAGCCCTGGCAGTCATTGGGGAAGGTCAGAGAAAGGGGGACCTGTCACCCTCTCTCCCTCAGCTCCATTCAGGTCCAATGTTCTGAAGGACAAATTAACCTAGTTCCTTCAGAGAGAGAAAAAAATCTATGTCAACCATTTACTTTTATCTCTGATCCTCCTTCCTGATTGCTGTGTCTGCTAGTTTTGCAATCTATTTGGCAGGATAATCAACACTCACTTAGAGCCAGCATTTGTGGCTTTAACACAAATTGGCAGAGACCAGAGCAGACAGGACAGGATAGTTCACATCGGTTGCTCCAGTTGCATCTGTGCACAAAACAGTTATTGTCAACCTAGAAAAAGTGTCAGAGATACCTACAGATTAGTTGCCCTATTAAATAACTGTGTCAGTGGGTGTGCTAGCTTTAAAAAGAACATTTTCAGGATGTGAGTGACACAGGAAAAACTGCGCCTTCATTGCCTGTGCCTCATTGCCCCAAGAAGGTGGTGGTGGGCCACCTTCTTGGAGCCACAGCTGATGGCACTCCTGCAATGGTATCAGATAGGGAACTCCAGAATACTGATCCAGCAGTAATTATATATCCATATTATTGATTTGACTTGAGCAGACCTTCAGAAATGAACAATCTTATTGTTCTTGTTCTTCTTGGTTGTGGAGGTTTTGTTGGAGGTGCTGTTAAAATAAGCTTGGCAAGTTGCTGCAGCGTGTCTTATACGTGGCATATATTGCAGCCGAAGTATCAGTGGCAGAAGTGCTGAGCATGTGAGTTGCATTACTGATGGTGAATACTCTCCTCAGTCAATACAAAGTTAATCCTCTAAATTCTTGGTGTTGACTGGATCTTTTTCATTCACTCTCATTTGTTTTAAAGGCATTCTCAGTTTCCCCATGTTTTACATTTCTAATTCATGAGATGCAAATAGGGGATCTCATTGTGGCTTCTTTAGCCCCCCTTGTGGTTTCTGTAGCTCCCCTTTAGAACCAGCTGTGAAAAGGAGTGGTCGGCTTTTTGTGCAAGTCAGGGAGTTTCTGTATTTGACATATTCTCTGTGGACTTCACGACCTAAGAATCAGCACAATTTACCATTCCTCTGCCCTTCACACTCGCATCCCTACATTTTCTTGCTAAGGACATTAGCTCAGTTGCAATTTTTGTGTGTGCACCTGGACAATATCTTGTCAGCCTGTTGGATCATTGGAATGGTGGGGGTGCATCCATGATGTACTTGCCTGGTGTTTTCTTACATACACACACACACACACACACACACACACACACACTCGCTTTCACATTCTCATTCTCACATCCACTATCCAATGGCTTCATGCATACACACACGCTCACACTCACACTTGCTTTTACATGCTGTCACACTCACATTCACATGCACTATCCAGTAGCTTCATACACACAAACGCACTTTCACACCCACACACACGCACTGGATGGAAATCAGTATTTGGAACTTGCCATACTTTTCTTTTCCCCAGTACAGTGCCATTAATATCACTAATATCACTACTATCTTAGCTGTAATCAGCCAACTCATCATTAAAGTCCAACAGATTTATTTGGATCATGAGCTTTCGGAGCACTGCTCCTTCATCAGGTGCAAGTTGTAGGGATTCTATGACTCTATACCATGATTCTATGATTTTAACCTGGTGTTGTGATACTTCTTACTGTGTCTACCCCAATCCAATGCTGGCATCTCCACATCATGGCTATCATAATACAGACGTGCAACTTGGATCTCTCCTAACCTTTATGGTTAATTTTGTAAATTCTCAAATGATGCTTTCATAATTATTTCACAAATAATTTGCCTGAGTTGAAATACAGGGTAAAATTACAGGTAAAATTATGCATTCAGATTTTATATTCTACAGATGTGGAGATGCATAGGATGATCTCTCTCAGATTAGGGTTCTCCCACTCCCTGCATCCATACTATTTGTGAAATCAAGGATCGATTTTCTATCTAAGAATCATTGTGTCATCTCTTATCCAAATACATTCTCTCCTGGTATCTCCCAGTTATTGAAACTTTCCAACTCCTTTCATCCTCCCCGACCCCATAGTCTATATGCTTTAAAACACTCAGTTTAGCATTACCTGAGTACTGCTTCCTTGTTTTTTTTCCTAGTCTTTTCATCCTTGGCAGTGTCCTGTATTGTGACCTTGCTGTTTCACCTATGCCTCTCAAGTTAATTAGTATTAACAGAAATCCAAAGTCCTTCACAGATATTGGCAGCTTTCAACAGGCCTGATAGAGGAAGATCAGACCAGCTTGACATTGCTGATAACCCACAAGTTAACAGAGGGCAGGCCCACCTGGATAGAAACAGGTTGACTTAAGCTGTCAATCAGTAAGCTCAAATGACCAGAAACTCTGAGTTGAGCCATTTTAATCATACTGGACCAGAACCAGAGTTCTGCTTGGTTTAGGTTTTGAGTTGCTTTAATGACAGCAGAATTTAAGCTGCCTCACTCTGTCCCATAGGAATTTTTCATTCTGATTCTATGTCTTTCATGGAATTTGAATTGAGCCAATCTTGAATCGTTTTGATCAATCATAGTTATTTCACTGACTCCTTCTCCCAATTGCTCACAGAAGAAAGGCTGTCAGGAATTTCAAGTTACTCGTTGGTCAATCTTCAGCAGGATTGAAAATTACAGAGACATTAAAAGCCATGATTGGTCACTTTTTTCCTCTCTGAAAGGACTTGGTTGTTTATCAAAAATGCGATCAACAGGCTGTGCTCAGAACAAAATCCATGATAAAATTGTCATACATATCCTCTGGATGGGCCAGGCTGGTCAAAGTGGCCTTTCCTCTATCAGAACTGGTGATATGAAATCTAGTTGCATCTCATGTGAAGAGTGCATAGGCTCTGCTGGTGACAAGCAAGTGGTAGAGTACCCTAATGTTGATGTAGGAAAGGACAATATCTCATTTGCATTAAGCAGTCCAGAGCAACAAGATCCATGTGCAGTTCTTAATCTATTCCCCTTTACCTGAAGAATGGACACTTGATGAAGTGGTATCCATGGAACTGTGCCCCAGCATGAATCAGAATCTTCAGGAATGCAGGAGACAAGAATGTTTAATAAAGGATGGGGTGGGTTGGGACTCCAATTTGAGCGGCAGTGCAGGCTGTGTGATTGCCCCTGTTCCCCTCACGTGCCAGCTTTCTGTTATCGCCAGTTGTGAGCAGGGACTTAGCACCTCAGCTAGTCTAAGGGGCAGTGAAGAAGTGCATGACTAAGCAGGGAGGAATTCAAAGTCTATATTATAGATTTATGTTGCAGATTAATATAAAGTTCGAGACAGTTGATGAATAATTAACACTATGCCATCAACACTACTCAGATCATCAGCTGTCTTAAAAGGATGAGGAATGGACAGAAAACATTTCAGATTCGATGATGGGGCACATTACTCCTCATTGCATGAGTAAATATGACACCATTTTGAGTACTTGCAGTTATTCATTTAAAGCTGATAACACAGTAATAATATTGCTCTCTCCCCAACCACTGAGTTTCATTTGCTGGTTTAAATAGCTACTGCTTGGAGTATGTTTTATTTCACTGTCCTACATTAGTGTTTGGGAATTCTGTTGGAATGTTACGCCTTACATAGGTGCTGGAGGATAAGGTGGGGAAGCAGAGTGTCTTCACCATCAGAACCTGATTCAAACCAAACCCATCAGTGTCTCTACAATCATCTGACTCCTAAATGAGCTCAGCTTGGGCACTTTCAGCCCAGCTTTGATTCTCTCAGCCCAGTTTTGATTGAGTGTGCAGACAAACCATTTTTAATATAGCTCAAATTAAAATTGAAATGGAGGGCAGCTAGTGCAGGAACTGGAAGTGTCACCTTAGTGCAGTAGAGTTGCCATCCTGAGCTTGCAGGGGGTGGGGAAGATGGAGACACATTGTTGGTAGCTGGTCTGGCAATACTTTATATAGGCAAAGGGAGTTCTTCCACCCCCAGTGCTGAGATCCTGTACCTTGATAAGCACAAATATTCACACCATCCTCGTACCTTCCCTCCAATAAAAATTAAATCGAAATATAATGAAAAGCAAAAGGTGTTGACAAAATACAGTGCCAGAAAACAGCAAAGATTCAAGCAGGTTCACTGCACTTGGTCTAAGACACCAAAATATTAACCTGAAGCATGCTCTTAAAATGTAGCTCATTGATTTTCACAAGACAAATTCCATTTTTAGTCATCCAAAGTCTATGGGGCAGCGAAGGTTTAAAATAATTTTTTGAAGAACCTTTTGCATCATTTTAGATTTGAACTGAATAAGTGGGCAACCTTAAGCAGCTATAAAAAACAATCCAGTAACTCGACTAGACAAAACAGATAGGACAGTTACATATTGCAGCCCTAGTGTTCCTCCTGTATTGATTTGTGCACTTATGGAACAGCACTTGATGTATTAACCATGCTGAAGTGCACCAGAAATAGAAGTGGAAGCATAAGTGAATAATGCATTTGGATGAGAGAGCCATCTCCCTGAGACTCAGCAAGCATGTAGACAGAGTGTTCCTTTATGGGTCTGCAGAAAGCAGCTGCACTTAAAAAAAAAGAAAATCACACTATTGTGACTTATCCTGGAAGAGCTTGCAATATAAAACATTGTTCACTGGTTGAAAAAAAATTGTGTCAGCCAGTCCCACATAGAATTTATTTTTCAGCGTTCTAATCCTTTGTATTCTAGTTACTCTTTCACTAGTTGGAATGCTTGTTAGTTTGCAAATGCCTCAGTGACTAAGAAAACCTTTGAGAATTACTTTGCGATTTATATTGTTGCTGCAGGTTCATTTCTCCATGACTGTTTCCTCTTCATTTTATTTTAAGTTGTCCCACATCCTTAGCATGTGCCAACTGGCACTCCCTAATGATGGGTGACCTGCTAATGGGTGCTGTGTTTTCAGCCTTTCGACGGTGACACTGTTGTCTGTGAATCAGAAGATGACAAGTCCCACTTCCAAGACTTTGAGTGTGAAATCTAACTCCCTAGTGCAGGACTGAGAAAGTGCTGCACTGTTGGAGATACCCTCTTTCGGGTGAGAATTTAACTGAGGCACTATCCTGGATGGGAAAGATCCATGGCATTATTCAAAAAAAAGCAGGAAAATTCTTCCCAGTCTCCTGGCCTATATTTACCTCTCAAATGACATTGCTAAAGCACAGATTATCTGGCCTTTGTCACATTGCTGTTAGAGGGAGCCTTGTATATAAATTGTTGGTTGTGTTCCTACAACAGTCGTGACGCTTTAAAAGTATTTTATTGACTGTAAAGGGCCTTGGGACACACTGAGGTTGTGAAAGGCACTGTACAAATGCAAGCCTTTGTTTCATTCCCTCTTCTCTCAAAGCTACTGCCAGTGTAGGCTAAGCCCCATGGAACAGAAGATGCCTGATGTGTTCCCCAGTCTGCACTAAATTAACTGCTCTTAGTGAGATGGATCAATGGACTCAGCTACAATGCTTTCCACCATTGAATAACTGGATAAGTGCTCACTGTCAAGGTTCAGTGAAGAATGGTCACACAGAACAAATAGCAGAGGGCTAATCGTGCTCTGTGAGACCGCTCCAGAGAAAGAAAAGAATTAGACCCTTTCCCAGTGGCAGCATTCCTGGAGGGAAGAAGGCAGGGAATTAATGATAGCCTGTATCAGTACCTCAGCAGCTCTGTGGAGCTTCTTCCTCAACTGCTGAGCTTGTTAGTTTCAAAACTCCTCTTCCGGGGATGAAGACATTTTGGAACCTTTGAATCTGGTCCGAATTTATCTGGATGCTCGTCTCCAGTGAATTACATGTGGGGAATTTCAGATAGCTCTTGATGAGTGCTGCTGTGCTGATGAAGGGAGTTTAAACAGAATTAGGTCTGATAAGGGCTTCAGCAAGAGGACTGAGGGCACATCCGTCTCCAGACAGCCTTAGCAGCTTGCAGACTGCAGCTGCTGGTACCCTCACAAGGAGACAGGAGATGCTGACTGTGTCAACAGTCTGCCAGAAAATACTTTATTGATCATTTTACTGGCACAAACCTGTACTTAGGACTATAGCATGAGGCTGTTTTATAAATATTTTATGCGGTTTAAAATAATGGAGCCCTTAAAAGGGCGATGTCTCCATTCCAGGAGCCAAAACAGTCAGAGAAGCTGCAAGCAATTCCTGTCACAATGACAGCAAATTTATGCAGCATTATATCTTTAATGCAAATAACCTGCTTCTTGGCTCAGTTGAGAGCACTCTGCTGAAGGTTGTTCAAGTTTCACTCCCAGGACTCGAGCATATAATCGAGGCTGACACCCCAGTGTGGTAATGACAACATCCATGTTGTCAGAGGCATTGGTCAAAAACTCTGGGATTTTCACAGTGTATTGGCCAACATTTCTCCCTTCCTCCCCACTGCCAAAAAGAGATGGGCTGGATTTTATGACCTCACTGCCCCCATGAAAACCTCCCTCCCCAGACAACAAGTCAGGGGTGTGGGGGAGCAGGCTGTCCATGATGCCGATGGCTGCCCTGCAGCAACCTAATGCTGGGAGCAGCACTCATTTCTTTAAGGTGAGACTTCTGCCTCTCTTTCAGGAGAAAGTCAGAGCTGTCAGGAGTTCCAGCTCTGGCGAGGAGTCGTATCAAGTCAGGGATCTCGCTGGGGCCTGGCAACCTGACCCCAGTGAGGGGGTGAAGGGCCAGGTTCAGGAGGGAAAAATGGAGAATGACCCGGAGATAACTGACCACTTATCTACTGTGTGTAAAATGACTTGCTTGCTTCCTCACATAATCAGAGTTTATGTAATTAGAAGAATTCCATAATTCATGTGTGAAGTGAGTTATTACTTCTGAGCAATACTTATGCTGAATGTTATTTTCCAATTGAGAGACCAACGGGAAAAACCAAGATCCTTAGTGTCGGACACAATCAAAGTTAAAAAGGAGGTAAGCTGAGGTAATTCCATAAAACATGAGGCAAGGTTTGGGTTTAAAGGTTTGAAAATTGTAAGAAGAAATAGACAGTAAGAATGCATTTAAATAGCACCTGTCTCATCTTCAGGATGTCCCAACATGCTTTTGAACCTCTGTTCAATTTTACTCACACTTGAGAAAACACAGCCTGCCAAATGCAAGGTTCCACAATCAGAAATGCAATAAAATGATCGGTTATTGTTTTGGTTGATGTTGGTTCAGAGATGGCCAGAACATTGGCTGAATTCCCCAGCTTCTTTTCGAAAGATGCTACACCCATCTGAGAGGGCAGACAGGTCTTTGGTATAATGCTTCATCCAAAAGTCAGATCCCTGACATTGCAGCACTCCATCAGTGCTGCATTAATGTATCAGCCTGGGTTACATGCACAGGATTTACAGCAGAACTTGAACCCACAACCTTCAAACTGTTAAGGCAAGAGTGTTACCACTGAGCCACAGTTGATATCCAGGAAAAATGTTAGACTGAGGGAGGTGAAGAATTTCATGATTATGAACTTTAGAAAACTGGTGAAAACAATGAAGATCTGGTTAAATCGGATCTTTGCAAATGATAATGGAATCAATGGGGAAATCCTGAAGTCAGGAGTCACTGTTTCTGGAATGTGATGCATGTACCCATGTGAGATGAGGTATATTGACCTTACCAGAGGAGTTTTGGGCCCGCCAATGCAGTCTAGGTCTGACAAGCAGGCTGAGAAGAAGGAAAATATTTAGAATGTTTTTGTTTGCGCTTTCTGCCCCTAGGCTTGATGGAACGAGGCATACAAGCCTTGTTACCAGCAAGATTGAAGAATTTGGTGTTTAGCCAAATCTCCATTTGCAGCAGGAAACAAGAGAATCCCAGCCGTGGGCAAGGTAGTGAATCTGGCTTATGGAGCACCATCTTGAGGCGGAGGGAAGGTGAAATCAGGCTGTTGAGTTGTATGATCAGCTACGATCATAGTGAATGGTGAAGCAGGCTTGAAGGGCCAAATGGTCCCTTTTGCTCCTATCTTCTATGTTTCTATTTTCATAGTGTAGTTTCCACTGCTTTCTCCAAAGATCTGGAGATACCGGCATTGGACTGGGGTAAACACAGTAAGACGTCTGACAACACCAGGTTTAAGTCCAACCAATTTATTTGATAGTAAACTCACAAGCTTTCGAGGTTTCTCTCTTCGTCAGGTGAATGAAGAGTTCTGGCCTCAGACAGAGCATATAAAGCACAGACAGTTTACAGATTACTGATTAGAATGCAAATCTTTACACCTAACCTGCTATTCAAGTCTTAAAGTGGCTAACAATGTGAGTGGAAGGAGCACTGAGCACAGGTTAAAGAGATGTGTATTGTCTCCAGACAGTACAGTAAATGAGGTTTTGCAAATCCAGGCAAGTCATGGGGGTTACAGATAGTGCAACATGAACCCAAGATCCCTGTTGAGACTGTCCTCATGTATGCGGAACTTGGCTATCAATCTCTGCTCAACGACACTGTGATGTCGTGTGTCGTGAAGGCCGCCTTGGCGAATGCTTGCTTGAAGGTCAGAGGCCGAATGCCCGTGACCACTGAAGTGTTCGCCAACAGGCAAGACTGTTCCCTTCCTGTTGGCGAACACTTCAGTGGTCACGGGCATTCGGCCTCTGAGCTTCGGGTAAACATTCTCCAAGGCGGTCTTCACGACACACGACAGCACAGAGTCGCTGAGCAGAGACTGATAGCCAAGTTCCGCATACATGAGGACGGTCTCAACAGGGATCTTGAGTTCATTTTGCACTATCTGTAACCCCCATGACTTGCCTGGATTTGCAAAACCTCATTTACTGTACTGTCTGGAGACAATACACATCTCTTTAACCCGTGCTCAGTGCTCCTTCCACTCACATTGATAGCCACTTTAAGACTTGAATAGCAGGTTAGGTGTAAAGATTTGCATTCTAATCAGTAATCTGTCAACTGTCTGTGCTTTATATGCTCTGTCTGAGGCCAGAACTCTTCATTCACCTGCCGAAGAGGGAAACCTCAAAATCTTGTGAGTTTACTATCAAGTAAATCGGTGGGACTTAAATCTGGTGTTGTTGTACCAAAGAAGCATTCCCAAGTAACAGTGGTACTTGCTGTCCCCATGCAGAGAAGGTGCCCTACTTCTGATCCCACAAATCCAGAGGGACCAGTACTGAGAGCAGTGATACTCTGCAATTTCAGGCTCTATGTGCAAAAATGCTGGCAGAGTTTCTCAACCTTCTGTTCACATTGCATTACTGTACAAAAACTGCTTTTGAACATCATTCATAAAGCCATAAAATGCCTGTTTTAATTTTTCTGACCTTTGTTTCTGGTATACTGATGTTATATCACACAAAAAATGCACTTCCTCTATCTACTACTCATTATCTGGCATTAGATTATCCTGTGCTCAGCAATCTCTCTAAGTCACGCGTTCTCTTATCGGTGAGATCTCATTTGACTAAGTTAATTCGCCTTTCCATAAATAAATAAATCGGACTGATAGAAATTCATGGTAAGTTTTTGCCACAACAGATTTATGCAGCTTGTAGGGGTTGCGGGGTTCATGGCGAAGGAAGCAATCTTACATGCAACCCTTTCCCAAAAGAGAAAATCTCGTGCCTCAGTACACTGACATCACGAACATTCGCAGATTGATCCTGCAAGCCAGCAGAGAGCAGGCAAGGAGATGAAAGACAAAGTCAGCCTTTCTCCAGCCGTTCCCAGTGATATCCATGGACTGGCCCTCGGGCAAAGTGAGCTTCAGAGAGCTCATTCATAAATAGCCACGCCTGAGCAATGTGCTGCCAGAGACAACTTCTGTTCTAATCAACATCAAAGGGGCACCCTAAAGATTTGATATTTTGATGTATAACATTTATTACAAAGTCTTTTGACATCTTTGTTGGTTGAAATGTAACCTTATCTTTAATTATAACTCTGCAACTAAATGATTCCTCCTGTATTTATATAAATGTATAACGTTTAAATAACAAGAATCTGGCATGGAAGGAAACTGAAAGATCAAAATAGCTGCATTATCTTTCAAAGACATAACGTGTTCCTCACCTCCAAGACTCTCAGCAACAAACTAACCCTCTGAACAGTGAAATTCGCCAGCACCTTTCACAACCCATTGATGCTGTACTCCCAGCTCTGATGCCACGTTCTCTCCGAGCGTGGGATCAAGCGGCCACCCTTCTCCTCATTGTTATCCACATGGTTGCACTTTCTGGCAGGATTGTTAGACCAAGATCAGCAGCTACCCTTGACTTCACCTCATTACCTAGAAGCTCTGGGGTTCAGTTCATACATTTGAGACCCCTGTCCTGAGTGAGAACAGCTAATTCAGTAGAGGACGGAGGACTGAGTTGTCCTCACTGAGGACCAAACCAGGAGATGGGAATACTTAAACATTGGACTTGATAGCACAACAAACCAGTTCCCTCCCACTGAAAAACATTTTCCACACAGAAAGGAGTTAAATGTTGGCTGAGAAGTAGATTCAGTAAGAAGTCTCACAACACCAGGTTAAAGTCCAACAGGTTTATTTGGTAGCAAAAGCCACTAACTTTCAGAGCGTTGCCCCTTCATCAGGTAAGCGGGAGTTCTGTTCACAGACAGGGTATATAAAGATACAAACTCAATTTACAAAATAATTATTTTGTAAGGATGTTGGAAAGAGTTTCGAACATCCTTGGATACGCTGATATTCGCTTTCTTCATGTAAACTGTGCATTCTCTCATAATGTAGGTTAGATTTTCACGCTCCCCCATCAGTGGGTTTTTAGACTGCAGGAGGGAGGCCTGAAATTGAAGGAATGGGATTCCCTGTGGGTGCCTACCTACTCTAACCAAGCAGTCTAACCAGACTTTACCCTGAGGTGAATAAGGCTTTGGGTGGGAAGTCCACACCCCATTGAAGACTGTTTCCCACCCTGCCTCAATCTTTAGTCTGGTGCCTCCATCAGAAGCTCCCTTCTGAAGAACTGGTGGCCTCCAGATCTCCATCTCCTCTGGCATCTCTCCTGAGATCCCAATCACCCCCTCTCCTGGGCCTTCCCTTCCATCCCTAGCCTGGGACTCCTTGAACTTACCTTAGCTTTGGCTGGCCAAACCTGATCTCAGCCATCCTCTTTCAATTCCTCTTCTGTCCATTCCCTTATCAATTTCCAGGGTGGGACTTCCTTCAAGTGTGGGACAGATGTCCCATCTGCAGCTACTTAATGCTAATTTGAGCATGAACTGGCTGCAGAGCAATTGGAGGGGTATGTTCCCCATCAACTTTTCAGATGGTAGGAAGCCAGATCAGGCCATCTGAAAAGTTCAGGCCACAGAATCACATAGAATGTGCAACACTGACACAGGCCATTTGGTCCACACACCACACTTCTACTCCTTTCTCTCTTATGTGTTTATCCAACTTCCCCGAAATGTATCTAGCTATTTGCAGCAGCTACTCATGATCATGAGTTCCACATCCTAAAGTAAACAAAACCCAATTCACATAAAACAGAAAAAGTTCATTTGGGGCAACTTAGGCAGATGGTAGCACGGTGGTAGCACTGCTGCCTCACAGCGCTAGAGACCTGGGTTTGATTCCTGGCTTGGGTCACTGTCTGCGCAGAGTCTGCATATTCTACCCATATCTGCGTGGGTTTCCTCCGGGTGCTCCAGTTTCTTCCTACAGTCTGAAAGACATTAGGTGCATTGGCCATGCTAAGTTCTGCCTCAGTGTACCCGAACAGGTGCCAGAGTGTGGTAACTAGGAGATTTTCACAGTAACTTCTTTGCAGTGTGAATATAACCTTGTGACACTAATAAACAAACTTAAAACTTGGATTCCAGCATTAGTGACTTAATTTTCAAACAGTGCACAGCGGAAGTGTTATTCTTTGGTTGCCTACTGAAAACACAATCCTTGCAGAATAGCTATTGAGCTTCTTCCAAAGACTCTGTTGCTAAATGTACTTTCCAATAATATAGCAAACAGAAAACCTGCAGGTTCAGTGTCCATTTTATGCCTACATATTGGAACTCAGCTGGGCTGGTCATTGAGGAGCTACAGTTAACCTCAGCAACAGGGGAGTAAAGAAAATCATCTTGTTCTTGAGATTAGGTTCAGGCAGCCGACAGCTCTGGCAGGGTAGTGAGTACAGGCCATGTGAACAACAAAGTAGGGCTGAAATGTGAGGAGGAAGACAGCTCTAATGCAGAGAAAGCAAACAATCGCGAAGAGAATCTCTGCATGTACATTTGACAGACAATTAGCGGGAGCATGATGTCTTACAGTTTATTTTAATTTGAGTCTTCTTCTGCAAACTGCGCAATTAACATTTTTACTCCGCAATTGTACTGTCACCAAGTTGAGTATGAACACAATTCTGGGCAATTCCCAAAGGCTTGTTCCACAGCCTTTGAGTGAACTGGTTACACAGTACTATTTAATTTGGCTAGGACTTGGAAATCAGAACAAGTCTAAATACTTGCACTAAAGATGAGCAGGCTTTTATGTAAATAGATTTGACGGAGATGCCACTGGTGCTAAAGATCACATCTTTGGGAACTGATGACTCTGAACAAGCCAGATGGTGTGGGAAAATAATGACATAATTAACAATTCACAGTTTAGAGGTGCTTACATTTAAATCCAATTTATTTTCCACAAAATGTGGGCACTTCCTACACAATTTGTTTTGCCAGACATCGTGCCTTCCACCAATAGAACTTACTTTTAACTATTTATGTAAAATTTATTCAAATTGCTTACCTCTCCTTTCACTCAATTGGAAAATGTTGCCCCATGTGGAACTTAGCCGCACAAACCAGGAAAGTCCCAGATTTAGTCTTCAATCTGTGCCAGGTTAACTGATGCCAGCTATTATTATTGGCTTCAGCTTTCCTCATCTTGAGTGGAGAACAAGCTGTAATGCAGTACTTGCTGCTTTGGATCGCTATTCAGTGATTCTTGCTGGATAACAGGATCAGGCTTTAACTGTGATGCCCTCCATTGTCAACTAGCCCATTGACACTCATCACCTAGGCTCATTCTTGAAGATAGGTCACGTGGATCCAAGTGCTACCAATGCTCACAGTACTGTATCGCAATAGAAATTAGTGCCTTTAGCGGAGGAAGGGTAAAATATATAGGGCAGCATGGTGGCACAGTGGTTAGAACTGCTGCCTCACAGTGCTCGGGACCGAGATTCAATTCCAACCTTGGGTCACTGTCTGTGTGAAATTTGCAGATTCTCTCCATGTTTGCCTGGGTTTTCTCTGGATGTTCTGGTTTCCTCCCACAGTCCAAAGATGTGCAGGTTAGGTAGATTGGTCATGCTAAATTGCTCCTTAGTCTCCCAAGATGTGTTACGGAGATTAGTGGGGTAAGATGCTCTGTCAGAGAGTAGGTGCAGATTCAATGGGCCAAATGGCCTGTTTGTGCACTGTATGAATTCTATGATTCTCTGGTTTAAACAGCAGTGTCATTTTAACCCATCCTTAGTGCAAAACAGCATCTTTGCACAGGAGTTGAAATGCCCATGAGGATGATGAATGCTTTGATTGATAATTAAATTGCCTGTTAGTGTTCATTAACAAAGCTGCATGGTATATTTTGCTAGCTAACACTTCCATTAACACCCTCTCCTAGCAGTCAGGTGAATAGGGGTAAGTAAGTCATAGCTGAGAATTGTGAGGATTGGTCAGATCTTACTGTTCACTTATTATTGATCAGACACAGGAATCACCAGGAGAAAGGAGAATGGGAGGAAATGAGACATCAATGGCCTGCAGCCTCCCTGCTGGTATAGGACATAGAAACATAGAAGATAGGAGCAGGAAGAGGCCATTTGGCCCTTCTAGGCTGCTCCACCATTCATCACAATCATGGCTGATCATCCAATCAATAGCCTAATCTTGCTTTTTCCCATATTCTTTGATCCCATTCACCCCAAGTGCTATATACAGCCTCCTCTTGAATACATTCAATGTTTTGGCATCAACTGCTTCCTATAGTAATGAATTCTGCAGGCTCTTTGGGTGAAGAAATGTCTCCTCACCTCCGTCCTAAATGGTCTACCCCAAATCCTCAGACTGTGACCCCTGGTTCTGGATGCACCCACCATTGGGATCATTCTCCCTGCATCTACCCTGTCTACTCCTATTGGTATGTTATAAGTCTCTATGAGATCCCCCCTCATTGCTCTGAACTCCACGAAAACAATCCTAACTTAGTCAATCTCTTCTCATACATCAGTCCGCCATTCCTGGAATCAGCTGGGTAAACCTTCACTGCACTCCCTTGAGAGACATCCTCCTCTTCTGAACCTCCACCGGGTCCCTCAGAGCTGTGACCGAGAAGTTGTGCCCCCACTCCCTGTCCTGGAATCTTCTGAGACATCCTGTTGTGTTCAAGCCAACAAATTCCACGACTCCAGTGATGTGGCTGTGTGTGGCAGTTCCGATGCGCCACAGCGAAAAACCGCACCGATCTCCTCAGAAGGCAAACACGGGACACAGTGGACAGAGTACCCTTCGTCGTCCAGTACTTCCCCGGAGCGGAGAAGCTACGGCATCTTCTCTGGAGTCTTCAACATATCATTGATGAAGACGAACATCTCGCCAGGGCTATCCCCACACCCCCACTTCTTGCCTTCAGACAACCACACAACCTCAAACAGACCATTGTTCGCAGCAAACTACCCAGCCTTCAGGAGAACAGTGACCACAATACCACACAACCCTGCCACAGCAATCTCTGCAAAACATGCCGGATCATCGACATGGATACCATCATCACACGTGAGAATTCCATCCACCAGGTACATGGTAAATACTCTTGCAACTCGGCCAACATTGTCTACCTGATACGTTGCAAGAAAGGATGTCCCGAAGCATGGTACATTGGGGAGACCATGCAGACGCTACGACAACGGATGAATGAACATCGCTCGACAATCACCAGGCAAGACTGTTCCCTACCTGTTGGCGAACACTTCAGTGGTCATGGGCATTCAGCCTCTGACCTTCGGGTAAGCATTCTCCAAGGCGGCCTTCACGACACACGACAGCGCAGAGTCGCTGAACAGAGACTGATAGCCAAGTTCCGCACACATGAGGACGGTCTCAACAGGGATCTTGGGTTCATGTCGCACTATCTGTAACCCCCGTGACTTGCCTGGGTTTGCAAAACCTCACTTACTGTACTGCCTGGAGACAATACACATCTCTTTAACCTGTGATCAGTGCTCCTTCCAGTCACATTGTCAACCACTTCAGGTCTTGAACAGCAGGTTAGGTGTAAGGATTCGCATTCTAATCAGTAATCTCTAAACAGTCTGTGCTTTATATGCTCTGTCTGAGGCCAGAACTCTCCATTCACCTGACGAAGGGACTAACCCCGAAAGCTTGTGCGTTTACTATCAAATAAATCGGTTGGATTAAAACCTGGTGTTGTCAGACTTTTTACGCTGTGTGTGTGTGCAGGCTATTTGTACCATCTCACAACACTTGCACCTAATCAGGGCTTTAGTGCAAAATCTTCAGGTACCAGTTTTAGTGTCTATAGGAACTTTTAAATCATGATTATGAACACCCAGAATTGTAAGCTAAAATCAGATTTTTCAATAGGCATGCCTTATTAACACAGCACCTGCATGGTACATGTTTGATGCTTATTCCATGATAACAACCATAGAATTTTTCTACTCCATTTCCTACTTTTTTCTGCTCTTTTTCCACCTGCAGTTCTCTACTTGTCTCTCCAGTTTTACATGTCCTCCTTCCACTAACTCCAACTTTCTGTGCTTGCTTCCCTCTTCCAAGACTTTATTTTTAGAAAACTACCAGAAGTTGGTAACAGCTTCACAAAAGTGTGAATGTAACCCTAAAATCGGCTGTGGCTCAGTTGATAGCATTCCCACCTCTTGAGTTCTGGTTCAAGTCCCACTCCATGATTTGAATACAATAACCCAGGACACGACAGGGGAGTACTGAAGGAGCCCTGCACTGTCCAGAGGTGCTGCTGCTTTTCAGATTGCGATGTTAGACTGAGATACTTTCTGCCCTCTTGGGAGGGATGTCAAAGAACATATGAACTAGGAGCAGGAGTGGGCCATCTGGCCCCTTGAGCCTGCTCCGTCATTCAATAAGATCATGGCTGATCTTTTCGTGGACTCGGTTTTTTAAAGTTTATTTATTAATGTCATAAGTAGGCTTACATTAATACAGCAATGAAGTTATTATGAAAATCCCCTCGTTGCCACACTTCGGTGCCTGTTTGCATATACTGCGGGAGGCATGGCCAATGCACCCAGCATGGGGAGAATGTGCAGACTCTGCACAGACAGTGACCTGAGCCGAGTTCCTAGTTCTGTGAGGCAGCAATGCTAACCACTGAGCCATCATACCGCCCATCTGTGCCACTGTGCCACCCACTTAAGCTCGTAAACTCCACTTACCCGGCTGCTCACCATAACACTTAATTCCTTTACTGTTCAAAAATCTACCTTTGCCTAAAAACATTCAACCAAGTAGCCTCAACTGTTTCATTGGGCAAGGAATTCCATAGATTCACAACTCTTTGGGTGAAGAAATTCTCCTCAACTCAGTCCTAAATCTGCTCCCCCTTATTTTGAGGCTATGCCTCCTAGCTAGTTCTAGTTTCACCTGCCAGTGAAAAAAAACCTTGCTGTTTCATCTTATCTATTCCCTTCATAATTTTATATGTTGCTATAAGATCCATCTTCATTCTTCTAAATTCCAACGAGTATAGTCCTAGTCTACTTAGTCTCTCCTCATAAGCCAATCCTGTCAACTCCAGGATCAACCAAATGAATCTCCAGAGCATCCCCTCCAGTGCCTGTACATTCTTTCTCAAGTAAGGAGACCAAAACTGTATAAAGCACTCCTGGTGTGGCCTCACCCCTGCCACTGTTTTGAAGACGAAATGGGAAGTTATTCCCAGTATCTTGGTCAATATTTGTCCTCAACTAATATCACAAAAACAGATGAACTGGTTGTTGTCTGTTTGTTGGAATTTTCTGGACACAGATTGGTTAGCACATTTTCCACATCACAAGCATGACTATGTTTCATGGAATCCTACAGCGAGGAAGGAAGCTATTTGGCCCATCAATTCTGCATCGACCACAATCCCACCCAGGCCCTATCCCCTATGCATTTACCCTAGCTAGTCCCCCTGATACTAAGGGACAATTTAGCTTGGCTAATCAACCTAACCCATACATCTTTGGACTGTGAGAGGAAACCAGAGCACCTGGAGGAAACCCACACACACACAGGGAGAATGTGTAAACTCCACACAAACAGTGAATTGAACCCGGGTCCCTGGCGCTGTGAGGCAGCAGTGCTAACCACTGTGCCACCATGGCACCCCATGTTTGCTCCAAGTATTCATTGGTTGTAAAGCACTTTACAACCTGTGGTCGTGAGAAGTGCTACATGAGTGCAAGTTTATTTTAAATATTGCTGTGAAGAAGAGTGTTTGCAGTGGAACATAGAAAGGTTATTACTTAAACCGCAAGCCAACCCAACATTTGTTCGCATTGCTTGTGCAAGTGGTAGAAAAAGCCTAAAGTGCAGAAAATTGGAATTTCCAACAATAATGCAGTTAAAAATTGTTGCAAAGGATGTGAATGATGAAGGTGCAAGGTTTGATTTCTCTAGGCTACATGCCCCTAAAAATTTGATTTCTGACAATGTGCTTTGTGAATTTTCCTGCATTTTGAGAGCCTCCCTGCAATTCTGTCTTTCAACAAAAAAAAATTCCTCCTGGAATGCTAAAATATATTGTAATTGTGAAAACAAAAGTCATTGTATGGACTTTAATAAGTCAAAATAAATGGGTTAAAGACATCTATTAAAAGACTAGAGGAAGTCATAAGAACATGTTAAGTGTTTGTTCTCTATTATTACCAACATTAATTAGAGCCTATGTTGCTCTTTTGAACTTGTGAAGACAGGTTTTTTCTTTTTACTAGCATCCATAACCTTTTCAGATTTCCATGATCCTTTGTGTGAAAAAGTACTTCCTGCTTTCATTCCTGAATATCCTCGTTCCAATTTTTAGATTATGCCTCTTGTTCTGACTTCCCCAACAAAGGAAATACTTTCTCTGTATCTAGCCTTTCAGATCCCCTTATCATTTTAAACATCTCAGTTAGATCACCCTTCAACCTTCTAAACTCAGAGGAATGCATGTCAAGTTTATGCAAACCAGCTTGGTAATTTAACCCTTTAAACCCCAATATCATTCGGGTAGATCAGCTCCTTATCCCTTTCAAGGCTCATTCCTTTCTTGAATGCAGTCTGACCAAGGTTTTGTACTGTTGAAGTCCAGCCTACCAGACATAATGTCCAGCAGTTCCATTAGCCTATCTGATTATTTTTTAAACCTGCGCATTGGCTTTGAGTGACGTGTATACAATCCCCTTTCTCAGCCGCAGCTCAAAATCTCTTGCTTTCATGAAACTATTAGTCAGTTGTCTTGTCACCACCACTCTCGATCTGTTATCTACTTCTGTCTTCACCGTTATAAACCTCCTGAAATTCCAGCTCTTTGTATGGCCCTCTGGCCCTCTTTCCTGTAATAGCGTGGCATGCTTTGGATGTTGTCAAGAGGCTTCCTACTTTGTTAGGAACAAAAGGTATTTATTGATAACAAGAAACTATGTATAAGCGCTTGCAGCCTCTAGGAGCAGCGGTCTGGCCTTTACATGTTGTCTACATGGCTAACCGAGAGAGGACTTTGCCCTCTGGGGTGATCACTTGCTCTTGGCTCCTCAAGTCAGGTGACAGTCTCCTGTTGTGCTATCTTAAAGATACGGGCACCACAACCACTACATCTCCCATCTCACCACAAAGGCTTGGTGTCTTTACTTTCTTCCTTCCCTCAGGGCCTTTTCCCTCCAAGTTCCCTAATTAAATCCAACTTTCACAAATCAATCATAATCTCAATTCCATCATTACTTAGAACTTTATGTAATAAATAACTATTTTCTTTGTTTCAGCTTTGTCAGCCTCTCACAGAAGCACTTACCCACACTATGTGTAAATGGCGGATAAATCAATCTAATATGACAAATACAGACCCAAAAACTTCTTGGACATTGTCAGCAGCAACGACTGAGGCCCAGTTATTTGACTGAAAGTGCTTTGTTTCTCTCTTAGATACATCAGACTCTTTGCCAGTCAACAAGAGAACTGGAATAAACCAGCAGGAGGAAGCTCTTTATGGTAATTGTCTTCTACCTTAGTGGCTGATTCCCAGTATCGTGCCAGCCTGCATTCTTCCTGGGAGGCCAGGGTGCTTTCTGCTGTATGTGTGTGGCGTATGAGCGGACTGCCTCCTAGCTTGGGCAGGCAGCCAGTGCGAAAGCTAACAAGTAGAAACTAACCAGGACCACAAAAGAGCACAGCAGACCTGGTGAGCATGACTCTGTCATAGATCAACTCCACCCTCTCAGAGTAGCCTTTAAGCCAGGAGTGTAAGTGGCCCCTAAGATTTGTACCATGGAGCTTATTTAAGCTTTAAGTGAACATTCTCACTAATTTCCATAAGTCTCAAGTTCCTGACACTAATTGATCTTTATTTTCAGATTAAAGATTTATCCACCAATAACAGCACTCAGAAAAACCCTTTTCCTCAGGCCCATGAAATTTAGCAGGAAAAACAGTGAATAAGAATAATTCACATCAATAAAATCGAACAGCAGGGCTCACAAGATACATACAGCCCAGAGGCAGTAGTTTAGACATCCCTGCTATATTTCTTCTTTCTCCTAATTGCACCTGAATCCATTTCACTGTAATGCCTTTCCCTGATGCTTTGTTCCACAAATCTCCTCCTTTTGGGTTGAAATGTTCCTCCTGACTTTCCTCAGTGCTTCTCGCTTTCCCCTTTATGTTATATCAATTGATAGAACAGGGTGGGTTCCAAAAACAACTCTACTTGCAACAAACAATAAGAAGTGCTGGTGGTACAAATTGATTTTATCTGTTGTGACATAGGGAGTTGGTTCAGTCACTATCTGTGTCAGAATGATCTACAGAGAGACATTCAGTGCCAGGAGTTTAATGACCGTGAAAGAGTTAATACAGACAACACATTTAATGACACAAATACATGTCACACATCTGTGGCTTCAGCGTGGATAGAGATGGAGGATCCATGTGCGTGCTGTCCCCTGGGCTGTGCATGTTTCACAGGTTGTTGGTTTTCTGTGAGTTATTTGCCTCTTCACAGCTGGTGCCACCCTCAGAGCTCACAGTCAGAACTGGATGTGGAAGATTCACATTGGTTACAATTTCATTCAGTGGGGATGGTTCAGATACACACTGCTCTCTTCCTGCACATTCTCAAATATAGCTGCTACAGTAGGTATGTAAAATCAGCCACATCTCTCCTTGAGAAAGACTTGTATTTATGTAGCACTTTTCACAACCCACGGCATCTTGAAGCACTTTACAGCCAATGGAATATTTTTGCAGCTTACCATTGTAATGGAGGAAGCATGGCTATGTTTTCTCAAATTGACATTCTTGGCTCAGATAATATCCCCTCTTGCCTCCAAACAGAAGGTTGTGGTTTCAAGTACCTGGCTCCAGAGACTTGAGCCCATAATCTCTGGTGATACTGTAGTGCAGTACTGCGAGAGTGCAGTCATTAGCTTCCTTCACCTCTGTCCCAGTGGTTTTGGTGGAAGTAAAAAAATCCCATGACGTGTTTGAAAAAGCTCAGGGAGCTCTATTGATGCCCTTACACATAGTCCTACAGCCAACCATGCCACAAAGCAGGGAAGTCGTTAACCATCTCATTGCTGTTTGTGGGACCTTGCTTTGAGCAGAATGACTGCATCGTCTACCTGGTTAACAATCTGAAGATTAATACATTTGATGTGAAATGCTCTGCAACATCCTTGGAGATGTGACAAGGTGCTACTTATGTGCAAGTTCCTTATTTCTTGCATATATTTACGAGATAGGAATAGACCTTGGTTTGTAGCAATTTCAGTCAAAGTTATTTCCTGACAAGACTACTTTGCTCTGGAATTCAAACCCATTGAAATAAAATCTCTCTTGCCTGTTCAGTCTCTTTAGTGAGCTGGTAAAAGTGAACACACATGCAGGTAATCCTGTCCACAGGATTGCCAATCATCTGTCCTCAGGAATGAAAAACGAACCCCCAAGACACTGCAGCGGGAAATGCTGGATGTAAATCATGGAGGCATTAAACTAACCTTGTAGTTTCTTACTGATGTCAAACATTTTCAATTTTCAATTTTAAAAATATTTAAAGAGGGTTAAAGAATGTATAATCAAGTGGGGTGGTCATCCTGTGAAAACTCCAGGATTAATAACTGCCAGAGTCAGTGATTTAGCTGTGTTTTCATGATGCTTTTTGTGCTTGTATCTTCAACACAACCTCCCTTATCAACTTGCCCTTGTGACTTGCCCCCGTCCTGAGGCCATTACGATCGCTAGGGTATGTTTGCAAGCAGCCATTCCTGTTGGCAGCAAGATGGTAAGTGCTGGCAGGATGTTTTACAGTGGAAGACAATACAATTGAGTCAGATCCTGGGCTCATCTGTGAGCCTCATCCGTAAACGCTCATCTATCAACAGGGATTACTGGTAGCTTTCCAGAGAAAGAGCATGGAACATTTCCTCACCATTCAGCCTCCTGCCCAACACCACCTCCCCCCCAGCTCAATTGCAATGATCCAGATCTGACAATTTGAAAATGGAACATTTTTGGAGTTAGAAATGGAATATTGTGGGAATTAGCACTGGAATGATTTGGGATGTTCGAGCTGGAATGTCTGGGGAATTAGAGCTGGAATGTTTGGGATGTTGGAACTGTAATATTTGGGGAATTAGAGTTGGAATGTTTACGATATTAGAGCTGGGATGTTTGGGGAATTAGAGCTGGAATGTTTGGGATGTTAGAACTGTAATATTTGGGGAATTAGAGCTGGAATGTTTACGATATTAGAGCTGGGATGTTTGGGGAATTATTGCTGGAATGTTTGGGGAAATTAAACCTGGAATGCCTGGGGAATTAGAGCTGAATGTTTGGGGAGCTACAGCTGGAATGTTTGGAATGTTAGACCTGGAACGTTTGGGGAATTATTGCTTGAATGTTTGAGGAATTAGAGCTGGAATGTTTGGGGAGTTATAGTTGGAATGTTTGGGGAATTATTTATGGAATGTTTAGGGAATTATTGCTGGAATGTTTGGGGAATTAGTGTTGGAATGTTTGGGGATTAATGCTGGAGTATTTGGAATGTTAGACCTGGAATGTATGGGGAATTATTGCTGGAATGTTTGAGGAATTATTGCTAGAAGAGTTGGGGAATTAGAGCTGGAATGTTTGGGGAATTAGTGTTAGAATGTTTGGAGATTAGTGCTGGAATGTTTGGAATGTTAGACCTGGAATGTTTGGAGAATTAGTGCTGGAATGTTTAGGGAATTAGTGCTGGAATGTTTGGGGAATTATTGCTAGAAGGTTTGGGGAATTAGAGCTGGAATGTTTGGGGAATTAGCGTTGGAATGTTTGGAGATTAGTGCTGGAATGTTTGGAATGTTAGACCTGGAATGTTTGGAGAATTAGTGCTGGAATGTTTAGGGAATTAGTGCTGGAATGTTTGGGGAATTATTGCTAGAAGGTTTGGGGAATTAGAGCTAGAATGCTTGGGGAATTATTTATGGAATGTTTAGAGAATTATTGCTGGAATGTTTGGGGAATTAGAGCTGGAATGTTTGGGGAATTAGTGTTGGAATGTTTGGAGATTTGTGCTGGAATGTTTGGAATGTTAGACCTGGAATGTTTGGGGAATTATTGCTGGAATGTTTGAGGAATTAGTGCTGGAATGTTTGGGGAATTATTTATGGAAGATTTGGGGATGTTGGGAGAATTAGAGCAGGAATGTTTGAGGAATTATTGCTAGAAGGTTTGGGGAATTAGATCTGGAATGTTTGGGGAATTAGTGTTGGAATGTTTGGAGATTAGTGCCGGAGTGTTTGGGGAATTAGTGCTGGAATGTTTGGGGAATTATTGCTACAAGGTTTGGGGAATTAGAGCTGGAATGTTTGGGGAATTATTTATGGAATGTTTAGGGAATTATTGCTGGAATGTTTGGGGAATTAGAGCTGGAATGTTTGGAATGTTAGACCTGGAATGTTTGGGGAATTATTTATGGAAGATTTGGGAGAATTAGAGCAGGAATGTTTGAGGAATTATTGCTGTAATGTTTGGGGAATTAGAGCTGGAATGTTGGGGGAATTATTGCTGGAATGTTGTGGAATTAGTGTTGGAATGTTTATGGAATTATTGCTGGAATGTTTTAGGAATTATTGCTGGAATGTTTGGGGAATTAGAGCAGGAATGTTTGGGGAATTATTGCTGAAATGTTTGGGGAATTTTTGTTAGAACATTTGGGGATTTAGAGCAGGAATGTTTGGGGAATTATTGCTGAAATGTTTGGGGAATTATTGCTGAAATGTTTGGGGAATTATTGCTGGAATGTTTGGGAAATTAGAGCCGGAATGTTTGGGGAATTATTGCTGAAATGTTTGGGGAATTATTGTTGGAACATTTGGGGATTTAGAGCGGGAATGTTTGGGGAATTAGAGCAGGAATGTTTGGGGAATTATTGCTGAAATGTTTGGGGAATTGTTGCTGGAACGTTTGGGGAATTATTGCTGGAACATTTGGGGATTTAGAGCAGGAATGTTTGGGGAATTAGAGCTGAAATGTTTGGGGAATTATTGCTAGAAGGTTTGGGGAATTAGTGCTGGGTCATTTGAAGAAAACTTTGTTCAGGTTCGTCTGCAAAATATGGAAATTTACTAAGTTCCATTAGCAAATGGATCATACGACATTGCCTTGGGCACAATGATTTACAGTTGTCTACTAATTGTTGTGCTGGAATAGCTGTACAACCTATTCTGTCACAATTCTGTCACAATTGAAGCTGGTATCAATTGTGACAGAAATCAACAGTGTTTCAAACCTGTGTTCATCTTTATACGGAAGATTAACTGTACTGGAAAATGCCTCTTAGAAGATCTGCCTTTATTATCCTGTGCAGATTAAAGTTTACACTGTCCTGTTTACAGTTTACCAAAGTGATCGGTCAACCTGACCTGTTCCAGGCAGAGCTCATTCATAATCTTTCTTTGGACTGGTTGTTTAATGTTCGACAGGTAGCTCCCTGTCACTCTGTATTCCCTTTGAGTATCTGGCTGTGATTCTCATGATAGTGGGAGGTATTGCATGAGGTTCCATATTTTATTGTTGCCCAGTCCCTCCCCCCATATTTCTCCCCTTGCCCTTCTGCTCTTGAAGCTGCTGACTCATTTTGGAGTTGGGCAACACAAGTTGTTTGCACCTTACCCAAGGTACAGTTATTATATGAGTCTCAACTCATGATTAAGAAAGAATGAAACAAGCTTGTGTTTATATCCACTTTCAGTATCTTGTGCTATCCCCCGAATGACAGCCAATGACTGCACTATGATAGTATAGTCTCTGTCGTATGTGGAAATGCAGCTGGCAATTTCTGAACAACATGGTCCCACAAACAGCAATATGGTAATGAAAAGTTCAACTGTTCTTGCAATGTTGGTTGAGGGATAGGTTTTGATCAATATTGGGCCATTCGAGTCTACCAGAGAGAACATTGACATAATATCTGAAAGACAGCGGGCGTGATTTTCCCAGCCCACTAAGCTATTTAAGCAGGAGACCAACAACGAGAATTGCAACTGGCACCTGACCAGTCACAATCTTCCTGGATCATCTCTTCTGACATAATCAGTCACGTAACAGGGAACAGTACGAGGCTTATTACAATATTCATAGTCTCATTTAAATCTAAGGTATCGGTATCGTCCAGACTCACGTATGTTTCTAACCACCCCAGTGGAGGCCCACACCAGCAGGGATCATATATGGTCCCCAACAACAGGGGCCAGGCATGATATCCTCGATGTTGGGACTGGGAGCCATTAAGGCCCTCTGGGAGGTCAAGGGCAGGGAGGCAGCCTGGCAGCCTGGTACTGCCTGTTAGGCACCAGGCACCAGGCTGTGCCAAGGGGACAGCAAGGCTGGTGATCAGTAAGAAGTTCGAGGCCAGTGCACTTATACTGCAGTACACATATAATGCAATATCCTCCAGTACACTGATACCTCAGTATCCTGCAGTACATTGATACTCCAGTACCCCGCTGTACATTGATACTCCAGTACCCTGCAACACGTTGATACCACAGTATCCTGCAGTACATGCATACCCCAGTATCCTGCAGCACATGCATACCCCACTATCATGCAGCACATTGATACTCCAGTACCCTGCAGTACATTGATACTCCAGTACCCCGCAGTACATTGATACTCCAGTACCCAGCAGTACTTTGATACCCCACTATTCTGTAGCACATCGATATTCCAGCACCCTGCAGTACATTGATAACCCCACTGTCCTGCAGTACATTGATACCCCAGTATCCTGCAGCACATTGATACTCCAGCACCCTGCAGACATTGATACTCCAGGGCCCTGCAGCACATTGATACCCCAGTATCCTGCAATACATTGATACTCTAGTACACTGCAGTACATTGATACTCCAGTTCCCTGCAGTACATTGATATTCCACTATCCTGTAGTACATTGATACTTCAGTTCCCTGCAGCACATTGATACTCCAGCACCCTGCAGTACATTGATACTCCAGTACCCTGCAGTACATTGATACTCCAGTGCCCTGCAGTACATTGATATTCCACTATCCTGTAGTACATTGATACTCCAGTTCCCTGCAGCACATTGATATTCCAGTACCGTGCAGTACATTGATACTCCAGTTCCTTGCAGTACATTGATACTCCAGTATCCTGCAGCACATTGATACTCCAGCACCCTGCAGTACATTGATACTCCAGTACTCTGCGGCATATTGATACTCGAGTACCCGACAGTACATTGATACTCCAGTACCATGCAGTACATTGATACTCCAGTACCCTGCAGTACATTGATACTCCAGTACCCCGCAATACATTGATACTCCAGTACTCTGCAGTACTTTGATACCCCACTATTCTGTAGCACATCGATATTCCAGCACCCTGCAGTACATTGATAACCTCACTGTCCTGCAGTACATTGATACCCCAGTATCCTGCAGCACATTGATACTCCGGCACCCTGCAGACATTGAAACTCCAGGGCCCTGCAGCACATTGATACCCCAGTATCCTGCAATACATTGATACTCCAGTACACTGCAGTACATTGATACTCCAGTTCCCTGCAGTACATTGATATTCCACTATCCTGTAGTACATTGATACTCCAGTTCCCTGCAGCACATTGATACTCTAGCACCCTGCAGTACATTGATACTCCAGTACCCTGCAGTACATTGATACTCCAGTGCCCTGCAGTACATTGATACTCCAGTATCCTGCAGCACATTGATACTCCAGCACCCTGCAGCACATTGATACTCCAGCACCCTGCAGTACATTGATACTCCAGTACTCTGCGGCACATTGATACTCGAGTACCCGACAGTACATTGATATTCCACTACAATGCAGTACATTGATACCCCAGTACCCTGCAGTACATTGATACCCCAGTACCCTGCAGTATATTGATACTCAACTACCCTGCAGTACATTGATACTCCACTACCATGCAGTGCATTCATACTCCAGCACTTTGCAGTTCATTGATACTCCAGTACCCTGCAGTGCACTCATAGTCCATTACCCTGCAGTACATTGATACTCCACTACTCTGCAATGCATACATACTCCAGTACCCTGCAGTACATTGATACTCCAGTACCCTGCAGTACAGTGATACGTTAGTGTTTTGCAGTCCATTGTAAGGTGTATTTCTGCCCCTTGGATCCTTGATCTTGAAGCAGTTTCAGCACTGGCCACTGTGATTCCTGAGAAACATTTAATTAAGCAGATCTTCCACAAAGGAGATGACTTGGGGCTCTTGCCAGCTGTCTAGCCAGCAAGAGGGACTCCCATTGCCTGCAGTAAATTCCGCCCTCAGAGGCAAAGTGAGGAGAAAATGGGATGGTGAGAAATAGCATTGCCAACTGGCAAAGATGTTGTACCACAAAGCATGGTTCTCCTCTAGCTTTGAGAGTAGACAGTGGGTAATCTATTCTGGCTTGTGGTTCATCAGAGGAAGCTTTCCAGGAAAAAAACTGTACACTTATTTTATTTTGTCTATCATCTTATTCTCTTCTGTCTACTTTTCACCAAAATGAGAAGTTAAGCTGACGTTTTCCAGGCAAAGCATCTCAAAAATCAGTTTGCATTGAAGCTGCCTTTATCGTGAGTAAAATTAGGAAACTCATTTGTTCTGGATTTCCTTCCAGCTCTGCTTTTGTTTCCCTGTTTCTGATTCCTTTCATAGTTGCCATGATACATTCCTCTTGTGCCAGATTGTTAAAAGATACTATTTCAAAAGTAAATTATGTTTATATTTAATTTTAGCAGAAACTATGTCGAATGTGCAGGTTGCTTTAATAGTCCCTATTTGAGTGTAGTGTTTTAACACGATTAGCATCTATTGGTAAAATTTTGGTTGTTAACTGTACTTTTTGCATTGTTTTCAGTTGTGATTTAATCACAGATGTAAAGCATTACCACCCAAGTAGAAAATCACCAATTAAACCAATAATTAAGGGTGGAATGGAGTAGAATAAGCCATAACTATTTGACGTCAATGTGTTTGTGCACAGAACATGTGTTGTTAACTCTTAAACTGCTGAGAATTCCAAGCTTCTTGGGCTAGCCACTTTTATGATTCAAACACCAACATGGACACTGATATTACCGACTCACTCATTCACCCTACCCACAATACCCACCTCACCCTCCCTACCACCTCATCCACCTGTCATCCTACCCATGTACCACCTTACCCAGCTGCCACCTTGTTACCCTATCTACCTACCGCCCTACCCAGCTGTCTACCTGTCACCCTACCCACCTGCTGCCTTATCCCTTGCAAAGGCAATTGCCACTCCGCCAAAGATTTGGGCCATTATCTCAATGAAATCCAACTCTAGTTCAGAGATAGTGAGATTCCCTCACTGCTTATGTGACAACACAAACTGTAAATTGGATTGTGTTCTTCAAGGCTGTATGATTGAGTTTCACGCTGCCTCTGCCAACTCTGGGGAGCTGCACTTGACAGAGTCTTAGAATCCCTACAGTGCAGAAGTCAGCCATTTGGTCCATCGAGCCTGCACTGACAACATTCCCACTCAGGTCCTATCTCCATAACTCCACGTATTTACCCTGCAAATCCCCCTGACACTAAGGGACAATTTAACATGGCCAATCCATCTAACCTACACATTTTGGAACAATAAAGGGCAATTTATCATGGCCAATCAACCTAACCCGCACATTTTTGGACTGTGGGAGGAAACTGGAGCACCCAGAGGAAACCCACTTAGACACTGGGAGAACATGCAAACTCCACACGTCATCCAAGGTGGGAATCAAACCAAGGCCCCTGGCGCTGTGAGGCAGCAGTGCTAACCACTGTGCCACTGTGCTACCCCTAAATGTCGATGCTGAGAGGGTGTTTCTCCTAGTTGGAGGGTTTAGAACTTGGAGGCACAGTGTGAGGATATGGGGTCAGCTACTTAGCATTGAGGTGAGGAGAAATCTCTTGCACAAATAGTTGTGACTATGTGGAATTTTAGACCAAAGAAGGCAAGGATGCTGAGTTATATATATTCAAAAAGAGATTTTTGGACACAAATAGAATCAAGTGATATGGAGAAAGGACTGGAATGTGGAGTTCGGAGAGAAAACCAGTCCATGGTCTTATTGACTGGCAGAGCAAGAGCTAAGTAACTGAGCATAGACCAAGGCTTATAAGTCTTTTGAAACTTCTAAAGATCCTGCTCTCAGGACTTGACTTGGCCTAGTTAAGCGTATAAACACATTGCATGTCCAATAATGAAAGCACTGTGATGATTTTCAATACATGCTTCTCAAGATCAGGATGAGGAGATGCCAGCGTTGGACTGGGGTAAACACAGTAAAAAGTTTCACAACACCAGGTTAAAGTCCAACCAGGTTATTTGATAGTAAATCCACAAGCTTTCAGAAACACTGTTCCTTCGTCAGGTTTAGGAACAGTGTTTCCGAAAGCTTGTGGGTTTACTATCAAATAAACTGGTTGGACTTTAACCTGGTATTGTGAAACTTTTTACTGTCTCAAGATCAGGCCAGTGACTGGTCCCTGTTCTCATGGCAAATTTAGTCTTGGGTTTCTTCAGCATGGATTCTTTCTTCTTCCATTCTCACACCAGTTTTTCACCAACACCGAATTCCCACACTGCAGCATAGTTATGTGATAAGTTAGCAAACATTACAACGTCTAGCTTGAACCCAGTTTCAAACTTCATTCATTTTGTTGGAAGACACATTTCCCTTTGTCACTCACCACATTGGAGTCTGCTCTATTTGAGCATGTCTCAAACTCCCTCGCATCTTCATAACACAGCCCATATCGCCTGCCTGATCCCTGTGCCCAGTTATAAGTAAAACATCCACCCGTGGGGCGAAAGTTTGAGGCTGACTCCTCATACAAGTATAGCATGCTGTGGCTGAAAAGGGGTCAACTGTTATGCTTAGATGCAAAAACGTGACTTTTGGGGCCAGAGGAGTGGGGTCATCATATATACTGGGTGGACTGTGTGCTGTAGTCAACAGAACCCCTGCTTCTATTTTTTATGTTCTTATTTCTTGTCATATACATGGACTCAAACTTTGACAGAATTTTATATGTCAGAGTAAAAGCACTTGCCACATAGCAACAGTTATATTAAAAAATGCTTACTGTCTGTTTTATAAGAGAAATACTTGGACACACATCATCCACATATATTTTTTGGTATATTTTAGTGCAGTGATATGCAGATCTATTATAATTGATTATTGATCTAGAATAATTGCAGGAAACTTTTAGAATGTGACAGCAACATAAGCCTGGCAGAACAGACTCAAGAGGCTGAATGGCCTACTGCTGTTGCTATGTTCCTATGAGGGCAATTTGCTGATTGTGTGCTCCCAATAGGGAGCCACACTTACAGTGAGCACACATCAGAGATAATGATAATGTCACACCAATTCCCTGACCCATAAAGCAGTTCAGCGAGGCTGGAAAATTTACTCTGTAGCGTTTGAAATCAACTACAGCATATAATGTAGTTCTGAGTGGATGCATCTCCTTCCTTGTTTATAATTGCCTGGATTTGCTATGGATGCTAAGTGAAAGTAAATCACTTGTTAACACTTGGATAGTAAATGGGAGTAATTACAACCCCCCCCCCGACTTCATACCCAAACAGCCCTAATGACTGTACACCATGGCTGCATTTTACAGAAGCAGACTGCTCACCACCCCCCACCTCCCCCCCCCCCCCCCCCCCCCCGCCCCACCCCCCACCAACCCCAACCATAGAAAAGCCGGTCAGAAGCCAATGAGACTGGGACTAGCCCACCTCATAGCCATAACTCATGGTGGGGGGGAGGTTTACATTGGTTCAGAACGAAACTTCCTCCCCTCAGCGGATGCTCTCAGACTGAAGAGCAGCTCCAGTGATCCCAGCAACCTCAGAGCTCAATAGTGGGCACTGCCAGGACTAGAGGAAGGAGCAGCAAGAAGATCATGGCTGCCCCGGGAAGATAAGTCCCCGGATTTTAAGGTAGATCCGAGAGCTCAGAAAGGGAGTGGAGGTCAAGTTCAAGAGGAAGGGTAGTGCAGTAAGAAGGGGGGTAATACCTTGGGAGGGTGCCCTTGATGAGTTCAGGGCACCCACTTCTTCCTTTCTGTACTTTTTCATATTGGCCTGACAAAGTTCCTGCTCGCTTCTACCCACCTGCCCATGCTAGCTATATTATGGTACCAGCAGCATAATAGCCTGGTCAGTGGACTTACAAAAAGCCCAATTGACCTTTGATTATTTAATGAATGATGGAAGGTGGGCTGCTGATGTCAGTGATTCCAACTAGTATATTGCAGGGGTCAGCTTGGGGGTTGGTAGGAAGATACTAGGCTAGCCGTCCAAACTGTTTTATACTGATGCCCACCACCCCTAGCGAAAACATATCCAGCCTTCTTGTCATGTCAGTGAAAATATAAATCCTGTTTTATTTCACTAATTTCCTCTCTCCTACCTGCAGGCACTAACACCTGCTGAAATGTGATCCCACTTAGCCCAGCAGTCTCTAATATCTCACCCAACTGGTTATTTTTGATTACCTTCCTGTGAGATGGGTTGGATGTTTTACTATGTTAAAGACACTACCTAAGCGCAAGCTTTTATTGTTTTTTGAGCCAAGTTGTTGACTATTAATTAAGATAACAGCAAATGACTGGAGATGTTGGAATCTGAAACAAAAACAGAAAATACTGGAAAATCTCAGCAGGTCTGACAGCGGCTGTGGAGAGAGAACAGTTCCAAGTCTGGATGACCCTTGGTCAGACCTGCTATCAGTCGGTCTCTTGATATTAGGTGGCATCACAACTTTCACTAGTAGCCAGCTGGGCTGCTTGGAAGAATCAAGACAGGCAACCCTGGTGATTACCAGAACCCTTTCACAGGTCAAAAATCCAAATTGGAGCCACCAAGCTCGGAATGTTCAGTACCACGCCGCTTTACCCACCATAGCATCAAGTGACCCAGAAATCCGATTTCATGGCTAGCCATTATTTTGGGTTTAAGGATCAGCAGCAGACGCAGAGGCCATCTCGAAATTAGCAACCTCTTCTCGCAGTTGACAATTGCAGCTGATCTGTCTGCTTTCAATGGTCTCTATAAATGCACCTTCTTTCTTCTTTTCTTTCTGTGATCAGTGCTTGGGCAGTAATTCGTCTGACAGAAGAGATTATGTCTCAGATTTTCCATGCTGGCAATTTTTTTTGAAAGGCTCTTAGCACTACTCTTAAACCCATAAAGAATGAAAAATGGAAAAAAAATCTCTTTGCACAGACATTAAGTGATTAACAGTTTCCCGCTGTATCTAGTCCTATGATCTGACCTTATCATCTGATAGCCTCCCACTAAGAGTACTAAAGGAGATTCAGCATGTCTGCAGCAGTGTGTGAATAACAGAATTTAATGAGCCATTACTTTACCATTATAATTTAACGCTTCTTACTTCCACTGCCCCTCCGTCTCATCCTCCTCTTGATCATTATCACCGGCTTCAATTTTCTTCATTTCATTTAATTGGTGCCTGTTAAGGGGGACTGTGACAAGTCTGTATATTTTTTAACCCTGCATGTTACAGTCAAGGTGCCGATAATGGCACAATTGTTATGCAGAAGGCAAGACCAGTCTAATGCAGCCCAACACTCTCTGACTCTGCTAATTGGATTTCAGATTATTAGAATGTTGCAGAGCCACTGACAAATGAGAAGGTTAGATAACCTCAACGTACCTTTTTATTATTAAGGACAAAAGGAGGCAATAATTGAAATGGCACTATAGTTTATAATTAATGGCTTGTATTTCCCAGCAGCAATAAAGGTCAATTTTCCACAAGATGGCTTTGAGTATTCTGCAGCACAATTGTGGTGCAAGACCTGCAGGAAACAGACTAATTGTGAGCTACAGCTATTGTAGTGATTGCTACAATTTGGGGAGTGGGGGGGATGGGATTTAGTGCTCTCTTATCACCGCCCGCACCCCACCCCCCCCCCACCCAGTGATCCAGCAACTATAGGGATAACGTCTTGAAGAATAACAATTATCAATCTCCAGTAGATTTAATTTAATTTTGCACAGAATTATCTTCCAAACAGCAGCTGCTCTAATGATTGGGTGTGCGAGGTGGTCCAATTGAGGTGGTTAACATGACTAGAAGTTTCATTGGAGAGATAGAAACTCTTCCTCGGATGGGAGAGTTTAGAACAGGGAGGCACAACTTTAACATTACAGCTGGGCTGCTCAGACTTGTTGTCAGAAGCATGTTTTCACACAAAGGGTTGTGGGAATCCAGAATGCTCTCCCCAAAAAACTGAGGGACTTTTTGTTAGATTTGAACTATAAGGTTGGATAACTGAAGCAAAGCCATTAACTGGAATTGGGGTACAGATCATCCATGATTTAACTGAATGGTGGAATAAGTTTCAGGGTGCAGTGGCACACTGGTTAGCATTGCTGCCTCACAGCATCAGGGATCCTGGTTCAATTCTGACCTCGGGTCACTATTTGTGTGGAGTTTGCACATTCTCTCTGTGTCTCTGTGGGTTTCCTCCGAGTCCTCCAGTGTCCTCCCACTCTAAAGATATGTGGTTAACAGAGTAAATACATGGGGTTACGGGAATAGGGCCTGGGTGGGATCGTGGTTGGTGCAGACTCGATGGGCCAAATGACCTTCCTCTACACTGTAGGAATTCTATGATTCTACTCCTTACGTTACTTTCTATAACAACAATTGATTCATTTTGATAGGACAAATTTGAATGCGGATTACAGGGTCAATGGCAGGGTACTGAGGAATGTGGAAGAACAGAGAGATCTTGGGCTTCATATGCACAGATCTCTGAAGGTTGCCACTCAAGTGGATAAAGCCATGAAGAAGGCCTATAGTGTGTTAGTGTTTATTAACGGGGGTTAGAGTTCAAGAGCCATGGGGTTATGCTACAACCGTACAGAATCTTGATGAGACCACATTTGGAATATTATGTGCAATTCTGGTCACCTCACTATAAGAAGGATATGGAGGCATTGGAGAGAGTGCAGAGGAGATTTATCAGGATGCTGCTCGGTTTGGAAGGTAGGTCTTATGAGGAAAGGTTGAGGGAGCTAGGGCTTTTCTCTTTAGAGTGGAGGAGAATGAGAGGCGACTTAATAGAGGTTTATAAGATGATGAGGGGGATAGATAGAGTGGACGTTCAGAGACTATTTCCTCAGGTGGATATAGCTATTACTCAGAGGCATAACTATAATGTAGGAGATATAGGAGAGATGTCCGAGGTAGGTTCTTTACTCAGAGAGTGGTTGGGGCGTGGAATGGGTTGCCTGCTGTGATAGTGGAGTCGAGCACTTTAGGAACTTTCAAGCGGTTATTGGATAGGCACATGGAGTATACCAGAATGATGGGGAGTGGGGTAGCTTGATCTTGGTTTTGGACAAAGCTCGGCACAACATCAAGGGCTGAAGGGCCTTTGCTGTGCTGTACTGTTCTGTGTTTCTAACTTGTACTTATGTAGCACCTTGATAAAATTACACATTCCAAGGCACTTTACAGGAGCATTATCAAACATTTGGCATTGAGCAACATAAGATATTAGGACAGATGACCAAAAACTGCGTCAAAGAGTATGCTTGAAGGAGCATCTTGATGAGTTAATTACTCTGAGAGTGCAGTTGGCAAGTGGCTTACTCAAACCAACAATAATTACCAGCAAATTCTACTTCCTGTTTGACTATTTTCTGTGATATAGAACTTCATGAGTTCTTCAAAATATCTTTTGGATTAATTGCCCATCAATTCAACAAGACCTCCTTTCCATTGTTAGTTGATAGGTATCAAAATCAAAAATAAAACCAACATTTACACAAAATTTCCATTGTCGCCTTTCTGGAATCAAATCAAATCAATCTTGTGCAGTTTTTCAATTAACAGGGAAAACTGTAGATAATTTTCCCAACAAATACAATTTTACTTTGCACATAAAACCAATTAAAGATAATTCACAGATTGACAATATGCAATCTATTTACTGATAGATGAAAAAAAATCATGTATGGTTTATTAGCCAGTATTTCTCCTTTTCCTAGTCTTTATGTTGTATGTAAGCTCTGTTAATTATATCTATTAAGCTATCTACTTCTTGGCTCACAAGACACCATTTGAACAACATAGTCATGAAGGTAAAGAATTCACACTGTCATAGCATTTGAATGCAAGAGAAATTGTTGTGAATTAATGTAACATTGCATTTATTACAGAAATGTTATTGTATCATATTCATCTCTGTCTCTGTCTATCTCTCTATATGTCTCTGTCTGTCTTTCTCTGTCATTCTCTGTCTTGTTATGCTCATGTACTTAACACCTGGAGTAAGTATGAAGAGATCGGTGGGAGGGTCATTCTCCTAACCCCATCCATTTCTCATTCACCTATTATGGGTGGCACAGTGGTTAGCACTGCTACCTCACAGCGCAAGGTTCGATTCCTGGCTTGGGTCTCTGTCTGTGTGGAGTTTGCACATTTCCCTCGTGTTTGCGTGGATTTTCTCTGGGTGCTCCAGTTTCCTCCTACAGTCCAAAGATGTGCAGGTTTGGTTGATTGGCTGTGCTAAATTGTACCTTAGTGTCAGGGGAACTAGCTAGGGTAAATGGAGATAGGGCGTGGGTGGGATTGTGGTCGATGCAGACTCGATGGTCAAATGGCCTCCTTCTGTACTGTAGGATTCTATGATAATAATGATATTAATGCAAAGCTGTAGAGCATTAGTGGTTTAGGGCTTGGAGCTGCTGCATGGAGAGTCAAAGAAGGGAAAGAGAGAGGAAGTATCCTACTATGAGCACATCTAACTGTTAATAACTCCAGTTAAATCCATCTGGGAGTGTTTTGCATTGTTCTCATCACAAACGTAAAGAAGTAGTGAATGAGGCAGACATAAATAGTGAACATACTTGCATTTCTTTTATTTATAATCAATACAAACTCTGATCTTTACCATACACATGGGGGAGACAGAGTGTGGTGTTAATGTCAATGGGCTAGTATCCTGAAGGCCCAGACTAATATCCTAGGGAAGTGAATTCAAATCATACCACAAAAGCTGGTGGAATTTGAATTCAGTGAATAAAGCTGGAATTGAAAGCTTGTCTCAGTATTGGTAACCATGAAACAATTGTTGTAAAAACCCATCTGGTTCACTAATGTCCTTTAGGGAAGGAGATCTGCCATTCTTATCTAGTGTGGCCTACATGCAAATCCAGAGCCACAGCAATGTGGTTGACTCTTAACTGCCCTCTATAGTGGCCATTCGCATTCAAGGGCGATTAGAAATGGGCAACAAATGCTGACCTTTCCAGCAATCCTCACATCCTATTAAAGAATCAGCGCAATGAACCAGGCCTGGGATTTCCCAATATCAGCTTATAAGCTTTGCATGGGCGAGAGCTTGGAAAGTCTACACTGTAAGGTGATCAATAAAGTCAAGTTTATTTATTAGTGTCACAAGTAGGTTTGCACTGCAATGAAGTTACTGTGAAAATCTCCTAGTCGAAAAACTCCGGCGCCTGCTCGGGTACACTGGCGGAGAACTTAGCATGGTCAATGCACCTAACCAGCACGTCTTTCAGACTGAGAGGAAACCAGATCACCCAGTGGAAACTCACACAGATATGGGGAGGACATGCAAACTCCACTCAGTCACCCAAGCCAGGAATTGAACCCGGGTCCCTGGCACTGTGCCACCATGCCGCTCAGGCTATATAAGTGTAGCTAAATCTTATCAGAGGTTCCCATCATTTGAACTCAGTTTGAATTACTACTTTTCAATTACACTCTGCAACCACAGTCTGGCATTATTTAAAACAATGTACCATTTATAAGCCCTGTAGGTTTTTCCTATGCTTGCCTTCTACATCTGGAAACTATGGACATATTTTATGTTGATAGTCGACAGGTGTTATTTTTATGTATTGTGCTCACTGTGTTGCTGCCACTTTATTGCCGTGTCCCACCCCTTCTCTGTAACCTCTTCCAGACTGACAAACCCACCAACTGTACTCCATTCCCCCGACACTGAGGTATTTAGCTCCCAGAACTTTGCATTCCTTTGATTCTGTTCTCTTGAATTAGGCTCTGAAATGTCCTCCTCAAACTCCTCTGTGTCCCACTTTTCCTTTAAGACCCACCTTAAAACCCACCTCTTCAACCACGCTTTTGGTTACCATTCCTAATGTCTGCTCCTCTGATGTAGTGTCCATTTTTGTCTAATCCTTTATAGTGCTTTTCAATATTAAAGACCAATGCAAGTTCTTGTTGCTGAATGGAATTCTTCATCCTGAAAACCTGCTGAATCTCCAGTGGCAGAAGACAGGTTGGTCTCTGTCTCCAGGGGCTTCTGTAGTGAGAGGTTGAGAGCAACACAAAGTGACAGCCACCGGAGCCAAGTAGAGATTGTATTATGCCACAGAGACCAAAACCTGTAAAATCAGTTAGTAAGATGTAGAAGATGTTCATCGCCCGAGGATGAGTTTGCTGGTCAATAGCAGGTATATGACCTTTCAGTCATACCAGGACAGTGTGGCAGTGGAGAAGAAGTGTAGGAATTGAACCACCTTTGGTCAACAGAGGCTGTGTCACGGAGTTAACTGCCTGGGTGTGGCAGAGGAGGTTGAAGAGGCTCAAACTCATCAGGAAGGCTGAGATTGAAGTGTGCCATTGAAGCCATGAAAAATTGAGGGGACATACGAACATCCATAATAAGAGCAGATGTAGGCCACTCAGACCCTCAAACCTGTACGGTCATTCAATGAGGTCATGGCTGATCTGATTGTAACCTCAATTCCACATTCCCACCAACACCCAACATCCAATAGGCTAAATGGCCTAATTCTGCTCCTATATCTTATAGTATAATCTTTCACCCACTTGCTTATGAAGAATCTTTCTACCACTGCTTTAAAAATATTTAAATACACTGTTTCCACCACCCCATGAAGATCAGAGTTCCAAAGACTTACAGCCCTCTGAAAGAAAATTTTCTCCTCATCTCTGTCTTAAATGGGTGACCCCTTATTTTTATCTAGTGACCCCTCGTTCTAGATTCACCCACAAGAGGAAACAAGCTTTCCACATCCACCCTGTCGCGATGTCTCAGGATTTTGTATGTTTCAATCAAATCACCTCTTGCCCCTCTGGACGCCAGCTGGTCCAACCTTTCCTCATAAGACAACCCACTCACTCCTGGTATTAGTCCGGTAAACCTTCTCTGAACTGCTTCCAACATATTTACATCCTTCCCAAATAAAGGAACCAAAACTGTACAGCATCCTTCAGATGTGGTCTCACCAATGCTCTGTATAACTGAAGCATAACAGTTAACAGAACAGTTAACAATCTACAGTGCACTACCCATGAGAGTAAAGATCACCACTGTTATGACAGTGGTCTTAACAGGAGGGATAATGGGAGTTAGGCCCATTGCTTGGCCTTTGTTTTATAAAAGGGACTGCAGAAGGCTGTGTGAACTGCTTCAGGCCAGCCTGAGGTTGAAGAATGTTGTATAAAGGCAAGTTTTCTTTTGATACAGCAGAGTTTAAATTATATAAAGGATGAATTTATTTGACAACATTTGTCCGTGGTAATGCAGTATGTTTTAAATGTGCTTTGTTGTTCCCTGTGTGTTACTTTTGGATGTGTCCCCCGGCTAGACCAACAGCAAAGGTGCATGGCTGCTTAGCTGCACAGGACACAGAAAGTTTAAGTTTATTTATTAGTGTCACAACTAGGCTTGCATTAATACTACAATGAAGTCACTGTGAAAATCCCCTAGTCGCCACATTCTGGTACTTGTTTGGGTACATTGAGGGAGAATTTAGCATGGCCAGTGCAACTAATCAGCATGTCTTTTGGAGTGTGAGAGGAAACCAGAGCACCCAGAAGAAACCCATGCACACACAGGGAGAGCGTACAAATTCCACACAGACAGTGATCCAAACCGGGATTGGAACCCAAGCCCCAGTGCTGTGAGGCAGCAGAGCTAACCGCTGTGCCATAATGCCACCCTGAAAGACCTCCCCACCTGCACACGCAACACAGGAGTCTGCTTTATAGGAGCCACTCTGGGCTCAGACTGTTGCAGCTGCCCGCAACTGCTCCACACACACACATGACACACACATCGACACACACGACGCACACACATGATACACACGCACAAAACGCATACACATGACATACGCACACACACACCTGACACACACACCTGGCAGCATTTCCCCCACAAGTGCCCTCAGATTGAGCAGGGAACAAGGAGCCACCATGGAAACTCACAGTACATCTCTCACAATATGATCTAAATAATTAGAGCAGAAGTAATATCTGGATATATTTTTTAAACTAGTGCAGGGGAACATTGATATGATACTGTAAATAGAACTGTCAACATGGAGGAAATATTGGGAGTGAGATGAATTATGAAACCTATTATGAAACATACTACTCAGAATGAGATATGCAAAATTAGAATCTTCTGATGAGAAAATTACACACATTTCACAAATCTTGACGTTCCAAGTGCAAATCCTCTTCTTCACGAGAGGGAACCTAGTGGAACAACAAAAGACATTTCAGCCACGAGCAAGTTAAATGTTCGAACCCAGATCTTCCTTCCTTCCTCCACCTTGTTCTGAGCGGAACTGGGCTGGCAGGAGAAGAAAATGGAACAGCGATGCACACTGCCAAGACCATATCCACCGGATTTCCTGCCAGACTTGACAATAGATCTGCCTGTGTACACCCATACATGTGATACTCAGGTCGTGGAAATACATCATGTGATACATCTTCTGTCATTTCATTCAAAGCAATGCGGAGTACGAGTACTAGGGACTTCTGTTTCTTCGATATTGCAATAGTAACGTTTGAAAGCTGAGTGTCCTGTGAGGTTGATTGTTTGTCAGTTTGTCAAGCTATAGCATATTTATTTTTCAATTTAAATTTTTATTGACAGTTCCAAGGTAAACCTCTTCAGCTAAGTCCTAGAGAACTTCTTGGCAGAAGCTGGGGGTACCACTAAACCTATTGAAAATGCTCCAAGCTGGAATGTCGCCCAAGGTCAAAGACACATTTTTAAGTTTTAAGTTTATTAGTGTCACAAGTAGGGTTACATTAATAATGCAGTGAAGTTACTGTGAAAATCCCCTAGTCGCCACACTCTGACACCTGTTAGGGTACACTGAGGGAGAATTTAGCATGGCCAATGCACCTAACCAGCACATCTTTTGAACTGTGGGAGAAAACTGGAGCAGCCGGAGGAAACACATGCAGGCACGGGAAGAACGTGCAAACTCCACGCAGATAGGGACCCAAGCCAGGAATTGAACTTAAGTCCTTGACACTGTAGGGTAGTAGTGCTAATCGCTGTGCCACCATGCCACCGTGCCACCCATGGCTCTTTTTGGTAAGTCTTGCCATTTGAAGGAAGTACCCCAGTTTTGTTTGGGCTGAATATGTGGCCTTCTGTGTTTCCATTAAACAAATTCACAGATTTTCAGCCCTAATTTTTCAGCACCTTTCATCTACCGACCACCCAGCTTTAATGAGGATGCCACACTTCTCCCCTCTACCGCTCTGTGTGGCTGAATCATTGAGCTCAATGAAGGTATCATGGTGAATAGCTACCCTGTGACTAGATAAGGATAGAATATTGATTGCGAGCAGATGAGGAGCAGCATTCCTTACATAGTAACATGCCCTTTGATTTATATGGTCCATGCCAGACTCTTCTTCATATAACCCCCAGTATAATCTTCCATTTCTTTCTCTCTCATGTGTTTATCTAACTTCCCATTAAATGAAATAGAAGGCATAAGTAGCTTCTAAAGCTCTTCCTTATTTAGGAACATTTTCTTTTTGTGTATTTTGTTCTGTAAACCATTGACTTTAGTCAAACCAGACTCTAGTCCCTTCCTCCACTGTCCCTTCACACCCTATATTACATTGCGAAAACTCATCCAACCCTGACAGGCAATTTTCAGCAAGTTCACTGCACTGCCCTGCCTCAACCTGCTGTGAATTTGCTTCTTTATTTGTTTGACATTGATGTTAACAGTTAACATCAAATCACATGCTATAAGACTCTATGGCTTTCGCCCTACATGGGCTCTATCCAGACTGGTGCAGAGTGCTAGAGTATACATCTGTTTGGATTGCCCCTTGCAGGATGCGGATCCTAACTGGATAGAGGACTGAAGGCAAACTGCTTCAGTCTCTCTTACAATGGATTTTCTTATTACAATCTGATCTTGTCCTCTTCATAGAATCCCTACACTGCAGAGGGAGGCCATTCAACCCATTGTCTGCATTGAATCTCCGACACAGGATCCCACCCAGGCCCATTCCTGTAACCCCATGTATTTGCCCTGCTAATCTCCCTAACCTACACATCTTGGGACACTAAGGCACAATTTAGCAAGTCCAATCTACTTAACCTGCACAGCTTTGGACTGTGGGAGGAAACCGGAGCACCCAGAAGAAACCCATGCAGACATGGGGAGAACATGTAAATTCCACACAGTCACCCAAGGCCGGAATCGAACCCGGTTCCTTGCACTGTGAGGCAGCAGTGCCAATCACTGTGCCACATGCCATCTCTCCAACACCCGAAAAGGAAGCAGAACGGGTTCCAGTGTGTGAATATTTACAAGATAGCTTCTTAATGCCCAATGTATATTTTTTCAAATTGGAAATCATCAGCTACTGGCCTATTCAACAATACATCCCAATGATGAGATGCAAGTACAGGAAAGAGATAGAGAATCTGGTGATAAAAGCAAAATACTACGGATGCTGGAATCTGAAAGAAAAACAGCAAATGATGAAGAATCTGGTGAATTGATGCGATCACAATAATCTTTCTCTCAATTTCAGTAAAACGAAGGAGATATTCATCAACTTCAGAAAGTGTATTGGATGACATGCCCCTGTCTACATCAATGGTGATGAGGTGGAAATGGTTGAGAACTTCAAGTTCCTAGATGTCCAGATCACCAACAATCTGTCCTGGTCCCCCCATACCGACATTATAGAACATAGGACATTACAGCGCAGAACAGGCCCTTCAGCCCACGATGTTGCGCCGACCAATTAAAAAAGCAATGACCCTCTAACCTAAACCAATCCCTTTCCATCCATAAACCTATCCACGGATCTCTTAAACGCCCCCAAACTAGGCGCATTTACAACTGCAGCAGGCAGGGCATTCCAATCCCTCACCACCCTCTGGGTAAAGAACCTACCTCTGACATCCGTCCTGTAACTACCACCCCTTAATTTAAAGCTATGCCCCCTCGTGCTAGCTTTCTCCATCCGAGGAAAAAGGCTATCACTGTCCACCCTATCTAAACCTCTAATCATCTTGTATGTTTCAATAAGGTCCCCTCTTAGCCGCCTTCTTTCTAACGAAAACAACCTCAAATCCCTCAGTCTCTCCTCATAGGACCTTCCCTCCATACCAGGCAACATCCTGGTAAACCTCCTCTGCACCCTCTCCAATGCCTCCACATCCTTCCTATAATGTGGGGACCAGAACTGCACACAATACTCCAAGTGTGGACGCACCAGAGTTTTGTAGTTAAGAAAGCCTACCAACACCTCTATTTTCTCAGGAGGCTGAGGAAATTCATCATGTCTGCTACGGTTCTCACCAATTTTTACAAATGCACCATAGAAAGCATCCTTTCCAGATGTATCACAGCTTGGTGTGTCTCCTGCTCTGTCCAAGACCACAAGAAATTACAAAGGGAATGTAGCCCAGTCCATCACGCAAACCAGCCTACCATCCATTGACACTGTCTATACTTACTACTGCCTCAGAAAAGCAGATAGCATAATCAAGAACACCCACACACCTTTGACATACTCTCTTCCACCTTCTTCTGTTGGGAAAAAAATACAGAGGCCTGAGATCACATACCAACTGACTCAAACACAGCTCCTTCCCTGCTGCCATCGGACTTTTAAATGAACCTACTTTATATTAAGTTGATCTTTCTCTGCACCCTAGGTATGATTGTAACACTACATTCTGTTTCTTCTACTTTCCTTCTCGTTCATGTACTTTATGAATGGTATGCTTTGTCTGTATTTTGCACAAGAAACAATACTTTTCACTGTATCCTTATACATGTGACAAAATAAATTAAATCAAAATACACTTTTGGAGGTCCATTGGCCCAAGAAGGGAAAGCTTTCTGCAATACCTCTGGCAACTTGGAGCTGGATTCCAGGGTCCTTGACTGTAACATCTTCAGATGCATTTTCATCATCATTTTCATGTATGTCACCCCATTGAGCTATTCGTCTGAGTCCCTGCATTGGACTTTGTCTGCAATCTCACCTTCTGATGAGCTGGCACAAGAACCATCCTTACCCTGGGCCTGGCCTGGTCGTAGCCCACTTGCACTGGTAACTGACCAAGTGCAGTGCCAGTATCTGAGCTGGTGGCCACGGGTGTGAGCTAAGATAGCACAGCCTCTTCATCAGCGCTTGCTGTTACTCTCTCTCCTCCTGGGTGTGGTGTGGCTGGGAAGGCAGCACTTGAAGAGTTCTAAAAGCAGGAGATCTGAAAGAGGATGGTTGTGGTGAGGGGAGGGGAGATGGGGAGGAAAACCAGTGATCCGTGGATACTCCACCTGCAGCTTGTTCATTATACCAGATAGCAAAGTGAAGGTGAACTTGAAGTTGAGAATGGGCATGATGCAGGAATATACCATCATCTTCAATGTTTTCAGTGACACCAGATGCCATGAGTTCTGTTGCAATTGGCCCCTTGATGTGGAGATCCATTTCCTCCATAGGGCTCAGGTGGCACAGACATCCTTGTTCCTCGGTGATTTTTCTATGATTCCTTCTAGTGTGTACAACTTTGTCCAGCAATACAAAGGGATAAAAGTCAAGGGTACTTGTCTGCCACAGCTGAATAGCTGGAGGCATGTGGAAACAGAGGGAACTGGGTGTAAACGGGCTTCATTGGGTGGTACATGGGTGAGGTGGAGCATTTGGATTAAAAACAGAAAGCGCTGGAAAAACTCAGCAGGACTGGCAGCATCCGGGGAGAGAGAGAATCAGGATCCAACATGATTCTTCTTTAGAACAACTGGATGTTCAGTGTGGGTTGTGAATATAAGGACTAATGCTGAGTGGTGTGCACTCAAGGTGAGAGGTTGATGGAATGGTGGACAGGAGATGGCATGTGAAGAAGCATTCATTGTCCAGGAAAGGCCATTAAACTTTCTATGGTAATACTGCTAGCACCCCAGCACTTGTAGTTAGCCTCCCTGAACACCTGTATCCAATCCCTTCTGAAAGCATGGTGTGAGGGAGTTCTGCCCTCCCCAGCACCACCCCACCAAACTCTGACAGCTCTCCTCCTGTTCACATCCACAAACTAAGGCCCCCAATATCACGTGTGAACCTGGGAGCCCTTTCTCTGCCCTGGCATTCCATTTTCCTCCTGCAGAGTTGCAGGAATAGCAGTTGTGTGATTAAGCGCAGCTTTCTTTTAAGAGGGACACAGGCATCATCAGGGCATGCTGCCCAGCCTGCAGCAGTGAGCAGCATGGACTCTTTCACACCAAGACTACAATCAGGTTCTGACAATGCAGCAGCAAATTTTCACGCTGCCTATCTCTGAGCAACAGATGTAGGCAGGTTGTGAATCATAAAAGCCCTAAAAACGGCACAGTTCAATTTCTAGCTCTAAATTTCCAAAATTATGTTCAACAGTCAAAAGTAGTAAGTCTTGTCTAAAGTGCTTTTCTGAGGTTGCAATTTATTATTTGCAGTTTTTGTATGTGTAAAATGTTGGGTGATATGGTGGCTGTATCTATTATATTTATTTGGAATGGGAGAGAGAATGGACTGGTTCTGATTTCCCACAGATTTTGACATATTTCTGCAAAGAATCCCAGCAGATTTTGCTAACATTTCTCACAGATTTTCATTTTCATTGACCCTGTCCATGGGATATCTGCAGAAAATGTGTTCCAGATGTCACGTGGGTGTGAGACACAGAGGGAAATGGAGTGGTCCATCCATCAACTAATGCTGTGAAGCGTAAACTGAGAGTGCCTTTTACAAAGGCTGAGGCCTGCGAACGACTCTGTCCTTGAACACTCAAACCGGCAGTTTTGCTCAGCGCAGACATGGGATACTGGGTTTGCTGACTCACTCAGATGTGTAGAAAGTTCCTTTGGGAGCCTGAAGCCTCTTGTTACCTAAAGTCCCAGGTTCAGATAGTGTGATGCAGACCTTTGTGTGTGAGAGGTTGGTGGGTTGGGTGGGTGGGTGGGGGGGAGGGGTACAGATTGAGCAGGTACTTTTGAAAGTACTGTCCTGTGCTGCATGGGAAGACATGCCTCACCCAAACCTTGCAGAAAATCACACAATCCTGTCCCCACTCCCACTTTTCCACAAGAGTCAGGACAGAGTAATCAGAACTGGCTTCTCTTCTCCCTAGCCTAAGAGAACTGAAGATAATTTTAGCCCCCCAAAACCAGATTGAGGTAAGGCAAACCTTGCCTGCAGAAATGTTTCTGTTGCAGCATTTATTTGCAGCACATAACTCATAAGACCATGAGATGTAGGAGCAGAGAAGGCCATTCAGCCCATCAAGTCTTCTCCACCATTCGATGAGATCATGACTGATCTCCACTTTCCCCGTCTTATCCCATAACCATTGATTCCCTTACTGATTAAAAATCTGTCTACCGCAGCCTTGAACATACTTAACGACCCAGTCTTTACAACCTTTTGTGGTGAAGAATTGGCAGCATGTGGCACAGTGGCTAGCATAGCCGCTTCACAGCTCAAGTTCGATTCCCAGCTTGGGTCACTGCCTGTGTGGAGTTTGCATCTTCTTTCCGTGTCTGTGTGGTTTTCCTCCGGGTGCTCCAGTTTCCTCCCACAGTCCAAAAGATGTGCTGGTTAGGGTGCATTGACCTGAACAGGCGCTGGAGTGTGGCGACTAGGGGAATTTCACAGTAACTTCATTGCAATGTTAATGTAAGCCTTACTTGTGACTAATAAATAAACTTTAAGAATTCCAGATTCACTACCCTCCAAGAGAAGAAATTCCTCCTCAGCTCTGTCTGAAATAATCTCTGAGATTATGACCTCTGGTCCTCATTTACTATATGTGGAGGCAATTTTATAGGAACCACCTTGGTCTCAGCTAGTACATTATGGAAATAAATAACTAACAGAGTTGACAAGGGGTCATACTGACTTGAAACATTGGCTCTATTCTCACTCCACAGATGCTGTCAGATCTGCTAAGATTTTCCAACATTTTCTGTAATCTATTTTAGTGATGTTTTTGAGGGATAAACATTGGCCAAGACACCAGGGAGAACTACTTTTGGGAATAGTGCCATGGGATCTATCACCCAGGAGGGACCTAGATTTAACAGCACATCCATAGGACAACATTTCCAACAGTGCAGCACTGGAGCATCAGACTTATGTTGAAATTTCTGGAGTAGGACTTGCAGTCTCTGGTTCAGAGGTAAGAGTGTTCCCTGGCGCTGTGAGGCATCATTGCTAACTACTGTGCCGCCATGCTGGCCCAATAGCTATTGAGAGACAGTTAATAGCTACATGAGTGTGCCACCGTGGGACTGTGGGGTACAGGGCATCTGACTCCAGCAAGAAACCAAAATCATCAGGAATAGAAGGAATAAATTTGGGAGGAACAGTTGTTATGGTGAGAATATTTAATATTGGATGGATGGTTATTTTCAGATGCACTCGGCTACGGGAACAGTATTAAATTCCCGCTATGCAGAAATAATCACATAAACAAACAAAATTTTGATGCAGTACCGCAGAATTCTTTTATTCCCAGTGCGAATCAGTCCAGGATTTATAATTTCCTGCCGAGGTAAATGGGACATGTACCTTTAAAAAGCGGAAAAGATGAATTATGAAACACAGGACTCCGTCACAGAGTCAGTCACCCTCCGGAGCGCTGTAATACATTCCCCAGAGAGAGAGAGACTGCCATCTGTTAGCCTGTCATTTTCCATAACGCCATGTGGCAGCTTTCCAGACAGTCTCACGCAATGTTCTCGTCTGCCTTCTCTGACCTGGCACAGTAGGGCCACAGGAGAAAAGGAGCTTGCAGCAAAATGACTGACTAATCATTTCCTGCTGCTCCCACCAGGAGAACAGGAATAGAGGTAAGAAAAGTAATCCGTATCTACACAGTTCCATTGCAGGTGGCAAAAAACAAGATTTTTGAAAACAAAATATTTAATGTACACGCATATATTTGCACACATTTAATAGCTAAATCTTTGTGGGCACAATATGTAACATATTGAGGCCATTTGTAAGTTAAGTCATTGTTTTCCTTCATTTATTCTTGAGATGTTGATGTAACTAGCAAAGCCAGCATTTATTGCTCATCCCTAATCAAGAAGGTGGTGGTGAAATGCTTTCCTGAACTGCTGCAGTCTATGGGGTGTCGGTACACCCATAGTGCTTTCAGTGAGGGAGGGCCAGGATTTTGACCCAGTACAAATGAAAGAATGGGCAGCATATTTCCAAGTTAGAAAAAAACATATGACTTGGAGGGGAACTTGCAGGTGGTGGTGTACTGTTGCATCTGCTGCTCTTGGCTTTCTAGATGGTAGCGGTTGCAGGTTTGGAAGGTGCTGTTGAAGTTACCTTGGTGAATTCCTGCAGTGCAGCCTGTAAATGATGTACAGATAAACAGTAAATGTTCATTATTTACTGGCGGCGGAGGAAGTGAATGCTTAAGCTGGTGGATGGGGTGCCAGTCAAGCAGGGTGATTTATCTTGGATGGCATTGAGCTTCTTTGTCCAGGCAAACGAAGAGTATTCTATCACATGTGTGCCTTGTCAGTGGTAGACAGAAAGTGGAAAGTCTGAAGGTGGTTTATTTGAGGAGAATTCCCAGCCTCTGGTCTTGTAACTACGGTATTTATAGAGTTGGTCCATTTAAGTTTCTGGTCAATAGTAACTGCCAAGATATTGATGGTGTGGGATTCAGTGATGGCAATGCTATTGAACATCACGGGTTGACGGATATATTATCTCTTGTTGGAGATGGTCATTGCCTGGCATTTATATGGTGCACAGGTTACTTGCCACTTATCAGTGCAAGCCTGAATATTATCCCGAGTCTGCTGCATGCGGGCACAGACTGACATTGTGTATCTGTGGCATTGCAGATGGTGCTGAACATTATGCATCAGTGAACATTCCCACTTCTGACCTATGATGGAGTGAAGGTCTTTGATGAAGAAGCTGAAGATGGCTGGGCCTAGGACACCACCCTGAGGGACTCCTGCAGTGATATCTTTGGGCTGAGATGATTGGTCTCCAAAAACCACAAGCATTTTCCTTCGTGCTATGTGTGACACCAACCAGTTTACTTCGTGATTCCTTGAGAGAGATCTTGGAGACCTTTATTCAATAATAATAACTCGAACTTATGTAAAATAGCAAAATGCACTGAGGTATTTTTCAAAGAGTAACTGAGCACTGGCAAGGAGTATTGGCTTGAAAAAGTAGTTTAGTATAGATTTTCAAGAGTGAAGGGAGACCTGGCAAAATGCAACAACATATTTTAAAATGAATTCCAGGACTGTGAATTGGCAAGGTGGGTATTTATTACTCATCTCTTGTTGCTCCTGTGATGGTGATAGTTTGAAACAACCGAGTGGCTTAGGCCACTTCAGGGAATCAGTTAAGAGTCAACCACATTGACAGGGGGCTGGAGTTACTGAGGGCAGAATGGGACAGAAGAGAAAGGCCCCTTATCTAATGAACCAACTGGGCTTTTTATAATAATCCAAAATTTAATGTTCGCCTTTAATGATACCAGCTTTATTCTTTTATATACTGAATTCAAATTCTCAAATGGCCCTGACAGATTTTGAATTTACAATATCTAGATTACTGGTCTAGTACTATTAAATTATCAGAAGAAAATGGTGACGGGTAGGCTTTACCAGTGCTGGTAAATAGAATGGAAGGGAGAAGCGCACAGTGGGCCAGAACTGGCAGAGCAGAGGGTGTGAGCTGGGCCATAGAGCTGGAGAAGCATTTAGAAATAGATATATCAACAGGTCATCTTTATTGCTGTGAACACTTTAATAAATGTCAATATGGTGCCACCTATGAGATTGGCCAATTCCAATTGAACCCTGAGCGGGAATAGTCCCTCAAGAGAAACTGCCTCTAATTCAGCATGAATGAGAACAAAATTGGCAATGACTAGAAAGGCATTGGATATTTGAAATAACCACACTGGTGACATTGGAGATGGCTGCTCTTGAGGTTGGGGGTAAAATTAAATCTCCTTTGCTCTTATAGGCGAGTGTCGGTTGCTGAAATGCAGAGTTCTAACGTCCCTCACCTAGATGAATGCAGAACTCTGCAAAATTCTTCCATCTAGGGCAGGACTCTCTGGCCCTTCTCGCTGACAGGATCTTCAGGTCCCGCCAAAGGCAACACCCCCCCACCAAACCGCCCATAAAGGGGTTTCACCAGCTGTGCAGCTGGCCAGCAAATGGCCATTGACTTTTGGTGGGACCAGAAGTCCCCACCAGTGGCCAATGGTGAGCCTCAGCCACCAGAAACTGAGCCGCAGGGAGGGATGTAGATAACCCTTGCCCTAGTCTTCTACTCCTGTAACTAATTGACAGAAAACTGGTGGCTTGACTGAGTTGCAAATTTCTATACCTGTACATGGTAAACATGTGTATCATTTGGGCATTCCCTTTGGATAAACCATAGCTTCAAACATAGTACATTTAGTGATGTGCTGATCAATAAGGACACGTGTAACAACATGTAACACAAAATGTATTATTCTACTCACAAGGTGAAGCTGTGTCTCTAAGATCCCAAAGTCCAGTTATTCAAGAAGCACAGACTTCAAGGTCAATCAGGGCGCAAAAAGCAGAATATTGCAAATGCTGGAAGACTGAAATAAAAACAGAAATTGCCAGAAAATCTCAGCGGGTCCGGCAGCATCTGTGTTGACTTTGTTTCCCCCTCTCCACAGCTGCTGCCAGACCTGCTGCGTACTTCCAGCATTTCCTGTCTTTCTATTATTGAGCTTTAAATGTTTGGTCATGAATCTGCACAAAGTTAGAATTTTCATCAGTCTGAAAATCAGACTCCAAACTTCTCTTTATTCTTAATTTGATTGCTGAGATTGTCATTTTTAAAGCAATACAAACACTCTGGGCTGGATTTTCCAGCCGCGCTCGCTCCAAGACCGGAAAATCCCGCCCGAGGTCAATGGACCTTTGTATGGTCCGTTTCCCACCCGCTACGATTCCCATGGCAGATGGGACAGGAAAATTCCGGTCTGGCTCTTATATTATTAATGGAATTCTGTTTGTATGTTCCAAACAATTTACTTTGGGGGAGGAGCTATGGGGAAAGATGAACAGCAAAGTATTTGCCTCTAATAAATTTCCTTGCAATTGTTTTTTTTAAGTTTATTTATTGGTGTCACAACTAGTCTTACATTGACCCTGCAATGAAGTTATTGGGAAAATCCCCTAGTTGCCATACTCTGGCGCCTGTTCGGGTACACTGAGGGAGAATTTTGCATGGCCAATGCACCTAACCAGCGGATCTTTTGGACTGTGTGAGGAAACCGGAGCACCCGGAGGAAACTCACGCAGACACGAGGAGAATGTGCAGACTCCACACAGACAGTGAACCAAGCTGGGAATCGAACCTGGGTCCCTGGTTCTGTGAGGCAGCAGTGCACCACTATGCCACTGTGAGTGTAGAAGAATCAGGTGATGAACAAGAATCTATGCACGCGTTCTATTATTTGCTGTTGAGTTGAAGGTTTAATGCAAGACCAGATCTGCAGAGCAAGTAATCTCCCAATTCCTTCAACCTAGGAAATTCAAGTGCTTGATTTTGCTTCATAGCCAGTTCAAAATTAGTTTGGTTAGATGTGCTGTGGCTATGGATTTTTTCAGTACTTACATGGAAAAAATTATTACACTCGGAAATTTGTATTGCTTACCTGAATTATCAGAACCTAGTTGCCCACAACTTGTCAGTCACTTTTGCAGTGAATGGCCCTCAGTAACAAAATGGCTGTTTCACCAATGTTTACTTCAAGCATTGGGACACCTCATGGAACCGGAGTTCCTAAATGGGGGGAAAGTGAGGGGAAGACAGTTAGCACGAGTACATTGGTCTCGCGTAACTCCTGGTTAACACACACAGAACTTCAATTGACTTTGAGCAGGTCATCACATTATCCTGTCCATTGTGGGAGCTAATAGTCCTTGAGAGGGAAAAAAGTCACTGAAGAATAAAAGAATTAATGCAGTCATTTGAAAGTGGAAAAATATATCACAATTTATTGGCCTCATAAATGTAATTATTTAAAAATCTCTGCCTTGTCACTTGACCTTATTCATTGTAACATTCCTTTCCCTGAGGGTGTTTTATAGGCTGCAGCCTATAACCAATACAACAATACCACATCCTGTTTGGATTCCTGTAATTATTTAATTCCAATCATTTCCATTTTAAGAGTGATTTAATTTTATTGCTGCAGTCTGGGGCTCACTGCTCCCGCGTCCTCGGCAAATCAGGTATGCAGAAATTGCTGGCTGTCAGATCTCTGGCCATATACAGAGTTGCCAACCTCAGCACATTACTAGGAGTGAAATTTTATGAGGACAAAGAACTTGAAGGATTACTAAAACCATTTCAATCCAGCAGAGCATTAAAAAAAACAAAATTCTGCCAAATATATATAATCTCACTCAAATTCTCTGAGACCTGACAAGTCTGATATTGTCAGTATCTTCTAAGAATAGATGAATCACAGAATCTGTGTCCTCTCATTCTTGATCTTTTCGCAAATGGGAACAGTTTCTCCCAACCTTTGTCCAGACCCCTCATGATTTTGATTACCTCTATCTAATTCTCTCTCAGCCTTCTTTTCTCTAAGAAAAACAGTCGAATTTTTTCCATCTATCTTCATAACTGAAGTTCCTTATCCCTGGAACTGTTCTGGTGAATATTTTCTGCACCTTCTCTAATGCTTTCACATCTTTCCTAAAGTGCAACATTCCAATCTGAATGCAGTACTCCACCCAAGGCTGAGCTAGTGTTTAAACAAATTCAACAAAACCTTGCTCTTCTACTCTATGTCCTTATTAATAAAGCCTAGGATATTAGGTAAACTTTATTAACTGTTCTCTCCATCTGTCCTGCCACCTTCAAGGATTTACGCACGTGTACACCCATGTCCGTCTATTCCTCCACCCCCTTCAGCATTGTAGCTTTTGTTTTATTTGTTCTCTCCATTTCTCTCCATGTTCTTCTTCCTAAAATGAATCAGCTCACACTTCTCTTCATTGAACTTCATTTGCCACGCGTCCTGAGGTTTGCCCATGGTGGATACTGGTTGAGTTGGCATGGAGAGTGCAAGCGTAGAGAGTGAGGGATGGGGGCATCCATTGGCATGAGTAGGCACTAGGTTGGCATGGTGCTACAATGGACCATGGGGGAATGTGTAGAGGGGTAAAGGAGCTATAAAGAACCAGGAGAGGAATGTGTAGATGAGCCTAAGTGATATAAAGGACCATGGGGATGGGTAGAGGTTGGCATGGATGTGACATGGAGAGTGCATGCGGTGTGAGAACTAGAGGGCAGTTTTTTTTTATTTATAGCTGGGGCAAAGCCTCCCTCTGCACCCAGAAGCCCCATGGCTGCCTTCCCCTTGACTCCTGACTTAGGGGCGAAAATTCAGGCCTAAATTAACCATGAAACTCATAAGTGTAAACTCATTGGAACTATCAAGGCGTTACAGTTATCACAATAGGGAAAAAATTACATATGTAACAGGTTTCAAACAAATACAGAGACAAGCAAAGTGGTGGGACAGAAGGAAAGAACAGAAGAAAAAGTCTGTGAAAAGATGGAAGACAGGAGCGATTAAATGACAAAAGCAGGATAATAAAGAAAGCCTGAAGCAGATGATAATGGGGAAAGTAAAGAAAGAAAGGATGGGTCCAGAGGGGATTACAAAGGGGAATAGCATAATGATTACTGATAGCTGCTGTCTGAAAAAATGGTCAGTTGTTTAATATTAATGTTGGGTCCAGAAGACTGTAAAAAATGAGACGTTGTCCCTTGAGCTTATGTTGAGTTTCATTAGTATACTATTGCAGCCCAAAAACTCATTATGAGAGTGGGATAGAGAATTAAAATGGCAGGTGATTGGAAACTGACAGACCTGCTTATGAAATGAATGTAGGTGTTCCCCAAAGCAACCGCCCAATCTACTTTTGGTTTCCCCAGTGAAGAGGGTACTGCATCCTGACCGGTGAATATAGTACACAAGATTGAATGAAGTACCAGCACATCACTGTTTCACCTGGAATCAGCATTTGGGCCCTCAATGCTGGGAAGGGAGGAGATAAAAGAGTAGGAGTTGTATCTGTATATCTTCTGCAGCCACACAGGAAGGTGCAATGGGAAGATATGCAGTGTTGGTGATGATTGAGGAGTGGTCCAGAATAACATTTTTAAAATCCCTTCATGGGATCTGAGTGTCATTTGCAAAGTCAGTTTTTGTTGCCCCTAATTGCCCTTGAGCTGAATAGACTATTTCAGAGGACACTTAACAAACAGCCACTTTGCTGTGGGTCTGGAGTCACATGTAGACTAAATTGGGTAAGAATGACTGATTTTCTTGCCTAATGGGCACCAGTGAAGCAGATGAGGCTTTATGACAATTAGTCATAGAATCACAGAATCCTACAGTGCAGAAGGAGGACAATCAAGTCTGCACTGACCACAATCCCACCCAGACCCTATCTCCATAACCCCATGCATTTACCCCAGCTAGCCCCCTGACACCATGGACAATTTAGCATGGCCAATCCACCTAATCTGCACATGTTGGGACTGTGGGAGGAAACCGGAGCGCCCAGAGGAAACCCACACAAACACGGGGAGAACGTGCAAACTCCACACAGAGGTGATAGTGGATGCCTTGGTGGTTATTTTCCAGACGTCGCTGGATTCCGGGGAAGTGCCGGAGGATTGGAAAACGGCTAATGTTACGCCGTTGTTTAAGAAGGGTGCCAGGCAAAAGGCGGGGAATTACAGGCCGGTTAGTTTAACGTCTGTGGTAGGTAAAATGTTAGAATCCGTCATTAAGGAGGAAATTGCGAGGCATCTTGAAGGGAATTGCTTGATAGGGCAGACGCAACACGGTTTCATTAAAGGGAAGTCGTGTCTGACAAATTTACTGGAGTTCTATGAGGATGTGTCTAGGGCGGTGGATAGAGGAGAGCCGGTGGATGTGGTCTTTCTGGATTTTCAGAAGGCGTTTGATAAGGTACCTCACAAGAGGTTACTGCAGAAGGTCAGAGGACATGGAGTTGGGGGTAGGGTGTTAGCGTGGATAGAGGATTGGTTGTCAAATAGGAGGCAGAGAGTGGGGGTCAATGGGTGCTATTCGGATTGGCGGTTGGTGACTAGTGGGGTGCCCCAGGGGTCGGTGCTGGGGCCTCAGCTATTTACCATTTATATAGATGATCTGGAGGAGGGAACCGAGTGTAGGGTGTCGAAATTTGCTGATGACACCAAGATTGGGGGAAAGGCAAATTGTGTGGAGGGTGTGGAGAGTCTGCAGAAGGATCTAGATAGGCTGGGCGAATGGGCCAGGAACTGGCAAATGGAATTTAATGTTGGCAAGTGTGAGGTGGTCCACTTTGGTAGGAAGAATGGTAGGAAGGACTATTACTTACGTGGCGAAAAACTGCAGCAGGCGACGGTGCAGAGGGACCTCGGGGTCCTTGTGCATGAGTCGCAAAAACCCAGCCTGCAGGTGCAGCAGGTGGTCAGGAAGGCGAATGGGATGCTGGCCTTCATAGCGAGGGGGATTGAATATAAAAGTAGGGAGGTCTTGCTGCAGCTGTATAGGGCATTGGTGAGGCCGCAGCTGGAGTACTGTGTGCAGTTTTGGGCGCCGCACCTGCGCAAGGATATTTTGGCCTTGGAGGGAGTGCAGAGGAGGTTTACTAGGCTGATACCGGAGTTGAGGGGGTTGAGCTATGAGGAGAGGCTGAATAAACTAGGCTTGTACTCGTTAGAGTTTAGAAGAATGAGGGGAGATCTCATTGAGACGTATAAGATGATGAATGGGATGGATAGGATAGAGGTGGAAAGACTCTTCCCGCTCAAAAAAGACAGTAGGACTAGGGGGCACAGCCTCAAGATAAAGGGGGGGCGGTTCAGAACGGAGTTGAGGAGGAGCTTCTTCACTCAAAGGGTGGTGAATCTCTGGAATTCTCTGCCCGTTGAAGTGGTGGAGGCTGCCTCGCTAAATATTTTTAAGAAGCGGGTTGATGGGTTTTTGATAAGAGAGGGGATTAAGGGTTATGGGGAGAGGGCGGGAAAGTGGAACTGAGCCACGACAGATCAGCCATGATCTTATTGAATGGCGGGGCAGGCTCGAAGGGCCAGATGGCCTACTCCTGCTCCTATTTCTTATGTTCTTATGAATTGAACCCGGGTCCCTGACACTGTGAGGCAGCAGTGCTAACCACCGTGCCACCATTCCGCACCAATGATAATATTATGGTCACCAATACTGAGACATCATCAGGAAGATGTGATGGAGAAACTGGGGCACTGTAGAAAGTCCTGATTGGAAGTGGAATAAGGGGAACTGTAGTAAAGATAGCTGTGAGAATCAATGGTCCATAGCTTATACTCACAAATGAGACTAGAGAGGTGTTGGGGAGTGGGGGGGGTTGTCTTTTTTTAGGGAATTAGCACTATATAAAGACATTTACTATAAGAGGACAATGTGCATCAGTTTGCAACGTAGCAGACATCCAATCATGTATGATAAAAGTGAAATACTGCTGGAATTGGAAACAAAAACAGAAAATGCCAGAAAATCTCAGCGGATCTGACAGCATCTGTGGAGAGATAATGGAGCTAACTATTTGAGTCTGGTTGACCCTTCAGACTCAAAATATTGGTTCTATTCTCTCTCCTCAGATGCTGTCAGACCTGCTGAGATTTTCCAGCATTTTCTGGATTTGACCCTATCAGGATGTACCATGGCTGAGGAAATCTTGCAATTGTTATTTCTATTTTTTAATGCAAGAAGATCAGGAATCAATATTTCTGCAACTAATCTTGTAAGCTGACACGAGTGTAAATTTCTCTTGAACGTTGCTTTTAATTAGAATGCAGTTTGGTAGTTTCTGAATTTCCTCTCCCACCTTTCTGCGGTGCAGTTCTGTTTCCTGAGAGCCGCACTGGCATGTCACTCACAACCTTCAAACTCAGAGGCAAAGCTACTCCCCAGTGAGCCACAGCTGACACCACATTTATAATAACACAGAATCCAGAACATTCCGGATGAATCTGGTGCTAGTAAAACCGTATTTAAATTTTTTTTAGCAGAGCATTGCAAGGAGACAGAATTTGTTGGTGAAGGAAACAAAGATTCCTAATTTCTTTCAGTTGTTCCTGTTGTGTATTTTAGCTCACCCACATTACACAGAGTGTAACCTCTAAAGAAGGATCAGTGCACCTAAAGGTGATTAATCTCCCTTTTTGTTATATGACATTTATATATGCAGTCCATGTACTAAATTGCCTTTTTAGTCCAAGTCTCGCATGCAACTCACTGCTGATACATGTGGTTCACATCGCCACCCACTCCACTGCTGGTAGTGGGTGATCAGATGGCAGAGTAACTCTTACTCAAAACAGTCTCAGAACAACTCCAGTAATCAGTACAAGCACATTCTGTATCCCTTTAACTGTCTTACACTACATGTTCACTTCAGAAAATGAACAAAAGTAATTAGTAGATAGGCTGTGAGAGAGCAAAGAGCAGAGCAGAATTCTCTGGCCGCACTGGTCTTAAAGCTGGAAACTCCCATCTGACCGTTAATGGTGTTTCACATTCTCTGCAACCTGCCCACTAAAATTCCAATGGCGGGTGGGATGGGAGAATTCTGACCCACATTTCTACCACAAGAGGGTGTGGCATGGTGGCACAGTGGTTAGCACTGCTGCCTCACAGCGCCAGGGACCCAGGTTTGATTCCCGGCTTGGCTCACTATCTGTGTGGAGTTTGCACATTCTCCTCGTGTCTGCGTGGATTTCCTTCAGGTACTTGGTTTCCTCCCACATCGAAAGATGTGCTGGTTAGGTGGATTGGCCATGCTAAATTGCCCCTCAGTGTCAGAGGGACTAGTTAGGGTAAATGCATGGGGTTATGGGGATAAGGGACTGGGTGGGATTGTGTTCAGTGCAGGCTTGATGGGTCAAATGGCCTCTTTCTGTACAGTAGGATTCTATGAAGAGGTTGTGATTGCAATGTTTCCTTGTATTGCTGTATTGTTGGTAGTACAGGCCAGAATCTTGCTGTCCCACCCACCACGGAATCTTGCTGTCCCATCCGTTGACCTTAGGCAGGATTTTCCAGATTTGGGGCAAGCATGGCCGGAAAATCCCTCTGATCGTCTTTTGTGTGAGATGTTACTCTGTGGAACATGTCTATCTGCTTTCAGTGGTTCAGGTGGGTGTGAAAGATCCTGCAGTACTATTCAAAGAAAAGCAGGGAGATCTCCCTAGGTTGGTGGTCAACATTCCTTTTCAACCAGTATCGCAAAAACAGATTAAGCGCAATAGTGATTCATCTCTGAGAGTTTGCTGTGCACTGCTAAAACATGTTTTCTTTATCAGGGTTTCTCAATGTCTTTGCTTTGGACGCTCCCCTACTGCAATAGAAACATTCCATAGATCGTCTGCAACACAAGTATAAAAATAAGCAATTTTCTGCTCTTCATGTCGGCGGGATCTTCTGTTCCTGCCATCAGCACATCCCACCATGTGTTCCCCAATGGTGAGGGGTAGAATCAATTGAACAGTAATGGGAGAATTAGGAATTGAAGGAAATCAGCATTAGTGAAAAGGTTATGTTGGAGAAATTAGTGGGATTCAAGATTGATTCTACATCTCATAGTGTTGAAAGAGGTAGCAATGGAGTTGGTAGATGCATTAGTGATCATCTTCCAAAATTATTTAGATTCTGAATAGTTTCTGCAAACTGGAAGGAAGCAAACGTCATCCTGCTATTTAAAAAGGAAGGAGAGAGAAAATTTTGAACTATAGAACTGTTGGCCTTACAGGGGAAATGCTAAAATGGTAGGGGAAATACTAAAGTCTACTATAAAGGATGTGATAAATGAACATTTGGATATTAATGATCTGATTGGGGATAGTCAATATGGATTTATGAGTGTGAAAGCATGTTTGATGAACCTGTTGGAGATTTTTGGCGATATTAAAACAGAATTGATAAAGGGGAGTTGGTGGATGTAGTAAACTCGGATTTTCAGAAGGCCTTTGGTTGGTTAGCAAAATTAAAGCACATATTGGCATGGATTAAGGTTTGGGTAGTAGGCAGAATACAGAAGACGCAATTTTACTGTCTGTCACACTGAACCCAGTCAATCGCACTGAGCCCAATCGTACTGAGCCCAGTTAGCCGTACTGAGCCCATCAGTCACGCTGAACTTAGTCAGTTGTACTGAGCCCAGTCAGTCACACTGAACTGAGTCACACTGAATCTAGAGTTCAAGTTACACCAAGGTTATTGATCAAGATGATGGGGATAGATTGATGAAAGGAGAGTTTTTACTGGTAATTTTTATCAGGTTTATTAATTGTATATTAATTGGGTGTTTAATTGTAATCAGGTAGCGGGCATTAACTGGTGATTCATCTGTATTCATATGTAAAAAGCAGCAGGCTGTAACCATGGTATTGGATTGGAGGGGTGTGAGATATGTAATGACTGTCTTTACGAATAAAAGCTGCTAAGTGAACAAAATAGGCTCCAGTCATATCCTCCACCTTCTCTGCTGCCATGTTATATTTAGATACCCTGGCAAAGCCAATTACTGTGCTTACCCCAGTCCAACGCCGGCATCTCCACATCAAGCAAATTTGTGCCAACTTCAGCAATGCTGTTGTAGGAAATTGGTAATAGCAGTGGAAGTGGAAAGGAAATATTCAAACCACATGCAAGCAATACTAAAGCACAATAGCACGTCTTCTCATTCTCCCCTTTTCCAGTAGGTGATTGAGATACTCAGGGGCTTTTGTTGTGTGACAATAGGTCATTAACGGATAATTAATGAGGATGATTATAGGACAAGAGTGCAAGGTCACCTCACACCACTGAATGTCTGCATTGCTTGCATTGTAGATGGGAAAGAAACACATTTATAAGGACACCTTCCTTTATTGAGGATCCTGTGTCAATATATAATGAAGGAGAAAATCTGAATATGTAGAAAAGTGCACTCGAGTCTGTTCTGAAGTGCACTAGCCAGTGTTGTATGCAGTACAGTGTTAGAAAGTCACATAAACAGACATGCAGACTTTTAGGAAAGGGAGGCCAAGACTGCCTCACCGTGTCAATATTGGGGCATCAGACTGGAAAGCTGCTTCTATATTGAGGTTAATACCACTCATTCCTGACATACAGCCTTGCACAACAAACAGCAACCCCAGCCTCGACTTGCTGCATTCACTAAAACCAGCAGGCAGGAATATCCAGTAAATGCAGATCTTCCCAGCAGCCAGTCTCAGCAAGTTTACTTAGGTTACGCCACTAGCTGGGCTAAATCAAAGCCAGTTAACAGCCTCAGATCTGCTGCATAACCAGTTTGAGAGCAGCAACTACAATTGCCAACATTCCAGGATTGCCCTGAAGTCACCAACATTTGGAGCTCAAGCTCCAGGGCACAACTATTGAACAAAAGCACAAGGAAAAAAAGCTATTGAAACATGAAAAAATGTTTTTTTTTCACAAGTTTCTTTCTGCACTCTTAGTTTTAAAAAGATCGGAGGGAAAGAGAGAGAAGACTGGATGATTTTTGACTTTCACTCATCCAACAACAGTCTGTTCACTTTTCCTCTGGTGAGGGTCCCTGAGGCATAGCGAGGATGGGAGAGCAAAGGCTTGGAGACACAGTGCTAGGAGACAGGATGAAATCTCCAGGAAAATGTTCAAGCAAAGAGTATAATGTCTATCAGCAGCACCCCGAGCTGGTTTCAGCTAGAAATTGTACTCATACAGGCACGGAACTGCATTCTTGGAGATTAGGATGAAACACCCACAATCTCAGGACATTAAAAGAAACCTTCTGCTTAAAGTTATTGGAGGAAGTTTAAACCCAATAACACTGTAAAGGGAATATCTGCACCACTGTCTCAGCCAATGATGCGCATGATGTGCAGCCGGAAGATTGTGTACTTAGACTTCCAAAAAAAATTTGATAAAGTGCCTTGAAAGCTAGAGTAATTTAGATGGCATGGTGGCACAGTGCTTAGCACTGCTGCCTCACAGCGCCAAGACCCAGTTCAATTCAGGCCTCCGTCATGATCTGTGTGGAGTTTGCACTTTCTCCCTATGTCTGTGTGGGTTTTCTCAGGGTGCTCCGGTTTCCTCCCACAGTCCAAAGGTGTGCAAGTTAAATTGATTGGCCATGCTAAATTGCCCCTCAGTGTAATGGGGACTAGCATGGTAAATATGTAGGGTTACGGGGAGAGGGCCTGGGTGGGACTGTTGTTGGTGCAGGCTTAATGGGCCTCCTTCTGCACTGTAGAGATTCTAACCAAACTTAGGTATGGATAAGAAAATGATGGAACGGTAAACAAACAGCAGACATTAGAGAGGTGAGGGTAAAGTCAGGTTCAGGAGATATACTGAATGAGAAACCCTGGGGTTCAGTATTGGAATCACTACTATTCCTAATTCAAATGAAATTCACATTGATTCTGAAACACAAGGTAAAGCAGTTAAAATTGCTCATGGTGCCAAACTCGATGAGGCAGCGAATTTGGAGGAAGCAGCCCAAAAACTAGAGAATGAACCAAACTAAATATAAGCAAGTGGGTCAAACAGTAGGGGGTGGAATGTAATGCAGACAAGTGTAAAATATTGCCCGTTTCCACATAGAAGGGGAAAAAGGAAAGCATGCAGATTTTGATAATGATGTGACAAGAACCATGGATTAAATTGAAAGAGACCTGAGAGTATTAGTAGATTTGATGTGTGATATATGTCTAGTCAATGCAAAGCAGCAATCAAGAAAGTCAATAAAACGTTAAACGAAACAAAAACAAAAAACAGGTCTGACAGTATCTGTGGTGAGAGAATAGAGCCAATGTTTTGACCCCAAAGAGTCATCCCCACTCACCTGATGAAGGAGCAGCACTCTGAAAGCTCATGCTTCAAATAAACTTGTTGGACTTTAACCTGGCGAGACTCCTTATTATTCTCTCTCCGCAGATGCTGTCAGACCTGCTGAGATTTTCCAGCATTTTCCTGTTTTTGTTTCAGTTTCCAGTATCTGCAGTGTTTTGCCTTAATCAAGATGTTAAATGATGCAGGCAAAATTTTAAAATAGAAATGAGAAAAAGTAGTGATCAAAATTTATAGCACTCTGGTCAGTCAGCAACATGATGACTGGACTGTGTCTAGTTCTGGTTCTCAAGAAACTGTGGGATTTTCTGGGCCTTTCTGTTAATGGGACCTTCTGGTCCCGCCAAAGGCGCACCCCCCTCCCACTGGCTGGCAAACAAAGCAAGTGGCCATTGACATTTGGCAGGATCATCTGAATCCATCGGCGGCCAATGGTGAACCACCTCTGCCACTAGAAATCCCGCCACGGTGGGTGGGAAGGTTAGAAAATCCAAGCCAGAGGAAAACTGGCCTCCATATGGCACTTTTCACAGCCTAGGGTGTCCCAAAGTACTTTACAGCCATTGAAATGCTTTTGAAGTGTAGTTCCTTATGAAATTGTAGGCTTTGGAGAGGGTGCAGAAAAGATTTACCAGGATGTTGCCTGATATGTATGGAGGGCATTAGCTATGAGGAGAGATTGGAGAAACTTGGTTTGTTCTCACTGGAACAACGGAGGTTGAGGGGAGACCTGATAGACGTCTACAAGATTATGAGACACGTGGACAGACCGGATAGTCAGAAGCTTTTTCCTAGGGTGGAAGAATCAGTTACTAGGGGGCATAGGTTTAAGGTGCGAGACACAATGTTTAAAGGAGACATACAAAGCAGGTGATGGGTGCCTCAAACTCGCTACCAAGAGAAGTAGTGGAAGTGGAAACAGATACAACAGTGACTTTTAAGGGGTGTCTTGACAAATACATGAATAAGATGGGAATTGAGGGATATGGTCCCTGGAAGAGTAGAGGGCTTTGGTTAAGTCAGGCAGCATGGTCAATGTAGGCTTGGAGGGCTGAAGGACCTGTTCCTATGCTGTAACTTTCTCTGCTCTTTGTTCCTTGTTCTTTCAAATGTAAAAAATACAGCAAGATCCCACAAATGATGGTGTGATAATGGTCACCTATTTATGTGACATTGCTGGAGGAATAAATCTTGGGCAGGATATGGTCTCCTCTCATTCAAGTCGTGCATGGAATCTTTTATGTCTACCAGAGTCATGGTTTAATATCTCATTTCCAAAGACCAGACTTCTAATAGTGTATCACCCCTTCAGTACTGAATTATAGTATCCCATGTTCCTATTGCTCTATGGAGTAATGTGTAGGCTATGATGCAAATAGAGACAGAAAACTAGGCTATCAATGTTCCATCTGTATGAATAATATTATGTACCCTTACTGCTGGCAGTCTGTGAATATAGCAAGTTATTAAATGGAGAGATCTGGGTTCTTGCAGCCCTACATTGCTACAAAAAAAACTATCTCTCGCCTTGTCCTTGTCCACTAGTCCCTCCATTCCATCACTGATAGTCATTGATAGAGCCAGCATTCTCCTTTCTTGCAGATCACTGTGCTTAATTCCTGCCATAATGTGGAGATGCTGGCACTGGACTGGGGTAAGCACTGTAAGAAATCTCACAACACCAGGTTAAAGTCCAAAAGGTTTATTTAGTAGCACAAGCCACAAGCTTTCAGAGCATTGCCCCTTCACTAACTGTCCTGGTTGGAGACACTACACATCTCTTTAACCTGTGCTTAATCCTGTCTGCACTCACATTGTCTGTACCTTTAAGACTTGCATTCCAACCATTATTTTGTAAATTGCATTTATGTTTTTATATGCCCTGTTTGTGAACAGAATTCCCACTCACCTGATGAATGGGCAGTTTTTTAATGTGCTTAATTCCTGCCCCCTAGGTGCTTTCAAAAGCCTTTTTGTGGAATTTTGCCTTCAGGCCCCCACCTTAAACCCTGTTTAGTTTTGCTATTAACTCCCCCCCAACACTTCTGTATCCTTCCCACTCGGTAACTTGAAACATTTTAAGACATCTCTGTGCATGTGACTAGCTCCATGGAGTGGAAAGTTAGTGTTATTGATGAAAGTTGCTGAATCAGTTCTTTAAAAAAAAGCCAATAAACATATGTAATCTTTTCAATTCAGCTGCTGCCCCACAGAAAACAAAACCAAAGAATTATGTGAGTGTATCCTTGCAAAGGCATTGATGCGTCTCCAGTATAGGCCAGTAAAGCAACGCATTCATAAACTTCTGAAATCTTGGTGAGTATAGCTGTTACTGGCAGGCTGAATCCACTGGGACAATAGACCGACATCAAGTCAATGCCTTCAGCAGTTTATTATCTGCAGGCACAGACTGTTTTCACTTCTCCCACTCTCTCCAGTTTGATTGACTCCCATCTCATTCAAGCAAGAGGCTGTGAAATTGCTGCACTGAATCATTTTTCACTGTAATTTAAAAATATTTTTAAAAATTCCTTTCACTGCAATTTCACTGTAATCACTCATGGAATGTCAGGGGAGTGGCAGCCAACCAGCACAAAGCAAGCTCCCACAAACAACACTGAGGTCATCCCTTACTATTGATGCTCTTTATGGGGTAACAGTTGGCCAAGGATACATCGGGAATAGTGACTATCCTTATCCCTTCAAAATATGTTAACATCTACTTCAGGGAGAAAACGGGCCCAATTTTATGTCACATCCAATAGACCTGCCCTTGTATATGGTGGAAATATAGAAGAGTCTTGTTGGCAGTGACTGCAGGTTGGACAATCAGAGCTATGTTGTTGCATATTTCCACTTCTATGTTCACTGTTAGCAAGGCACCAGGCTGCAAGTTGATTTTGGTAAAATGGTGCCCAGTGGTATAGAGGTGTCTCTTTTTTGATTCCCATCTCTAAGAATATAAGAACATAAGAAATAGGAGCAGGAGTAGGCCATCTAGCCCTTCAAGCCTGCCCCGCCATTCAATAAGATCATGGCTGATCTGTCGTGGCTCAGTTCCACATTCCCGCCCTCTCCCCATAACCCTTAATCCCCTCTCTTATCAAAAACCCATCAACCCGTGTCTTAAAAATATTTAGTGAGGTAGCCTCCACCACTTCAACGGGCAGAGAATTCCAGAGATTCACCACCCTTTGAGTGAAGAAGTTCTTCCTCAACTCCGTTCTAAACCGCCCCCCCTTTATCTTGAGGCTGTGCCCCCTAGTCCTCCTGTCCTTTCTGAGCGGGAAGAGTCTCTCCACCTCTATCCTATCCATCTCATTCATCATCTTATATGTCTCAATGAGATCTCCCCTCATTCTTCTAAACTCTAACGAGTACAAGCCTAGTTTATTCAGCCTCTCCTCATAGCTCAACCCCCTCAACTCCAGCATCAGCCTAGTAAACCTCCTCTGCACTCCCTCCAAGGCCAAAATATCCTTGCGTAAGTACGGCGCCCAAAACTGCACACAGTACTCCAGCTGCGGCCTCACCAATGCCCTATATAGCCGCAGCAAGACCTCCCTACTTTTATATTCAATCCCCCTCGCTATGAAGGCCAGCATCCCATTCGCCTTCCTGACCACCTGCTGCACCTGCAGGCTGGGTTTTTGCGACTCATGCACAAGGACCCCGAGGTCCCTCTGCACTGTCGCCTGCTGCAGTTTTTCGCCACATAAGTAATAATCCTTCCTACCATTATTCCTACCAAAGTGGACCACCTCGCACTTGCCAACATTAAATTCCATTTGCCAGTTCCTGGCCCATTCACCCAGCCTATCTAGATCCTTCTGTAGACTCTCCACACCCTCCGCGCAATTTGCCGTTCCACCAATCTTGGTGTCATCAGCAAATTTCGACACCCTACACTCGGTTCCCTCCTCCAGATCATCTATATAAATGGTAAATAGCTGAGGCCCCAGCACCGACCCCTGGGGCACTCCACTAGTCACCAACCGCCAATCCGAATAGCACCCATTGACCCCCACTCTCTGCCTCCTATTTGACAACCAATCCTCTATCCACGCTAACACCCTACCCCCAATTCCATGACCCCTGACCTTCTTGTCAGTTGAATGATAACACAGCCCATCTGTGAGCATTGGCATCAATAGTTGCCACTCTGGCATGAGAGGACTAAACTAAAAGTTAACTGCAATCTTAATCCATTGGAATGAGGTTTATCCACAGGTTGCGAGGATGCAGGCTGCTAATTTGTAATGTGGCAACATATTGGGCCTTAACAGGAGGATGTGTTCCCAATGAAAGAGTGTTGTGGTCAGAAATAGTATGCCGCAGCAAGTTTGAAATGGAATAAAGTCAGAGAGCACTTCTTTCCCTTTGGTTCCTTTAGGAACTGGACAGATGCCAAATGAATGTTCTGCCATGTGCAGGCAACAGGACAGTGGATTTACTGCACTCACCTTATGACACTGTAGCCTGTCAGCGTGGAAAGGATTTCAGATGTGATTATAATTGGGCCGTACAGTAACTAATTTCATTATGGTGTTGGCTTAGCAGTAGCAGGATTCCCTCATGGAATTACAGTGAGTCCTCATTGAGATAATAAATATTTAACATCAGAATATTGTTCCTTCACACTGCTGCTTAGGGCACTGATGAGTGACCTGTATCTCAGCCTGAACTGGCACCTTCACGGGAGGAGGGAGAAATGTTGACCTAATATAATGCCTCAAAGACAACTAATCCAATTGATTTACTGCAGCGTGGATCTCAGTGCTATCTTTGTTAGCTGTCAGCCCTTGTATTTAACTTGCAATGCAAATCCACAGAATGTCAGTTTGGTCCAGTTGGTGGCTCCCTGAATTAGAAGGTAGTTAGTTTCAGTCCCATAGCAGGTCTTCAGCATATTTCTAGGCTGACATATTCACATAGCTCTGTGATGGCGCTACATTGTTGGAGGTGCAGATAAAACATTAAGCCACACACACATAGATGTATGTGTTTGTATATGTATATAATTGTATACATATATAAAACTGGTACTATAACATTAAGTTAACTGTTTTGTGCAAGTTACATCAAATTACTTCTGATCACATTACCACAAAAGCAATAGCAATCTAATTTTACACCATGGACTGGGTGATCTGCCTTTTTTAGTGGTGAAAAGATCTTGTGATGCTAATTGACCATGAGTAGGGAGCTCTCTGAATGTCTGGTCAATATTTCTCCCTTAGCCAGCACCACCAAAAGTTGTTCATTCATCTCTTTGCTGTTTGTGGATCTTTGCTCTGTATGAATTGCAATCAGTTTGTCAGTGATTCTAATTTTAAAATAATTCAGTATATGTAAACAGGATGTTATGAACATATGGACTGCCATAAATACAAGTTTGTTCTCATTTTAAAGGGTGCATGTTTCCTTTGGGATCCTTCCACCATCACCTCCATCACAATAATGGCTTTTTCCAGAACTTCCATTAGCATTGTGATTTCATTGTGGTTTTCTTTGAACAGATTGCTCACTGAATAGTGTGCTCCAATCCTGTGTTGTGCATTGTTGCCATTAACACATGTTTATATCAAAGATTTACCAACCCCTCCGAATTCTGTCATCCTCTCCTTAAGCTGCTGACTCAGGCTGGAATTGCATTGGATTTTATAGCTTAGAAACAGGACATTTGGCCCAATAGGTTAATCCTGGTGTTTGTATTCACACTTGAGACTAGAATATCTGTGTTCACCCTTCACAAAAAACTAATGACACTGATTCTCCCATTTTGAGACTGAATGTGGAGCCTGTCCTGTCAACCAGAATAGTGGGATCCCACATCAGATTCTGCACTTGAAAGCTTATTATGCACAACTGAGTTCCCTCTAATTCTCCTGATGGGCTTACAGCTGATTCAACTGCCCACTCTCAGCTGACAGGTTTGAAAGTCCCGGCACTACATTTCACTCCAGCCGCCTGCCCTCACCAGACCATGCGGCATGTCAGCAAACCTGAGGAAAAGGCTGTTCTTTCATTCAACAGCCCTCTCCCCAAGCTCATCACCTGCAAGCTGCCATGTGCCTACTTGCATCTCTATTGTGTCTGGGGTCTTGACCCAAACCTTGCAGTAAACAATTTGGTATTCCTTTGACCCCCTTGTTTATGAACTTTTCGTGCGGCCTTGTCACTTTTCCTCCTCTCAATCTTCCATCTGCCTTCCATTTTTCATCATTTTCATCCACCCTCTTGCTCCTCTACATGTGAGACCCCACCTTTCACCCCCCTCCCTCCTTCCTTGCACAGTCCTCTTTCCACATTGCCCCTCTGTTTTCATTAGGTCACATTACCCAAAACCCTCCCAGCCTCAACCCAGTTAAACTTCTGACCTTTGTTGTGGCGACAGCACGAGTATTGCAGCTTTGTCCAGTCCAGATAACACTGCTATGAGGCAGTGTTATCTATATTTCACTCCAGCCCACCTGCCCTCACCAGACCATGCAACATGTTAGCAATCCTGAGGAAAAGGCTGTTTCTTCAATCAACAATCCTCTCCCCAAGCCCATCACCTGCGAGGCGTCCATCCACCTACTTGCATCTCTACTGCATCTGGAGTCTTGATCCAACCCTTGCCAGTAAACAACTGCAGGTATCACTGATCTGATTGGGTAATGCAGGAGGGTGCATGCGTCCAGCAGCATGGTGCTGTCCGTGAAGACCAGCGCAGCACAGAATTGGAGGCAGGAACCCTGTCTGTCTCAGCTGTGTAGTGAACAGCGCATCAGGAACAGCACAGCAGTATGGCAGAAAGTTGTTGCACTTACCCTGAAGTGCCTGGTAAACTGAAGACTGCCTTGTGCATACCACATATTCACAGTCGGGGTTGATGCCAACATAAATTTTTGCTGGAGTAACACATGTTGAAAAGCTTGATGGGAAGGCAGCAAGTCGCTGTTTTAATGACTTCATGAGATACAAATTAATGCAAATGCAATTTGTACCACCTGCCAGTGGAAAGAGTGACCTGCCATTGGGATAATTTCCATGGGATTTTACACTGGCGGGATTCTGACTTTTCCGCCAGATTGACTGTGCCCGTCCACCAACAAACCCGCCACTGGCTGATTTGGGGAGTTCCGCGCTGAGGCCCGGGTTTTCCAGTGAACCAGTTAAATCTCTGTTGACTTCAGCAGACAGAAATTCCAGCCAGTGGGAGATTCTGAAAAATCCCACCCGAGTGTTGAAAGGATATTCATAATGGGAAGGGAGTCTCAAAGCTGAAGTTGTCCTCACATATTTGTACATTAACGCTGATGGCAAGAATCCTGTCTGATTTTCGCCTCCCTAATCCAGGCTCCCACCATGGGCCTGAGTGGGATTTATTTTAAACTAGACTTGGGCTTTGTTTGTGCTGTTTGGAACTACAATATACGAAATGTCATTCAAGCCTGTGGCTGATATGAGTTAATAGACCAGTGTTGAGTAGAGGGCAGTACACACAAAACATTAAATCTAGTTCTGAGCTCAAAAGCTATGCCTTATGTAAGGTGCAGTGGGGAAGTTAATGGTGCCCTACCTTCCAAATCCTCTGGGACTCCACATATCCAGGCCTTGTTTTAATGACCTCCATTATCTAGTTCATCTGCTTTCTCTTTTATTATTCAGCCCTATTTCATCAAATAATCCAGTGGGGCCTCAATCTCACTAGTGCACATCATCCTCCCCAGCTGTGGTACTGATTCTATGCAGTCTTTCAGCGGAGGGAATTGAGGCCTGAATTTCAGCATGAGTGGAATTCACACACAGCTTTCAGTATTTACAAAAATCAACACAGCAATGCCCGAGGAGGAGAAATCAGCAGCCAAGAAGGGCACCAAGGAAGCTGTGAGTTAAACGACCATAAGCAGCAGCAAGAAGTGGAGTGTGTGGATGAAGGAGAGTTGCCATATCGACATAGTGATGAAGCAGGGTCAGCCCACAGAACTGGAATGTGCTCCATGAAGACAAATGTTCTGACCCCCTCCCCAACATTGTGAATGATGTTTCAGAGAGCACAGTAGGTGAAGTTTCCCACCTGACCCATTGCAGCAAGTACTTCATCATTAGCCACCGGGAAATCCCAACTGCTGTGTACCTGCTGCCTCTCTGAAGGAGCTGGCCAAGCACGTACTAAAAGGAATTTTCCCATCCTGTCCACCACATGAATCGTAGTGGGGAAGGGGGGACCTCAGGCGGGATTTTCCGGTTTTGGGGCAAGTGCAGCTGGAAATTGCTGCCAATTGGAACTCAGGCCTTCAATCAGGAAGCTGCTACTTCTCAATACACTGTGGAGCTGACACACTCAGAGGCCGTGGCAAGTACACCAGCTCTGAGTAAAGCTCCACAGTATACTGAGAAGTAGCAGCTTCCTGATTGAAGGCCTGAGTTCCAATTGGCAGCAGTGTACATTGACTGGATGATGTGATGTTTTTTCCCAGTGCATTTTTTTTTTTGTTGCCAATTTTCTCCCCTTCTCTCTGAAAAACGCCAACTTTGATGGATAGAGTTTGGTTTGACAGGCCCCTAACCGTTCTCCAATGCCTCACTCAAGGGCCCATTCTTTGTTTACTGGCACTGGTGAGTGCGTTTTGATGGCTAACCAACTGGAAAAGCATCAGCGGCTATCTGATGCTGGTCCCATGTGCTGCCAATTCGGAACAGAGGCCCTAGTTGATTTATTCCTCTGTTCTGATGAATGTCCTTTGACCTGATGAATTCTACTTTCCTCTCTCCAAAGAGGCTGCCTGACCTCCTGAGTGTTTCCAGCAGCTTGATTTAATTCCAGATTTCCAACATCTGCAGTATTTTGAATTTTAATTTCTTCCCAGAGATGTGCAATTTCTGAGCATCCATGGGAAATTAAACTGCCTCACTCCTACAGCTGCAGGGCAAATGCAGTCTAAACTGTGCCATGTCCTTGCTTACCTTGGAATACCGATTATGTTGATGTTTCCACCCCTCACGTTAAAAAGTTCTATAGTGTGACAAAAGCATCCAGTTAAAGAGATGGGAAATATGACAGGTGTATGGATTAGGCCATAAACAGCCTATAACTATTTATGCCCTATTATTAGCCACCACATCTGTGAATTTTATGGTAATTGTCATACTGTACTCACCAGCCGGGGAGTTCCTGATGATTTAGTGCCGTCTTCAGATATCCTATTCAGCTTATCAGCATGTAATAATTGAGAGGGTAGTAAAAGTATAATTAATTGACATTTTGCTCCTGGAGAGGTCAATTCCCTTGTCCTCGTCCCTGCTGTTCTGAGTCTCATCCTCCTGCCTGTCTGACCTTGGCTAGCGGCTTCAGTTACGAGTGTGTTAATTAAAAGAGACACATGGGGAGTTGCTTGTTGCTGCTTCCCTCTGTGACCCAGGCCTTAACTCAAAACTACAGAGGTCCCCGTAAAGGGAAAAAAACCCTGCATTATTCACTTGATCAGGGCGATGTGCCGTGCATGTCATTAACCCTGGGTCAGGAACAGGGCTAGTGAAATATCTAACACAGAATACAGATTGTCACCAGTACAATAGAGAAGATGAAAGGGGTTAAAAAAAAATTCTGAACTTTTGTATTTATCTCTAATTGCATTCAGGTTAAAACGATAATTTTTGCTGGAGCTTCACTCTGTTTCCACTCTTTCTGTGAGGAGCAGCCGAGTTAAATCTTGGTGTATTGATTCCAGTTGAGTTCTCTCTGTATTTACTGCTGTTAGTGACCAGAATATTGTTCGTTATTTCATATTGCTGGAATGTATTGTATGCTCTGTTGGAAGGAGGAGCCGAATATCAGTTAACCTTTTGTTGCTCATGGTATTGAGCACTCTCTGGTCAGGTGTGGCACATATTAATTAGAGAGGCTGCAAGCCTGTCCCCAGCCCAGATACATGGCTGAGCATTTTTATCGACAGCAGTGAGGGGCAGGGGCTGGATATGTACCTGCTGAGTATCTTTGCCTTTAACTGTAGCATGGCAATCCTGTAATGTCTTTTTGTAATAATATAATGCCTTCTGTGGCCACAGCCCCAATGTCAGAGAGCACCCCACTGCATTATCCATTTCCTACATCAGCTGCTTTTGAGCTCCCCCGCCCCCCCCACACCTTTGAGTGTTTCAGAAGCAGATTACTGGGTAAATAATAGAGGAAAGCTCCTTCTATTCCACATACACTGGACCCTGAACAGCCCTGCTGCACCAGTATGACATTTCCCTTCCCCAATTCTGAACATCTCTCCATTGTCCCTGAGGGGGTGCTACCAATTTACTACCAAATGAGAAGGACAGCAGTTGAAAGCTTGAAACTCAGTTCACTTAAGAAGCCTGGAACTGGCTGAGAGAAGAGACAATCACCCCATCAATCAGCGGATTCACCAGCCAATCACCCTTAAGCTGGATGAGCTAAAATAAGCATCGCAGGAAGACTGGACAATCTACTGAGTTAGCATCCTATTCTTTTAACCCAGCGACCTGATTTCCAAACACTCCTGAGGGACAGCTAGTGTAGGAAATGGATAATACAGCCGGGTGTACTTTTGAGGTTGGGGCTAGGACATTACATTTTTGCAAACAAATATTACCAGAATACATGTTAAAGCAGAAACACAGAGTAGGTATGTATCCTGCCCCTGCTGCTAATCACTATCGACAGTTTCCAGTCATGGAGCTGGGTGGGGATTTGCTTGTAGCCCCTTTCCGTCCTGCTGTGTAACTAATTACTGGGAGATACGTGACAGGCAGCTGATCGGCTGGCTGCTGGGTTTCTCTTCAGTCTCTGTGAGGGACTTGCTTTGTGTTCATTTGCTGCTCACAAGATGACCAGAAAGAGTGTTACGTGAGAATTACTGGCTCAAAGCATAGCTCCCCCCGACCCAACTCAACACACAGCTGCACCTCGGCATTAGAGAGTAAATGATTCATTTAACAAAAGAATTTGAAAATATTCTGCTTTGCATCTATGAAGTGTCACAGTTTTGTAACGCATGAAAGTAAACGGGCTGATAAAGCCTCTTAGTCACCCACTGAGAAGCAAAACCAGGAAGTGTCTGGAGAATCAAGGGGGACAGAAGCTGAAAATATCACAAAGCTGTGAAGAAATATGGAGCACAAAAGAACTGTCAAGGAGGCAGGGTACATTGAATGAAAACTATTACATTCCAGGTGGTGAGGTGGATAAATGTTTTAAGCAGAAGAGAATTACTCAAACTTTTCCTTTCATTTGGTGCTGAAGTCAATCCTGTTAACATAAAATTACTGCTCCCCTCAGCAAGGGTATTGACACCTGCTGGGGTTTTGGAACCATAGATTCCATCTACACCTTGTCAACGTGATCATTCTGTATATTGGAGCCCAGCAGTGTTGCTTTGGAGGACATAATAATCAAGTCTTATTCTGTCCATACCCAACGCCATCCTAGTACCAAAGAACAGAGAACAGTGCAGCAGTGGAACAGGCCCTTCAGCCCACCAAGCGTGCGCCAACACATGGCACCTTTCTAAGCGAAAGACCATTTGCCTCTGTGTGGTTTGTACCCCTCTATTCCCTGCCTATTCATCTATCTGTCAAGATGCTTCTTAAATGTTGCTATTGCATCTGCTTCTACCACTTCCTCTGGCAGCATATTTCAGGTACTTACCAGCCTTTGTGTAACTTGCCTCTCACATCCCCTTTTAAACTTTCCCCCTTCTACCTTAAACTTATGTTCTCTAACAACTGACATTTCTACCCTGGGAAAAGGCTTTGACTATCCATGCCCCTAATAATTTTGTAAATTTCAATCAGGTTGCCCCTTGGCCTCTGACGTTCAAGCAAAAACAAATTAAGTTTGTCCAATCTCTCCTCATAATTAATACCCTCCAAACCAGGCAACATCTCGGTAAACCTTTACTGTAGCCTCTCCAAAGCCTCCACATCCTTCTGGTAGTATGGCAACCAGAACTGTAAGTAATCTTTCAAATGTGACTTAATTAAAGTGCTATCCAGCTGCAACATGACTTAATAATTTTTATACTCTATGCCCCGACAGATAATTGCAAGCATGCCATACACCTTCTTGACTACCTTATCCACATGTGCTGCCATTTTCAGGGAACTGTGGACCAGCCTATTAACATCCCTCTGTATGTTAATGCTTCTAAGGGCTCTGCCATTTACTGTATATTTCCCTCCTGCATTAGACCTTCCAAAATGCATCACCTCACATTTGTCCGGATTAAATTCCATCTGCCATTTCTCCACCCAAGTGTCCAGCCTATCTGCTGTATCCTCTGGCAGTCCTCCTCACTATCTGCAGCTTTCCCCAATCTTTGTGTCATCTGCAAACTTACTAATCAAACCACCTGCATTTTCCTCCAAATCATTTATATATACTACAAACAGCAGGGGTCCCAGCATTGACCCTTGCAGAACATCACTGGTCACAGATCTCCAGACAGAAACACACCCTTCCACCACTACTTTCTGTCTTCTATGGCCAAGCCACTTCTGTATCCATCTTACCAGCTTATCCCATGTGACTTCACCTCTGTATCAGCCTGCCAGGAGGGACCTTGTCAAAGGCCTTGCTGAAGTCCATGTAGACAATATCCGCTGCCCTGCCTCACCAATCATCTTTGTCACTTCCTCAAAGTCAATCAAAAGTGGGAACCTAAAGTGCTTTTTCTGTCCTGTCACCCTTCCCGTGCATAGGACCCCTGAGGCCACTGTGACACTTCTCTACCACATCTGATGAGATGAGCTCAGATTGGTGATGCTCATAGAATCTGTTTCTGTTGCACTGGATAGTGGGTTAACAAACTAACGCTGTCATAAGAGACAAGTTTCACATTTAGCCTAGCCAATGAAATACTTTTGAAGGACTGCCTTAGGATCTTTTGCATTCACCTCAGTGCACCTCAGCTTAGTACCTTGTCCAATATTTCTCAGAATCTTGCTGTTTTACCTTTTTTTGCAAGTAAAAACACGACTGTTATTTAAACAGAAATGTTTGGAAGCAGGTATAGAGAACGGGTTGAATCTGGGTCGAGTGAGGTGACATTGCCAGCGAGCAGTGAATGAGTTAAGCTATTTTCTGACCCCCTAAAGGAAAAATAATGAATTGTCAAATAGAACTTATTACCCACTCAAAATTAATTAAGCCATTCAGCTATTACATTAACACATCTAATGGTAAATGATTTTACATTGAATCATAAGAGTTCCCACAGCGTTGGCAAGCAGAGAATATTGTAAGCATTGCCAATGGTGAGGGGAGCAATGCATTCAACATTCTATTTAGAGAACACAGCTATATGTGGGCATGCAGAAAGGCTTTTTGCTGTTGTCCATGTTCTAGCCTCTCTTGAACATACTGATTCTTACTGGGGTACAGTGCCACAGGCACCAGCAGGCCTGGAGTACCTTTCTCATGATTGAGCTTGGAAGGTGAGTGTCATTAGACCATTGGGCCTTGGTGAGCAGAACAGCCTGATTATGTTTTCATTTAGTAATCACACACGTGTGCGTTCCATGGAAGTTACTGCCTTTTACTACCCTCCTCCTCCCCAGCTCAGCAGGTACTGAGGCCAGTTGCGCTATCCCAAGTATTGTTCTGACTAAGGTCGGATATCTGAGCACTGACATAGGCATAGAATCTAGGATTTTCAATCTGTCTGGATTTTTCCTCATCAACTAAAGTATTTACACACCGAACCATCTGTGGTGAGCTGGTAAGATGGATACAGAACTGGCTTGGTCATAGAAGACAGAGAGTAGTGGTGGAAGGGTGTTTTTTCGATTGGAGATCTGTTACCAATGATGTCCTGCAGGGATCAGCACTAAGACCCCTGTTGTTTTATTCTCCCCGTGTCTGTGTGGGTTTCCTCCAGGTGCTCTGGTTTTCTCCCACAGTCCAAAGATGTGAGGGTAAAGTTGATTGGCCATACTAAATTGCCCGTTAGTGTCAGGGAGAACTAGCAGCGTAAATAAGTGGAGTTATAGGGATAGGGCCTGGGTGGGATTGTGGTTGGTGCAGACTCGATAGGCCAAATGGCCTCCTTCTGCACTGTCAGGGTTCTATGACATTAGCCAAATTGACCCCCCCCCGACCACCACCCACTACCCACCACCCATTTTCATGTCCACTGCAGCCTTTTGAATGAAGCAATTGCATTATGATACCATCCTTACATCTATTGGGGTATTCAGCAGGACCCCATAAGACAAGAAATTTTAAGTTGTAATTCTGCAATCTTGCAATCCAATTTAGGAGCCACATCAAAGGAAGGACAGGTCAGAGAATTGCAGATACAGTGCTCTGACATGTTATCTGTTAACACAGAATCGCTGCTGGAATAAGGGAATTATCTTATCAGAGATAAGTCAGTACCTCTCCTGATGCTGAAGTTGGCAAAGGCAATGTAAAATTGAGAGCTAGATTAAGGAAGATGGTTGTTTTGCATCTCCAGTCTGTACTGAACTTAGCCAAGGGAGCTGCCATGGCTCAGTGGGTATCTTTTTCTGAATCAGAGAGTTGTTGGCTCCACTTCCCTTAATCAAGACCAATACTTCCAGTACGGTACTGAGGGAGTACTGCATTGTGAGAGGCACCATCTTTCACGAGAGTCATTAAACTGCAGTTATTTCTGCTCTCTCAGTTGGATGTAAAAAAAATCCAATGACATTATTTGGAGCAAAGTGAGAGACTTCTCCCACCAAGTGTACTGCCAACCAAGTCTTGGCCAACATTTATTCCTGAAACAAATCCTAAAGACAGATTAATGCTCATTATCACATGACTCTTTGTAGGATCTTGCTGTACACAAATTGGCTGATGTATTTCATTCATTGCACCTGTGATCCACTTTAAAAGTACTTCATTGACTGTAAAGTGCCATAGGACATGCTGAACTTGTGAAAGAGACTATAAGCACGGTTTTCCACATGCCATCACAGCATGTTTTGTGGTGGCAGAGGTACTTGTCAATGGGTTTTTCCGTTGTTCACCCCCTCTGCTGTCACCAGGGAACCATGGCAGGGCGAGACTAGCCAGAAAATCCAGCCTTATACAAATGCTAGTCTTTCTACCTTTTTTCTTACAATTAATCATGGATGGCACAGTGGTTAGCACTTCTGCCTCACATCGCCAGGGACCTGGGTTCGATTCCTGACTTGAGTCACTGTCGGTGTGGAATCTGTATGTTCTCCCCGTGTCTGCGTGGGTTTCCTCCTGGTGCTCCGGTTTCCTCCCACACTCCAAAGATGTGCTGGATGGGTGGATTGGCCGTGCTAAATTGCCCCTTAGTGTCGGGGGATTAGCTAGGGTACATGCATGAAGTTATGGGGATAGGGACTAGGTGGAACTGTGGTCGATGCAGACTCAATGGGTTGATTGGCCTCCTTCTGCACGATAGGATTCTATGGATTCTAGTCCCAGTGGTGCTGGGGAAAATCACATCTGATCATTCAGTGATTCTGGTGTGTGTCAATATCAGGTGGGGACAGGCTCAGCCTCAGATTTGATGTCATCTCCTATCAAACAATCAAAGGGAAGAATATTCCCAACAACAAATGCACAATACACAACTCTCTCATTCAAAAATGTGAGGCTTCAAATGAACAAACTGTTTTGCTGTAGTGAATTAATGCTGTACATCAGAGTGGCAGGCCTTTGCTCTGTGCCCATCGCCTGATGTGCCAAGTTTTTAGCATCACTCCACTCACCTTGTGAGCTGCCAAGGTGCCACAGGCTTGTTTGTGCCTGTAGATCCATAACAGAATCCAAGTTAGCTCCTTCACAAAAGGGGGGAGCAGAACTGGAAAAAGGAGAAGACCTTCAGAAAAGGATGAAGAATGCCACTGGAGATGCTGGGCGGAAACCAAGAGTAGTGATAATCGTGCAGAAATTGCCAGACACCATGTCTGGCAAACGGTGAGAGGAAAGAGAGGCTGAGAACATGGAAAGCTGCTCGTTTCCACATGACACGTCCTACTCTGTTCTTGGCTATCTCTCTCAGTCAGTTTTTCCTCTCCCTCCATAGTCTGTTTTCATTCTCCTGCATTGATTTTCTTTTCCAATCACTCAGCTGAATACGACTGGTGCACTGGCAAAACTGTTGTCCAATATGCACTGCAGCAAGATAGGGTCACATTAATCTTGCCCCTCAAGTAAATGATGGGCAGGAAATATATAAATGTTTTAGTTCCCACTCTTTTGAAGCTGAGGAAAATACTGCCAGCACTGTAATGCTGTGCACAATTTAATTGCACTGCTGCTAAATGGTGCACAAATATTAGATAGCAAAAATGATTAAAGAGTGAAATATTCTTTCCCTTCTCATCTGAAGCTGCTCAGTGTGCAACTGATTTATAGTTCATTGGCTTCCTCAATGTCCCCACAAGCATATCCAACGAGGCAGACCAGAAAACATTGCCTTCCATTCCTAACCCTACACGTCGTCTTCCAAGTCTCCCAGGCCCATCCTAGGGGCCCTTTCTCTTCCTCATCCATCAGTTTTCCCTTGGCAATATCATCCACTTAGATGCCAAGGACACGCAGTTCAATCTCTCCAACACTTCTCTCGATCCCTCCACTGCTTTTGCGCATGTGTGACACCCAGTCTCAGATGAACTGATGCTTCCTCCAGTTGTTTTTGGGCATCATCACAAACTGTACGCACACGTTCAATTCTGACCCTTCTTGGCTCCAGCCTTAGGCTAGGGTAGCCAACTCTGGCTGGCCATATTCTGGGAGACATTGGCAAAGTAATATCACAGAAGGTGGCAGAAGTGACGTCAAATGAACAATTAATATTAATAATTATGTTAACAATTTTGTTAACATAACACAAGGGAGGAAGTTCCACTGCAAACCATTAGAAATCATTCGAGCAAAGGTTACATACAGAGTTTTGCATTCCTCAATCCCTCTAGACTGTTCTAGTAGAATAATTTCACCTATTTTAAACAGATTCTGTGGCATGTTATTGTTATTATTTCCCACCATGTGTCTCCCACAGCCTGCAAAGACCCTAAAGGCATTTCACTGGAGGGACTTAGGCCACTGGCGCAGAACCTACCTAAAAGCTGCATCATTTCTAAACTCATCTAAAATAAAGTACTCCATTTTTCCCACATCCTTACTATTTCCTTGAATGCAACTGCCAATTTAACAGGAACTTGCGCTGAAAAATACCCTTATGCTGCAGATCCTTGCCTAGCTGAGAAAGACTGAAATCAGCACAGGAGATGCTGGAGGGAAGAAGGGTGAAGAAACAGCTGATAGAGAGTAAAATGAGCCCCAGAGCAGAACAAGAGAGGTCATCCCATTACCATGGGTCAGATTCTAACTGAGACCCCAGTCTGTTTAACTAATATTCTACATACACTTAAGGGAATTTCATACAAAGGGTAAGACAACAAACAGTTCTAATTATTTGTAAAATTGCTTTCCTAAGTTTATAAATGACAGTATTGGGCTGCATATAACAAACTCCTCCCTGCAAAAAAAAACTAGCCAATCTCATGTAGTGTTGGAAAGGAAGATGAAGATTCTGCAGATGAAACTCTAGCACCTCCACTGCAGGGAGGGTGTAATTACGGTATGAAATGTTTACATAGGTAGTTTTCATTACTGAATTAGATACTCTGATACAACAAAATAGACCCACATTGATTTCTAATGATGCTCCTAGATGCAGGATAATTGGGTAAAGAACATATTCTGATCAACTGGAATACCACACTTTTTGATTTGATTTATTATTGTCATATGTATTAGTATACAGTGAAAAGTATTGTTTCTTGCGCACTATACAGACAAAATATACTGTTCATAGAACACATAGGGGAGAAAGAAGGGAGAGGGTGCATAATGTAGTGTTACAGTCACAGCTAGGGTGTAGAGAAAAATCAACTTAATATAAGGTAGGTCCATTCAAAAGTCTGACAGCCACAGGGTAGCTGATCTTGAGTCAGTTGGTACATGACCTCAGACTTCTGTAAATTTTTCCCGACGGATGAAGGTGGAAGACAGTATGTCTGGGATGCGTGGAGTCCTTGATTATGCTGGTTGCTTTTCCTAAGTAGCGGGAAGTGTAGACAGAGTCGATGGGTGGGAGGCTGGTTTATGTGATGGACTGGACTCCATTCACGACCCTTTGCAGTTTCTTACAGTCTTGGTGAGAACAGTTTATTATACTTTATCATACAGCAAGCTTACTGGGTGAAATACAGCCTGTGTTTACGGTACTGAGGCATAGAAATAGAAATCTATGCCTCAGAAATCTATGACTCTAGATATAGTGAATGCATTGGCGGTCATCTTCCAGGATTCTATAGAGTCTGGAACAGTCCCTGCAGATTGGAGGGTAGCAAATGTCAGTCCAATGTTCAAAAAGGGAGATAGAGAGAAAACAGAGAATTATAGACAGTAAGCTTAACATTGGCAGTGGAGAAAATTCTCAAATCTATTATCGAGGACTTTATAGTCCTCATTTAGAGCATTTAGAATGCAGTGGCAGGATCAGATAGAGTCAGCATGGATTTATGAAGGGGAAATCATGCTTGACAAATCTGTTGGAATTCTTTGAAGATATAGCTAGTAGAGTTGACAAGGGGGAACCAGTAGATGTAGTATATTTGGACTTTTGAAAGCGTTTGACAATGTCCCGCACAAAAGATTATGGTGCAAGATTAAAGCAAATGGGATTGGAGGAAGTGTATTGAGATGGATAAAAAACTGGTTGGCAGAGAGGAAACAAAGAGCAGGAATTAATGGGTAATTTTCAAATTGGCAAGCAGTAACTAGTGGGGTACTGGGATCCCAACTATTCACAATATATATTAATAATTTGGATGAGAGAACAAAATGTAACATCTCAAAGATTGCAGATGATACCAAGTTGGGTGGCAGGGTAAACTGTGACAAGGATGCAGAGATCCTTCAGAATGATCTGGACAGGTTGGGTGAGTGAGCTAATCAATGGCAGATGCAGTATAATTTCGATAAGTGTGAGGTTATTCACTTTGGAAGCAAAAACAAAAAGGTAGATTACCACCTGAATGGCTGTAAATTGGAGAAGGAGTATGCAGTGGGACCTCGGTATCCTTGAGCATGCAGATGCGGCAGACAGTGAAAAAGGCAAATGGCATGTTGGCCTTCATTGCAAGAGGTTACGAGTACAGGAGCAGGATGTGTTGCAACTGTACAGGGGCCTTGGTGAGGCCACACCTAGAGTATTGTGTGCAGTTTTTGGTCTCCTTTTCTGAGGAATGATATTTTAGCTCTCGAGGGAGAGCAGCGAAGATTTACTAGGCTGATTCCGGGGATGCCGGGACTGATGTGTGACAAGAGATTGACTAGGTTAGGATTGTTTTCACTGAGTTCAAACGAATGAGGGGGGATCTCATAGAGATTTATAAAATTTTAACAGTGCATTCACTAGACAGGATAGATGCAGGGAGGATGTTCCCAATGATGGGGGAGTCCAGACCAGGGGTCACAATCTGAGAATTCAGGATAGACCATTTAGGACGGAGGTGAGGAAATATTTCTTCACCAAAGAGTGGTGAGCCTGTGGAATTCATTACCGCAGGAAGTAGTTGATGCCAAAACATTGAATGCATTCAAGAGGCGGCTGGATGTAGCACTTGGACAAATGGGATCAAAGGTAATGGGGAAAAGGTGGGATTAGGCTATTGAGTTGGATGATAAACCATGATTGTAATGAATGGCAGTGCAGGCTCGAAGGGCCAAATGGCCTTCTCCTGTTTCTATCTTCTATGCTTCTATATACTGCATTTGATCCGAGGCTTGTGCTGAGCTAGTTGATCCCTGGTGGTATGGCAGAGGATATTACCATCACCCTCAGTGTGGAAAGGCTCCCGATCACTGTCAGGTTATCCACATGGGAATGTGCCAATGTGCTAATCTCCGGTGAAGGCCAAATCTAATGCTCTCCTGCAGTCGTAAAGCTTAACAATGTGGTTAGTAGCTCTGCACTCAGCCACAAAAAATGGTGACTTGGGGGTGGAACTCTATCCCTGGAAAGAAGTCAGAGCCTACAGGAGAGAAACTGCAGCTAAAGGTAGACAAGGAATGTTTGCCAATAAGAAAATACAAACTTGTAATTTGTACACTTAAAGCGGAACCCTTACAACAGAGATGGCCTTACTCTCTCCTAAAAATGAGTGGCTGATTCAGCCCATCCCGTTTTGGTAAACATTTTACATTAATAAATGAAATTAACAATTAACGTGGCTAAGGGCAACCTAGAGCAGGTCTCATGCGTCGGACCCAGTGACCTATTAGCCAGTGAAAATAGCCTCCAGATTGAAGCAAACACTTTGCTTCTGTGCAATCCAAGCCTTATAAATAAAGGAAACAAAGAGGCTGGGGCTATGAGGGAAAGTTCTACTGTTGCCGTGAGAATCATATTCCAGCATTTTGCCCTCCATTGCCTATGGGGCTGCCACCACCATCTCTACAGGAGAGTGTTTTCTGCTCAGTTTCTGTTACATACTCCTTCAGTTACTCTGAGGAGTTAATTGTGTGTATGTTTGCGGTTACTTTTCTTTAATATAAGAAATAAAAATGTGAACAGATGGTAAAGGATTAGGTGATTGACTCTGAGTGTCAGACAGCATGGAAGTGAGCTGTTTGCTAACACAAACAGATTTATCTCCCCTGTTCTTCTGGCACAATCAATGGTTTCCACTGCGTCTGGCATTCTAACTGAAGTCAGTGAGTACCATGGTGATTATGATGCTCAGGAACCAGAAATTCATTGTCACTGCTATCCCCAGGATCTTACACGGTCCCGTTCTTCATTCTCTCAACAAATTCAGTTCATTTCAATTCCCTAAGTCCTCTTTGCCATGGGGAGAACAGGGGAATGATAGTGAACCAAGACATTTAACCGGATAAATAAATTCAGAGAATTAGATCTACATCATTCCTCAGAAGAGAAGGCTGAGGAGTGACCTAATAGTGGTCTTTAAAATTATGAAGTGATTGATAATGTAGAGATAGAGTGCCGGATCTTTCTGTTCATACCCTGCGGTGTGTTCTGTGGCAGTGGATGCAGCCTACCATTTGCCAAGGTCCCACGGCTGTCAAAGAAGTTTCCCGTTGTTTGCACCCCTCCCTGCCAGAGAACCCGTGGTGGGAGTTCACCGTCATCGGGACTAGAGGATCCCGCCATTGTGAATGGGCAGAAAATTCCAGTCAGAGAAAATGGCAGAAACTAGAGCTCATTATTGTACTTACTGATGACCATCTTATATTGAAGAATTCAGGAGAGTGGTAAGAAATTGGAACACGCTACCATATGAAATAGCTAAGGTGAATGGGATGATGTATTTTACAGAAAACACATGAGGGGGAAAGACATGTCACAAGGATAATCATGGAGGGTTCATTTCCAGAAACGCTGCAGATTCCTAATCTTTTCTTCGCCATGTATTTATCAACGTTCTATCAAATACATCTGTCCTATTTACCTCAACTGCCCCAAAGGCAGAATTTTACTGCCCCTCCCACTGTTGGGATTTTCCAGTCCCACTGAAGTCAATGGCCTGAATGTTCACACTCCGGCGTACACACTTGGTGGGCCAGGAAGTGGGCAAGAAATGCACTTTTGGCCACAATCTGTCCTAGAGCACAATTTCACACTGGCCAATTAACGGGCAGCCAGCCTGGGCATGGCCAGGAAAGGTGGGAAGAGGGTGGGCACTGAGAGAAGTGACAGCGCAGGCGGGCATTTCCAACAAGTTCCCTGCATGCTGACAGCTGCCTCGGGGAAATGCAGAACTGTTCCAATGACATTTGCATGATCCATCATGCAGAATCAAGCAACTGGCAACATGACACATAACACCTCAAAGCTTCAAACATTTTCCTGTATTATATTTCACCCCGGAAGCTTTATCCCACCCTGTATTAGGAATGTTGAAAACGTGAATGCCGCCTGTCTGATTAGCCAATGTGCCAGGCTGAATAGCGTATGTGTTGGGTCCATTCATTCCTTTGAACAGACGAGGAGACAGCATTTTGTATGGGGTTTTAAAATGAATTTCTTTTATTGAACAGAACTTAAAGAAAATTAATTCATGACAGAAGTAGAGAAAAAGCAAAGTTTGAGACTGGCTTTCACTGCCACTCCCCTGTACTGAGACTTGAACACACTGATCTCGAAAACAAGCTGAAAACTGAACACACACTATATTTCAATTCTTATCTCGTTGTTGGAAATGTTTTTCCCATGCTGTCGCCGTTTAGAAAAACATGTATTGCAGTTGCTGTTGTTTGCCTGAATTGTGTGCCCTTCAGGAATGCAGTCAATTTTTAGCTACACTTTAGCCTTCTGAGTTTTAAAATGTAGCCAAGTTAGCAGTCTTTTTTTAAGCTTAGCAGAGTTAGTTACTTAGGCAGAAATATCTTAAACTTAAGCCTTTGCATAGATGAAGTCTTTGTGTAGACTGAAGCAAACGGAGCTGAGCATCTGAAAGAAATGGCGGAGGTGATAGTGGATGCCTTGATGATTATTTTCCAAACGTCGCTGGATTCCGGGGAACTGCCGGAAGATTGGAAAACGGCTAATGTTACGCCGTTGTTTAAGAAGGGTGGCAGGCAAAAGGCAGGGAATTATAGGCCGGTTAGTTTAACGTCTGTTGTAGGTAAAATGTTAGAATCCGTCATCAAGGAGGAAATAGCAAGGCATCTTGAGGGGAATTGCTTGGTAGAGCAGACGCAGCACGGTTTCGTTAAGGGGAAGTCGTGTCTGACAAATTTATTGAAGTTCTATGAGGATGTGTCTAGGGCGGTGGATAGAGGAGAGCCGGTGGATGTGGTCTTTCTTGATTTTCAGAAGGCGTTTGACAAGGTACCTCACAAGAGGTTATTGCAGAAGGTCAGGGGGCATGGAGTTGGGGGTAGGGTGTTAGCGTGGATAGAGGATTGGTTGTCAAATAGGAGGCAGAGAGTGGGGGTTAATGGGTGCTATTCGGATTGGCAGTTGGTGACTAGTGGAGTGCCGCAGGGGTCGGTGTTGGGGGCCTCAGCTATTTACCATTTATATAGATGATCTGGAGGAGGGAACCGAGTGTATGGTGTCGAAATTTGCTGATGGCACCAAGATTGGTGGAACAGCAAATTGCGCGGAGGGTGAGGAGAGTCTGCAGAAGGATCTAGATAGGCTGGGCGAATGGCCCAGGAACTGGCAAATGGAATTTAATGTTGGCAAGTGCGAGGTGGTCCACTTTGGTAGGAATAATGGTAGGAAGGACTATTACTTACGGGGCGAAAAACTGCAGCAGGTGACGGTGCAGAGGGACCTCAGGGTCCTTGTGCATGAGTCGCAAAAACCCAGCCTGCAGGTGCAGCAGGTGGTCAGGAAGGCTAATGGGATGCTGGCCTTCATAGCGAGGGGGATTGAATATAAAAGTAGGGAGGTCTTGCTGCAGCTGTATAGGGCATTGGTGAGGCCGCAGCTGGAGTACTGTGTGCAGTTTTGGTCGCCGCACTTACGCAAGGATATTTTGGCTTTGGAGGGAGTGCAGAGGAGGTTTACTAGGCTGATACCGGAGTTGAGGGGGTTGAGCTATGAGGAGAGGTTGAATAAACTAGGCTTGTACTCATTAGAGTTTAGAAGAATGAGGGGAGATCTCATTGAGACATGTAAGATGATGAATGGGATGGGTAGGATAGAGGTGGAGAGACTCTTCCCACTCAGAAAGGACAGTAGGACTAGGGGGCACAGCCTCAAGATAAAGGGGGGGCGGTTTAGAACGGAGTTGAGGAGGAACTTCTTCACTCAAAGAGTGGTGAGGTGGTGCCCGTTGAGGTGGTGGAGGCTGCCTCGCTAAATATTTTTAAGACGCGGGTTGATGGGTTTTTGATAAGCGAGGGGATTAAGGGTTATGGGGAGAGGGCGGGAATGTGGAACTGAGCCACGACAGATCAGCCATGATCTTATTGAATGGCGGGGCAGGCTCGAAGGGCTAGATGGCCTACTCCTGCTCCTATTTCTTATGTTCTTAGACATAGGATCTCTCAGCATGCCATGTGAAATTACAGCCAATTGCATGCTTTATGAGATTAATAGCCCCTTCAATGGTTGGCAGATGGCTACCGACGCACATGTGTGCCTTCTAACCAAAGTATCACGTGAGAGAGCCATAGCATCAGGAGGTGTGCCCAATGTTGTCTCAAAAACTTGCCAGGTCAAGCTCCATAAACATCTGCCTAAGGGACCTTTGGGTGGCTTGCCACATTTTATGGCCCTGCCACTGCCACCCATCCTCATGTGATGAAATAGGGTGGGTGAAGATTTATGTGGAGCACAAGCATCAGTCTAGACCAGCTAGGCCAAATGTCCTGTTTCTCTGCTGTGAACATCATTGTTCCCGTGAGCCACGTCTAGGGTGGGATTGAAAAGATGCCTTCAAAGTGACCCATCGGATCATCCTATCAGCAAAGACCTGTCGCACATCACAGGATAATCAAAAAGGGTTCATTTCAAGAAACAGCAAATTTAAAACTTAGCTGAGAAAGGCACTGACATGTCCTTGAACGTTCTCACCACCGCTCCACTCATTCTGGGGTTTGTGAAATGAGCCCTTTTCTGTGCTCCCATTCCTCACCCAAGCAGCCATTCTTCATGCATGAATCAAGAAAATGAATGCTGACAGGCTAGTTGACCATGAGGAGGGAGAGCAGTACCTCTGTAAAGTAACTAGTCCTAAGCAATAAGTTCTCACCATGCCAACATCACTCTCAAGCACAAGAATAAAGAAAATAAAATTGTCAGTGTTCCAGTGCCACATTTCATTGTTTGTTAATTTGTTGTGTCATTATGGTTCTGAGTTCAGCTGTCACAACCAACTATTGCAAAATGTTCAGTAGAGGAAAGTTAGTAAGCAAAATGAGATGACAGTTAATGTAAAATAGTATACTTAACTATACTGGGTAACCATGAATTATACTCCTTGACAATGAGGTTGAGAAACGTTCTGATAATCGAGAAATTAAAAATAATAGGTTAGAAAGTGAATGACTCTTAACTTGAAAATCCAGAATCTTGTTTGAACTGAACCAGTTAAAAGTAAATCCAGAGAAAAAAACCAAAGGGTTGAGACAATGTCAAACACAGTGCTTCAAAAAACACATGATGCAGAATCAGTTGACACACTTAAAAAGGAGATAAATGGTTATTTATTTGCAAAGTAAATTTGCCTCTCCCCAGCACTATAGTCTCTTCCATTCCTAAAATCCATTAAGATCTCTGCACTGCCCTAATTCTGGCCTCTTGCACATTCCCAGTTTTCATCCTCCCACCATTGGCAATCATGCTTCTCCCCTAGACTCTGGAATTCCTTCCCTAAACCCCATCACATCCATCTTCCCCACTTCCTTTAAGTCATTCCTTAAAACCTATTGCCTTGACAAGCTATTGGTCATCTGTCCTAACATCTCTGTACGTGGTTTGGTATCAAATTTTGACTGATTACACTCTGATGAAACACGTTGTGATGTTTTTGCTTTGTGAAAGCACATTGAGTGAGCAGTTAATAAAGTGTATGGTATCTTAAGCTTTATAGTCCAAAGCCTTTTAGCTTCTTAGCCAAAAAATGTACAGGTTAGGTTGATTGACCAAGCTATATTTCCCCTTGGTGTCAGGGGGATTCACAGGGCAAATATATGGAGTGACGTGGATAGGGCCTGGGTGGGATTGTTGTCAGTGCAAGCTCGGTGGGCCAAATGGCCTCCCTCTGCACTGTAGAATGTTATGATTCTATTAGGGGCACTGAGTACAAGAGTAAGGAGGTCATGTTGAACTTGTAGAAGGCACTAGTTATGCCTCGTCTGGAGTACTGCATCCCATTCTGGGTGTCAGATGTGAAGGCATTGGACAGAGTACAGAGCAGATTCACAAGACTGATTCTAGGAATAAAGAACTGTCGCTGTGAGGATAGATTGGAGAAGTTGGAACGGACTTCCTTGGAGAAAAAAGGCTGAAAGGAGACTTGGTGAAGATAGTCAAGATCCTGAGGGGTATGGGCAGAGTAACCAGTGAGAAACTGTTCCCAATCAAGGAGTAGAGGGCACAGATTCAAAATAATTAATGAAAAGAGTAAAAGTGATATGAGGAAACCTTCTTTCACTCAGAGGGTGGTTGGAGTCTGGAATGAACTTCCTGAGAGGGTGGAGGAGGCAGGTTTGATTGAAATATTCAAAAGGAAACTGACTTACAGCCTGAAGAGAAAGAATGTGCAAGGTTAAGGGATAAGGCAGGAGAGTGGGACAAGGTAGAATGCTCTTTCAGAAAGTCAAAGAGCTAAGACAGCCTCAATGGGCCGAATAGCCTCCCTCTGCACTAAAGATTCTGTGACGTAAAAACAAGTTCTTGTTGTAAGGCTTTTAAGTGATATGGAGATGGGGTAGGGAGTAAGGTTTGTAGCTACAATGTCAGATCAGGCTCAATAGACCACATGGCCTGGTCTTGACTGTATTTGTGTTCCTACAGCAGGGATGTCAGCAGTCTGTGTGAATGTGTCAACTGACTGTTCATCTTTTTGCAGAATACCAGCTGTCCGCAGCAAAGGAGAAGGAATCCGTTCCTGATCTGGCCAACCAAAAAGCAGAAGGTGGTTATGCAGCGTTTAGGAAAATTGCGCTCGCTTTGCCTCCAGCCTTCTATCGCCCCTTCATGATTCTTGATGAGCTGGAAAAGGTGAGAGCTTCAAAGCTGACGTGCTTCTCAACTGGCCCCACAAGATTAAAGCAAAATACTGCAGACGCTGGAAATCTGAAATAAAACTTGAAGGGTTGCAAGTGTTCAGCACGTCTGGCAGCATCAGTGACAAGGGAAACAGAGTTAAATGTTGGAATTTTACTGCCTTGCCCGTCATGAATTTGGAGTGGGCAAGGGGCGGACATCAAATATGTCCGTTGACCTCAGGCGGGAATTTCTGGTCTTGCTCGAGCGAGGCTGTAAAATCCCACCCAAAGTTTTGAGTCGATTATGACTTCTTTGGTACAGAAAAAGAGTTCTGAAGATGCGTCACATTCAACTCAAACCGTTAACTGTTTCTTCAAGGTGGCTTTTAAAATGCATCCAACCTATTCAATTGGGTGATGTTTTGTGATGAAGCTATCTCAGTTCTAGAGCAAGTATAGAATTATGAGCTGGTGCCACAACAAACATTCTTCCATGAGCATGTTCGGTCAGAATGGAGGGACCTTCACACACATAAGCGCAAGAACACATTTCCAAAATGATTCTCTACTCTCCTGACCAATATCATCCTTGATCTGCAGGGCTACTGGGATATTTCAGTCCACCAACATTTGTAAATAGCTTCAGAGCAGCTCTTAACCAACCTACCAAAGTGGAGTGCATAGGGAGCTCCTTCCTATTTATCTTTACTGGTTGACTGGGTAAGACTTAACTGAAAGTAACAGAGTTAATATTTATTCAATTTTGTATTTTCAAAATTCCATTTGAGATCCACTGGGCTGCACAGTGGCAGAGTGGTTAGCACAGCTGCCTCACAGTGCCAGGGACCCAGGTTTGATTCTTGGCTTGAGTCACTGTGTGGAGTTTGCACATTCTCCTTGTGTCTGCATGGGTTTCCTCCAGGTGCTCCAGTTTCCTCCCACGGTCTGAAATATGTGCTGGTTAGGTGCACTGACCTGGCCAGAGTGTGGTGACTAGGGGAATTTCACAATAACTTCATTGCAGTGTTAATGTAAGCCTTGCTTGTGACCCTAATAAATAAATAAACTTTAAATAAACACTCTGCACATTCCACCAGGTATCCTGGCTGACCTTTCCCAGCAAAGCCCCTTAGCACTCCATTGCCACAACAACTCACTCCCTGATCCCTTCCTGCTTTGGGAAACATCTCCAAAGTGCAGTCGTCTCGCACTGGATAATATACCAGAAAAGCAGGCAATTTGCCAATCATATGTTCCTGATGATTGCTAACTACCCCTGTTGGTATTGAAATTTCACACTTGAATCTTTAGATAGAATTGCTCAGTGTGGTGCTGCATTTATATAGCCCCTTTCCTGACTTCAGACAATTACAGCCAATGAAATATTCTTTGAACTGTTATAATGTAAGGAAATTTGTGCACAGCAAGTTCCTACCGCACCCCACCACCCGCACCCCTTTTCATCTACTGCAAGAAATCTATCTTGGTTGCACAGTATTATCACAATGGTTAGCACTGCTCCAGGGACCCGGGTTCAAGTATATCCTCGGGTGACTGTCTGTGTTGAGTTTGCACAATCTCCCCATGTCTGCATGGGTTTCCTCCAGGTGCTCCCACAGCCCGAAGATGTGCGGGTTAGGTTGACAGACCATGCTAAATTGACCTGAGTATTACAGAGATTAGCAGGGTAAATATGTGCAGTTACAGGGATAGGGCCTGGGTGAGATTGTTGTTGGTGCAGACTCGATGGGCTGAATGGCCTCCTTCTGCATTGTAGGGAGCCTATGATTCTATGAATTAAAACTCTTCATACATAAGTATAAGGAAAGATACACACAAACCATTAGGTACACTTCACATAATCCCAAGCACTTCACAGCATTCATCTGCCTTTTCAGTCATTCCCAAGGTTTTCTGTCCACACTAAACACAAATCCATCTGGAAAGAAGAATGTCTTAGAATCATGGAATCTACAGTGCAGAAGGAGGCCATTTGGCCCATCCAGCCTTAAAATAAGATTCTAACCTGAATGTGTCAGGAGGGTCATGACTCCCTCTTTGCAGGTTGTATAGAGGTGTACAAGGGGCAGATGGGAGCCTGACAATCAAAGACCAGTCGCAGGGAGTAATTGTTTATTTGTCCTGGCATCTGACAGTGAATTCTGTCATTCCAGATTATCCTGGTGGGGGAGTGGGAGATGGTGGTTTGGCAGAAGTTAAGCATCGATGAAGAGCTTTGTGAGTAGAGGGAGGCCACAGAGAGTGTGGAGGGGATGGCTGGTGGTCTGCACATTTAGTGCTGTAAGCAGCTTCCACCACAGCCCATATATTATTCAGTTAAACTAGCATGTGTTCCACAGGTGTTGGGAGGGAGTGGTGGAGCTGTGACTGTGGTTTTGCATCTTTTTTGCTGCAGGGGATAAAGATTTAAACTAGGAAAGGTGTATGTCAGCAGTTCCACACCAGCTGTACATAGCATTCTCTCAGCTTTGATCACACGTTTTAAACGCATATGGCAAAATGACAATCCCAGGTGGCATGAAAACCCTAATCGTGTGTCCAGAACTTGTTTAACTGCATATGTAGCGGAGTACTCAGTTCACTACTCGAACACCATAAAACAGTGACTGCTTTTATGTACATCCGATCACATCTCATCACCTTATCACATCTCACTGTGCTTCATGGGTTACTCTCCATTTACTTGCTGTGATTGTGAAGATGAACCTGGGTTTTTGCAAAGCAAAATCCCTACAAACAGCGATGGGTTAAGCAATCAGTCTCTTTTTGGTGGCGTACTGTAGGACGAGTGTCAGCTCTCCACATTAGTTCAAAATAACACATTAGGATGCCATCGCCATGGCAGCTTCAGTTTAATTACAGTCTCAGCCTGCTCAGCATTCTTTCTCAGGATGTGGGCATCACTGGCAAGGCAGGCATTTTATTATCCATCCCTAGTTGCCCTAAGAGGGTGGTAGTGGTAGTCCATCTCCTAATAGGCTGCTGAAGAAGTCATTAAGTGTCAACCACATTAGCGTGGGAATGGAGTCACATATAGGACCAGTCTGATTATAGACGACAGGGTTTCTTCTCTAAAAGACTTTGGTGAATGTGTTGGATTATGTTACAACTAGCCCTGTTGAGCTACATTTTAAATGTATTATTTGCACTGACAAACTGCACCTCTGCTTTGGGCACTAATCCCCCTTTGAGTTTGCAGGGCGGCACGGTGACACAATGGTTAGCACTGCTGCTTCACAGCGCCAGGGACCTGGATTCAATTCCTGGCTTGTGTCATCGTCTGTGTGGAGTTTGCACTTTTCCCCCTGACTGCGTGAGTTTCCTCTGGGTGCTCCGGTTTCTTCCCACAGTCCAAAGATGTGTGGGTTAGGTTGATTGACCATGTTAAATTGACTCTAGTGTTGGGGGGATTGGCAGGGTAAGTATGCGAGGTTACGGAAATAGGGCCTCAGTGGGATTGTGGTCAGTATAGACTCAATGGGCTGAGAGGCCTTCTTCTGTACTGTAGGGATTCTATACCTTAGGTTAAGAACATAGAAGTAGGACTAGGCCATTTAGCCCTTGGAACCTGTGCTACCCTTCAAATAGATCATGATTCATCTACTTCAACACCATTTTCCCGCACCAGCCCCTTATCTTCAATATCTCAAAATCTATCAGTCTCACTATCTTCTGATTGACAACATTCCTCCTCATCTCAGTCTTAAGTAGCCTACTTCCTATTCTGAGATTGACCCCCCCGTTCTGGACTACCACCACCAACACCCACCCCAGCCAGAGGAAATATCTTTCCTGCATCTGAGCACTATACAAATTTTGTATGCATTAATAAGATTATGTGTCATTCTTTTCAATCTCAAAAATACAGGCCCAATCCCCTTAATCTCTCCTCATCCTGGTGAACCTTTGTCACTCCTTCTATGGTAAGTATATCCTTCCTTAGGTAAGGAGACCAAAACAGTCCACAATACTCCAGGTGTGGTCTCACCAAGGCCCTGTACAGCTGCAGCAAGGCTTTTTTACTCCTGCATTCAAATCCTCTAGCAATAAAGAGCAACATATGATTTGCCTTCCTAAATATTTGCACCTGCATATTAACTTTCAGTGACTTATGAACACGGACACACAGTTCCCTTTGCACATAAACACTTCCCAATCCCTCAGAATTTAGCAAGTGCCCTAGATTTCTGATTTTCCTACCAAAATAGATAACTTCTTTCTGCTCTGTTCTTGCCCATTCACTTAGCCTATCCAAGTCTCCTTGAATCCTTTTGCATTTTCTTCAAAGCTCAGAATCCACCTAGCAAACTTGGAAAGATTACACTTGGTCCCTGCATCCAAATCATTTTTGCAGATTGTGAATTGCTGAGCCCCAAGTGCCTTTCCACTCATCATAGTTTGCAGGGTGACTTAGAAAGGTTGCAGAGCTGGGCCGCGAGGTGGCGGATGGAGTTTAATGTGGAGAAGTGTGAGGTAATTCATTTCGGTAGGAATAACAGATGTGTTGAGTATAGGGCTAACGGGAGGACTTTGAATAGTGTGGAGGAGCAGAGGGATCTAGGTGTATGTGTACATAGATCCCTGAAAGTTGGGAATCAAGTAGATAAGGTTGTTAAGAAGGCATACGGTGTCTTGGCGTTTATTGGTAGGGGGATTGAATTTAGGAGTCGCAGCGTCATGATGCAACTGTACACAACTCTGGTGCGGCCGCACTTGGAGTATTGTGTGCAGTTCTGGTCCCCACATTACAGGAAGGATGTAGAGGCTTTGGAGAGGGTGCAGAGGAGGTTTACCAGGATGTTGCCTGGTATGGAGGGGAGATCCTACGAGGAGAGACTGAGAGATTTGGGGTTGTTTTCACTGGAAAGAAGGCGGCTAAGAGGGGACCTTATTGAAACATATAAGATGATTAGAGGTTTAGACAGGGTGGATAGTGATAGCCTTTTTCCTAGGATGGAGAAAGCTAGCACGAGGGGGCACGGCTTTAAATTAAGGGGGGGTAGTTATAGGACTGATGTCAGGGGTAGGTTCTTTACCCAGAGGGTGGTGAGGGACTGGAATGCCCTGCCTGCTACAGTTGTAAATGCGCCTAGTTTGGGGGCGTTTAAGAGATCTGTGGATAGGTTTATGGACGAAATGGGATTGGTTTAGATTAGTGGGTTAGTGTTGTTTTTTTTTAAAAAGCTGGTCGGCGCAACATCGTGGGCCGAAGGGCCTGTTCTGCGCTGTAATGTTCTATGTTCTATGTTCTATAGCCTGCCAACCTGACAATGACCCTTCTATAATGATTTGTTTTTTCCTGTCTGTTTACCAATCCTCGATCTGTGCCAGTCTACTATCCCAAATCACATGTCCCAGTTTTGCTTACTATCCTCCTGTGTGAGACCTTCTCAAAATTCACATCCACATCCACTGGTTCACCCTTATCTAGTCTGCTAGTTATATCCTCAAAAGATTCTAACATGTTTGACAAACATGATTTGCCTTTCATAAATTCTCATTGCCTCTATCTGGTCCTATTGTTATTTTCTAAGTATTCAATTATCACTGATGAAGGAGCAGCGCTCTGAAAGCCTGCGGTTCCAAATAAACCTGTTGGACTTTAACCTGGTCTTGTGAGACTGTGTAAATATAAGCCTATTTGTGACTAATAAATAAACTTTTAACTTGTTTTTGCTTGAGGCACACACGTCAAATCAGTGAGGTGGCAAGCCCGTGACCTCCTTGCCCATCCCCAAGCTGACCTTCACAACATGCTGGTTTGGTAGGCAGCAAAATCAGTCAGTCCACCACTTGTAAATAAATAATTAAAGATCAATCAGGCTTGTTGGCAAGCCTGAATAATATGCTGTCCGTGCCTGTATGTAGCTGATGTGGACTGTAGTGAGCAGACCATCTTTTAATGCCTAGATGAAAAAGGGCAGAGAAGATGGGGTGGGGTGGGGCTTTATTTGGAGAAGTGTCCTGCACTCACAAGGGGAACCTCCCCCCCACCAAAACATACCCCCCACTCTTACCTTCTGCGTTGTGTACCCTCCAAAACTTAGCACCCCCCAAACCAAAATTCTTCCTGGGGCTCTCTGATCCCTCCCCATCTAAAAAAATCCCAGGATTAAATTTTCTGGGGCAGCCAAGATCTTGTCCATCCTCCTTCATGCAGTCCCGGTAATATATGTTAGAATCCTACAGTGCAGAAGGACGCCATTCGGCCCATCGAGTCTGCACCAACCACAATCGCACCCAGGCCCTATCCCCATAACCCTACTTTCTACCCAGCTAATCCCCCTGACAATAAGGGGCAATTTAGCATAGCCAATCAACCTAACCCACACATCTTTGGACTTGGGACCGGAGCACCAGAGGAAATCCACGCAGACAGAGGGAGAATCTGCCAGGACTGCTGAAGCTGTCAGCCAATCATAAAATCATAGAGTCATAGAGGTTTACAGCATAGAAACAGGCCCTTCGGCCCAACTTGTCCGTGCCACCCTTTTTTAAAACCCCGAAGCTAATCCCAATTGCCCGCATTTGGCCCATATCCCTCTATATCCATTACACTCATGTAACTATCTAAATGTGTTTTAAAAGACAAAATTGTACCTGCCTCTACTACTGGCAGCTTGCTCCAGACACTCACCATCCTCTGTGTGAAAAAATTGCCCCTCTGGACACTTTTGTATCTTTCTCCTCTCACCTTAAACCTGTGCCCTCTAGTTTTAGACTCCCCTACCTTTGGGAAAAGATATTGACTATCTAGCTGATCTGTGCCCCTCATTATTTTATAGACCTCTATAAAATCACCCCCCAGCCTCCTGTGCTCCAGAGAAAAAAGTCCCAGTCTATCCAACCTCTCCTTATAACTCAATCCCTCAAATCCCGGGAGCATTCTAGTAAATCTTTTCTGTACTCTTTCTAGTTTAATAATACTCTTTCTACAATAGGGTGACCAGAAATGCACACAGTATTCTAAGTGTGGCCTTACCAATGTCTTGTACAAGTTCAACAAGACATCCCAACTCCTGTGTTCAACGTTCTGACAGATGAAACCAAGCATGCTGAATGCCTTCTTCACCACTCTGTCCACCTGTGACTCCACTTTCAAGGAGCTATGAACATGTACCCTTATATCTCTTTGTACTGTAACTCTCCCTAATGCCCTACCATTAACTGAGTAAGTTCTGCCCTGGTTCAGTCTACCAAAATGCATCACCTTGCATTTGTCTAAACAATCAGATTGGCCATCAGCTCCCAAGGGCAGAACTATCCTACTGAGGGGCAGAATTCCCATTTTGAACCAATTCAGCCTGCCCCTGTGTTTTGTGTCTGCTGGGCAGGTTTCCTCTAGTTCTATCAGCTTCTAGCTGACATTCCTTCTGCTCCCCCCCCAACTCTGTAAAGTGCAGCCCCTGATTTAGATTAATTCTTTCATGAGGTGAGGGCATTGTTGATAACACTAGCATTTGTCACCCATCTCTAATTGTCCTTGAGCTGCTTTCCTGTAACAGAGTAATCTCCCTGTAATGGTACTCCCACAGTGCCATTAGGGAGGGAGATCCGGGACTTTGACCCAGTAACATTGAAAGAATGGTAAAATAGTTCCAAGTCAGAATGGTGTGAGATTTGGAAAAACATTTGGAGAAGGTGATGTTCCTACACATCTGGGCAGCACAGTGGCCCAGTGATTAGTACTGCTGCCTCACAGCATCAGGGACACAGGTTCAATTCCAGCCGCGGTCACTGTCTGTGTGGAGATTGCACATTCTCCCTCTGTCTGCATGGGTTTCCTCCGGGTGCTCCAGTTTCCTCCCATAATCCAAAGATGTGTGGGCTAGGTTGATTGGCCACGCTAAATTGACCCTAGTGTCAAGGGACTAGAGGGTAAATATATGGGGCTATGAGAATGGGGCCTGGATGGGATTGTGGTCAGTGCAGACTCGATGGACTATATGGCCTCCTTCTGAATTGTAGGATTCTATAATTTGATTCTGCTGCCCTTGTTCTTCTGGATAGTAGAGGCTACTGCTTTGAAAGATGCTGTCGATAGTATCTTGGTGAATAGCTCCAGTGCATCTTGTAAATGGTACATAAATTTAGTGATGGAGGGAAGATCGCTGTCAAGCATTTTGTTATTGGAGCTTACACTCATCCAGGCAAAGGATAAGAATTCCATCGCATTCTTGACTTGTGCCTTGCAGATTGTGGAAAGGCTTTGGGGAGTCAGGAGGAGAATTCTTGTCATTGAATTAACAGCTTCTAACCTATTCCTGCAGCCACAGTGTTTCTATGGGTGGTCCAGTTCAGTTCAGTTCTGGTCAGTGGTCATCCCCAGGCTGCTGATGATGAGTGACTCAGTGTTGGTAATTCTATTGAACATCAAGGGAAGAAGATTTGATTGTCTCTTGTTGGAGATGATCATTACCTGACACGTTTGTGGCACAAACATTATTTGCCACTTACTGGCCCAAATTACAGAGTTGAACAAGACGTCATTGCACTTTGTGTCACATAAGTGACTGTCTTAACTTCTTAAATGCAGAAATCAAGCAAGAAGTTGAGCAGCAGAGCACTGAATGGAAGAGCAACAGCCTCACAGGAGAAGCTATCAGAGAGCAGGTGGGTGTGAGTTACAGCTTAACCAGTACATGAGCCTCAGTGTAGCACTTAACTCAGTGCCCTGTGCCTGGGGAGAAGCAGCAAACAGTTGTTAACTCATTTTCTGCAGTAACAAGCTGCTAGTCTGGGGAGCAAGCAAGGACTGTCAGGTTGCCGAGGTGACGATAACTTGATGAGCTGCTTTTGCACAGTGTATTACAGAAGCACTTAGAAACCTTTAGGTAGAGTGCTCCACAGAGTACCAACATCATAAAAATAATTACAGATCTCAGTGTGGGTAGCAAAAATAATTCTAAAAGGTCATGGCAAATGCTAGAAATACAGAGTGGGTCTGTCAGGGGCGGTAAGGACAAACAATGGGTTAATGCTTTGGACAGAGGCTGCAATTTAGCTGTCTTTTGGTGCCATATTAGTGGCACATTGACAGCTGCAATATAGTATACTCGCCAGCTTTGCTAAGCCCCTTAGCTGTGATCTGCTGGGTCGCTGCTGGGATCCCGGTCTCTGTCTATAGCTGTTGACAGACCAGCATTGTGTGCAATTAGAGATAAAAACATCGCACAATGCAGAAAGCTCAGGCTTCACCTTCAGAGAGGGGCTGGCTGACACCGTAAAACTGTCCTTTCACCTCTAGCTCAGACCTGGTTCACCGAGGTGGAACAAAAGTCACCTCATCTGCTGCTGCTCGCTGGCTGCAGGTGTCCAAAACTAATTGCTTTCACGCTGTTGGGCTGATTTTACAAACTGACGCTCCCGGCGGGGAGCGTGGCACACCGGAACAGGTAGTGGGAAATTACCAGCGGGCAAGGCCCAGTGCCAGGATTCTGCATTCATCAAATCACCCTTACCTCACTGCAGCCAACTCAGATTCTCTCCTATTGTGTTGTATCATACAGTCACAAACCTATTGGTCTGTAATTTCACTATCAGGATAAGGAAATATAAAAGCATGATACAGTCCTGCATACTTGCCATCCACTGCTGGCAGCCGTGCCTTCAGCTGTCTGGGCCATAAGCTCTGGCATTTCCTCTCTAAACCTCTCCACCCTATTCCCTCCTCTTTTAAGACATTCAATAAAATCTACCTCTTTGGTCACCTGTCCTGGCGACTTGGGTGTCAGACTTTGTCGATTCTGCTGCTGTGAATTGCCTCGGGACATTTAACTAAATTAACAGCGCAATAGAAATTCAACAAACACAGAAAATGCTGGAAAATCTCAACAGGTCTGACAGCACCTGTGCAGTAAAAAGTCTGACCTCTGACTTTCGGATAAGCGTTCTCCAAGGCGGCCTTCACGACACACGACAGCACAGAGTCGCTGAGCAGAGACTGATAGCCAAGTTCCGCACACATGAGGGTGGTCTCAACAGGGATCTTGGATTCTTGTCGCACTATCTGTAACCCCCGTGACTTGCCTGGGTTTGCAAAACCTCACTTACTGTGCTGTCTGGAGACAATACACATCTCTTTAACCTGTGATCAGTGCTCCTTCCACACATATTGTCAGCCACTTTAGGACTTGAACAGCAGGTTAGGTGTAAAGATTTGCATCTAATCAGTAATCTGTAAACTGTCTGTGCTTCATATACTCTGTCTGAGGCCAGAACTCTCCATTCACCTGTAGAAGAGGGAAACCCCTCGAAAGCTAGTGAGTTTACTATCAAATAAATCGGTTGGACTAAAACCTGGTGTTGTCAGACTTTTTACTGTGTTTACCCCAGTCCAACGCCGGCATATCCACATCATGAGCACCTGTGCAGACAGAGCGGACCTCACATCTGAGACACTAACACGCACATGAATGCAAGCCCACCAACACATACATATGAATGCACATACACAAACACACACACACATCTCTACACACGCACACCAACATGCATGCAAATAAGAACATAAGAACATAAGAACATAAGAAATAGGAGCAGGAGTAGGCCATCTGGCCCTTCGAGCCTGCCCCGCCATTCAATAAGATCATGGCTGATCTGTCGTGGCTCAGTTCCACTTTCCCGCCCTCTCCCCATAACCCTTAATCCCCTCTCTTATCAAAAACCCATCAACCCGCTTCTTAAAAATATTTAGCGAGGCAGCCTCCACCACTTCAACGGGCAGAGAATTCCAGAGATTCACCACCCTTTGAGTGAAGAAGTTCCTCCTCAACTCCGTTCTGAACCGCCCCCCCTTTATCTTGAGGCTGTGCCCCCTAGTCCTACTGTCTTTTTTGAGCGGGAAGAGTCTTTCCACCTCTATCCTATCCATCCCATTCATCATCTTATACGTCTCAATGAGATCTCCCCTCATTCTTCTAAACTCTAACGAGTACAAGCCTAGTTTATTCAGCCTCTCCTCATAGCTCAACCCCCTCAACTCCGGTATCAGCCTAGTAAACCTCCTCTGCACTCCCTCCAAGGCCAAAATATCCTTGCGCAGGTGCGGCGCCCAAAACTGCACACAGTACTCCAGCTGCGGCCTCACCAATGCCCTATACAGCTGCAGCAAGACCTCCCTACTTTTATATTCAATCCCCCTCGCTATGAAGGCCAGCATCCCATTCGCCTTCCTGACCACCTGCTGCACCTGCAGGCTGGGTTTTTGCGACTCATGCACAAGGACCCCGAGGTCCCTCTGCACCGTCGCCTGCTGCAGTTTTTCGCCACGTAAGTAATAGTCCTAAATACACTAACACACATGAATGCACGCACACAAACACAGATAAATTCTAAAACACTCATAAATGCACATATACAAACACAGCAACATATGCATGCGTGCACATAAATGCACCAAGAAACATATGAACGCACACAAGCACACATGAATGCAAACAGAGCAACACATACATGAATGCAAACACACAAAGACACCAACACACCAACACCCTCATTAATGCATGCATGCAAACATACACATGCACACAAACGCATTAGTGAATACACACACAAACACACCAACACACTAGGCAATGGCCTTGTGGTCTTATCACCAGACTATTAATCCAGAAATTCAACTCATGTTCTGGGGACCTGAGTTGAAATCCTGCCACAGCAGATGGTGGAATTTGAATTCAATTTTTAAAAATCTGGAATTAAGAATCTACTGATGACCATGAAACCATTGTCGATTGTCAGAAAAACCCATCTGGTTCACTAATGTCCTTTAGGGAAAGAAATCTGCTATCCTTATCCAGTCTGGCCTGTGATTCCAGAGCCACAGCAATGTGGTTGACTCTTAAATGCCCTCCAAGGGCACCTAAGGATGGGCAATAAATGCTGGTGGCACTTAGCACCAGCCAGCGACGCCCATATCCCACAAATTAATAAAAAATGAATGGGATCAAACGTTATGGAGAGAAAGCAGGATTAGGCTATTGAGTTGGACGATCAGCCATGATCATGATGAATGGCAGAGCAGGCTCGAAAAGCCAGATGGCCTCCTCCTGCTCCTATCTTCTATGTTTCTACACAAACACACCAATGCATACATGAATGTGTGCATATACTTAGTAAGAAGTCTCACAACATTAGGTTAAAGTCCAGCAAGTTTATTTGATAGTAAACCCACTAGCTTTCAGGGTTTGCCCTTCGTCAGGTGAGTGGAGAGTTCTGGTCACAAACAGAGCGTATAAAGGCACACACAGTTTACAGAATACTGATTAGAATGTGAGTCTTTACAGCTAATCAATTTTTAAAGGTGCAGACAAGTGAAATGTTGCAAGCCCAGGCAAGTTATGGGGGTTACAGATAGTGTGACATGAACCCAAGATCCCAGTTGAGGCCATCCTCATGTGTGCGGAACTTGGCTATCAGTTTCCGCTCAGCGACTCTGGGCTGTCATATGTCGTGAAGGCTGCCCTGAAGAATGTTTACCTGAAGATTAGAGGCCGAATGCCCATGACCGCTGAAGTGCTCACCAACAGGAAGGGAACAGTCTTGCCTGGTGATTGTTGAGCAGTGTTCATTCATCCATTGTCGTAGCATCTGCATGGTCTCCCTAATGTACCATGCTCGGGACATCCTTTCTTGCAGCATATCAGGTAGACAACGTTGGCTGAGTTGCAAGAGTATGTACCATGTACTTGGTAGATGATGTTCTCATGTGAGATGAAGGCATCCGTGTTGATGATCCAGCATGTCTTGCAGAGGTTCCAATGTGCCACAGCGAAAAACTGCACCGACATCCTCAGCAGACAAACACAGGACATGGTGGACAGAGTACCCTTCGTTGTCCAGTACTTCCCCGGAGCGGAGAAGCAACAACATCTTCTACAGTGTCTTCAACATGTCGTTGATGAAGATGAACATCTCAGATGAATGAATACCGCTCGACGATCACCAGGCAAGACTGTTCCCTTCCTGTTGGTGAGCACTTCAGCGGTCATGGGCATTCGGCCTCTGATCTTCGGGTAAACATTCTCCAAGGCAGCCTTCATGACGCACGACAGCACAGAGTCGCTGAGCAGAAACTGATAGCCAAGTTCCACATGCGAGGATGGCCTCAACCAGGATCTTGGGTTCATGTCACACTATCTGTAACCCCCATGACTTGCCTGAACTTGCAACATCTCACTTACTGTCCTGTCTGGAGACAATACACATCTCTTTAACCTATGCTTAATGCTATCTCCACTCACATTGTCTGCACCTTTAAAAATTGATTAGCTGTAAAGACTTGCATTCTAATCAGTATTCCATAAACTGTGTGTGCCTTTATATGCTCTGTTTGTGACCAGAACTCTTCACTCACCTGACGAAAGGGCAAACCCCGAAAGCTAGTGGGTTTACTATTAAATAAACTTGTTGGACTTTAACCTGGTGTTGTGAGACTTCTTATTGTGTTTACCCCAGTCCAACGCCAGCATCTCCACATCATGCATATACTTACACATGACAGTAGCAAACACCACAATTCCATGTGCTTCTGGTACCTAATACTTCATAGTTTGGCCACTTTTCATGAGTGGGCAGTTCATTCCGATTTTCTATTTGATTCCATCATAGCAAGTTGTCTTCTAGAAATAAGGGAAGGAAATTAGCAAATAAGTAAACGGTAAATAAAGCACAACAGCAGTGCATGTTAAATAATTTAAGCAGTTCACAGGTTTTAATCTGCAGTCTGGAAACTAGCTGGGGATATGCTTGCTGTTCTGATTTCCCTGCCCACACAGTGGGGCCATAAAAGTATTCTGCAGTGTATCTGTCGCAGTCAATTCATGCTGAGAAATGTGTTGTGGCAACAATGCACTTAGCACCTCATGTAGTAATGTTGTCTGGCAGGCTGGTCACAGCAGGTAAACTCTGTGACATCACCCCGTCTCACAGCAGAGTGAGCAAGTGCAGCCCTGGGACAGGAATGTATTAAATGCAAATAAATGGGACCTTAGAACATAGAGGTAGTATAAAGCAAACACCAAATTTTGGACATTTTTATTACAGATACATAAACAGAGTTGATGAATTTCAATGTTTATAGCAACTAAGTAAATAATCTGTACTCTATAAAATCTAACAGAGCTGCTTGAATATTTAACTCTCACAGGGATTTAAGGGGGGGTCCAACATCTTTCATTTTGTTTCTGGTGTAAAATTGTAATTCTGCAACAATAAAAGAAATCAGTCATCAATTAGTGGGACCAGTTAAAAATATTGGTTGTCACTTTGCCATCTTACGCGGTGCATTTTTTCTGATACCTCATTTCTTGCCTTGAGTAAATATCATGCACATTCGCTCACCTCTGCTGCCCCCATCCTCAACCACCCTATCACAAACTATGTGGAGTTATTGTTATACAGGATGGAATTGTTAGGCAGTCATCTATCACATCAATCTAAGTGGAGAGTATTTCAGACTCTTCGACTATGTGAAGGGGGCAGTGCCTTTATCAATATGATAAGTTTAAGTTTATTAGTGTCACAAGCAGGCTTTCATTAACACTGCAATGAAGTTACTGTGAAAATCCCCTAGTCATCACACTCAGGTGCCTGTTCGTGTACTCTGAGGGAGAATTTAGCACGGCCAATACATCTAACCAGCATATCTTTCTTCAGACTATGGGAGGAAACCGGAGCACCCAGAAGAAACACACGCAGATATGGGGAGAATGTGCAGACTCCACCCAGACAGTGACCCAAACTGGGAATCAAACCTGGGTCCCTGGCGCTGTGAGGCAGTGGTGCTAACCACTGTGCCATCATGCCACCCCAATACCTGTCACTTGCCCCAGGGACAATTGCTGTTGCTGGAAATTTTGCCAGGTAGTGCCAGGTGGAACTAGCCACTTCATCAGATGGAAGGAGAGAGGGATATGTGTATATTTAAGGCTGAGCTGGATAGATTTTTTGATCTAAGGGAATCAAGGGTTACAGGGAAAAGGCAGGAATGCGGACATGAGGAATGTCAGATCAGCCATGACCCTATTCAATGGCGGAGCAGGCTTGAAAGGCCGAACGGTCTAATCCTGCTCCTATTTCTTATAGTCCTCTTATGGTCTTATGGGAGGGAGTTCCATATTGATAATCAGACCCAGTCTCATAATGTAGGTGCAGATGCTCATGTTTCTGGTAGTGAATGGGGACGAAATATAAAGGTGATAGTCTCCCAACTGTAGATCCTTAAATTTCATGGGGCAAATCACCTACCCCAAAGAATTTTTTTAAATATTTGTTCTTAAGATGTGATTGTTACTGGCCAGGCCAGCATTTATTGCCTACTCCCCTTGAGAAGATGGTGTTGGCGGCCTTCTTGAAGTTCTGCAGTCGACATGGAGAAACTATCCTGTTAGATATGGATTTCCAGGATTTTAACCATGTGATGTTGAAGGAGTAGCCATCAGATGTTCAAATCGTAGGGATTTCATGACGATGGACTAGTGGTATTATCATTAGATTATTAATCCAGAAACTCAGCAAGTGTGCTGGGGACCTGGGTTCAAATCCCACCATGGCAGATGGTTGAATTTGAATTCAATTAAAAAAACCTGGAATTAAGAATCTACTGATGACCATGAAACCATTGTCGATTGTCTGGTTCACTAATGTCCTTTAGGGAAGGAAATCTGCCATCCTTACCGCGTCTGGCCTACATGTGACTCCAGAGCCACAGCAATGTGGTTGACTTTCAACTAGGGATGGGCAATAAGTGCTGGCACTGCATGATAGTACACACTGCATGATGGTACACACTGCAGGATAGTACACATTGCATGATAGTACACACTGCATGATGGTACACACTGCATGATGGTACACAGTGCATGATGGTACACACTGCATGATGGTACACACTGCAGGATAGTACACACTGCATGATGGTACACACTGCATGATAGTACACACTGCAGGATAGTACACACTGCAGGATAGTACAGCCTGCATGATAGTACACACTACATGATCATACACACTACACAATAGAACACACTACGCTATGCTGCTGGTTTAAGGAGTGAATGTTTCAGGGGATGGATGGGCTGCAAATGCATATTTGGTATGGTGTAAAAGTGAACCACCATCCTCTAGACATGGGGCATCAGGCAGTCTCGGGTCCACAATACCATTTTGTTTTATTCCAAAGAAGATAGCTATCGTTCTTTCAGCAACATTCGAGGAAAACAGTCAAGCTTATACAGATCTCTGTTTGGAAATGGCCCTCCAATGAGCTATAGGGGAGTACAAAGCGTAGACACAGTAAATGCCAGCAGGGCAATGCACAAAGGGTATTTTGTGTCAATCCACACAAATTGTAAAAGGGCGGACACATCTCCTAACAGCTAGCAGAAAGACAGGATTATATCACGACTGTCAGCTGGGGAGTGATGCATGATTTGGGGATAGACTAAAGGGATCAAGATAAAAAGAAATCCATTAAAAATATCCAGATGGATATGATCTAAACGGTCCAGTGAAATTTTAAAGACTCCTCTGTCCATCTCCCATTAATACATTTGCTGCGAATCTGAATTTGCCTTCAGGCAGCACCAGTCTATAAAGAGCTACTGATTGGCTTTGTTGCATTGTGCGATGTACAGAGGCTGCACCCTCTGTGGCCCTGGTAATTTCACACTTAGCGTCTGATCTCTATTTAATCCTTCACCACAAATTTACATCCCTAAATCCCAACAGCCATCATTTACATTGAGCATTGTACTGAGTTCGAAACTGGTGAGTTGAGAGCCCACTTCACAGACTTCAGCCACACAAACTAGGCTGACACAGGAAATTACTTTGACAGAGGCACCATCCTTCTGATGAGACCTTAACCTAAGCTTGCCCTCCCAGGTGGACAGAAAAGATTCCACAGCACCGGTTATAAGAAGCACAGGGGAGTTCTCCCTGCCCTGGCCAATATTTATCTTTCAATCAGTGAAACTACAACAGATTACTTGGTCATTATGACTTTTGCTGTTTATGGGAATTTACTGAGTACAAATTGGCTATTGCAAATCCTACTTACAATGGTGACTACAATTCAAAAATTGTGAGCATTTTGGGATAGCCTGGAGTATGAAAAGTGGTGTATCAATGAAAATTGTTTTGTTTTACAAAACTGTTCAGTTTCCTTTGGTCAACTTTCCTCCCTCCTCTCCGAATGGCACTGATGCTCCCTGGCGCACAGTTTCATAGGGCAGGTCATTCTCGATCTCCAGTACTCCTTACTGCTGACCATGTGGGGGCTGAGACAATTATTGCTGCCTAAGCATCTGTCAGGGATATTACAGCTGAGCCTGATCCACACACACAGACACACACACACATGCATATGCATACTCACACATGCACACACACGCATATGTACACACACACACACACACATGTCCTTCCATGCGAGGTGCATTGGTTACAAATGAGCAGAGGCATCTTTTTCTTTCCCAGGGCCTTCTGATTCACCTTCCCAGGTAAGATCCACTAATGCCTGCCATGGGAATCGGAGCAGGCAAGGGGCAGACCATGGGAAGGTCCTTGATCTTGGCTGGGATTTTACGGTTTCAGGATGAGCGAGGCCGTAAAATCCCATGAAGAGTAAACAGGGGATGGAGTCTGAGATCCTTTCATGGGTCAGTCAGAGCCAGTTTCTCACAGGGCTGTGCATGCACCAACTGATCAAGTCAAAACTGATTTAAATCTCTGCAAATTACTTGCATTTTTAATTCAATTAGCAAAAATAACTCATGTCCCCTATGATGGTGGTGAAGTTGCTTTGGGCAAATGAAGCACATTTAAAAGCTGCCAAGGACATGAAGCTAATTATTCAATAGTCAATCAATCTGATGGTGATGCCACTCAGAAGAGATGTCATAGGAAATGTCAAGCTGAATTTTTGTTTTAAAATGCTTCATTACACAGCTAGTCCTCAGTTTACCTGGCTGCACGGGAAGTGTAAAATACAGATCTGAAAGCTATCTTATTACTTCAAATACATTTCTTTCAGTCTTTCTTCCTTTTCTAACAGTTTCCAATTCTCTTCTAAAGATGCAGTTTATATCCTTTAGAGATAGGGTTCCACCTGTTTCAGTTTCCGTTCTGGTGTCATCTGGGTCAGTGTGTCAGTCACTATTACTGGAGTCATTTCCGCTTATGTTGGGTCACTGTCCTGTGATGATATCCTTCCACTTACATAGACAATTCTATAGAGTCTACAGCACAAACGCAGACCATTTGGCACAAAAGTTTAAAGTTTTTATTTATTTCAGTTCAGCAAAAGGCCCTGGAAAAGAAAAAAATGTCTATGCTCATTTGTAACCAATGCACCTCGCACGGCAGGATGTGTGCGTGCGTGCGTGCGTGTGTGCATGTGTGCGCGTATGCGTGAGTGTGTGTGTGAGACAAGTAGGCTTACATTAACACTACAATGAAGTTACTGTGAAAATCCCCAAGTCGTCACATCCGGCGCCTGTTTGGGTACACTGTGGGAGAATTTAGCATGGCCAATGCACCTTACCAGCACATCTTTCAGTCTGTGGGACGGAACTGGAGGAACCCATGCAGACACGGAGAGAATGTGCAGTCGCTGCACAGACAGTGACCCAAGCCAGGAATCAAACCCGGTTCCTGGCACTGTGAGGCAGCAGTGCTAACCTTTGTGTCACAGTGCTGCCCCAATTGACCCATGCTGGCATTCACGATTCACTCAAGCCTATATGCCAATTGCATTGGGAGTGACAGTTGTGCCAGTCACTCTCCATCACTTCACACAAGTGTTCTTTTATTCTATTGCCATTTCCTTGTTGTTTCCAAAACCAGTTTTCATCTGTGAATGTGGTCAGTGATTGTCAGCTGGCTGTTTGACTGCAGGAATCATCACAGCCATGTTCAATCCTATCCTTGTTTGACATCCATATGTGTAATTTTATAGCAGTACTCACCTGATAACATTAAAGTGCAGGAGGCATTTGACAAGGTACCTCACAAGAGGTTATTGCAGAAGGTAAGGGGGCATGGAGTTGGGGGTAGGGTGTTCGCGTGGGTAGAGGATTGGTTGTCAAATAGGAGGCAGAGAGTGGGGGTTAATGGGTGCTATTCGGATTGGCGGTTGGTGACTAGTGGAGTGCCCCAGGGTCGGTGCTGGGGCCTCAGCTATTTACCATTTATATAGATGATCTGGAGGAGGGAACCGAGTGTATGGTGTCGAAATTTGCTGATGACACCAAGATTGGTGGAACGGCAAATTGCGCGGAGGGTGTGGAGAGTCTGCAGAAGGATCTAGATAGGCTGGGCGAATGGGCCAGGAAATAGCAAATGGAATTTAATGTTGGCAAGCGCAAGGTGGTCCACTTTGGTAGGAATAATGGTAGGAAGGACTATTACTTACGGGGTGAAAAACTGCAGCAGGTGACGGTGCAGAGGGACCTCAGGGTCCTTGTGCATGAGTTGCAAAAACCCAGCCTGCAGGTGCAGCAGGTGGTCAGGAAGGCTAATGGGATGCTGGCCTTCATAGCGAGGGGGATTGAATATAAAAGTAGGGAGGTCTTGCTGCAGCTGTATAGGGCATTGGTGAGGCCGCAGCTGGAGTACTGTGTGCAGTTTTGGGCGCCGTACTTACGCAAGGATATTTTGGCCTTGGAGGGAGTGCAGAGGAGGTTTACTAGACTGATACCGGAGTTGAGGGGGTTGAGCTATGAGGAGAGGCTGAATAAACTAGGCTTGTACTCGTTAGAGTTTAGAAGAATGAGGGGAGATCTCATTGAGACGTATAAGATGATGAATGGGATGGATAGGATAGAGGCGGAGAGGCTCTTCCCGCTCAGAAAGGACAGTAGGACTAGGGGGCACAGCCTCAAGATAAAGGGGGGGAGGTTTAGAACGGAGTTGAGGAGGAACTTCTTCACTCAAAGGGTGGTGAATCTCTGGAATTCTCTACTCGTTGAAGTGGTGGAGGCTGCCTCGCTAAATATTTTTAAGACGCGGGTTGATGGGTTATTGGTAAGCGAGGGGATTAAGGGTTATGGGGAGAGGGCGGGAATGTGGAACTGAGACACGACAGATCTTATTGAATGGCAGGGCAGGCTCGATGGGCTGGATGGCCTACTCCTGCTTCCTATTTCTTATGTTCTTATGTTCTTATGAAAGCTTGTTAGCATATTCCCAACTCAGCACTCGCCCATTCAAGTAACACAATAAATCTTTTCTGCAGATAGTAAATGCTTCAGGTCTCGCCGTTTGCATTTTTTCAGCAGGAACGTTTAATAACTGGCCCAGGTTGTGTCCCACTGTCCATGCTCTGATTCCCTGCTGTCCCAGCCAATGAAACAGCACAGGAAAGATGGGCAGAATCTCCCCCGTCAGAGCACGGAGTGCTGACAATGTTTTTGTCCAGGTTTGAATGCTGGCTAGGCAAGAAAACTCCTCAGGTATGTCGCTCTCCTCCCAGAGGCTATACTTAGCTTAGTGCCCCCAGCAGGTTTCCCTGGACTAATTCCAGTTTTTATATATCTGCCATAAACCTTAGTGATGTGACATCTCGTCAGAGAAGTATGAATATTCAGTGAGGTGGAGGATCACATGGCTGAAAAGCTCTTTAATGATATTTGAATTTATTAAAATGTATTGAAATGAATGGCGGGAACCTTGTTATATCAGTGGTATGGGGCAGGGAAAATCCGTAAATAAGAACCGGTTGGCGAGAATCTCATTTCCAACACTGGCGGGATTTTCTGCCCACATTGCTGTTTATGGTGATGGCTAATGAAGAAAAAAATTCTACCCGACATTTGAGGTTGCTAGAAACCAATCATCTCAGGACATCACTGTAGGAATTCCTCAGGGCCTTGTCTTATCCTCAGTCATCTTCAGCTGCTTCATCAGCAACCTTCCTTCCATCATAAGGTGAGAATTGGGAATGTTTGCGGATGATCACACAGTGTTCAATTCTATTCACATCTCATCACACACTGTGAAGCAGGAACGGAGAAGGATTCAGTCTCAGGCTGACAAGCGTCAAACAACATTCACACCACACAAGTGCCAGAAATGGCCACCTCTAACAAGAGCAAATCTAACCATCTCCCCATGACATTCAACAACATTACCATGGCTGCAGCACCCACTGTCAACATTGTAGGGGTTGCTTTTAACCCCACGTTTAACCAGTCGAGCCACATAGATACCATGGCTAAAAAATCAAGTCAGAGGCTGTGGGTGCGATCTTACAGAAAAATTTTAGATGCCAAAAAAGTGAAAAAATAGGCAGGATGGCATTTTTCCTGGCAAGCTGCGAGTCACAATCTTGTGGCATTTAGCACAAAAATAGTACCAGGATGCAGTTCTCACCAGTGTGAGTGGGGCAGGGAGCAGGGGCAGCGAGGTTGGAGGGGGGGATGAACCTTGTGGAGCTTCCCCTGGTCTTCCACCCCATCACAACCATACCCTCACTCAGGCTCAACCCCCACTCAGGGACCACCCAGTTAGCACTTCCTCAGGATATGGTGCCCAGAGAGCAGTGCCAGAGTGCTAAGTGGGCAGTGCCAGGCTGGCACTGTCCCATGGGCACTGCCCAGCCCTGACCCCACATTTTCTGGGCACAAAGCTGATTTCAGCAGCAAAACAGGGCTGGTACAACCGGGGGAGGTGAAAAATCGGGCACATTTCTGATTTTTTGCTTCTCATCCAATTGTATAACCTCACCTCACCAAATCACAGGCAAGACGAGGCTATAAGATCACGCCCTGAGAATTCTGTGGTGAGTAACTCACTTCCCAAAACCTGTCCACCATTTACAAGGCACAAATCAGGAGTATGATGGGATATGCTCCACTTGTCTGGGTGACTGTATGTCCAGTAAAAAGTCTGACAACACCAGGTTTTAGTCCAACCGATTTATTTGATAATATACTCACAAGCTTTCGGGGTTAGCCCCTTCGTCAGGTGAATGGAGAGTTCTGGCCTCAGACGGAGCATACAAAGCACAGACAGTTTAGAGATTACTGATTAGAATGCGAATCCTTACACCTAACCTGCTGTTCAAGACCTGAAGTGGCTGACAATGTGAGTGGAAGGAGCACTGATCACAGGTTACAGAGATGTGTATTGTCTCCAGACAGCACAGTGAGTGAGGTTTTGCAAACCCAGGCAAGTCACAGGGGTTACAGATAGTGCGACATGAACCCAAGACCCTGCTTGAACAGCAGGTTAGATGTAAGGATTCGCATTCTAATCAGTAATCTCTAAACTGTCTGTGCTTCATATGCTGTCTGAGGCCAGAACTCTCCATTCACCTGACGAAGGGACTAACCCCAAAAGCTTGTGAGTCTATTATCAAATAAATCGGTTGGACTAAAACCTGGTGTTGTCAGACTTTTTACTGTGTTTACGCCAGTCCAACGCCGGCATACCCACATCATGACTGTATGTCCATCAACATTCAAGAAGCTTGAAACCATTCAGGATAAAACAGACTGCTTGATTGGCACCCCATCCACCATCTTAAATGTTCATTCCCTCCACCATTGGTGCACAGTATGTACCATCAGTGCACAGTGTGTACCATCGGCGCACAGTGTGTACCATCGGCGCACAGTGTGTACCAATGGCACACATTGTGTACCATTGGCGCATAGTGTGTACCATCGGCGTACAGTGTGTATGTACCATCTACAAGATGTAGTGCAGCAACTCGTCAAGGCTTCTTCAGTCGTACACCCCTAATCCACAACCTTTGCCACCTTGAAGAACAACAGCAGCAGCTGCATGGGAACACCACCTTCCCTCAAAGTCTCACACTGGATTCTGACTTAGTATCGGCGTTCCTCAGTCAATGGGTAAAACTCCTGGAATTCCCTCCCTGACAGCACTGTGGGTGTACCTGCACCACAGTAGTTCAAGCAGTGGCTCAGTACCACCTTCCCAAGGACCATTAGGGATGGGGAATAAATGTTGGTCTAGCCAGCCACACCACATTTCAGGAATGTGTATAAAAGAAATCTGGCTTTCTTTGCCTTTTCTGTTTACACTCATTCATTACAGTTCCAATAAATACACATCCTTTGTAGGAATGTTCCAGTCTTACATGGATGATTCAGCTTTCTGATAGATGTCAAGATTTTTATGACTTTTGGTTATTAATGGTTGAACAATGCCTGGAAAGATTGGTCCTTTATTTGCAGATGTTTTCAATTTTAAAAAAAACTCCCATCCTGAAACAGAAATCTCAGCAGCAAGCCATATGGAATATATAAACCTGCCTCATCGACCCAGCAACATTCCACCCGCTGATCTGGCACCAACAGCGAAACCTTCACAGCATTCCTTCTTGTTGTGTGTTCTCCTCATTCAAGTGGCTATTCTTCAGGGGAGAGCCCAGTCAGTGGGCTATTTAACCACTGAAGGTGGCACAGCTAAACTCAATCCTAACTATTCTGCCCTCACTCAACATGCATGTATGTAGATATAACCCACTACATACACGTAGACATATATACACATATCTGCAACATACCAATATATAGACACATACCTGCAACGTACACGTGCAAATGTATGTACACACGTCCTCAATACACTTAGACATATATACATGTACCTGCAACACACACAAACATATATACACATACCTGCAAGATACAACAAATGTATATACATATACCTGCAACATACATATATATATATATATACACATGCCTGCTACACATGCAAACATATATACACATGCCCTCAACACACACAAACATATACACACATTCATGAAACATACACACACAGAAATCTACACATACTCCCAACATACATGCACCAGCATGCAGACAAACTATGCATTGAAACACTGGGACCCCTCCCCAGCTGATCACTCCCTATGCCAGTCTTCCCCCACAACTGCCCTCAGACAACACCAACCCCATGCCTCTTCTCCCTGCCAATCAACCCAATGCAAACATCCCCCCTTCAGATTGAATCACTGAGTTATTAAATATAAAAGAAAATTACAGAGGATGCTGAAATCTGAAACAAAAACAGAAAATCTCAGCAGGTCTGACAGCATCTGTGGAGAGAGAATAGAGCCAATGTTTTGAGTCTGGATGACCCTGCGTAAGAGCCAGGTTAAGTTTATTCATTAATGTCACAAGTCACATTAACACTGCAATGAAGTTACGATGAAAATCCCCGATTGTCATCAGGATTGGGACCTATCATGAATTCCTCACAGGGGCGTCATCCAGCACCCACTCTGCTGTAGAGGCACATCAGGTGAGAGCAGGGTTAGTGAAGAATTCACCAGCATTCACTCAGCTTGAGTTTGAATATTTACCAGGATGGGTTATCGATCGACAGGAGACACTGTACCCCATTGTTTAGCAACACAAACAGGGGAGAAGTGGAGGAGCAGTGAGTAAAAGAGAATGATGCATTTTCTGCAATCGACTCATTACCTGCTCCTGGACCTGCAGGTAAACCCTTTGAACGATGCATGGACATTGGCAGCTCCCCCATCAAGAATCAGTAATTACTGCAGTGAAGCTGTTCCCATTCTCCAGCAACCTTTCTCCCAGTTGTGGCATAAAGTTTTAAATGGGTAGTGTAATGAGAGCCTGGGGGATAATTGATGGTTGCCAGTGAATTGCAGAGCAGCAATTCAATCAACTGCTTCTGATTGTGTCCCAAGCCCCAAGAGCAAAACCCAAAATTGAAATTGCTCTAAAGATGCTGCCAGCTGCGTGTTAATCTTTATTTCCTCTGCCGTTTTCTCCCCCTCCTCCTCTGATTTATACTCAGCTTTGTTCCCTGGCTGATGGTATCCCTTGTGCTTTTTCACTCAAGTGGCCTGTGGGCTTTAGACAACGAATGTTGTCATTGGCCTTCATAGCCAAGCCCTATCCTGCCCTGTCCTTTTGCAGCATCTGTTCCCAAGGGCGCCTGAAAGCGTGATTTCAATAGCAAATTTCAAAATCAAGTTGGATAAATATTTGAAAAAGAAAAATTTGAAGCGCTTCAGGGAAAGAGCAGTGGAGGAGTGGGATTAATCGTGCAAGTCTTTCCAGGCCGTCACACGTATGATAGGCTGAATGGCCGCCTCCTGTTTGGTATGACTCTTTGGCCAGAATTCTCCAACCTCGCCTGCAACTGGGATTCTCCAGTCCCTCTGCTGTGAACACAGACTTGACTGAGCGCCAAAATCTTCATTCTTACTGACAGCAGCAGTGGGGTGTGTGAGACCGGAGAATTCTGCCCTGTGATTCTAAGTTGATGATGTCCACACATTGCTACTTATATTGGCTGTACCCACTACAGCAGAGGTCAGGAGCAGGAAATCGGCTCACTATTCTACCGTCCTAACCCAGGCTAAGGACTCGGCACAGATTTGGCCTGTGTGACCACTTTACCATCCAAGGCATCAACGAGCCAATTACTTCAGCTTACAGTTGTCAAACCTGGGGACACCAGGAGTTAATTTTTAATTTAAACCAAATTGTGGAGTTCTCTTTTTTTGGGGTGTGCTGGGCCTTGAAGGTTGTCAGTCTCCAAATGTACAGCCTGTCCCTTCATGGTGCAAATAATAAAAGAAAGCAGGTGTAAGGCCTGAACACCAACCAGCTGGATCTGACGGATGTAATTTCGTTGCTGTGGGCTTAAATGTTAAATCCCTGCTGATCGGGATGAATGCTTCTCTACTGACGCAATGCTGAAATAAGAATGTTTCACACTATGTGGAACGAGTGAATGCTGCTGCTGAGGTAATGGGAATGCCAGCTGTTTTAACCCTTTCCCAACTGCATGCTGCCATGGCAAAATCACGCTGGGTTGAATCAAATTCAAATGTTCAACCAAAAACCGAAAGAAAATGTATTTGATAGAAACATGGAAAGTAGAAGCAGGAGTAGGCCATTTGGCCCTTCAAACCCGCTCTACCATTCATTTTGATCATGGCTTATCACCAAATCCAATATCCTGATCCCCCTTCCCCAAGAGCTATATCTAATTTCTTCTTGAAATCAGACAGCATTTTGGCCTCAACTACTTTCTGTGGTAGTGAATTCCACACATTTACCACTTCCTCAAACTATGACCCCAAGTTCTGGACTCCCCCACCATGGGGAACATTCTTTCTGAATCAATCCTGTCTAACCCTGTTCGAATTTTATAAATTTCCATGAGATTCCCTCTCACTCCAGTGAATATAATCCTAACAGTGGTTTCCCCCTTCTGTTCTAAGTGGAACAAGATGGAATTGTGTACAGGGTTATACCACTTTTCACCTGGGAAACCATGAATGGACTGGGGCCAAAACTCTAGAAAGTTCCTCCTATTACCTTGCTCCCCCTTCACCCACGAGTCATCGGCCAAGCACTTCACAATTGCCAAGATCCTTTTTTGCTAATTATTTCTCATATTCCCTCCCTTCCTCTCCTGAATATTTTGACTTGCTCTCTATACAATGCCACGCTTGAATCTTGCGATGACAGTATTACCATTAACCTGCTGTACATGTTTCACCTTTGACCCTCACTATGATAGTATTACCATTGATCCGCTGTACATGTTTCACCTTTGACCCTCGCTATGATAGTATTACCATTGATCCGCTGTATATGTTTCACCTTTGACCCTTGCTATGACAGTTTTACCATTAACCTGCTGTACATGTTTTACCTTTGACCCTCGCTATGACAGTATTACCATTGACCCGCTGTACATGTTGCATCTTTGACCCTTGCCATGACAATATTACCATCAACCCGCTGCATACGTTTCACCTTTAACCCTCACTGTGCCAGTTTAACCACTGACTCTTTGAACACATTCCATCATTGGCTTTCACTGCAATAGTTCACCATGGGGCTTACTGAGTGTCATTCTTTGTCATCAGTCAGCCCTTGCTCCCTTACCCACCCAACAGTTAATGGCATGACAACCCAGTGTTTGTCTTCTGGCCATTCAACCAAGATGGGGGGGAGCAGAGCCAAATCCATTCTCAAGCTCCTTTTCCCAATATTACCAACTTGCCATCACTAGACAGGGATTTTGAGATGGAATTAAAGGTCTAATGTAAAACCCCATCTGAGTCACTAATGTCCTTTAGGAAAGGAAATCTACCATTCTTCCTTGGTCTGGCCAACATGTGACTCCAGCCCTGTAGCAGAGGTTGACTCTTAAATGCCCTCTGAGATGAACTAACAAGTCACTCAGTTCAAGGGCAGTTAGGTGTGGGCCGTAAATGCTGGCCCATTCATAGCATGAATGAATAAAAGCAAGGGTCAGTAACATGGCAAGAATGCATCATGCATGAGGGTACTTCATGCTGCAAAGGTGAATGATACAGTGAGGATGAATGACAAGTAGTGAATGAAGCAGAGGGAGTGGGTCATGCAGCCAGAGTAAGTGACACATGTCAGTAATGCAGCAAGGATGAGTGGTGCAGCAAGGGGGAGTGATGCAGCAAGAGGGAGTGGTGTCGTATGGGGGAGTGATGCAGCAAGGGGAATGGTGCAGCAAGGAGGAGTGAAAAAGCAAGAGTGTCTGATGAAATGTGGATGAGTAACGTCTTTTTGTTTCTTTAAATGCTTCTCTCTATTGCAATCCTTCTGTGCCTGCCTCCCACACACAGCATCGTGAGGATTGAGTCCATTGCCTTCTCTCTCTGTATCTGTCTAGTGATTGAAAAAGAACAAAATAAAATATTGATATGTTGACATGGCAACCTACCTACTGTCATAGTTTGTAAGACCGCCTTAGCAATAGAGAGAATAAAAATCCTTGTGCATCTTTAAGTAGAAAGCAAGTGAAGCTTTGGGTTTTCAACTGAAGTAAGTCTTCACCTGACAGAGCAGTGACCTTGGAGGATGGAGATTTGTTTCATCTTTACTGCACAATTGAACTGGCTGACAACAGGATATAGGGATGTAAATTGTGAGTAATCCTGACACTGTTGGCAAACTGGTATGCAGATGGTGCAATGCAGAAGGCTCAGTCTGCAGTTCTGGAGATACTTTTCAGTGTTTTAAAGCCACCTTGCCCGAGATTGTGTCAATATTGCAGCCGAAAGTGGCAGACTAAGAAGTACACTAAGACCATTCAGATCAAGGCCCCTTCAGGAAGGATCGGATTGACTCTACATTGAGCACAATGTAATTCCAAGGATAAATACTGCAGGGATTCAGTCTGATAGCAAAAGTGCAGTTAGCGTGAACAGTCACATCGAGGGCTCTGTGCCAGCAGAGAGAGAGAGAGACCAGGATAAAGACAGTAGCACTGTGACAGTGAGAATTCAGACTTTGTGCGAGGGTAAAACAAGCAATAGGTCTGTCGTACATCTCTCCCCATTTTTAGTTTCACTGATTTACTGCTGCACTGTTTAAGATGTGTGCAAAGTCATTGCCCACAATTTTAAGCAAAGTTATCTATGTGGTGTTTCATGGTGACATGAAAGATACTTGAAAAATTTCTCCTCCCCCATAACCTAGCCTCTATTTTCACTTTCTTTCAATGCATTTTTTAAGGCATCAGAATAAGTTACATTAAAGATGGAGAGGTTCTCATTTCCTACAGCACGCTGTGCCATATGGACATAAACAATGGCTCAGTGACTTCAGATTTTAATGCTCACACTTAAACTAGGTATATAATGTGTGCATTCTGAACTTTGATTGGGCCCTGACTCTTTACACTTATTTTCTGATTCCACTATGCTTGACTTTCACAGTAACTTCATTGCAGTGTTAATGTAAGCTTATTTGTGTCACTAGTAAATAAACTATGCTAATGAGATCAGCAATAAAATCCCAGTATTAGTTACCACCAGCAAAATGAGAGCAAATCATAGAATCTCTACAGTTGCATAAGGAGGCCATTCAGTTCATCGAGTCTGCACTGACCACAATCCCACCCAGGCCCTATTTCCATAATCCCACACATTTATTACCCTGCTAATCCCTTGACAAAAGGGTCAATGTAGCATGGCCAATCAACCTAACCCCCACATCATTGGACTGTGGGAGGAAACCAGAGCACCCAGAGGAAACAGACAGTGACCCGAGACTGGAATTGAACCTAGGTCCCTGGCACTGTGAGGCAGCAGCACTGACCACTGTGCCACTGTGCTGCCCAAATCTCACAAAAAATCTCACATCAAATTCTGATAACATCACCATAGGAAAATTGGAAGCAGTGATTTTTGTTTTAGTTCTGTTCACATCAGGTGTTAGATAAAAGACTGATTACTGTGGGTATATGCATGTCTTGTGTTGCAGAGTGTGGCATTCCTGTCTCTGGGTCAGAAACTCTGGATTTGAATTCCACTCCAGGAGTTGATGACTAAGGAAGATACCAAGAAGCTTTCTTATCAAACTGGAAATCCTTCTCAATGGCAGGCAGTAAGAATGGGAAAATCTCTTAGCTAGCCATGCTTGACATGGAAAGATGCTCCTCAAACAAAGTTTCTGGCAACAGACTACCAGCCTGTTCCAGGAAAAGCTAGCCATGGAAACAGCCATAAGAAAGAACTGACGCCAGGATTTTCCAGCCTCTCCCACCAGTGGGATCTTCCAGTCCTGCCAAAGTCAATGGAGATTTGAATGGTTCACCATGTCTGCTGCAGGGGGACCCCACTGGAAAATCCCAGCCTAAATCTAAAACAGTGGATACGTTTGGTTTTAACTCACTCATTATTTGTGAAATATGAGGAAGAATATGTTGCTGAAAATTGAACTTGAACTGAAATCCAAAATGGGGCGAATGGGATCAAAGGCTGGAGCAAATGGGATCAAAGATGTTGGGGAGAAAACAGGATTAGACTATTGTGTTGCACAATCAGCCATGATCATAATGAATGGCAGAGGGGCTCAAAGGACCGAATGGCCTTCCCCTACTCCTGTCTTTTATGTTTCTATGAAATCCTTACGCAAGATAGTTTGCCCTCTAATAGCAAACAGCTAATTGTGGGGGACGGGGGGGTGGTGTGGGCTGATCTCTAGTTCCCAGCAAAGTTACCAAAGGCTTATCTAGATCACAAGACAACCATAAGGGGATTGTGACTTTCCCATTTGATCATTGATACAATCCAGGATAAGGTGGTTTTAAAAGACCCAATAATATAAACAAGCATATTATTATTTCTCTCAGGTCATCATAAAGCACTTTGCATACAATGAACTACAGTCCATAAACAAAGGTGACAGAGCCAGAGGAGCAGAGGTGTGAGAAGGGTCAGATATCAAATGACAAGCTTTTTCTATATCATGTCCAAGAGTGATGGACATGTGGAAAAGGACTCTGCAAATATGGGACAGTAGAATTCAGCTCTGATATTTAATGTGCTGGCATTTCCAAATCAGAAGGGGAAGGTTCTGGTTGTGAATCCCTGAAGTTTCCCCAGATGCCATGGCATTTTAACTCCCCTACACCGGATGTGGCGAGCCATTCAGATCTTCATTGACTTTGGCAGAACTGGAAGATTCCACCAGTGGGAGGTGTTGGAATATCCCAGCATTAGTTCTTTCCTGTGGCTGTTTCCATGGCTAGTTTTTCCTGGAACAGGTTGGTAATCTGTCACCAGAAGTTATAGTGCATCTTTCCATGTCAAGCATGGTGGATCAGGCCCTACCATTGGCACACTGGAAGGATTTCCAGGTTCTATGACCATCAGATCCTAGCGTGGGATTTGAATGATGTGGAGATGCTGGCGTTGGACTGGGGTAAGCACAGTAAGAAGTCTCGCAACACCAGGTTAAAGTCCAATAGGTTTATTTAAACCCAGAACTTCTGGCTCAGAGGCAGGAATGTCAACTACAGCTGAGCTGCTTGTCAGGCTTGGTTCATACTCTGGATAGAAAGCACTCTGGATATGGCCACAATCCAGGCACAAATAGATTTGCTGTTCCTCAGGAAAGAGAAGATGGAGTTGAATATAGTGTGGTCTAGAGGGTTAATGGGTGATTACAGGAACTCAGAGAGTGATGTGAGGCAGAGATGGGAGATTGGAGGGGTGGTGCTGGGTACAATGATAGGGATTGTTGGTCAAAGTAGGAGACAGATTTGCTTGGGTTGCCAGGAGGGAAGCATTTCTGCTCCTTCTGATCCAAAAGCAGTGCTGATAAAAGTAATGAGCTGCTCCTTGTAGCAGTCTCCATGGTGCTAGGATTCCTGAGGCCTGAGAGACCCAATCAGTTGGCTTTAAATCTGGAAGGGAGAGGAAATCTGACACGTGTAACCTCATCAAAATATTGAAATAACCAACCCACCTTCCTTGAGTGACTGGTCACCCACATTCCCTCATCTCATCTCTGTTTAAATGGGAAGTGGGTGGGTAAGAGGCAGGTTGGGGTTGGCTTTGAGATGTTTTACATTTTAACATCCCACGCAACCCAAACCTCCCAAATTTTTGGGGTGAAATTATTCCACTGGAGTGGGTTAACCATCTCTCTGTTATTCTTTTCTTTCTATACCTCATGCATGTTGGCGTGTGTGTAAAATTCCAGTTTATCCATATCTGGTGCTTCATTACAGGAAAATTCATCCAAAACTCTGAATCTATCTTTAATTATTTCTACACAGGTCACTGGCAGTTGATGGGGTTTGTAACCTAACATATTCAATCCCTAGCCCATGTAGTCACAGGTACAGGTTTGGCTGGGATACCATCTTCTATCACATGAAGGAACTGGCTAACTCGTCAGAGGGCTGCTACCGGGAGCAGGTACGACAGCGGCATCTTGAGGGGCAACTAGACGAATAGTGTATCTTAAAGGGCATCTTCACAAATACTTGAATAGGATGGGGATAGAGGGATATGATCCCCGGAAGAGTAGAAGGTTTTAGTTCAGTCGGGCAGCATGGTCGCTGCAGGTTCGGAGGGTTGAAGGGCCTGTCCCTGTGCTGTCATTTTCTTTGTTCTTAGTTCTTTGAATACATGATTAGGATGGGAAGGATACGGACTCCGTAAGCGCATACAGTTTTAGTTTAGGCAGGCATCGTGATCGGTGCAGGCTTGGAGGGCCGAAGGGCCTATTCCTGTGCTGTACTGTTCTTTGTTCTTTGCCAGTGAAATCAGATCCTGACAAGAGTCGTGGACCTCGATTTCCTGATCATACGTCAGCTGTACACTATTCAAAATGATGTCCAGACAATCTATTCCAGTACCTGTGGGAGAGGAGATAAGAGAATTGGAGAGGTTTTGTTTTAAATGTGAAAAATAATGTTCACTATTTGCTGCAAAGGATACTGATCGTCCAGCAATGACTTTTGAAATATTCCACCATGATGATTCTCTGGCACCAAACAAAGTTTCCTTTCAGAGCTTATGGCATCATTGGACATCGGCAACTGAATTATTACACTGCGGCCAAATATTACCCAGCACTTATTGATCGCTCTCTCCTTAATAAATTAAATCAAGTACCTGCTCCAAAACATGCCCCTAGTCATGTAGTAAATATCCTATAGAGAGTGATATGCCGTGTGAGGTGCAGACTGCTGTATCATACAGTCACTGAAGGATGGGACGGTGAAGACATTTTTCAATGTATTTCCACACCAGTTAAATTACAGAATTTTTCCAAATTTAGACCAGCATTGGGACATTTCCATCAACAAGTAGTTCTGGTCTGGCTACGTGGAATGCACCTGCAGATAAAGAGACAGAGTACAAGAATCTCATAAACAGGCGTGCCAACAATAAGCTCTCCCTCAATGTCAACAAAATGAAGGAGATTGTCATCGATTTCAGGAAGCATAAAGGAAAACATGCCCCTGTCTACATCAATGGGGATGAAGTAGAAATGGTCAAAAGTGTCAAGTTTTAAGGTGTCCAGATCACCAGCAACCTGTCCTGGTTCCCCCATGCCGATACTGTAGCTAAGAAAGCCCACCAGCGAGGCATGTCAGTTACGACTCTCACTAACTTTTACAGATGCACTAATAGAAAGCATTGTTTCCAATTGTATCACATCTTGGTATGGCTCCTGCTCTGCCCAATACTGCAAGAAACTACAAAAAGTTGTGAATGTATCCCAATCCATCACGCAAACCAGCCTCCCATCCATTGAACTGTCTACAATTCAGCAAAGCAGCCAGCATAATTAAGGACCCCACATGCCCCAGACATTCTGTCTTCCACCTTCTTCCATGGAAAAAAGATACAAAAGCCTGAAGTTGTGTACTAATCAAGTCAAGAACAGCTTCTTTCCTGCTGCCATCAGACTTTTGAATGGGCCTACCTTGCATTAAGTTGACCTTTCTCTCTCCCTAGCTATGAATGTTATGGATGTTATAAGAACATAAGAACATAAGAAATAGGAGCAGGAGCAGGCCATCCGGCCCCTCGAGCCTGCCCCGCCATTCAATAAGATCATGGCTGATCTGTCGTGGCTCCACTTTCCCGCCCTCTCCCCATAACCCTTAATCCCCTCTCTTATCAAAAACCCATCAACCCGCTTCTTAAAAATACTTAGCGAGGCAGCCTCCACCACTTCAACGGGCAGAGAATTCCAGATATTCACCACCCTTTGAGTGAAGAAGTTCCTCCTCAACTCCGTTCTAAACCGCCCCCCCTTTATCTTGAGGCTGTGCCCCCTAGTCCTACTGTCTTTTTTGAGCGGGAAGAGTCTCTCCACCTCTATCCTATCCATCCCATTCATCATCTTATACGTCTCAATGAGATCTCCCCTCATTCTTCTAAACTCTAACGAGTACAAGCCTAGTTTATTCAGCCTCTCCTCATAGCTCAACCCCCTCAACTCCAGTATCAGCCTAGTAAACCTCCTCTGCACTCCCTCCAAGGCCAAAATATCCTTGCGCAGGTGCGCAAGGTGTTATGAATGTTATGGGGGCATGGAGTTGGGGGTAAGGTGTTAGCGTGGATAGAGGATTGGTTGTCTAATAGGAGGCAGAGAGTTGGTGTCAATGGGTGCTATTCTGATTGGCGGTTGGTGACTAGTGGAGTGCTGCAGGGATCAGTGCTGGGGCCTCAGCTATTTACCATTTATATAGATGATCTGGAGGAGGGGGCTGAGTGTAGGGTGTCGAAATTTGCTGATGACACAAAGATGAGTGGAAAAGCAAATTGTGCAGAGGGTGTGGAAAGTCTGCAGAGGGATCTAGATAGGCTGAGCGAGTGGGCGAGGACCTGGCAGATGGAGTACAATGATAGCAAGTCTGAGGTTATCCACTTTGGCAGGAATAATAGTAGGAGGGATTACTATTTAAAGGGCGAAAAGCTGCAGCATGCTACGATGCAGAGGGACCTGGGGGTCCTTGTGCATGAGTCACAAAAACCCAGTCTGCAGGTGCAGCAGGTGATCAAGAAGGCGAATGGGATGCTGGCCTTTATAGCGAGGGGGATAGAATGTAAAAGCAGGAAGGTCTTGCTGCAACTGTACAGGGCACTGGTGAGGCCGCAGCTGGAGTACTGTATGCAGTTTTGGTCGCCGCACTTGTGCAAGGATATTTTGGCCTTGGACGTTCACTAGGCTGATACCGGAGATGAGGGGGTTGGACTATAAAGAGAGACTAAATAGACTGGGTCTGTACTCGTTGGAGTTTAGAAGGATGAGGGGGGATCTTATAGAGACGTATAAGATAATGAACGGGATGGATAGGGTAGAGGTAGAGAGATTCTTCCCGCTCAGAAAGGTCAGCAGGACTCGAGGGCACAGCCTCAAGATAAAGGGGGGTGCAGTTTAGAACGGAGTTGAGGAGGAACTTCTTCACTCAAAGGGTGGTGAATCTCTGGAATTCTCTGCCCGTTGAAGTGGTGGAGGCTGCCTCGCTAAATATTTTTAAGTCACGGGTAGATAGGTTTTTGGTAGACAAGGGAATTAAGTGTTATGGGGAGAAAGCGGGAAAGTGGAACTGAGCCACTTCAGATCAGCCATGATCTTGTTGAATGGCGGGGCAGGCTCGAAGGGCTAGATGGCCTACTCCTGCTCCTATTTCTTATGTTCTTATGTTTATGTTCTTATGTAACACTACATTTTGCACCCTCTCGTTTCTTTCCCTATGTATGTACGCTTTATCTGTATAGCGCGCAAGAAACAGTACTTTTCACTGTATACTAATACATATGACAATAATAAATCAAATCAAAATAAAGTAGTGGAAGGGAAAATCAAAGAATTAATTAAAAACAAAGTGGATGTTGCAATTGTGAAGCTTTCTGACCATTCTGGAAGGATGAAGGTAGTGGTGTAGTGGGTATTGTCACTGGACTGGTAATTCAGGGGCCCAGGGTAATGGTCTGAGGACCCAGGTTCAAATCCCAACACAGCAGATGGTGAAATTTGAATTCAATAAAGATCTGAAATTAAAAGTCTAATGATGACCATAAAACCATTGTTGTAAAAACTCATCTGCTTGACTAGTACCCTTTAGGGAAGGAAATCTGCTGTCCTTACATGGTCAGGCCTACATGTGATTCCAGATCCATGACAGTGTGGTTGATTCTTAACTACCCTCAGGGATGGCAACAAATGCTGGCCAAGCCAGCAACACCCACAGCCCATAAATAAATTAAAAAATTAGAATTTTTTTTTTCAAATGCTTTGTCCAAAGGTAACATCCATGGAATCCTGATGGACTACTATTTAACTGCAAAGTGCATGTTTGGACCCTTAGCGTTAGCCTCCCCACCCCAATCAATTACTGAGGGACAATTAATTGGCCAAGAATTGCCAGGAACATAAGAACATAAGAAATAGGAGCAGGAGTAGGCCATCTAGCCCTTTGAGCCTGCCCCACCATTCAATAAGATCATGGCTGATCTGTCGTGGCTCAGTTCCACTTTCCCGCCCTCTCTCCATAACCCTTAATCCCCTCTCTTATCAAAAACCCATCAACCCGCGTCTTAAAAATATTTAGCGAGGCAGCCTCCACCACTTCAACGGGCAGAGAATTCCAGAGATTCACCACCCTTTGAGCGAAGAAGTTCCTCCTCAACTCCGTTCTAAACCGCCCCCCCTTTATCTTGAGGCTGTGCCCCCCAGTCCTACTGTCTTTTTTGAGCGGGAAGAGTCTCTCCACCTCTATCCTGTCCATCCCATTCATCATCTTATACGTCTCAATGAGATCTCCCCTCATTCTTCTAAACTCTAACGAGTACAAGCCTAGTTTATTCAGCCTCTCCTCATAGCTCAAACCCCTCAACTCCGGTATCAGCCTAGTAAACCTCCTCTGCACTCCCTCCAAGGCCAAAATATCTTTGCGCAGGTGCGGCGCCCAAAACTGCACACAGTACTCCAGCTGCGGCCTCACCAATGCCCTATACAGCTGCAGCAAGACCTCCCTACTTTTATATTCAATCCCCCTCGCTATGAAGGCCAGCATCCCATTCGCCTTCCTGACCACATGCTGCACCTGCAAGCTGGGTTTTTGCAACTCATGCACAAGGACCCCGAGGTCCCTCTGCACCGTCACCTGCTGCAGTTTTTCGCCACGTAAGTAATAGTCCTTCCAACCATTATTCCTACCAAAGTGGACCACCTCACACTTGCCAACATTAAATTCCATTTGCCATTTCCTGGCCCATTCGCCCAGCCTATCTAGATCCTTCTGTAGACTCTCCACACCCTCCGCACAATTTGCCGTTCCCCCAATCTTGGTGTCATCAGCAAATTTCGACACCATACACTCGGTTCCCTCCTCCAGATCATCTATATAAATGGTAAAAAGCTGAGGCCCCAGCACCGACCCCTGGGGCACTCCACTAGTCACCATCCGCCAATCCGAATACACCCGTTGACCCCCACTCTCTGCCTCCTATTTGACAACCAATCCTCTATCCACGCTAACACCCTACCCCCAACTCCATGTCCCTCGACCTTCTGCAATAACCTCTTGTGAGGTACTTTGTCAAACGCCTTCTGAAAATCCAGAAAGACCACATCCACCGGCTCTCCTCTATCCACCGCCCTAGACACATCCTCATAGAACTCCAGTAAACATGTCAGATTGTGACTTCAGTTGAGTGCCAGCAGGTTCAGGAGCAGACTGGAAGGATTTAATGCAGTCCACTGATAGAACAGGGAAAAGAAAATGTGCTGTTCAGTCACTCGTTTCCTGTTCTTCTTCGCAGATCTGAACCGAATGTCAAATTGGGCGGAAGATCAAAGAAGATGCAAAGTGCCACAGATCCACAGACCGTGAGACCAGGTAAGAGAGGAGGCTCAGCCTGTTTGAGAGCTGAGTGACTAACAGGAGGCACAGAATGCTGCAGCACAGCTAGTGAGATTAATCACAACATTAGCTCATTGCCCCACCCAGAGCAGCAACAACCCAGTCTGGGCCCACACTTGCAACTAGATTAAGATTTAAATTACATCAAGCAAGGTAATATTGTGACAGCACACAGAGAGAAGGTACATATTTCCTGCATGTTTGAAGACAGAATTTGCATTTGTATAGTACCTTTCACAACTCAGAACATCAGTAAAATGCAGATTATCTGAATATTGTTTTGTTTCATTCTTCCATGGTTAGCCGAGCCCGCATTTATTGCCATCCCTTATTGCCCATGAAAAATGTGGTTTAGAATAAAGAACAAGGAAAATTATAGCATAGGAACAGGCCCTTCAGCCCTCCAAGCCTACATCAACCATGCTGCCTAACTTAACTAAAACTTCCTACTCTTCCAGGGACCATATCCCTCTATTCCCATCCTATTCATGTATTTGTCAAGACTCCCCTTAAAAGTCAGTGTTGTATCGCTTCCACTACCTCCCCCGACAATGTGTTTCGGACACCCACCACCCTCTGTGTAAAAAAACCTGCCATGTACATCTCCTTTAAACCTTGCCCCTCACACCTTAAACCTGTGCCCCCTAGTAATTGACTCTTCCACTCTGGGAAAAAGCTTTTGACTATCCACTGACATATTTCTCATAATCTTGTAGACTTCTACCAGGTTCCTCAACCTCCGTCATTCCAGTGAGAACAAACCAAATTTCTTCAACCTCTCCTCATAGCTGATGCCCTCCATTACAGACAACATCCTGGTAAATCTTTTCTGTACCCTCTCCAAAGCCTCCACATCCTTCTGGTATGAATTGAACACTATATTCCAAGTGCGGCCTAACTAAGATTCTATAAAGCTGCAATATGACTTGCCAATTTTTAAACTCAATGCCCCGGCTGATGAAGGTAAGCATGCCGTATGCCTTCTTGACTACCTTTCCAACTGCATTGCCACTTTCAGTGATCCGTGTACCTGTACACCCAGATCCCTTTGCCTATCAATACTCTTAAGGATTCTGCCATTTATTGTATATTTCCTTTCTGTATTAGACCTTCCAAAATGCATTACCTCACATTTGTCTGGATTAAATTCCAGCTGCCAGCTCTCTACCCAAGTGTCCAACCGATCTATATCCTGCTGTATCCTCTGATGGTCCTCATCATGATCCACAAATCCACCAAACTTTGTGTCATCCGCAAACTTAATAATCAATCCAGTTACATTTTCTTCCATATCATTTATATATATTACAAATGGCAAAGGTCCTAGAACTGATCTTTGAGGAACGCCACTTGTCACAGGCCTCCATTCAGAAACTTACGCTTCCACTGTTACCCTCTGTTTTCTTTGACTGAGCCAGTTTTGTATCCACCTTGCCAGCTCACCTCTGATCCCATGTGACATCACTTTCTGCACCATTCTGCATGAGGGACCTTGTCAAAGGCTTTGCTGAAGTCCATGTAGACAACATCCATTGCCCTGCCCTCATCAATCATCTTTGTCACTTCCTCAAAAAACTCAATCAAGTTAGTGAGACATGACTTCCCCTTCACAAAATCATTTGTTTACTAGGCCATTTCAGAGTCAACCACATTGCTATGGCTTTGGATTCACATGTTGGCCAGACCAGATAAGGATGGCAGATTTCCTTTCCTAAAGGGTATTAGTGAACCAAATGGGTTTTTATAAAAGTTAACAATGGTTTCTTTGGGCACGATCTTATGACCTCGCCCCGCTTTGTCATTTGGCAAGATGAAGTAGTACAATCGGGTAACAGGCCTGTTCATACCAGCCCTGTTTTGCCAGTGAAATTGGCTTTGTACCCAGAAAGGGCACAAAGGGGATTTCAATATTCATCTGATGATTCACATCTCCCTCAACCCTAGTTCGTGAGAATCTCATCCTGGTTTTTTTTTTGCATTAGGTGCTATAAGATTGCAACTGGCAGCTCACCAAAAGAAAAGACACGATTCTCATGTTTAGTAGTAAGAATCATGCCTCTGGGCTTCATTAGACTTCTAACTCCAGATTTTTATTGAATTCAAATTTCAACATTTGCCGTGGTGAGATTTGAACCAGGATCACCCAGAGCATTAATCTGGGCCTCTGGATTACGAGCCTAGTGACAAGACCACCATGCCACTGCCTTCCCTAAAAATCATCACATTGCTGTTTGTGGGAGTTGTGTTTCCAACAGCAACCACATTTAAAAGCAATGGGCAGCACGGTGGCACAGTGGTTAGCACTGATGCCTCACAGCACAAGAACCCTGGGTTCAATTCCAGCCTTGGGTGATTGTCTGTGATTGTTTGCACATTCTTTCCATGTCTGTGTGGTTTCCTCTGGGTGCTCCGGTTTCCTCCCACATTCCAAAGATATGCAGGTTAGGTGCTTGGTCGTGCTAAATTGCCCCTTAGGTTAGCCATGGGAAAGATGTGGGGTTACGAGAATAGGGCAAGGGGCTGGGTAGGAAACTCTGTCAGAGAATCAGTGCAGGTTCGATGGGCCAAATGGTCTCTTCTGCACCATGGGGATTTGATGATTTGAAGTGATGAATTGGCAGAGAAGCAATTTGGGCAATCCAGTCAGAATTGGTGCTAGAGAAATGTAAATACTTCCTTCCACTGTTGTAATGTAGGATGCTTTTGTTCAAGCTACAGCTTCCAGTCGAGCTGGTACAGTGAACATGACACTGATAATCCAATACACGTGGCACACTCTGAGCGGGCATTGGCTAGAGTGCTGATTAGTATTTCCAGAATTTACAAGAGTTACCCAAGCTGTCAACACAAAACAGTGAAGAAAATCAAACTGGACAGCTAATCCTACTCTGTAGTTAAAGTCAGAGCACATCAGTATCCCAGCCCTGCCCCTCTGCATTAATGCTTTATTGTAGTTATAGCGTAACACCTGTGGTTAAGGTTATTAAATAATGTCCTTTATAAAATAAAATCACACTTCAGCCCACCTGTTGTGTAGTGACTAATGTTGATCTTAATTCTAAGTGTGTGATTAAAAACTCAAGTATAGTGACTGAGTGCTCAGTATGAATTCACTAGGTTTAACATTGTGCACTTCTGAACACAGCCCACAAATCGCAGGCCACTCAGAAATGACCTTTCATGTGGTCCAGACTGAAGTGTCAGCCTTGGTTCCGTGGGTAGCACTCTGTTATCTCTGAGGTGAAACGTTGCAGATTCAGGTTTCAAGCACAGAGTCTGAGCTGTTCCTTGCAGTGCAGTACGGAGGGAGTGCTGCACAGTCCAAGGTGCCATCATTCAGATGAGGTGGTAAACGAAGGGTGTGGCTGTCTGCCCTCTCAGGGTGGACATCAAAGACCCTACATCACTATTTCAAAGAATTGCAGGGGAGTTCTCCCACAGTGTTGGTCAATATTTAACCCTTGATCAACATTACTACAATGTTGCAGTTTGTGGGATCTTTCTGTGTGCAAATTGGCCACTACATTTCCCTCATTACAACAGTGACTTCACTTGAAATCTAATTGGCTGCAAAGCACTTGGTGATATTGTTGTGAAAGGTGCTATATAAATGCAAGTCTTTCTTTTCGTCATTTCCATTTTACTCTTTATTTTAAATTATGTTTCTCAAGATAAGATAAAGCAACCTTTTGCAGAATTCAGCTGTATAAATATTTTTACCACAGAACACAGCACACACGCTGTGACTTGTCTGATTCTTTGGAAGGATAATATTATGCTGTATTTAGAGAATTTCCTCACCCAGAGAGTGTCGACTCTTGCTGGGTAGTTTCAAAGGTGTCAGCAGTCTTCCACTACCCCTGCAGCTTCCCACTTCTCATGTGAACCAGTGGGGACAATAGATTTTTGTTGGTGAGGGAAGTGCTAGTGCAGGCATGATGGGCCAAATGGTCTTCTACATCAGAAGTGGCATTTCTAGGTGAGAAAATAGAATTGAAGAGGAGATCTAACTGAGCAGATCGAATGGCTTTGATTTGATTTATTGTTGTCAGGTATATTTGTATACTGTGAAAAGTATTGGCTGGGATTCTCCGGAAGTTCACGCCGGTGGGATTCTCCGGTCCTGCCAACATTGCACCCTCGCCCGCGGGTTTCCCGCTGATGTAGGCTAATGTCAATTCCCATTAACAGCAGCAGGATCAGAGAATCCCGCTGTTCGCAAACAACACGCCACCTCATGCCAGCGGGAAACACACAGCATGGAGGCCGGAGAATTCGGCCCATTGTTTCTTGTGCACTAAACAGACAAAGTATACCATTTATAGAGTACAGAGGGGAGAAGGAAAAGAGAGGGTGCAGAACATAGTATTACAGTCATAGCTAGGCTGCAGAGAAAGATCAACTTAATACAAGGTAGGTCCATTCAAAAGTCTGATGGCAGCAGGAAAAAAATCTTCTTGAGTTCTTGAGCCTGCTCCTTTGTTTCCAGGCATTGAGCGTTGAGAGGCTATTTGTCATCACAAGTGAGAACAATCCTGTCTTCATTCCGACACCAGGATCACAAGGGAGATCAGGAGGAGAAAACTGATTATTTCTTCTCCCGAGCCCAGGGGCATTATAATATCCCAAATAATATTGCCACATGTTAGTTAGCTGGATGAGATCTACTCACCCAGCCATTAACAATGTGTGCCTATTGCAGCATTAATAAGAAGTGCCTTGTGATGAGGTCCAACAAATTACACCCGAGAAAAGGACAAGGGTCAGAATCAGACGATGGGGATGACTTGTGATAGACCACACTCCCAGGGCTGCTTCCAAGCCAAGCTGACCAGACCAGAAGTTCCCAGGTTAAATCCTAAATCTTTATGGAATTACCTGGGGTCACCGTGGGGTCGCCACAATCAGCTTCCTGCCCCCAAGAATAGGGCAGGAAATGTGGCCATGATTCCTGCTCCTTACCCCTGTCTGGTGATTCCTGAAGTGCACAGCAACAACACATATTTTTATAGTATCCTTAAACAAAATGAAATATCCCAGAGCGTTTCACAGGAACATTATTAGACAAGATTCAACACTGATCCACATGACGAGATATTATACCGAGTGACCTAAAGCTTGGTCCAAGAGGTAAGTGTGTTAGAGGAAGAGAGAGAGGAAGAGAAGCCAAGAGGTTCAAGGAGGGAATTTCAGAGCTTAGGCTTTAGATAGCTGTAGGCCAGAGGTGGTGTCACTAACATCAGGCTGTTCTAATCTTCTAATACTAGGCCTGAATTGGAGGATTGTAGTGATCTCAACAGTTGGGAATAGGCTTGCATATTCCCATTCCTAACTGTTGAGATCTCTACAATCACTCTTCCTGCCCTATTCTTGGGGACAGAAAGCCGATTGTGGTAACCCCACAATGACCCCAGTGTAAAGACCTAGGATTAAACCTGGGAACTTCTGGTCTGGTCAGCTTGGCTTGGAAGCCCCTTCCCACAGCTGAGTATTTGCCACCTTTAGCCAACACACAAGGGCCACCCACTTGGGTGGGATAAGGGACCACATTGTCAGTTCCCTTGGAGCTGTATACCCCTATACATACGGGGGAATGGGCAAAGTAAACTTTGAAAAGGGTTGAGGCGAATAAAACTAAAATGCAAAAAAGCTAAAAATAGTGCATTTCTGATTTCAGGTGAATATGTTATCATGGTGAAGGACGTGACAACACCACCTTTTCTGGGTCGCACTCTCTCACCCGCTTTCATTCTCCTGAACGTGATACCACAGAAACCAACTAAAAAGAGCAGCAAAAAAGAGATTCACAAGGTGTTCAGCACGTAACAAGATCCCTGAAGAGCATCACATCTGAGGAAGTTAAAGCAATGGCATCCATGTATTATTTTGACCCTCTTTGATCTACCAGAAAGTCGGTCCCCTCTTCTTTGATCTTTCCTTTTTGCACTCCCTTTTCCCTTCATACCACCATTCAAACACTGGCTGGAATTCTCCCATTCCCACCCACCACTAGAATTTTAGCGGGCGGGTTGTGGACAATGTGAAATCTCATTGACAGTCAGGTGGGAATTTCCAGTTTTAGACCTGCGTGGCTGGAGAATTCTGCCACTGTTTCATGTCGCACTCTCGCAACCAGAAGAGAGAAGGGCCTCTCATCCCATTAGTCTGGGTCAGAGTTGAGTCCAGTTCTGAGAAGTGAAAGGGAATTTGCGAAACCACAGTGTACGCCCAGTCCCAGAATAGTCCGCTCTATAAATGGGACTAACAAGCACACAGATAGAAAAGTCCCTGCTGTTGGCGGAGGTGGTGTTTCAAAACAGATTTGTACCAGAAAAGATTAGAGGTTTTTTTTTAATATTATGTTTACTTCGGTTCATTAAGGTATAAATATAATTTTTTAAAAATTCTATTTAATAAACCACACATTTGAATGTTTTCACTTCCCTTAAAACTATGAAAGTCTGTAAGCTTCAAACGCAGCTGGTGGTGGGAAAGTTTCTCTGTCTAATTGAGAGGATGAGCTGAGGATGATGGTCAGATCTGAGGAAAGGTTCAGCATCAAACACTTTCTGAAAAGACTACTTCAGCGATGTACCTAAACTGATCTGTTTGACTGCTGCTTCTCCGGGGCTTTTAGCGGCGTGTGAGTGTATCATGTACCACAGGTTCACTCTATCATCTGTGCCCAGTTAACTGCTTATTGGGGGGCTGCGATTTGCCTCAGTGCCCTGGGCAGAGGGAATTGAAACCATGCCACCCCTGAGCCTATCCAGTGACTATAGACACAAAGTGAGGACAGGAGCAAACTCACCTGTGATTCATCTGGATTTAAATGCCCGGCCACTAAAGAATTATTATTCAGATGAAGTACCAAGTCAGCCTTTTCCTTTTCACAGGGAAGTGCAGGGAGGAGGGGAGTCAGCAAAGGTCTGATGGCCCAAATGGCCTCCTCTATTGTATGAAGTGGAAACAATGAAGGGAGATTTTAAAAATCACCGCAGTGCAATCATTTTCCTGTTAAGGATCCATGTTGAGGTCTATTTGTGACTGGAGTGGTGAAGTCTTGCTTCACCAGTCACTTGCTTTGTTGGCCTCTGGTGTGTCTTAACCTCTTCTTTCTTTATCTGTCCTTTCTTTCTCTCCATCACCAAATTCTCCTCCTGCCACTGGTAATTTGTGCTTGTGGTTTTTCAGCTAGCTGAACAACACTGTTTTATTTCTGTTTGCTGCGGCTATTGTCTCCCCATTCTCAGTCAGTGTTTAATCTAATTCTCAACCAAACCTCACACCTCTGCTTCTCAATCAACAAAACCCTGCTCCCCACCTCTCCTCCCTCCAACATCCCAACCATGACTATGCCATCCTCCCTCCTTCCAACATCCCAACCATGGCAATGCCACCTTCCTTCCCTTCAACATCCCAACCATGGCAATGCCACCCTCCCTCCAACATCCCAACCCCATGGCTATGCCACCCTCCCTCCCTCCAACGTCCCAACCGTGGCAATGCCACCCTCCCTCCCTCCAACATCCCAACCGTGGCAGATGCTACCCTCCTTCCTCCACCAGCTGCTTCCAATTCCTTTGGATCCAATGATCCTGACCCTTAATTGTGTTGTTTTTATCTTCAGTTGGAATCTGAGTGTCGCATCATTAATTCATCGTGTCATTTTAATTCTCTCCGGATGGTTCACAGTTTACTGTACAAGGAGCTCTCGTGATGCAGTGGCAGACTCCCTACCTCTGGGCTAAAAGCTCTGGGTGTATGTCCCACGCTAGGACTTGCTGCCCATGGAAGGAATGTTTATGATGTGCTAATAATCCACTTGGGAATTCTCCCATCACCTCTCCCACTCTTCTCCAAGGGGGAAAATAATGTGTGTGAAGGTATGCTTAAAAGGAAATTTTACTGTACTCTATGAAATTTATAAACCGTTTGGGAAATAAAAAGCTTTGACGTGTGAATCAGCGGCTTACAGATAATGTGAACAGTGCGTTGTGTGCTGGGAGTCCTTGTTCAAGCTGTTTCTACGAACAACATTGACTCGAGTGAACGTCTAATCTGTCCCAAGTTCTTGATCTTGGTTGGGTCAAAAGCAGTTTCAGATGGAGAGGAAAAGGCCAGAAGATGTCTCTGCGGTGCTACTCCATCAGCCCACTCCATCGCTAGCATTAAGTGCTTCCTGCCCACCCCCCCCGCCCAAAATGCTGAGCTGTGAGGAAACGACAAGGGAGAAATCTGCTAGGGAAATTGGAAAGGGAATGATCATCTATTGAGCTCCTCAAATCCTGTTGCACCATTGAGTTCTATCATGGCCGATGTGCATCTTCACTAATCTCCTAGCCGAGTTTCAGAATGTTTAATACTCAAAGTAACCAAACTCTATCAGTATCAGTCTTGAAAGGTCCAGTTGACTCCCAACATTCACAGCTTCTTGAGGGAAAGACCCAGATTCCCACCACCCTTTGTGCAAAGGAATGTTTCCTGACCTCACTCCCGAATGATCCAGCTCTCATTTTCAGATTATTCCTCACTAGAGGAAATAGTTTTCCCAGATCTTTACTGAATTGAAATGTAACTATCTGCCATGGTGAGATTCAAACCCCAGAGCCTCAGCCTGAGTCTCTCGATTATAAGTCTTGTGCCAATACTAAGCACAGTGGCACAGTGGTTAGCATTGCTGCCTCACAATGCCTTGAACCTGGGTTTGATTCCCGGCTTGGGTCACTGTGTGGAGTTTGCACGTTCACCCCGTGTCTGCGTGGGTTTCCTTCCACAGTCTGAAAGACGTGCTGGTTAGATGCATTGACCCAAACAGGCACTGGAGTGTGGTGACTAGGGGAATTTCACAGTAGCACCACTGCCCCAGGAAATAGTGTTTCAATCTGGAATTTACCCAAGAAAAGATGTGTGGGCCATAACACCCGTGGAGTGGCAACCATGGAGAACCACTCCACTCATAGGATCCCTACAGTGCATAGTTAATCCATCTACCCTACACATCTTGGGCTACTAAGGGGCAATTTAGCATGGTCAATCCACCTAATCTGCATATTTCGTGTGGGAGGAAATGAAACCACCCGGAAGAAACCCACACAGACATGGGGAGAACATGCAACTCCACACACAGATGAATTGTCGAGGCCAGAATTGAACTGAGGTCCCTGGTGCTGTGAAGCAGCATTGCTAACCACCGTGCTACTCTGCCTCCCTCTGTATTATCCACAGTAAAATACAGCCACACCTATCTCACCCAATCTTCTAAATCAGGCTGGGTGAGAAAGCTGCTGTTCTGTAAGTTCCCACCTAGCTTATTAAATCCTTTAATCATCTTAAATACCTCAATTTGATCACCCCTAAATCATCATGATCAACAGAATATAAGCCTTTTCTCTGCAACCTTTCCTTATAATTGAACCCTTTTAGCCTGGGGAAACTGTTGGGGAGATGGGGATTATAAAATCACTTTTGATTTTTATATCCCAGCTGTGGCAGTAATACCACAATCCTTAATCACCAGACTGACCATCTGTATTGTTTTTAATAGCTTTCTCTCTCCGACGGGACTTGACTTTAACAGGGTACAATTCCCTTGCAGTATCTTACTCAGCTGACCATCATGGGTGATGGAAGTACCAGCGAAAGCAGGAGCAGCATTGGCTGCGAAGCCCCGGACAGTCGAATAGCTCATCCAAACTAAAACAACAGCACCAATACTGTGGATATTGGAAATGCGAAAGAAACATTGAAAAATGCTGGAGAAAAGCAGCTGGTCGGGTAGTGAAGAGAGAAAGAGAAAGGTAGATATTTCAGATCAATGACCTGTCTTTCAAAGCTAAAAATGAACTGTTCTGAGGCAAGTACAGAATGAGGGAAAAGTGGGGAGAGAATTGTAGGGAGGTGGAGGTGGAGGTGGAGGTGGAGGGGAGCACAGGATTCAAGGAAAGAGGTAAAGGAAGAAATATGTTCACATTGATTAAGTCAGAATGTTGTAGGGTCAGCACTATTCCAGAGATTGAGTGAAAGTTTAAGTTTTTACATATTAGCCACAAAGTAAGGCTTACATTAACACTGCAATGAAGTTACTCTGAAAATCCCCTAGTCACCAGACTCGAGCACCTGTTCGGGTACACTGAGGGAGAATTTAGCATGGTCAATGCATGTAACCGACGTGGCTTTCTGACAGTGGGAGGAAACCAGAGCGCCTGGAGAAAACCCATGCAAACACAGGAGAGAACATGCAGACTCCATACAGACAGTGTGGGAATCAAACCCAGGTCCCTGGCACTGTGAGGTAGCAGCACTAACCATTCTGCCACCATGCAATCCCGGCTCCAGCACTGACAGGGTGCTGCACTGCTGGTGGTGCCAAAAGTGGATTGATGCCTGCATTGAGTGGATGAGACATTAAATTGCGTTCCTGCGTGTTTTGCAGCCACATAGCTGATATTAAATCTTCCGAGTATTTTGTTCAGATTTTTGATCAGCAAAGGAATCAAAGGTTGTGAGGATAAGGAGGGAAAGTGGAGTTGTGGATTACATCAGAACCGCCATGGCTTCTGAATGGTGGAGCAGACTTAATGGTGGAATGGCCCCTTCTGCTCCACTGTCTTATGATAGAATGAAGGACAGGCTCGCCAACACTGTGGGTGGAATTTTCCCTGTCTGGCCCGCCTCGGGAATTGTAGCAGGCGGGACAGGACCATGCAAAGGTCCATTGACCTCAGGTGGGATTTTCTGGTCTTGGGGTGAGTGTGGCTGGAAAATCCCATCCTATCTGAGTTCATAAATGGTCACTTTTATAGTTCCTTCAAAAGGAGTTTCTTTTCAGTCCCCTGGAGGATGAGGAGACCTTTACAGATGTCAGCTGGGTTCTGGCAGGTCTCTGGATTCTCAGGCCGAACAAAGTTGCTGCCCCTTCTGTGGAGCCCACTCCATGCTGTTGCCTGATGCCAAAAGTCTCCCTATCCATGAGGGCATTAGGACTCTCAGTTTTTACCATATCCAACAATCAGATGGCAGCTGGATAGGGATGGGATCATGTGTCAAGTTCTGATGTTGGCTTTGTTGAAGATGAAAATGAATTAAGAACCTTAATAGCTAAAGGCACCAAATCGTGAGACTGTCAGATAGGCTTTAATTTTTCCAAACAAAAGCTGCCTTCTCCTAATGCTGTCCCGGTAACCAGGCCTCTGCCAGCACTCAAGTCAGCCACCGGGATGCACACATTGGCTGCTCGAGTACAGCTCACTACCTCCCTCTGAAAAGCAGCTTTACCTGACCGTGTGTCTGACAGCTCACGTCCCTCACAGGCCTACAGAGTATGAGACAGAACATCCGTTTATGCCACACTGCCAATCTGTGCCCAGGTTACCAGCATTCACCCATCTCCTCAATGGCCTAGTGGGTAAACACAGTAAAAAGTCTGACAACACCAGGTTTTAGTCCAACCTATTTATTTGATAATATTCTCACAAGCTTTCGAGGGGTTACCCTCTTCGTCAGGTCTGACGAAGAGGGTAACCCCTCGAAAGCTTGTGAGAATATTATCAAATAAATAGGTTGGACTAAAACCTGGTGTTGTCAGACTTTTTACTGTGTTTACGCCAGTCCAACGCCGGCATACCCACATCATGACTAGTGGGTAAAGGCATGGCCCCATTGTGAGACTGAAGCAATGCAGATGAGAAAGTTTAATCCTTTATCCACATGCAGAACTGGCTGTTCAAACAGTCAGAGCAGCACAGCTAGATTCAGTTCCTTCCGCACCCTCAGGACATCCCGAAGTTCTTTATAACCAATTTAAAGTAAAAACAGAAAATGCTGGAAACACTCAGCCAGCCTGCCAGCATCTGTGGCGAGAGGAACAGTTAGTGTTTCGAGTAAGAGTGACTCTTACTCAGAGCTCGGTGCTTTTGAAGTGTAGTGAGAATGGTAATGCACAGCAAGGCCACACAACCATTAGTCAGGTAAATGAGCAGATAATCTGCTTCTCTGATGACGACTGGGGAATAAATGTTGACCAGAACAGTGGGTAGAACTTCCTAAATCTTTTACATCCACCTCAGAGCCTGAGGTTTGATGTCTCATTTGAAAGACAGAGTGCAGTACACGGAGCGTCAGCCCCAAGATTAGGTGCTCTGGAGTGAAATTTGAACCTCCTGCCTCATGACTCAGACATTGGTGTACTATTAACTGAGCCAAGCAGGGTTGCCAACCTGCCAGGATTGCTTTGACAAAGGGTCATCTTGATTCGAAATGTCAGCTCTTTTCTCTCCTTCCGGATGATGCCAAACCTGCTGAGATTTTCTCTTTTAGCTCTAGGATTGCCCTGGAGTCCTCAGGAATTCCAGCTTAATCTCCTCAGAGCTGTTACGAGCAAATCAGGGAGAACAATCATGGAAGGTTCACAAAAAAGCTGTTTTCTTCTTCATTTTCTTCCACTTTCTCACTTGGAATTGTAGGAGGCCATTCGCTCTGCCAAAGAACTGCCTAACTGGAGGGGAGGAGAAAGTGAAACAGGAACGTGCAAGAGGCAGTGAATAAGACCAGGCAGGCTTAACTCCATTTTTCCCAGCAAGTAAAGATGGCAGCACCGTGGCACAGTGGATAGTGCTGCTGCCTCACAGCGCCAGGGACCTGGGTTAAATTCCAGCCTTGGGTCACTGTCTGTGTGGAGTTTGCACATTCTCCCTGTGTCTCCATGGGTTTCCTCCGGGTGCTCTGGTTTCCTCCCACAGTCCAAAGATGTGTGGGTTAGGTTGATGGGCCACGCTAAATTGACCCTAGCGTCAGGGGATCAGCAGAGTAAATAGGTGGGGTTATGGGAATAGGGCCTGGGTGGGATTGTGGTCAGTGCAGACTCAATGAGCCGAATGGCCTCTTTCTTCACTGAAGGGATACTACGATTCCCAAATATCCCCAGAAGCAATCAGGTACCAGATTCAGTCAGTAACCATTGGCAGATTCCGTTTAATTCGAGAGTCCATCCCTCAGATATTTTGTCTCCGCCTTGGCTTTTAGCTTGGGTCACCAGCTCTGAGAGAATGTGCTGGAGTCTCCAAGGATTGAAGGTTCATTTCTGGGTTACTGTTTCGAGTAACCACGCCACCTGCCCACCACCTCCCCCCCCCCCCCCCCCCCCCCCCCACTCCCCACAGGGAAAAAATAGTAGGGATCTCGGGGGCTTTTTTATGATGATTTTCTTTTGAACACTTCAGTTTATTAGTCATCAAAATATTGGAGATGGGGAGGTGCGGGAAAGGCTAAGAAATGCTATGGTTTAAGGCGATTGGCAAAAGAACCAAGGAAACAGGAGGGAGATATTTTTCACGCAGCGAGGGATCTGGAACACAGTGCCTGGACTTGAGGTGGAGGCAGATTCAATTGTGGCTTTCAAAAGCAAATTGTTTAATCACCTGAAGGGAAACAAATTGCAGAGTTGGTGGGAAAAATCATAGAGTCATTGAATCCCTTCGGTGCAGAAGGAGGCCATTCGGCCAATTGAGCCCAGACCGACAGCAGTCCCATCCTATCCACATAACCCAGAAAAAGGCAGAGGAGTGAGACTGACTGAGTTGCTCTTGCAAAGAGCTGGCACAGATACAATGAGCCGAATGGCGTCGCTCTGTGCTGTGAGTCGATGATTCTATGGTGAAACCTCCAGGAATACATCTAACCAGAGATGGCAAGTTGAAGGCAGGCCCTTAACATGAACGTTGACCAAGTAAAGTCAAGCAGGGAGGTTTTCTAAGAGTGTATTGCCAGACTCTGAAGTGAGAAGTCAGTGTGTGTTGGACTGCAGGGGGCAGCAGTTTTTTGTGAGTCCCACGTTATTTATGGGACTAAGTGAGAAGCTGCCTCCCTCCTTCCCCTCCTCTGTCCCTCTGCCTCTCCTCCCTTCCCCAATAAAGCAACTGATGAGGAGAAGGACTGCACACGGCTCTTTGTAGCTGCCCCCATCGCAAAATACAATCTTTACTTCATCGCAGAGTTGTAATTGTTGAAACTCTTGCCAGCTGGGGCTCGTATTTTCTTGCAGATGTGAGTTGGGTTTGTGGTTTGCCCTTTCAGCACAATGAATGCTCTGTTAATCAGCTAACATTCAGAATAGTCTGGTGTGGCTTTGGACGGCGGCCAGCCTCAATCCATCAGGCAATGGATTGTTCATTCCAGGCAGAACGAGCAGAATTCCACTAGGCTCTCAGATGATCGCTCTGCACAGACAGCCCTGTGAATCTCACAGGAAGGTAGCTTCAGAGCGAGCGAGAGGGAAAGGAAAATAAAGGAGTCGTGTGAATAATTTATAGTCAATTCATACTGCTGACTTCAGCCATTTCTGCTGCAAATAACCAGCAGATTTGTATCAGCTTCCCCTGTGCATTGCCGGACAAATGCTTCACTCAGTGCAGCACCAAGCCATTCGGACTGAGCAATCTCTGGTTAATGATGGTTTGGGATGGTGGGGAAAGTGAATCACAACATGTCCAGGGCCACAGTCAACAACGGACATTTATATATAAGCTTCAATATCACAGAATATCCAAATGTGCTTCACAAGTGGGGGTGAAGGAAAATCATAGAATGCCTGCAGTGCAGAAGGAAGCCATTCAGTCCATCGAGGCTGTAACAATCCCACCCAGGCCCTATCCCTGTAACTCCACATACTTACCCCACTAGCTCTCCTGACACCAAGGGACAATTTAGAACAGTCAATCCACCTAACCTGCACATCTTTGGAGTGTGGGAGGAATCCAGATCACCCAGAGGAATTGAGAGATCTCAGATGATACAGGAATGGACCAGGTTGCAGATATAGGGTAGGCTGAGGCCTTGAGGGAGAGGGGGAGATTTGGAAACAAAGATGGGAAAATGGTTAAATTGAAGTGTTGCCAGTGCAGACGTCAAGGTAAGGCAAGCATAAGGCGTAGTGGGACTGGGTGCGAGAGAAGATAAGTGCACAGGGGTTTGGATAGACTCAGGGTTGTGACAGGTGGGAGACTGGAGGCCAGTCAGGAACACTGGAAATGCTGGAGGTAACAAAAGCCTGGATTCAGATTTCAGCAGCAGACAGGAGAATAAATAAATCAGCTCAAATTCCTGCTCCTGATCTCTACTCAGTGCCCTTGCTGCAAAGAGAATCGGCACAGGACTGGTCTCGGCAGGATAACTCACAGACTAGACTCACATCTGAGGAGTGGTATTTGGATAAGGCTGGGATACCTGCTGGAGTGAAATGTCTTCAAGAAGGAAAGGTGAAGATAAAACTGCATTATAACTGCCTGAAGCTGGATTCACTGGGCGGCTCGCTGGCACAGTGGTTAACACTGCTGCCTCACAGCGCCAGGGACCCAGGTTCGATTTCTGGCTTGGCTCGCAGTGCGGAGTCTACACGTTCTCCCTGTGTCTGCGTGGATTTCCTCTGGGTGCCCTGGTTTCCTCCTACAGTGTGAAACATGTGCTGGTTAAGCGCATTGGCCACGCTAAATTCTCCCTTAGTGCACCTGAACAGGAGTGTGGGAGGAAACCGGAGCACCTGGAGGAACTGCCACGCAGACACAGAGAGAATGTGCAAACTCCACACAGTCACTGGGTCCCAGGCACTGTGAGACAGCAGTGCCATGTGCCATTCTGATGTAGGCAGAAGATGAATGTTTGAATATTTGAGGACATGATAGTGAAGTAGTTATGTTAATGTACAAGTAATCCACAGATCTGCACTAATAATCCTGAGAAAATGAGAATCCCATGGTAGTATTAGATTTTTAATTTAGTTATATAAATAAAAGGGTGGGAACAGTAAAAGTGACCTTGAAGCTGTTGGGTTGTCACAAAATCCTGAGTAGACACAGTGTAACCTGTGTCCTTACCCAGTCTGGCCTATATGTGGCTCCAATCCCACACCAACCTGACTCATTCTGTCCTCTGAACTGACCTTCCTAGTCTCCTGATTGTATCAAAATAATTGCAAAACATGAGAGGAAGAAGAAAAAACACTTGGCTACAACCCAGGGATCAAATCAGAATATGAAGGCCCTGCCCAGTGTGGGGACCCGGGTTCAAATCCTGCCACAGTAGATGGTGGAATTCGAATTTAATTTTAAAAATCTGGAATTAAGATTTCACCGATGACCATGAAACCATTGTCAATTGTTGGAAAAACTCAGTAAAGGGAATCAGCCATCCTTACCTGGTCTGGCCTACATGTGACTCCAGAACCACAGCAATGTGGTGAACTCTCAACTGCCCTTGGCAACTAAGGATGGGCAATAAATTCTGGCCAGCCACGACACCAATGTCCCACAGATGTGTTAAAAAAAAGTTGATTCTATACTGTCCTCCTCACTAACACCTGGAGACTGGTACCACAGGCAAGTCAAGCAGCCGCTTAACAGTCAATGGACCATACCTTACAGCCAAACACCCCAGACTGCTCTTTCACCATCTCAGGTACAATTGGAGATATAACCTTGAGTGGACCCTAGTTTCATAAAACCAAAGACAGAGGGCAGAATATTTTGGCTGTGCTGTTCTAAAAGCCGGAAATTCCTGTCCGACTGTCAATGGTGTTTGATATTCTCCACAACCCGCCCGCTAAAATTCCAGTGGCAGGCGGGATGGGAGAACTCCTACCAGGATGTCTGACTTTACAATGGGGGCTGAATTACATCCATAAACTCCAGTCTTACCTGGAGATTACACTTGGTTCTAACTCCCCAGGTATAATAACATCACCGGAGATCCATCGATAAGACAAAAATTATCCTGGAATCTCAAGTGATTTATGAGGGCAACTTTTCACTCCAGGCAGGTGACCTCAGCAACAGCAGCACATGTCAGTATAGACTGAGCATCACTTTCCGATTATGTCAGAATACTGACCTCCTGTATTATGTTCAGCATCTGAAAGTGATAGAAAAGCTGCCAGGTTGCCGTGAGTTTCGAGGCGGTACAGGGCTGGTTTTTGAAGCTGGGATGGAAATTCAATATTCAAATAGTCTCCCGTCTGTGACAACACCGCTGAAGGAAGAGAACCCCTCTCAAGTGTCACGTTGGCTGTGCAAACTGGATCAGAAACGGCTGAGTGCATCAGTGTGTGAGCTCATCATTACTCCTGCTCTCCAGAGATTTCAGTGGCAGGAAAGAAATCTCTTTGACCCATCTTCCCTTCATCTGTGCTGACACATCTCACAGGGCAGAGAGCGCAGATATTTTAACCCTTACCTGGCTATGCGAGCACACCATAAATGATTACCCCAAGCAAACGGAACGTTAGCATTTATTGCCAAAGGACCTGAGTACAAAAATTAGACAAGTGTTGTTGCAATTGTATAGCGTGTTGGTGAGACCACATCAGGAGTGTCCAGTTTTGTTTACTGTTTATTTATTTATTAGTATTACAAGTAAGGCTTACATTAACTTGACAATGAAGTTACTGTGAAAATCGCCAAGACACCACACTCTGGTGCCTCTTCAGGAACACTGAAGGAGAATTTAGCTTGGCCAATGCACCTAACCAGCACGTCTTTTGGGCTCTGGGAGGAAACCGGAACAGCTGGAGGAAAACCCACACAGACACGGGGAGAACATGTAAACTCCACACAGACAGATACCCAAGGCCAGAATTGAATCCAGGTCCCTGGCACTGTGAGACAGCACTGCTAACCACTGTGCCACCAAGCTATCCTTTTGGTCACCTTATTTGAAGAAAGATGAGGTGACATTGGAGGCAGTTCAGATTGATTCCAGGGATGAAGGGATTGATGTATGAGGAGAGATTAAACAGTTTGGGCTTATATCACTGGTGTTTAGAAGGATGAAAGGGAATCTGGTCAAGTTATATAAAATTTTAAAATTGACTAATAGAGTAAATGTAGATAAAATATTTCCTCTTAAAAGGCAATTTAGAACAAGCGATCACAGGTATAGGTTGAGAAATGGTAGATTTAAAACTGAAGTGAGGAGGAATTACTTCTCACATAAGGTGGTGAATTTGAGGAACTCACTGCCCCATAGTGCAGTGAGTCTGGATCATTGAATGGTTTCAAGAAGGAGATAGATATATTTCTAATAAAAAACAGGATAAAGGGATATGGGGGAACAGATGGGGGGGTGGATTTGAGGCCAGGGAGAGATCACCATGATCTGATTGAATGGTGGAGCTGGCTCGAAGGGCTGAATTTGCCTATTTCTGCTCCTAATTCCAATGTTTCTATGAGTTCTCACACTGGCTCGGTGATTTCAAGCCCCCCCGCCCCCCCACCTGTCAGTCCTGGTCAAAGAATTGATCCCCAATTCATGTTACATTAATTGCTTCCCCAGCTGGGCACAGTATCTTTTCCTCTACTTTATAACCAGCTGCAAAGCACCTTGAGATGGTTCTCTACATTCAGGGTGCAACACAATTGTGGGTAGTTATAGTTTCAACAGCAAGGACGGTTAGAAAGATGTTTTCAGACAAACACTTAACATGGCGTTATTATTATGACAGGAAAGGTGTGTTTGTGTGAGAGAGGGAGCAGAGGAGATTTATCAGGAATGTTGTCAGCAATAAAGAATTGTACTAAGGTAAGGATTGTCTTCTTTGGCAAAAGGATGATGCGAGGATATATAATTGAGATGTTCAAAATGATGACGGCCCTAAATGGGGTGGATAGGAAAGATTTATTTCCCTTAGCAAGGACACCAGCAATTAGAGGGTATAGATTGAAAATAATTAGTGCGAGGATTGGAGAGGTGTTGTGGAGTAACAGGCAGAAACTCGCATTGCATATACCATAAATCACAGTGTATAAGTTGACCCAGTGAGTAAGCCGTTTTTGACCTCCAAAAGATATGTTTTTGAATACATTCTGTATATAAATCAAACTCAATTTTTCACCCCACAAATGGATGTTTTATTCACCGATATCTTATGTTTGGGCAATATGGTTTGTGTAATGAAGTAACTACTTTTTATTTATTAGTCACAAGTAAGGGTTACATTAACACTGCAATGAAGTAACTGTGAAATTCCCTGAGTCACCACACTCGGCGCCTGTTCGGGTCAATGTACCTAACCAGCACGTCTTTCAGATTATGGGAGGAAACTGGAGCACCCAGAGGAAATCCACACAGACACGGGGAAAGTGTATAAACTCCACTTAGACAGTGACCCAAGCTGGGAATTGAACCTGGGTCCCTGGCGCTGTGAGGCAGCAGTACTAACCACTGTGCCGACCAACGTGGGAGTTTAAGACATACCCACACACAGCAGACCCTACATGGTGACAAACAAGATGGCGTCCACTCACATCCCTGCTCCAGGTTCATTTTTATACTTGGGGAGGATCAAGCCCCATATTTGGAGGGATTTTTCAAGGATTCAAAGGTTGACTTCTATGCCAACACCGACAGTAGAAAATGCTCGGATATGCCCTTAAGGTGTTGTAACTGACAAGGCCACAGACCAAGAGCAGGTATGAGACTGGATGGGTCTTTTCTAACTGGCAAAGACACGATGGGCCGAATTCCCTCCTTCCAAGCTGTAAGTCTTTCCATGTTGCGATGTATTACGATACAGTCAATTGTACTCACCAGTTATAGTTTGTAAGATATACTCAAATGTGAACTGTCAAAACAGCATGCCATCGAAGGGTATGTTTTGACAGCAGCACTAGAGCTTACTACCAGTCAGGTATGCAATAGAGCCCAAAGCATTTTACCCTACCTGTTAGCAAATGCAAGGCTTCATGATTACAACTGCCTGTGATTACTATGGTGCTTCACAATGTTTACAGCGGTTGCCACAGAAATGCTGTGTGCTATAATGGTCGTCCATACGAGTGTTTACTGCTGTCACCTTGGAGACATCTCAGGAATCATAAGAACTGATCTGTTCCAACCAAATCTTCCCAACACCCCCTCCCCTCTGCCATCTCCCCCTCGCTCTGTAGTTCCCTCTCACCCTGTGGTTCCCTCCTCACCCTGTGGTCCCCCCTTGCCCTGTGGTCCCCCCTCGCCCTGTGGGTCCCCCCTCACCCTGTGGTCCCCCCTCGCCCTGTGGGTCCCCCCTCACCCTGTGGTCCCCCCTCGCCCTGTGGTCCCCCCTCGCCCTGTGGTTCCCCCCTCACCCTGTGGGTCCCCCCTCACCCTGTGGTCCCCCCTCACCCTGTGGCCCCCCCTCGCCCTGTGGCCCCCCCTCGCCCTGTGGTCCCCCCTCACCCTGTGGTCCCCCCTCGCCCTGTGGTCCCCCCTCACCCTGTGGGTCCCCCCTCACCCTGTGGGTCCCCCCTCACCCTGTGGGTCCCCCCTCACCCTGTGGGTCCCCCCTCACCCTGTGGGTCCCCCCTCACCCTGTGGGTCCCCCCTCGCCCTGTGGTCCCCCCTCGCCCTGTGGTCCCCCCTCGCCCTGTGGGTCCCCCCTCGCCCTGTGGGTCCCCCCTCACCCTGTGGTCCCCCCTCGCCCTGTGGTCCCCCCTCACCCTGTGGGTCCCCCCTCACCCTGTGGTCCCCCCTCGCCCTGTGGTCCCCCCTCACCCTGTGGGTCCCCCCTCACCCTGTGGCCCCCCCTCACCCTGTGGTCCCCCCTCACCCTATGGGTCCCCCCTCACCCTGTGGTCCCCCCTCACCCTGTGGTCCCCCCTCACCCTATGGGTCCCCCCTCACCCTGTGGCCCCCCCCCTCACCCTGTAGTTCCCTGCCTTGCCCTGTGGTTTCCCCGTTGCCCTGTTGTTCCCCCCCTCGCCCTGTAGTTCCCCCCTCATCCTGAGGTTCCCCCCCTCGCCCTGTGATCCCCCCTCACCCTGTCCTCCCCCCTCATCCCCCTCAGGGGTCTGTCAGAATGGGTCAGATTTAGTGGTTTGGCTCAGTACTTTGTCCAGTCGAGCATCATATCTGGCTACTGCATCACAAGCGACTGCTAAAGCCAAACTGACCATCACATTTAGCAAGAAATCAGGAAAACCCTCCCTTGTGGTGGATGGAAAAGGAAGAAAAGTCTTTAAAGATGTACAAAGATAGAGCAGAGAAATGGGTTACGAGGACAAATATCCAGGTGGAAATTAGACCTCGACCGCACCCCCCCCCTTCACAAAGTAGCCCCCACCTCAGTGATAGTGAGCTTCATGGTTCCATCGACAAGGCTGCTGGGAGATTTCTGCTTAAGGCCTCAGGCAATTTCCAATGGGTCTCAAAACTGCACAGACTTGCAGAAATGCAGCGGAGATCTATCCAGGTCTGGCAGTGACTGTGGGAAACGTGTGAAGACATAATAGCAAGCAAAAAATCATCCAAATAAGAGTGGTAGAGTCATTAGCTGTAGCTACCATTCCATACAAATACGCACACAGACATACAAACACACACACACAGACACTCTCACATAAATAAATCCATACACAATCTCACACAGATATGGACACACACCAGCACAGTTCTACATTCACACACACACATGCACGCATGTTTTAAGTTATTTATTGTTGTCACAAGTAGGCTTACATTAACACTACAATGAAGTTACTGTGAAAATCCCCTGGTCACCACACTCTAGCGCCTGTTCAGGAACACTGAGGGAGAATTTAGCATGACAATTCACCTAATCTGCACATCTTTCAGACTGTGGGAGGAAACTGAAGCACCCAGAGGAAACCCATGCAGGGTATCGCACAGACAGTGACCCAAACTGGGAATTGAACCTGGGTCCCTGGCACTCTAAGGCAGCAGTGATAACCACTGTGCCACCATGCCACCCCTTAGAAACATACATGGAACCTCTGTTTCACACACACACAGATACATACACAAGGACATATACACAGGTACTCATAGACCTACACATAGATACATACAGCCACAGACATGTATACACATATACACAGTCTTACACACACTCATTAAATAAAAGCAAAATACTGAAGATTTGGAGATCTGAAATAAAAGCAGAAATTTTGGGAAAACTCAGCTAGTTTGGAGCATCTACAGGGAGACAAACAGAGATATTGTTTCATGTCCAACATGATTCTTCTTCAGAAATATTCCAACTATCCAGGACAAAGTAGCCTGCCTGACTGGCATCCCATCTACCACTTTTGACATTCAATCCTGCAGCACCATCAGCAGTGAGCATCATCTACAAGATGCACTCTAGCACCTCGCCAAGTCTCCCTCAACAGCCTTCCAAACCCGTGCCCTCTACCACCTGGAAGGACAAAGGCAGCAAATGTACGGGAAGACCACCGCCTGCAGGTTCTTCTCCAAATCACACGTCACTCCAACGTGGAAATAAGTCACTGTTCCTTCACTGCTGTTGGTTAAAATGCTGGAACTCTCTACAGAACGGCACTGGGACACCACAAAGATTACAGTCATTCCAGAAGGAAGCTAACCAGCACTTCCTTAAGGGTATTTGGGAATGAGTAATAAATGCTGGTCTCACTAGTGATGTCTGCATCCCGAGAACAAATAAAAAAATACACACACATACACTCACATATAAACTCACAACATATATAGATACACACACATTCACACACACATATATACATATAAGCTAATAATACATACAGATATACATCCAGACACACACACAACACAAGCTCACAACACATACAAATACACATACAGTCACATATGCAGACACACAACACATACAGACACACAGGTACAGACATGTACAGGGAAATGCACACTTGTGCACATGATGTCACACACAGACATACGCAAGTAAATATACATACAAACAGACCAATTAGGAACGCAAATAGGCCATTCAACCCCTCGAGCCTGCTCTGCCATTCCGTAAGATTATGCTGATCTGAATCTGGATCCAACTCCACATTCCTCCTACCCCCCAAGTAACCTTTGACTTCCTTGCTAGTCAAGAATTTGTCTAAAAATGTCATTGTCTTAAAAATGTGAATTGACCCTGACCCTATCACTCTCTGGGGAAGAGAATTTCAAAGACTTGCTAACCCCGAAAGAAAAACATTCTCCTCATCTTCACCTTACATGGTAGACCCCTTATTTTTAAAGTATTTTTGAATTCTAGTCAAGGGGAAACATCCTCTCAGCTTCTGAACAGACACACAGGAAGAAAGAAAATATCCCAATTTCTATAGGGCTTTCCTGAGAACATTCAAAGCACTTTACAGCCAATGACGTATTTGTGAAGTGTAAGCACTGCTGTAATGTAACCAGGCAGACAACTTTGCACATAGCAAGGTCACACAAATAGCCATGAGGTAAGGACCCCGCTGCCACATATGTAAAAACACAAATATATGCATGCCATCTGGGACATACGGATACAGACAGACACAGAGAAATGCACACTCGTGCTCATAAAGTCACGCACATGGACATGCACAAATAAATATACATACAATTATACAACCAAGGAGCAAGAATAGGCCATTCAGACCCTCCCCCATGACAGGTTTCCAGGCAGCTCAGGCACTCATCATTGACTGCCAGTGGGATCTTCCAGGCCCATTCAAGCCAATGATCGTTTGCTTTGTTCACCTGCCACCAGGGACACATCGGGGTCACCTTTACAGCACCAGGAGATCCTGCCAGTGAGAAGGGCCAGAAATTGTTCCACTTCCCACTCTTACCCATCATTGCTCGCCCACCATGTCCAACCTCGTTACAGAACAAGCAAACTTTTATTTAGTCCATTTTTAAACATTCTGGTGTGAGTGTCGCTGACTTGGCTAACAACTTTATCAATTGGATGATTCTTGATTGTCAAACAGTCTTATTCCCAATAATGTTCCTCCTGGTTTTTGGTTGCAGCAGTGTCCAGACAATTAGAATTGCAGAATCCTACAGTGCAGAAGGAGGCCATTCGGCCCATCGAGGCTGCACCCACCATAATCCCACCCAGGCCCCATTCCCACGTATTTACCCTAGCTAGTCCCCCTCACACTAAGGGGCAATTTAGCATGGCCAATCCACCTAATCTGCACATCTTTGGAGTGTGGGAGGAAACCGGATCACCTGGAGGAAACCCATGCAGACTCGGGGAGAACATGCAGACACCGCACACACAGTGACCCAAGCCGGGAATCGAACCTGGGACCCTGGCGCTGTGAGGCAGCAGTGCTAACCACTGTGCCGCCCAAAAATTCATTGTTAATCTGAGAAGATTCTGGTCAAATAGCAGAAAGATTGACAGTACCCACTTCCACCCAGGTCCTGCTTCTTTCTGGACCACAGTGTCAAGAGCAGACCTTCTGGCAGAGAATCTCAGGCAGGATTCCCAACATCTAATCCTGGTCTGACCATCCCCCAATGACATGTCTTTGTAGTAGGTTTTAGCCTAACCATCTCAGTAGGAAGTCTGAGGAGCAGTGGGGGAGGGGACTGGTGGCGATGGGTGCGGGGTCACTGTCTCCCAGTACCCGAAAACTGGGGGGAGGAAATTGGGAAAGAAAAGTTTGCAGATGAAATGTTAAAGCAAACTACCTGCCTCCCAATGCAGTATTGAGAGAGTGCTGTACTGTTAAAAGGTGGTGAAAAATCTGACAACACCAGGTTTAAGTCCAACCGATTTATTTGATAGTAAACTCACTAGCTTTGGAGGTTAAACTCTTTGTCAGGTGAATGGAGAGTTCCTGACGAAGAGTTTAACCTCGAAAGCTTGTGAGTTTACTATCAAATAAATCGGTTGGACTTAAACCTGGTGTTGTCAGACTTTTCACTGTGTTTACCCCAGTCCAACGCCGGCATCTCCACATCATGACTGTTAAAAAGTGCCAGCTTTCAGATGAAACTAAGGCCTCATCTGCTCCCCCCGGTGCATATGAGAGAAACCAGATGGGATTATCTATCCCCCTCCCCTCACGCCCCCCCCACAACATGTTCTAAGGTGGCGGAGGAACCCGCCATTGGCGAGATCTTCTGGTCCCACTGCTGTCAACAGGGTCTTTTGTTGTTTGCACCCCCTCCCACCAGGGACCCTGCAGCAGGAGGGGGGCAGAAGAGGCGGGGATTGTGGGGGGGAGGCGTTGCTGTCGGCAGGGGGTGGGACTGGAAGCTCCTGCTTGCGGGAACAGACGGAAAATCCCACCCACCAAGTCATACTTCAAAACAGGGCAGGAGATTCTCCTCAATGTCCTGAGCAACATTTATCCTTCAACCAACATCATTAGAATTGGCCGTTATTCCAGTTCTGTTTGTGGGACCTTTTTGTCTGCAAATTGGCTGCCATATAACAAGATAAGGGAGTATTTAATGAATGGCAGGACACTGGGTTGCTCAGAGGAACAGATGGAACTTTGGGTAATTATTCACAGGCCCCCTGAAGGTGGCAGAGTGGGTGAATAAGATAGTTAAGAAGGCATCAGTCGTGTCACAGAGTATAAGAGCAAGGAGATCATGTTGGAGCTGTACAGAGCATTGGTTAGGCCACAGGGTACAGTCCAAGTAAGGGCAGAAAGTTTTTTGTTTCAGTTTAGTTGGGGCATCATGATTGGCATGGGCTGAAGGGCCTGTTCCTGCGCTGTACTTTTCTTTGTTCTTTGAAGAGTTATGTGACAGAAAAGTTTCACTGAAACTGAATGGAAGAATCTACAAGATAATCATGAGACCAGCATTCTAAATACAGAGCAGAAATGACTGGATGCTAATGGGATGCAGGTGCTGAGATGGATGTCTGCAATAGTGAGAGGACAAAATCAGGAACCAGCACTTCAGGGGCTCAGAGATCCTGGGTGCATTGAAGTGGAAATATCAAAGGGAGTGGGAATATCAAAGGGAGTGGCTGTGCGATCACCTGTTGCAGAGAAAAATGTAATGTGGTGGCGAATAGTGAGGATGTGCCTACCAGCAAGTAGGTGAAGAGGAAGGCCAGAGGGAAAGCTAGTGCTGACGAGAGATTTAAACACAACGGGACTGGGACAGGAACGGGTGACTGACTGGAGGAGACGGGGAAGGATAATCACGCAGAGCCGTGGCAACACCAAGTGAAACTGGAGAAGCAGAAAGAAGAAGAGAGATGCTAGGTGGCATAACTATTATCTTCAGCCAAGGATGTTTATGTTTCATTAACCGTCTGAACCAACTCTCCCGGAGTTATCTCCCTCTTATTAGCTCCCCCACCCGTTCTGTCACATGTTGGTTTAAGTTTATTAGTGTCACAAGTAGGCTTACATTAACACTGCAATGAAGTTACTGTGAAAATCCCCCAGTCGCCACACTCTGGCATCTGTTTGGGTACATTGAGGGAGAATTTGGCATGGACAAGCACCTAACCAGCACATCTTTCAGACTGAGAGGAAACCGGGGCACCTGGAGGAAACCCACACAGACACGAGAGAGAATGTGCAAACTCCACACAGACAGTGACCCCAGCCAGGAATCGAACCCAGGTCCCTGGCACTGTGAGGCAGCTGTGCTAACCCAGTGCTGGGTGAGAGTATTGAGGGTTGTGGAATAAAGGTGGACAAATGGAGTTGAGGTCCAGAACTGCCACAGTCTCATTTAATAGTGGAGGAAGCTCAGATGGCTGAATGGCCTCGTCCCATCCAAGGGCTGAATGGCCTTGTGTTTTTCAGATTCCTGTCTGTCTTCAGCATCGGCTCCAACCCTCTGATTTTCTCCTTTCTTAGATCGTCATTCTCTTCATGTTCCCTCTCTGCTTCTCACTCTCTCACTCCTTTGCCCTCTGCTTTATGCATGTTTTTGTGGATTTATTTCACACTGTGGCTGTTTTCCATTGAAAGGGGATCACGTGGCAGTGACGGGCTCCCTGTGATGTGGTCGTGCTGTGCTGACGGGTCCAAAGGGGAGCTGTCAGCTGAATAAAGGCAATTGTTACATTTAGAGTGTCCCCCCCACGCCCTGCACCAAGGCTGATTTACACACAAACAACATTCCCAGTACGCTAATTAACCAACAATGGAGCTCAACAGTTTCACCCAAAATACTGGAGCGGGATTTTACATTACGGCCCCCCCAAATCAAACGGCAATTTAAGTGGCAACCACCAGGGGGAGACAGGCCTTGGAGGGACTGTAAAATCCTGGCCACTGTGTGTATGCACTCTCTAATATACCACAACCTCTCTGCAACCTCTATCGCTTATGGTTCCTTCTCTACCACAGCAGATTGGAGTGGGCAATTGATGCTGGCCTTGCCAGCGATCCCCGCATTCCAATGTTCATGAAAGTCCGGTGCTAATCTAACCAAGACCCTGTGTGGCAAAGTGTTGCACCTCCCCACTACCAGAGTGCCACACTGCCTTCTGGATGGGCCATTAGGCAGAGACCCTGCCTGCTTTCTTAGATGGACAATACCCCAGTACTCAATGTCATACAGGGGTCCTGGCCAATATTAATCGCTCCACAAATGTCAGCATAAACAGATCATCTAGCTCTTATCACATTGTTTGAGGACTTTGTTGAGTGCAAGTGAGCTGACATATATTTAAGTCGTGGGTAGATAGGTTTTTGACAGACAAGGGAATTAAGGGTTATGGGGAGAGGGCGGGAAAGTGGAACTGATCCACTTCAGATCAGCCATGATGTTATTGAATGGCGGGGCAGGCTCGAAGGGCTGGATGGCCTACTCCTGCTCCTATTTCTTATGTTCTTATTCTTATGTTCTTATGACACCTGGATAGAGCGGATGTGGAAAGGATGTTTCCACCAGTAGGAACAACCGGAACCAGACGGCACAAGCTCAGGCATGATCCTTTCAAACAGAGATGAGGAGGAATTTCTTCAGCCAGGAAGTGGTGAATCTGTGGAACTCTGTGCCACAGAATGCAGTGGAGGCCAGGTCATTGAGTGTCTTTAAGAGAGAGACAGATGGGTTCTTGATTAATAAAGGGATCAGGGGTTATGGGGAAAAGGCAGGAGAATGGGCTTGAGAAAAAAATCAGCCATGATTGAATGGTGGAGCAGACTTGATGGGCTGAGTGGCCTAATTCTGCTCCTACGTCTTATGGAGACGTTTCCTGCAGAACAATGATAACGACATTTCGTTAACACACTGCTGATTGAAACTGCGCTGTGCTGTCCTGAGGTGGTGAAATCTGCAATGTAAGCGCAATTTTTTTCTTTTACCAACTGGTTTGGTTAGCACATGAAACTCTTCCAGCTATTTCCTGGTCAGATTCTATCGACGTTACCCATGGCCTTGGCTGGCTGTGATTTTTGAGGGTGGGTTGGGCAGGGTAGATGCTGGTGTTTATCTCTGGGCACCTGCATTGCCTGGAAAGCTCCATGGGGGGTCCTGAGCTTGTGAAAGTTTTGACACGGTGCTGGGAACTAAGGCATCAGGTGATCTGACACGTTTAAACCACTGAGGTTGGCAATCATTAAAAAAAAGATCTTTGCTAGATACAGCTAGAGTATCTGGCTATTTTTTTTTACTTCTGGTTGAGGCCAGTGCAGTGAGGAGCTGAAATGCACGGATCAGAAAAGGCCCAAACTTTGACTCTCAGCCAAGATTGAGTCGGCTCATCTTAGAAACCCCAACCTGCTAAAAAAAGGATTCGCGTTTATCCTGCCCCTTTCACAAGTTCAGAATATTCCAACATATCCCAGTGGTCAGAGGAGGAAGTAGGGTCAATACAATTGGCCTCAGTGTCCTGTGGAAATGTGCGTGGAACATTTGTCTAAAGCACACCCTGTAATGTTATTTCCACAGTACAGCCAGTGTGAATACAATACTTCTTGTTCCTTCAGCCTTCTGCTAGCTTGCAATTGTAACAGTTCCCGGAACTTGAAGATTGCTGCTCAAATGTTTTAATCAAATGGTTACTAGTCGATAAACTCGAAAGAATGCCAGAGCCAAAATCCTCCCCGGCATTAGGTCACCTGTTTCACTTAGTACTTTTAGTATCGAAATTGTAGCCACCAGTAAGTAGGACACGCTTGGGTTTCATAAGAAAAGTTGGACATTATCTTTTCTTGTGAATTTCTTTGTTTCAACTTCATGCCTCGTCTTCCATTGTGCATTGTCCAGCAAAATTTTTAACATTCACTTCGTGGTACATTGTCACTGGCCAGCATTTATTGCCCATCTCTAGTTGCCCGAGGGCAGTTGAGAGTCAACCACATTGCTGTGACTCTGGAGTCACATGTAGGTCAGGCCGGGTAAGGACGCAGATTTCCTTCCCTAAAGGACATTATTGAACCAGATGGGTTTTTCTGACAATCGACAATGGTTTCATGGTCATCAGTAGATTCTTAATTCCAGATATTTTTTCATTGAATTCAAATTTTACCAACTGCTGTGGTGGGATTTGACCCCAAGTTCCCAGAACATTAACTGAGTTTCTGGATTAATTGTGTAGTGATAATACCACTAGGCCTTTGCTTCACCTTTCCCTCATCCTCATCCTAGCACTCTCCCACCCCCTCCTCACCACCCACCACTCTATCATTGATTCACTTCCTTTCTGTGACTCCTGTAAACTCTGGAGATCTCTGTTTGAACCTCTTTCACTCCCGGCCTCTCTTCACACCTTCAACAGCCTCCTAAGTGTTTACCATGCATTTCGGCAGCTCTCCAAACGTCTCCCATTGCCGGCCCATTCTCTCCGGCATTCCCTAATGTTATCAACTCCTCCAGAATTGGCCTGGAGTCTCCGGGAATGAAAGATTAACCTCTAGGGCATTGATGCAAGAAATATGACGGGGAAAGGTCATAATGAATGTTAAAAAATCTCTGAACACTATCATATTTTACTTTATAATACTTCTACAAACTGCCTCAGGATACTTCATTTCATGAAAGGTACCACATGATACAAACCTGTTTGGTTAATTAATTATAAAAATATTGGAGATTTTGAGAAAAAATAATATTTGACTGAGAGTGGGCGTAGAGAAAGACCAACTTAATATGAGGTAGGTCGATTCAAAAGTCTGATGGCAGCAGAGAAGAAACTGTTCTTGAGTCGGTTGGTATGTGTCCTCAGACTTTTGTATCTTTTGCCCAATGGAAGAAGTTGGAAGAGAGAATGTCCATGGAGTCCTTAATGATAGTGCCGCTTTTCCGAGGCAACGAGAAGTATAAAGTGTCAATGGATGGGAGGCTGGTTTTGATGGACTGGACTTTGTTCACGACCCTTTGTAGTTTACTACGATGTTGGACAGAGCAGAAGCCATACCAAGCTGTGATACAACCAGAAAGAATGCTTTCTATGGTGCATCTGTGGAAGTTGGTGAGAGTCGTAGTGGACATGCTGAATTTCTTAGTCTCCTGAGTAAGGCGTTGGTGGTCTTACTTGACTATAGAGTCGGTGTGGAGAGACCAGGACAAGTTGTTGGTGACCTAGACACCTAAAAACCTGAAGCTCTCAACCATTCCTACTTCATCCCAATCGATGTAGATGGGGCATGCCCTCCATTACGCTTCCTGATGCCGATGGCTATCTCCTTCATTTTGTTGACATTGAGGGAGAGATTATTGTCATCGCACCACATGTCACTGTTCCTTCACTGTCGCTGGGTCAAAATCTTGAAATTCCCCCCTCTGACAGCACTGTGGGTGTATCTATATCACATAGACTGCAGCAGTTCAAGAAGGCAGCTCTCCACCGCCTTCTCAAGAGGCAATTAGGGATGGGCAATAAATGCTGGCTTAACTAGCGATGTTCATATCCTACAAATGAATAAAAATAAAATCATCTTCCAGGTGGGTATGGCAATTGAGTGAAGGTGGAAGACTTTGAAAGACATTATAGAATTGCACATTTGATCTTTCTTTCTCAATGGGTTTTACTATGTTCACTTTCTTGACGCAGCTGGGAGTCTACCTCACATCCCCAAATCCATAAGAAGCGAATCAAATTCCTTTACCCTGTAACTCTCTTCAAATGAAATTAACTCCACAGCCTGGGCCTCCACATTCCTGAGTCTGAGGTAGCCCCGGCTGCCCCTTCACGTCCTGTTGGAGAAAGGATTGCCAGCTCTAGCTGGACGATTCCTGGAAGGTTTCATCCCATGGTCTCCGCGACAGCCCAGTTATTGCATCACAAATATTTTTGTAATCAAAAACCAAAGATTTTTAAAGAATTAAAATTTTAAAAATCCCCTTTGATTTTTCTGGAAGGTAACAATATCACGGGGGGGGTCAAAGTTGACTTCCTGGAGCCACCAGGGCAATCCAGGAGGGTTGGTAACCCTTTGTGGAGGGTGGGGTAACGTTTCGTTTCCGCTCATTTCGGAACTTTTGAACTGCACATTTTCCACTTACGCCCACAGCATTTCAAGCCTGTCAGATTTATTTCAGCAGGATCTAGTTTGGTGATGGTTCCCTGCTCTCACTTTGTTAGCTCAGAACCAAATCCAAAATCCCCTTCCCGCCCCCTCCAGCCCATTCCCACATCTGTGCCATTTTGCATTCTGTTCCCAGATGTCTCGACTCAGGCCCGGAGCAGATTGTTAGACCAGTCAGAACCACCACTTCTCAGAACGGAAAGGAAACTCGTTCAGCCTTTTCTCTCTCTTTCTCTCTCCCCCCCCACGCCCCCTGCCCTCCCACACGATCCTCCTCCCCTTCCACTTTCTCTCTCCTTTATCCGCCAGTCTCCCCACCCCCCCCGCCCGCTGCTGAACAAGCTGAATCTTGAGGAGACGGAGAGGGAAGCAGAAAGGACGGGCTGGCGCCAGTGACGGAATCGACAAACTTCAGCTGGGGAAGGGAGTGGGGGGGGGCGCGGGTGAAAATTGGCACGGGGTGTTGAAAAGTACAAATCGCAAGCGAAAGGAACTGCGGCGAGGGGGTTAACTGCTGGAATAGGCTGCACAGCTGCAACAGGATGTCTGTATAAAACAATGGTCTATTCTGATACAGGCATCAACAAATCTACGTGAAAGATGATTTATGTATCCCTGTGACAAAAAAAAATGAGATGCTGTCATTTCCTTTCAGTAATTCACCTAGGGTGAAATGTATCCAACTCACTCTCCAAGCCAATGAATCCAACCCTTCCCCTGCCACTGGCTCTCACTCAGTTTCAGTCTGCATTTCCCATTATTAACCCCAACCTCACCACCGAGTTCTGCCGCAAACACTCGCGTTTGTACAGTGCTGGGAACCTGCAGCAATGTAACACGAGCAAAGTCAGACAAAATTAATTCATCCCCAAAGGGAGATGTTTGTTTTTTTTGAAGTTTATTGATTAGTGTCGTGAGTATGCTTACATTAACACTGCGATGAAGTTGCTGTGAAAATCCCCCCAGTCGCCAGTCTCCTGTTTGGGTACACTGAGGGAGAATTTAGCATGGCCAATGCGCCTAACCAGCACATCTTTCAGACTGTGGAAGGAAACCGGATGTGCAAACCCCACACAGATAGTGACCCAAGCCAGGAATCGAACCCCAAGTCCCTGGCGCTGTGAGGCAGCAGTGCTTACCACTGTGCCACTGTTCCGCCCCATAGGGTAGATGATCAAAAGCTGGTTCATTAAGGAAGGTTTTAAGAAAGAGCTTAAAGGAAGACAGACAGGCAGCGAGTTCAAGGGGGACAATTTCAGAGCTTGATTCCTAGACAGCTAAAGGCACAGTCCCCAGTGGTAAGGGGATAAAAACTGGGAATGCACACAAAGCCGGAATTGGATGAGTGCAGAGACCCCAGAGAACTTAAGGAATGGAGGAGTTTGCGGAGATAGGGAGAGCTGTGCCAGGTACACACACAGGATAAAGGACCTCTTTAATGCCCAGCCTTTTGTTTCGAGCTAAGGAATTGTGGGTGGATGGGTGCATGAGGCAATGATGATGGAGTTGTTGATGAATTGCAGCAATCAATCTCAATCCATTAGTCTGTAACCGACCCAGACCTGAGGTGAGGAAATAGTCGCCCTGCTGGAGAGCTTTGGGAACCAATTGCTGGGATTCTCTGACCTCCTCGTTGCTATCAATGGGATTTCCCATTGATTCCACACCATACCACCAGGAAACATACAGCAGGGGAGTGCCAATGGGAGGACCAGAAGATCTCACTGGCATGAAGAGTTGGGAGATCACACCCCATAGATCCAAAGTTTGTACCAAGCATGTTTCATGATCCTCTGCCATTTACTCATGCAGTGTACCCAAAAAGAATAACTAACACAGCCTGCGCACTGGTACCTCAGTCTACTACCCAAACTGCAGGTTTGAACCTGGCCGTCAGGTATTAATCCCGGCTGTTTGCTCTTTCTTGCAAAGAGTGGGAATGGGAGAAGATCCCATTTATCAAATCCAAACCAAACTAGTCCAAATAAGCAGAACGGAACCAGAATAGAGTCAACGTTAAACTGTGCAATCCAGCAGTCTCTATGTAACTGTCTATAATTATTTACCAATGGGCCATTCAACTTGGTTACGGACAATTCAGTAACAACTCTTACACAAGCACAGTTTATTTCATCCATTTATTGAATCCATAGAATCCCTATAGCACAAGGGGAGGCCATTCGGCCCACCAAGTCTGCACTGAATCTCCAACTAAGCATATTACCCAGGCTCACCCTCTGCCCTATCCCCACAATCTCACATATTTACCCCGCTTACCCTCCTAACCTACACATCTCCAGACAATAAGGAGCAACTCAGCACGGCCAATGCACCTAACCTGCACATCTTTGGAGTGTGGGAGGAAACCGGAGCATCCGGAGGAAACCCACACAGACACAAGGAGAACGTGCAGACTCTGCACAGACAGTGACCCAATGTCGGAATTGAACCTGGGTCCCTGGCATTGTGAGGCAGCAGTGCTAACCTCAGCAGTACGATTCACCAAGAAGCAAACATTTAAAACAAATATACTTGAAATAAAATTCTCAGGACAACTAGGGATAGGGAATAAATGCCAAAAATGTCCAAATTCCAGGATTGTTTTTTCAAATGAAGCTCATCCAACACAACCCTGGAGTGTAACCCTCTCCAACATGCGGTTCCTCACACATTGTCCGCACTGGGCTTCAGCTAACAAGTCCAAATGTTTGTCGTTAATTTTCAGTTTATCGTCAGCCACTCCAAAGATTTGTTTACTTTTGTTTTTTTTTTGTAAATGTGATCGGTTTGTGGGAACAAGAGGGATCTTTTTGACAGAAAGGGCAAGTTGTTAAAGAGAAAGCATCAAGCTGGAAAGAGGAGGAATGAACAGAGAGTAACAACACTCAGAGCTCTGAGAGGAGATGGATCGAGTTTGCTGGTTGTGGAATGTACCAAAAAGTTCATTTTACGTGGATCCACAGGAGTGTTTGAAAGCCACCACTGGAGAGAGAATAGATTAGGGAAAAGGGGCTGAAGTATGGCAGAGTTTAATTGTGTCCTGTTCTGGCCATTGCACCATGCCAAGGATATGTTCGAATTGAAGAGCGTGCAGTATAGGTTTACTAGAATCCAAATTGGATACCAGAGTCATTGTGAAGACAGTTCACACAAACTAGGCCAGTATTCCCTCCAAACTAACATGAAGGGGTGATTTTATCATAACTTTCAAGATACTAAGAGGAAATGATAGAGTCAATTGAGAGAAACTATTTCCAGTTGTTGGGGAGTTTAGGAAGAGGACACAGCATAAACATTTGGGCCATCATTTTCAGGAGTGAAGTTAGGAATATTTCTGCACACTCAGGGTGGTAGGAGCCAGATACTCTCTTCACAAATAGCAGCTGATTCTGGGTCACCCATTTTAGCATCTCCTCACCCAACATCCCTCACCTAATATTTCTTTCTGCTGACAATGGAACTACATATCTGCTGTCTGGGAGAGTGGAACTTCACCCTTGTCTGGTGTCTGGGAGAGTGGAACAAACTACATGTCTGGTGTCTGGAGTCTGTGAGAGTGGAACTGTAACTTTGTCTGGTGTCTGGGAAGCCGGAACTACACCCTTGTCTGATATCTGGTGTCTGAGATGGTGGAACCATATATTTGTAGTATTTGGAGACGGTGGCACTGTACCTGGTCTGGTGTCTGAAGTGGATGGAATTGGTGTTCCTCACACAGGATGTTTGGCCCCAGGAAGTGTATCCTCATGTTGCAGTTTTCAAAAAATAATGATTCGATTCTGACAATTTGTATAAATTGTGAGGTCAGAATTTTCTACTTATCTGTTTGTGTCTCAGGAAAGGAAGCAAAATGATAGATAAGCAATGTTGTTATCACAGATAACCTTTACTTATATCCTTTTCACAGGAAATACTGCTGGTACAAGTTGTACTGATGTCTCTGTGCCAGTGCATTAGCCAGTGTGGGTTCTGGCACTCACAGGCTAAAGGAACCTAGTGTCTACTCCTTTTCTGCCTGTTCTTTGTGAGCTGGGTGCATCTGAAAACATTGAGATTATAGAAAGCAGAGAAATCTGGACAATCCCACAAGTGGAAACATCTTTACTTCAATCCTATCAAACCCCCTTTTCATTTGAAAAGCCTGGAAGTGATCACCACTCAACCTTCTGTTTTCCAGAGAAAGGGGCAGCAACCTGTTCTGTTTTTCCCGATATTTCTAAGCTCTGATATAGTCTGTATTATTTTTGCCTGTGTCAAAGAACAAAGAACAGTACAGCACAGGAACAGGCCATTCGGCCCTCCAAGCCTGCGCCAATCACGATGCCTGCCTAAGCTAAAACCATTTACATATACAGAGTCCATATCCCTCCATTCCCATCCCTATTCATGTAATCATCTAGATTAAATGTTGCTATTGTACCTGCTCCCACCACTTTCCCGGGAAGCATGTTCCAGATATTCACCACCCTCTGTGTAAAAAGCTTGCCACACACATCTCCTCGAAACTTTTCCCCTCACACCTTAAACCTGTGCCCCCTAGTAATTGACTGTTCCACCCTGGGAAAAAGCTTCTGACTATCCACTCTGTCCATACCCCTCATAATCTTTAAACTTCTATCAGGTCACACACACACATCCCCCCCCCCCTCCAACCCCAACCCCAACCCCAACCCCAACCCCAACCACTGTTGTTCCAGTGAGAACAGACTGAATTTATCCAACCTCTTCTCATTGTTAATACCCTCCAAACCAGGCAACATCCTGGTAAACCTCTCCAAAGCATTCCCATCCTTCTGGTAATGTGGCGACCAGATTTGTCTACAATATTCTAAATGAGGCCTAACTAAGGCCCTGTACAGCTGCAGCATGACCTGCCAATTTTTATCTACTGTTACATAGTGCCACCATCCATTTTCTCTGACAAACAGTGTTCCTCAAACAATCCAAGTTTCAAACACGTTTTAGAATTTGTACAGCACATCCTTCCCTTTCTCCTACTTGTCTCACTTTTTAACATTCAGTTAGCTGAGGAACATCCCTCCACAACCACCCCCCCCCACCCCCTTCAGTTGCATTCAACTTGTAACACTGATGTTCTTAAAGGTACCATGCCCTTACTTGGGGATTGAGGCCTTCATGAGCCTCCCCCCACTCTCTACAGGAACTCAGTGTATTCTGTCAATCAAGTGGGGTTGACATCTTGGCGCTTGCAATGTTATGTTTTAGACCATGATGACACCGGTGTACAATCAGGGTGGGGGGGAGCAGGCTGACCAGACTCACCAGTTACTGAGCTGGAAACACAGGGAAGTTTATAGGGCCCATTAAAAACAATTCTCTTCAGCAATGTCAATGCCAGTGGTTCCAGACTTCCTGTTCCGTTTCCTCAGTCTGTGCTATCTTTCCACCATTTCCATTTTCAAAGTGGTCTTCACAATGGGAATTCCACACCCAACCCCACCCCCATACTGAGCTCTTTGGGAGAAACAGGGATCCAACAGGGGAGGATGTCAAGCGGGTCAGGGCCCGTCATTAACCGCACAGAGAGAGATGCAGATGATCTTTCCGACAGAAACCAGCCCTGCCCCTGAAACATATGGAGACCTGATTAACTTAGATGGCTTGTTGGAAACACACCAATCACAAAATTTTATGTCTTTAGTGATATTGAATGAATGAAGGTATGTCACGGTCTCTGGTATTCAATAAGATGTCACTACTCCTTGTATGAAGAATCAAGTCTTCGATAGCCTTGCAATCCTGATTACACCACTTGCAATGACTAAAGCAAACAGTTTGCAGTAGTTCTGAGTCAACCCTAACCCAGGTGCCGAGTTAGGCAAAGTGCCACGACGGCACCTTCTCTTAATCTAGGCAGCACGATGGCACAGTGGTTAGCACTGCTGCCTCATAGCGCCAGGGACCCAGGTTCAATTCCAGCCTTGGGTCACTTTCTGCATGGAATCTGCACGTTCTCCCCGTGTCTGTGTGGGTTTCCTCTGGTGCTCCGATTTCCTCCCACAGTCTGAAAGATATGCTGGTTAGGTGGATTGACTGTGCTAAATTGTAGCTTAGTGTCCCAAGATGTGTAGGTTAGGGGCATTAGTGGAGTAAATATGTGGCGTTACGGGGATAAGGCCTTGGTAAGATGCTCTGTCAGAGAGTTGGTGCAGATCTGATGGGCTGAATGGCCTCCTTCTGCACTGTAGAGATTCTAGGATTAGTTTATTCTCAGGATGTAGGCGGTGCGAGCAAAGTTGGCATTTATTGCCCATTTTGTTGTCCTGAGAAGGTTGGTGGTGAAACCTCCCTTTCAGGTGATGCAGCCTGTGTGGTAAAGGGTCTCCTAGTGCTTTGGATACAATGGAGTGACTTGCTAGGGCACTTCAGAGAGCAGTTAAGTACTAACCTCATTGATGTGGAATTGGAGTCATGTATGGGCTGTACAAGGTAAAGGCCAATAGCTTTCTTATCCTAAAATCAGCAATGCAGAATGAGAAACATTAACGATGGGAGCAGACCATGCCAGCCTGTTCCACACACTCGTAATATCCGCTGGTTTCCTTACTCCACCTGATACTGTCTGGTCTCCCACAAGGAATGAAAAACTAGATAAAAATCCAGGTCAATTTTGGGGAAAAGAAATCTGGGGAATTCTTTTCCCTGGATCGTGACCCCTGGAATCATAGAATCCCTATAGTGCAGAAGGAGGCCATTCAGCCCATTCTCTGACACAGCATCTTACCCTGGCCCTACCCCCTTAACCCCAGGCAGGCTCGATGGGCCGAATGGCCTCCTGTGCACTGTAGGGATTCTATGATTCTCAGGTTCACAATCCAGGGAAAAGAATTCCCCAGATCTTTTTTCCCCCAAAATCGGCCTGGATTTTTATCTCGTTTTTCACTCCTTGCAGGAGACCAGACAGTCTCAGGTGGGGTATATTAATAGGATTGTTGTCGGTGCAGGCTCGATGGACCGAATGGCCTCCGTCTGCACCGTAGGGATTCTCCGAATCTATTCTATTTTGTGAATTATCTCCATCCTTCCAACTTTCACCAATGTGTAATTTCGCATTCCCAATAATCATGCTTCCCACAGCCAATCAAATCCGTGCCTGGGACTGGGAGTAATTATGTAAATGGCTGCCCCTGAGAATTGTGCGTTATTAGTACTTTATCATCCTGCCTGGTGAGAGTTACACCAGTCCCCAGCCATTTACAGCTGGGTAAACTTTATAAAGGTTTTTCCTCTGCCCTCCATTGGTGGAGTTCTCTCAGCCAACATTCATCCCTCGTCTATCATCACTAAGATCAGATTAGCTCATCGTGATCATATTACTGTTTGTGGCACAGAGTTGCTGCTGTGTTTCCAACATTGTAAAAGAGGCTTCAGAAATACTTCCCTGGCTGAAAAATGGCATAAGAAGTCTCACAACACCAGGCTAAAGTAAATTAAAGCCAATTAAACCTGTTGGACTTTAACCTGGTGTTGTGAGACTTCTTACTGTGTTTACCCCAGTCCAACGCCAGCATCTCCACATCATGAAAAATGGTGGCACAGTGGTCCTGAACAGGGCACCTGCTTTCACATGCACCCCTTAGCAGAGCTGGGATGCTGCACAAAAGTGCCTTCAATGTGGCACAGATGTTTTACATCGCCAAAAGCCAAAAGTCCACATTTGGGCACCAGGGGGCACTCTTGGAGGGTGGGGGGCACTGTTTGGGACAAAGCTTCTCTGTCTTGCATCTGCTGGGGTTTCAGTGCTGATCTTAAATCAAACGTTCTGTTCCTCAGTTTTTAGCACCCTTCCCCCCACCCCCCTGCCCTCCCTCCTTGCCCTCTCCCTCCTACCTGCCACCCTCACTTCAAAAGAATGTTTTGTTTTTTTTAGAATAAAAGGAATGGAATATGCTTCCTCTGTAACACCTACACATTCCCAGCCCCAGCAATGAAAGCATGTTTCCTGGGTGTTGTTCGAGTAGTTTCTGTTCTAGTTACCTGTTGTGAAATTCTATCTGGCTGATGGCAATTAGATATCTGGAGGGTCAGGTTCTGCTGACGCCTCGGCCCTCCCCTCTCCTCCCGTCCCCTCTCCTGAAGGCACCAACACTTCTTGGGGTGCCACAGGGAATGGCGTGCCCTCACAACATTTAACAAGTGTGAGGGGGAAGTTTTTTTCACACAGTGGTAGGTGTCTGGAACGCGCTGCCAGGGCTGATGGAGGAGGCAGACATGATAGGGGTGTTTAAAGGACTTTTAGATTTGTACATGAATATGTAAGTGATAGAGGGATATGGATCAAGGGCAATCAGAAGAGATTAGTTTAATTTGGCATCATGTACGGCACAACATTGTGGGCCGAAGGGCCTGTTCCTGTGCTGTACTGTTCTATGTACTAAGCATTGAAATGAGCACTTGAAACGCCACAGTATACAAGACTATGGATCAGGTGCTGGAAAATAGCATCAGGGATGTCTGGCACAGATAAGATGGGCCAAAGGGCCTCTTTTTCTGCTGTGATTCTCATTCTAATTGGATGATTTGTCGGCAGGTTATCCAGCTTTAGTGTGAATCTCACCTGAGTTCCTGCACCCACCTCCCAGCGCGGGTCAGCAATGGTGAACCGGCCTGTTTGGTACTGAACTCAATGGTAGCATTTTGCAGCCAAAACGGGATCAAATCTGGGTTGTTCCTGAGCTCTGTGGCTCGGTACCCGTGGCCAGAGACATAGTGAGCTGAAGGCACAACCGTTCAAAGACACATTCCCCAAAGCAACTGACAGAGACAAACCCTATGTTTTAACCTCTCCACAGCGAGCCCTCGAAGGGTTAAAAAGCGATGTGCAGCTTTTAAATGAATGAGTTGCAGTGCCAGGGGAAGGAGAGGGTTAATGCCTGTGGGCCTCTCCCTCCAGGCTGGTTGACAGAGTGCAGGAGAGGGGCCTGTTTGGGGTGAGGCCAGCTGTTGGCTGCAGCCCAGCACTGGGAGGGCATCGCATTCCATTCCAGCTTCCTGCCTTGTGAGAGAGAGGCTTCTTTCAGCTTTGCAGTCTCAACAGCTGTATCCGAAATCCAACAGCACTTCCTCCCCCAGTGACATGGCCTCTCTGCGCTTAAGGCCCACAAGGGCAGTCCCGGCCTCCCCTCCGCTCTTCCAGCCCAGCAATGGCTGCCTTCGATTGTTCGCCACAGCCAAAGACTCCAGCTGTAATCAGACATTGCCCTGGAATTTCCCCGAATGCCGGGTCATGCTTATTCCGTTCTCTGTTTATGTGTAAAGTAAATTTCGCTCACTTATCTTTGAAACAGAATTACACAGAATGTAGAACACAGAAACAGACGGTTCAGACAGCAGCCCTGAGCCAGTCTCTAGGCTCCACACAAACCTCCTCCCACTCCTGCTTTATCTCAATTTATCTGCACATCCTCCATATTCCTTTCTCCCCTACGTTCCCCCCTCTCCCTCCCCAACCACCTGGCTTCCCCCTTCTTCAGATGGCTGAAAATTGCACAATCTAGCTACTCTCTAGAGAAAGAACTTTCTTTTCATAGAAACTGCAAGCAGGAGGAGGCTATTTGGCCCTTCGAGCCTGCTCCACTATTCATCTTAATCACGACTGCTCATTGAATCAATATCCCGATCCCTCTTCCCTCTCATATCCCTTGATCCCTTTAGCTCCAAGAGCTATATCTAATTTCTTCTTGAAATCACAGAGTGTTTTGGCCTTACCTACATTCTGTGGTAGTGAATTCCACACATTCACCATCCGCTGGGTGAAGACATTTCTCCACCTCAGTCCTAAAAGGTTTACCCCTTATCCTAAAACTATGGCCCCCTGCATCTGGGCTCCCCCACCATTGGGAATATTCTTTCTGAACCCACTGTCTAATCCTGTTGGAATTTTATAACCCTTGTTGGATTTATTAATGACAATCCCCATAACACCACACATTTACTATGGCTAGTCCACCTAACCTGCACATCCCAGGACACTAAGGAGTAATTTAGCATGGCCAATCCACCTAACTTGCACGTCTTTAGGCACAGTGGCACACTGGTTAGCACTGTTGCCTCACAGTGCCAGGGACCTGGGTTCGATCCTGGCTTGGGTCACATTCTCCTCATGTCTGCATGGGTTTCCTCCGGGTGCTTTGGTTTCCTCCCACAGTCTGAAAGACGTGCTGGTTAGGTACACTGGCCAAGCTAAATTCTCCCTCAGTGTACCCGAACAGACGTCGGAGTGTGGTGACCAGGGGATTTTCACAGTAACTTCATTGCAGTGTTAATGTAAGCCTGCTTGTGACACTAATAAATGTACTTTAAACTTTTTTCAGATTGGGGGAGGAAACCGGAGCCCCCAGAGAAAACCCATGCGGACACGTGAGGAATGTGCAGACTCCGCACAGACAGTGACCCAAGCCGAGAATTGAACCCACATCCCTGGCACTGTGAGGCAGCAGTGTTAGCCACTGTGCTGCCCCTCTCAATTCTATCAATCTCAGTTTTTAAAAATCTCAGCCTTGGGTTCAAATCCCTCCAGGGCCTTGGTCCCTCCCTCTCTCTGTAACCCCATCCAGCCCTACAACCCTCTGCGATCACTGCCATCCTCCAATTCGCGCACATTCCTGATTCCCATCTCTCTGTTATTGGTAGCCATGCGATCAATTACCCTGGCCCTGGAATTCCCTCTCTGCCTCTCTACCATACCTCCTCCTTTAACTCTGTCCTTCAAACCTATCTCTTTGACCAAATCACCTGTCCCGAATATTTCTGCATGTCTTGTAGACTTCTATCAGGTCTCCCCTCAACCTTCATCATTCCAGTAAGAACAAACCAAGTTTCTCCAACCTCTCCTCTTAGCTAATGCCCTCCATACCAGGCAACATCTTGGTAAATCTTTTCCGTACCCTCTCCAAAACCTCCACATCCTTCTGGTAGTGTGGTGACCAGAACTGAACACTATATTCCAAGTGTGGTCTAACTAAGGTTCTACAAAGCTGCAATTTTTAAACTCAATGCCCGGCCGATGAAGGCAAGCATGCCGTATGCCGTCTTGACTACCTTCTCCACCTGCATTGTCACTTTCAGCAACCTGTACATCCAAACCCCTTTGCCTATCAATACTCTAAAGGGTTCTGCCATTTACTGTATATTTCCTATCTGTATTAGACCTTCCAAAATGCATTACTTCACATTTGTCCGGATTAAACTCCATCTGCCATCTCTCTGCCCAAGTCTCCAACTGATCTATATCCTGCTGTATTGTCTGATGGTCCTCATCACAATCCGCAAATCCACCAACATTTGTGTCGTCTGCAAACTTAATAATCAATCCAGTTACATTTTCCTCCAAGTCATTTATATATATTACAAACAGCAAAGGTCCCAGCACTGATCCCTGAGGAATGCCACTTGTCACAGCCCTCCATTCAGAAACACACCCTTCTACTGCTACCCTCCACCTTCTTTGACTGAGCCAGTTTTGTATCCACCTTGCTAGCTCACCTCTGATCCTATGCAACTTCACCTTCTACACCAGTCTGCCATGAGGGACCTTGTCAAAGGCCTTACTGAAGTCCATGTAGACAACATCCACTGCCCTACCCTCATCAATCATCTTTGTCACTTCTGCAAAACCCGCGATCAAGTTTGTGAGATACGACCTCTCCTTCACAAAACCTGTGGTCAAACCAAAGTTTTATTCAGGCTTAATATAGCTTCCTTCTTTTCAATTCTGTTCCCCTGGAAGACAGCCTCCGTGCTTTATTTGCTTGCAGCTTTTATGGCCTTGTCAACCTGCTGCAGTACCCAGAATGAAATGTGAATCTGGACCATTCTCCTGAATAGTTTTCCACTTCTCTTCTTCCAATTGTCCTCGTCACCTCTCCCAGCCTCCTGTTGAGGGAGGGATTCCAAAGTGGGCAACATGGCGGCACAGTGGTTAGCACTGCTGCCTCACAGCACTAAGGACCTGGGTTCAATTCCGGCCTTGGGTCACTGTCTGTGTGGAGTCTGCACATTCTCCTCGTGTCTGCATGGGTTTCCTCAGGGTGATCTAGTTTCCTCCCACAGCCTAAAGATTTGTGGATTAAGTAGATTGGTCATGCTAAATTAACCCTAGTATTAGGGGCATTAACTAGGGTAAATGCGTGGGGTTATGGGATAGGGCCTGGGTGAGATTGTGGTCAGTGCAGACTCGGTGAGCTGAATGGCCTCCTTCTGCACTGTAGGGTTTCTATGTTTCTATGACAGGTTCCTGTTCCCAAGTGGCCATTGCTGGTGTGTGAAAGAAAGTCCTGTTGGTCAGCTATTCGTCCATGGCAAGAATCACAGCTGTAGTTGCTGTCCCCTTTCAGAGAGTGAACATTGGAAAGGTCATGTGATCTGATTGGTCAATGGAAAACATGTGCACAGACCTTGCTGCAGAGTGTGGGCATTTACAGAATAAGTTTTAAGTAAAAAGTTTTAATGTTTTGTCACAAGTAAGCCTTACATTAATGCTGCAATGAAGTTACTGTGAAATTCCCCAAGTCGCCACAGTCTGGCATCTGTGTAGATCAATGCACCAAACCAGCACATCTTTCAGACTGTGGGAGGAAACTGGAGCACCCAAAGGAAACCCACTTAGGCATGGGGAGAATGTGCAAACTCCATAGACAGTGACCCAAGGCCAGGATCCTATAGCTGGCGTTGTTAACATTGGGGAAGCACTCTGTTTATAGTTACCTGCTGATAAATAAATTGTTATTGTTCGTTATACTAACGCCAATCCTTGTAGCTATTACAACAGCTAGGCCCCAGATCCCAGCACTGACTCACATGTCCACTTGCTGTTGTGGAGCGAGGTGTCCTGATTGTAACTGGAAGTGCCAATCCTGACTATTGGACACCACCCCCATCCCCACACTTCCCAAACCTGAGTAACAAAGGCCCAGAGAGTGGCACTGACACTGATCCCATCCGGTAAACTAGGTCTCAGCTGAACTTCTCCACACTGAGCATTTGCAGACTTTCCCTGTGTTTTATTAAGCTGCAAGCATTAGTCCTGGGCAGGATGGAGATGTTTGAGTAACTTCCCCATCAATCACGCCAAACAAGAGGTCTGGGGTTGATTGTACGGATATCGTTTGTCTGTAACTATCCTCCACTGACTGCATTTCACTGGAGAATGAATTCCCCTCTAATGAGGTTTGCTTCCAGAGGGATAGAATTGAAAGAAGGGAAGTTACCTTAAACCTGAATACAAGTTTGGTTAAACCACACTTGAGTTACTCTGAACAGTTCCACACTCCACATTACAAAATAGATACAAACACAGCAAAAACAACTTGCATTTATGTAGCACCTTTAGCAGGAGTCTCACAGGAGTCTTATCAAACAAAAACTGACACAGAGACCCATGAGGAGACATTAGGACAGGTGACTTGCTCAAAGAGGTGGGGCAGTCTCTGATGTATGATATGACTCAGAGTTGGTGCTGAGTTTGCTGTAGCTCATTTCAGACTGCATAAGTAGACTCTGTTTGTTGTTTGCTGTAAAGTGAAGCCCCGCCGAAAATCCTGCTCCACCTCATTGGCTGATACAGTGGTGGTGATGTCCATTTGTGTTATGTCCCTCTTTTTGGTTGCACTGAATGTTTGTCCTGTTCAGTAGATCTCTACCAATCCCCAAAGACACAGCAAAGGAGCACCACGTATAGAGGATAACACCCCAATGTTACTCAAAAAGGAAATGCATGCTGGGCAATGTTCCACTTGTAGAATCTTACAGCACAGAAGGAGGCCCATCCTGCTTGTGCCAGGTCTTTGAAAGAGCTATCTGATTAGGCCTACTCTCCTGCTCGTTCCCCATAGCCTTCCAATAATTTCTCCCCATCAGATATTTATCCAGATCCACTTTGAAAGTTGCCATTGAATCTGAATGCACCACCTTTGTCGGCAATGCGTTCCCAATCACAAGTCACTGTGTGAAAAACCTTCCCCCAGTTCCCCTGCTTTGTGCCGATTACTGTAAATCTTTGTGTCCACCCTGCCAGTGCTGACAATTTCACTCTATTACCCTCACAAAACCCCCTAGCCTTTCTATTAAAACTCTGTTCTGCTCTGAACAGAACAATCCAGCTCCTAATCTTTAAGCCCTGGTACCAGTCTAAGCCCTGTCTGTGGCCTTGCCGCCTGTGCTAAAGTTGAGGTGCCCAGATGTGGAGACTGAAGTATTACCAGTGATTTATAAAGCTTCCGCATAGCTTCTTTCACATGGTGATATGACCTGTCTGCGCAGGACAGGCTCAGGGAGCCCCTCAGTATGCCGTGTCTGACGGATGTCATTTTGAATCAAGATTCTGGGGAAGGACTGAGGGGAACTTTCCTCCCACATCCAGGTCAGTGAGAGGCGCTGAGTTCTCAATGAGCAAACTGAGATAAAGATTCCAGTGTGCCACAAGCTCTCTCTCTCTCTTTCTACAGCAAACACTCCCAGTCAAATGTTATCTGTGTCGGGGAGTTGGAGAAGGCAGGGGATGAGGGAGAGGCTACGCAAGGCTGTGTGTGAACCCCTGCCAGGTTTGTCATTCACAGCCAGCTGCTGACCACAGATAACTTCTCAACGCCTTTCCTTGACGGTTTTACAAGCTGAAATTAAGCACTGGGAGAGATAAGCCAGTTGTCATTACACCCTCTTTAAACATTTTCTGGCAGTCAATGTTGTTGGTTCCTCTCCGAGTCAGCTGTGGCACAGTGGGTAGCACTCTCGCCTTTGAGGCAGGAGGGTCTGGGTTCAAGTCCCGCTGTCACGAGGCCTTTCACTGAACACAGACTCTAAGCTGGCCCTGTGGTGCTGTTCTGAGCCAGTGAGGCGCTGACTTTCGGGCAAAGATGTTAAAGAAAGACCTCATTCACAAATGATGCCATGGCACCATGTCAAAGAGGAGCAGGGGAGTTTTCCCGAATGTCCCAGCCAATATTTATCATTCAAGTAACAACTAAGAAGAGATTATCTGGCCATTATCAGATTGCTGTATATTGGGATCGCACTGTGCTTCAGAAAAGTACATCACTGACTGCAAAAAACCTGAGATCATGAAAGGGAGTCTTGAGAATTGTGGGGTGGCACAGTGGTTAACATTGCTACCTCAGAGTGCCAGGGACCCAGGTTTGATTCCCAGCTCAGGTCACTGTCTGTGTGAATTTTGCACAATCTTCTATTGTTTGCATGGGTTTCCTCCGGCTTCCTCCCACAGTCCAAAAAATGTGCTAGTTGGGTACACCAGCCATGCTAAATTCTCCCTCAATGCGCGCCAAAGTGTGGTGACTAGGGATTTTCACAGTAACTTCATTGCAGTGTTAATGTAAGCCTACTTGTGACACCAATAAATAAACTTAAATAAAAACTGAAAGTGTGCGCAGCAAGAAGCCTCACAACACCAGGTTAAAGTCAACAGGTTTATTTGGTAGCACGAGCTTTCAGAATGCTGCTTTTTCACCAGGTGAGTGACTTTAACCCAGTGTTGTGAGACTTCTTGCTGTGCCTACCCTAGTCCAACGCTGGCATCTCCACATGCCACATGTAATACATCTGGGCAGGTCAAATAATGGCAAAGGATACAAATTTGATAGGATAATGAGAAATTGGAATAGAGGGGCCTGGGGATGCACTCCCATAGATTCCTGAATGCGGCAGGACAGGTAAATAAAGGTGGTTACTAGGGCATACAGGATGTATGCTGTTACTAGCTAGTGTATAGAGCTAAAGGGCAAGGGAAGTTATGCTGGAACTGTATGAAATTCTAGTTAGACCACAGTTAGAATGCCATGTACAGTTCTGGTCCCTGCAATGCAGGAAGGGTGGGAGCACCCCAGACAGATTTCAGGGAAGGTTGTTGCCAGGGCTGAAGAATTTTAGCACTGAGAAAAGATTGGATAGGCTTGTGGCTGTTTCACTTAAAAGGGAGGAGGCTGAAGGGAGATTCAGTTGAGTGTATAAAAGCATGAGGAGCCTAGAGAGAGTGGAAAGAAGGACCTATTTTCCCCTCTGAACAGAGGTCAGTAATCGAGGGACACAAGCTCTAAAGGAATTGGATTAGGAATTGGAGGGGAGTTGAGGAGAAATTCTTCTCACCCACAGTGTTGGTGGGTATCAGGAATTCACTGCCTGAAATGATGTTAACATCATATCGGAAATACACGCTGTTAAATACTGAAACTTTACAGATCCACGCACCAGCAACTGGAAAGTGGGATCAGGACGGATAGTCTTCCTCAGCTGCCACAGATATGATGGATCGAATGGCCTCCCTCAGCTCAGTAAGTATTCTATGTTTCAATGTATAAACACATGTTTCTTGTTTGCTGGTGGTTAGGAAAATGACAAACAGCAAAGTATTTATCGTCATAGAAATCATTTTGTCACTCCCACAATACATTGTGGGGAAATGCATCTCAAAATGCAGCACTGAGTCGTAAAAAACCCAGAATGGGATCCCAGCGGATTAGAGCTACTGGATCCCAAATAGGGCCCTAGCCCATTTAAGCTACTGGATCCCACATGGGACCCCACTCATTAGAACTACTGGATCCTGAACAGGGTTCCAGTGCATTGGAGCTACTGGAGACCGAATGGGATCCAAGCTTATTAGTGCTACTGGATTCTGAACAGGATCCCAGCAGATTGCCATTAAAGCTACTGGATCCTACTACCCACAATACCATGCATTTTAACTTCTCAAAACAACAGGTTGAACTTTAACCTGGTGTTGTGAGACTTCTTATTGTGCTTATCCCAGTCTAATGCCGGCATCTCCACATCTTGTTTAATTATTCCACTGCTTTCCAAATGCTCTGCTGTGAAATCCTTGATAATGGACTCAACTTTCCTACTACCAACGTTAGGCTCACTGGCCTATAGTTACTTGTTTTCTCTCTATCTCCATTTTTGAATAGCGGGCTTACATTAGCTATCTTCAATCGGTAGGAACCAGTCCAGAGTCCAAAGAATTTTGAAAAATGACCACCAATGGATCTGTTATTTCCAGGGCCAATTCCTTAAGTACTCTGGCATGAAGGTTATCAGGTCCTGGAGATTTATCCGCCTTCAGACCCCATAGTTTCCCCAGAACCATTTCTCGACTAATACTGATTTCCTTCAGTTCCTCACTAAAACATGTGCTTCTCAGAACTTCCAGTATATTATTCATGTCTTGCTTTGAGAAGACTGAAGCAAAATACAAATTTAATTCTTCAGCCATTTCTTTACTCCCCATTTCTGACTGACATTCATTTGTGTCAATCTTTTTCTCTGTACATACCTCAAGAAACTTTTACAGTCAGTTTTTTACGTTCCCTGCTAGTTTGCTTTCATCCTCCACTTTTCTCTTCTTAATCAATTCCTTCTTCCTCCTTTGCTGAATTTTAAACTGCTGCCAATCCTCAGATCTATTGCTTTTTCTTACCAATTTGTATGCTTCTTCCTTGAATTTGATACTATCTCTCATTTCCCTTGTAAGACATGGTTTGGCCACGGTCCCCTTCCTACTCTTGTGCCAAACAGGAATAAACAACTTTAAGATTGAGATTTGTGTGAGATTTAGCCCACCAATATTGAATATCCTAGGCACACTGTCTGGTTTCAGATGTGGATGCCTGCTGTATGTGGCACTATATCCCAGGTAGGAATCAGCGATGGCACCTGGGGAAGGTGTTATGGATGGTCTGAAAGGCGGAGAGACAGAGGCAGAGAGATAGAGACAGAGAGGAGGAAGATTTACGAGGGAATTCTTGAGCTCAGGCTGAAAGTACAGCTGTCAATTGCTGGAAGAACGGGAATCAAGGGTGAGCAAGAGGTCAGGACTGGGGCAGCGCAGATATCTCACAGAGTTATCAGGCTGAAGGAGATTATCCAAAGAGAGAGGAGTGAGGGACTTGAAACAAGAAGAAGAATTTTAAGATCAGAGTGTTACCTGATCTGCGGCCAAGTCGGCAGCACGTGGGCGAAGGGTGGGCAGGACTTGGTGTGAGCTATGATACCCACAGCAGAGCTGTAAATAAACTCACATTTACATAAGATGGGAAGGTTTCTCTCTTCCTCTCCATCTTCAGATAAGCAACCAGCTTTGACCCAATCTGGGCCAAGAAATGTAGAATCACACAGAATGTTGGGCCATTCAGCCCAATTGGTCCATACTCGATCCTTCCCCTTTCGTTACCAAATCCCATCATTATAACCTTCTATTCCTTTTCCCCCGCTGCAGTTTCCTAGTTTCCCCTTAAAGACATCTTAAAGACATCCACACTATTTGCTTCAACACCCCCTCATGGAAACCAGTTCCACAGTCTTATCATTCATTGCGTAAAGACATTTCTCCTGAATTCCGATGGCATTTATTAGTAATTATCTTGGATTGATTTTTTTCTTTCTTTTTATTGATTCATGGGACGCGAGTGTCACTGGCTGGCCGGCACTTATTGCCCATCCCTAGTTGATAGGGCCCAGATGAGAGTCAACCACATTTCTGTAGCTCTGGAGTCACATGTAGGCCAGACCAGGTAAGGACAGCAGATTTCCTCACCTGAAGGATATTAAAGTTTAAAGTTTATTTATTAGTATCACAAGTGGGCTACATTAACGCTGCAGTGAAGTTACTGTGAAACTCCCCTGGGCAGCCACACTCCAATGCTTGTTCGGGTACACTGAGGGAGAATTTAGCATGGCCAATTCGCCTAATCAACATGCCTTTCAGACTGTGGGGGAAAACCAGAGCACCCGGAGGAAACGCATGGAGACACAGGGAGAAGGTGCAGACTCTGCACAGACAGTGACCCAAGCCGGGAATCGAACCCGGGTCCCTGATGCTGTGGGCAGCAGCGCTAACCACTGCTCCACCGTGCCATCCATAGCGAATCAGGAGGGTTACTGAACAAGATGGGTTTTTCCTGACAATCAACAATGGCTTCATGGTCATCAGTAGATGCTTAATTCCAGATATATTTTACTGAATTCAAATTCCACCATCTGCTGTGGAACCCAGCTCCCCAGAACATGGCCCCTAGTTCTGGTCTCCCCCAGCAAGAGAAAACAGTTCCTCCACATCAATCCAAACAAATCCCTAATCCTAATGACCTCTATCAAACTCCAGGGGAGGAATTTTCCATCGTGGGGGTGGACCATGCAAAGGTCCATTGACCTCGGGTGGGATTTTCCGGTTTTGAGGTGTGCGGGGCTGGAAAATCCCAGCCCCGCTTCCTCCTGACTGGAGGAAAGGGCCAGGGCAGTTCAGCCTGGGTATTGGATCCACTCAGTCCTGCAATCACTCCAGTAAATCTCATTTGCAACTATTTCAATGTCTGTAGATCCCTTTTATAAGATGGAGACCGGAGATGTACACCATGGCTGCTAAGATTTCCAAAGTAACAACACTTCAAAAATATTTCATTGGCTATCAAGTACCGTGAGATCTCTGGAGAATGTGATAAGGACAGACAGAAATACCAGTTCCCCTTTTTTTATTTCAAAATTAAGCCGAATCAGCAGCAGATTCACAAAGAAAAGGGTTAACATTTACTTTCCATCTGAATCGCTGATTACACGCCGTCGTTTGAACTTTCCAAAGGAAATGAATCCCAGAGGAAGAGGTTAGTCAGTGGGATTTGGGCAGCTACAAAATGCCACGGCCAATCAAATGAAGCTTAAGAGGTTGTAAAGGAAGAACGAGGAGAGGGCTTTTGAGTTGAGTTACCAACCCTCCAGGATTGCCCTGGAGTTTAGGAATTAAAGATTAATCCTCTGGGACACTACTGCCAGGAAAATCCGGCAGAGAAAAATCACAGACGCATTAAAAAACAAACACTTCCCACATCTTCTTCGAATATTGCTGTTTAGCATTCGTTAAAAAGCAGCCTTACCTGATCAAAAGGCCATTTGACTCACACTATTTCAGTTGGATAATGAAGATTCCATGATCTCTCTGTCTGTGAGGGGAGGTGGGACTCAGTGAGAATGGGTGTGTCTGGTAACCCATGGAGACAACTGCAGCATCGAGGCTGGAGACCATGTGATGAAACCTCCAGTAATCTGTCCAACCAGAGTTGGCAACCCCAATCGGAAGTTCAAGGTCAAAGTGCAGGGATCATGGACTCAGGGGTTAGACCCCAGATGCTGAGAAACGAGCATTTCGTAGAATCATCGAGTCCCTACAATGCAGAAAGTGGCCATTTGGCCCATCGAGTCTGCACCAACTCTCTGGCAAAGTATCTTAGCCAGGTCTTCTACCCCACCATATCCCCATAACTCCCCCACACATTTACCATGGTTAACCCCCCTAACCTCCACATCTTGGGACATTGATGGGCAATTTAGCATGGCCAATCCACCTAACCTGCACATCTTTGGTCTGTGGGAGGAAACTAGAGCACCCGGAGGAAACCCATGCAGACAAGGGGAGAATGTGCAAATTTCACACAGACAGCAACCCAAGGCCAGAATCGAACTTGGGTCCCTGGCACTGTGAGGCAGCAGTGCTAACCCACTGTGTCACCGTGCCCCCGGGGAATCGAACTCGGGTCCCTGGCGCTGTGAGGCAGCGGTGCTAACCACTGTGTCACCATGCCCCCGGGGAATCAAACCCAGGTCCCTGGCGCTGTGAGGCAGCAGTGCTAACCACTGTTGTGGGTTGACATGTTGAACTCCCCTGATCTTCTTTAGTTATGTTGGCCTGTGATCCTTTGCACCCATCTGGGTTGGCAAATGGGGACTTGGTTTAACATCTCACCTGAAGGACTACAGCTCTGACAGTACAGTGCTCCCTCAGCACCACACGGGAGTGCCAGCCTAGATTACACATTCCAGCCTCTGGGAAGTGACTTGAACCCACAACTGACTGAGCCAAGGCTTATACCTAAACTGCAACTGCCCCCAAGATCGAAAGGCTTTCCACTGATTAAAGCCATTAGATAAAGGTCAATTAGAATCCATTGGAACACAAAACAACAGAAACAGAATACAATCTACTGGAATGCTGTACAGTGGGAAGAGGATTCAGTCCATCGGAATAGTATTGTGATCATCAATAATTTCTGAAGCTAAGCTTTCCTATCCATCTCCAACTTTTCTCCCCCACCCTCTGTCCCTAGTTCCCTATTGGATCAAGGTCATTACTGATTACTGATAACATCGGAGGGCCAGACAGGATGAGTTGGGTCGAGTAGGAAATGAATTGTTCCTTTTGGAATTCTCCTGAATGGGATGTGATTTGGTCCATTGGAACTCTGACCACAGTTACAGCTGAATGAGAATTTGAGATGTTTCCAGGCTACAATACAGAAGAATGTTAATGTTTCTGAAATGTGCCAGAGAGTGTGAGCTAAAAGCAGCCACAGAGGGGGAATGCAAACAATACATGTCGCAAGTTTACAGTTGTTCTCCTGGTAAACACACTGCTGGATTGCCAAGGCATATTCGACACTGGTCAGACTGCGGCTGAAAAATGTCAAACTCAAGGGTCCCTTTATGCTAGAGTCAGGATTTTTAGATTCTCTCTAAAAATAACAATGACCACCATGTGTCTCAGTCCACTTAACCATTTGTTGTGCATTTGAGTATCACAGCAAACAACTCAAACACGAGACTTTCCATAACTGCAATAGTGCACTCATCCACAGCTCATTTAGGTTTGATTCAAGATGTTCCTGGAGGAAGGAGACCCTGGAACCCCCCACGCCACCCCCCCCATCTCCCCCCACCACACACACTCACACAAACACACTCACACACACTTATGCTCACACACTCATACATACACACATGCTCACACACACACACATTCACTCACACACACACTCATACACACACACACACACGCACTCATACACACACACGCACACACTCATACACACACACACACGCACACACTCATACACACACATACACGCACACTCACACACACACTCATACACACACACATGCACACACTCATACACACGCACACACATACACACACACACGCACACACTCATACACACACACACGCACACACTCATACATACACACACACGCACACACTCATACACACACACACACACACTCATACACACACACACACGCACACACTCATACACACACACACGCACACACTCATACACACACACGCACACACTCATACACACACACACACACGCACACACTCATACACACACACACACGCACACACTCATACACACACACACGCACACACTCATACACACACACACACGCACACACTCATACACACACACGCGCACACACTCGTACACACACACACACGCACACACTCATACACACACACACACGCACACACTCATACACACACACACACGCACACACTCATACACACACACACACTCATACATACACACACACGCACACACTCATACACACACGCACACACTCATACACACACACACATGCATGCACACACTTATACACACACACATATACACGCACATTCACACACATACATATACACACACACTCACACACACACACTCATACACACACGCACACACTCATACACACACGCACACTCACACACAGACACATGCACACACTCGTACACACACACACACTCATACACACACACACTCATACACACACACACACATATACACATACACTCACACACACACACTCATACACACACACACGCACACATTCATATACACCCACACACTCATACACATACACACACACACTCATACACACACAGACACTCACACACACACATACACGCACACTCACACACACACACGCACACACTCATACACACACACATATACACTCATACACACACATATACATGCACACTCTCTCACACAGAGACTGAATGACCTTTATCTTTGTTGCAGCTACTTCACGCTGTGCATAGATCCTTGGAAACAAACAGCAATTGTCACTGCATGTGGAGATTCTACCTATCCCCGGTGTTGTGAAAGATGGGTCTGGACACATCGTCACGGAACGCACCAAGTAGTTGGACTGTGTCTTACACCTATCCTTCTGGAAAAACGTACGCAGAGAAACACTTTTCACCTCAAGTCCATCCGGCAGTAGTCTACATGTAACACCCTAGAGGCCCTACGAGTAAAGGAGAAGGTGGATCCTGTCGGTGGTTCCCTGAGCAGATTGTCAGAATCATCTGGCAGAATGCCTCATCACCAGAACTTTCAAACAAGCACCAAGATCCAGCTTAGCTGATGGTGAGAAAGGCTTTCCCCGTCAGATCCTTCTGACGTGCCTGGAGTCTCACCTCCATCTGCACGTTGCCCTTGAGGTGGCTGTGGTGAGGAGGAGACTATTATCCACCTCTGTGTGGAATGAGCCTTGGCAAAAAATGGTCCAGAGAAAGTTAAGATGGTTTTTGTCGAGATTCATCCCAAGCAACTCCGTGACGCAGGACTCTGCGCTCTACGGGCTGGTCCCGGGGACGGGGACTCTGTGCTCTACGGGCTGTTCCTGGGGACGGGGACTCCGCGCTCTACAGGCTGTTCCCAGGGATGGGGACTCTGCGCTCTACGGGCTGTTCCCGGGGACGGGGACTCTGTGCTCTACGGGCTGTTCCCGGGAATGGGGGACTCTGTGTTCTACGGGCTGTTCCCAGGGACGGGGACTCTGTGCTCTACAGGCTGTTCCCCGGGACGGGGACTCTGTGCTCTACGGGCTGTTCCCGGGGACGGGGACTCTGTGCTCTACAGGCTGTTCCCGGGGACGGGGACTCTGTGCTCTACAGGCTGTTCCCAGGGACGGGGATGGGGACTCTGTGCTCTATGGGCTGTTCCCGGGGACGGGGACTCTGTGCTCTATGGGCTGTTCCCAGGGACGGGGACTCTGTGCTCTATGGGCTGTTCCCGGGGACGGGGACTCTGTGCTCTATGGGCTGTTCCCAGGGACGGGGACTCTGTGCTCTACGGGCTGTTCCCAGGGACGGGGACTCTGTGCTCTACAGGCTGTTCCCGGGGACGGGGACTCTGTGCTCTATGGGCTGTTCCCAGGGACGGGGACTCTGTGCTCTACGGGCTGTTCCCGGGGACGGGGACTCTGTGCTCTATGGGCTGTTCCCAGGGACGGGGACTCTGTGCTCTACAGGCTGTTCCCGGGGACGGGGACTCTGTGCTCTACGGGCTGTTCCCAGGGATGGGGACTCTGTGCTCTCCGGACTGTTCCCCGGGATGGGGACTCTGTGCTCTATGGGCTGTTCCCAGGGACGGGGACTCTGCGCTCTATGGGCTGTTCCCAGGGACGGGGACTCTGTGCTCTCCGGACTGTTCCCCGGGATGGGGACTCTGTGCTCTACGGGCTGTTCCCGGGGACGGGGACTCTGTGCTCTATGGGCTGTTCCCGGGGACGGGGACTCTGTGCTCTATGGGCTGTTCCCGGGGACGGGGACTCTGTGCTCTATGGGCTGTTCCCGGGGACGGGGACTCTGTGCTCTATGGGCTGTTCCCGGGGACGGGGACTCTGTGCTCTATGGGCTGTTCCCGGGGACGGGGACTCTGTGCTCTACAGGCTGTTCCCGGGGACGGGGACTCTGTGCTCTATGGGCTGTTCCCGGGGACAGGGACTCTGTGCTCTACGGGCTGTTCCCGGGGACGGGGACTCTGCGCTCTACGAGCTGTTCCCAGGAACAGAACCCTCTTGAGACGTATGACTCACATTGAATGTCTACACTGGGCAGAACTCTCCACTCTTGCAAACCCTGCTAACCGCTGCCAGCGAGAACGGAAAATTTGGCACCCAGCCAAGCCACCACTCACAGCAGCGGGGCTGGAGAATCCCAGCCATGGGCAAGATCGGGGAATCCAGCCCTGTGAATATTACATCTACCACTGCTGTACAGAAGCACCTCAGAGTGCAACTTGACCTGTGTAGAAAAGTTGAATGTCATTGCTCTTTCTTTGCTGACCTGTTTTGAAATGTTTTGTAATGTTCTTTCAGATATTTTACAAATAAAGTTTGTTTTTCAAAGTAAAGCGATTCAGCTGGACATTAATAGCTCCAATTGCACAATCTAGCAGTAGAACATAGAACATAGAACACTACAGCACAAACAGGCCCTTCGGCCCACGAGTTGCGCTGATCACATCAACACCTATCAACTTACAGACCTATCTATAACCCCCAATCCCATTAAACCCCATATACTCATCCAGAAGTCTTTTAAAAGACCCCAGCGAGTTCGCCTCCACCACCACTGACGGCAGCCGATTCCATTCACTCACCACCCTCTGAGTGAAAAACTTACCCCTAACATCACTTCTGTACTTGCCTCCCTGCACCTTCAATCTGTGTCCTCTCGTAGCGACCATTTCAACCCGGGGAAATAGCCTCCGAGAATCCACCCTATCCATTCCACTCAACATTTTATAAACTTTTATCAGGTCGCCTCTCAACCTTCGTCTCTCCAGGGAAAAGAGTCCCAGCTCCCTCAACCTAACTTCATAAGGCATGCCTCCCAATCCAGGCAACATCCTTGTAAATCTCCTCTGTACCCTCTCAATAGCTTCTACATCCTTCCTATAGTGAGGCGACCAGAACTGCGCACAATACTCTAAATGAGGCCTGACAAGGGTCTTATAAAGTTGCAGCATTACCTCCCGACTCCTAAACTCAATCCCTCGATTAATGAAGGCCAGTACACCATACGCCTTCTTGACCACCTCCTCCACCTGCGAGGCCGATTTAAGAGTCCTGTGGACCTGGACCCCAAGATCCTTCTGCTCTTCAACACTACTAAGACTCTTGCCCTTGATAGTGTGCTCGTTCATCCCATTGGTTCTGCCAAAATGGACGACTACACATTTATCTGTGTTGAAGTCCATCTGCCACTTCTCCACCCAGTCCTGCATCCTATCTATGTCCTGCTGCAACTTTTGACATCCTTCCAGACCATCCACAACACCACCGACCTTCGTGTCATCAGCGAACTTACTTACCCATCCCTCCACTTCCTCATCTAGGTCATTTATGAAAATGACAAACAACAAGGGTCCCAGAACAGATCCTTGAGGCACTCCACTGGTGACTGATGGAGGTGTCCTGAAGAAACATTCTGTAGAATCATAGAATCCCTACATTGCAGAAGGAGGCCATTCAGCCCTCCAGCACTGACAAAAATCCCACCCAGATCCTATCCCTGTAACCCCCAGGTATTTACCCTCCTAATCTCCCTAACCAACACATCTTGGGACATTAAGGGGCAATTTACCATGGCCAGTCCACCTAACCTGTATGGGAGGAAACCAGAGCACCCGGGGGAAAAACCCACACAGTCACAGGGAGAATATGCGAATTCCACGCAGACAGTGACCCAAGCTGGGAATCGAACCCTGGTTCCTGGCACTCTCAGGCAGCAGTGCTAATCACCGTGCCGCCCTTGTATTCCAACCCTTCCCCAAATGATCCTTCATCCAACTGTGATGTGTAGGGTTTTTCAGTGTTGTGTTGGTCTGCCATGATAACAGTGACTGCATTTCAAAGCAATTCTTGGTATGTGAGGTGATTCGGGCAGTTTCTGAGAAAGAGATAAAGTGTTGTCTGAGTGTAAGCATCTCGCTGAGGCATTCTGAAAAGGGTTGGCAACAAGTCAACAAGCAATGGCTGGAGACAATAATCGAGCAAGATCCATACTTTAATGAGGGTGATTGAGAAGCACCGTGGCACATTGGAATCTGATGTTCAGAACCGAATGGGATTTGAACATGGAGTGAACTATGTCACTAAATAAATATAAAGCAATACTATTTTTGGCTTTTCTTCAAGATTCAATCAGCAACTCCCCACCCCTTTCCTGCTGCACAGATTAGCATTTGAAAGAGAATGATATTTTATTCCAGGCTGGGTAATCAGATAAAAAAATACATCCATCTCAGATCACACCAACGGGTTACAGCCTGCTCCAGGTGGGCGGGGGTGTTCTTGGCAAACCCACTGGGCTGCACTGCCCCCGCTGCAGAGTCAAAGGGCAAGTGTGAATCATGAGGCAGGGGAACAGGGTACAATGTCAGGCTTCCCTTTCCCCGTACAACCCATCATCATCGCCTAATATAGCAAACTGCAGTGTGAATAGAGAGCCGTATATCACAAAGTGGTGTATATAATCACAGAATGGTGTATATCACAGAGTGGTGTATATAATCACAGAATGGTGTATATCACAGAGTGGTGTATGTAATCACAGAATGGTGTATATCACAGAGTGGTGTATATCACAGAGTGGTGTATATAATCACAGAATGGTGTATATCACAGAGTAGTATATACATCAGAGTGGTGTATATCACAGAGTGGTGTATATAATCACAGAATGGTGTATATCACAGAGTGGTGTATATAATCACAGAATGGTGTATATCACAGAGTGGTGTATATCACAGAGTGGTGTATATAATCACAGAGTGATGTATACCAGTGGGGTGTATATAATCACAGAGTGATGTATACCAGAGTGGTGTATATAATCACAGAGTAATGTATAAATCACAGAGTGGTGTATATCACAGAGTGATGTATATATCACAGAGTGATGTATACCAGAGTAGTGTATATCACAGAGTGGTGTATATTAGGTGTGTATTAGAATGGTGTATATCAGAGAATGGTGTATATCTGATTTGATTTGATTTATTATTGTCACATGTATTAGTATACAATGAAAAGCTTCATTTCTTGTGATATAAATTACAGAATGGTGTATTTCACAGACTGGTGTATATCAGAATGATGTATATCACAGAGTGCTGTATATCACAGACTGGTGTATATCAGAATGATGTATATCACAGAGTGCTGTATATCACAGACTGGTGTATATCAGAATGATGTATATCACAGAGTGCTGTATATCACAGATTGGTGTATATCAGACTGGTGTATATCAGAGTGGTGTATATCACAGACTGGTGTATATCAGACTGGTGTATATCAGAGTGGTGTATATCATAGAATCATAGAATGTCTACAATACAGAAGGAGGCTGTTGAACCCACTGACAACAATCCCACCCAGGCCTTATTCTTGTAAACCCACACATTTGTCCCATTAATCCCTCCAACCTATGCATCCCGAGACATTAAACGACAATTTAGCATGGCCAATCCACCTAATCCGCACATCGCTGGAGTGTGGAAGGAAATTGGAGCACCCAGAGGAAACCCACGCAGATAAGGGGAGAATGTGCAGATTCCACATAAACAGTGACCCAAGCCAGGAATCAAACCCAGCTTCCTGGCCCTGTGAGGCAGCAGTGCTAACCACTGTGCCACCGTGCTGCCAGAGTGGTGTATATGAGAACAGGTTAAATAATCCTGTATTTCATTGCGTTTATAAGCTTAAGTGGCGCTGCAATTGGATGATTAAATTGTTAAAATGATGAAACTGGGCAGAAGCAGAGAAACTCTTTCATCTCATGTGGGCATCGAGAACAAAGGATCAAATCTTACAATTCAGTTATTGCTGTAGGGTGGGACAGTCAGGGTCTGTACGAACACAGAGAGTGTGGAAATCTGGGACATTCTTATCTAAAAGCTTAACAATGTGAGGGGACAGTGGAAGCATTCAGGGTACATGGAGTAAAGGCAACTCAATGTTTCGGGACAGATGAACCACAATCTCACTGACCAGCAGAGCTGGCTCGAGGGCCTGAAAGGCCTCATCCTGTATCAAATGTTCCTTCCCGTAGGACTGTACCCCAGTGAGAGTCAATGTGTGCGCGACTGCATCCCAGTGAGAACTAGTGTGCGTGGGACTGTACCGGAGTGAGAGCCAGTGTGTGTGTGAAACTGTACTCAGTGAGAGTCAGTGTGTGGGACTGTACCCCAGTGAGAGTCAGTGTGTATGGGACTGTACCCCAGTGAGAGTCAGTGTGTATGGGACTGTACCCCAGTGACAGCCAGTGTGTGTGGGACTGTACCCCAGTGAGAGTCAGTGTGTATGGGACTGTACCCCAGTGACAGCCAGCGTGTGTGGGACTGTACCCCAGTGAGAGTCAGTGTGTATGGGACTGTACCCCAGTGACAGCCAGTGTGTGTGGGACTGTACCCCAGTGAGAGTCAGTGTGTATGGGACTGTACCCCAGTGACAGCCAGCGTGTGTGGGACTGTACCCTAGTGAGAGTCAGTGTGTATGGGACTGTACCCCAGTGACAGCCAGTGTGTGTGGGACTGTACCCCAGTGAGAGTCAGTGTGTATGGGACTGTACCCCAGTGACAGCCAGTGTGTATGGGACTGTACCCCAGTGACAGCCAGCGTGTGTGGGACTGTACCCTAGTGAGAGTCAGTGTGTATGGGACTGTACCCCAGTGACAGCCAGTGTGTGTGGGACTGTACCCCAGTGAGAGTCAGTGTGTATGGGACTGTACCCCAGTGACAGCCAGTGTGTGTGGGACTGTACCCCAGTGACAACTAGTGTGCGTGGGACTGTACCCGAGTGAGAGCCAATGTGTGCCAAACTGTACCCCAGTGAGAGTCAGTGCATGTGCGTGACTGTACCCCAGTGAGAGTCAGTGTGTGTGGGACTGTACCCCAGTGAGAACCAGTGTGTGGGACTGTATCCCAGTGGGTGTCAGTGTGTGTGTGAAACTATACCCAGTGAGAGTCAGTGTGTGTGACTGTACCCCAGTGAGTGTCAGGGTGCGTGACTGTACCCCAGTGAGAGTCAGTATGTGTGGGACTGTACTCCAATGAGAGTCAGTGTGTGTTGTACTGTACCCCAGTGAGAGTCAGTGTGTGTGGGACTTTACCCCAGTAGAGTCAGTATGTGTGAGACTGTACCCCAGTGAGTGTCAAAGTGTATGAAACTGTACTCCAGTGAGATCCAGTGTGTGCGAGACTGTGCCCCAGCGTGAATCAGTATATGTGGGACTGTACCCCAGTGAAAGTCAGTGTGTGTGTGAAACTGTACCCCAGCGCAAGTCAATATACATGGGACTGTACTCCAGGCAGACACAGTGTGAGTGGGACTGTACCCCAGTGATAGTCAGTGTGTGTGTGTGTGTGTGTGTGTGACTGTACCCCAGTGAGAGTCTATGTGTGTGAGACTGTACTCCAGTCAGAGTCAGTGTGTGACTGTGTTTGACTATGTATGGAAGATACAATGTCTGAATTTAAGGAACTTTGGGGAGAAGTGAGCAGGATACATCGGTCGGGGAAAGAAACCCAAACCAGCTTTAAAGATTGCGTGCCGAGGGAAACTGTTTCCCTCAGTTTGAAATTATAAGAATGCGAGAAGCTTGTCAGAGAACCTAAACAAAAGAAATACCAGAGTGTTTGTGAGTCACAATGCTGAACATCTGCTAAAGGTTTACAGGCTCTCCCAGGGAGTGGCTGGCCATTTTATGATTTGGCGGGGGACTGGTTGCAATTTATAGCAATCATTACACACATCAGCTTTCCCCCAACCCTGGACTCGAGAGGATGGCCTCACTCTGCACGGGTTAAAAGAGAAACAATGAGCAGATGTGCTGCTGGAACGAGAAGATCAGGACGTCTGGCTTGGACAGGACAGTGGGAATAGGAGACTGTGTGGGGAAGGGAGGGACTGAGGGAGGGAGAGAGAGAGGGAGGGAGTGAGTGAGGGAGGGAGGGTGGGAGTGAGTGAGGGAGGGAGGGAGTGAGTGAGGGAGGGAGGGAGCGAGTGAGGGAGGGAGGGTGGGAGTGAGTGAGGGAGGGAGGGAGTGAGTGAGGGAGGGAGGGAGTGAGTGAGGGAGGGAGGGTGGGAGTGAGTGAGGGAGGGAGTGAGTGAGGGAGGGAGGGTGGGAGTGAGTGAGGGAGGGAGGGAGTGAGTGAGGGAGGAAGTGAGCGAGGGAGGGAGGAAGTGAGCGAGGGAGGGAGGAAGTGAGTGCATGGTGAGGGAGAGGAGGGAGGGAGTGAGGGAGGGAGGAAGTGAGTGCATGGTGAGGGAGAGGAGGGAGGGAGTGAGGGATGGAGGAAGTCAGTGAGGGAGGAAGGAAGTGAGTGAGAGAAGGAGTGACGGAGGGAGGGAGGAAAGGAGGGAGTGAAGAAGGGAAGGAGTGACAGAGGGAGGGAGGGGTGAGGGAGTGAATGATGGTAAGTGATTGAGGGAGGGAGTGAAGGAGGGAAGGAAAGAGGGAGGGAGTGATGGAGGGAGAGAGTGAAGGAGGGAGGAATGGAGAGAGGGAGTGAGTCAGTGAGTGAGGGAGTGATGGAGGGAGAGAGGGATGGAGGGAGGGATGGAAGGAGGGAATGAGTGAGGGATGGAGGGAGTGAGCGAGTGAGGGAGGGAAACAGCAGCAAACTGGACATTGCCGCAAGCTAACAGTGTAATGGGATGCTGTGCATTCCTGGCATGAATGTAAAGAAGTCTTTATATTATGCTGCAGGGATCTTATTCCCTCTTCCATTTTGTCTGTGATGGGGACAACACGTTATGAGTTTATTTAAGAACTCTCCCCGACCCACCCTTTCCTCCTCCGCAGCTTTAACCGTTCCTCACCTGTGTCCATTTTACACACAGCTGAGCCTGACAGGCTATTCAGCCTTGTGGGTAAGGGAAGCCAATATATTCACTGACCAATCCCACCATCTGCTGCAGGTCACATGTTTACATCTTCCAACAGGCCGTAGACAGTGATTGGGCACTGGGGAGTGTGGCTAATTCTCAGCCTCCCAAACACAGGGTCAGAGGTACCACTGGTAATGACACAGTGACCTCAAGCTGCCCGCTGTACCCAATCACCCCCATGCCTTGGGTTTGTGTTTGGGAGAGAGTGTTGGCACTGCGTTTGGAGATCTGGAGTTTGTGTTTGGGAGTGTGTTTATGCTGCATTTGGAGATCTGGAGTTTGTGTTTGGGAGCGTGTTTATGCTGCGTTTGGAGATCTGGAGTTTGTGTTTGGGAGTGTGTTTATGCTGCGTTTGGAGATCTGGAGTTTGTGTTTGGGAGCGTGTTTATGCTGCGTTTGGAGATCTGGAGTTTGTGTTTGGGAGCGTGTTTATGCTGCGTTTGGAGATCTGGAGTTTGTGATTACACTGTATTTATAGATGAATCTTTGAAATCCACAATGTTGCTAGGGTTTCACATGCGCCTTTCGCGATGATATGTGGTTTTAGATCATTGATCTGACTTCTTATTCACAGTTTAAGCAGAGTTGCTCCAATAAAGTGGAAGAGATTTCTTGTCGGCAGTTTATGTTGGTTTGTAAACACAGGGATAATATCAGAGCAAGCTTTATACAGGAATATGGATATTTGTTGAGGACCTCTGAAAAAGGGCATGGAAAGATCCACCATATCATTTTCACATCCTGGGACTCCGGTTTCTTATTGAGTTTGTCTTTGTTTCGTGAGTTTTGGCAATGTGTTAATATTGGTTACCATGGCGAGGAGGTTCACTATCAACCTCTGCTGTTGCTTTTGGCATTCGATATGGTGCAGGTTTTCCACTGACTTTTGCAATATCCGGCAAGGCACAAATAAGGAGATAGCCTCCACCTTCCAGTCGTTGGTGTGTTTTGTATCAGTGACTATACAGACTGTACTGTAAACTGCTGTTTTGACAGGCTCTAAAACAGTGACTATACAGACTGTATGTAAACTGCTGTTTTGACAGGATCTAGAACCGTGACTATACAGACTACTGTAAACTGCTGTTGTGTCAGGTTCTAGAACAGTGACTGTACAGACTACTGAAATCTGTTGTTGTGACAGGATCTAGAACCGTGACTATACAGGCTGTACTGTGAACTGCTGCTGTGTCAGGTTCTAGAACAGTGACTATACAGACTGTACTGAATCTGCAGTTGTGACAGGTTCTAGAACAGTTACTGTACAGACTGCAACGAAATCTGCTGTTTTGATGGGTTCTAGAACAGTGACTGTACTGAAATCTGCTGTGGTGACAAGTTCTAGAACAGTGACAGTACAGGCTGTTAACTGTTGTTGTGACAAGTTCTGGAACAGTGACTATACAGACTGTGAAATCTGCTGTTGTCTCAGCTTTCTGTAACAGTGACCGTACAGACTGTATTGAAATCTATTGTTATGACAGTTTCTCGAACGGTGATGGGACTGACCATACTTAAATCTGCTGTTGTGACAGGCCCTAGAGCAGTTACTGTACAGGCTGCAACAAAATCTGGTGTTTTGATGGGTTCTAGAACAGTGACTATCCTGACTGTACTGAAATCTGCTGTGGTGACAAGTTCTAGAACAGTGACAATACAGGCTGTTAACTGTTGTTGTGACAGGTTCTAGAACAGTGACTATACAGACTGCATTGAATACTGCTGTTGTGACAGCTTCTAGATCAGTATCTGTACAGACCGCACTGTGATCTGCTGACACTCCGAGTCAGTTGGAATCCACAGACTCCAGCAATATTATCTTAAGGACAAGCAGCTGGCTCTGCTCACAGCCCTCGATCGTTCAACTCTCATTCTTTGCCCCGTTTTACAGTCTGTCATTTTCTTTTCAGATTGTCTCTGCTGTAAACTCCCACCATTTTGTGGCTTCGCAGTGCTAACAGTTACTGCAGCAGTGGAATTATAAATCTGTACGTCACAAAGTATTCACAGCAGAGAAATCAGCCTGACCCTTTCCGTTGTGTGTGAGATTCCCCCCCCAGCTCGCTCGCTCACAGCTAACCTCATCAAGATACCCTGCTATATCTTTCTCCCTCATGGACCCATCCACCTTCCCCTTATATCTTCCTATGCTAATCGCCTCTGTGTGACAGCAAGTCCCACATCCTAACCATCCTTTCAATAAAGCAGTTTCTCCTGAATTCCTGATTGGATTTACCTTTTATTTAAGGTCTCTAAGTTCTGACCTCCCTCACCACCTAATCAAACAATTCCACAATCTTTAAGATCTCCATCATGTTGTGCATTCTGTGTTCTGTACCATTCGGATTAGTATTTTCACCGGGCATCACTGGCTGTGCCAGCATTTATTGCCCATCCCCAAACTGCCCCCCATTTCAGAGGGCAGTTTAGAGTCAACCTCATTGCTGTGACTCTGGAGTCACATGTAGGCCAGACCAGGTAAGGATGGCGGATTTCCTTCCCTAAAGGGCATTAATGAACCAGATGGATTTTTAAGACAATGGTTTCATGGACTTTTAATTCCAGATTTTTATTGAATTCAAATTTCATCATTGGCCGTGCTGGGATTTGAACCCAGGCCTCTGGGCCTTGCACCGGGTCACTAGATTACCAGTCCAGCGACAATACCACTACACCATTTCCCCCTTTGGTTCGTCAACATGCTTTTTATATTGGAAGAGTCAAACTGTTCACAGTACTCCGAGTGTAGACTGACCAGGCTCATTCCCATAACCTGACTGCCTTTGAACTCCCAGAAATAAATCCCAATGCTTTATTAACATTTTTTGTTGCTTTGCTAAGCGTGTTGCAGCTTTTAATGATTTATGACCCTCCACCCTGCGATCCCTTCTCTTTTCTCCCTCAGTCAGGTTACTTTTGTTAATGTTCTGATGGTATTACTGACGTTACTATTTGCCCTGTCAAAGTGCATCACCTGGTGCAGAATTCTCCAGCCGCGCTGGTCTCAAACCCACAAACTCCCGCCTGACCATCAATGGGGTTTCACATTCTCCGCAATCCGCCCGCTAAAATTCCAGTGGTGGTCAGGATGGGAGAATTCCCAGCCCTGATGTTTGTCTGGGTGGAATTGTCGGGGAGGTTCCAGCAGGAGTCAGCGTTCTCAGGGAAAGAAAAATATCGGGAAATGAAAGATTGTACATTGGCTCCTCGGGGCTGTTCCAACATCTTCACAAGAAGTACAGTCACTGTTGCTATCGACACAAACGCCACAGTCAATGTCCTGGTAACTGAGATAAACGTTGTTGTCCAATAACATCGCAGGATGTTGGACAGTCACCTGAACAGGTGGTTAGCAGCTCGTCAGAAAACTACCCGTGAATTGCTGCTCCGGCAGTGCGGCACCCCCTCGGCGCTTCACCGGAGCTCAGCCTAGGTTGTAGGCCCAAGCCTCTGCGCTGGCACTGGATCTCACAACACTCTTGTCGCCCATTTCCTCTTTAAATGCTTTTATTTAAGTTGTTCATTCGCGAGATGTGAACGTGGCCAGCTGGGCCAGCATTTACTGTTCATCCTTAAAGACCCATGTAAAGCTGATGGTGAACCATGTTAGAACCAATAGCTCCATAGAATCCCCACAGTGCAGAGGGAGGCCATTTGGCCCATCAGGTCTACACCGGCTCTTTGGAAGAGCATCTTTCCCAGGTCCATCCCTGTGCCCTTTCCCTGTAATCCTGTGGATTTACAGTGGCCAATCCACCTGACCTAGACATCTTTGGACACAAAGGTGCAATTTAGCCTGGTCAACCCACCTAACCTGCACATCTTTTGGACATGTCTCCTTGAGCCGCTACAGCCCGAGTGATGTAGGTACATCCTCAGTGCTGTTAGGAAGGAAGTTCCAGGATTTGAACCCAGTGATAATGAAGGAATGATCAATTAATGTCTACATTCAGGATAGTTTGTGACTTGGAACTGATGGTATTTCCATGGACTTGCTGTTACCCTGGAAAGGTGGCTATTGTTGGTGATCACCCCACAACAAAAACTTGATAGAAGTACCATCAAAGTACTAAAATGTCCCACACTTCAAAGGAACATTGTAAAGTGAAACTTGACTCCGAGCGACAGGAAAAGGTCAATTGGCCAAAAGTTGAGTCAAAGAGATAGATTTTCCAGAGAGTCTTAAAAGGGGAAAGTGAGAGAGAGAGGTGGAGAAGTTGAGGGAGAAAATTTCAGAATCTGGGTTCCAGAGAAATGAAGACACAGCCACAGACAGTGTTACAATTAAAATCAAAGATGCGGAAGGGGTCAGGATTCTGTGAGCGCAGAGATTTTGGAGGTTTTTTGGGGGCAGGAGGGCGGTTATAGAGATAGCGATGAGAGCACGAAGGGATTTGTAAACAAGGGGGAATATTTATTAATTGAGGCATTCCCTAACCCCGTGGTCAGAGAGGTTCCTATACCACACTGTCCAACTCGCTGTCTAATGGACAGGCAGATCCATGTCTGTGGGACCCAGAGAGAAAGTGTTGGCGATGAGGCTGACAAACAAGACGGGTTTCCAAAAATAAGCGCAATTTTTTGGCTGAGAGCGATTAAGGATGAAGAATACAGGAACAAGTTGGTGCTTAGAAAATTTAATTAAAGACTTAAAGAAAATTGCCCAGGGTCCTTTTGAGAAACTGCAGGATGTAGGTTGAAGGGTTGTGTTCACCACATTGGAAATAGTTCAGACTTGGCAATCCAGTGTAATATCCACTTTATAATCAGTGGCCAGATTCGGAGAAATGTCACTTTTGTTGTTCTTGATGCAGAGTGGAGCAATCAGGTACAACTGGGCATCAGGCAGCATGAATGACGGTGGTGAGGGTGGTACACATTACCCGTCCCTAATTACCCTGAATGACGGTGGTGAGGGTGGTACACATTACCCGTCCCTAATTACCCTGAATGACGGTGGTGAGGGTGGTACACATTACCCGTCCCTAATTACCCTGAATGACGGTGGTGAGGGTGGTACACATTACCCGTCCCTAATTACCCTGAATGACGGTGGTGAGGGTGGTACACATTACCCGTCCCTAATTACCCTGAATGACGGTGGTGAGGGTGGTACACATTACCCGTCCCTAATTACCCTGAATGACGGTGGTGAGGGTGGTACACATTACCCGTCCCTAATTACCCTGAATGACGATGGTGAGGGTGGTACACATTACCCGTCCCTAATTACCCTGAATGACGGTGGTGAGGGTGGTACACATTACCCGTCCCTAATTACCCTGAATGACGGTGGTGAGGGTGGTACACATTACCCGTCCCTAATTACCCTGAATGACGGTGGTGAGGGTGGTACACATTACCCGTCCCTAATTACCCTGAATGACGGTGGTGAGGGTGGTACACATTTCCCGTCCCTAATTACCCTGAATGACGGTGGTGAGGGTGGTACACATTTCCCGTCCCTAATTACCCTGAATGACGGTGGTGAGGGTGGTACACATTTCCCGTCCCTAATTACCCTGAATGACGGTGGTGAGGGTGGTACACATTACCCATCCCTAATTACCCTGAATGACGGTGGTGAGGGTAGTACACATTTCCCATCCCTAATTACCCTGAATGACGATGGTGAGGGTGGTACACATTTCCCATCCCTAATTACCCTGAATGACGATGGTGAGGGTGGTACACATTTCCCATCCCTAATTACCTTTGCAAAGATTGTGGTTGTTGCGATTAAGATGATATTGCCTGAAGGCTGCTGATACTAACATTGGAAATCTACTGCCTCGCCTGTCACAGAATCGGAATGGGCAAGGGGTGGATAATGGATTTGTCACTTGACCTCAGATGGGATTTTCTGCTCTCGCTGAAGTGTGCCCCGAACATAGAATCTCATTTTTTAATTCCCTCATGGTATCCATAGAATGGCTTTGGTACAGAAGAAAGCCATTCAGCCCATCGAGTCTGTGCCGACCACAATCCCGCCCATGCACTATTCCCGTAACCCCAAGGTTAGCCTGTTAATACCCCCGACTAAGGGACAATTTTAGCATGGCCAATCAACTTATCCCGCACATCTTTGGACTGTGGGAGGAAACCGGAGCACCCGGAGGAAACCCACGCAGACACGGGGAGAATGTGCAAACTCCACACAGACAGTGACCCAAGGCTGAATTGAACCTGAGACCCTAGGCTGGGAGGCTGACCACTGTACTACCATGTCGCTCATGAGATGTGGGCATCCTGCCAGGCCAGCATTTAACACCCATCCCTTATTGCTCTTGAGTAGGTTAGTAAGAAGCACAGAGCAACTTTTATGTATCTGGTCTTGGGGAGGAGATTAATCAGGGAACATTCCTGTGTCAGGTCTCCCCCCTCCCTCCCCCACTCTGCACTGTTTCCAATGCTGTTTGAAAACAGGATGATGCCCGGCTGTGATGCCTCCTGTTGCCAAATATATAGATGGCATTCAATGTCTTGGTTCACACACAAGGAACTGCCACTTGGCGTGGTGCTTGGTTGCCAGCTGCAGTTGGGTATATTCCTGGAGGTTTCACCTTATCAGCTGCTGCCTTCATCTGCCCCATCTCGTCAAACATCCATCTGCAATATTTTTATATTCCTGAAGGTTCCAGGGCAGTGCGGGTGGGTTAATAATCCTTGTGTGGTACGGGTTCCCCTCTGAAACCAGGCCCCAGCAACACAGCGTTTCCCTGGCAATGAGTAGACTGAAAAAGAGCCACAAATTTGTTCAAGACAGTTACAGTCATCCTCAAATTACAGTCCAAAGCTACAGATGGTCCCGACACACCCCCAGCATCTTCACAAGAGACTCCAGACCTCCCTGTCTGCTGGAGGTTTCAGCTGCATTTCAGGCTGGCTGCTTTGAAGATGTTCACAAACTCAGTGGAGGATTTGAGCTTTTGAACCTTGCTGAAGGAGCTCATTCCATCACCAGGAGCCCTCGCTGGATCAAACACAGCTTCCCCCCGGGGTCTGAGCACAGACTTCACCACAGAAACTAGGCTTAACCCAACAGGCTGCAGTGAACCACTCCCCCCACCCCCATCCCCACTGTCTACCCCACCCCCATCCTCCCCATCCCTCCCCCACCCCTCCCCCACCCTCCCCACCCCCAACATCCATACCCACCCACCCCCACCCCTCCCCCACCCTCCCCACCCCCAACATCCATACCCAAACCCCAACACCCACCCCCACCCTCCCCACCCCACCCACCTCACCCCCAACATCCATACCCACCCACAACACCCACCCCACCCTCCCCACCCCCAACATCCATACCCACCCACCCCCACCCCTCCCCCACCCTCCCCACCCCCAACACCCACACCCAAACCCCAACACCCACCCCCACCCCTCCCCCCACCCTCTCCACCCCCAACATCCATACCCACCCACCCCCACCCCTCCCCCACCCTCCCCACCCCCAACACCCAAACCCCAACACCCACCCCCACCCCTCCCCCACCCTCCCCACCCCCAACATCCATACCCACCCACCCCCCCCCCCTCCCCCACCCTCCCCACCCCCAACATCCATACCCACCCACCCCCACCCCTCCCCCACCCTCCCCACCCCCAACATCCATACCCACCCACCCCCACCCCTCCCCCACCCTCCCCACCCCCAACACCCACACCCAAACCCCAACACCCACCCCCACCCTTCCCCCCCACCCACCTCACCCCCAACATCCATACCCACCCACAACATCCGCCCCCACCCTCCCCATCCCCAACAGCCACACCCACTCGCAACACCTACCCCACCCTCCCCACCCCTCCCTCACCCTCCCTACCCCCAACAGCCACACCCGCCCACAACACCCACCCCCACCCTCCCCACCCCCAACACCCACACCCAAACCCCAACACCCACCCCCACCCTCCCCACCCCCAACACCCACACCCAAACCCCAACACCCACCCCCACCCTCCCCACCCCCAACACCCACACCCAAACCCCAACACCCACCTCCACCCCTCCTCCACCCTCCCCCCCTCCCCACCCACCTCACCCCCAACATCCATACCCACCCGCAACATCCGCCCCCACCCTCACCCCCACCCCCATTCCCATCCCCACCCCCCCACCCTCACCCCCACCCCCATTCCCATCCCATCCCTCAGCCCACTGCCAACCCTGCCCCAACCCCCGCCCCTGCCCTCACCCCCACCCCCACCCCCGCCCCCGCCCCCGCCCCCGCCCCCATTCCCATCCCCATTCCTCAGTTTGCTTCCAATGTTGCCAATTCTGGACACATTCCAGGAGGTTTGATCATGTGATTTCCCCCCCACCCCCCACAGGCTCCAGCCATTGGCTGCCCAACACGTCCCTCATTGAATCACCCGTCCTCCCCACAGCCAATTGGAACGTGAGCAGCTGCTTCATTCACTGATTGGATGATTCTGGGCTGTGAGTCAAGGGCCCCGCTCACAATTGTTTTTATCATTTATAAATAAAGGATGTTTTGAAGGTCACAGTTTACTTCTCTTTTTCCCGTCCTGGGTTTCCACAGCAGAGTCTCAGAGATTAACCAATTCTCAGAGCTCTGGGCCAATCCTGGAGGGTTGGGGACCCAGCGGGCTCTGAAAACCCACAGCAGTGCTGCCAAGCCGCAGCTTTCTGACTGATCGTCATAGAATCTCTACAATGCAGAAGGAGGCCATTCTACCAATCAAGACTGCACCGACTCTCTCACAGAGCATCTTACCCAGGCCCAACCCTGCTACAACTCTATAACCCCACCCACACATTTACCCCGCTAATCCCCCTAAACTACACATCTTGGGACACTAAAGGGTAATTTAGCATGGTCAATCCACCTAACCTGCACATCTTTGGACTGTGGGAGGAAATCAGAGCACCCGGAGGAAACCCATGCAGACACGGGGACAACATGCAAACTCCACACAGACGGTGACCCGAGGCCAGAATTGAACTCGGGTCCCTGGTGCTGAGAGACAGCAATACTAACCACTGTGGCACCATGCTTGCTGCTGTCCTGAGGAGAGGCCTTTGCCCTTCACACATTGGAAGCAGAACCTGTGGACCTCCATTTCTCAGTGCCAGGTGACCCCTGACCAAGTCGTGACCTGGTACAGGTGTCCAGGTAAATGGAGAATACTATATTCCGCAGCCTGTATGAGAATTTAGGGAAAGCAGAGACTCTCTCTCTCTTTACAGTCCAGCGAACCTGGTCCTGTTGAATGCTCAATGAAGAGTGAGCACTTTGGTTTGATATGGCAGAGAGGTCAGTGACAGATTGCCAATGCAGACTGGCGAAAAGCCTGTGCTGTGACACACTGTATGAGACCCAGCCCCCGATGGGAAGAGAACAGCATCCCATCTGTTAGGCCAGCTTCTGGAAGTGAAAGGACAGTGTCCCGGACAGACTGACACAGACAGCCATTCCGTTAACCGCAGACCGATTAAACCTGATGAATTTTGACTGCGACTCAGCCGTTCAGTTAGAAAATGTCAGCGTGCAAGTCACTGCTTGTTCAGAAATCTCCCTCGCTAAATTGGATTGGAAACCCTGGATCCAAACATGAAACAATAATCAGAGAGTGCCTGGGGTAATCCAGAGGGTAAATACTCCACACTGACCTTCCATTGTCCTTTAACATTACAATGTTCCTCATATGTTCAAGCCTATTCCCACCATCCTATCAGGCCATGGTTAAACTGTATCTTAACTCTATGAGTACTGGGTTCAAATCCCTTCGTATCGCAGCTTAACAAAAATCTATCAAGGTGGCATGGTGGCACAGTGATTAGCACTGGTGCCTCACAGTGCCAAGGACCCAGGTTCAATTCCCAGCTGGGGTCACTATCCATGAGGAGTCTGCACGCTCCCCATGTCTGCGTGGGTTTCCTCCGGGTGCTCCAGTTTCCTTCCACAGTCCAAAAGACGTGCTAGATTTGGTGCATTGGCTGTGCTAAATTCTCCCTCAGTGTATCCGAACAGGCACTGGAGTGTGGCGACTAGGGGGTTTTCACAGTAACTTCATTGCACTGTTAATGTAAACCGACTTGTGACATAAGAAATAAACTTTGCTTAACCTCAGTGCTAAAATTTTCAAGTGAGCTCCATGCCTCGGCAGCCTCTTGAGGAGAGAGTTCCAGAATTCCACAATCCTTTGGGAGAAGAATCCCTTCCTGACATTGCTCCTGAATGGCCTCGCTCTGATTAATAAGCTTATTTTGGACAAACCCACCTGAGGAAACCATTTCTCTCCAGCTGCCCTCCCAGATCCTTTCATCGTCTTAAACACCTCCATTCAATCACCTTCCTCATCTTCCATATTCAGAGGAGTAGAATCTAATCTACTGGTGTGTGACCTGAGCTGAGACTTTTACTCTTTTTAACTCCTTTCCCTCACTTCATTTAGTCGAGAATTGGAAGCATTTCAGGTTTTCCAAGTGGCCCCGTGGAAGGATCGAATAACGGCTTTTGTAACCTTCTCCATCACCCACTGCCTCACCTCATGGGCAACTGGGGGAGAGGGGTCAGATCCGGAGCATCCACCAGGCACTGGGTACATTGGCCCTGTTGGAATGGGAGCCTGTGTTTCACACGGAAGAGATTGTTACTCCAACCCCCCAACCCCACCCCAAACCATCCCTCTTTCCAACGTTGTATGATGAAGTGAACAGTCTCCTTTGGTAGGTCTGCATGACTCCATCTCCGAAGTCAGTGACTGCCCTTCACTACCTCATTCAAGTAACCATCTGCCATGTGTGTGAATTTAAACATGGGCTAAATCTAATCAAAGAAAGTGTTGTTTCTGGCACGTAAACAGGTGTATTCTCTTCAGAGAATCACATCAATTTTCTCTCCAGATTGTAAAGACACTCTACCAAAAAAAATCAAGGGTGCCTATTTCAGGCTATCATACAGTGGGGGGCAGAGGGGTCTCAACACACGGCAAAAACCCAGCTGCACGGAGATACGGGCGCCACCTTTAAAGGGGTGATGTTTTGTGAAAGGACAGCTCCTTTGGTGATTTTGTGCTTTTGTCTACAGATTAATTAGTCATCATTGTGTTTCTGTGTGTGGGATCTTACTGGGTGTAAATTGGTAGTTGTGTTTCTTACATTGCGACAGTCACTCTGCTTCAGAAATACCTCGTCGATGGAAGGTGCTAAAAGTAACGCAAGTTCTTCCTCTTATAGATAATGTGTTCTAGCAGCCTCAGTTACCCAATCCCTCTGCAATTCCCTTCCTCAACCTCGCAGCTGCTCCGACTTCCTTCCAAAGATGCTGTGACCAAATGACCTCTGTGACCGACTCACCAGCCCCGCTGTCTCACCATGAGGCTTGGTGTCAGATTCTGCCGTGATTTACTCTGCTCTGAAACATCTTATGAAGCATCTTTACTGCATTAACTGAAAGTTATCGCTCTATCTGACCTGAATCTGCTCTGGCTCAAGGTTTACACACAAATATTTCTTACTGAGAGACGGTGGATTAAAATCAAAGGTAAGAACTCTGGCTGATTCTCTCAGAGGAGACATTGCCGGGGTTGGGGGGGGGGGGGGGGGGGGTGGTCACTGACACACGTTCACTCTCAACAGCAAAGAACCTTCAGAACATTTTGGGCCAGCCGTGCAATTTGATTTGTTTCTGCTTTGGAACATTGATTTCATTTTGAATTCCCTAATTAAAAACCTTAAATGATACTTTGAAAGTTTGCTACAGAAGGTAGTGGGTTCAGTCCAGAGTGAAATAACATTGGCACGAGTGGCAAAGAATCCTTCAGGTGCAGCATACCTACCGAGCAACCTGGGTATTGTTTAAAGCCCATCCACGGTGGCACAGTGGTTAGCACTGTTCCCTCACAGTGTCAGGGACCGGGTTCGATTCCTGGTTTCAGTGACTGTCTTTAAAAGTAAAGTATATTTATTATTGTCACAAGTAAGGTTTACGTTAACACTGCAATGAAGTTACTGTGAAATTCCCTTAGCCGCCACAGCCCGGCACCTGTTTGGGTCAATGCACCTAAACAGCTCAACTTTCAGACTGTGGGAGGAAACCAGAGCACGCAGAGGAAACCCATGCAGACATGGGGAGAACGTGCAGACTCCACACAGGCAGTAACCCAAGGCCAGAATTGAACCCGGGTTCCTAGAGTTTGCACATTCTCCCCCGTGTCTGCGTGGGTTTTCTCCGGGTGCTCCGGTTTCCTCCCACAGTCCGAAAGACCTGCTGGTTAGGTGGATTGACCGTGATAAATTCTCCATCAGTGTATCCGAACTGGTGCTGGAGTGTGGCAACTAGGGGATTTTCACAGTAGCTTCACTGCAGTGTTAATGTGAGAATTACTTGTGACACTAATAAACAAACTTAAACTTAAACCTTTCAATAGCACATTATCAGAACATTTAGGTTCATTACTAAAATATCCTAAAGGAGCCGATTGAGGGTAAACCAGGACTAAATAAAATAGGAGGAAATATTTGCATTGGCTTCACAATCTCAGGGTGCCCCTTCACAACCAATGTGGGATTCAGCAATTGGAGTCACTATTGTAATGTAGGGAAGTTAATGGTGATTCATTTTCAGTCTCACTGTCAATGTTCCTGTTGAGTCTTGTCAACTTGGTAAACGGTGTGAAACACGCAGACTATTCAGCTCCTCGAGGCATTGATAGAAATGTTCCCAGGGACAAGGGTGTGTGTGCTTAACAAACAGGCTGGAGTCTGCCTACACTACAGGTGCTTTGGCTGCTGGCTTTGTGTGAACAGGCCTGCTGCTAGGGGAACAGTGCCACACATCTCAAACAGGAACTCAATAAAGAATAGAGAGTAAAATACCCAGCTCATTATTATTCTGATATCACACTCCCTGCTCACTATCACACCCCCTGCTCACTATCACTCTGCTCTCACTATCACTCTGATATCACACCCCCTGCTCACTATCACTCTGATATCACACCCCCCCTGCTCACTATCACTGATATCACACCCCTGCTCACTATCTCTCTGATATCACACCCCCTGCTCACTATCACTGATATCACACCCCCTGCTCACTATCACTCTGATATCACACCCCTGCTCACTATCACTCTGATATCACACCCCCTGCTCACTATCACTCTGATATCACACCCCCCTGCTCACTATCTCTCTGATATCACACCCCCTGCTCACTATCACTCTGATATCACACCCCCTGCTCACTATCACTCTGATATCACACCCCCGCTCACTATCTCTCTGATATCACACCCCCTGCTCACTATCACTGATATCTCACACCCTGCTCACTATCTCTCTGATATCACACCCCTGCTCACTATCACTCTGATATCACATCCCCTGCTCACCATCACTCTGATATCACACCCCCGATCACTATCACTCTGATATCACACCCCCTGATCACTATCACTCTGATATCACACCCCTGATCACTATCTCTCTGATCACACCCCCTGCTCACTATCTCTCTGATATCACACCCCCTGATCACTATCATTCTGATATCACACCCCCTGCTCACCATCCACTCTGATATCACACCCCCTGCTCACTATCACTCTGATATCACACCCCCTGCTCACTATCACTGATATCACACCCCCTGATCACTATCACTCTGATATCACACCCCCTGCTCACTATCACTCTGATATCACACCCCCTGCTCACTATCACTCTGATATCACACCCCCTGCTCACTATCAACTGATATCACACCCCCTGCTCACTATCACTCTGATATCACACCCCCTGCTCACTATCACTCTGATATCACACTCCCTGCTCACTATCACTCTGATATCACACTCCCTGCTCACTATCACTCTGATATCACACCCCCTGCTCACTATCACTCTGATATCACACCCCCTGCTCACTATCACTCTGATATCACACTCCCTGCTCACCATCACACTGTAAAAAGTCTGACAACACCAGGTTTAAGTCCAACCAATTTATTTGATAGTAAACTCACTAGCTTTCAGGTTAGTCCCTGGGGTGTTTACCCCAGTCCAACGCCGGCACATCCACATCATGACACTATCACACTGGCTGTGGTGTATTTGGATTTTCAGAGGTTTTTCAATTTGGTTACACAACGAGTTAGTAACCACAATCTGAGTATATGGGGTTAGGGGGAATAGACTGACTCAGATCATTCTCAGGTTGGCAGTTTGTACGGTTCAGTGCTTGGGCCCCAGATATTCACAACCAATAGCAACAATTTGGATTTGGAAACCAGATACAATGGTGGAATTTTCCTGTCCCGCCTGCCCCGGCGATCATAGAGGGCGGGACAGGACCATGGAAAGGTCCATTGACCTCAGGAGGGATTTCCTGGCTTTGGGGAAAGCTCGGCCAGAAGGAGCAGGTGGATATTTTTTAGTTTGAGTATGGAACAAAACCTGGTGGGAATGTGAATTGTGAGGAAGATGTAAAGACGTTTGAAGGGGATTTAGACAGGCTGAGGGAGTGGGTAAGAAGCTGGCAGACAGGATATAATGTGGAATATTGTGAAGCTACCCACTTTGGTGGGAAAGGCAGAAATGCGTAATATTTTCTTAAATAGGGAGAGATTAGAAGTGTTGATGTCCAATGGGAGCTGGGCGTCCTTGTTCATAAGTCACTGAAAGTTAACCAGCAAATGCAGCAAGAAAGTAGGAAAGCAAATGGTGTGCTGGCCTTTATTGTAAGAGGATTGGAGTACGGGAATAATGAAGTCTTGGTGCAGTTATACAGAGTCTTGGTGAAACCACGTTTAGAGTATTGTGTACAGTTTTGATCTCTTTACCAAAGAAAGGATATATTCATCACAGAAGGAGTGAAACAAAGCTTCACCAGACTAATCCCTGGGATAGTGGGATTGCCCCCTGAGGAGAGATTGAGGAGATTGGGCCTGTATTCTCTCGAGTGTAGAAGAATGAAAGGTGACCTGGCTGAAGTGTACAAAATCCAGGGTATGACAGGGTAGATGTAGGAAGGATGTTTCCCCTGGCTGAGGGATCTAGATGTGGAGATGCCGGCGTTGGACTGGGGTAAAAAGTCTCACAACACTGGCTGAGATGAGGAGGAATTTCTTCACTCAGAGGGCGGTGAATCGTTAGAATTCTCTACCCCAGAGGGCTGTGACTCAATCATTGAGTCTGTCAAAGCAGAGGTCGAGAGATTGCTAGATACTAATGACATCAAGGGATACGGGAAGATGGTGTCGAGTCACATACCATGAGCTAGTTATTGGAAGATGGTGTCGAGTCACATACCATGAGCTAGTTATTGGGGACACGGACAATGATTATAGGGGACATGGACAATGGTTATTGGAGACTTGGACAATGGTAATAGAGAACATGAACAATGGGTATTGGAGACACAAACAATGGGTATTGGGGACAGAGACAATGGTTATTGGGGCATGAATAATGGTTATAGGGGACATGGACAATGGTTATTGGGGCATGAATAATGGTTATAGGGGACATGGACAATGGTTATAGAGCACACTGACAATAGTTATAGGAACATGGACAATGGCTATTGGGGATGTCAACAATAACCTGCTTTTATATAAAACCTTTAATATAATAAAACATCCAAAGATCCTTTGCAGGCAGAATTATCAAACCAAATTTGATCCTGAGCCGCAGGGTAGGTGACCGAACACTTATCTTAAAAGATAAGTTCTAAGGGAGCATCTAAAAGGAGGGCAGAAAGGTAGGGAGATGGCAAAGTAGGGAGGAAATTCCAGAGCTTAGGACCTCGGCAACCGAAGGCACAACCATCAATGGGTGCAGAGAGTAAAATAGCGGGAGGTCAGAGTAGGAGGGACTCAGGAAACCCTAGATTGATTATTTTACTCCTCAGCTCAGGGGCACCTCACCATCGCTCTAACATCCAACCCACTGAACTCTTGGTCCATGGGGCAGCAATTTGTACTCATTGGGGTTGGAGGTGAGGAAAGCTGGCACACCCCCTTCATCGACAGAATAAACCATCTCAATAACTGGGTTATAGACACATTAACAAATATCATTAACATCACCATCTGCTCCTGGCCCTGTTGAGTTAACAGTTTAGCTAACGTGGGAACACGATATCATTAAACAAAGCCGCGAAACTGCTTTGGGTTCCTGCCTGTTAGCAGCTGACACCCAGATAGATTTTCACTGGCGTTCTCCCGTGATCACATGTCAGCTTTGTTTTAACATTAACAGTTGGAATTTTTTTTTGTTATGGTTTTTCCTCAAGGCGAGGAGTAGGGTTTCATTAAAGAATAACATTCCCTTCATTTCTCAGCTAAAAGTTCCTTATTTTTTCCTGTTCACACTCTCAGCTGCAGACACTTACCCGCACTAAGACCTGATTCTCAGTGACTGCACTTCATCTCTTGACTTAGACAAGACACACTGACAAATGTGCGTACCTATTCCCGATATTCCCACAGAGACACGCTCCGGCTGGGATGATCAGGTAACGATAAAGAGTTAGTTGAACATTGCTCCCCTTTGCTGACCAGACCAATCATGGAGGCTCGACTTTGGCCAATAAAGATACTCCATTCCTTCGATTGGACCTAATATTCCACAAAGTCGGGGGGCTTCTTGATCATTGAACCAAAAGAAGTTGTTTTTTTTACTCATTCATGGGACATGGGCGTCACTGGCTTAATGCCCATCCCTAGTTGCCCTTGAACTGAATGCTCGCTAGGCCATTTCAGAAGGCAGTTGAGAGTCAACCACATTGCTGTGACTCTGGAGTCACATGTAGGCCAGACCGGGTCAGGACGGCAGATTTCCTTCCCTGAAGGACATTAGTGAACCGGATGGGTTTTTCCAAAAATCAACAATGGTTTCGTGGTCATCAGTAGATTTCCAGATTGTTTTTATTGAATTCAGATGGTGATCTGCTGTGGCGGGATTTGAACTGTGGTCCCCAGAACATTAGCTGAGTTTCTGGATGAATAGTCCAGCGATAATACCACTAGGCCAACGCCTTCCCCACTGCACTGTGGCTGGTGCTGTCTTGAGGGTGAGAGGTCAAACCCCCTCGTCCTGTCTGCCCCGTCAGGTGGAGGTGAATGATCCCACCGCACGATTACAAAGAGGAGCAGCCGGAGATGTCCCCGGATACCCTGGCCAAGAGCAATCCCTACTCCAACCTCACAAAGTGGGGAGCATCTCCAACAGCATCGCGCGTATCGACACAGACGCCACTCAGCTGCTGAAGGAGCAGCGCTCCGAAGGCTCGTGATTCCAAATAAACCTGTTGGACTTTAACCTGGTGCTGTGAGACTTCTTACTGGGCCAAAAACAGGTGATACCTGGCCATTCTCACATTGCTGCTGTGGGATCTTCCTGTGTATAAAGGGGCTGTAGGTTCCCTGCATTACAACAGTGAAAGGTCAAGTCACCATGACCTGGGTGACTGTAGGCTGATGGTGACCCAGGATCACCGCACCTCAGGCAGGGCCTTTGTGAATGATCTCACTGCCCCGGGTACAGGAATTGAACCCACACTGGTGCTGTCACTCTGAATCAGAAACCAGCCAACTGAGCTAAAGCAAGTGCCCATTTCAAAAGGCTTCATTGGCCGTAAAGCACTGTGAGAGGGGAGGGGGGGGGGGTGCACTGAGGATGGGAAAGGTGCTATATAAATGCAAGATCTCTCTGCAGATTGACTCCCTTTGACTGAAACTGGAAATAAAATGGAAAGCTGATCTCAGCTTCCCTTCAAGCCTTAATCTGTAATTCATTTTTGAAGAATTATGTGTGAAACTTGATTCTGATAATGGGCCTGTTGAGATTGTAAAAGGATGTGAGGGAGAGACCTGCCAACAAGTGGCTGAGATGAGTCACCTCCTCTCTATCTCCATGTTGCAGCATGTGAGAAACAAAAGCTCATGGAAACGTAGACAAAACACAGACTCCAGTCTGTCCATGTTTGCATTCTTCCTCCTTCACCTGGTGACTGGCTGATTTTTGATTTGATATCAAAGTCCTTTCTGCCTGGTTAACTCCTACACGGCCAGGCAGGAGGAGGACGTGTTCACCACCACAAACATCCAGAGATGACGGGATGGGCAAAGCAGAAAAACCCCAATCATAGGTCACAACAGAGAACAGCAGAAATGTGGAGGCAATACTCACATTCCGACTGTGGGCCCTCCACCCGAACCCAGGAAATTCCACACCCTCATATGGCTAACAGTGAGGGGGGGTAATTCAGTAACAGTGAGGGGGGTAATTCAGTAACAGTGAGGGGGGGGTAATTCAGTAACAGTGAGGGGGGTAATTCAGTAACAGTGAGGGGGGTAATTCAGTAACAGTGAGGGGGGTAATTCAGTAACAGTGAGGGGGGTAATTCAGTAACAGTGAGGGGGGTAATTCAGTAACAGTGAGGGGGGTAATTCAGTAACAGTGAGGGGGGGGTAATTCAGTAACAGTGAGGGGGGTAATTCAGTAACAGTGAGGGGGGTAATTCAGTAACAGTGAGGGGGGTAATTCAGTAACAGTGAGGGGGGTAATTCAGTAACAGTGAGGGGGTAATTCAGTAACAGTGAGGGGGTAATTCAGTAACAGTGAGGGGGGGTAATTCAGTAACAGTGAGGGGGGTAATTCAGTAACAGTGAGGGGGTAATTCAGTAACAGTGAGGGGGGGTAATTCAGTAACAGTGAGGGGGGGTAATTCAGTAACAGTGAGGGGGTAATTCAGTAACAGTGAGGGGGGTAATTCAGTAACAGTGAGGGGGGTAATTCAGTAACAGTGAGGGGGTAATTCAGTAACAGTGAGGGGGGTAATTCAGTAACAGTGAGGGGGGGGTAATTCAGTAACAGTGAGGGGGGTAATTCAGTAACAGTGAGGGGGTAATTCAGTAACAGTGAGGGGGTAATTCAGTAACAGTGAGGGGGGGTAATTCAGTAACAGTGAGGGGAGTAATTCAGTAACAGTGAGGGGGTAATTCAGTAACAGTGAGGGGGGGGTAATTCAGTAACAGTGAGGGGGGTAATTCAGTAACAGTGAGGGGGTAATTCAGTAACAGTGAGGGGGGTAATTCAGTAACAGTGAGGGGGGGTAATTCAGTAACAGTGAGGGGGTAATTCAGTAACAGTGAGGGGGGGGTAATTCAGTAACAGTGAGGGGGGTAATTCAGTAACAGTGAGGGGGTAATTCAGTAACAGTGAGGGGGTAATTCAGTAACAGTGAGGGGAGTAATTCAGTAACAGTGAGGGGGGGTAATTCAGTAACAGTGAGGGGAGGTAATTCAGTAACAGTGAGGGGGGGTAATTCAGTAACAGTGAGGGGAGTAATTCAGTAACAGTGAGGGGGGGTAATTCAGTAACAGTGAGGGGGGTAATTCAGTAACAGTGAGGGGGGGTAATTCAGTAACAGTGAGGGGGGGGTAATTCAGTAACAGTGAGGGGAGTAATTCAGTAACAGTGAGGGGGGGTAATTCAGTAACAGTGAGGGGGGTAATTCAGTAACAGTGAGGGGGGGTAGTTCAGTAACAGTGAGGGGGGGGTAATTCAGAAACAGTGAGGGGGGTAATTCAGTAACAGTGAGGGGGTAATTCAGTAACAGTGAGGGGGGGTAATTCAGTAACAGTGAGGGGGGGTAATTCAGTAACAGTGAGGGGGGTAATTCAGTAACAGTGAGGGGGGTAATTCAGTAACAGTGAGGGGGGGTAATTCAGTAACAGTGAGGGGGTAATTCAGTAACAGTGAGGGGAGTAATTCAGAAACAGTGAGGGGGGTAATTCAGTAACAGTGAGGGGGTAATTCAGTAACAGTGAGGGGGTAATTCAGTAACAGTGAGGGGGGTAATTCAGTAACAGTGAGGGGGGGTAATTCAGTAACAGTGAGGGGGTAATTCAGTAACAGTGAGGGGAGTAATTCAGTAACAGTGAGGGGGGGTAATTCAGTAACAGTGAGGGGGGTAATTCAGTAACAGTGAGGGGGGGTAATTCAGTAACAGTGAGGGGGGGGTAATTCAGTAACAGTGAGGGGAGTAATTCAGTAACAGTGAGGGGGGGTAATTCAGTAACAGTGAGGGGGGTAATTCAGTAACAGTGAGGGGGGGTAGTTCAGTAACAGTGAGGGGGGGGTAATTCAGAAACAGTGAGGGGGGTAATTCAGTAACAGTGAGGGGGTAATTCAGTAACAGTGAGGGGGGGGTAATTCAGTAACAGTGAGGGGAGTAATTCAGTAACAGTGAGGGGGGGTAATTCAGTAACAGTGAGGGGGGTAATTCAGTAACAGTGAGGGGGGGTAGTTCAGTAACAGTGAGGGGGGGGTAATTCAGAAACAGTGAGGGGGGTAATTCAGTAACAGTGAGGGGGTAATTCAGTAACAGTGAGGGGGGGGTAATTCAGTAACAGTGAGGGGGGGTAATTCAGTAACAGTGAGGGGGGTAATTCAGTAACAGTGAGGGGGGTAATTCAGTAACAGTGAGGGGGGGTAATTCAGTAACAGTGAGGGGGTAATTCAGTAACAGTGAGGGGAGTAATTCAGTAACAGTGAGGGGGTAATTCAGTAACAGTGAGGGGGGTAATTCAGTAACAGTGAGGGGGGGTAATTCAGTAACAGTGAGGGGGGGTAATTCAGTAACAGTGAGGGGGTAATTCAGTAACAGTGAGGGGGGTAATTCAGTAACAGTGAGGGGGGTAATTCAGTAACAGTGAGGGGGGGTAATTCAGTAACAGTGAGGGGGGGTAATTCAGTAACAGTGAGGGGGTAATTCAGTAACAGTGAGGGGGGTAATTCAGTAACAGTGAGGGGGGTAATTCAGTAACAGTGAGTGGGTAATTCAGTAACAGTGAGGGGGTAATTCAGTAACAGTGAGGGGGGTAATTCAGTAACAGTGAGGGGGGGTAATTCAGTAACAGTGAGGGGGGTAATTCAGTAACAGTGAGGGGGGGTAATTCAGTAACAGTGAGGGGGGGTAATTCAGTAACAGTGAGGGGGTAATTCAGTAACAGTGAGGGGGGGTAATTCAGTAACAGTGAGGGGGGGTAATTCAGTAACAGTGAGGGGGTAATTCAGTAACAGTGAGGGGGGGTAATTCAGTAACAGTGAGGGGGTAATTCAGTAACAGTGAGGGGGTAATTCAGTAACAGTGAGGGGGTAATTCAGTAACAGTGAGGGGGTAATTCAGTAACAGTGAGGGGGTAATTCAGTAACAGTGAGGGGGTAATTCAGTAACAGTGAGGGGGGGTAATTCAGTAACAGTGAGGGGGGTAATTCAGTAACAGTGAGGGGGGTAATTCAGTAACAGTGAGGGGGTAATTCAGTAACAGTGAGGGGGTAATTCAGTAACAGTGAGGGGGGTAATTCAGTAACAGTGAGGGGGTAATTCAGTAACAGTGAGGGGGTAATTCAGTAACAGTGAGGGGGGTAATTCAGTAACAGTGAGGGGGGGTAATTCAGTAACAGTGAGGGGGGGTAATTCAGTAACAGTGAGGGGGGTAATTCAGTAACAGTGAGGGGGTAATTCAGTAACAGTGAGGGGGTAATTCAGTAACAGTGAGGGGGTAATTCAGTAACAGTGAGGGGGTAATTCAGTAACAGTGAGTGGGTAATTCAGTAACAGTGAGGGGGGGTAATTCAGTAACAGTGAGGGGGTAATTCAGTAACAGTGAGGGGGGGTAATTCAGTAACAGTGAGGGGGGTAATTCAGTAACAGTAAGGGGGTAATTCAGTAACAGTGAGGGGGGTAATTCAGTAACAGTGAGGGGGTAATTCAGTAACAGTGAGGGGGGGTAATTCAGTAACAGTGAGGGGGGTAATTCAGTAACAGTGAGGGGGGTAATTCAGTAACAGTGAGGGGGTAATTCAGTAACAGTGAGGGGGGTAATTCAGTAACAGTGAGGGGGTAATTCAGTAACAGTGAGGGGGGGTAATTCAGTAACAGTGAGGGGGGTAATTCAGTAACAGTGAGGGGGGTAATTCAGTAACAGTGAGGGGGGTAATTCAGTAACAGTGAGGGGGGTAATTCAGTAACAGTGAGGGGGGGGTAATTCAGTAACAGTGAGGGGGGTAATTCAGTAACAGTGAGGGGGTAATTCAGTAACAGTGAGGGGGGTAATTCAGTAACAGTGAGGGGGGGTAATTCAGTAACAGTGAGGGGGGTAATTCAGTAACAGTGAGGGGGGGTAATTCAGTAACAGTGAGGGGGGTAATTCAGTAACAGTGAGGGGGTAATTCAGTAACAGTGAGGGGGGGGTAATTCAGTAACAGTGAGGGGGGTAATTCAGTAACAGTGAGGGGGTAATTCAGTAACAGTGAGGGGGGTAATTCAGTAACAGTGAGGGGGGTAACTCAGTAACAGTGAGGGGGGGGTAATTCAGTAACAGTGAGGGGGGTAATTCAGTAACAGTGAGGGGGGTAATTCAGTAACAGTGAGGGGGGTAATTCAGTAACAGTGAGGGGGGTTAATTCAGTAACAGTGAGGGGGGTAATTCAGTAACAGTGAGGGGGGGTAATTCAGTAACAGTGAGGGGGGTAATTCAGTAACAGTGAGGGGGGGTAATTCAGTAACAGTAAGGGGGGTAATTCAGTAACAGTGAGGGGGGTAATTCAGTAACAGTGAGGGGGTAATTCAGTAACAGTGAGGGGGGTAATTCAGTAACAGTGAGGGGGTAATTCACTAACAGTGAGGGGGGGTAATTCAGTAACAGTGAGGGGGGTAATTCAGTAACAGTGAGGGGGGTAATTCAGTAACAGTGAGGGGGGTAATTCAGTAACAGTGAGGGGGGTAATTCAGTAACAGTGAGGGGGGGGTAATTCAGTAACAGTGAGGGGGTAATTCAGTAACAGTGAGGGGGGGTAATTCAGTAACAGTGAGGGGGGTAATTCAGTAACAGTGAGGGGGGTAATTCAGTAACAGTGAGGGGGGGGTAATTCAGTAACAGTGAGGGGGTAATTCAGTAACAGTGAGGGGGGGTAATTCAGTAACAGTGAGGGGGGTAATTCAGTAACAGTGAGGGGGGGTAATTCAGTAACAGTGAGGGGGTAATTCAGTAACAGTGAGGGGGGGTAATTCAGTAACAGTGAGGGGGTAATTCAGTAACAGTGAGGGGGGGGTAATTCAGTAACAGTGAGGGGGGGTAGTTCAGTAACAGTGAGGGGGTAATTCAGTAACAGTAAGGGGGTAATTCAGTAACAGTGAGGGGGTAATTCAGTAACAGTGAGGGGGGTAATTCAGTAACAGTGAGGGGGGGTAATTCAGTAACAGTGAGGGGGGTAATTCAGTAACAGTGAGGGGGGTAATTCAGTAACAGTGAGGGGGTAATTCAGTAACAGTGAGGGGGTAATTCAGTAACAGTGAGGGGGGGTAATTCAGTAACAGTGAGGGGGGGTAATTCAGTAACAGTGAGGGGGGGGTAATTCAGTAACAGTGAGGGGGGTAATTCAGTAACAGTGAGGGGGGTAATTCAGTAACAGTGAGGGGGGTAATTCAGTAACAGTGAGGGGGTAATTCAGTAACAGTGAGGGGGGGTAATTCAGTAACAGTGAGGGGGGTAATTCAGTAACAGTGAGGGGGTAATTCAGTAACAGTGAGGGGGGGTAATTCAGTAACAGTGAGGGGGGTAATTCAGTAACAGTGAGGGGGTAATTCAGTAACAGTGAGGGGGGTAATTCAGTAACAGTGAGGGGGTAATTCAGTAACAGTGAGGGGGGTAATTCAGTAACAGTGAGGGGGTAATTCAGTAACAGTGAGGGGGGGTAATTCAGTAACAGTGAGGGGGGTAATTCAGTAACAGTGAGGGGGGTAATTCAGTAACAGTGAGGGGGTAATTCAGTAACAGTGAGGGGGGGTAATTCAGTAACAGTGAGGGGGGGTAATTCAGTAACAGTGAGGGGGGTAATTCAGTAACAGTGAGGGGGTAATTCAGTAACAGTGAGGGGGTAATTCAGTAACAGTGAGGGGGTAATTCAGTAACAGTGAGGGGGTAATTCAGTAACAGTGAGTGGGGTAATTCAGTAACAGTGAGGGGGGGTAATTCAGTAACAGTGAGGGGGGTAATTCAGTAACAGTGAGGGGGTAATTCAGTAACAGTGAGTGGGGGTAATTCAGTAACAGTGAGGGGGTAATTCAGTAACAGTGAGTGGGGGTAATTCAGTAACAGTGAGGGGGGTAATTCAGTAACAGTGAGTGGGGGTAATTCAGTAACAGTGAGGGGGGGTAATTCAGTAACAGTGAGTGGGGGTAATTCAGTAACAGTGAGTGGGGGTAATTCAGTAACAGTGAGGGGGTAATTCAGTAACAGTGAGTGGGGGTAATTCAGTAACAGTGAGGGGGTAATTCAGTAACAGTGAGGGGGGTAATTCAGTAACAGTGAGTGGGGGTAATTCAGTAACAGTGAGGGGGTAATTCAGTAACAGTGAGTGGGGGTAATTCAGTAACAGTGAGGGGGGTAATTCAGTAACAGTGAGGGGGGGTAATTCAGTAACAGTGAGGGGGGGTAATTCAGTAACAGTGAGGGGGGGTAATTCAGTAACAGTGAGTGGGGGTAATTCAGTAACAGTGAGGGGGGGTAATTCAGTAACAGTGAGGGGGGGTAATTCAGTAACAGTGAGGGGGGGTAATTCAGTAACAGTGAGGGGGGTAATTCAGTAACAGTGAGGGGAGTAATTCAGTAACAGTGAGGGGGGTAATTCAGTAACAGTGAGGGGGGTAATTCAGTAACAGTGAGGGGGTAATTCAGTAACAGTGAGGGGGGGTAATTCAGTAACAGTGAGGGGGCGTAATTCAGTAACAGTCAGGGGGGGTAATTCAGTAACAGTGAGGGGGTAATTCAGTAACAGTGAGGGGGGTAATTCAGTAACAGTGAGGGGGGGTAATTCAGTAACAGTGAGGGGGTAATTCAGTAACAGTGAGGGGGGGTAATTCAGTAACAGTGAGGGGGTAATTCAGTAACAGTGAGGGGGGTAATTCAGTAACAGTGAGGGGGGTAATTCAGTAACAGTGAGGGGGTAATTCAGTAACAGTGAGGGGGTAATTCCGTAACAGTGAGGGGGGGTAATTCAGTAACAGTGAGGGGGGTAATTCAGTAACAGTGAGTGGGGGTAATTCAGTAACAGTGAGTGGGGGTAATTCAGTAACAGTGAGGGGGTAATTCAGTAACAGTGAGTGGGGGTAATTCAGTAACAGTGAGGGGGTAATTCAGTAACAGTGAGTGGGGGTAATTCAGTAACAGTGAGTGGGGGTAATTCAGTAACAGTGAGGGGGGTAATTCAGTAACAGTGAGTGGGGGTAATTCAGTAACAGTGAGGGGGGTAATTCAGTAACAGTGAGGGGGGGTAATTCAGTAACAGTGAGGGGGGGTAATTCAGTAACAGTGAGGGGGGGTAATTCAGTAACAGTGAGTGGGGGTAATTCAGTAACAGTGAGAGGGGGTAATTCAGTAACAGTGAGGGGGGGTAATTCAGTAACAGTGAGGGGGGGTAATTCAGTAACAGTGAGGGGGGTAATTCAGTAACAGTGAGGGGAGTAATTCAGTAACAGTGAGGGGGGTAATTCAGTAACAGTGAGGGGGGGTAATTCAGTAACAGTGAGGGGGTAATTCAGTAACAGTGAGGGGGGGTAATTCAGTAACAGTGAGGGGGGGTAATTCAGTAACAGTCGGGGGGGGGTAATTCAGTAACAGTGAGGGGGTAATTCAGTAACAGTGAGGGGGGTAATTCAGTAACAGTGAGGGGGGGGTAATTCAGTAACAGTGAGGGGGTAATTCAGTAACAGTGAGGGGGGGGTAATTCAGTAACAGTGAGGGGGTAATTCAGTAACAGTGAGGGGGGTAATTCAGTAACAGTGAGGGGGGGGTAATTCAGTAACAGTGAGGGGGTAATTCAGTAACAGTGAGGGGGTAATTCAGTAACAGTGAGGGGGGTAATTCAGTAACAGTGAGGGGGTAATTCAGTAACAGTGAGGGGGGGGTAATTCAGTAACAGTGAGGGGGTAATTCAGTAACAGTGAGGGGGTAATTCAGTAACAGTGAGGGGGTAATTCAGTAACAGTGAGGGGGGTAATTCAGTAACAGTGAGGGGGTAATTCAGTAACAGTGAGGGGGGTAATTCAGTAACAGTGAGGGGGGTAATTCAGTAACAGTGAGGGGGTAATTCAGTAACAGTGAGGGGGTAATTCAGTAACAGTGAGGGGGTAATTCAGTAACAGTGAGGGGGGTAATTCAGTAACAGTGAGGGGGGTAATTCAGTAACAGTGAGGGGGTAATTCAGTAACAGTGAGGGGGTAATTCAGTAACAGTGAGGGGGTAATTCAGTAACAGTGAGGGGGGGTAATTCAGTAACAGTGAGGGGGTAATTCAGTAACAGTGAGGGGGGTAATTCAGTAACAGTGAGGGGGTAATTCAGTAACAGTGAGGGGGTAATTCAGTAACAGTGAGGGGGTAATTCAGTAACAGTGAGGGGGGTAATTCAGTAACAGTGAGGGGGGTAATTCAGTAACAGTGAGGGGGGGGTAATTCAGTAACAGTGAGGGGGGGTAATTCAGTAACAGTGTGGGGGTAATTCAGTAACAGTGAGGGGGGGTAATTCAGTAACAGTGAGGGGGGGGTAATTCAGTAACAGTGAGGGGGGTAATTCAGTAACAGTGAGGGGGTAATTCAGTAACAGTGAGGGGGGGTAATTCAGTAACAGTGAGGGGGGGTAATTCAGTAACAGTGAGGGGGGGTAATTCATTAACAGTGAGGGGGTAATTCAGTAACAGTGAGGGGGGGTAATTCAGTAACAGTGAGGGGGGGTAATTCAGTAACAGTGAGGGGGGTAATTCAGTAACAGTGAGGGGGTAATTCAGTAACAGTGAGGGGGGGTAATTCAGTAACAGTGAGGGGGGTAATTCAGTAACAGTGAGGGGGGTAATTCAGTAACAGTGAGGGGGGGTAATTCAGTAACAGTGAGGGGGTAATTCAGTAACAGTGAGGGGGGTAATTCAGTAACAGTGAGGGGGGGTAATTCAGTAACAGTGAGGGGGGTAATTCAGTAACAGTGAGGGGGGTAATTCAGTAACAGTGAGGGGGGTAATTCAGTAACAGTGAGGGGGGTAATTCAGTAACAGTGAGGGGGTAATTCAGTAACAGTGAGGGGGGTAATTCAGTAACAGTGAGGGGGGTAATTCAGTAACAGTGAGGGGGGTAATTCAGTAACAGTGAGGGGGTAATTCAGTAACAGTGAGGGGGGTAATTCAGTAACAGTGAGGGGGTAATTCAGTAACAGTGAGGGGGTAATTCAGTAACAGTGAGGGGGTAATTCAGTAACAGTGAGGGGGGTAATTCAGTAACAGTGAGGGGGTAATTCAGTAACAGTGAGGGGGGTAATTCAGTAACAGTGAGGGGGGTAATTCAGTAACAGTGAGGGGGGTAATTCAGTAACAGTGAGGGGGTAATTCAGTAACAGTGAGGGGGGTAATTCAGTAACAGTGAGGGGGGGTAATTCAGTAACAGTGAGGGGGGTAATTCAGTAACAGTGAGGGGGGTAATTCAGTAACAGTGAGGGGGGTAATTCAGTAACAGTGAGGGGGGGGTAATTCAGTAACAGTGAGGGGGTAATTCAGTAACAGTGAGGGGGTAATTCAGTAACAGTGAGGGGGTAATTCAGTAACAGTGAGGGGGGTAATTCAGTAACAGTGAGGGGGTAATTCAGTAACAGTGAGGGGGGTAATTCAGTAACAGTGAGGGGGTAATTCAGTAACAGTGAGGGGGGGTAATTCAGTAACAGTGAGGGGGGGTAATTCAGTAACAGTGAGGGGGTAATTCAGTAACAGTGAGGGGGGTAATTCAGTAACAGTGAGGGGGTAATTCAGTAACAGTGAGGGGGGGTAATTCAGTAACAGTGAGGGGGGGTAATTCAGTAACAGTGAGGGGGTAATTCAGTAACAGTGAGGTGGGTAATTCAGTAACAGTGAGGGGGGGGTAATTCAGTAACAGTGAGGGGGTAATTCAGTAACAGTGAGGGGGGTAATTCAGTAACAGTGAGGGGGTAATTCAGTAACAGGGGGGTAATTCAGTAACAGTGAGGGGGTAATTCAGTAACAGTGAGGGGGGGTAATTCAGTAACAGTGAGGGGGGTAATTCAGTAACAGTGAGGGGGTAATTCAGTAACAGTGAGGGGGGTAATTCAGTAACAGTGAGGGGGTAATTCAGTAACAGTGAGGGGGGGTAATTCAGTAACAGTGAGGGAGTAATTCAGTAACAGTGAGGGGGGGTAATTCAGTAACAGTGAGGGGGGGTAATTCAGTAACAGTGAGGGGGTAATTCAGTAACAGTGAGGGGGGTAATTCAGTAACAGTGAGGGGGTAATTCAGTAACAGTGAGGGGGGGTAATTCAGTAACAGTGAGGGGGGGTAATTCAGTAACAGTGAGGGGGGGTAATTCAGTAACAGTGAGGGGGGTAATTCAGTAACAGTGAGGGGGGGTAATTCAGTAACAGTGAGGGGGGGTAATTCAGTAACAGTGAGGGGGGGTAATTCAGTAACAGTGAGGGGGGTAATTCAGTAACAGTGAGGGGGGGTAATTCAGTAACAGTGAGGGGGGTAATTCAGTAACAGTGAGGGAGTAATTCAGTAACAGTGAGGGGGGGTAATTCAGTAACAGTGAGGGAGTAATTCAGTAACAGTGAGGGGGTAATTCAGTAACAGTGAGGGGGGGGGTAATTCAGTAACAGTGAGGGGGGTAATTCAGTAACAGTGAGGGGGGTAATTCAGTAACAGTGAGGGGGTAATTCAGTAACAGTGAGGGGGTAATTCAGTAGCAGTGAGGGGGTAATTCAGTAACAGTGAGGGGGGTAATTCAGTAACAGTGAGGGGGTAATTCAGTAACAGTGAGGGGGGTAATTCAGTAACAGTGAGGGGGGTAATTCAGTAACAGTGAGGGGGTAATTCAGTAACAGTGAGGGGGGGTAATTCAGTAACAGTGAGGGGGGTAATTCAGTAACAGTGAGGGGGTAATTCATAGAATCATAGAATCCCTACTGTACGGAGAGGCCATTCAGCCCATCGTGTCCATACTGACCACAGTCCCACCCAGGCCATATCCCCATAATCCTATGCATTTACCCTAGCTGGTCTCCCTGACACTAAGGGGCAATTTAGCATGGCCAATCCATCTAACTGCACATCTTTGGACTGTGGGAGGAAACCGGAGCACTCAGAGGAAACCCATGCAAACACAGGGAGAACGTGCAAACGCCACTCAGACAGCGACCCAGGCTGGGAATCGAACCCAGGTCCCTGTCACTGTGAGGGCGTTCAGCCTCTGATGTTTGCGTAAGCGTTCTCCAAGGCAGCTTTCACGACACACGACAACACAGAATCGCTGAGCAGAAGCTGATAGCCAAGTTCTGCACACATGAGGACGGCCCCAACCAGGATCTTTGGTTCGTGTCACACTGTCTGTAACCCCCACGACTTGCCTGGGCTTGAAAAATCTCACTAACTGAGCTGGCTGGAGACAATACACATCTCTTTAACCTGTGCATGGCCCTCTCTCCACTCACATTGTCTGTACCTTTAAGACTTGATTTTCTGTAAAGACTCACATTCCAACAATTACCTTGTAAATTGAGTTTGTGTCTTTATATGCCCTGTTTGTGAGCACAACTCCTCACTCACCTGATGAAGGAGCCCGAGACTCCGAAAGCCAGTGCTGCCAAATAAACCTGTTGGACTTTAACCTGGTGCTGTGAGACTTCTTACTGTGCCCAGCCCGGTCCAACAACAGCATCTCCACATCATGGCTGTGAGACAGTAGTGCTGACCACTGTGCCACCCAAGGTAATTCAGTAACTGTGAGGGGGTAGTTTGGTTAATGGGGGAGAGTCATGCTGTAACAGGGATGGGATTAATTCAGTAATTGAGAGGGGGTAATTAGATTTTACTGATTTGGAATCTGCTGAATGGGAATTTGATGTCAACACTCTGTGAGAATCAGCGAAATGGATGAGCTGTTTAGGGAAATATCCCTGGATGAGTGTTGAGGATTCTGGTAAATTTCTCTCTCTCTTGCCTCTGATCCATTAATTCCATGATGTGGGTATGCCGGCGTTGGACTGGCGTAAACACAGTAAAAAGTCTGACAACACCAAGTTTTAGTCCAACCTATTTATTTGATAATATACTCACAAGCTTTCGAGGGGACTGCCTCTTCGTCAGGTGAATGGAGAGTTCTAGCCTCAGACAGAGCATATAAAGCACAGACAGTTTAGAGATTACTGATTAAAATGCGAATCCTTACACCTAACCTGCTGTTTAAGACCTGAAGTGGCTGATAATGTGAGTGGAAGGAGCACTGATCACAGGTTACAGAGATGTGTATTGTCTCCAGACAGTACAGTAAGTGAGGTTTTGCAAACCCAGGCAAGTCACGGGGGTTACATATAGTGCGACATGAACCCAAGATCCCTGTTGAGACCGTCCTCATGTGTGCGGAACTTGGCTATCAGTCTCTGTTCAGCGACTCTGCGCTGTCGTGTGTCGTGAAGGCCGCCTTGGAGAATGCTTACCCGAAGGTCAGAGGCTGAATGCCCGTGACCACTGAAGTGTTCGCCAACAGGAAGAGAACAGTCTTGCCTGGTGACTGTCGAGCGATGTTCATTCATCCGTTGTCGTAGCGTCTGCATGGTCTCCCCAATGTACCATGCTTCGGGACATCCTTTCTTGCAACGTATCAGGTAGACAATGTTGGCCGAGTTGCAAGAGTATTTACCGTGTACCTGGTGGATGGTATTCTCACATGTGATGATGGTATCCGTGTCGATGATCCGGCATGTCTTGCAGAGGTTGCTGTGACAGGGTTGTGTGGTATTGTGGTCACTGTTCTCCTGAAGGCTGGGTAGTTTGCTGCGAACAATGGTCTGTTTGAGGTTGTGTGGTTGTCTGAAAGCAAGAAGTGGGGGTGTGGGGATGGCCCTGGCGAGATGTTCGTCTTCATCAATGATATGTTGAAGACTCCGGAGAAGATGTCGTAGCTTCTCCGCTCCGGGGAAGTACTGGACGACGAAGGCATTCAGCCTCTGACCTTCGGGTAAGCATTCTCCAAGGCGGCCTTCACGACACACGACAGCGCAGAGTCGCTGAGCAGAGACTGATAGCCAAGTTCCGCACACATGAGGACGGTCTCAACAGGGATCTTGGGTTCATGTCGCACTATCTGTAACCCCCCGTGACTTGCCTGGGTTTGCAAAACCTCACTTACTGTACTGTCTGGAGACAATACACATCTCTTTAAACTGTGATCAGTGCTCCTTCCACTCACATTATCAGCCACTTCAGGTCTTGAACAGCAGGTTAGGTGTAAAGATTTGCATTCTAATCAGTAATCTCTAAACTGTCTGTGCTTTATATGCTCTGTCTGAGGCCAGAACTCTCCATTCACCTGACGAAGGGGCTAACCCCGAAAGCTTGTGAGTATATTATCAAATAAATAGGTTGGACTAAAACCTGGTGTTGTCAGACTTTTTACCATTAATTCCACTCAGACCTGGATTAAGACCTGGGCTTCACCTGATCCACAGAATTCAACCCCACTCAGAATCCCTACAGTGAAGAAGGAGGCCATTCAACTCAGCGACTCTGAACTGACCACAATCCCACCCAGACCCCCAAATATTTACCCCTCCTTATCCCCTGACACTAAGGGGCAATTTAGCATGGCCAATCAATGGAGTGCCCAGAGGAAACCCACGCAGACACGGGGAGAATGTGCAACTCCACACAGACAGTGACCCAAGGCCAGAATCGAACTGGGGTCCCTGGCGCTGTGAGGCAACAGAGCTAACCACTGTGCAGCTCCAGGTGGCACTATTACTAACTGAGTCAGCAGGAAAGTGGTGGGAGGTGCAAGTCATTTCTTCTGTTAGGGTGTGTCCCAGCACCAATCGTTGATGGAGAGATTACATTGCAGATTGAAAACACCCTGACCCTTCACTCCTGCCTATATGATGAAACCATGGCTCATTCCCAGCTCTCTCAAGATATAGTGGCAATCCCATTCTGTGTAAATACAGTACCCAGTGTCTAACTAGCTTATCAATGAGTCACTGGTGTCTGCTTCTCTTTGTCTGGCTGTCAATCTCAACGTGTACATGACACCATCAGGAACTGGAGTCAACCATAAAATTCATACGTCCTTTTCTACACGGTGCAATGTTCAAATCTTTAATAATTTGCCCTAAACAATGTGAACTTTTATACAATGAACCCAGTGACTGCTGTTCAGTTCCAGGGAAAGCCTGTCTCGGTCAGCCCGCTGCTTTCTTCATATCTCGGGTTGTACGTGTGACTCAGTCTCATTCATTGCACAATAGGAAGGATTGCAATGTCTCCTGCTTGCCTCGCCTTTCTCCACAGTCGGGATTTTGTTGCTTCACTCTACTTCTCTCTTTGACTCACTGGGTGACTCACTGGTTAAGGCAACAAGTGGTTGAACCAAGAAGACAGTGAAGGTCTCGGGTTCAGTCTCAGGTCTCTCCAGAGCCAGAAGCTGCGTACCTTAAATCAGCCGGTTTAAATCTGGGAGAATGGTGAGGGAAGTTCTCCTCGGTGTCCTGGCCAAATGTATCCCCCAATATCACCACTTTGATTTTTAAAAATTATTTATTAGTCATAAGTAAGGCTTACATTAACACCACAACTGTGAAAATCCCCCGGTCGCCACACTCCTGCGCCTGTTCAATGCATCCCTGTGGGAGGAAACTGGAGCACCCGGAGGAAACCCGCACAGACACGGGGAGAACGTACAAACTCCACACAGGCAGTCTCCTGAGCTGGGAATTGAACACGGGTCCCTGGCGCTGTGAGGCAGCAGTGCCAACCACTGTGCCACCGTGTTGCCACTTTGCTGTTTGTGGGATTTTGCTGTGCACAAATTAGCTGCTGTTTTTCTGACATTATAGCAGAGTGACAACACTTTATTGAAAGATTAATTGGAGGAGAATATGGCCACACAGTCATAGGCGTATAAGGAGTAGGGGGCTGAGAACATAGCCTTGTGGCACAATTGTGGAGGAGGTGTTGCTGCCTATCCTTACTGATTGTGATCTGTGAGTTAGGAAGTTCAGGGGCACAGGCAATCAGGAGGGAATGGTAAATGGTAAGTAACCAGAGTCCATCAAAGACCCTCTGGGCATCTCTCTGTTTGAGAAAGAGAGACATATGAGTGGCACGGTGGCACAGTGGTTAGCACTGCTGCCTCACAGCACCAGGGACCTGGGTTTGATTCCCAGCTTGGGTCACTGTCTGTGTGGAGTTTGCATGTTCTCCCTGTGTCTGCGTGGGTTTCCTCCAGGTGCTCTGGTTTCCTCCCACACTCCAAAGATGTGCAGGTTAGGTGGATTGGCCAGGTTAAAATGCCCCTTAGTGTCCCAAGATGTGTGGGTTAGGGGGAATTAGCAAGGGAATACTTGGGGCTTTGGGGATAGGGCTGGGGACACGCCTAAGTATGATGCTGTGTTGTACAATCAGTGCATACTTGATGGGCCGAATATCTTCCTTCTATACTGTGGGGATCCTGTGATCATATAGCTTGAGGACTGCTTCACATCAAGACAGGCCTCCATGAGCTACCATGAAAGGTGCTATATAAATGCAAGCTTTGCTTTTACAGCGAATTATTTGGTTGAGGTGCTGAATGAGCAGCTGAGGCAGATGTGACCCTGTTGTCAATCGATTAAATATCATTGGGCATTTGTTCCAGCTTCTCAGAGGTAAGAATTAAAGTAAAACCCAGGAATTTCCATGTGGCCACAGCCAATCACATCAGGGATGACATTACTATGGCAGCGGGGCTGTTTGGCACAGAAAGAGGTCATTCGCCCCCTTGTTCCCCTACTGGCTCTTTGAAAGGGCTCTCTAATTAATCGACCTCCCCATGCCCCCTCCAATCTCTTTCTCCATTTTCCTTTCTTTTTGAGGTGACGGTCCAATTGTGGAGATTATGATTGAATCTGTTCGCACTGTCACCCCAGCCAGGGAGTTCCAGATCGGAATGACTCTCTGAATCAAAAGAACATCAAGCTCTCCACTTCCCCCCTGCTCCTCTGACTGCAATCTGTGCACCCAACCCGGTAACACTGACCCTGCTGCCCCCCCACATTCACTCAGCCTTGGAACGTCTCCATTCAATCACCCCTTAACCTTCACAGGACCGGCATGAATGAACGCGTCAACAGGAAGGGGAACTGTGGGTGGAGGAGACGGTGGGGAGGGGAGAGATGGAGTAGGAGTGGGGGTGTTAGGGGGAGTGGTGAGGGGATTCGGGGGGGACATGACAAGTCTGGCAGAGTGGGGGTGTCAGGGGGAGTGGAGAGGGGATTTGGAGGGGAGGGGGTGACAAGTCTGGCAGAGTAGGGGACAGTGTGGGGGAGGGCAGCCAAAGGGGTGATATCTGTGGGAGGGGGGCGGTGCGAGCAGGAGTAAAAAGGGGATTCATCTCTTAAAAGGAAACCTGGAACATCTGGTTTCCATTTTTGAAATTTGCTGACAGGCTGGTCACTATGGGAGCTCTCCTAACCCAGTGTTTGAATGTTTCCCAATGAACTTTTTCAATGAACAATGATAGGGGCCAGACTGGGATTTGGGAAACTGAGAGACAGGGAGAGAGAGGCAGAGGGAGAAAGAGGAGAATTCTGCACAGAAATGGAAGGATGGGAGAGACAGGGAAAAATCAAACCGCTGAAAGAGGGAGGAATGCAAATTCCTGGTTGGAACTGCAAGTATTGGATGTGAACCCGCAGCCACCCTGCTGTGTACCAGATGTGGAGTGACTGCTTCACACAGTTTCTCCCTGTGGTTAGTGAGTGGGTTCCGGTCACATTAAACACACAGTGAGTTACACTTGCCTTTAATTACGTACAGTCATCTCTCAACCACCACAACAGACAGAGAAACGAACAGAACTTCCCTCTCATCAGTGACAAATTCAACTCCCTCACTCAGCGAGTGGTCCTTGCAAAGCAGATTCTTGCCACTAAACATACAGACAAACATTTCTCATCCTCCCTGCTGGTTAGAGGGGCACCAGCTTCCAGAAAACAGCTTTCCTTTCCCAATTTTCTTTTTTTCTGGAACGGAAAATGACTCAGGCGAGTGTTTGATTGCGGCACCACCAGTTAGTGATTTACCGCAGTGTCTCAGGATATTTCTAAAGATCTGGTGTCAGGTGCAGGTACAGCAGACGCCCTGAAAACCCCTCTGAACCTTCTCCCCAACTCCCTGAATCCTCCAACTATCCACTCCATCTCCCCCTCCCCCAACTCCCCAAATCCCCCACTATCCTCTCCATCTCCCCCACCCCCCCAAATCCCCCACTATCCTCTCCATCTCCCCCACCCCCCAACTCCTCAAATCCCCCACTATCCACTCCATCTCCCCCTCCCCCCAACTCCTCAAATCCCCCACTATCCACTCCATCTCCCCCACCCCCCCAACTCCCCAAATCCCCCACTATCCACTCCATCTCCCCCACCCCCCCAACTCCCCAAATCCTCCACTATCCACTCCCATCTCCCATCTCCCCCAACTCCCCAAATCCCCCACTACCCACTCCATCTACCCCCACCCCCCCAATCCCCGATATCCAACACATCCCACCCCCCCAACTCCCCAAATCCCCCACTATCCCTCTCCATCTCCCCCACCCCCCAACTCCCCAAATCCCCCACTACCCACTCCATCTACCCCCACCCCCAACTCCCCGATATCCAACACATCCCACCCCCCAACTCCCCCAAATCCCCCACTATCCTCTCCATCTCCCCCACCCTTCAACTCCCCAAATCCTCCACTATCCACTCCATCTCCCCCACCCTTCAACTCCCCAAATCCCCCACTACCCACTCCATCTACCCACCCACCCCCAACTCCCCGATTATCCAACACATCCCACCCCCCAAACTCCCCAAATCCCCCACTATCCTCTCCATCTCCCCCACCCTTCAACTCCCAAATCCTCCACTATCCACTCCATCTCCCCCACCCTTCAACTCCCCAAATCCTCCACTATCCACTCCATCTCCCCCACCCCCAACTCCCCAAATCCCCCACTATCCACTCCATCTCCCCCACCCCCAAATCCCCAAATCCCCCACTATCCACTCCTCTCCCCCACCCCCAACTCCCCAATCCCCCACTATCCACTCCATCTCCCCCTCCCCCAACTCCCCAAATCCCCCACTATCCACTCCATCTACCCTCCCCCAACTCCCCAAATCCCCCACTATCCTCTCCATCTCCCCCTCCCCCAACTCCCCAAATTCCCACTACCACTCCATCTACCCCCACCCCCCAACTCCCCACATCCCCCACTATCCACTCCATCTACCCCCACCCCAACTCCCCAATCCCCCACTATCCAACTCCATCTACCCCCACCCCCCCAACTCCCCAATTCCCCCACTATCCACTCCATCTCCCCTCCCCCCAACTCCCCAAATCCCCACTATCCACTCCATCTACCCCCACCCCCCCAACTCCCCGATTATCCAACACATCCCACCCCCCAACTCCCCAAATCCCCCACTATCCTCTCCATCTCCCCCACCCTTCAACTCCCCAAATCCCCCACTATCCTCTCCATCTCCCCCACCCTTCAACTCCCCAAATCCCCCACTATCCTCTCCATCTCCCCTCCCCCAACTCCCCAAATCCCCCACTATCCACTCCATCTCCCCCTCCCCCAACTCCCCAAATCCCCCACTATCCTCTCCATCTCCCCCACCCTTCAACTCCCCAAATCCCCCACTATCCTCTCCATCTCCCCCTCCCCCCAACTCCCCAAATCCCCCACTATCCACTCCATCTCCCCCTCCCCCAACTCCCCAAATCCCCACTATCCTCTCCATCTCCCCCACCCTTCAACTCCCCAAATCCCCCACTATCCTCTCCATCTCCCCCTCCCCCCAACTCCCCAAATCCCCCACTATCCACTCCATCTCCCCCCTCCCCCAACTCCCCAAATCCCCCACTATCCACTCCATCTACCCCCACCCCCCCAACTCCCCGATTATCCAACCACATCCCACCCCCAACTCCCCAAATCCCCACTATCCTCTCCATCTCCCCCACCCTTCAACTCCCCAAATCCCCCACTATCCTCTCCATCTCCCCCACCCTTCAACTCCCCAAATCCCCCACTATCCTCTCCATCTCCCCCTCCCCCCAACTCCCCAAATCCCCCACTATCCTCTCCATCTCCCCCTCCCCCAACTCCCCAAATCCCCCACTATCCACTCCATCTCCCCCTCCCCCAACTCCCCAAATCCCCCACTATCCACTCCATCTCCCCCTCCCCCAACTCCCCAAATCCCCCACTATCCTCTCCATCCTACTCTACCCCCTGTACCCTGAATCCCCTGACTATCCGCTCCTTTCCCTTCCCGACACCCTAAACTCCCCCAACACCCCCATCTCCTACAACTATCCACTCCATCCCACATCCCAACTCCCTGAATCCCCCCACCATCCACTCCCTCCCTCCTCATCTCTTTCCCTCTCACTGCCTCCGTAATTCCATGCTTCCGACTCTGCCCTCCCCCCCTCTCTAACTTCCCCCCCGCACCACCCGCCCTCCCCCCCTCCGCCTCTCCCTGGGTTCTTTCCAGGCCGGCCCCCTCAGCTCTCGAGGAGTCAGCCTGGTATTCGCTGCCTAGGATCAGCCATGAATGGCAGAGCGAGCTAGAGGGGCTGAATGGTCTTCTCCTGTTCTGGTCTCTGTGGATTTAGGCCCCTGGATTTTAGCTCAGTCTTTCCCCCAGGAATGGGGTGGGTCTGGAGTCGACATTTACACCCAATAGCTCTGTCGATCAGGGCCAATGAATGTGGAGCAGGGACGGGGCAGGAGTGGAGGCAGGGAAGGGGTGGGGGTGGTGGAAGGGGTTGGTACAGGGATGGGGCAGGGGCAGGGGCGGGGGTGGGAGAGGGAGAAGGGGCGGGGGTGGGAGAAGGGGCGGGGGCGGGAGAAGGGGCGGGGGTGGGAGAAGGAGAAGGGGCGGGGGTGGGAGAAGGAGAAGGGGCGGGGGTGGGAGAAGGGGCGGGGTGGGAGAAGGGGCGGGGGTGGGAGAAGGAGAAGGGGTGGGGGTGGGAGAAGGGGTTGGTACAGGGATGGGGCAGGGGCAGGGGCGGGGTGGGAGAGGGAGAAGGGGCGGGGGTGGGAGAAGGAGAAGGGGTGGGGGTGGGAGAAGGGGTTGGTACAGGGATGGGGCAGGGGCAGGGGCGGGGTGGGAGAAGGGGCGGGGGTGGGAGAAGGGGTTGGTACAGGGATGGGGCAGGGGCAGGGGCGGGGGTGGGAGAAGGGGCGGGGGTGGGAGAAGGAGAAGGGGTGGGGGTGGGAGAAGGGGCGGGGGTGGGGGTGGGAGAAGGGGCGGGGGTGGGAGAAGGGGTGGGGGTGGGAGAAGGGGCGGGGGTGGGAGAAGGGGTGGGGGTGGGAGAAGGGGTGGGGGTGGGAGAAGGGGTGGGGTGGGAGAAGGGGTGGGGGTGGGAGAAGGAGAAGGGGTGGGGGTGGGAGAAGGGGCGGGGGTGGGGGTGGGAGAAGGGGCGGGGGTGGGAGAAGGGGCGGGGGTGGGAGAAGGGGTGGGGGTGGGAGAAGGGGTGGGGGTGGGAGAAGGGGCGGGGGTGGGAGAAGGGGAGTCAAACACAAGTTTGACCTTAAAACTACACTAATCCCCCCAGATAAATGGGGTTAATACGAGGATGCAATCAGGAGTCCGTCAGCTCACAGAGACTCATTTCCCGAGATCCTCGGGAATGTCAGAAAGTGTGGGGAATCCTCAGGAATGTCGGGCAGTGTGAAGGATCCTTGGGAATGTCAAACAGTGTGGGGAATCCTCAGGAATGTCGGGCAGTGTGGGGATCCTCGGGAATGTCGGGCTGTGTGAGGGATCCTCGGGAATGTCGGGCTGTGTGGGGATCCTCGGAATGTCAGACAGTGTGGGGATCCTCAGGAACGTCGGGCTGTGTGGGGATCCTCGGGAACGTCGGGCTGTGTGGGGATCCTTGGGAACGTCAGGGAACGTCAGACAGTGTGGGGATCCTCGGGAATGTCAGACAGTGTGGGGATCCTCAGGAATGTCAGACAGTGTGGGGATCCTCGGGAATGTCAGACAGTGTGGGGATCCTCAGGAATGTCAGACAGTGTGGGGATCCTCGGGAACGTCAGGCTGTATGGGGGATCCTCAGGAATATCGGGCTGTGTGGAGGATCGTCGGGAATGTTGGGCTGTGTGGGGGATCCTCGGGAATGTTAGGCTGTGTGGGGATCCTCGGGAATGTCAGACAGTGTGGGGATCCTCGGGAACGTCAGGCTGTGTGGAGGATCGTCGGGAATGTCGGGCTGTGTGGGGGATCCTCGGGAATGTCGGGCTGTGTGGGGATCCTCGGGAATGTTAGGCTGTGTGGGGATCCTCGGGAATGTCGGGCTGTGTGGGGATCCTCGGGAACGTCGGGCTGTGTGGAGGATCGTCGGGAATGTCGGGCTGAGTGGGGGATCCTCGCCGATCCCTGGCATTATCTTTGAATTGAGTGGATCCAGGCAGCACGCTCTCTCGCTCTCTCTCTCTCTCAGTCCAATCCTCCCCATCGGAATTCACCTGGAAACTCAAAACTAATCCTGTCAACACTCGCTGTGGGGGCAGGACCATGAGGGCAGCTCATTTTTCAAACTTGATTACCCAGTGCCTCGGAGCCCTGGTTCCTGTCCAGCTGTTTCTGTGCCAGGACTGGATTGAAGTGCCTGACACACTGGCACTGTGGGCAGAACTCAGACCCAGCCCGCCACTGACAACACAGACAGGGGCACTCACCAAAACAGATCACAAACTCTCCCAACCTGGGTTTCACCGGGGGACTTCCGCCTTATACAGAGCGACATCTCACATCCCCAGTTACCCATGTGCTAATTGTGCCTATTCAACCATGAAGGGCATCATCACTGAACTGCGTGTAAACAAAAACACCCCCACCCCACACGCGCACACATACACACACACACACACACACACTCACAGACAGACCAACACACGCTCACAGACCCACAGACATACCCACACACACATACTCACACACACAAACCGACACACAGACCCACACACTCATACCACCGACATCCACACACAGACACAGTCCCATACAACCACACCACATACATACTCACAGACTGTCAGACATACCCACAAAGGCAACCTCACACCAATACACACACATTTACACACACACAACCCACCCACAGACATAACCCCTCACCCACAGACACAGCACCTCACACACAGACACAACCCCTCACTCACAGACACAATCCCTCACACACAGACACAACCCCTCACACACAAACACAATCCCTCACACACAGACACAATCCCTCACACACAAATACAATCCCTCACACACAGACACAACCCCTCACACACAGACACAACCCCTCACTCACAGACACAACCCCTCACTCACAGACACAACCCCTCACACACAGACACAACCCCTCACACATAAACACAACGCTCACACTCAGACACAAACCCTCACAACATATTCACAGATATTCAAATTCCCTCACACCCACCAGTTCACACAGGTCAGGGATGATCTTTTACTAACGGGTAATAAAATAATACGTTATTATTAATGTTGTACAATGTGTCAAATCCTTCGTCAGGTCCAGATCACCTTCCCTCAGTGAATAAAGTGTCTTTTCATTCCCACTGATCTGTACTCTTGTTACTCTGTGCCCTCTGTCACTCGGGTCAGCCTTTTTATTGATATCTTCAATAAAATAGGAATAAATAGGTGGCAAGATTAGATGTGTCAGTGTGACAAACGGGCCCTGCCGTTCTCTAACCCACTCCACTGAAAAGAATGGGATGTTTCCACAGGGTGTGATTATCTGCCCATATGCAGCATTTAGGGAGAGGTGGTGGCTCAGGGAGAGAGGGAGAGGCGGATAATTAATTACACACAGATTCTGGGATTTCTCATAAACCCGACCAAATCAAGCTGGCAACATTCTCTGTGCTGAGTGGTTCACTGTTAACCCTCTCACTGCCAGTCTGATAAAAACCATTGGCTTGATCTCACTGCCCCTGAACAAGGAGATGAGAGAAAATGAGAGTGTTCCCAATGCCTCCCAGTCATTCCTGCAACACCATGGCTGGAATTCTCCGGCCTCACCCATGGCTAGGGTTCTCCAGTCCTGCTGCTGGGATTCTGCAGTCTGGCGGCTGGGATTCTCCAATCCTGGCACTGGGATTATCCAGTCCCATGACTTGGATTTTCCAGTCCCACCACTGGGATTCTGCAGTTCTGCCACTGGGATTCTCTGGTGCTGCAGCTATATTCTACAGCCCCATGACAGGGATTCTCCAGTCCTGTGGCTGGTATTCTCCAGTCCTGCTGCTGGAATTCTCTGGTCCCATGGCTGGGTTTTCCAGTCCCCCACTGCATCTCTCTAGTCTCACTGCTGGGATCCTCCATTCCCACAGCTAGAATCCTCCAGTCCTGTCACTGGGATTCTTCAGACCCATCACTGGGATTCTCCAGTCCCACGGCTGGGATTATTCGGTCCCATGGCTGGGATTCTCCAGTCCTGCAGCTGGGATTACACAGACCCGTGGCTGGGGTTCTCCAGTCCTGTGGCTCAGATTCTCCAATCTCACAGCTGGAATTCTCCAGTCCCACCACTGAGATTCTTCAGTCCTGCCACTGGGATTTTCCAGTCCCATGGCTGGGATTCCCCATTCCCGCAGCTGAGATTCTCCAGTTCCATGGCTGGGATTCACTGGTCTCACAGTTGGATTCTCCAGTCCTGCTGCTGAGAGTCGCCAGCCCTGCTGCAGTGAACTGAGATTTGGCAGAGGGTCAAATTCACTATTCTCACTGCAATTTCCTGCCTGTATCTGCGCGTTATATAGGTGTGTGTACACACAGAAACATGTGAGTGTATATGTGCATACGTGTTTAGTTCCAGACTAAAAGCAATGACACTTTAGTGAATGACCATTCCACAGGTTCTGCTTGTGTCAATGCTTTCTGTCTGCACATGTAACTGGATTATTCAACCATGAAGGTTTGCATTGATTCAACGCTGATCCAGTCACCCACTCACCCACCCTGGGGTGCGAAAGCCTGGGGGTGTTGACAGGTAAGGCAGCAGTGAGCGAGGATGGAGGCTGGTGCCTTTCACAGAGTCACACGGGGCAGTGCATTTACCCACTGAGTCACAGGAAAGCCCCTCACAGCTCTGTGTATGGGGCTGGTATCTGAGTTTGAAAGGTGGCTATAAATAGAGACTGGGAGACACCTGTCATGATATTTGATTAATTTCTGTGAGTGAGACAAGGGGAGATTTAAAGAGTGACAAAGTCACAGTGTGATATACCCTGAGTTCCAGCAGCGCTCAGATTAATCATCTCTCACTGTCAGCTCCAATACACCCTCTATCATTTGGCAATGTTCAACTCCAAAAACAGACTCACCTTTTTATATTCCATTTCCCTCGCTGTGATTTAACAATGCTGAAGGTCAGTTATCCCACATTTACTGGCCTTTCCCAAAGGGAATTTACTCCCCCAACACGTCTAATTAGCCTCAAACACAAGCTCATTCCCAGGCAAATGACTTACATATCGCATTCCAAAGATAGCATCTCTGACAGTGCCGCACTCCCTCAATACGCTCCCTCTGACAGTGCGGCACTCCCTCAGTACTGACCCTCTGACACTGCGGCACTCCCTCAGTACTGACCCTCTGACAGTGTGGCACTCCCTCAGCACTGACCCTCTGACAGTGCGGCACTCCCTCAGTACTGACCCTCTGACAGTGCGGCACTCCCTCAGTACTGACCCTCTGACACTGCGGCACTCCCTCGGTACTGACCCTCTGACACTGCGGCACTCCCTCAGTACTGACCCTCTGACACTGCGGCACTCCCTCAGTACTGACCCTCTGACACTGCGGCACTCCCTCAGCACTGACCCTCTGACAGTGCGGCACTCCCTCAGCACTGACCCTCTGACAGTGCAGCACTCCCTCAACACTGACCCTCTGACAGTGCAGCACTCTCTCAGTACTGACCCTCTGACAGTGCGGCACTCCCTCAATACGCTCCCTCTGACAGTGCGGCACTCCCTCAGTACTGACCCTCTGACAGTGCGGCACTCCCTCAGTACTGACCCTCTGACAGTGCAGCACTCCCTCAGTACTGACCCTCTGACAGTGCGGCACTCCCTCAGTACTGACCCTCTGACAGTGCGGCACTCCCTCAGTGCTGACCCTCTGACAGTGCAGCACTCCCTCAGTACTGACCCTCTGACAGTGCAGCACTCCCTCAGTACTGACCCTCTGACAGTGCAGCACTCCCTCAGTACTGACCCTCTGACAGTGTGGCACTCCCTCAGTACTGACCCTCTGACTGTGCAGCACTCCCTCAGTACTGACCCTCTGACAGTGCAGCACTCCCTCAGTACGCTCCCTCTGACAGTGCAGCACTCCCTCAGTACGCTCCCTCTGACAGTGCAGCACTCCCTCAGTGCTGACCCTCTGACAGTGCAGCACTCCCTCAGTACTGACCCTCTGACAGTGCGGCACTCCCTCAGTACTGACCCTCTGACTGTGCAGCACTCCCTCAGTACTGACCCTCTGACAGTGCGGCACTCTCTCAGTACTGACCCTCTGACAGTGCGGCACTCCCTCAGTACTGACCCTCTGACAGTGCGGCACTCCCTCAGTACTGACCCTCTGACAGTGCGGCACTCCCTCAGCACTGACCCTCTGACAGTGCGGCACTCCCTCAGCACTGACCCTCTGACAGTGCGGCACTCCCTCAGTACTGACCCTCTGACAGTGCAGCACTCCCTCAGTGCTGACCCTCTGACAGTGCAGCACTCCCTCAGTACTGACCCTCTGACAGTGCGGCACTCCCTCAGTACTGACCCTCTGACTGTGCAGCACTCCCTCAGTACTGACCCTCTGACAGTGCGGCACTCCCTCAGCACTGACCCTCTGACAGTGCGGCACTCCCTCAGCACTGACCCTCTGACAGTGCGGCACTCCCTCAGCACTGACCCTCTGACAGTGCGGCACTCCCTCAGTACTGACCCTCTGACAGTGTGGCACTCCCTCAGCACTGACCCTCTGACAGTGCGGCACTCCCTCAGTACTGACCCTCTGACAGTGCAGTACTCCCTCAGCACTGACCCTCTGACAGTGCGGCACTCCCTCAGCACTGACCCTCTGACAGTGCGGCACTCCCTCAGCACTGACCCTCTGACAGTGCGGCACTCCCTCAGTACTGACCCTCTGACAGTGCAGCACTCCCTCAGCACTGACCCTCTGACAGTGCGGCACTCCCTCAGCACTGACCCTCTGACAGTGCGGCACTCCCTCAGCACTGACCCTCTGACAGTGCGGCACTCCCTCAGCACTGACCCTCTGACAGTGCGGCACTCCCTCAGCACTGACCCTCTGACAGTGCGGCACTCCTTCTGCGTGGGGGTTCCCAAGCACAAACTCAGCCAGTCCTGTCCAATAAACCTGGCCAGATTGTAGCCTCCTAATTGGCCCTCTCTCTGCTCATGGTCCCATTCTGGAGTCGGGTGTTCCCTGAGACTTATTCGGGCACAGGATGTGAGGCTGAGAGAGGCAGGCGAGCGTCTGGGACCCTCAACATGGAGACACTGTTAACATGGAAATGCCCTCAACATGGAGTCAATCTCAATGTGGAGACACACAACATGGAGGCACCCTCAACTGGAGACACTCTCAAGTGGACACTCTGTCAACACGGAGGCACCCTCAATATCGAGGCCCCCTCAACATGGAGTCAACCTCAACATGGAGACACTCTCAACTGGAGACACTTTCAACTGGAGACACCCTCAACATCGAGGCACCCTCAATATCGAGGCATCCTCAACATGGAGGCATCCTCAACATTGAGGCATCCTCAATATCGAGGCACCCTCAACATGGAGGCATCCTCAACATTGAGGCATCCTCAGTTATCTGCACTGGAGTTCTCCCATAATGTCTCCCAGAGCTGGTCAGGAAACAGAGTGTGGGCCTATTCAGGAAGAGAATCTTGGCCCTTTGCCCCTCTGACATGGCGGCTCCGGTCCTGTGGCTTCCTGGTTTGCTGCTGGAAGGCTACATCTGTGGCATAGGCCATCGATCTTGTTTCTAAAAAAACTCCTGGGGAAGTTCCAGGAAGCCATCCCAACCCAACTCCCATTCCCATCTCCAGCCTCCAACCCCAACTCCAAGGGATTGGGAAAATCCACCCTGAGTGTCTGAAACCCTCAACTTTCCCACTCTGAGATGAGATGTATGCTTGGAGGGGAGGGAGGCACCGGGGGACAGGGGGGAGGTGTGCGGGGGTGTAGGGTGGTGGCATGGGGGTTATGGTGTGGGCAACAAAGAGAGAAATGACACATTTATAAACTTTCTCCTAATTTATGGCCTATCACCCCATCTCTCAGTGTACCCCCCACTGAGACAGACAGACCCTACCCCCCCAATACTGAGAAGAGACCCTACCCCCCCACACTGAGAGAGACCCTACCCCCCACACTGAGAGAGACCCTACCCCCCACACTGAGAGAGACCCTACCCCCCCACACTGAGAGAGACCCTGCCTCCCCACACTGAGAGAGACCCTACCCCCCACACTGAGAGAGACCCTACCCCCCACACTGAGAGAGACCCTACCCCCCACACTGAGAGAGACCCTACCCCCCACACTGAGAGAGACCCTACCCCCCACACTGAGAGAGACCCTGCCTCCCCACACTGAGAGAGACCCTATCCCCCACACTGAGAGAGACCCTACCCCCCCACACTGAGAGAGACCCTACCCCCCACACTGAGAGAGACCCTACCCCCCACACTGAGAGAGACCCTACCCCCCACACTGAGAAGAGACCCTGCCTCCCCACACTGAGAGAGACCCTACCCCCCACACTGAGAGAGACCCTACCCCCCCACACTGAGAGAGACCCTACCCCCCCACACTGAGAGAGACCCTACCCCCCCACACTGAGAGAGACCCTACCCCCCACACTGAGAGAGACCCTACCCCCCACACTGAGAGAGACCCTACCCCCCACACTGAGAGAGACCCTACCCCCCACACTGAGAGAGACCCTACCCCCCCACACTGAGAGAGACCCTACCCCCCACACTGAGAGAGACCCTACCCCCCACACTGAGAGAGACCCTACCCCCCACACTGAGAGAGACCCTACCCCCCCACACTGAGAGAGACCCTACCCCCCACACTGAGAGAGACCCTACCCCCCGACACTGAGAGAGACAGACCCTACCCCCCCAATACTGAGAAGAGACCCTGCCTCCCCACACTGAGAGAGACCCTACCCCCCCACACTGAGAGAGACCCTACCTCCCCACACTGAGAGAGACCCTACCCCCCACACTGAGAGAGACCCTACCCCCCACACTGAGAGAGACCCTACCCCCCCACACTGAGAGAGACCCTACCCCCCCACACTGAGAGAGACCCTACCCCCCACACTGAGAGAGACCCTACCCCCCACACTGAGAGAGACAGACCCTACCCCCCACACTGAGAGAGACCCTGCCTCCCCACACTGAGAGACCCTACCCCCCCAATACTGAGAAGAGACCCTGCCCCCCCACACTGAGAGAGACCCTACCCCCCCACACTGAGAGAGACCCTACCTCCCCACACTGAGAGAGACCCTACCCCCCCACACTGAGAGAGACCCTACCTCCCCACACTGAGAGAGACCCTATCCCCCCACACTGAGAGAGACCCTACCCCCCAATACTGAGAGAGACCCTACCCCCCACACTGAGAGAGACCCTACCCCCCCACACTGAGAGAGACCCTACCTCCCCACACTGAGAGAGACCCTACCCCCCACACTGAGAGAGACCCTACCCCCCACACTGAGAGAGACCCTACCCCCCACACTGAGAGAGACCCTACCCCCCACACTGAGAGAGACCCTACCCCCCACACTGAGAGAGACCCTACCCCCCACACTGAGAGAGACCCTACCCCCCACACTGAGAGAGACCCTGCCTCCCCACACTGAGAGACCCTACCCCCCCAATACTGAGAAGAGACCCTGCCCCCCCACACTGAGAGAGACCCTACCCCCCACACTGAGAGAGACCCTACCCCCCACACTGAGAGACCCTATCCCCCCACACTGAGAGACAGACCCTGCCCCCCCATACTGAGAGACGCACTCCCCCCTCCAAATCGAAAGAGACCCACTCCCCCCATTGAGAGAGACCCTGCACCCCCCCACTCAGACAGACCCCCCCCCCCCCCCCGCCGCTGCCCCTGATTCCAATCCCAAGTGGATTTTGTTCCTGTCCCATTCGTTCAGTCTCTGGGAGTTTGGGTCTGGTTGAGTTTGCTGCCTGAGCTGAATCAAGTTTGTTTGCGGGAGGGGTGGTGGGGGCGGCAGGAGGCGGGGGGGGTGGTGGCAGGAGGCAGAGTTCTGACACAGCCCAGCCTGCACCGCTCTGAAATCTGCCATTCCTTTGAAGTTTGCTCTTGAGCTGTTGTGCATTAGCCGGCCCTGTAAATATTTTACAACGAGCAGAGATCGCCTGCAGCCTCGCTGCACAGAAACTGCTTTGCAATCTGTTCAGAAGAGGGAGATTTGGGCTATTTGTGGGGTGGCAGAGAGAGATAGAGTACATTGCGGGCCACAGTCTAACATACAGCAATCCACCCTCTCCCTGTGTCTCTGAGAAAAGCTGCCAAGTTCACCAGAGGAAGGGGAGAGAGGGGAAAGTAATGAGGCAGGTTTATCCCCATGTGTAGCTCCCCACTGTGTTTAAGCAGTCTGTAACTACCCGGGCAGCTTCGGGAGGGGAGGGAAGGGATGTGGGAAAGGGCTTGGAGAAGGATTTGTAAAGAACAGCCTCAGGAATGGCCAGTCTCAAAAGCACAACTGCAGCAACTGTAGCCATGGAAACACAGCAGCTTTCAATCCAGGGATTTAATGGTACTGGTCTCCCACCCAGCCCCGGGGGGGGGGGGTTCCTTGCTGGGGATGAGGAGGAGAGGAGTGAGAGGGCCAGTGAAAGGGAAGGAGGAAGAGAGAGGGGGAGATATGTGTCGAGAAGGGGAAGTGGGTGGAAGAGTCAGGAGGAGGGTGAGGGTAGCACAGTGGTTAGCACTGCTGCCTCACAGTGCCAGGGACCTGGGTTCGATTCCGGCCTCGTGACACATTCTCCCCGTGTCTGCGTGGGTTTCCTCTGGGTGCTCCAGGTTCCTCCCAAGGTCCAAAGATGTGCGGCTTAGGTGGATTGGCCAGGCTAAATTGATCCTAGTGTCAGGGAATTAACACAGTTAATACATAGGGTTACAGCAATAGGGTCTGGATGGGACTGTGGTCAGTGTAGTTTCGATTGGCCGAATGGCCTCCTTCTGCACTGGAGGGATTCTATGATTATCAAAGGGAGCATGAGCAGAGAGGGGAGGGTGTGTGGAGGGAGGCAAGGCGGAGGGATGGAGGGGCTGGAGAGCAGACAGGGTGAGGGGGAGGAGTGTAGGGAAGTGGTGGGGGCTCCTCAGTTAGAATCCCAATGTTAGGTTATCGCCCTGAGCAGGGTACAGGAAGGGTTAACTGCTGCCACATCCAGTGAAGGGGGTTCATTCCTGCTTGGTTCTGGTTACTGATTGAACACAGGAGCTGGGACACAGAGAGAGGGACGACAGGGACTCTGCATGGGGACAGGGACATGTGCAGAGCAGGAGGGGAACAGGGGCAGGATGTGGGGAGAGCAGGAACTGGCAGCAGGAATGACATCGAGCAAATATTAACCTTGTCAACAATGGAAAGAAACTTGCCAGAATTTTACTGCACCGCCCGCCATGGGAACCGGAGGGGGGGCTGCGGGGGGACAGTGGGAAAGTCCACTGATCTCGGGTGGGATTTTACGGTTTCGGGACGAGTGAGTCTGTAAAATCCCACCCATGTCAGAGAGCAGGTCTGAACTTTACCCGAGGAAATGAATCTTAAAATGTATTCACTGTTTGTGGGTGCTGGCGGTATTTATTTCCCATCCCTCACCAAAACTCTCAGAGAGCAATCTTCCCACAAGTGAGGGATCCGCTTGAGTCCCAACCACATTGGTGTGAGACTGGAGTCACATATATAGTCCCAGACGGCAACAACTTGCATTTAGACACCATCTATAACATAGAGAAATGTCCCAGCACGCTTCCCGGGAAAGAATTGATGTATAGAGCCACAAATGGCCAAAGGCTTGGTCCGAGAGGCCATTCCTAAAGAGCAGGAAGGGGAGGCAGAGAGCTTTGGGGAAGGAATTCCAGAGCTTGGCATCTGGTTAACTGAGGACACAGCCACGGGGGGGGGGGGGGGGAGGCGCTGGTGGTGGCTGGGGAGGAGGGGGGGGCGGGCTTACAAGAGGTCGGAATTGGATGGATGTAAGACCAGGAAGATTGTAAGATTGTGAGAAGAAGTTACAAAAATAGGGAGGCTCGGGTACGTGGAGGGATTTGAAAATAATGAGAATTTTAACATCCAGGTCTTGTAGTGGGAAACTTTCCCGCTTTACCTGCCAGTTTTCCAACATCACTGATGGATCGTCTGCAAGTCGCTGCCCTTTCCTGTGAATTGGTCCTCGTGCAAAAGGACTTGCTCACGTTTCCCTCTCCTCCTCTCCCTGCTTGTGCTCTGAGGATTATTTATCTCTTGGTTCTAAAAGGGTGTAGCTTGTTTGGCTGTTAGCCTGTCTTGACTCTCTCGGCAGTTTTGGACTGACCTGTGTGTGTGCTTGGAAAATCTTTCTGATTGCTTTTCCAGATTTTCAACAATTTGCATCTCTTTTTTATTGTGTCAGATACTCACTGGGGCGAAGAGGGAGAAAATATCTTTGGAGGAACGAAAGTAAATTTGATGCAGCAAAAGCCCGTGGAAAAGGCAAAGCTGGGATTTGTAAGATAGCGTGTAAATGAATGGACAGAGGCAACTGGGTGGTCTGTTAATCCTGCCCCACACACCATGATAGTCAGAGCATTGACGCTACACACTCATACTTACACTTAAACACACTCACTTACACACACACACACACACTTAAACACACACACACACTCATACTCACACTTAAACACACACACTCACTTACACACACTCACACTTAAACACACACTCACACACACACACATATTTACACACACTCACACACAGACACACACACACTCATACACACACACTCAGTCACAAACACTTACACAGACTCTCACACACACACATACAATCACAGACGCACTCAGACACACCCACAGATACACACACACTCACATACAAGGGGCATACACGCAGTGGGTCGTGCGAGGGCTGCTCTTGGATGTTGCTTCGAGAGTTGCCTAGTGCTTCACGTCATTAGTGTACACTTAAACTGGACCATCTGACAGGCAACATGACAGCTCAGTGACTATCACTGTTTGCTGTGCAGATACATGGATTTGGGCGAGTGTTTATGGGAGTTTGCACATTCTCCCCATGCTTGCGTGGGTTTTCTCCGGGTGCTCCGGTTTCCTCCCACATCCCAAAAACGTGCTCTTAGGCTGATTGGTGTAACAAATTGTCCCTAAATTAGTCTCCCCTCAATCTGGTTATAATTCTCTAAATTTGCACACCTTTATTGTGGAGTCCAATAGGTGTAGACAAAGGTGATAGGTAGAAGAGGGCACTCACTGAATGTTAAAATGGTGGTGCGGGCTTGTAGGGCCGAAGGGCCTGTTTCCTGTGCTGTGTTGTTCTTTGTTCTTTGTACACACTCACACATACACACACACACTCTCAGACACTCATACACTCACACTTACACACTCATACACACACACACACACACAACTCACACACTTACACAAATTCACACACACACACAACTCACACACACTCACTCACACACTTACACATTCACACACACATACATGTACATTCACACATATACACACACATATGTACACATTCACGGACATTTACACACTTTAATGCACACATGTATATGCATGCACACATACCCACGCACAAGCATTTATATGTGCACATTCATACATACACATGTACTCATACACACAAACACATTCATATACATGCATTCACACACATGTACTTACATACACACACATATATACGCACACGTATGCATGCACACAAGTACACAGATCTCTCACAGCTTTGTAATCTCCTGTGAGAGGAAGATAAAATACCAGTGCCAATAAGGAAGGAGAGAATCTGCAAAGTTCTGCCTGACCCCCTCAAGCGATGAGAAGCCGAGAGACAGAGAGCCCAATGTGATCAATATCCTCACCTAGTTCTTGAGGTGCTTTCAGCCTCTGTCTCAACCTTGTAGAAGTTAATTAAAGAGTTGAAGCGCGGGCTAATCGACTTCTAGCCACTAATATTAAAATAATCCACATATCAATCAGCATTAAAAAAATCCCATTTCAAATTATCCAACTGAAAAGCTATTACATTTCACAGTGATTGTCCACTCGTAAAATTAACACAGACTCAAATTACAGCTGTAGGAACTGCACTATGTTAACCAGATTTAAAATCATCCTGCAATTACAAGGTCAAAATTACATTAAATCCTTTAATAAATAATTTTAATTCTTGTTTAAAAAGTAAGAAATCTTTCCCCTGGTTATTTCTCTTCCTTTGTAATCTACCTTTCTCTGCTCACTGTCTCTCTCTCTCTCTCTGCCTCTCTCTCTCTCTTTGCCTCTTTCTCTGACCCTCCCTCTCTGCCTCTCTCTCTGCCTCTCTCTCTCTGCCTTTCTGCTATCTGCCTCCCTCTCTGCTCTCTGTCGCTCTCTCTTTCTCTGACTCTCCCCCTCTGCCTCCCTCACTGTCTCTCTCTTTCTGCCTCTGTCTCTGCTCTCTGTCTCTCTCTCTGCCTTTCCCTCCCTCTCTCTGCCTCTCTTTCGCTGCTCACTCCGCTCTCTGTCTCTCTCTATCTGTCTTCACTTACTCACCCTCTGTGCCCCCACAGGTGCTCTTCCTGTTCAAGCACATGTTCCTCTTTCTCTGTCTCTCCCTCTCTCTCTCACCCTCTCTCTCTCTGTCTGTCTCTCTCCCTCTCTCTCTCACCCTCTCTCCGGCTCTCTCTTTCTGTCTCCCTCCCTTTCCCTTTCTCTCCCTCCTCCCTCCCTCTCACTCCCTTTCTCTCTCCTTCTCTCTCTCTCTCGCTCCCTTTCCCTCTCTCTCCCTCCCCCTCCCTCTCTCTCCCTTTTTCTCTCCCTCTCCCTCTCTCTCTCCCTATCTCTCCCTCTCTCTCTTTCTCCTTCCCCGTCTTCAACACTCCCTCTCTCTCAGGCTGCTCCCTCACATCCTATTGCCTCTGCCTTGACCTTGTAAACCCACATTCGTTCCTTTCCCCCACTCCATCTGCTCTCTCCATTCAATCTTGTTCCCCACCACCTCCCCCCACCGTCTCAGCACTGAGCACTTTTTCCTCTCTGTTTCCTTCTCTCTCCTTTTCCTTCTCTCTCTCCCTCCCCCAGCCCTGCTGCCTAGTGTGTGCTCTCTCTGTATCGCACATGTTACCCCTGACAGAGATGAAGGGGTCAGGAGCCTGTTGGATGGGAGGGTTGGAGCTGAGGTTTCCCGCTGTCTTTGCCTCTCTTTGATTGTCAGTATTTCTATCTCTCTCCACTCCAATGCCCCTCGCTGCTAAATAAAGCTGTCAGTGAGGAATCCCTGAAGGGGGGGATTATTTTTAACATCATTCTGTTCTGAGACATTGATCCATTGATTTTGGGTACAGACGGAAGGCCAGATCAGACAAGTCCAGAACCGGCTCCTGCAATTTAATATCAGACAACTCATGAAAGCAGAGCTGCCTCTATAATGTCCCATTGAGTGAGGGAGGCTCAGAGTGCTGCTGTCTGCAGTGAGGAGCCTTCTTTACAAAGAGCCCCATAAACCCATCAAACAGCAGCTCCCAGAGTCGATCAGAATCCAGATCCCTCTCCACGTCTCCAGGAGCAAGTTCCTGCAACTCAGTCAATGCAGTAAAGTGTCAGTGAGACTCTCTGAATGTAAAAGGGCAGCACAGTGGCACAGTGGGTTAGCACTGCTGCCTCACAGCGCCAGGGACCTGGGTTCGATTCCCGGCTTGGGTCACTGTCTGTGCAGAGTCTGCACATTCTCCCCATGACTGCGTGGATTTCTTCCGGGTGTTCCAGTTTCGTCCCACAGTCAGAAAGATGTGCTGGTTAGCTGCATTGACTGTGCTAAATTGCCCTTTCGTGTCAGGGGGATTAGCAGGGTGAATATATGGGGTTACATGGATAGGGCCTGGGTGGGGTAGTTGTTGGTGCAGACAATGGGTCAAATGGCCTCCCTCTGCTCTGCAGGGATTCAATGACTCAGTGCAGTGTGGCTCCATTAGTGACTCTCTGAAATGCACAGTTTCTGGCTCCAAGCTGCTCTCCAGAGCTTCAATATAAAGGTCAAGGGTTTTGCTGTCATGCGGCTCAGGGCTGGAGGGACTGCAGGGCTGGAGGGACTGCAGGGCTGGAGGGGGCGGCAGGGCTGGAGGGGGCTGCAGGGCTGGAGGGGGCGGCAGGGCTGGAGGGACTGCAGGGCTGGAGGGGGCGGCAGGGCTGGAGGGGGCGGCAGTGCTGGAGGGACTGCAGGGCTGGAGGGGGCGGCAGTGCTGGAGGGGGCGGCAGTGCTGGAGGGACTGCAGGGCTGGAGGGACTGCAGGGCTGGAGGGGGCGGCAGTGCTGGAGGGACTGCAGGGCTGGAGGGACTGCAGGGCTGGAGGGGGCGGCAGGGCTGGAGGGGGCGGCAGGGCTGGAGGGGGCGGCAGTGCTGGAGGGACTGCAGGGCTGGAGGGGGCGGCAGTGCTGGAGGGGGCGGCAGTGCTGGAGGGGGCGGCAGTGCTGGAGGGACTGCAGGGCTGGAGGGACTGCAGGGCTGGAGGGACTGCAGGGCTGGAGGGGGCGGCAGTGCTGGAGGGGGCGGCAGTGCTGGAGGGACTGCAGGGCTGGAGGGACTGCAGGGCTGGAGGGACTGCAGGGCTGGAGGGGGCGGCAGGGCTGGAGGGGGCGGCAGTGCTGGAGGGGGCGGCAGTGCTGGAGGGACTGCAGGGCTGGAGGGGGCGTTAGTGCTGGAGGGGGCGTTAGTGCTGGAGGGGGCGGCAGGGCTGGAGGGGGCGGCAGGGCTGGAGGGGGCTGCAGGGCTGGAGGGGGCTGCAGGGCTGGAGGGACTGCAGGGCTGGAGGGGGCGGCAGCGCTGGAGGGGACGGCAGGGCTGGAGGGGGCGGCAGGGCTGGAGGAGGCGGCAGGGCTGGAGGGGGCGTTAGTGCTGGAGGGGGCGGCAGGGCTGGAGGGGGCGGCAGGGCTGGAGGGACTGCAGGGCTGGAGGGGGCGGCAGGGCTGACCATCGGATGAGGCCTTTTCTGTCTACTTGGCTCAATTCAAAAGATCCCAGTGCACGGTTTGGAAATGAGCAAAGGAGTTTTTCCTGCTGCCTAAGTAAATATTTATCCTTCAGTCAACATCAGAAAAAGCAATGATCTCATCATTGTCACATTGCTGTGTGAGCGTGTGTGTGTGCAGTGTTTGTGTGTGTACGTGTCTGTGTGTGTGTGTGTGAGTGTGAGTGTGTGTGTGTCTGTGTGTGTGTGTGTGTGTGTGTGTGAGTGTGAGTGTGTGTGTGTGTGTGAGTGTGAGTGTGTGTGTGTGAGTGTGTGTGTGTGTGTGTGAGTGTGAGTGTGTGAGTGTGTGTGTGTGAGTGTGTGTGTGAGTGTGAGTGTGTGAGTGTGAGTGTGTGTGTGTGTGTGTGTGAGTGTGAGTGTGAGGGTGTGTGTGTGTGTGAGTGTGAGTGTGAGTGTGTGAGTGTGAGTGTGTGAGTGTGAGTGTGTGTGTGAGTGTGAGTGTGTGTGTGAGTGTGTGTGTGTGAGTGTGAGTGTGTGTGTGTGTGAGTGTGTGTGTGAGTGTGAGTGTGAGGGTGTGTGTGTGTGTGAGTGTGAGTGTGAGTGTGTGAGTGTGTGTGTGAGTGTGAGTGAGTGTGTGAGTGTGAGTGTGTGAGTGTGAGTGAGTGTGTGTGTGTGAGTGTGTGTGTGAGTGTGAGTGTGAGTGAGTGTGAGTGTGTGAGTGTGTGAGTGTGTGTGAGTGTGTGAGTGTGAGTGTGTGTACGCATGTTGGGATGTGAGTGTGTGTGTGTGTGGGCGAGGGAGCTCACTGCGTGCCAATTGGCGAGTGTGCTCCCTCTATTACAACAGTGACCACCCTTCAAAAAAGCTTAATTGGCTGAAAATCGCTTTGCAATGTCTGCGGTTGTGGAAGGCGCTATATAAATGTAAGTTTTTTTAATAACTGTGTAACACCACAAGTAATTGAGGCTGTGATTGGGGTTTGGGTCGGTCATACCCAGCAGCAATGTCTCCACAAGGCGCTGTGTCTAAATGTAGCCACACGTTCTCCGAGATTTTCACCAACCCCATTGCCCAGCTGCAGCCCGGGTATCCGTGCCTTGTGTTCTGTTGGTGATGCAGTTCCTGAGGTGCTGTTTCTCTGTCGTTAATCCTACAGAGCAGATAGGCACAGCAAGATCCCACACAAACACAGTGTGATAACTGGGGGAAGATTTTTATCCCTCACCCCAGCTGGGAGATAAGTATCAGCAGCAGCACTGGTATCATAGAATCTCTACAGAAGGAGGCCATTTGGCCCATTGAGTCTGCAGCAACAACAATCCCACCCAGGTCCCATTCCCATAATCCCATATATTTGCCCCACTAATCCCACTTACTTGTACATACCAGGACACTAAGGGGCAATTCAGCATGGCCAATCAACCTAACCCGCACATCTTTGGACTGTGGGAGGAAACCGGAGCATCCAGAAGGAAACCCACGTAGACATGGGGAGAACATGCAAACTCCACACAGACAGTGGCCCAAGCTGGGAATCGAACCCGGGTCCCTGGAGGTATGAGGCAGCAGTGTTACTGTGCTGTCCCAGTAGGTAGGGCCAATCACAGTACAACTGACCTCAGCATGCCCGTGTAGGAGACATTACGAGGTGGGAAATAGTCACCAGCTCGGTCACATTGGGCACTGCCTGGGTGGTGATAATGTCTGGGCACCGGTAGCTTGTCACCATGTGATGCATGCCAGTTCTGCCAGGGTCGGTCACACAGGAGTCAGTGCCTTCACTGTGGAGATCAAAGCAAAGGACAAAATGGGGCAAAACAGAGAAAACAACACAAAGCCACAGGTTAGCTGGTCACTCTAACCTGTCGTGGGCTGGAAACTCATCGGACTGCCAAGGCAGGACCAAGTTCCGAGCGAGCCCACTTTCTGGAAATGCTGTGTAATTTTCCACAGCTTGGGTTAGACGCAGAACAAATATTTATCATTTGTTTTTCCCCCTGAGGCTGATGTGGAAAGTTATTCAGAACACAAACCCCAGTGAGCTCATCCTATCCAGAAGATCCAGCCGCTCAGAAACAAGCCAAGAGGAGAGGAGAGGAGCTTCATTCTATTCCTAAAGGTGTAACCGCTGGCTGTACGACTACCAACCAACAGAACGAGCTCTCACCCTCCCTGCTCCATGTTCCGTTCCTCAGTATGTTAGATACAAGCCCACTGCACTCAATAACTGAGAAGGTGATTGCCCTTCTCATGATATCACAACAAGGACCTTATCAGGATGTGGGGAGACAGTGGCAATGTCACTGGAACAACGATCCAGAGGCTCAGGCTAATTCTCTGGACAGAGTAAGAAGTCTCACAACACCAGGTTAAAGCCCAACAGGTTTATTTGGAATCACCAGCTCTCAGAGTGCTGCTCCTTCATCAGGTGAGGAAAACTCTGTGACTCAAATCCCATCATGACAAATTTAAATTCAATTAATAAATAAATATTAAAATAGTCTCAGTAATGGTGACCCTAACAGCGATCATCGATTGTTATAACAACCCACCTGGTTCACTGTAGTCCTTTAAGGAAGGAAATCTGCCATCTTACTTGGCCTGGCCAACATGTGACACCAGAACCACAGCAATGTCCTTGGCTCTTAACTGCCCCTCGGAAATGGCCTCACAAGTCACTCAGTCCTTGGGCAATCAGAAATGGGCAACAAACACCCACATACAACGAACAAATCTGAAAAAGAATGGAAGCATCACAACTCAATATCACCTTCAACTCGGTTCATCCACTCTTTACATCCGGGTCACCGAGAATCAGGACAGTTCTGGTGTAGAGTCATTGACCGGGAAAGTTAATTCTGTTTCTCTCGCTCCACAGACACTGTCCGTGTTTCCAGAATTTTCCATTTTTATTTCAATCTGGATCTTGTTAGATTCCTGTCACAAAATGGAGGCCCTCGTTTCAACATGGAGGTTACCAGGGATCAAACCTGAGGATGAAGAGAAAAGGCCTGACAGAGAGAAAAAAGTAAAATTACTTTTATTATTAGGCTGAAGATCAGTTAGTCCACCTGTTACCTGGAAATTCCTGGACACATTCTCAGAGATTTTATCACAGGATTACCCACAACCAAACTGACTGCCCCCCACCCCCCAACACACACACTCCCCACATCCACAACCTTTGTGTGAAGAAGTTTTTTCCTAATTTGACGCCTGATTAATTCGGCTCCAATTAATCTTTGTTCCATTAGAGGAAATAATATCTCCGTGTTTATTCCCTCCGATCCTGTTAATAACCTGCTCTTGTTTTCACCGTCCAGGGGATTAATGCAGATGGGAGATATTGGCGAGGTTAGAGGACAGGAGATTGTTGCTGATCTAAAGTAAAAGTTAAAGTTTATTTATTAGTCAAAAGTAAGGCTTACATTAACACTGCAATGAAGTTACTGTGAAAATCCTCCAGTCACCACACTCTGGCACCTGTTTGGGTACAGTGAAGGAGAATTTAGTATGGCCAGTGCACCTAACCAGCACGTCTTTCAGACTGTGGGAGGAAAGCAGAGCACCTGGAGGAAACCCACGCAGACACGGGGAGAATGTGCAAACTCCACACAGACAGTGACCCAAGCCAGGAATCGAATCCATTTCCCTGGTGCTGTAAGGTGGCAGTGCTAACCACTGTGCCACCGTGTCAATCTAAGATGGAAGCACTTGGAGGTGCATTCTCTGTTGTAATGCAAGGAATGGGACAGCTAATTCCAACACAGCAAGATCCCACCAGAGATACCGAGCAGCAGGATGCAAGTTTGAGGCCACTGCATTCAAGTGGGTTCCTCCACCATCTCCATCTTACACACAGGCCAGCCAGAAGCATATATACCTCACATGGACATGCTGCGATACATCTCACCAATCCTCAGTGCTGATACTCTGGTATGAACTACGGGGAGCAGGGAGAGGGACAGCACTTAGATAAGCAATAACAACTTGTAATAGAGACAGCAGCAAAACAAAACATTGGAGCCCAGCAGTGAGGGCGAGGCACAGATGTGACACTGAAGAAGGCGAGGATTGGAGGAAGATGACTTAACCGGCAACCAACATCAATAAAACAGTTCACATGGAGGATGATCAGTCACAGCTCACTCAGAGACACCCTCACCCCCTGAACGACAGGGTTCAAATTCCACCCCAGGACTCAAGCATGTGACTGTTCAGTGCAGTCCCAAGGGAGTGACACACTGCCGGAATGCTTGAGATGTTAAACCAAGGTCCCATCTACCTACTTATATTGCAGTAAGCCATCCCGCAGCATTTCTCTGACCAAGAGCAGGGGAGTTATTCAGAACGTGAATAAATAGATTATTTAGTCATTATCATCTCGCTGTTGGTGGGATCTTGCTGTGTAGCTGTCCCATTACCTGCGTTACAACAGGGGCTGCACCTCCAAGTGCCTCATTGGTTGTAGAATGTTTTAAGAGGCCTTGAGGCGCTATATAAATTCAAATCATTCTTTCTTTCACTGTGCAGTTTGAGTAAAAGTTACAATTCTAATTTGGTTCAACTTTTTTGTGCTGATTCCAGCACATTGCTACTCAGTAATGAGGCTTTTCTTTCTCAGTTCGGCCTCCTTGTGTTAACTTCAAAGATCCCCATGTCCGTCCAGCACAGTTTGACACAGTATCCAAGATGCTCCCCCTCCCCATGCCTAAACTCGGGATAGCTGGCATTACACTCCTGCACACACACCTCCTTTCCACACACGTACCTCCCTCTGTGAACAGCATTTTCCCCCATCAGGAATAAAACTTTGCATTTGAACAGCGCCGTCTCACAAAATCTTTCACCCACAACGGAGCCACTCGAAATTTGGTCACTGTTCCTATGGGAATGGCAAGATTCCTGGAGACAGAACAATTCCACGGACAGCAAGCTTGGCAGGAAGCAGGTTAAAAGCAAATTACCTGCGGATGCTGGAATCTGAAACCAAAAGAGAAAATGCTGGAAATTCTCAGCAGGTCTGGCAGCATCTGTAAGGAGAGAAAAGAGCTGACGTTTCGAGTCCAGGTGACCCTTTATCAAAGCTGGAAGCAGGTTTATTTGGGGCAATATTATTCCAGAATCTCCCCGCCCTGGGATTGAGGAGGGAACTCAATGTCACATCCTTTGTTCACACAGTGAAAAGTCTGACAACACCAGGTTTTAGTCCAACCTATTTATTTGATAATAGACTCACAAGCTTTCGGGTTAGCCCCTTCTTCATTCACCTGACGAAGGGACTAACCCGGAAGCTTGTGAGTATATTATCTTTCACTGTGTTTACGCCAGTCCAACGCCGGCATACCCACATCATGACATCCTTTGTTCCCAGTGAATAGAAAGAGACTGTTTTTCCTGACTGGAGAACATCCCAAATTGCTTTCCAGTCAATCTAGTACATCCATTATCCTGGATCTTAACGAGAGACGTACAGAGTTTTGGGGGGGAATTTCAGAGGAGAAAGCCAGATTACCCCCAGCACCAACCCCCCCCAAGCTGGTGACAGGGTTCAGGGTTGTCAAGTCTGATTGTCAAGTTTTGCTTCCATTCAGGAGTGGGAGCCCAAAGAAACCGACTGCTCTGATCCTGAGATCAGAAACCCAGGGTGGGCTGGTCCCCAAGCATGGCCAACCCATCTAACATGCACATCTTGGGACTGAGGCTCACTGAGATGAGGTAGCACGGTGGCACAGTGGTTAGCACTGCTGCCTCACATTGCAAGGGACCTGGGTTTGATTCCCGGCTTGGGTCACTGTCTGTGTGGAGTTTGTGCAATCTCCCTGGGTCTGTGTGGGTTTTCTCTGTGTGCTCCAGTTTCCTCCCACACTCCAAAGATGTGGATTGACCATGCTAAATTACCCCTTACTGTGAGGGGGACTAGCTAGAGTAAATGTGGGGGGTTATGGGAATAGGGCCTGGATGGGATTGTGGTCTGGTGCAGACCTGATGTGCTGAATTGCCTCCTTCTGTACTATGATTCTATTCTATTTGTTGTTTGTTTTCACATTGCCTTTCGTGGGATTATACTGTGCAATTCCTATGTTGTAACAGTGACTACACTTCAATGAGTATTTAATTGGCTGGAAAAGCCTTTTGGGGAATGCTGAGGTTGTGAAAGGTGCTATCAACGTGCTATCATTTCCCATCAGGTGACCTCAGTGTGAAGGTGTAATCGGGTAATTTACATTGCTCAGTGCTCCCCTCCCTCTCCCCCACTCACAACTGCAGTTACTGACTGTACGGTCAGGGGAGTGTGTCAGAGCAGCAGACAGCAAGCAGGTACCGGGGGGAATTCACCTTGTGGTAGTGGGAGAGGGAGGAGGGGGCTGCACTCAGCCTCTCCAGGGAGACGTTGTTTTTCACACAGGCACATGAGAAAACCCCGGGGTTGTCTGCGAGGAACCAGTGTGACAAAATAAGAACACTGGAGTGAGACACCAGAGTTTCGTTTCCTCTGTGAGTGGGTGGATTCTGAAGGACTGTGAACTGAATTGGCAGGACTGACAGGAATCTTACTTCCCGAAAGGAGCTGCGGAGAGTTCAGTAAAGGGGATTGGGAAATGGAATTTCAGCTGCTACCTGCAGTGTTCACAACCTGAGTAATCACTGGCTCAATGCCAATTTCCCTCACAGATCCTTGCTGTCGCCTATGTCTCAGGGTGGGGTGAAGCTGATTGAAGTCATTCTGAAAGTCCTGGGCTGTTTGGACAATCCACCTGGCCGTCTACTTTGTGTACCAAACACACACAGAATCATAGAATCCCTACATTGCAGAAGGAGGCCACTCAGCCCATCATCTGCACCGACAACAATCCCACCCAGGCCCTATCCCTGTAACCCTACATATTTACCCCACTAATCCACCTCCCTCTCCCCCGCGGCTACCCCACTCACTCTTCCTGCATCTCCACCCTCCCTCACTCTTGCCACTATTCATAGGAGTAAGGAGTCATTGAGTCTGCAAATCTCCGAAAGGGCATCATACCCAGGCGCACCCCTCCTCACTATACCAGCATTTACCACAGCTAATCCACCTAACCTACATATCTTTGGGCTCTAAGGGGCAATTTAGCATGGCCAATGTATCTAATCAGCACATCTTTCGAACTGTGGGAGGAAACTGGAGCACCCAGAGGAAACCCACATAGACACAGGGAGAATGTGCAGACTCTGCGCAGACAGTGACCCAAGTTGGGAATTGAACCTGGGTCCCTGATGCTGTGAGGCAGCAGTAATAGCCACTGTGCCACCGTGCTGTCCCTCTGAGTGACTGCCACAGTTTAAAGGTGTCCAGGCCCAGGTAGGGGGTTGCCAACATCTCCAGGCTTTCCTCTGGAGTTTCCAGGAATGAAAGGTTAAAATCTCCAGCACAACCAGAGCGTTCAAAGGGAAATAATCCTGGGGGTGTTAGACAAAATGTACGTTTTTCTTTCCAAAACCAAGTGACCTGAACAGATTTATTTACTAATTCCAGAAATGTTGGAGCTGGGAGAAAAGGCGGTTTGATTAATGGCCAAGAATCATCCAGCTGACACCAACAATAACTTAGATTTAGAAAGCGCCTTTAACTGAACCAAACATCCTACAGGCTTCACAACGAAATATAACACAAGACACTGTTAGGTCAGATGATCAAAAGCTTCGTAGGTTTTAAGGAGTGTCTTAAAGATGGGAGGTGGAGAGATGTTGGGAAGGGCATCCCAGAGTTTAAGACTTGGGCAAGTGGAGACACAACTGCCAATGGTGGAGCAATTAAGGGAGGTGGTGGTGTTGTGGCATTGTCATTGGACTAATCATCCAAACACCCAGGGCAATGCTCTGGGGACCCGGGTTCGAATCCCACCATCGTTGATGATTAAATTTGAATTCAATAAATATCTGGAATTAAGAGTCTACTGATGACCATGAAACCATTGTCGATTGTCAGAAAAACCTATTTGGTTCACTAATGTCGTTTAGGGAAGGAAATCTGCCGTCAGTATGGCCTACATGTGACTCCAGAGACACAGCAATATGATGGGCTCAGCAATGCCCTCTGTAAGTTCAAAAGGCAATTAGGGTCGGCCAGCCAGCGACACTCGCATCCCATGAATAAAAAATACAATTAAAATTGAGGATGCACAAAGGTCCAGAATTAGAAGATCACAGAGATCTCAGAGAGCTTTGGGGGCTGAGGGAGACCACAGGGACGGGAGGAATGAGGCCACGGAGAGATTTGAACCCACAGATGAGAATTTCCAATCTGCTTGACCACGAGTCAAAGTAGGAGCAAGGAAAGTGTGTGCTTTCCCATTGGCCAAAAAGTGGATAAGCGAGGTGACCAATGGCGAGCAAGGCAGCTGGTGGTGACACGTCAGGTCATGTGATGAAAGCACCAAGAACAGGGCCAATCAGAGCCTGCTCCCTCGCTCCAGCCCCACTCACAGCACCATCACATTTACAGCTTGAACAAGTCATTTTGTGAAGTCGAACTTTATAGAAAGGGACATCTAGTTCCCTTTTTATACTGGGAGGATTTCCTGAGCAGAAACGGAAAGCGATAGTCTTTTTTTTGAAGTTGATTCAAAGGTCAGCAAACACAAAGAGAAGTTGCAGTCACCAGGCCACACATGGGACTCTGTAACATGTTGTGTTAACACTGGTTAATATTTTTCCCTTTGCCCCCTCCCTGCCACAGATAGCAGACTTCTGCTGAATTCAGTCATTAAGGTTCAATCTCCGGGAGGTTTAGTTATTGGGGTTCAGTCACCGGGTGATTTAGTTATTGGGGTTCAGTCACCGGGTGATTTAGTTATTGGGGTTCAGTCGCCGGGTGATTTAGTTATTGGGGTTCAGTCACCGGGTGATTTAGTTATTGGGGTTCAGTCACCGGGAGGTTTAGTTATTGGGGTTCAGTCACCAGGTGATTTAGTTATTGGGGTTCAGTCACCGGGAGGTTTAGTTATTGGGGTTCAGTCACTGGGAGGTTTAGTTATTGGGGTTCAGTCACCTGGTGATTTAGTTATTGGGGTTCAGTCACCGGGTGATTTAGTTATTGGGGTTCAGTCGCTGGGAGGTTTAGTTATTGGGGTTCAGTCGCCGGGTGATTTAGTTATTGGGGTTCAGTCACCGGGTGATTTAGTTATTGGGGTTCAGTCGCTGGGAGGTTTAGTTATTGGGGTTCAGTCGCCGGGTGATTTAGTTATTGGGGTTCAGTCACCGGGTGATTTAGTTATTGGGGTTCAGTCACCGGGAGGTTTAGTTATTGGGGTTCAGTCGCCGGGTGATTTAGTTATTGGGGTTCAGTCACCGGGTGATTTAGTTATTGGGGTTCAGTCGCTGGGAGGTTTAGTTATTGGGGTTCAGTCGCCGGATGATTTAGTTATTGGGGTTCAGTCACCGGGAGGTTTAGTTATTGGGGTTCAGTCACTGGGAGGTTTAGTTATTGGGGTTCAGTCACCGGGTGATTTAGTTATTGGGGTTCAGTCACCGGGAGGTTTAGTTATTGGGGTTCAGTCGCCGGGAGGTTTAGTTATTGGGGTTCAGTCGCCGGGTGATTTAGTTATTGGGGTTCAGTCGCCGGGTGATTTAGTTATTGGGGTTCAGTCACCGGGTGATTTAGTTATTGGGGTTCAGTCGCCGGGTGATTTAGTTATTGGGGTTCGGTCACCGGGAGGTATAGTTATTGGGGTTCAGTCGCCGGGTGATTCAGTTATTGGGGTTCAGTCACCGGGTGATTTAGTTATTGGGGTTCAGTCGCCAGGTGATTTAGTTATTGGGGTTCAGTCACCGGGTGATTTAGTTATTGGGGTTCAGTCGCTGGGAGGTTTAGTTATTGGGGTTCAGTCGCCGGATGATTTAGTTATTGGGGTTCAGTCACCGGGAGGTTTAGTTATTGGGGTTCAGTCGCCGGGTGATTTAGTTATTGGGGTTCAGTCACCGGGTGATTTAGTTATTGGGGTTCAGTCGCTGGGAGGTTTAGTTATTGGGGTTCAGTCGCCGGGTGATTTAGTTATTGGGGTTCAGTCACCGGGAGGTTTAGTTATTGGGGTTCAGTCGCTGGGAGGTTTAGTTATTGGGGTTCAGTCACCGGGTGATTTAGTTATTGGGGTTCAGTCACCGGGTGATTTAGTTATTGGGGTTCAGTCACCGGGTGATTTAGTTATTGGGGTTCAGTCGCCGGGTGATTTAGTTATTGGGGTTCGGTCACCGGGAGGTTTAGTTATTGGGGTTCAGTCGCCGGGTGATTCAGTTATTGGGGTTCAGTCACCGGGTGATTTAGTTATTGGGGTTCAGTCGCCGGGTGATTCAGTTATTGGGGTTCAGTCACCGGGAGGTTTAGTTATTGGGGTTCAGTCGCCGGGTGATTCAGTTATTGGGGTTCAGTCACCGGGAGGTTTAGTTATTGGGGTTCAGTCGCCGGGTGATTTAGTTATTGGGGTTCAGTCGCCGGGTGATTTAGTTATTGGGGTTCAGTCACCGGGTGATTTAGTTATTGGGGTTCAGTCGCCGGGTGATTTAGTTATTGGGGTTCAGTCGCTGGGTGATTTAGTTATTGGGGTTCAGTCACCGGGTGATTTAGTTATTGGGGTTCAGTCGCCGGGTGATTTAGTTATTGGGGTTCAGTCGCTGGGTGATTTAGTTATTGGGGTTCGGTCACCGGGAGGTTTAGTTATTGGGGTTCGGTCGTCAGGAGATTTAGTTATTGGGGTTCAGTCACCGGGAGGTTTCGTTATTGGGGTTCAGTCACCGGGTGATTTAGTTATTGGGGTTCAGTCACCGGGTGATTTAGTTATTGGGGTTCAGTCACCGAGAGGTTTAGTTATTGGGGTTCAGTCACCGAGAGGTTTAGTTATTGGGGTTCAGTCACCGGGTGATTTAGTTATTGGGGTTCAGTCACTGGGAGGTTTAGTTATTGGGGTTCGGTCACCGGGTGATTTAGTTATTGGGGTTCAGTCGCTGGGTGATTTAGTTATTGGGGTTCAGTCGCCGGGTGATTTAGTTATTGGGGTTCAGTCGCCGGGTGATTTAGTTATTGGGGTTCAGTCGCCGGGTGATTTAGTTATTGGGGTTCAGTCACCGGGAGGTTTAGTTATTGGGGTTCGGTCACCGGGAGGTTTAGTTATTGGGGTTCGGTCGTCAGGAGATTTAGTTATTGGGGTTCAGTCACCAGGTGATTTAGTTATTGGGGTTCAGTCACCAGGTGATTTAGTTATTGGGGTTCAGTCACCGGGAGGTTTAGTTATTGGGGTTCAGTCGCCGGGTGATTTAGTTATTGGGGTTCAGTCACCGGGAGGTTTAGTTATTGGGGTTCAGTCACCGGGAGGTTTAGTTATTGGGGTTCAGTCACCGGGAGGTTTAGTTATTGGGGTTCAGTCGCCGGGTGATTTAGTTATTGGGGTTCAGTCACCGGGTGATTTAGTTATTGGGGTTCAGTCACCGGGAGGTTTCGTTATTGGGGTTCAGTCGCCGGGTGATTTAGTTATTGGGGTTCAGTCACCGGGTGATTTAGTTATTGGGGTTCAGTCACCGGGTGATTTACTGGGGTTCAGTCACCGGGAGGTTTAGTTATTGGGGTTCGGTCACCGGGAGGTTTAGTTATTGGGGTTCGGTCACCGAGAGGTTTAGTTATTGGGGTTCAGTCACCGGGTGATTTAGTTATTGGGGTTCAGTCACTGGGAGGTTTAGTTATTGGGGTTCGGTCACCGGGTGATTTAGTTATTGGGGTTCAGTCACCGGGTGATTTAGTTATTGGGGTTCAGTCGCCGGGAGGTTTAGTTATTGGGGTTCAGTCGCCGGGTGATTTAGTTATTGGGGTTCAGTCGCCGGGTGATTTAGTTATTGGGGTTCAGTCACCGGGTGATTTAGTTATTGGGGTTCAGTCGCCGGGTGATTTAGTTATTGGGGTTCAGTCGCTGGGTGATTTAGTTATTGGGGTTCAGTCACCGGGTGATTTAGTTATTGGGGTTCAGTCGCCGGGTGATTTAGTTATTGGGGTTCAGTCGCTGGGTGATTTAGTTATTGGGGTTCGGTCACCGGGAGGTTTAGTTATTGGGGTTCGGTCGTCAGGAGATTTAGTTATTGGGGTTCAGTCACCGGGAGGTTTCGTTATTGGGGTTCAGTCACCGGGTGATTTAGTTATTGGGGTTCAGTCACCGGGTGATTTAGTTATTGGGGTTCAGTCACCGAGAGGTTTAGTTATTGGGGTTCAGTCACCGAGAGGTTTAGTTATTGGGGTTCAGTCACCGGGTGATTTAGTTATTGGGGTTCAGTCACTGGGAGGTTTAGTTATTGGGGTTCGGTCACCGGGTGATTTAGTTATTGGGGTTCAGTCGCTGGGTGATTTAGTTATTGGGGTTCAGTCGCCGGGTGATTTAGTTATTGGGGTTCAGTCGCCGGGTGATTTAGTTATTGGGGTTCAGTCGCCGGGTGATTTAGTTATTGGGGTTCAGTCACCGGGAGGTTTAGTTATTGGGGTTCGGTCACCGGGAGGTTTAGTTATTGGGGTTCGGTCGTCAGGAGATTTAGTTATTGGGGTTCAGTCACCAGGTGATTTAGTTATTGGGGTTCAGTCACCAGGTGATTTAGTTATTGGGGTTCAGTCACCGGGAGGTTTAGTTATTGGGGTTCAGTCGCCGGGTGATTTAGTTATTGGGGTTCAGTCACCGGGAGGTTTAGTTATTGGGGTTCAGTCACCGGGAGGTTTAGTTATTGGGGTTCAGTCACCGGGAGGTTTAGTTATTGGGGTTCAGTCGCCGGGTGATTTAGTTATTGGGGTTCAGTCACCGGGTGATTTAGTTATTGGGGTTCAGTCACCGGGAGGTTTCGTTATTGGGGTTCAGTCGCCGGGTGATTTAGTTATTGGGGTTCAGTCACCGGGTGATTTAGTTATTGGGGTTCAGTCACCGGGTGATTTACTGGGGTTCAGTCACCGGGAGGTTTAGTTATTGGGGTTCGGTCACCGGGAGGTTTAGTTATTGGGGTTCGGTCACCGAGAGGTTTAGTTATTGGGGTTCAGTCACCGGGTGATTTAGTTATTGGGGTTCAGTCACTGGGAGGTTTAGTTATTGGGGTTCGGTCACCGGGTGATTTAGTTATTGGGGTTCAGTCACCGGGTGATTTAGTTATTGGGGTTCAGTCGCCGGGAGGTTTAGTTATTGGGGTTCAGTCGCCGGGTGATTTAGTTATTGGGGTTCAGTCACCGGGTGATTTAGTTATTGGGGTTCAGTCACCGGGTGATTTAGTTATTGGGGTTCAGTCGCTGGGTGATTTAGTTATTGGGGTTCAGTCGCCGGGAGGTTTAGTTATTGGGGTTCAGTCGCTGGGTGATTTACTGGGGTTCAGTTGTCAGGGATTCATCAGCCTCACCTTGGTCACCATTTGTTATCGCTCAGAGAAGCCAGTCTCCTCTCGCCAGCTGCATGTTTTACTACAGGGCTGCCTTGTGCATTCAGATAGGGTTTGTCTTTTGACCTTCCTGCCTGGTGGGACCCTGCCCTTTGCTGCTTGAATGCCATTCGGATGAGGCCCTTAAGTCCTCAGCCCCCTCCCTCCTGCCTGATTAAATGCCCCCTTGCTCCTGGGGCAGTACTAAGTTCCACTCATCGTCTCTGCATCTCCCCATCAAGTCCCGTCACAATCCTAAAGACCTCTTAACTATGTGGACAATGTTGGCACTGCTGCCTCACAGCGCCAGGGACCCGGATATCTGCATTGTGGCAACCAGAACTCTCCGCACTGTGCAGTCAAAGGACAAAGAAAAGTATGGTATAGAAACTGGCCCTTCGGCCCTCCAAGCCTGTGCTGATTATGATATCCTAACTGAAAAACATCATCTGCCCTTACTCAGTCTGTACCCCTCCATTTCCTTCCTATTCCTCTCTATGGGTCTTCCCTTCTGAATGCCTCTTCAATGTCACACCAACCACTTGACAGAAATGTCTCAGGCCTTCCTATTGCAGATCAATATTAACCTTTTCAAACAATGCAATGTCATTACTCACGGCTGTCTTACATTTATAACCAAGGCACTTGGTTATGAACAGGCTGAAGGGCCTGTTTCCAGCTGTAAACCTCTATGATGAGGCTGGGACACCGCCAGGCTCTTTACAGCCAATGAAATATTTGTTGAAGTGGAATTTAGGAGGCGCAGCAGCCGATTTGTGCACAGCAAGATTCCATAGACAGCCGTGTGATCATGAGCAGGTCATCGGATTTGGTGATGTTGGTTGGGAAATAAATATTAGCCAGGATTCTTCTTCAAAATGATGTGGTATTTACAGACCTGGAAATAAATGGTGTTTAAGGTGGACAGGAATATAGAATCCCTCCAGAAGGAGGCCATTGAGCCCATCGAGTCCGTACCCACAACAATTCACCCCAGTAATATGGAGATGGTTGATACAAACAGCCTTATTCAGCTTTAGATAACAGCTGGAGTGAGCGGGAAGTCAAGAGCGAGGGTAGAATTGATGTCGGAGGACAGTCTTCCAATCCATAACTGGAGGAAATGTCTGCTCATCTAATAACTACCTGTTGGGCAAATAACTTGGGACTGAGAGAGACTGCTGGGGATGGAGCACAGACCATTGACATGTCTGGCAATGGGAGATTTCACTGTGATTAGGGGAATGGTGTGGGTCAAAACACCCCAGTTGTCTCACACCCCTTAGAGGGTTATTGAAACAAGGGACTTGAGGAGGCCATTCAGCCCCTCAAACCGATTATAGAAAGATGTCTCACAACACCAGGTTGAAGTCCAACAGGTTTATTTGGAGTCACCAGCTTTCGGAGCCCTGCTCCTTCATCAGGTAAGTGGGCCACTCACTGTTGGACTTTAACCTGGTGTCGTGAGACTTCTTACTGTGCCCACCCCAGTCCAACGCTGGCATCTCCACATCGTGGCTACCACACAGTTAGACCATGGCTGTTCTGTACCTTAATTCCAGATGCCTCATTATCTTTGCCAGCAGAAATCTACCCATTTCACATTGGTGTTTTTTGGCAGGGTGAGTTTCAGAGTGCTGTGGGGTGGGAATCTATCGCTGTCCATTCTCAATATAAAGTGAGATTGCTGGTTTCCAGGGCCTGTCAGCAGTAATCAAACACTCAGGAATCTTCACGCTTTTACCAGCCTCAGTTACTGAGGATAACAGCTGCTCTTTCCATCTTTCATTGTAATTAATCCCAAGAGCAATGAGAGATTAAAAGCAGGAAAGGCCAGGCCTCTGGTCCCTCTCTTTAATATATTCTGTCACGGAGGGTGTCATTACCTGACCCGAATCCACACACACGGACACGCTTGTATCTGCACATGTACAGGCACACAGACAAACATATCTGCATTCACACACAGACATGCGCATACATGGACATGTGTGCCCACACAGACACGTGCATGTATGCAAACGGAGACACACACACACATACATGATGGGGACAAACACACTCATAAGTGGACACATACACGTGCAAGTGGACACACAACACACACACACACCTACACACCCATAAAACAAGTATATGCGTATTGACATATACACAGTTTCAAATAGTGTGAACAGATAGTGAGGAGAAGAAAGTGGGGGTTGGAGAATTTGACTCAGAGACAGACAGAGTAAGGAGACAGAGAGTGTGAGGCAGTCAGGATGGAGAGAGAATGGGGAAAAGAAACAAGCAATTTAATAAAACAAGAGGAGGGATTTTTAAATGGGATTCCAAATCTCAATAACTTTATGGTCTACTGTGGTTTCAACTGCAACCTGGAGCTGTGTACTATTGTGTTTGACCCCTGAACCTAACAGGGAGTGGCAGTTCCATCCTCCTAGGATTGTGTCAGCTCCTAGTCTCTGGGGTAGCGAGCAGCCCGAGGTGATGGCAATTAGAGTGTCAGTCCCTGTAGAAGACTTGGTGTCATCCAATACACAGCACTTACTCCCCATGGGGACACAGACAATCCATAACACACCTGGTAGCCCCCAAACACACAGCTCAAAATCATCTTTCACATCTCTGAGGTTAGAATTATTTAACCGCACAGAGAGTGGGACCAATTTCAGAGCCTTCCACAAACTCTGCTGTGTAAGACCCAACTCCCTGAGAGCTCGATGGTTATAGCAGAGTCAGCCTGCTGGAATCATTAACAATGAGGATCTGGCTCAGCCAGAGAGTGAGGAAGGAGCAAGAGTTCAGGGTGTGAAATGTAGGGAGCCATATATCCCAGACTCACTCAACCTCAACTATACCAAGTGTAAAAGTGATTCTAACTGCTCTGAGCCACCAGTGTGCCCTGTGCCACTCTGCAGAATTTTACTGACTATTGAAGGGTCACCGTTTGTGGCTTTTCTCGGGGAAATTGACAATCTGGGAGAGGAAAATCATTTGTGTCGCTGATTGTTTCCACATGTTTGTACTGCTTGCATCTGTGTGAATGGATGTGTATGTACATCCATAAGTGCATGTGTGCCTGTGTGTATGTGTTTGTGTGAGTGTCTGAATGTGTGCGTTTGTGAGAATTTGTGAGTGTGTGTGTGAGTGTGTGTGTGTGTGAGAGAGTGTGTGTGAGAGAGTGTGCGTGTGTGTGTGAGAGAGTGTGTGTGTGTGAGAGAGTGTGCATGTGTGAGTGTGTGTGCGAGAGAGTGTGTGTGAGAGAGTGTGCATGTGAGAGTGTGTGTGTGTGAGAGAGTGTGTGTGTGAGAGAGTGTGCGTGTGTGAGTCTGTGTGTGTGTGAGTGTGTGAGTGTGTGTGTGTGTGTGTGAGAGAGTGTGTGTGTGAGAGAGTGTGCGTGTGTGAGTCTGTGTGTGTGTGAGAGTGTGTGAGTGTGTGTGTGAGTGTGTGTGTGTGTGAGAGAGTGTGTGTGTGTGTGAGAGAGTGTGTGTGTGTGTGTCTGTGAGAGAGTGTGTGTGAGAGAGTGCGTGTATGTGTGTGTGAGTGTGTGTGTGAGAGAGTGTGTGTGTGAGAGTGTGTGTGAGAGTGTGTATGTGTGAGAGTGTGTGTGTGTGAGTGTGTGTGTGTGTGTGTGTGTGTGACAGTGTGCATGTGTGAGAGTGTGTGTGTGTGTGTGAGAGAGTGTGCGTGTGTAAGTGTGTGTGTGTGCATGTGTGAGTGTGTGAGAGAGTGTGCGTGTGTGAGAGAGTGTGTGTGTGTGAGTGTGTGTGTGCGTGTGAGTGTATGGTCAGTATTTTACAACTTCACTTGGGCGAGGTTCGTAAAATCCCGCCCAAGGTCAGTGGAGAATTTGTTCTGCGAGCCTCGCCTGCCCCGATTCTGGAGTGGACATGCCAGTAAAATTCTAGCATGTGTGTCTGTGACTGTGTTTGTGTGATTGTATTTGTGTGTGTGAGCGCGCGTGTCCGTGAATGAACCAATGTGTCTGTGTGTGTAGCTGTGTGTGTGTGAGTGTATCAGTGTGTGTGTGTCTGTGTGTATGTGTGTGGGTCTGTGTCTGAGTGTTAGGGAGTGTGCGTGTGTGTTTGTGTGTGTGTGTGTGTGCGTGAGTGAGCGTGTCTGTGTGTGTCTGTGTGTTGTGTGTGTGTGTGTACAAGTAATGAAGACTCACAAACCCACGTGGAGTAAGCAGTTTGCCCTGGGACTGCCTCCCAGCTCGGAGCTAGTAGTTAAACAATAGAAAGAACATTGGCAAGCAAAGACAAAAATAAATCAGCCTTGCAACACAATCACTGGGAAATATTATACATTGCTTTTAAATCCTCAAAATCGACAATTGTGTCACAGTGTCAGCCAATTGCAGACTAGTGACAGCTGGAACAAAATACAAACTCCTAACTATTAGTTAAGCTGTACAGGAGGTAAGAAGGCCAGCTTTGGCAAACAAAGCAAAAATCTGGCAACTCTAGTTATTCAAGTCTGCTCCATCCCCCAGTGAAACACCCCATGGTGTTTGCGTCACTGGGACTCAGAGCAGGGTGAACTCAAAGCAGAAACTGGAGGCTGCCCTCTGATCGCTACCAAAACACCACCCAGCTGATACTGAAGACCCCAAGTCCTGCCCACACCCCAGCTGATACTGAAGACCCCAAGTCCTGCCCACACCCCAGCTGATACTGAAGCCCCTGGAAGGTATCGAGCATTGTTCCCACCCACCCCCCTAGTTGAAGCCCAACACCCCTCTTCCCCAATCCTGAACCACATCCCACCACCCCCAATGCCTGATTGCCCCTCCCCATCCCCCCCATGGAGAGGTGTCAAATGAAATCTCATTTCCTTTTCATGATGCAACTATTTCAATTCTTTCTTCCAACACAAGCGGTTTCATTTCTTTCTCTTGGAGTACTGTGTGCAGTTTTGGGCGCCGCACCTGCGCAAAGATATTTTGGCCTTGGAGGGAGTGCAGAGGAGGTTTACTAGGCTGATACCGGAGTTGAGGGGGTAGAGCTATGAGGAGAGGCTGAATAAACTAGGCTTGTACTCGTTAGAGTTTAGAAGAATGGGGGGAGATCTCATTGAGACATATAAGATGATGAATGGGATGGATAGGATAGAGGTGGAGAGACTCTTCCCGCTCAAAAAAGACAGTAGGACTAGGGGGCACAGCCTCAAGATAAAGGGGGGGCGGTTTAGAACAGAGTTGAGGAGGAACTTCTTCACTCAAAGGGTGGTGAATCTCTGGAATTCTCTGCCCGTTGAAGTGGTGGAGGCTGCCTCGCTAAATATTTTTAAGATGCGGGTTGATGGGTTTTTGATAAGAGAGGGGATTAAGGGTTATGGGGAGAGGGCGGGAAAGTGGATCTTATTGAATGGCGGGGCAGGCTCGAAGGGCTAGATGGCCTACTCCTGCTCCTATTTCTTATGTTCTTATGTAAGATGTTCCATTGCTTTTTCTTGTTGCAACTGCTCCATCTGTAATTGAATCTTAGCCAATTCCAATGATTCTTCAGACTGTGTTCCTGTCCTGTGTAGATGCTGAGCTATCACTGAAGCTATCTCATCTTTCTACATCCTTTCAGGCAAAGTCAACTTCAGTTTATTTGCCAAAACCAAAAGCTTTGCTTTAAGCACCTTCTATAAACCACTGCAAGTCACCTCTTCCACACCCAAGAAAACTTCAGCCACTGAAAGAGGTATTTTCCCACAAGGCACTCCTGACTTAAACTAACTTAAAGTTTATTTATTAGTGTCACAAGTCAGACTTACATTAACACTGCAATGACGATACTGTGAAATTCCCCTAGTCGCCAAACTCTGGTGCCTGTTCGGGTCAATGCATGAGCAAGTCTTTCAGAATGTGGGAGGAAACTGGAGCACCCAGAGAAAACCCACATAGACCACAGGGAGAATGTGCAGATTCCACACAGTGACCCAAGCCGGGAATTGAACTTGGGTCTCTGGTGCTGTGAGGGAGCAGTGCTAACCACTGTGCCATCATGCTGCCCCAACTGAATGCTGCATTGGAGAAAGAAAAACACTAGGTTCCTCAACACCCACTGTCCAATTGCTTTTAATCCCATAGGAAAGCCCTCAGTTTTTGTTCGGGTACCAACCAGAAACCCCACAGGTATGTTATGAAGTCAGACTAGGCCCAATAATGTGGCATTAATGGGAAAATATGAGTTTTACTCCAGGTGTGATTCTACTGACAAGCTAGGAAGCTTTTATCAAAACTAACACAGTTTATTTAACAACACAATTTAACTTTAACAAGTGAATTAGCTTAACCTTTAACAATTGAACAATACTTTAACATGACAAGATCTACTTCTTAACTGCTAACCTATCTATATGAGTTCCAATCAAGCAAATTTTCCCTTATAGACTCCAACCCCATTTTAGAATTAGTCAACAAAAACAGGCTTATTTGTTTGCCATACATTAACAGTCCTTTTAGAAGTCCTGGAGAAAGAAGGACACAACTGTTTCTTCTAGCAGGTCCAGGCAGCAACTGCTTGTATTTTAAAAATGAAAATGAAGCAGATTTTCCCGCAAGCTAACCGCCTTCCATTAATCACATGACTCTGTCCTGTCAATCAACCTAATCAAAATTCACATGGCTCTGCGTATCTAGTCTAACAGCTCAGGAGAACCTAAATAAACAAAAGGTCCACTAACCCTATAAAGTAACACATTCTGAGCTAAAATCAATTATTACCCTCCATTCTTAGCATCTGCTGCAATGCTTACTAGTCAAATTGGCTCTTGTAACAAAATGTAGCCTCTTAAAATAACCCCACTTTAAACACAAGATTCAGCAAAAAAGCACAGTGTTATCAAACAAGATATTGGAATATGGATTCTGGGGCAGCATCAGGAGATATCAGAATACAGATACTGGGGCACAGTCAGGGGATGTCAGAGTCCAGATACTGGGGAAAGGCAGCATGACGATGGGGAGGCTCTTGAGGGAAAATTATTGGGGTTGGAAGTGCATCATGAATAAATGAGAGGAAAGGCAGTGTTTTGTATTTTAGGGAGTATCCTATCTTCACTATTTGAAGTATGAGGCTCCTTCATAAAAATTTTGCTGCTTAGCTTAACAGGCAATCAGAAATATCTCATAAATTTTCAAATCCTTTTCTAATTTGTCCTCACTCCTCCTCCCCTTTTATTTACTTAGAACATTTCATATTGTCAGGTCATGAGTACTTCATTACTAATGGATTACAGTGAAGGGCTGTCACTGTTATATAAGGTTAATGATGTGGAGATGGCAGTGTTGGACTGGGATAAGCAAAGTAAGAAGATGTGCTACCAACTTGGGCTACCAAATAAACCTGTTGGACTTTAATCTGGTGTTGTGAGACTTCTTGGTGTATATAAGGTTAATATAGTAAGCGATTGGTGCACAGCAAGATCCCACAAACAGGCAACAAGCTGGGTAATCAGAGATCCATTTCAGAAGTAAAAGTAGGAAATGCTGGAAATATACAGCATTGGGAAAGAGAGAGAGAGGCAGATGGACAAAACAAGAGAGACAGAAAGAGACATCACTTCTAACTCGCATTACATGCCTGAAGAATCGATAAGTACATGCTGCAAATGTGCTAGCCTATAAAAGCTTGACAGATGTTGTCTGATATTTGTGTATTTTCACAGCTTACTAGTTTTTTTTTGTCAGGTTTACAACATTTCCAATTTTTATTTAGCTGTGATCAGATGTTGTTTGATTGTTCAGTATTGGCCAGGACACCAGGGACTCTTCCAATCAGATCTTATACATCTATCTGAATGGATAGTTAGGCCTCAAGCCATGGTAAACACCTCATCCAAAAGGCAGCACCTCTGACACTGTAGTTCTCCTGACTGTGCTGAAGTGCCAGTTGAGTACAGTTCCTAGTCTGGCACTTGAACCCATGAATTCTTGACTCAAAGGCAAGAGACAGACTGACTGGAAGAAACTGGTGCACAGTGCATACAATGAAGCAACTCATTAACCACCATCAGGGTAACCGTCTACATCACTGAAACCCACACAGTGCCTAAAGCATCTCCTAGAGAGCCTGAGGACATTAGTTAAGTTAACATAACACAAGCCCTTCTCTGAGGGACCCTGAGGAAACTGCCATATGTAAAACAGTCTATTCTCTTCTTCCTCAGAAACAACTGGGACCAGCTTTAATTAAACAGGAGCTTCTGAATTAATCAGCCACACATTAAGGTGACTGCAAGCACTGGGTGAAAGGTTAAACTGCGCATTGTCAACATCCCAGATGGGGGACGGAGAGCAGAGACAAGGAGCTGAGTGAGTCAAAGGAAGCACTTCTTGGATCGTCAGTATAACAGCCGTATGTGAGAGACTCAAACACTCCTGGACTCATCAGTTAGAATGCTGCAAACTGCAACTCTGATAGAACATACTCCCGAAGACCAATGTTTTTATAACTGAGAAGTCTTGAAGATTTAGAAAGAGTTTTATAAGTGAAGATGCAAACGTGTTCTCACTTACACAGGGGGAGTTCAAAAATCTAGGGCCATAAATATAAGTTAGCCATCAATAAACCCAACAAGGAATTCAGGAGCCATATTTTTTTAATCCAGTAAGTGGTGAGAATATGCAATTTAATATTGCATGGAGTATTGAGGTGAATGATACAGATGCATTTAAGGGGAAGTTAGGTAAACACAAGAGGGAAAATGGAATAGAAGGAGATGATGGTGAAGGGGTGCGGTGAAGTAGGATGGAAGGAACAAAAACAGAAACATCTACGGAGAGAGAATAGAGCCAATGTTTTGAGTCAACTCAAAACATTGGCTCTATTTGCTCTCCGTAGATGCAGTCAGTCCTGCTGAGATTTTCCAGCATTTTCTGTTTTTGTTCCAGACTCCAGCATCTGCAGTAATTTGCCTTTATCTTCAGAGAGTTGTGTGGAGCATAAACTCTGGCACAGACCACTGGGCTGAGTGACTTGCTTCTTATACCCCTCTGTAATTCTACAAAAAGCTCAATGGGTAATACTTTCACCCCAGGGGGTCAGAGCGTTGCGAGCATTAAATCTTGTCTGATGAGTAGTGAGGGGGTGCTGCGTTGTCAAAGTTGCTGTTTTTCAGAGGAGGCATTAAACTGAGGCCCATTCTATTTGCTCAGGTTAATGAAAAAGATCACAAGGCAACAACTGAGCAGGACAATTCTCTGAAATGGCCTGGACCAATATTTGTCCCTTAGCCGACATCACTTAAAACTGATCATCATAATTGTTTGCAAGAACCTGCTGGATGAATTGGCTCCTGCATTTCTTATATTACATCATTTGATTCATTATTGTTACATATATTGGTATACAGTGAAAAGTATTGTTTCTTGCGCGCTATACAGACAAAACATACAGTTCATAGAGAAGAAAGGAGAGGATGCAGAATGTAGTGCTACAGTCATAGCTAGGGCGTAGAGAAAGATCAACGTTCTCGACACCCTATACAAGGAAGGTGCATTCAAAAGTCTGATTACAGCAGGGAAAAGTCGGTTGGTATGTGACCTTAGACTTTTGTATCTTTATCCCGACGGGAGAAGTGGGAAGAGAGAATGTCTGGGGTGCTTAATTATGCTGGCTGCTTTTCCGAGGCAGTGGAAAGTGTAGCCAGAGTCAATGGATGAGAGGCTGGTTTGCGTGATGGATTGGCCAAGACTATACTTCCAAACAGAACTTTAATGGCTGTACTGGCTTTGAGAATGAATAAGGTGCTATATAAATGCATGTATTTCCTTTTTGATGATGTACCTCACCAAGTGAGACCAACTAATTCCATGGAGGACAGCGGTCAAACTGGTTCCTTCCTGCTCTGCATGGCTCAGTTACTTGCCCATTAAACTATGGGGGGGTTTGGATGGGACTTTAGCTATCGTGCAGAGTAATTACACTGCCAAGTTAGTATGTCTTTGGTGCTTTGAGTGTCATAAGCAAACAACATTTTGCTGTGCATAAGTTATTCACTTAATGGAAATTGACTAACATTAAAACAAAATGAAGCAATATTAAAGGTGCTGATATCTTGTGCTGCAGGCAATCGTGAGTCATCAGCAATATTCTCACTTTAATGTCCTGAGCGAACCCACAGAGCAATCATCTTTCTGATCCTCATGGAGCAGTCGCATATAATTTGCACATTAATAGAACCGCAGCCCTCTGATTAATATAAAACATATCAATCATTGCTGCTGGGGGGATTGGGCCTTACACGTGAATATTCAATCTCAGCCGACACTCTGGGGAACCTCTGTGTCTGCGGAACAGCTTGCAGGTCACTGAACATTGGACTGAAGCTCCCATCGCTTCCCATTACCATCAAATCGAGCACAATGCCTGGGACAAAGCACTTGGTGACCTGGGGGGGTGGGGGAGGGTCAAAATCTTTAGCCCTGTTTAGACTACAGCTGTGAACGTCTGTTAGTGCCGCACTCTGTGTTGATGTACAGTGATACAGAGGTTGTTTACTCCGACTTTCATTGGAGATTTTCTCCTTTTTCTCTCAGTGCTGACCCTTGCTTGGCCTTTGGTTTAACAGACACCATTTGTGCTCCTTATACACCTTGCTCAAATGTCCATTCTTCCTTTATGGCCATAAACATTGCGGTCAACGTGTGGGAGGCTATTTGACTGCAAGAGGCATTGCATGAAAGCTGCTTTTACCTTACCAAAACAGCTCTCACACCTCAAGCCTTCAGGACCTGCGAGTCTGCCAAAGGGATGAGGTAACTATAGCACGAGCAAAGGGGGAAGCCGGGCGATGCTTTCAGGGTGAACATTTTGATGTTACTTTCCTGCAATTCAAATTACAGATACCTACCACACAGTACATAAAAATGCAACATTGCAGAGCGCTGGGCACCAATCAGCTGTCTGCCTTCTCAATGACAATGTCATGGGACATTGGGAAATGAAATAATCACATAAAAATATAAATAAGTTCATTGTTTTGAAAGGTTAAATGTTATCAGGAGATTCACCTCATGTTGTTACAAAGATTCAACCTAAACCTTCTGCTGTTCTGGGTAGACAGGAAGAATTTATCTCTGCTCTTGATTAGTCTGACAATTCCATGACCTGCAGTGGTTTCACTGAATCAGGATGGAGGTTAAATGTTAACAGCGTCAACAACTATGCACCAAGACAGAAAGTAATTTTACACAGCCCTGTGATATCTACATTATATATTGAAAAGATAGAGTTGCATTTACATGGCACCTTTCATGACCTCAGGATGTCCTAGAGTGTTTTACAGCTGGTGAAGTGCTTTTTGAAGCATAGTCACTGCTGAAATTATTATTTGAATGGGTGTAAATTGAGAGAGGTGGGTAGTCAGTGAGACTTGGTGTCCTTGGGCATCAGTCACTGAAATTAAGTGCACAGGTCCGGCAGGCAGTAAAAATGGCAAATGGTATCTTGGTCTTCATTTTGAGAGAATTTGAGTATAAGGATAGGGATGTTTTACTGCAACTGATGAGGCCACACCTGGAGTATTATATGCGGTTTAGTGTTGTTATTCTGAGGAAGGATGCCCTCACTATACAGGGAGTACAGCAAAGATTACCATGCTGATTTCTGGGATGACAGGTCTGTCATTTGAGGAGAGACTAAGTCGATTAGGAATTGGAGTTAAGAAGAGTGAGAGGTGATCTCATAGAAACTTATGGAGTTCTAACAGGATTAGATGGGGTGAATCCAGAAAGTATGCTCCCGATGGTGGAGGAGTCCAGAATAACGGGTCATAGTTTGAAGGGATGAACATCTTAGGACTGAGGCAAGGAGAAATTTCTTCACAGAGAGTGCTGAAACTGTGGATTTCACTACCACAGAACGTAGTTGAGGTCAAAACGTTGTGCAATTTCAAGAAAAAATTAGACATAGCTCTTGGGGCTAAAGCGTTCAAGGGATACTGCAGGGGGGTGGGGGTGAAATCAGAATATTGACAATGATTAGCCATAATCAAAATAAATGGCAGAACAGACTCCTGCTTTTTTTTAGTGTTCCTATGAAATATAGGAAAACACAACAGCTGAATGACACAGCAAGATCCCACAAGAAGCTTTGGGATGTGGGTAAAGAAATAAATAAATGTTGACTCAGGGTACTTCTCTGTTCTTCTTCAAAATAGTGCCGTGAGATTTTTACGTCCACCTTCATTGGCAGGCAGGGCCTTGGTTTAATGTTTTGCCTGAAAGTTAGCATCTCTGACAATGCAGCACTCCCTTAGAACTGGGAGTATCAGCCTTGATTGTATGTACTGGGCACTGTTTTATTTCTAAATGGAAGCTCCTTGCTCAACAGTTTCAATGAAGAGACCATCTGGATTATACCAAATCACCCATGGTCCACAGTTAGACAATTTACATTAAAGTCTGTGCTGACTCAAGGCAGTAAGGTCTGTCCAGTTGGACTGGTGTCATTCTGTTATTAGCAATCTATCCAATAGACTAATAATAATGGCACTGCTTATAGGGCAGCTTTAACAAGCTGATACTGATAAAAGATCCAAATTTAATCTGAGCCAAGTTAGTTGATTTCAGATTGATCAGTAGGTGACTACTCAAATAGCATTTGACAAGAGGTTTTCTGGCTAAGTACCTTCTTCCTTGCCAAATGGTACTGTTATGGTGGAAAGAGATTGGGTGAGAATTAGATTGGGCTTGCCTGTGATGCTTCTCTGGATCGATTAGCCTGCTAACACATGCAACCTGCCCAAGTATTAGAGAACTCTTAGTACTCATGGAACTGTACTTTGGTAGGAAGCAGGAGTTGGGGGGAGAAAGGGAAGCTGGAAGTCAGATATGGTTTGCTTTTCCTGTCTGTGCTTTCTCATTTTACACTTCACATTTGTTTCTCAAGTTCAGTATGTTACCTTTACATCAGAGGTCAAATGCAGGTGATCTGACCTCTGTGTATCCATGTAGCCACAAGATAACAGGAGCAAAAGGTTTAGTCATGGAGGTGAGACATTATTAATCATCACTGCTGATAATTACAGACCTAAATATACACTTTGGGGGAAGAACATCACAATAGCTTTTGTTGAACCTCATCAGAAAGATAAAAAAACCATTATCTGGGCAAACTTTTTTTTATTTATGGTAATGCCATCTATACACTGTACATTCAGTCACTGTGTCCATTGCAAACTGTGGTTTTGCATTGCTATTTCATACATATCTCATCAAGTCCTTTATTTTACAATATTATTGGTGAAAAGGATAAGGAGTGGAACAGTGAGGAGGGGCGAGGGGAAAAAGACAGACAGGTACACAGCGCAGTGGATAAATAAGCTCAGCAAGATCTTTGTTTAGGCAGTTATAAACAAGAAAGCATACATTAATTATTACATAAAAATATTCTAAAGAATGGAAATTAAGTTGCTTATTTTAGCAGCTAATGTATGAAAAAATCAAATATAAATATGCTGAAATGCATAGGTAACATGACCGTGAGTCCTGCTGGCTGATGTGAAAGAAAGCAGTAAAAAGTCCCAAGTATAGTGTCATTCAAGATCAAATAAAAATTATTCATGTTTAAAAAAAATTATTTCAACGAGTAAAAATCTGATTTTCTTTTTTTTAGAAAAAGCAGCCTTTTAGGATGGGAGCAAAATTATTAGAGAGAGACTTTGCAAACAGCAATAAAAAGGCAAGGGTTGAGGTGAATGGTAGGGGCAGGATAGAGGAGGAACCCATTTTGTAGGGACTCCTAATAAGCAATTACTGACTGCAGTAATTCAAGCAATAACACAATCAATTAACAGGACAACTATGACGTATTAAAGGGAGGAAAGAAAAGTTGAACACAATATACACTTATAATACATAGCATAAAATGAAAACAAGTATTTACAAAGTTTTTTTTGTACATTGGCTAGCTTGTAGTGAAGCAGTTTAAAATGATTACTGGGTTTTTATGCCAATAGGTCCCCTTGAATAGAAGGCTCAAGGCTTTTATTCAAAGCGTGAGTTTATATTTGATTTCCATTTTAAATAAAAATCCCTTGTAACCATATGGAAATAACTGGCATCAGTTGACCAAACAATAGCCAATGGGAATAGCAGAGTCAAAACGGAGACTGCACCATATAATGATAAGATTATTGTATTACTGTGCTGTAAGGATTAAAATACTGCTTTATGTGTTATGTATACATTATTTAAAAAATGACAATCCACGCACGCCACACACAAAGAACTAACCGGTATAAAAAAAATAAAAAACTACATTAACATAAAAATATGAAAAACACTATATTTTGCTGTTATTATTGTTGCAATCAACTCTTTTCTGCACTTTTCTCTCCTTTGCATGCAAAAATCTACAAGATTCAACTAAAAACTATTTGAACAAAAAAAACTTATTTTTTCATCAAGTAACTCTGGACATTATTGGTGCAAAAACCCAGCTGTAGTTAGCTGCCCCTCAGGTATAAAGCATTATTGCTGAAGAATGTTTTCATTTAAAAAACTTTTACCCTGACTTTTTTTTTTGCTTTTTTTTTCCCACAATTTATTTGAAACTCTAAAGTAATGTGAATCGTCACGACTGACTGAACAATAAGCGGCTTACAAAAGAACACAGAACAAAAAGACAATTCTTCTGCCAGGAGAGTTAGTAACTACTAATGTACCGCTTCTCCTTTTTTGCATTACCGTATCAAACAAGAAAAAGTCAATAAAACAGACTGCATGGGACACCAGGAAAGGAGAGATAATGACATATAAGGCTGATTTTTTTTTTGTTGCATATTATATAAACATAAAACCCCTTAAATATACAAGTTTTAATGCCCGTTAAAGAGTACTGTATGGTAGAAATATTGAACTCCATGCATATGAAAGATATTGAGTCTTCTCATTTAAGAAAAAACAGATAAAGCAGAAATATTCCACATAATTGCATAAATATGATTATGCTCCATTTGCATTGCACTCATAATGGGGGAATTCTTTTTGTATTAAAATTTTGAATTCACAAAAGTGAAGCTGGTTCCCATGAAGTATTGGGATTGTCACAATCCAGGGTTACACCCTTACAAAAGTTTACAATGTTCATTCCATTTCTTCCAGATTTTGGTTTTACATTGTACACAACTCGAGCGGCCCTGACAACTCTTCCAATTGATAGCTTTCATTTGTACCGAAATTCTAGAGATCCGCCTCATAAATCTCAAAGTAACATTGGTTATTATACTGGATTCATGCAGAATATCTTAAAACGTTTTAAATTTTTTTATTCATTCCATGTGATAAATATTTTTTTTTTAACCTTATTAATGAAACACAGCAGCGGGTGTCTTTTAAGTATTAAGAGAGAAAAACATATGAATGTAGTTTATATCATTAGAGAATTACATTAACATCAGATTACTAAATCTTATTGGGTCCTATGTGGGATTTGTAGAAAATGCAGCAGGTACAGAAAATATATTTGTAATATTTTTGTCACCATCATTCCCACCACTCCTGTATATCCCCCACACATTTCACAACTGTTTTGGCTGCCAAAATTCTCAGTGGTCAAGCCAAGATGGGTAGCTCAGTACCACAGAATAGCAACAAGCAGGCTCCGCTTCATACTGTGATTCCTGATTGTGATCGAGTTACCCAGGGTGGAGATGGTGGCTCACAAAAATCAGAGCATGAGCTAAGGCTGTATGCCTTGGCGACGGTGACACAGATGACATTACTGTTTTGCTGCGAAGATAACGTAGCACAGTTTAGTCAGGAGAATGGTTATAATAAGGAAAAGCTCTTGAATTTGCGAACAGCGAAGGGGAAACCAAAAAATAATGCAGCTAACAACAAAAAAAATTAAAGTTCTTGCTGGCTTTAAGATGGAATACCTCATATCTGTTTGGTAATAAAGCTGGGTGCCTGAATGTAGGACTGAAACAGTTCATGCAGCTGAAGCAAGGAATAGCAAAGGGTAAAGAAAATACAGAAAAGTTTCCCCTTGCAACCATAAGAAAGTGAACTAAAATACAACAAATTCTTAGCAGTAAGGATGTAACTAATGAATTCAAATTTGTTCTGTGCAGAAGTTATCCATGTGAATTTAGCCCTATCACAGCTTGCTTAACAAAAGTGATGTGTGCTCAGGTAATAAAGCAAGTAGATCTTTCAGGGAGCACCATGTGTATCTTACTAGCAAGGTACCCAATTGATCCTGTACTCTGCAAATGTTAGTTCAGCAAACAGAATGAATCGCTGAATAGCACGAAAGGAAAAAAAAAATAACATTTAAAAAAAACAACAGAATTGAAAAAAAATACAATAATACCAATGGACAAATGAGCACTGTAAATACTGTGAACAGAGTAAAGCAGCTACTAAAAAAAGCTGCTTTTATTAAATTTATTGGTTGCAAAAGCATATATTTTGGAATGGTGTCCCAATCATAATGATTAATTTTGTTGTTGCATGTAATTTCTTAACAATTGTCCCAGCTTTTTTTTGTGATATTGCTCTCTTCCTCCATCCATTTTCTTCTTTTAACTGAAGTGCACTGGAACTAGAATCGCATTCTGAACACATCCATTTATCACTTCTCTCAAACAAAAACAAAAATATTCAAGTCTTTCTGCAGAATGCTCCGTCACTGTTAAGGCCAAGCAAGTTTTAACATCCCCACCAGCTGAAAATAATCCAACTAAACATGGGGGTCGGGTGGGTGAAGGAAATGAAAATGTCTTTTGAAAGTCTCCACGTGCCATTTTTTCTCTTGTTTGAAGGAAGGGGCTTGTAGTAACGTTGTTTCATGGCTTCTCGTTTGACTCATGGTGAAGTTCTCTAATTCAAGAGAAGACGGAAAGTACTGGGGGGGGGTGGGGGGGGGGTGGGGGGGGTTGCCATCACAGCCTACACAACAGACAATCCTGGGGAAACCGCATGAGAAATATCAAGGGAGAAGTAAAAGTTTCATAACAACTGCATTTAATTCAAACTTGGTTTAAAGTCATCTTCTGTTTCCAAAAACAGTTTTTTTTTGTTTCTATACTTCAATAGCTTATTACAAAAGTAGAGTAGAATTTGAAGAGTTCTGTAAATTAACCAGAGAAAGTACTGTTACTCCTCCCCAACCCTTTTTTGTTCCTCCTCCCTTTTCGTTTATTTGGTACTATGATCAACAGTTGTACAGGAATCCTGTACGCCGTATGATGTGCTGTAGAGAAAAAAAATTCCTTGGTGCTGTCACTAACTGCAGTAAAGAATCTCAGGAACGGCTTAGTATTCAAAGGCTGGCAGGCGCACATTGTCTGTGCTGTGCTGTGTCACTTAGGGGAGTTTCAGTGCATGTCTGAAGTAACATTCTTTCTCCGAAAACAGTCACCTCTAGTATCCTCTGTGTGTATGTATGAATATGCACACATACATTCACACACAAGCACTCAGTTTATGTATCTTCGTTTAAATTTCACTGTCTTTTGAAACCACTTTGCTGGTAGTGGAGTTGCTTGGTTTCAGCCAGAGTTGTTCCTGAAGCTCTTTTACCATTTTTTCCAAGTGTTCCCTTGCCTCTCGCTCCCGAAGGAGGTCTGCACGCAGCTGTTCCCGATCCGCCTCAGCATGTTGTAACTTGACCTGCAACTCTTCGATCTGAAAAATACAAGTGAAATTAAATAAAATAAACCTGCTGATTCTGTATAAATTGTACGCATTTCATTTAATGATGAACTATTATGTCAGCAAAAGGTGCATGATGGAAAGTTCACTGTGTGAGTGGAGATATACTGACAGAGGCACAATATTGTTATTTTATGGGATTGACATTAAGAAATTGACTACAACTTAAGGGATAATTATCATTAAAGTGTAACAGATCAAAAAGAATGCAAGTTTATCATGAACATGGTATAGAATAGTATACAGACCTATCATCTGTCCTAATTAGTCCACTTCCTCTTACAGCATTATTAAGCTAATACTTAGTTACATAGGCAACTTTCAGTTGAGCCAAGCAACATTCCTTTGGTAATGGCAAGGAGCTCTGGTGGTAACTCAGTGATAATGTCACAATTAAGGAAGGATATGCCTGGTATACAGTTTGATACCTGGTGGCCTGAATGGCTTAATCTTGTTCCAACATTCCAACCAAGTGACAGTTCAACTGTTGGGAAAATCACCTGTGTGGTGCTTTGGGGAAAGCTGTAAAAATGTGGTGCTGTGTTGTTTGGTTCCAACCCTAGAACTCTCAGTGTTCTAACAGAATGGTTTTTGTGAAAAATAATGCCAGTATTTGCAACAGAGAATGAACTTTGTTATAATTTGATGAACAGTCACATTATCACAGAGCAGGTGAATAGGGTAGTTAAGAAGGCACATGGGACACTTGCTTTTATCAGTCGTGGCATAGAATATTAGCAAGGAGGTAATGTTGGAGCGGTACAGAACACGGGTTAGGCCATAGTTGGAGAATTGTGTGCAGTTCTGGTCACCTCACTATAGGAAGGATACGATTGCACTAGAGGAGGTACAGAGGAGATTCACCAAATGTTCCCTGGGATGGAGCAATTGAGCTACAAGAAAAGACTGGATAAGCTTGGATTGTTTTCTTCAGAGCAGAGAAAGCTGAGTGGGGACAGATTGAGGTGTATAAGATGTCAGGAGTTCTTCCCCTTCGTTGAGCGGTCAATCACAAGGGGACATAGTTTTAGGGCAAGGGGCAAGAGATTCAGAGGACATTTGAGGAAAACAAAATTCACTCAGAGGGTGTTGGGAATCTGGAATGCATTGCCTGGGAAAGTAATGAAGACTGGAAAACTTACAACCATTAAAAGGTGTTTGGAGGAGCACTTGAAACATCAAAACATTCAAAGGTATGAGACAAGTGCTGGAAAATGGGATTGGTGCAACTTCAGTCGCAATTTTTGTTGGTGCAGACTCAATGGGCTGAAGGGCCTTTTCTGCACTGTACGATTCTATTACTCTATGACTATCACAGGGCTATAATATGATGTCGATATATACTCCAAGTTATGGTAAGGAAGAGAACACAAATACAAGAGTGTTCCCTATTAACATTTAGTCACCTGTTTCACCCTTCTGCATCTAGACACATTAACTAGGTGTACACAAATTCCATTAATTTTTAAATTTTCAAAGTTGGTGATACTTTTGTGGCCATATTGTTGAATAGGAAAACATTTTAGACATAGAACATAGAACCCTACAGTGCAGAAACAGGCCGTTCGGCCCATTGAGTCTGCACCGACCACAATCCCACCCAGGCCCTATCCCCATATCCCTACACATTTACCTGCTAATCCCTATAACCTACACATCCCAGGACACTAAGGGGCAATTTTAGCATGGCCAATCAACCTAACCCACACATCTTTGAACTGTGGGAGGAAACTGGAGCACCTGGAGGAAACCCACACAGACACGAGGAGAATGTGCAAACTCCACACAGACAGCGACGCGAGCCACGAATCAAACCCAGGTCCCTGGAGCTGTGAAGCAGCAGTGCTAACCACTGTGCTACCGTGCCATTCCAGAACTGTAAAACTCCAAGAACTGTAAAACCTTCGACTATGGAAGTTTCTTACCTTAAGTTTCAAAGATTAAACAACTTTGGGAACAACTTTCTTGTAACAAAAAACTAAACTTTTCCCACAGAAGAGCATTAAGTGCAAGTAACAGAGTCAGCAGTATTTTTTGATGGCGTACTGTAAGTTATGACACACCAATTAATTACATCTTGGTTATCACTGGTAGCTAATGCAGATATTAAAAGCCTTTGGACTCTTGTTAGCCATTTCCCTCTCCCCACCTGCTATGTTTAGCATGGTCTTTTTCCCGCAAGATAATTGATGTGTCTGTGAGGGTATAATTGGCTTGCAACTGAGGATACTAGTACAATATAACAAACAGTCCTTGGCTCAGCTGTAACTCCAGATCAGACCTGTGCCTTAATACTTTAGCACTGCTAGTTTGACAATTAAATCTTAATTAGAAGAGACGGCAGCCAATATAATGTGTGGAAGAAATAGGTGAAAATGGTAATGTGAATAGATGGCAAAAACGCTTAAGGGTTGCTGGCAGGTGTAGTTAATGTCAATGGTGCCGTCATGGGGCTATTATCATACCTCCCTTCTAATTTTGCTTTATTATTTTGCCTTTTTTTGTTAAGAGCACAAACCATTACCCATCCAAAAGGGAGAACAGCAGGCTGCCACTGCTCTATGACCAGCTGTTAGGAAGTGTGCCAAAGTGAGTAGCCAACCCATCCTCCTCTCCTCTCCCGATGGGATTAACAACACCTCCTGACCATGACTGAAAACTCATTCTGCAGCATCTTCCAATCCAACAAAGAAATAACATCTGTGAACCATAAATAAACTAAAACAAAATAAATACTTGCAATAGATGAACATTTTCCTTTCAACATGACATTAACACAGCTTGTGAAACTGCAGGCCATGGAACTGAATGAAGAAGGGTTCCACAGCTGAGCCTGATCCTCTCCTCACTATACCTCCAGAGTCACATATATTTTCAGAAGGGGCCAGTGGACAGCAGTCAGGGCAGAAACTCAGCAGTATTGTACTGAGACCAAATGTCACAGGCCAGCCAGTGACGTAGATGAGATCAGCTAAAACAATACAGATCAGGGATTTAACCTGGAGCCTTCCTGGTTTATGCGGTTCAGTTTCTGTGTTTTAAAACAGCAAAACTGACAACAGAGCAGTAACATCTTGATTCTGAACTAATTCTGCTCTAGATTTTCTGTGACTATTGTGTCAATGCCTGCAGGTAATGCATACAGCTGTGGGTAGATACGTAATGCAAGCAGCTACAGCATCATACACAATTCTACTATCCACATTCCCAAGCATCCAACAATATTTTTGCAGAATATAATCTAGATATTTGTTGAATATATTTAAATCTCAATGAAGTTTCAAATCAGATTCAGGAGGGTGAGTTTAAATCTGGTTCCAGAGCTGAGCACATAATCTTGGTGCCCAATTTCCACTATCCACCAGGGGAATGTTCTTCATTAAAGGATGTTGAAAGTTCCATCTTAGCACAATAACCACCTTGAAAATGATCTATGGCAAGCAAAATGTAACACAAAACAGCTCCACTAAGAAAAGGGTGGCCTCGTGTTTCTATTCTAATTAGTTTCATGTGCCTTTGATGTGGTTCCTGAACAAGGAATGCACACTTAGAGGTACACCAAGTTATTCAGTTTCAAAGCATTGTTTCACAAACCAAAGCTCGTGATAATGTGGCATCTGAAGGAGAATTTTCACTCACTTCACTAATAGTATTTTATTTTGTTCACGTTTCTTTACCTAATCCTTTCCATTCACTTTTCTTTGAGTGTTGTGTATGAAAGATACTGTAAACACTGCGGTATCGAACACAGCTGGATTGCAGACAATGTCATCCATTTCCCTCAGCCAGGAATGTACTTTGGGTGACACCCATGTTGCAGTTCCTATTCAATTTGTTTAGTCTCACACTTGCCCTCTGCAACTTCCTGTGAAGCTGAAATGGAAATCTGCATCATTTCCTCTTCCCTCATTTGATTGAACCTGCGCTACTTTCCCCATTCCCAACACTTTTGGAAGTGAATTGGCTGAGGAATATTTAATGGTTTTACAATCTTAACCCCATCACACCTGATTTTATAGCTACATATCCTATTTTACTCATAGCTTGTATTAAAATGTATTTTGATTCTCTATGGGAACTGTGAAATTGGGCAGTGCTGTGTACTTCCACAGTACAACTTTTTTAACTTGTTGATGCAACATGCTGCATCAATGTCCTACATCCAACAGCAGAATTGAATCCAGTGTTCAATTGAGTTGCTGGTCCAAGCTATTAGAGGAGGCATCGAGTTAGGGGGAGTGTCTTCCCCACTGAAGGCAGGGAGGGACAGGGATTTTTTAAACCAGATAACGAGGCACCTTGCATTGCTTAGCTGGTAAAGTGAAAATACAACCAAGATATGAAAATCTCTATCTTCTCTTCCCTCCACCCCACCCCACCCCAACACCAATTCCTATGGGGCCTCTTGGTTCACCATTGCAGCTGACCAGGTTCTTGAGGCCCTGCTTTGGGAAAGGCATTGATGTCCATAACTTGTCAGCCATGTTCACAAGAGCTCCAAAGCAGAGTCTGGTTTTGGCCTGTTGGCATTGGTTTTGGGTATGTGTTTGAATTCTGCTGCCCAATGCACACCAGACACAGACAGAGGCGGAATTTCTCCAGCTGGTGGTCTAGCTCAGGTTTGAAGAAAGCTATTTGGAAAAGGTTCTGGAAGGTGCTGGTCGAATAGTGTCAGTTGAAATTGGGGGAAGGGGCGACGGCCTGGAAGTGGGAAAGGAGGAAAACCAGAAAGCACACGAACACTTACACCCCCTAGCTAATATCGATACTGCACACAAACTCAGAATCAAGAGGGTTGATTCTTAAGTTGACGTTGACACAATACCCTGTGCTCAACAGATCTGAGTTGACCTTATCAGGGTTCGTCTGAAGTATCGAGACAGTGGTTTTCCTGTTCTCATAACTTTTAGTTTGTCAGCAAAAACGTATTAGGACATAGTAATGACACAATCGTGATCAATCTACCATGATTACCTGCGCTGAATATTTGATCCTCAGTCGCCCAGCCTCACAACCTTTGTCACAGACCCGGATTTGTTTTGCTTGTTCTAGTTCTCGTTTTAGCCTTATCCGTGACTCGTTCGCCTCCTTCATCTTCTTCTCACTCTCTGCTCGAAGACGCTCTATCTCTTTCCTTAAGTTACGTTTGGCCTCTGTAGCTTCACGCAGTTTCTCTTTCTTAGCAACACGAAGAAATTCAAGTTCCTACAAAAAATGTACAGAACTCAATTAAATTGTGTTATACCGGAAAATTAGCCTTGCACACTAATGCACAAGAAAAATATTGCAGATGCTGTAAATCTGAACTAAAAACAGAAAATGCTGGAAATAGTCAGCAGGTCAGGTAGCATTGATGGAGATAAAAACAGAGTTAATGTCTCAGGCCTGTGACTTTTTATTTTGGTTTTTTTTGCAAATTAATGTTTAGGTAAGAAATTCATATTCCAAAGGATGGAGGATCTCTATGTATTAATTGACTAATTTCTTAGGTTGAAATAGTGTGAACACCAACACAAAGATCCTTTCTTCTCATGTCAATCACTATAATGTCATGTTTCAGATGACTAATTATTTTTTCAAGAGTCTAGAGTTGAGAGCCATTATACTAGAATTGTTACTGTCCTCAAAAGGTGCTGTAATGTTGATGAGTTTTCAAGCAGCGCTTAAGTGGCTACCTGAGAGCTTCAAATGCAACCCTCTGTTTTATCCTGCTGTGTTCTGTTTGTTGTTCATTGGAGAACCAATACAGAAAGGCAGCAGTTCCCAACCAGACAAATTGTATTCTTGAATCCTACAAAATCTTAGTTCTTGACTACTTCATATGTCATGTAACTGTTGCTGATATAACGGAGCCCAAAATGGAAATAATAAGATTTTCATCTATTTGTAATTACAGTGGTCACTGTGTGGTTGCATTTCAGTTATGGAAGTGGGAATCATCATTTCAATCATCTGAATGTTGCCCATCAATTGGTATTAAAAAAACCCTCTCTGTTTCTTAGCTATAAGAAATTAGAGAAATTTCCTGAAAGCAATGCTCTTTCCATCCCCTCAGCCAGTGGCCATGGAAAATTATTTTTTGTTAATATCACTTCCTGTACAAGACATTATAGGCTCGAGAACGGGTCTGCCCAAGACAAGTGTTTAATATCATACAGCATTGTAGTTCCAGTAAACAATCAAACCATTATAAAGTCCAGTGCAGTACACTGAATACATCAATCAGTGAATGCTGTGATACTTCTGGGGGCATTATGGACACTAACAGCAAGATAAACATTAACAGTGCAAACACTTACATTTCTTGACTGTAGTTGAAATGAACAGTTCAGTCTGCACATACAACCCAATATATGCCTGTTTGCTCAATGGCGTCAAGCTACCTCAGCAGCCATTGGGGAAGGTGAGATAGCCTGAACAAAATCGCAATTAATTATATGAAATTATATTTTTTGTTGTGTGAACTGTTGTTGCAGGAATTCTCCAATATAAGCAAGACCTCAAGGCAATATTAGCAATTTGCAAAATAAATATTGTATCAGAGACTATTTTAAAGCATGTCTAAATGATTGTTTAGCTGTACAAATACTGCATTCTGAACCACACTGGTGCTTCAGGTACTGTATTATCATTCGGACTGCACCTTGCCAAAACTCCATTTGAATAATATCATAACTATACAGCAGGGTACAAGAGCCCAGATTAGATTATTTGGAAAGTAAAGAAAACACTTGCCTGATGTATGTTTGTATGTCATGAAAATACATATTTGCAGTGAAGACATAATAGGTTAACTCAATCATACTACAAATGCAGAGGTACATTCTGTAGATTCTTGCTGAACTTTAATATTTCAAACAAACTGGAATTCTTTGAGAGAATGTTCAGGTAATAAGTGTTGGCTTGTTACTCGTTCATGGGAATGCAGTCTCTGTTGATTATGATGATCAAAAATTTACAATGGCAAATCTGAAATTGCCAGAAATTGAAGGACTATGTCAGGAGGACTAACACATGAAACTATACTCAATCAATACTGCATACGCACACAGCACTATTTAATTTCTTAGCCAGATGTTAATCTACACAAGGACAGTTAGTATAGATTCACCATCTTCGCCATTTGCCTATATTTATTCCAAGTTCAAGATATTGTATAAAAATGTTTCCTTCTTACCTGCTGTAGACTGCGCTTGGCTTGCAAAGCAGCATTCAGTTTTTCCTCTTGCTTTACTCGCATCTTAATGATTTCATGTAAGAATTTCTCCTTGGCTTCCTTGGTATCAATTCCATTGTCCAAGGCTTGCCTCAAGTGTTCTAGCTCCACTTCTAATCCACTGTTGTGTGTATCTGTGTGGCTTGGAGTCTCAAATACACCACTAGATGCAACTTGCACTCCAGGTGAGCTCAGGTCTTTTGCCGATGAGCCAGATGAAGTGAAGGAAGGAGAAGAAAGTGAAGATAATGATGATGTGACTGTAGGAAGGAAAATACATTTGCATTATAATACATACTTATAAATACAGAGCTTACTTGTTGTTGTGAACTCTTTAGGACTTTATTGTGCAGCCACACTAAATCAACTTTAAATTGATTTCCCGCCCCACAGTTGTCTTTCGTCAAGCGAATTATTTTGCTTCCCTTCCCTTCTCCTGAAACTTTTAATCTATTCTGGGATACAGTTCAGTGGGTGCTAACCATCCTCTGGTACCTTGATCATGTGGCCACTTCTCATGTGGTAGTCTAAACAATTAGTGGAGGCATCAGAACTGAAGGTTAAACCTGCCTTCATAAAATGTCCATACATATGCACTTTCTGTCCAAGTTATTCAGCAGCTATTTCATGCGAGAACTCTGGCTGAATTTTCCACAGCCTACTCCCATGCAACCGATAGCCACTTAAGTGCTGCTGCCCCAGTCGAGCTCAGGTAGCACAATTTAAATCTGCCCAGTAAGGTTTGGATTTGGGGATCACCTCCACATTTAGAAACATAGAAGATAGAAGCAAGAGGAGGCCATTTGGCTCTTTGAGCTTGCTCCATTTATTACGATCATGGATGATCATCCAACTTAATAGCCTAATCCTGCTTTTTCCCATAACCTTTGATTCCATTCGCCCCCAAGTGCTATATCCAGCCATCTCTTCAACACATTTTTGTTGTCGGATGACCAAGTCACATAACTTAATTTTTCTCCTTTGATCCGAGATGCCTTGACTCTGAAGTTAAACTGTGGCATACTTATCTGGAATTTCCCTCTCTTATTTTAACAGGAAGTTAATTGCTCACCGTAAGTGCATTTCCACTGATAGCAGACAGCAAGTTTGATTATACATTAGTTTCCCATGATATATCAGCCAAGCCCTTTGTTTTTACAGGTGGCTCCATTTTAGGCCTTGGAATTAAAAAATTTTCTAAATTTGTGGTGATACTAATTTGGGGAGTATAGTTAATACTGAGGAGGACTGCAGTGAATTACAGCAGTCATTCATAATGTTGCAGAATGGGCAAATAATTGACAAATAAAATTCAACACACATAAATGTGAGATGTTACATTTTGGTAGGAAGAATAAAGATGTGACATTACTTGGAAAGTCCAAATCCAAGTGGGACAGAAGAACAAAGGGACCTGGAGTACATATACATCAATCGCTAAAATTGTGCCATTGTTTAGCAAGAGCATTAAAAAAAAGCAAATCAAGTACTAGGTTTTGTTTTTAAAGGAATATAATTGAAAAATTGAGATGTTAAATCTGTACCAAACCTTGGTCAAATCATTTAAGAGTACTGCCTGCAGTTCTGGTCGCCATTGTATAAACATGGCACAAAGGCACTGGAAGAGACGCAGAGAAGATTTGCAAGGATGTATGGGTGTATGTATTTCAGGAAAGAATTGATAGGCTGTATGTCTTTTCTCTTGAAAAAAAGGGTGACATAATTGAGGTTTTTTTGAAATTATGAAAAGGTTTTGACAAAATGGAGAGAGAGAACATGACAGCTCAGAGACTATCTCTGTTGCTGTGCGGACACATGGATTTGGGCCTGTGTCTGTGGGAGTTTGCACGTTCTCCCCGTGGTTGCGTGGGTTTCCTCCGGGTGCTCCGGTTTCCTCCCACATCCCCCAAAGATGTGCTTTTAGGCTGATTGATTGGGTACTAAAATTGTCCCTAAATTGGACCTCCCTGATCCTCGCACGTTAGGCGTAGACTAAAATCATGAATAGGTCACTGAGATAGTAGGACGGCGGGGCGGGCTCGTTGGGCTGAAGGGCCTGTTTCCCGTGCTGTGTTGTTCTTTGTTCTTTGTTCTTTGTTTAGAACATTTTCTCCTCTGGGAAAAAGCACAACTAGAGGATAGTCACTAAGATATCCAAAAACTAATTCAGAAGAAACTTCTTTACCTGAAGACTGAAACTTGCTACTACAGGGAGTGGTTGAAAGGATTAGATATATTTAAGGGGAAGCTAGATAGCATTTATGGGAGAAAGGAATATATGGTTATGATGGCAGATTTAGATGATAAAAATGGGAGGAGGCTTGAGTGGAGCATAAACATCAGTATGGGCAAGTTGGGCTGAATGGCCTGTTTCTGTACTACATATCCTATGCAATTCTTCAAAAGAACTTTCTTGTGCTGGCATGTCTGGAGAAGCATTAACTGGAAGTAAAGCATGTAATCCAATCACCTTAATGTATGACTCAAGTGCTGAGTTGAGAGGGGTCTGGAAACAAGCCATTCATCTGCCCTTTCAATGGGGATGATGTAGGGTGGGGGTTTGAATTTAAGATATCTGTGTGAATTAAACTTACATCCTTCTCTGCTCTCAACTTCCACTTCAGCATCGGAATCTTTGTCTTCAGAAGGAAACACTGCAGCAAGTGGAGCAGCTGTTTCCTGCTCTAGCTGTAATTCTGTAGTTGCCCTCCTTTTCCGAGGTCTGTTAAGTTCACTTGGAGTTGTGATGTTCTGCGAGACTGCAGTGGCTGATGGTGACTGTCGGCCATTCCTCTGTTGAGGCAGTGGTGTCAGAGCTACATTTGGTGCCACTGAACCTTCGTAACTTTTGTATGCATAGAAACTATGGAGAGTGTAAAAACAAAGCCATTTTTTAATCTCAAAAGATTATGATAATAATACATCTGTTCTCAACATTAAAATAAAAATCTTGTCTTTTATTCTGCCTCGTGAATTTTCTTTGTCTTTCATGTTAATAAGGCTTATGGGCTGGATTTTTGCTCTGTGGTTGGGACCCACAAGTCAGGATTATTTCCAGGTAATGACTCTGCAAGGCATTGGTGTGACATGCATGTCCTGATATTTGATTGAAAGGCCAATTAATGGCCAGAAGGCAGCTCACCATTCAATTAAGGGTGGAGGGAAGAAGAGAGACAAGGTTCTAAATGCCACAGGGCCAATAGAAAGCCTTCCAGCACTGAAGGAGTTGCAGACTGCGATTGCAGCTAAGGGAGAGAGGGGGCACCTCAAGATGGAAGCAGCCTCTTAGTGCTTATAAAATCTTGCAACTTAAAAGTGGTCACATCGGCCAGAATGTCCTCGTGGAGGGGGCACACGCCACACGACAACCTGCAGCCATTTTGATATCAGTTGCTGGGGGCTGGGGAGAATGTCTGAATAGTGGAATGGAGCACTGGCCCGGCCAGGAGGCTGTCTTCTTTCTCTGGCTGTATTTGACCCACTGCAGGGGCCCATCTGCCAAATGGAAAATTCCAGTCGGCATGAGAGCAAGGCCTTAATAAAACTCTTAACTGGATCAAGTGGCTACCCTCTGCTTGCAGGTGGAGAGCCATCCCACCCCAATCCATCCTCCATCATGCCAACCAGTGATGCGAGATTCTGGGCACACATGCTTCTAGCCCTGCTTCTGCAGCCAACTGAAAATTCTTAACGCTGCTGGTAAAATAGCAGGGGCATTGCTTCTCCCTAAAATGGGTTCCTTTGGCTCCTTGTATGTGTTCTATAAGATTCTAATAAGCACCAAGACAATAACAACTTGCATTTATACAGCACTCAACTGGGGAAAATTGCTCCAAGATGCTTTACAGTAGCGTTATCAAATAAAATTTGACACTGATCCACATATGATGTTAGAACAGATGAGTAAAAATTTTGTTAAATTTTTATGGGCCATCTTACAGGAGGACAGAACGTAGCAAGATGAAGAGGCTTGGGGAGGATATTCCAGAAGTTAAGATCTGGGGTAGTCAAAGGAATGGCTGCCAATGGTGGAACAAGGAAAATGAGGAACTCACGAGGGAAGAATTGGAATGATCTTGAAGGTTACGTAGCTGGAGTAAGCTAGAGAGATAGGAAAGGGCGAGGCCTGGGGTAAGTTGCGTTGTGGGCAGCAGAGTTTTGGATGAGTTCAGGTTTACCAAGGGTGCAAGATGGAAGATTGGCCAGAATAGAATTGGAATGGTCAAGTCTATAGACAACAAAGATTGCAGTAGAAGATGCAGAGGGTGCCATAAACGGAGCCTACAATTTTGGAATAATAAGCCACAATGATGATCTGGTCAGGCTATTGGAAGTCAGCTCCCAATTAATTCTCTTTCCCCTTTCTCAAGGGCCCACATGGAGAAAGATATTCTCTTGCACTCCTGCATTACAACGTCACTACATTTCAAAAGTAAATCATTGGCTGTAAACCATTTTGAAACATTGGGTGGCTGTGGTAGATTCTATAGAAAAGCAGGTCTTTTTCTCCCCCAAGAGTAGGATGAAATATTTTCCATTTGGTCCCTGCAGGAACAGCCATGTCCATGTCTGGAACCTGATTTCCTAATGATTGAACTGTGCCACAGTTCCTTTCCCAAATCAACAGCGTAAGTATCCCACCTCCGGACACTACTAAGGGAGGGTGGAGGCTGCCCCATCCATTCAGCAAAACAAGAATTTCTAATTAAAGGGACCACAGCATGGTATAAGCCTGTGCCAAAAGTTAGATTTTTGAGCCTGCAACAACTAAGGGAATGAAGAAAAAAGCTGGAAAACTGAAAGTGAATGATCTGCTAGACAGGTAAACAGCCTTCCAAGAAGTTGGCAATCACATATCAAGCAGCGAAGGCACTCTCCGAAAGAAAAAATGTTTTGGACAGAAGTCCCTCATCAGCCAAGGCTGGAGCTCTTCAGTGTAACTGACTGAAACCATCACAGTTTGTCACAGCTTTTCCCACTGTGGATGTGTCTTGGTAAACTTGGCGAGGTGCAGACACATCACAGAAGCCATGAGCTATTGAGAAAGAGGAGATTCATGGTTAAAGAGGCTTATATTGATTTTTAAATCAGGTCAACTACTTTCCTGCCATACCTCCAGGGTTCCCCATAGGCTTCAATATTCACCCTGAGGATAAGAGGAAGCTGATCCTAACCCAGAAACATTTTCCAAGACTTCCCAACTCACAGACACACACTGAAGCTGCCTCCACCTAGCTGAGAAATTCCACATGAGATATTCTGCACTGAGATTTAATCTGGGTCTTCTAGTTATATGTCTATTGGTTTTTAGTGTTGTGGGCCCCAGCACTCTGTCAGTTCATTTTAAAAAAATACATTAACAGCCTCAATTTCCATTATCACACAAGGAAATATTTAATTTACTTGCCATTTAAAGGAATTGTTAAAGAATAGATTCCTGACAAGTTTTGCTATCAGCACAGGCATAGCTCCCCGATGTATAGTGAGCAAAAATAGAACTTGTACCTGTCTCGGGCCAGTGCAGGAAGATGGGTCAGAGTTTCTTTTTCACTTGTTGAAATAGTTGGTGACCAGGGCCTGAAGGCGGAGAGTCTTTGTTGAGAATGTGCACAACTGCTACTTAGAACGTTCTAGACAAAAAGAAATATTTATTTTTTTAATTTGGCGGATAATTTTCCTTCTAACTGTTCTGCAATAGCGTTGGTCATACTTGATGCCATTTGTAGCTTTCCTTCTCTTCCTATATTGCTCCTGTTCTAAAGGTACTTCACTGGGAAATGTCTCCAAGGGTGCTGACAGGCCTACACAGACACAGACAGACACAGACACACACCACCCTCCAATGCACTTGGCATTGCCCTGGCTGAGATCAGCTAATGAAACCCAGGTCAAAACTTGGCTCTGGTCATCTCCCAATCTGAATGGATCAGTGCCATTCCAGATGATATTCAATGAACCACTTGGGACAGTGGGGTGGGCATTTTCCATTGCATAAATGTTTCAGATGAGAAAGGAGTTTTGACACTAATTGACCAGAGGAAGCCTAGAACATTTACATGGTCAACAAAATAATGGAACTCCATCAGTGACTAAAACAAAACTTTCCCCACATGGTTTCCTCTTTTAACAGCACCACAGCCCCAACCATTTCCGCAGAACACTGCCAGATTCATTTCTCTCAGATGGAGCTGCCTATGTCAAACATCCAACAGCACAGTTCCATAATCCATTCTGTTGACCTTCAATCTGCATTACAAATATTTTCCCGAAAATCACAAAAGCCATGTCAAAGTAAGGCAAAACTAAGTGCACAAATCCAGTGTTGGATCCTTCTAACATGACACTAATAAAATACACTCACTCTTCAGAGGTTGAAACATTGGTAAGTATTTCCCCCTTTCTCCCTCTCAATGAAATGGTTTGTTTGGTATTATTATTGAATGATGTACCTTAGTGCTAGAAGGAGAGGAAAAGGATCGCCACCATTCAGGCTGTTTCTCCTTCTCAGTTGCAGCTGGAGATTCTGAAGCAGTTTCATCTTGCTTGAACTTTTTAAACACGGTTTGGTCAAAAGGCACCTAAACAGAAGGGACAGCAAGAACAAAGTTAAGATTTTTTTGGGATGATATTTAATGCAAAGATAAAACATGAAAGAAGAAATATTATTCAAGAACACTGAAAATAAAATGAGATAAGTGTTTTGTTCATTAAGTTTATTTGAGGAAGGATGGTGGAATTTCTGTAAAGCTAAACATATGAATGAATGTTGGAGAAAAGTTTGTATTCCTAGCTAGAAAACTTAACTCAGAGTTGTAGCGGCATTTCTGAAACACATTCAAATCTAACCTGCTTCTTGAAAAGTATTTCAAGAGGGTATTATAAAAGAGACAGCTTTTGTTTGTTTGTAATATTTGCTATGATGGTACAAAATATTTCATGTGGAACACAACAGAAGTCTAAGAAGTTCCCCAAAAATGAAAAGAATCATCCTGGACCTCCCTTCTGGTACCCAACTTAGCAGAGACCATGGGAGAATCACTGATGGCGAGTGAAAGATCAGGGAAAGGAAAAAAGAGAACTTTCTCCATAATCCAGTTGGGGACTGCATCATAGATCAACTAATTTTGATTGGGACAGCAATGGCAGCATTGCAATGTGTTATGATCTCCTGAGAAAAAGAGAGGAAAGACAGTCATCAATCAATAAGGATATGTCCTGGTGACACCTGCTGTAAATGCACCGAGTAGTAATTGAGTAAAATAATGCAATAAACCAACATTAATAATGCTGCGTGTGTGACTGAAAGGGACCTTAATGCAATAGGCCTTCAAAGTTCAGCATTGTTATCAATACCTTATGCATCAGAAATAAAGGAGGCAATATAAGGCAGTGTGTCAATGTGCAATTAATAAAACATTGTTAGTCTTCAAGGGCCGAAACTAAAACAGAGGGCAGAATTTTATAGGAACAGCATAAGTTCCACCATAGTGGCTGAAATCAGATGACCTTGCTTTGGCTGGCAGTGAACCAGGTGAGACATATTTCCAGTGGTGGTCATTACCTGGTTGCCCCCAGAGCTGCCAGCCAGGTGGCATCATGTGTGCCCAGCAAGTAGCCCCCCATTCTCCCCCAGAATCTGCTTTCCCAATCACTGTATGGTCTCTCAATGCAATGGTAGCTCATCCCCCTTACCACCCTCCCCACACACCCTAAAATGGGTAAGATGCTTAAGGAAACAGGAAATGGCTGTAACTGGCTACGTAATAGACTCCTGGCAGACAGTCAATTTGTTAACTTTCCTGTCACTGGCAAATTGACATGGCAGTGAGAAGATGTTGGACACTCCCTCTTGTGTCCTCCCACATCATTTTGCCAGCCTTCCTGCATCCCACACCATTGTCAAAGGGCTGGTAGAATTTCAGCAAAAATTTTACTGGGTTGGATGTTGCTCCTCATGCAAAGTTCAGGAATTACAACAAACAACTCCTTGTAAAGCAGAGGCTTTTCAGATAAAACTGTACATTTCTTTCTTCCCAGACCACAATAAAAATGCACCATTAATTTGTTCAGCAGTTACAAAAAACTTGAAAAGAACTGTGTAATTAAGTCAAAGATACTGTAATAGATGGGGTGGAGAGGGTGGGGTGAGGAGGATGGGCATTAGAATGATATGACTGTACACTCCACCAAAGGAGTGAAACAGTGCACAGCGTTGTTTCCTCCCTATGAAAGTCAACTTGTCAACTGATTTCAGAGCCTGCAGCTGTAGTATATGTTGGGTGACTTGCCAAATTTTGCTTTGTCTACCATGTGAACTGCATGACATGGCATGTAAATTACCCTGATCGAATGCAGAGCCTCCAGCTTGCACAGTGTTGATCAACAACAGGACCCTGTCTGGAACAGCAGTGATGATAACACCAGTTAGGTATTTGGCAAATGCCCTTTCATTTCTGAAAATCTCTCAGTTGGGGGTTCCAGTATTAAAACCACAACAGGTGATAATGCCAAAGGGAGGCCGTTATTTTCCTGTCAGCACACAGAACATTTTGTTCGGACAAGACATCAATTTCAGGCTCACAGTCAACACTGGAAAAACTGCTAGAACACGGCCTCTTTTGTGGGTCAAGTGTGAAACAGACATGGTGGGCCAAAAATCATAAGTGTTCCGCAATAAGTAACCCTTTGCGGACCTGTGCAGCATTTCTGATCACATTTTTAAAATCATTCAGGGACTAACTAACTGAGAAATCTTAAGTGTTCAACCATTATTTAATCATTAAATTTTAATGAGTCATTATGATGGCACAAATCTACACATTTGAAAAGTGGTTCCTTGTATCGGTTAACAATTTATATAAGGCAATATTTTCTGCACTCCTCTTGACATGTTTTGTGGCAGTGGAGGCAGCACTGCCATTGTCTTTTTAAAGTTATTTATTAGTGTTACAAACAGACTTGCATTAACACTGCAATGAAGTCACTATGAAAATCCCCCAGTTGCCACACTCCAGCACCTGTTCAGGTATACTGAGGGAGAATTTAGCTCTGGGGTTTCCCATTCTATGCACCCTCTGCTGCTGGGAAACTTGGGGCGGGGGTTTACCATCAGTGAGGCCCGCTGGCGTGAACAGCTGGAAAATTCCAGCGATAAGCGTTTTTAATGTAATAAAATTATCCATTAGTACATCAGAATGGTAACATCTTGGAGGTAACAAATGCATAATTGAGGATATTATTAGCTGCCACGTAGCAAAGGTGGATGATGCTCGAGTTGATAATTTGTGATCTTTTGTGATGGCATTCGATGGGAAACTCATCTTGGGTCAAAGTGACAGATTAATGTAGTCTTAGACTGTTGCCAGGGACAGGAATATAGATGGTAGATAGGGAAAGGAGTTTAAGTGGGGACTGAAAACAATGGCTCCAGACTTCTCAATATTTATTTGAAGGAAATTTCTGCTCATCCAGTGCTGGATATCGGATAAACAGTCTGACACTTTGATACCAAAAAGGAAAATGTTGGAAAATCTCAGCAGATCTGTCAGCATCTGTAAGGAGAGAAAAGAGCTGATATTTTGAGTCAGGTGACCCAAGGAATGGCATGGTAGCAGAGTGGTTAGCACTGCTGCTTCACAGCTCCTGGGTTCGATTCCCAGCTTGGGTCATTGTCTGTGTGAAGTTTGCACATTCTCGTGTCTGCATGGGTTTCCTCCCACAGTCCAATGATGTGCGGGTTAGATTGATTGGCCATGCTAAAAATTGCCCCTTAGAATCCTGAGATGCTAGGTTAGAGGGATTAGTGGGTAAATATGTAGGGATATGGGGTTAGGGCCTGGTAGGATTGTGGTCAGTGCAGACTCGATGGGCCAAATTGCCTCCTTTTGCACTGTAGGGTTTCTATGATTCTATGACCCTTTGTCAAAGCTTTGTATAGGTATAAGTTTGGAAGGCAAAAGCATATGTACAAGTGTGACGTTAGTGTACCTTTAAACAAATCATGATTTCTGTAGCTCTCATAGCTTCAGTGTTCCTTAGCTTACAGCGTTAGCTGATGTCATTGGCACCCAACTTGACTGGAGATATCCTTTTATTGCTACTTAAACGGGTGTTTGTTTAGTTTTATTGAGATATTTATGACTCTGCGCTGGGTTTTAATCTTTAGTAGGGGCATCAAGCTGAGAAGTCTCTCTCGCTGGTTTTGGAAATTCTACTGGTTAGCTGAAAGCAATGCAACTTGCTTTCCTGAAGGAAAGATTCTGTTGTTGGTGGCTTGACCAGAGTCTACTGTGGTTCTGAGAAGTTGTTCTGACTTCAAACTGTTGGACTACTAGAACTTACAAGACTGAGAGTTTTCAATTCTCCAATGAAAGGACTCAATTCCACGTAAGCATTAGAGTTTGCTATATTAAACCTGTCTATAGCAAGAGTTTTGTTTGATTGAAACATTTTAGATATATTTGTTGAGGGTTATACATTATTGTGGTTGTTTGTAACTAATAGAAGTTATTGCTAATGTTCTTACTATACTATATTCTTACATAAACTTTGTTTGCTAAAAGCTCCCTGGTGGGTCATTTAAATCATACCTGAAGTGAAACATATCATCTTAGCCCAGCCAAGTTCAAGATGCAAAACTTATGATGCGAGTTCCATTAAAAAAAACTTAAGTTTCTAACCTGAATCATAACAATTGGGGGCTCCTCCGGGATTAAAATCTATATTTCTTGATTGATTTGGGATTATTGAACTCAAAGACACAGAGTGGTGAGCATATTGATGTTTTCTTTTCAGGTTGTGTATTCATGTTTAAATAGGGAATGTCTTGTGGAATAATGGCTCTTTCAGAGGCTCATAAGTTCTTGGGAGTGGAGGAAGTCACACAAGGTGGTTTACAAAAGATGACCAAAGCAAAACTTTCGGAATTGGCTAAAACACTGCAGTTGACATTGCCTGATGCCGTAAGGAAAGGGGAGATAATTCTGGCGATAGCACAGCATTTAAAATTGACAGAAACACAGTCAGAATAATTGGAAATGGTTAGAATTCAATTACAAATGAAACAGTTTGAATGTGAAAAAGAATTAAAGTAGTTTGAATGCAAAATAAAGGAGTTTATAATGGTTTTAACTGATTGCATAGGACCCCTCCCTGAAACAAAACGTGGGAGTCAATATCTACTGACCATAATGGATGTGTCTACTAGGTTTCCAGAGGCCATTTCAATATGTAATATTACAACTAAAAGGATTGTAGAGGTGTTACTTCAATTTTTTACTAGATATGGACTACCCACAGAAATATCAGATCAAGGATCAAATTTTACATCAAAGTTAATTCTTGGAGGTTATGGATAGATTAGGAATAAAACAATTTAAAAGAACTGTGTACCATCCAGAATTGCAAGGAGCGTTGGCATCAAACTTTAAAGGCAATGTTTAGGGTTTATTCTCAAGATTATCTGGAGGAGTGGGATAAAGGAATTCTATTTGTACTCTTTGTGATTAGGGATGCACTTAATGAGTCAACCAAATTCAGTCCATTTGAACTGATTTTTAGTCATAATATAAGAGGACCACATAAATTGATTAAGGAGAAATTGGTGAGTGAATGTTCTGAGACTACTTTATTGGATTATGTGTCAAACTTTAGGGAAGGGTTCAATAGAGCAGGCGAATTGGCTAGACAACACTTAAAAGTAGCACCGAATGTAATGAAACAGGAAGTGGATAAGAAATCAAAAGTTCATAGCTTTGCAAGCGGGGATAAAATCTTAGAGTACAGCTACCAGTGGTAGGTGAACCTTTAAAAGCAAGGTTTAATGGGCCCTAGCAAATTAAAAGGAAATTGAGTGAGGTGAATTATTTGATAAGAACACCAGGTAGAAGGAAAATTCTGAGAGTGTCATGTGAATATGCTTAAAAGGTAATTTGATAGGGAAGGATAGTGCACCCCAGCCATGGCTTTCATAGCAGCAAGAGGTGCTTTCAATGGGAAACGCCACTGACAACAGTTGGAGCAGAAGATCCCACCAACAGCCAATAGCAAGACGCCTTCTGCCGCCATGAAATACACGACACATTGCTTGGTAAATCACGCCCAATGTTTTGTCACAGGTTCAGCTCTTATCTATGTTCTATAAGTTTGCTTAGTTGTATATTGCAGAGAAGGTGGCATTCATTTATCCAGATTTATGGTAGGTATACTAGCTGCATAGTTTTTATGCTTCCACATAAGCAGAGACTGCCATGCCAGAGTGGGGCTGCTGAGTCACACAAAGTGATGTTTAACAGAGTTGACCATAACAGCGCAAACTACTGATTCACGGAATGGAAGGATGTCAAGGGTGAAAGAATACATACAAAGTATACCACTTTTGACGAAAGCCATGGCAGTTTCCAAATGCCAATAGTATCTGTTATATACAATATTGATTACTGAACGAAAAGTTTGAGTTTTCATCACGTGTTAATCTGAGCATGCCTCAACTCTTAACTTTCAAAGTCCAGTCACTGAAATTATGGGAAACACATTCAAAAGAATACACCTACACTTCCCAGGATATCTGAAATGATTACAGCTGGTTTCAATGAAAATAGCTGAGTTAGGGATGTCTTGGCCTAGAGCCACACACATACCCCTATTCTACTGGAACGTTATACAGGATATTTAGTAATCACAAACGGTCAATCAACTCTGCCTAGTTCGTAATTCTGTGCTTTTAATAAACCATTCAATAACAGCCACTGAAAAAAAATACTGAGAAGCTTTAATCATTAACAAACTTTACAAAAATGTTCTGCAAAGCAGTGGAGCAAACTGAATCACCATGTTGCTATGTTTGGCAAGCAAACAATTAAGGTATGTAAAACCTCTTGAACAAAGTTCTTCTTTGAATTGATAAGAAACAAATCAGATTTCTTTGAGGTAGGACTTTTTTAAATTCAGAAGGTGAGAAGGAGGAAAAGAGAAAGCGCTTTGCACCAAACAATTAAAAGAGTCATTCTATCTTAATACTCCACTTGAGGTACTACTCATCAGAATAAGTTTCGTCAACTCAAAAACCAGAAGACCACAGAATTAACGTTTCTGTGCTATTGCAGTTCATTGGCATGCATTGTTTTAGAGTTGCTTTGTAAGTGGCATTTCTGAAAATGCTTTCAGATGAAAGGATTTGTTGTGTGAGTGCGCTGAGCCACATCTGACCCAGCATAAAGGCTATTATTATAGTGTGGAGGAAGAACTGAGGGTCCCTAGCAGAATCAGTGACCCATGTATTGCAAGGTTAGTGGCTCACCCTCCTCCTCCTCCTTTCTTCAAAATGATCAGCTCAAAGTTGAAAAATTCTACTCACCAAAAGGTAACTAACTATCCGGTGTTTACAAGATGAAAAATAAGACAAACTGCCGGCTTTTCAATTAACTGGATTCTCCTTTTCATTTTGTTTCCACTCTCTCTTTGCCATACATAACTCTGATATGCTGCACGATTTTTTGCAATACTCAACATCCCACTAACTCTAAAAAATATTCTCCATTCCTTTTATGGATTCTTTTGTTTGGGTTAAAGTTCAAGTCACAGTTTGTGCTGAATGCAAAGTTGACTTGTCCAAGCTTAAAAGGGCCATTGTCACTGGGAGGCTGTTGTGCAAAACACTTCTCAAGGCCTGTGGGCAGAATTGTACAATGAAATCATCTGTGATATGACAACATGTGTGTATCTGCCCAAAGATTTAAAAATTAAAAATAGTAAAGCCATGTGGTCGAGTGGATATTTAATTTAATGCAGGAGAGAGTGATGTTTGCAGATCCTGTCTGCTTCAGGGATCTTGCATGTTTGAAAACTACAAATCCACAATAACACAATTTAACATTTTTGTAGCAGTATTTGTAAAGCAGGCACCAACTTTATGGGCCTTTTAATTAAAGACTAACGAGTAAGAACTAGATTTTTTTAATGAATTGGTCAATCATCATTATGTTAACAGAAACAAAGGTTTGTGGGCATAGATTGTGAACTCATTGTGACCAACCATGTTAAGAAGTGACAGATAAAGAAATGTCAACTACTGGCCTCTCTTCCTCTGAAGTGGGTTCGGTGGGCCTTCTCTGCTGAATCAGAGATTACCACCACTTCCCTCCTGATATTTCTCACATTCAGCAATAGTAGCAATGGAGGTGATTTAGGCTGCTTGCTAGCTGAGCCTGGCTTACCAGCACCATTTACAAATAGCCAGACCATGAAGGAGCAGTCAGTGACCTTTTCTGCCAGAGTTAGAGGAGGAAACATGAAGCTGGCATACAACTGTTAAGTCCCCAAACGGGCAGCACAGTGGCAACTGATGCCTCACAGTTCCAGGGACCCAGGTTTAATTCCCAACTTGGGTCTGCGCAGTGTATGCACGTTCTCCCTGTGCCTGCATGGGTTTCCTCTGGGTGTTCCGGTTTCCTCTCACAACCCGAAAGATGTGCTGGTTAGGTGCATTGGCCATACTAAAGTCTCCCTCAGTGTAACCGAGCAGGCGCTGGAGTATGGCAATGAGGGGATTTTCACAGTAACTTAATTGCAGTGTTAATGTAAGCCTACTTATGACACTAATACTTAAACGTAAACAGAGGTTCAGCTAAATTTTGCCCGATGACATCTGACTATCGTGTGGGAAAATTCAGGTAATGTAGTTTGGACTCGCACATTAAAAAAAAGGTTCATTAAATGAAATATGCAGGTTTCCACCACCATTGGAACCTTCATCTAGTAGAAGTCCCCGCCTCTAGGACAGCATGGCAAAACATTCCAAGAAACCTACAGAGCCATGGAATTATTGACGACATTTTTAGTACTAAAGTTAATTCTGTAATCAAATGTCACAAGAAATGCTACTGAATCCTCAAAAGATTAAAACTGTACTTTCTGAATTCAGAATGAACTCTGCATTACAATTTTTCCAAAAGATCCTTGGCTGAAAGTGTCATCACACCTCAGTGCAAGTACAATCATGCACTTGACTCTATCTAGTACCATGTGTTAAAAGCCTGTATCTTTATGACAAGGCTTTGATATTGTAAATACGAATACTCAATCAAGTACTCAACCCTGAAACAAAGGGCTCCCATTCAATTTATCTACGAGTGGAAAATGTTTGTCAATGCTTACTTATAATTATAAAAAATTCTAGCATTTTTGTTTCTTTTGAGTATTATTGCCTCTTTGAATATTGTGGCCAGAATTCTCTGACCTCAGCCCCGGCTGGGATCCTCTGGTCCCATTGCAGTGAATTGGCTGAGAGTCAAATTCTCCATTCTCACTGCAGCAGTAGCAGGGTGTGCAAGACTGGAGAATTCCAACCTGTGTATTAATGTGGCAGCTGAGCTACATTTGTTGTAAATATACACAAAGTAGGGGGACAGGGGCAGGAGAGTTTTCAGGCCTCCCTACAGTATGTTTCTCGTGGGGGAGGTGGTGCACCGTTCGCCGGCAGTGGATTTTCAGGTCCTGTCGCTATCAATGGAATTTCATCATGCCACCAGGAAACCAGAAGAACCTACCAGTGTGAACAGCTGGAAAATTCCGGCCAGAGTTTTTAGTTTTGTTAAGTAATTCAAACACAATGCTAAAATAATGGTTAGTAAAAAGTTTGCTAATTGAACTGGTAAAAAGTTTACCACATAGAAAAACATACTGCAGAGAAATGGAAGGTTCACTTCCAAGATACTGTTGTCAGACAGTCAGCAAGTATTAAAGAGTGAATTACTTACAGGAGCTTGGAACAGCTATTACCATAACAACATCACCATATTAGGCCAGTCAAAGATGACAATTACTAGTAGGGTTGTTGCAGTCTTTTTTTTATTAATTCAAAAGTTCATGCTTCTATTTGACTGTAGAGTTGAATGTCTGCGGGACTTGACCTGATTGCTTTCTGTAACTTCAATGGAAGATCCTCAGAAACCTCTGGGGCCGAAGTGTAAACAGTGTTTATGCTGTTTCTCCAGGGTTTTGTGGATCTCCTGCCAAAGTCACAAGAACAAGAAAAATGACCTGGGACTTTAAAAGAAACCCAGCCATACCAGTAGCAGATTTTAAGGGGCAGCTTAGTGGTAGTATTCTCACCTCTATGTAAAATGATTTAAGCCCATTCCAGATTCTGAACAATAATAAAGGCTCACTCTTCAGTGCAATATTTAGGTAGTGTGGCAGGTGCTTTCTTTTGATGAAATGTTACAGTGAGAACCAGCCTCTCTACTGATCTGGGTGTTAATGATCCCAAAACAGGAGAGTCCTCCTAAATTCCTGGATAACATGAATCCCTTAACCAACACAAAACATCAATCAATTATCACATTTGCTCTTTGGGTTCTTGCTGTGAACAAATTAGTAACTAGTGCACAAATTAGTAGCTATAGTTTAAGACAATTTATTAGTTGTATCGAGCTTTGGGAAGTCTGAGCACAGGAAACATCCTGCATAAATATGCGTTTGTTCTTAATAGAACTCTGAGCCAAGAATTTTTGGATGGCAGAGTTTCCCATCCATATTGCCACCGATGCTGGCTGACCTGCAATTCCGCCTCTCATTCTGGAGGAAGACTTGGCTCAAAGAGCTGCCAGCTTGGATTGGCCAGAGGCTCTCAAGTTCCAGCAGCATCAGTAGCTGCAGTAGATGTGACTGCAATTGCAAGCTATCTCCAGAGTCTAAGCCTCGGGAGCCCAGGACCAGGTAAGTTTTGAGGGTCTCAGGGTGGGGAGGGGAATTGAGGCTTGGGAGTGGGCAGAGTGGGGTAAGGCTGTTGGTGGGGATGGTGTGTGTGTGTGTGTGTGTGTGTGTGTGTGTGTGTGTGTGTGGGCGGGGGGTGTGTGGGGTGGGGGGGGGGGGGGTGAGGGAAGAAGGAGGAGGAGGAGGAGGAGGAGGAGGAGGAGGAGGAGGAGGAGGAGGAGGAGGAGGAACACCCATTGGGGCCAGATCTTTCTGGGATGCCCAATATTTAAAAGGAAGCCGTTGACGGAGCGCCCCCTGTTCTCACCAAAAGGCCTGAGCAGGGTCACTCTTTGGACTTCCCCCCAGCCATCCTCCTGCCAGCCTGAGCCTGGGTGGAAAACGGCCCTTAAATCATCATCAATTGGCCACTTAAGGTAGGCTGACATGTCCCATCGTAAAATTACAGAGAGGTTGGGATGGGTAAGAGCCAGTGGGGAAGGCCATCTGACAAATCTTACAACCAACTTTGTCTGCAAACCTGCCATTGGGCGAATCTAATGTTCTGCCCTGGAAATATACTGGGGCTGAAATTCTGAAGGGCTTGCATCACCTCAACCTTTTTCCAATTTATCTTAGATTCTGCTGATGTCTCACTGGAATTACAGCTAGAGACTGGTATGATAGTCATGGAATTTCAACTCCACTGTGTTTATTCCATGGGAGTAATCGATCCCTAGAGACCCAGCTTGTTGTTTAAATTATTTCTACAACATGAGCACGACTGGCAAACAAAGTTAACATTGGTTTTGTTTTGCACTAACAAGAATGATCTCTCTAGAAGGCAATGAAGATACTCTTGATTCCTACTAGCATGAAAGAATGTAACCGAATAAACTTTGGCCACCAAATTCAATAACAGAGGGTGGAATCTTGAGCACCCAGTGGTGTGTTTGGTGGCAGGGGACATTTAATTGGGTGGGCAAGTGGCAGGTGGGAAACCTACCACCTTCCTACCTCCACCCCAACTAAATTCAAGGTGGGAGAGCTAGGGTGGGGGGAGATGAGAGAGGCAGAGAGAGAGATGAGTTTTCCAGATTACCAAAATCCCTGTGTTAAAAAGATGCTTTGTGATCTTATGGTGAAAAGACCCTGCTTTAATTGTAAGATTATGTTTCCCCGTTCCGAACTCCCCCACCAGAGGAAATGAATTTCTCTATATCCAACCTATGAAATCGTTTATACAAGAACTTCCAGCACTGTAGATGCTGGAAATCAAAAGATAAAAATCAAAAATGTTGGAAATATTCAGCAGAGATAGAAACAGATTTAACTTTTTTTCAAGTCAGTGGTCCTCTGTCAGAACAGGTTTCTTTACTCACAAATGGTATCAGACATACCTTCTGGCACTTTCTGTTTTTCCATCAAATTGCTTTATTATTTTAAAGACTAATATTAGATCATCTTCAACTTTCTAAATTCAAAGGATCTTAGTATCAGCTAAGTAGGTTTTGCACTTTGTATGCATTTTAAAGGGAGATTCTGTAACACATACTTTATCAGGGAGTGTTTGACACAGAGACTGCGAAAAAGGGAGTCATTTTTACTACTATGAAATGTCAGTGACAGGAACTGGGAAAGTATTATCATAAAATATTTTTATTGACATGACTGGTAATTTTATAACTCATGATTATTGTCTACAAGGGAAAATCAAAATGAAAATGCCAAAAGATTGAACATTATTGAACATTCAGCAATATTTTTCTAGAGCAATGGATCTTATGTTAAACAATAGCTATAATTCACCATCACCAGCAACATATTAATTTATTAGATGTAATCTACTATTTAAAGCTTGCTCTTTTGCTGACTGCTGCAATTTCTTGACCAAAGTAGCAGGATGTTCCTATTAACCGAGACTGAATCTTTTTTTTAAACAGCCTCTGTTCTTTAAAAATAATTTTCCACCATGCAAATCTTCAAAACATTTTTTGAAATTAATCACAAAGTAGAATCAGCAATGTGCAAAATATTTTTCACTTATAGCCTTGCATAAAAACACACACGCACACTATACATATTATATATGCACATCAGCAGGGGGTTAACACCCACAGCCCTATGTCTCATATTTCCACTCTAGTGTGAGTGGTTAGTCTGGGAAGGGTGGTGCTTCCTTTTCATTTCTCTGCAATACAGCTAATGGCTACATGTTCTGATAATGGTTTTTACTCAAAGTGAAAGCCACAAGAAGTGGCTGTTGTTTATCACTACGAGACCTCACAGACTAGCTGCTCAGACAGTCTGTGAGAGTGAGGTATGAGTCATACAAAAAAAACCAGAAAGTACAGTAGAAAGGATGTTCGGCATCCAACTCTGTTGACAAAATGGGTTCTAACGTTGGAGGCGATGGATCGTAAATACTTTGCCGATTTGACATTTAACCACTGTTTTTTCTGTACAGACGTGAATAACTGCCTCAGTTGTTGAGCATCTATACTCATTACACTACTGATTTTCACAACAATTGGACAGTGGTCTGTTTATTTTGATAGCTTTCAATCCCTTCATTTGAATGAATTTTAAATTGCAAATTCATACAACATGTCCTCATCTCCAGCTGTAGAATGTAGTCCACAGTATACAGGGATGTACACCACAGTTATACACTGAATGATACTGTACATTGAATGGTACATGATCCACACAGACCGTACAGCTGTGACTGAGATTCAGACCAAGCAGTTTGCAGCAAAAAGGAGGTATTTGTTGATTTGAAAAGCCAGTGCTGTATGCCATTTCTAAGACATAGGTTATAAATTTCTCCTTGCAATTTACCTTTTTAGTATTCCCACACATAAAAAAACTAGTATTTTTTGGTTAATTGGGATGTCTAACACTTGAAGAAACTGATCAACATTTTCCAAAGCAAGATGAGAAATGTACGTAAGCAGAGCTTCTATCTACCTAATAACAAACATATTTTATCCCACAACATGACATTCAGACAGCTTAAGTGCCAGGGATGTTATATTCCATCACCATATGCATCTCTAAAATGTCCTTCTCTTTGCTCCTTAAAAAGGAATTCCACAACAACAGAATGCCAACAGAAATACATAGTAGTGAGTTTTAGCCTCCAGTTAAATTCTGAGAAATTTGGGATGAAATGAAATATAACTTGCACTTGGCACATGTTTATGAAAGCTGTGACAGAGAATGGATTTTGTTAAACCTTCTTAACCAATAGTTAATGCTCTTGCTGATATCCTTTGGAATTAAATGACTCGTTGCACTTACCAATGCTCAGTAGAAAACAAAATATACATCCCTCTGTCTAGATACAAAGCAACTAGATGATGATGGACACATGCAGTTCACCACATATCCATCATTAGGCACAATTCAGGCCTTAAGTACAGGTTAGGATGCTCATAAAAAATTATTTGGACCCAATACAAAAATTGTTCAAATAATGTACAATATAACTAATGATTCCATCTACCTGACTATATTTTTGGGATTACTGTTCTGATTGTTTCGTCAGCAACAATACTTTCACACTATTTTTCTGTAAGTCTGCTTTTTTGGCTTGCCATCTTATTTTCCCTGAATGCTTTTAAGCTAGGGCACTAGGGAAGTGTATGACACTTTGGGGAATAACTGATGCTTGAGTTTTTCCTTGCACTTCCTGTTGATTAAAACATTCAATGGATTCAGAGCTGGAAAGGAGTTTGTATCATTTTCAACCAAACGTTAGCTTAAAAATGACACTGTGGTGCCATCATCACTTTAAAAAGTTTTTTAAAATGTTAAAATGTAGGATTTGGAAATATAATTAGAAAAACAAATGACAATGATTTAGGTACCCCTTAACTGGAGCTGTAGGAAAAAAAAGTCAGACAGCAACTCAGCTAGAGCAATGGCACATTTGAGTTTTTCTGCTGTGTATTCTTTGTGCTCGATCATCAGAAGAAATGATGGAAAGGCCTGGCAGCAGATAGCTCCTTCAGAAGGGAGAACAAGAACTGATGCAAGGAGCCTTCTGGAATTCCACATTGGCCAGTAAAGTGCTTGTTTCAATCTCAGGTCACGCTAACTAACAGTTAATGCCAGGAATAGGATGGCACAGTGGCACAGTGGTTGGCACTGCTGCCTCACAGTGTCAGGGGCCCAGGTTCAATTCCAGCCTCGGGTTACTGACTCTGCAGAGTCTGCACTTTCTCTGTCTCTATGGAGTTCCTCCATGTGCTCCAGTTTCCTCCCACAGTCCAAAGATGTGCGAGTTAGATTGATTGGCATTGTTAAATTCACCTAGTGTCAGGGGAATTAACAGGGCAAATGAGGGTTATGGGAATAGGGCCTGGGTGGGATTGTGATTGATACAGATCAATGGGCCGAATGGCCTCATTTGTACTGTTGGAATTCAATGTTTTTATGTGTAGTTGTAGGGGTGTTCCAATTTCAACCAAAGTTCCGGGTCATCCCTGCTGTAGGATGTCCAGCTGGACATTAGGCAAAGTCAAAGCCACGCTCAGCTGTAATGTCTTCTGATAACTCTCTGACAATCACGATCTATATTTACAAATGGAGAATGTCACTTGTATCAGGCACCAAAGGATGACTAGTACCCAGGAATCCATAACTCGGCCAACGTCAGTGCCTTTAGAGTTGTGGAAATCTCAAACTCTCGTGGCTCAAAAGGCTGTCGAGACTAGATTAATTCAACGAAAAGATTCAAAATGGACTGATGGAATTTTCTTAGGCAAGGGATATTGAACCAAGGCAAATAGATGGAGTCAAGATATAGATCTGCCATGATCTAAATTAAGGGAAGATTAGGTTTCTGGGCTGAATGGCTTACTACTGTTCCGATTCCTAAATATAACGAAAATTGAAGAAGAAGAAAGAAAAAGGACTTTTCTGATCTTCATGCGAATACAAAGTTTGTAACTGAAGAAAACAACCACTTTTTAAAAAAATGGTTCCCATACCTGTCTTAAATTCAAAATTTAAAAACAGGAATTGTTTACATTAACTTAACTGTGATTACTTAATGATTATGCAGTTAAAACTACAACATTGCTGAACTGGGCAAATTATTTTTAGGAGATTGTCTGATATTTTGAATTCCTTCATTGACTAGAATGGAATCTGCCACCACCAGGCGTACGTTTGATGTAGATACAAAAACAGGAATTTTTAATCACATGCTTCTACTGTAATTATACTAAGATGAGGGACTTGGGAATTGGATCTTTTTCAAACATTTCAAATGGGGAAAACATATTTATGACTTTTTTTTAAACTGAGAAGGGTGTCTCTTTGACACAGACTTCCTGGTCCAGTCTGGATCAGCACAGACATGACCTCTCTCCTCTCTGGAAAGCCACTAACTGCATTCTCAGACATGCTGTAAGAGCTCATAACATTCCAGTACTCCATGTTCTGAGAGCACCGGATAGACAAAGCTGTAATGGCTGCGCACCATCCCAGACACCACAAAACTGCTAGACTTACTAAATTTGGTGATGATTTAAGTCATTAAAGGAATCTTGAGGAGCTCGTGTTCGTATACCACATCAAAAGCAAGTGGTTGTGCAGCTGAGCAACACCAAGAGCAAAAGAATAACCTACACACATACACAGCTGCAGTAAAGAGGAAATCTTTACTGTGAGCAACTTTATACATACATATTGTTATTTGACTCCAAACACCCTGTAGTTGAGTAAAAATATTATCTACTAGTTTCTCTCAAACTTGGATTAATGCTTAAAAAAATAAATTAACTTTAAAAATTTCACAGAGAGATCTAGGTGCCTAAAGAAATTAGCAAGATGTCTACAGGAAGATTGATAAAGGCCAGACTATATTATTTGTTGGGTCTCCCAGGAAAAATTACAGAAAATTGAAAGGCCAATGTTACTTGAATCTACTGTTTGTTATGGAAGCAAAACAAGACAGATGAGGTCTTCTGGCAAATTGCTGTTAAATCTAGCCTGTCATGCCTTAGAGCAGCATATTTCAGGCAACAATTATACAGAAGTAAAATGGTGAGACAAGACAGGATATAAGCAGCTTAAAAATAAATTGTTAGCATTTATATGTCAATAGACGATAGTCAGGTCTTCTCAAGAGGGATAATTCTGAGGCTGGCAGGGTCATTTCTATCACCCAAATTTCTGTCCTCCTTTGCTGAAAGTATTACATTCACTGAGCTTTGGTTCCATTCAATGATATCATGGTTGAGGCTGCTTTTTCACCAACTCAGGTGAAAAGGAAGGAGATGGTTACTCCTCTCCTGTTCTCCAAAGCCTGAAACTCCACATCCTTTCCCGCCACTCCCTATTGGGCCCAATCGCTCCCCACGAAAAAGCCGAGACTTTGTCAGGTATCCATGTTGTCTTCTTTGGATTCTGTTTGCAGTCCCTGCAGTGTACACTACTGTGTTCTAGCACTGCGGGGCTGCAAGAGCTGCTGTACAACCTAATTGACTAGCAGCTTGAGGGCAGGTCTTCCTTCTACTTAGGACAGAAATCCCACACTGAGCTTGTTAAGGCCCATCATCCTGCCAGATGCTGGAAAAACATCCACGGATATGGAACCGTAATGGGAAGCTGCTGCAATGTGTTACTGTTCTCTTCACTTACATTTCTGCAATCTGGGAGGCCAGTAAAATTCAGGCCACTAAGATTAGTGGCAGTTTTTCAGAGTCATTCAGTTGAGTCTGGAAGATCAGGAATTTAGCTTTTGCATTTGTAAACAACACAAATGCACTAACTGAATATGAGTGTATTATAAAATCCTATAACATATCAAACAACTGTGTTTCAGACCAATGCTGAATAAAGCTGCTTCACATAGCTACTGAGGAGCACTGGCAGATGCTGTGGCAGGAAGTTGTTACTTAAAGTTAAGGAATAACAAGAGTTGTTGAAAAAGAGTGATGCAGAAGGAAGGAAGTTAAAACAAGGCGACAAAGATAAGATTCTAAAAGCTGCCTCAGTATAACGTGTAATTTTAATATGTTTCACTTTGTTTCCATTTAAAGTAAAGAAACATTGCTGCTGTCATGTAAACACACTATTGTCACAGACAGTACCTCTGAAGCTTGATGTGAAGTTGGCACATCAAATGATACTGCTAACCATGCATCCCACCCAGCAGCAATGAGGTAAGCTACAAAGGAGTTCTGCATATGCCTCACTGAAATCATTTCTTTCCCCCCATGCCTAACCTAATGTTTGGAGAGTGTGGCTCCGATTTTGTGGGGGCTTCACTCCTGCTCGGGGTGTCAGTTCTGTGGAGAGGTACAAAGAAATTAAGTGCCTATTTCTGTGCTGCAAATTTGATGTAATTTTAGGGATGTCTTACAAAGCCTGAGAAGCAGTTTGGCTCATCAGTATATACGAAATGCAGCTTTATTGCATCTGGGGCAAAATTAAACTGATGTCAGATGCCTGCTTGGAGATGACTTGCTACTCGACTTTACAGAACTCAGGTACATGCTCAGGACCTGACATCTATCAGAGTTGCACTGACAATTTCACATTAATATATAGCCAAAATCACTTTATACTGGCACTAAAGTGGCAGTATAACTAAAGGCTTAAAGTACCGGATTCACTTTAACAGGAGTAACTGATTGTTCAATCAGGGAGCTGATCCATGATACAGGGTAGAATAGGGATACATTATTTTGTAATTAAGATCCCAGAAACTATTTATCAGATCACTGAACCACGCTGTTGACAGTTGCACAATTTTGATGCAATTATTTTCGTGTTGACTGGAACAGACAAGCATCACTCAGAGGTTAAGTGTGCTGTAACCTTTGTGAACATTTGCTGTGCAATCATTTCAGCCAGTGTAATTTTATTAAAGCTCTCATCCACAAGCTTTTGTTGTACACTTCCATCATCTTGTTTTCATCCCTGTACAAAATCCCAACGTACTGTTTTAATTTTCATGAATTTAGAACCATAGAACCCCTACAGTGCAAAGAGGCCATTCGGCCTATCGAGTCTGCACCAACTCCCTGAAAGGGACCTTATACAGCTCTCCCCACTCTGCCCTTTCCCTGTAAGCCTGCACATTTGCCATGACTGGTCCACTTAACATACACATTACACTTCTTTAGACACCAAGGGGCAATTTAGCACGGTCAATCAATCTAACCTGCATATCTTAGGACTGTGGGAGGAAACCAGAGCACTCAGAAGAAACTCATGCAGACACGGGGAGAATGTGCAAACTTCACACAGTTACCCAAGGCTGGAATCGAACCTGGGTCCCTGGCGCTGTGAGGCAGCAGTGCTAACCACTGCGCCTCTTGTTTCTTAACCAAGGATTCCTCCAGAAAAGAAAACAAATAGCTTTCAGATTTAAACAGCTCAGGAAAGAGTAAAACTATTTGTAATTGCTGATATTTGTTGTACCTTTTAAAATGTCCTGATGGAAGCAGTGGCTTTTACACAAATGAAATGTTGCCATTAGTGAATCGGTGTGACGATAAAAATCTCTTCCTCAATGTCAGCAAAACAAAGGAGATAGTCACTGGCTTCAAGAATTGTAGTGGAGCAGATGCCCCTGTCTACATCAACAGGGATGAAGTGGAAATGACGGAGAGTTTCAAATTTCTCCATGTCCTGATCACAAACAACCTGTCCTAGTTCCTCCATGCCAATGCTATAGTTAAGAAAGGCAACCAAGCCTCTACTTCCTCAGGAGACTAAGGAAATTCAGCATGTCCACTACGATTCTCACCAACTTTTCTAGATAAACCATAGAAAGCATTCTTTCTGGCTGTATCACAGCTTGGTATGGCTCCTGCTCTGCCCAAGACCACAAGAAACTACAAAAGAGTCGCGAATGAAGTCCTGTTCATCATGCAAACCAGCCTCCCATCCATTGATTCTGTCTACACTTCCCACTGCCTTGGAAAAGTAGCCAACATAATCAAGGACCCCATGCACCCTGGACATTCTCTCTTCCACCTTCTTCTGTCAGGAAAAAGATACAAAAGTCTGAGGACACATAACAACTGGATCTAGAACAACTTTTTCCCTGCTGTCATCAGACTTTTAAATGGACATACCTCATATTAATTTGATCTTTCTCTACACCCTAGCTATGACTGTAACATTACATTCTGCAGCCTCTCCTTTCCTTCTCTATGTACGGTATGCTTTGCCTGTATAGCACACAAGAAACAATACTTTTTACTGTATACTAATACATGTGACAGTAATAAATCAATGCCATTTATGTATATATTAGCTAAAAGGGATATTAGATATGTGCAGAAAAGAAAAGATTTGCACTGATATATCTACTTTCACAACTTCAGGATATCTCAAAAACGTTGGGAGGAATTTTCCCAAAAGATTTCTAAGTGTCGAATTTGCGTAAAAATTGGAGTAAATCCCACTGTTTTTTCCAGCAGGATTTTCAAAAATGAATCTCCTACACTCTGTGCATCCAGAGTGCGAATCATGCTGGAGAGGCCAGCATCATACCTCTGAGTGGGCCACTGCCCTTACTGCTGGCTTCCCGAATGCTGGCCATCTCAATCACTGGCCAGGGCAGCAACTCTGGATCGCTGGCTTTGCTGAACCTCCACCCCCGATCACTGGCCTCATCCTTGGATGTGCCGGGCCAACCTCTCCGCTACCCGCACCCCCCCCAACCCCCCCTCCACTGGGCAGTGCTTTCAGTCAATGATTTCAGTTGATTTGCGTACAGCAAGGTCCCCACAAATTGCAATGAGATAAATCGATTTTAATTGTTGAGGGATAAATATAGCCTGCACACCAGCAAAAAATAATCTTTTTAAAAAATATTATAATTAGATCTTTGTGTGTCTACTCCAGAGGGCAGGCATCTCATCCAAAAGGTGGCACTCAAGATAAAGGGGAGGCGGTTTAGAACGGAGTTGAGGAGGAACTTCTTCACTCAAAGGGTGGTGAATCTCTGGAATTCTCTGCCCGTTGAAGTGGTGGAGGCTGCCTCGCTAAATATTTTTAAGAAGCGGGTTGATGGGTTCTTGATAAGAGAGGGGATTAAGGGTTATGGGGAGAGGGCGGGAAAGTGGAACTGAGCCACGACAGATCAGCCATGATCTTATTGAATGGCGGGGCAGGCTCGAAGGGCTAGATGGCCTACTCCTGCTCCTATTTCTTATGTTCTTATGTTCACCCCCAGCAGTGAATAACCCTCAATGAAGTATCAGCCTGGACGTTGTGACTTGGCAGGGGTGGCTAAGATCAAGTGTAGTGTTGACATTCTGCACTTGGTTGAAGTCATTAGGTTACATTTCAGCTTCTTTCGAAGCAATTTTTTAAAGCGGCATCTTGGCCTTTTGGCTAAGATGCAAATCAAATCAAGCCTTGGAGGAGGAGCTACACCTACTCCAATCAGCTTGGATCATGTAAATCAAGCCCAAGACAGGCGGTAAGAGCCCCGTCTTGCCAGCTTGGACTGGGAATGTTTCAACTTGTTGGGACTCTGAATTGGCTTTAATTTGACTTGGTTGGATTGGAATAGAGTAGAAGTGCTGTTTTATTTAGCTGTATTGTACTCTATAGTTTAAACAACCATCTCTCAAGAAAAAAACTATAGCCCCTCTGATGGCTTGGCAGGAACGCACTATTAAACATTATACTCAGTCATTCATGTCAGTTAACTTGTCCTCAGTTATGTGACTTCAACCTGGGCTCATGTTAGTTCAGGTGCTAAATTAGTCTCTGATCTACTGGGTTTAGAAGAAAAATAATATTGCCTATGTTTTTTTGCATTGTATTTGAAAAAGTAATCTTTGTGTACGTTGAATGAGGTCAGATTCATGCTGACCCTACAAATCCCCCCACATGTTGTCAACAGGTCTGCCAGGATCACAGCTGAAGAATGGTTCGTTGGGAAAGGCACTGAAGAGCAGTAGGCATTCATGGAATCAAATTTTGTTTTGATTTAATTTATTGTCACATGTATTAGCATACAGTGAAAAGTATTGTTTCTTGCACACTATACAGATAAGGCATACCATTCATAGAGAGGGAAACAAGAGTGCAGAATATAATGTTACATCATAGCTAGGGTGTAGAGAAAGATCAACTTAAATGTAGGATAGGTCCATTCAAAGATCTGAATGCAGCAGAAAAGAAGCTGTTCTTGAGCCAGCTGGTACACGACCTCAGACTTTTGTATCTTTTTTCCGAAGGAAGGTGGTGGAAGAGAGAATGATCAGGGTGCGTGGGATCCTTAATTATGCTGGCTGCTTTGCTGAGGCAGCGGGAAGTGTAGACAGAGTCAATGGATGGCAGGCTGGTTTGCGTAATGGATTGGGCTACATTCACGAACTTTTGTGGTTCCTTCCGGTCTTGGGCAGAGCAGGAGTCATACCAAGCTGTGATACAACCAGAAAGAATGCTTTCTATTATTAATTTAAGGATGATTCAGCATCCTTAGAGAAGATGCAAGTAAAGTGTGGGGACATTTAAAAAAAATCTACAAGTGGCTTAATTTTGTCAATCACAGCGCAGGCATACTTTGTTTGAATTGTATATGTAAATGGTAAGATGTGATGGTTATCGAAACATTTCAGACACAGACTACACTTTGCTAAGAATGCTCGTGCTGTAAATTACAATTCCCAGTCTCTGACACATTTTGATCCAAATACAAGATGCTGAATTCCAATGAGATTAGTGGCATGGGTAATAGCTCTCTTAGGTATGGTGCCCTTTCCACTTTGGGGAAAGCAATTCTTAGACTAAGTCTGTTAGAGACCCAAAGGAGCAGTGTTGGTGACAGACAAAGCTCCCAAAGGTTTCAAGGCAGCTACAGCAGCCTCAGTACAATCAAATTGGTCATGCGCCAGCTCCCTCATCTTGGTGCGAAAAGGAAGAGCCAAGCAGTGCTATCAGCACTCTAGTGCTGTAACTCTTGCCGTTCTGGCAAATGGCCAGGGCCTGAAACCAGTTGAAACCATGCCTGTGCATCTATAGAGAAAGCTCTTTTTCCTCTCTTCAGTTTTATTTGGCAACCCTTGTGTGGGAACACTACAAAGCTGAGGCTGATAAAAAGAAGGGACCTGGCAAGGCTCTAGTGAATCTGAACAGCCTCCAAGCTGCAGCTGCAAAGTCTGTGTACCATTTACTCTACGATTGAAGTACACAGCTCATAAAGCCAAAACTTCAACTGGGCTTGGAACAAACACAGGACACCAATAAGAGATTTAACCACCTTGGACATAACAACAACAACAACAACTTGTACACAGCACTTTTCATGTAATAAAATGTCCCAAGGCACAAGTGTAATATCAATAATAATGTGACACTGAACCACATAAGGAGGTTTTTGGGCTGATGAGCAAAAGCTCATTGAAAGAGGCAGGTTTTGAAGAGTTTCTTAAAGGAGGAAAGGTAGCACATGGTTGAGAGGGGAAATTCCAGAGTTTAGGGCATCTGCAGATGAAAGCACAGCCGTCAATGGTGAAACAATTAAAATCAAAGATGCTGAAGAGGTTAAAATTAGTGGAATATAGATAAGAACACAAGAATTAGGAGCAGGAGTAGACCATCTGAACCCTCAAGTCTGCTCTGCCATTCATTAAGATCATGGCTGATCTTTTCATGGACTCAGCTCCACTTAGCTGCCTGCTCACCATAACTCTTAATTCTTTTACTGTTCAAAAATCTATCTTTGCCTTAGAAACATTCAACCAGGTAGCTTCAACTGCTTCACTGGGCATGGAATTCCACATATTCACAGCTCCTGTGAATTGGCTGAAGAAGTTCCTCCTCAACTCAGTCCTAAATTTGCTCCCTCTTATTTTGAGGCTATGCCCCCTAATTCTAGTTTCACCCGCCAGTGGAAACAACCTTCCTGCTTCTATCTTATCTATTCCCTTCATAATTTTATGTTTCTATAAGATCCCCCCCTCATTCTTCTAAATTCTGAGTATAGCCCCAGTCTACTCAATCTCACCTCATAAACCAACCCTCTAAACTTTGGAATAAACCTAATAAATCTCCTCTGCACCCCCTCCAATGCCAGTATATCCTTTCTCAAGTAAGGAGACCAAAACTGTACGTAGTACTCCAGGTGTGGCCTCACCAGCACCTTATATAGCTGCAACATAACCTCCATGCTTTTAACTTAATCCCTCTAACAATGAAGGACAAAATTCCATTTGCCTTCTTAATTACCTCTGCACCTGCAAACCAACCTTTTGCGATTCATGCACAAGGATAGCAACATACTGCAAATTTTTTAACCATTTAAGTAATAGTCCATTTTGTTGTTATTCCTACCAAAATGGATGACCTCACATTTATCAACATTGTTACATCTGCCAGACCGTTGCCCACTCAAACTATCTATATTCCTCTCAGACTTTCAATGTCCTCTGCACACTTTGCTCTACCGCTCATTTTAGTGTCATCTGCGAACTTTGACACACTACACTTGGTCCCCAACTCCAAATCGTCTACGTAAATTGTAAACAATTGCGGTTCCAACACTGATCCCTCAGAGTACACCACTAGTCACTATTTGCCCACCAGAAAAACACCCATTAATCTCCACTCTTTGCTTTCTGTTAGTTAACCAATTCTCTATCCATTAATACATTACCCGTAACACTCTGCACCTTCATTTTATACAGTAGTCTTTGATGCCTCACCTTGTCGAGTGCCTTCTGGGAATCCAGACACACCACATCCACCGGTTCCTCACTGTTAACTATGCTTGTAATGTCCTCAAAACATTCCAGTAAATTAAACATGACCTGCCTTTCATTAGCCCACGCTGCATCTGCCCTATGAGACAATTCCTGTCCAGAGATCTCGCTATTTCTTCCTTGATGATAGATTCAAGCATTTTCCCCACTACAGAAGTTAAGCTAACTGGCCTATAGTTATCTGCCTATTGTCTACTCCTTTTTTAAATAGTGGTGTCACATTTGCTGTTTTCCAATCTGCCGGTATTGCCCCAGAGTCCTGTGAATTTTGATAAATTACTGCAAGTGCATTTGCTATTTCCTCCACCATCTCTTTTAGTACCCGAGGATGCATTCCATCAGGGCCAGGGGACTTGTCTACTTTTAGCCCCATTAGCTTGCCCAACACTACCTCTTTTGTGCTAATGATAGTTTCTATGTCCTCATCTGCCATAGCCTCCTTGTCATTGATTTTTGGCATGTTCTTTGTGTCTTCCATTGTGAAGGCCAACATAAAACACCGGTTCAATGTCACAACCATTTCCTCATTTCCCATTATTAAATCCCCCTTGTCCTCTAAAGGACCAGTTTGCCGTAGCCACGCTTTTTTGTTTTATATATTTGTAGAAACTTTTGCTATCTGTTTTTATATTCTGAGCTAGTTTACTTTCAATCTTATTTTTCTTTATAGCTTTTTTCATGATCTTCCATTGATCTTTAAAGATTTCCCAATTATCTAGTTTCTCACTAATCTGTGCTATTTCGTATGCATTTTCTTTCAATGTGATATTCTCCTTCATTTCCTTAGATATCCATAGTTGATTTTCCCTTTTTCGACAGTCCTTCCTTTTTCACTGGTTTATACTGAGCACTGTGAAAAATTGCTTTGTAAGTCCTCCACTGTTCCTCAATTGTCCCCCATAAAGTTGTTGCTCCCAGTCTAACTTGAAGCGTTGTGGGGCTGGGGGAGATTATAGAGATAAGAAGTAAAGTCATGGAGGAATTTGAAAATAAGAATGAGAATTTTAAAATTGAGGTGTTGTTTAAAATATAGTCAAATCACAGAATCCCTACAGTGCAGAAAGAAGCCGTTTTGCTCATCGACTCCACATGAACCACAATCCTACCCAGGCCCCAACCCCGTAACTCCACATATTTCCCCTACTAATCCCCTGACACTAGGTCAATACATGCTGTTGAATGCTCTGAGGCCTGAGCTCTCCATTCATCTGACGAAGGGACAAACCCCGAAAGCTTGTGAGTTTACTATCAAATAAATTGGTTGGACTTTAACCTGGTATTGTGAGACTTCTTACTAGGGTCAATTTATCATGGCCAGCCAACCTAACTCACACATCACTGTGGGAGAAAACCAGAGCACTCGGAAGAAACCCACGCAGACACAGAGAATGTGCAAACTCCACACAGACAGTCACCCGAGGCTGGAATTGAACCCAGTCCCTGGCACTGTGAGGCAGCAGTGCTAACCACTGTGCCACCGTGTCGTGTTGGTCAACAAGTACATAGAGATACTCATATATTCCACAAATTGCTTGGGCACTCTCAATAACAGACTAATTTTAACCTAATCCACCTAGTAGGAAACTGAATGGATCGAGTTGAAAGACTTGTTTACACCCTGCATGATTTTTAGCCTCCAATGAAGTCAATGGAAAATAAATTCAAGTGGGGTATAAAACTACTGTTGGACATGTCTTGGTCTGTTTTCTGCTTAGTGGGTTATGTACGAAACAACAGGAAAGTAGGAGCACGTTCATAACACAAACAAATCATGTAGGTGATGTCGCAAGCACCCCAGGAAAAGTTATTTTGAATGTCAAAGTTGTGCCTCAGTCACTTTAAGACTTTGCACAGCACACGGGGCTACTGATATTTTTAAATCCTTCATTACTGGTTGCAGTAATCACAGAATACTGAGTGAATAAAAAGAAAAATAACTTCCAAATTTATGGAACAACCTTTATGGTTTAATCATTGACAGTGAGATAACATCAACAAACAAGCAGTGTAGAAGGAATGTTTATACATTGTTCGGAAAATAGCATTATGGTAGATTCCATTAGGTATAATCTGCTGACAATTTAAAGACTGCTGTTTTAGATTAAAAAATGAGTGTTAAAAACTGTGCAAACTACTTCCAATACATTGAGATAATATAAAATTTGTCACAATTCCTCGATAGCCTAAAAGGTTTAATCCGCGAGTAGCTCTGCTATGGAGGAAAGGAAGTCCTTGGCTTCTTGGTTAGTTTAAGAGGCTGAACTGAAGAAATGGAAGGAGCACTAAAATTGGCCTTAGTTGCCCTTGTTTAGAGGAAGAAAATTGACTAAGCCATGAATCTTAACTGATTGCTCTCTAGCCTATTGATAAAAGTGCATGTCTGAACCAGCAAGATGAGAACGAGGTCAAGTTGAATTTGTACTCCACCAAAAGATTCACATATGCAGAATGACTACGTGGGTCTCTTATTTATCTCTGACAATCCCTCGAGGACAAGGATGACTTGCTTTCACTCTGGGGTGGGTGGGTTTGCGGTGGCTGAATAGTTCAATCCTGGAACCACAGACTCTGCCACATGTGGGGTAGGTGAAGCAGGTGGCTGGGATGCTCTGGATTCCATATGCCCTTTCCGCTGTTTGTGGTTGGCTTCCAAATGCTCACTCAGTGATGCTCGTGATGGCTGATGCCTTCAGGAATGCTTCTTCTCCAGTTTGTGCATTCTAGGACAAGCAATTCCCATGTGTCAGTGGGGATGTTGCACTTATTTAGGGGAGACTTTCGGAGTGTCCTTGTAACATTTCCTTTGCCCTCCTAGTGGGCGCTTGCCATTGAGGAGCTCAGAGTTGAGCATTTGTTTACAGAACTTCGGGTTGGGCATAGTGGACAATGTGGTCCGCCCATCTCAGCTGGTCAAGGGCGATCCTTCTCAACCGTCTCTTCCAGTAACTGAAGAGCACCTCCTGAATTTGTGTGTGGCTTTTGCCTGTCAAAAAGGTACAAATTGACATGATCTTCAGTGCTTGACTAATTTAAGAAAAGCGCAGGAAACAGCATCATCTTCGGTACACTGGCTTTCTTCAATCTCACAAAGGCCTCCTACTCTGTCAATCGGGAGGAATTGTGGAACATCCTCCTCAAATTTGGCTGCCTGCAAAAAATGTCACCATCCTCCCTCCGCCTGATGTAGAAATGTTTGAGCAATTCTCAAAATGGTTTCTCATCCACATAAAAATGATTGCTGGAGTGTCAACAAGATTGTTGATGTTTGCCCACTGCTATGGGGTATTCACCTCAGGGTTGGAAAATTCAGTGGCACGGCTGCCAGCCAACCAGAGGAAAGTGGCCAATTACGGGCATTCATGGGGTGACTGCCAAGTTAACTCTGGCCGCCTCCCAGGGGAAGGGTGGCTCTTCTTTGTGGCAATAACATGGCACCCCAGGCTCAAAAGGTTTGCTCTATTCTCTCTCCACAGATGCTGAGATTTTCCAGTATTTTCTGTTTTTGTTGTTGAATATATTTTAATACGCAGAAATAATACATTTTACATCTAATTAAAGACTAGATATTTTTAAATCATGAAAATGACCTTTGGACTATTTCATTATGATCTGAAGTGAGGCAGTTTTAATTTTTTGTTAAGGTACAGTATTGGAAACCGAGGCAACATTTCTGCACATGTTAGAATTGTGTGTGTATTTTGACTGCTGTTTAGCACATCATGGGTTAGAATGATAGTTAAAAAATGAATAAAAATATTGCAAAACCAAACACCATTCTAGATCTGTAATGCCTAATTTATTTTTTATTTCACAATATTTCCTTCACTGAAGCACCCTGAATACCAAAATAATTGTACAGTATGTAAACCTGACTATTTATTTTCAGCGCTATTTCCACTAAATTAAAACAACAATTTCAGGTCAAAAAGGCCCCAGCACCACATTTTCATACTGAGTATTTTGACTTGGCATAGCATAGGAAGTATCGTTTAATTTTCCCTGAGCGTAGAATTTAAAGCACTAACTGGGTGCCTGCTGTCTGGCTTTGGAAACAGCACAGTATTGATTACGCCTAGTTTGATTATTACAGAGCCCAATGCTGTTTTGCTGAAAATGTAGACAAAGTAACCATGTGCGATGCATTTTGGACAATCTTTGCAGTTAGAAGATGCCAGCCTGTGGGAAGCCATAGCAAGTACAAGACTGGTGTAAAATTCTGAACTTGTCCTTAAGGTCGTGAATGAAATATTAGCATTTATAAAAGTGGGGAGTAAGGAAAATTGCAAACACTGGAAATCTTAAATTAAGAGCAAGCTTAATAGGGAATTCACTTGTCTTGAAAAAGAGGCTTTTTTTTATTTAGTTCCTCCACCAGGGTGCAAGAAACCAGTCAGAAGTAAATTTTTCTTTCTTACAGAATCTTAGCGCAGAAAATGTCATTCAGCCACCATGCTTGTTTTATTTTTATAGTAGAACTATAAAATTAATCTTAGTCCCTTGTTCTTTTTCTATAGCCCTGCATTTCTTTTATTTTCATGCAACATGTTTCCAGTATTTTCAGCTTTTATCCAGTTGAGTTTCTGTGGGCTGAAACTAGACTTGCCCCAACAATGTCAATGCATTGCCAATGGAATTGTAGCTGCTTGCTTTGAGGCAAGTTACTGCAACATTCTTTCCCTTAACCTATCTCTTTGAGCTCCTGTTTGAGCCAAGAGACAGACTCCTTTAATATGCAAATGACATTATCATGGCACATGGAAGGTTCCATTTTTGCCATTTTGGAATAGCACAGTATTGATTGGAGTCCAATGTGCACATTCTACAACATAAGCTATTGGTGCAGTTCAAGAGGAGCCTTCAGATAAACGTAACTGTAGTTTCTAGGCCCAGATAGAGCAGCTATCATAGCTCTATAAAATCAATTCCACTGGAGTACTCGGGTCTGGTTGCAAACAGCAATGGGCCTTCTGCTGCCACTATCAATTTGTCAGTGAGCATGCTTGGTCACCTGGCCACAAAGTTTGTGGTGGGAAAACCGCCTAATTTAATCAAGAAAAGTTGCATTTTGATACTCAAGCATGTCACTGTAATTAAACTACCACAAAAATGTTTGTTTACCTGAGGCAATGTTCCTTTAAACAATCATGCGTGCTATTGTAATGAATGTAACTTCACATAAAAATCTATGGCACTATTCAAAAAAAGCAGTAGCATTCTCCCAGAAATCCTACTTATGGCTGAACAAACACCACCAAAACAGGTGCATTGTAAATTTACCTGTTACAGCTTGTGGGAGTTTGTGTGTGCATTTGCCTACAAAATCCCAGTGACTAACCTCCTAAATTAATGGATTGGCTGGGTGACAGTTTGGGACATTCTGAGTTTATGAAGGCTGTTATATAACTTCAAGCCTTTTGGGTATTTTATTTTCTACCATACTAAATGTTAAAACCTTCTGAGCATACATGTTCACCCAATAACCCTCTGATTAATCCTGTCAGCCAGGTCCCTGGACACCAGAAAAACGGATACACGTGAGCAATACAGGTCAAGGCACAGCTAAAAATGCAAACTCCGTCTTGTTAAACTGTAGGCTAGTCTGGTCCCATTATAAAGGATAACATCAAAACAGTAAAGGAGAGAGAACAGACAGTCACCAAAATCCCCAAAGGGCTTAAAAAAAGCTGCAAGAGCTCAGCTTTTTCAAGAACATTTATTACTTATGAAACCTTCCAAACCCAGACTCTGTGGATGAAGCCAGACAACCAATTACTGTATTAGTGTTTCAAAGCCTCTTTAGCTGTCTTCAAATATCAGCATCACATTCTCCTTGCAGCACACACAGTTGCTACAAAGCTTCAGGCCACACTGTTAGTAGTAGCATGCCACATGCGTTCACTTCTAAGCTCACGTGCCATGTTCCCTTGAGCCATTTGCTTTCCGAAACACCAGACACATTCTCTTACGAGTGAACTTCGACAGCTTGCAAATTTGATAAATTAGACATTCCATTTAGAAGAATATTTCTCTTGATTTTTATATAGTTGAACGTGTCCATTATGTTCACAGAAGGGACCAGCCAAACTGGCAGTAACTCAAAGGTGACTGATTTATCAAAGAACTCAGCTGCTAGTGGAGGAATCTGCACTGGACCCAAGCCTAGAAACCAGTTACCACCCTCCCATGGATTCTCTGAGCAATAAGCGAATAAGGTTTAAAGAAAGTCTTCACCAAAAATAAACAAATTGGGGCTCTGGAATAAAACTCTTGCGATCTCAAGGTTTGGAAATAAAAGTGATCACGATGCACAGATTTCCCATTGAATAGCTTCTGGCTTAGATCAAAATGTGTGGATGTGATGGCTCCAAGGTCTACGTTTTGAGTGCAATCAGCACAAGCACTGGTTGATCTGTGATGGTTAATACATTGAATCATCTGTAGAATTACAAGAAAAAGTGGATTTTGCAGCAATGCATTTTAACTTTCTGCTTAATTCTCTTCTTAAAGATACAGCCAGTAAACTTGGCTCTCTGATACTTGCCTCATGTAAAATTACCAAATGCAATCAAAATATGATCCTCATTCCACATGCTTGAATACAGAGCTCAAAAGCAGATTTGATTTTTTTCCAAATAAGATGGCCAAGAAATTGCATAATTAAAAAGTCCCAAAACATCCAGACTAAACTATTAGATTAAAGTTGAATGATAGGCAAGTGTGCTCTCCACAGCAATATGTGCATATGTATTTTCTACAAATAAAGCCATCAAAATCTTAAGATTTATCCTGAAGTAAATTTTGTCTGTAACAACAATCTTTTACCTGAAACCAATGATGGGAATGTTGAAAATACTGTACTCATGGAAATGTTGTCTGTCTTGGATTCAACAATAAAGTATGAAGGAACACTTTAGTAACAAAGGCTTATGGAAAAAAATGATGGTCACAGTTGATGTGTCACTTTTTCATGTACTCTTTTTTCTTTCATTGGTGAAGTGAAGCTTTTTAACACTCTACAGTCAACCCAGTCTTCTTAAAGCAGGCAGTGTGAAGGCCACATAAACCAGACAGCAATTACAGCTTATCCAGTAAAAAAAAATCAATTTTTACCCCTGCTTTAGCTTATGGGACTTGGAATTCACATTTACACACTTGTGACTGAGATTGCAGTAACTTTTGTCTGTGAAAAAATATTCCTAATTTACTTCTTCCTTACCCAGGCACCTTTCTCTCAATGTTACAGTTCTCTTTGTTCTTCTCTCAATGAAAGCATTTCTTTCCTCCACTTACTAATTTTACAGATAGTGCTGCTGAGATTGAATACTTTGCAAGGAGAATTGAGGCATTTGTGCCATGGCACCATGCTTCTTGGTTCCTTACTTGGGATTCAATTCTTGAGTATCAGTTATCCTCAAGTACTTCATCTAAGGAGCAATTAATGATGCATGGCTAATGATATAAAACTCTGTACTGTTTTCATCTGATGTCCAGGCACTTCTAGAAAAGCAGGTGCCCTGGCTGGTTTCTTCTGGTTTTCACCCAGGACAACTGAGGGTAGGCCTTCCACCAGCATGGCTGGGATCAGCTGCCCTAATATAAAATGGAAACAACACCTAATCTATATGGATAACCATTTTTCTGCAGAACATTTGCATTATTGGTCAAAACTGTCTTTTCTAATATAGGAATCGGCTTTACCTTTACTGCTAACTGATTCAAAAGCTGATGCACAGAGATAAGGGCTGGAATTTTATCCCCCCACCCGCCACAGGAATCAGAGTGGGTGAGGAGCAGACAATGGGCAGGTCTGTTGATCTTGGGTGGGATTTTATGGTTTTGGGACGAGCGAGGCTGTAAGATCCTGTCCAATATCAGTTTAAAAAACTCCTTCCTTTAGTACAACAGTACAGTTAATCTTTAGAAATAACAAACTTTGCTGCCTCAGCCTTCATGACATAATTCTGGGAAATCCTTCATACAATATCCTAGCAGGAATAGAATTATGGATGTGACCCAAGGGTTTAATCATGTGACTTATTTGGTGGAATAAATGGGCAATTAATGGTGCTTTTAGCAGAACAAAGGGGCTCGGTCATGTTGTATCACTGAAGGTGTACTATTTCACTCGACAAATCAGTACATTGTAGACATTCGGAGTTAAGCACAGTGCACCTCTTATGTGCAGGAACCTATATTTTAGATTATGATTTGGAGCACTTTAGAATAAGTTATTTTTCAAATTCATAAATTGCAAAATAAAGGCAATCCTGTCAAGAGTGTGTTTTATTTATTTCTCTGGTTACATCTGCAGCATTTAATAAAATTTCATGCTAACCAAAACCCCTTTCATTTTGTAAAGGTCACATATAATAATATAATATGAATTGGATTAATCCACCTCACTGAGCTTGGACAGTTGAGTGTCCCCATTCAATGGTCTATTTCTTCAGGGAAGACAAAGGTGACGATGAGTGTTGTGGAGGGAATTATTTAACATCTGTCAAGCAATTCTATGGAATATGCAGTTAATGTGACTATTTATTTTAATCTGGACTTACATTTTAACCATTTGTAGAGGTAATTCACAGAAAGCATCAACTCAGGTAATTCACCAATCCTGTGTTGCTAGAGGGTAATTAGGGTCAGAAACAGCATAGGCAAAAGAACCGAAGACAGCGTGATGTTGTAATGTATCTACCTACCGTCCATCCAGCCCAGACCTATGGTGGGAGCAATGACCATAAATTACACCGGTTTCCAAATTTTTTAAATAATTATTTAGAAAGGTACAAACTGTCAACATTTCAGAGTTAGAGTGGAAACAAAAAAGATTTTTCAACAAATAATGTTTTTATAGTCTACCTTTTACAACATTGAATAGCAGTATATAGAAGGCAGGATTTTCTGTGCGACCCCACAGTGCATTTTGAGGTGGTGGAGGCAGATTGCCATTGGCCAGTAGTGGGATCTTCTGATCCCAGCACTGTCAATGGTGTTTCTTGTTCTTTGTATCCTCTGCTGCCGGGAAACCGACAATGACGGTGCGCAGGGCCAGAAGATCGTGCCAGCTAGAACAACCGGAAAATTCCAGCCATTAATTTAAAAGCATCATGATCAAAACAAAATGTAAACTAAGGTGAAGTACAATAGAACAGATAGGTGTTTTATGACCAGGACAGACATAATGGGCTAAAAGGCCTCTTTCTGTGCTGTGAAACTGTATGAGTGACAAAAAAACTCTTAACTTGCTTGTTTAGCAACCACAAATAACTTCTGCAGTAATATTTTAATGTGAATAAACATTTCCTAGAGAAAAATGGGAAAAAATAACAACTGTTAGTTTGTATTCCTGATTTCTATCAAGTTATGTCTGCTAGATAGATGTGCATGTATGAGTGGACTTTGGGCTTAGCTGTGATGCCCCTGGGGCTAAATAGCACTCACTGCCTACGATCATGCATGAATAATAATGTGTCAACAAAACCGTATTCTACAAGAGAAAGGGAGGAAAAACAGAGGAATACAAGTGGAACGTTAAAGCAAAAACCATTGAAAGAAGCCTTCATGAAGGCTGCAGTTAATTTTATTTGAAATGACTGCACCAGCTGTATACAGTATTAGCCTATAATCCAAGCGGATCGCTGCATCCCATCAGGAAAGATGATTTCCCTGTCTGCGAGCTGCAGTGGCAAAAAGAGGAGGAGGAGCGGGGGGGCACGAGGAGTCATAGGAAGACAGATTGTCTTTTCAATGCGAAGTGACTGATTCATTGCCTGGGGTGTACTGAGCACACTGCAGCATGACTGAACATCCACATGTCATGTCTGCACAAACCCACTATTAATAGTGTCCAATTAAGGCTTCAGAATTAGTTTTGTCTGCTCCTATATTGAGCTCTATCGTGTTAAAGAAATTAGGTACTGAAAAAACCCAAAAATACACTGAATTCTACTTCACACCTTTTGAAAAAGGGAGTGCACCCCTTTTTATAATCTTACTTCTGTATTTCACAACTTACTAAAAATATTCTCACTTAGCCTGTGAAGCTGTAAAGAGTCTGTTCAGCCACACAACAATCAGAAGGAACCCTCCTCCTAAGCAAGTTTAAGTTTGTTCATGTGGGGTGAGATTTGGGAACACTGATGACATACCTGATTGCAGGAGTCAAACATCAGTAACATGTAACAGCAATGGTGTACTTTAACTACTGTGCTTAGAAGTGCACTTTTGTTCTGCATAACCCACTGTTGAAAGTACACTTATCATCATCCCATCTAATGTTGCAATAATTGACCGGCTCTGTGTCTCCACTTAAGCAGTTGTGCGAGATTGACTACGGTTTTTCTCCCCCTTCCTTCCCTTTTTGGTCACTGGCGTCAAATGACATGACGTAAAAAACGTTTAACTTTCTTGGCTCATTACTTCCATTTGAAAATTTGGGAAATGACACAAGTATGTCATTACTGACTTGCTGACCAATAAGTACACTACTTTTATGATGGAGCACATTTGACAAATATAAACAATTGCGAAACAAGAAAGTCACTAAATAATACAAATGATCAGCAAGTTAGATTTGATAGAGGCTCACCACAGTAATCAAATAGTGGCGCTGATAGAAAGCTAATTTGATCAGTATTAAGGGAGCTGAAATTCTTGTCCTTGCTAATTGAAGGCAAAGCAACAGCTGAGTGAACAATGATAAAACAGAATTTTTTGATAAACTTCTCATAATTTCTTGTGCCCATATCAAATGTCTGTATCATCCTGCTTTTGTTCATTTGCTAGCATATAGAAATACATGTTCGTTTTCCCATGATAGTACATTTTCATTTATCTTTTGGAAGTTACAACAGACAAAGTTGAAAACAATGGAATATGTTCAGTTTGTTTGTTGTGACCAGTGTCTGACAATTTCTTTCTCTATTGGTTGAGTTTTGTTATTTGTTATTTATCAGATATTACTGCCAACAAAATTTGTCCTGTTGCAGTTAAAAAGAATGAAATGGCCAATCTCCAAGGCTGATCAATATGGAACAAAGTCCAACTAGGACTCACAAATAACCAAGTGGTGACATTAAGATACGAACAACAGGCTATAGGATAGATTAGTTGTATGCCAGTTTCTCAGTATTTAAGACTTCCATTTTATTCCTGGTATTTTCTAAATAACTTCTGAATGTCAAATATATTTTGCACAGGTTAACAAGACACAACTATCAGAACTGATTTGGATTTTATGATTCAAGATTCTGGGTAAAATTTAAACTCCTTATTCTTATCTGGAGATTCCTTCATTGTCTTAGCCCAAATGATCTTTGCAAAGTTCTTCTGTCTTATCCCCTGCCTGTCCCTGATCCACCTTTAATGATCCAGCCACTTTGGCCCCACTCTTGGGATTTCCTTTCCAAATCCCACAGGACCCTATTTCCATCTCCAAATTTAAAAATTGTTTTAGTCACATCTCCTTCCCAAAGGTTTCAGTGATCCTACCGAATGCTCCCAAAAGTATAGCATTCACTACCTTCATTATAAAATCAGAGTTGCAAGTACAAGTTATCAAAATATGCAAGGATGCCAAGATTCACCATCCAAGAGTAACACAGAAGTGTCTCGATGTGTACTCTTTATTTGTTCTTGGGATGTTGGTACTATGATAGTATTTTGACCATCTGTTTTTGCCTTGAGGGCATTCAGAATTAACAACATAGTGTAGTAATTAAGTCCCTTTCAGACTAAACTGGATTACGCTACTAAGGACATTAATAATCCAATGGGATTCTATGTCTAGTTGAGTTCAACTTCACTATTTGCTTTAATAGGATATAAATTCATGGACTCTGATTGCTAGTCCAATACCAGAACCACAAGGTTACAGTAAGCTTTATGATGAGTTTAAGGAATATTCTAAAAAAAAGCCCTGTCCTAAAAGTCAGTAATGGGATGGATAAATAGTTGATTACTTTCAGGAATAAAGGATTATTCATACACAACTTTACCTCTGAAATTTAAAGTTTCCCAACTTACCAGATTGTTCAATGAGTGAGAATTTCCTCTTGCTCTGTTTTGTGATGGCAGGACTTTATAGCCCTGTCATTGTCAATGGGGTTTCCCACTGAACGTACCCCTCGCCGCCAAGGGGACAACAAGATCCCACCGGTGTACATGTCAGCAAGATTTCGACAATTGTTTGTGGAACAAGTGAACTTGAGAGCTATATGTTGTTTTAAATGTTTTTAAGAATAATTTGTTACATACTGGAGTCCCAGTTATAAGAACTAAAAGGCTTTTATCTGAATCTAAGATTATTGACAGCGAACTGCTGATTTCTCTTCAAAGTAAACAAACCAATCTCCACAGATCTGATGGCAGCATTAGTGAACTACCTGCACCTGTGCAGCCTGCTAATAGAGCAGAGCAGATTCAGGACACGGACATACATGGTTCCCAACTCAAAATACCTTCATGATTTGAACATGATAATACAGAAAATGAATAGTGCATCAAATACTTGAGAGCCTTGACATCCAATACCTCATGACACAATGTCTGCCCTGGCCGAAATTTTAATTGACAAATCGAGGTCACATTGTACTTTCTTGAACATTGCTTACCTAAACTCCTGTACAATGAAAACAAGCTGCGTTGCAAAAGGAAGTCCCTTGTTCAAAATGAACAAGAATAGATGATCAAATTTTACATTGAAGCAACAACTAGACCACAGCAAACACAGGAGATCGGCAAATATGTTACAAAGCTGTTATTTTCTCTCTGGATTCATCTACCAAGTTAAAGTGTCCCAAAATTCCCAGCACAATTTTGTATTACACTTTCCAACATCTAGCTAATAAAATTAATCGTCTGTCTCTAAATGAGTAGCCCACAGACACAGCAATTCTTTTGTTCCCAGAGATGTTACACATCACAGCTGCCTAACTCTCATCATTTGATACAGAGGGTAGGATCTTCACTGTACTTTATTTTATCTATTGTGTTAACTCAGTACAAATTGTATGTAAAACAATCCTTCACAATGGCCTTTGGTCACATGTATAGAAAACTTGACTAGTGGGAAGATTTAGAAGAAAATTTGCTTTTGATTTAAATAATAGCAGAGACCCATAACACATCTGCATCAAATTTAACCAATTCCACCACTGCATCTTCCAGAAACTGAACTGGACTAGCCATATAAATGCTGTGGCTACAAAAATAGGTAGAGGCTAGGAATTCTGCAGCAAGTAATTCACCACCCAACTCCCCAAAGTCTATCCACCACCTACAAGTCACAAGTCAAGAAAGTGATAGAATACGCTCCAGTTGAGTGGATGATTGTGGCTGCAAAACACTCACTCCCTCGACCACCAATGCACAGTGCAAAGATCTCACCAAGGCTCCTTAAGACAGAATGTTCCAAACCCACAATTACTACCAACTAGGAGGACGAAGGTAGCAGACATTTTGGACCACCGTTTGGAAGTTCCCCTCCAAGCCTCTCACCATCTGACTTCTAAATATATCGCTGTTCCTTCACTGTCATTGGGTTAAAATCCTGGAACTCCCTCCCTAACAGCACTGTGGGTGTACCTGCATCACATAGACTGCAGCAGTTCAAGAAGGCAGCTCACTACCACCCCCTCAAAGACAATTAGGGATGGACAATAAATGCTGGCCTCGCCTCATCCCAACTCACTTCTGATTATTATATAAAGAACGATACTGTGAGTGTTCTTATTTGGAATATCAATTAATGACAGATTCAACCATAATGCCCATGTTATCAAATAGCCTGAAAAGACTCACTAACAATGCTTGCAAACAAATTATAAAAGTTGGGCAAGGCACATGGGCAGAATTTTATGCCCTTCAAAATGAGTTTGGTGACAGTGGGCATTTAACTGGACAAGAGTGGTAGGTGGAGATGTCACCACAATCCAGTCTGTGCCCTAAGTAAGTCCAGGGCAGAAGACTTGTGGACAGCCTTTCTGCCCTGCTGCTAATTGAGGCCCTTTAGTGGGAAATAAGGCCCACTTCAGGGTCTTATCCCACTGCTACTGGTAGTCACTCAGCAGTGGGTAGGGATTCACCATGCAAGGAATCCCTGGTCACTAAACTCCTTCCACCAGTCTCAAAACTGTGGCTAGCTTTGCCAGACCCCTATAAAATTTCAGCTATGTGTCAGGGGTGGATGTGCAAGCAGCTGGAAGGTCATCTAGGGAATTTTACAGGCCTCCACCCACAAATCTGACAGGAGAGGCCTGTAATAATTGTCCATGAGTTCTGCAAGGTCGAATCATATCTTACAACACATTCTATATACATCCCAGGGACACTGTGTGAAAGAATCCTAGCCACAGTCCAATTACTGGCATAGTGAAAACATTGTTAAGTATATTCTTCTATACTAAGTACACTGTCAGTATTTTCAAGGACAATGATTCTGTCAATGGAATATAAAGATTGTCAGGCATGAGCACTTCCGTTCCCCAGAAGGAGTTGGATGTTGACTCCTTTTTCTGAGGTAGCCTGTGCTGATTATATAGGAAGATCATTAACTTGTCTTCCTAATACATTATATTGTCTGAATCTGCCACTAATTCTTCCATTAACTAAAAATTTCATGGAAGTGTTAGTTGCAAAATAAATTCTGTATTTAAGTAGACCTTTATTAAAACAGTGTTGCACATATGGACTTAATTTTGGAGTACAAGCAAATGGACTCAAGGTTTTGCTTTTTTGGGTGAGAATACAAACCACTTCAAATTAATTTCTTCACCCGAATTGCAGGCATGTATCAACTAATCTTTGGACAATGACCATCAATTGTGCCCAGAATTGCTCACTAAGGAATTCATCCCTTGGGAACTGTGAAATGCCTCCACAATTGACAGGGTAAAAAAAATAGAAATACTTAACACTTTGAAGAGAATTAATTAGATGTCTTCAAATGAAATTGTAAATGCATGTGCAATGTGCCTAATATAACAAATACATAATTGAGAGGATCGAAATGCATGGTATTAAATTTACTATTTTCTATCTTGGCTTCAACTTCGCTTAGTAAGTTTTAGCTGTGCTTCTGATAATAATAAACATTGACAGGAAAAAAAATTAACAGAATCACTGACTTCTTAACCCTTAAAGTTAATGATTCAATAAAAAGAATTACTACAGCTCCAGAGCAAAAATAGTTTTTGGAACAGTAATTAAATAGGTGACTTTTATTTTTAAATAAATAAGCCATAGCTACGTGCAATATCTAGATTTGTGGATATGCCATTATACTTTGTGTAGGTCCAAAATGTAGATATGGGGTTTGATAACTGTGTAAGTGAGTGGGTTTTAAGGGAGTTAAAAATCTCACCCATTATCTCTCACTGTTTTTCTTGAAAGCATCATTTTTGTACTGACTTGTCTGATCTGCGCTACGCTCAGTTAATTCAACCACAGTGAATTTATGCATAACTCAAGTCAGAATTACAGTCACTGCAGGGTGATATTACAATTAGCAGGCTGGGGTCAGACACCTATTAACTTACATGAAAAAAGTCTGAAACGGGTTCTGTAATTAAATTCCCTCAAGCATTCTTAATGGATTATATCAGTGCATTTTCTTACATTTAGCTTGCCAAATCATACGGAAATAGAGAGAGACTAAATTTAACTAAATGATAGTCCACAATAAAATGCATGTGAGAATCTGAACCATTTAGATATTTTTTCAAAAAAACTATAAGCCACTGAATCATTTTCAAATCATGAGTCATCAAAGGAGTTTTGTCACCGAAACAACAAATAGACAAAAAAATCTATTTATTCCCACCAACAGACAAAAAAGTATCAATTGGACCTTGTGTAGCAGATCCAAAATGGTTGCTGCAGTGCAATTACACAAATTCAACAAAATCTTCTAAGAAATAACCATCACATTGATAAGGACATTTTATAAAGCACTGATTGATTATAGGAAAGCCTTGCATGATGATTCTTCCCCATTGTTCCTTCTGCTTAAAATGAGTAGTAAACATCAATCCAAAACAAACATGTACTACATCAAACCACTGAAATCTGGTGTATAAAACATTTTCTGATTTGTTCCCACTGTACGAAATGTTTCATTGAAACAATACAATTTTTTCTCTTGCAAACTGTTTGCAACTGACAACTTTAAATCAGACATAATATCAACATACAATGAACTTTCAGCTGAGTAAGATGTTCTGGTGGAGTCAGTGCAAACTTGATGGGTTCCCTTCTGCATTGTAGAAATTCGATCATTCCAAAGGCAGCAACACATTTTTGAAGTAGTAGACGATCATCTGTAATATTGCACACTGGCTCAGGAGGTGAAAATATGTTTGTAAGCATCACTTCCAGTAGCACTATGCAGACTACTCAAATCTCCAGCAGCAGTCAGCACTATGAGCCACTACCTGCACAATCCTTGCGGCATTCCACAATGACGTCAGTTAGAAAACTTGTGCAGGCCACGCAGGTAGAGGCCTCCGAAGCTGTCTGCCCTGGGGAATTAACCCAAGTCTGTGTAGTGCCACTTGAATGCTGCTTCATGGATAATTTTACCTACTGGATGTTCTTTAAGTGAAGTGGGTTTGAGGTCAGGAATAATGGTACCAGGATACGGAAGTGTACATCACACTCCATTTTTAAGCATTCTAACCTTAATGTTATATAATAATTCCTTAATGTTATTATTGACAGTGAAGTTAAAAAAATAGACAGCATGTTGGGAAGTATATGTAGTTAGAGTTGGAAGATACAAAATTAATGCATCAAAACATCCCACTGGCAGAAAAGTGTAAATACAATATGACAAGTTTACATTGGCAGTTTTTGTTATAAATATGCAAATAGGAATTTATAAGGGAAGAAGTTGACTCAAGAGTGTGGCAAAAAGGTACAATATTAAATAAGGTTTAGCAGGCAAATTCAAGATGCAAGGGGACTAGGTAGAAAATTAAATTAGAATGCTTGTGATACAGTCAGTCCATATTGATTAGATAAAATTACCTTCTGTCTGCCAGCAATAAAGGCCCTACAGCAAATGGCCTGGGTAGTCAAACTTCATGTGCTAATAGATGCAGAAAAATAGCATAGGAGTACTTGACTAAGATTAGAATTGTGCCTGTACAAGTGGAAATGTTGTACTAGTTCAATTAAGGAGAGAGAAAAGTAATGAGGCCATACATGTCCTCGTGGTTAATCAAGAACACAATGTATATTCACTCTGCCATCAGTGGGGTAAAGAATGGGTACTCTGCAACAGACTGTGGGCCAAATGTGAAACTGTGGATGTGGCCTTAGCAAGACTAAGGAAGAGATGGAGGAATTATTATGTGCAAACAAGGTCAGACTTTTTTTTAAAAGGGATACAGACTTCACTGGCTAGGTTAACATTTCTTGCTCATCACTAATTGCCCTCGAGAAAATGGTGGTGAGCAACCTTTTGAACTGCTCCAGTCCACATGATGTGGAGAGGGAATCTCAGGATTTTGACCCACAGACTCTGAAGGAACAGCAATATAGTTCCAAATCAGGATGGAGTGTGGCTTAGAGTGAATTTTTTAGGTAGTGGTATTCCAATGAATTTGGCTGCCTTCATCACTTTCTGTGGTAGAGGTTGCAGGTTTGGAAGGTGCCTTTGTGAGTTGCTACAGTACATTTTGTAGATGTTACACATTGTTGCTATTGTGTTGGAGGTAGAGGGAGTGAATATTTAATGTGGTGGATGGAGTGCAAATCAAGTCTGGTGCCTTGTCCTGGATGGTGTCCAGTTTCTTGATTGTTATTGGAGTGGTGCTCAGCCAGGCAAGTGGAGAGTACTCCTTCAAACTCCTGACTTGTGCCTAATGGATTGTGAACAAGCACTGGGGAGTCAGGAGGCAAGTTACTCGCCACAGAATTTACAGCCTCTGACCTGCTCTTGTAGCCATAGGGAACGATCTTCACCCATGTTCACCATCTGTGCAAAATGACTGTGAGGCTACAAGATCCAACACAAGATCCGGATGTCGCAATTCTCACTGGCGAGAACGCAATTTCAGGTTTTTCCTGCTCTCCCTGGCGATGTTAACTGGTACACACCTGCGCTACATTCATTTGAATATATTTAAATGTTATCAACCTGCTCTCTTTCCACATACTGCCCCCTCCCTTCCCCTGCCACATACTGACACCCACCAACAAGTTCACACAGACATGAACTTTTCATGGGGGCTCCCCAGGGTACGGCCCCCAGGGAGAGGGACGAGGCCAGGCAGTGGCCTGATAATGCCCCCAGCACTGCCCCTTGACAGGTTGGCAGCACCCTCATGCTTCGATCAGGGGTAGGAAGGGGTACCCCCAAGACCTTCATGGTGGGCTGGTTTGGGGGGGGCGGTGGAGGGAAGGTTTATAAAAGGTTATGATCATTAAAGATGGCACCCTGATCTCTGTGCAGTTGTGTTTTGCTAGTGTGTGCAGGCCCCACCCCCGGTATTTTTTTTGGCAGTGTTGTAAGATGTGGAGAAAAAAAACACCAGTTTCTTGAGAGAGAAACATACCAATTTTCTTGCCGGAAACACCACAGCCATTTTTTAGTAAGAATTAGCCCATAGTATTTATATGGCTGGTCCAGTTCTGTGTCAGAGTTTCTGTTATGAATCTTGGTGCAACATGAATTTGGTGACCTTAAAAGACTTGACCAGAAATCAAAACAAAATAGTCAAAAACATATTTAAGCTGACGACAATTACAGTTTTTGTTAATACAAAATTACAATTTGTTCTTAACAGGGAATGTGTACAGATGCTCTTACTGCAGTATGCAGAAATTTGGCTTTAATGACTTTTTTTATTGCATGAAACAAATACTCTGACCAGAACAGGTTATGCACCAAATAGGAATTGCATGTACTTTCAAACGCAGACTAAACTGTTCACTAAAGAGGATACAGGTTGATCATGCCATCTGGATTTAAATACAAAACCAGACTAGGCATGATCATGTTACACGGGTCAGAATTCTCCCATCTGGGACTAAGTCCCGCAGCAAGAGCAGGTTATGTTTCCCACTGCTAAGGCTATCGGGAAACCATGCTATATCTTCCAGCCCTGACCTCATTAATTATGCATTGAGTGGTTTAGTGCCATATTCCTTGGCAGGGCAGCCTTGATTATGTATGTCCTGCCGTCATATTGAAAAGGCACCCAGCATCACTGATCAACTACTGAAGAAAGAAAAGGGATCTCCAGGAACATGCTGAGGCTGAAAGTTGAACCTCCTCGATGTCACTGAAGCTGGAAGATTCACTTGATAGATACCTCCTCCTCCCCCGCAGCCGCCGATGTAGCAGTCCAGGGTCCCAGGTTACTGACAGCCTCCATGCAATGGAGATGCCAGTTGCATCTTAATTTACATTTACATTTGCAGTCACTAGTGGGCTTCCCAATCTGCCATGGTGGGCACCAACAGAAGATCCCACAGGAAGTTCACGTTAGCATTAGACCTCATGCTGAATCTACCTCCCCCCATCCCCATAACAGAGATTTGGCTGGCCAGCAAATTCTCCATCCTCACTCGCAGCAGAATGTGAACAGCTGGAGAATTCCGGCCATGATTTTCAAATTTCCTGCTGGTCAGGGGTACTGCTTAAACAAAATCATTTGTAGCAACAGGGCTTTTCATTTCAAACCTATTTATCATCTTAATCCAATTTAGCAATTCTGAAGGTGACGCCAGCATAAAAAAATTCTCTCATGCAAGTATGGGTGATGGCGATGAATTCTAGTAGTAACTGCAGATTATAATTTCATACATCATTCTGCTTTCACCAGTGTCAATTAGAGAATTGAGAACAAGCACCTCTTTTTACGTAGTTAAATTCAATGAGTTGGAGAATTCTGTTGATTAAACTTTCTACACAAACTTCAAACTTTATTCACAAAGTTTAAACATATTAGTAAATATAAATATGTTTAAACATAAGAAAGATTTGGATATGAAAAGACAAATTTACTCTTTGCCTTCATATTTTGAAATATTGTTAAATTCCTAAACAGTCCATTCTAAAAGCACTACTTTATTGGGCATTAAAACAGTTTCCTACCTGGCATTGGGAAAGCAAAAATTATTCAAATGTGCCAAACTGGATTTTGAAAAGGAGTTTTAAAGGCAGTTTTTAGCCAGTCAAATATCAGGAGTGTAGCAAATTGACAGACTCTGGAGTTACACATTGTACTGGGAACAGATCACGTCCTAACTCTAGATTTACGCAGCAAACCAATTTGCAGTAACATTATGACAACGGATGTAGCTTCCATGCACTTTTATGGTTACAGTTGCACCAAGGTAGATATGTAAACACCTGGAGCGAAGTGTTACTAACATTAATGTGTGAACGTATAACATCTTTGTAAATGTATTCACTCCTGCTTTAAAATAATGGACAGAGGAACATCATAAAAGCATGATATATGTCTGACATTCTACCACTAGTATTGCCAATATTTATTTCTAGCCTATATATAGTATGCACGAGATTTGTCAAAATGTTGTTGTTTTTACATTACCAATGTCATATTACATTACAACTGAATTTCCTATATCAGTGCTCATAAACTTAGGCTGAAAAATATTGTATTGAAAACAGGTCATTTAAAATGTTACCACATGTCTTGGTAATAAGCAGATGTTTTTTTCTTTGCTGCTTAATGCACTCCCAAATCTCATCATCCATCACCTCTTTGCAAGTTACCTTTCATTGGCTCATCATCAACAATGTCTCTCAATTTTAAAATTCCTCATCCTTATTTTCAACTTATTCCATGGACTCACCTCTCAATGGTTGTGAAGCCTCCTCCTGCTCTACAAGTCCAAGATCTCTGCACTCTAATTCTCATCTCTTGTACATCCCTGATTTTAATCATTCCACTTGATGTTCTGGGTTAACAGCTGCTGGATTCACTCCTCAAACCTCCAGCCTCCCTCTAGAAAGCTATTTTTTTGATGAAGCTTTTGGTTACCTTTTCAAATTTCACTTTCTGTGGCTTGGTGTCAAAAAATGTTTTCATTGGCATGCTGTTGTTAATGTATTGTAATGAGTGACCGGGTTAAATGCAATGTTTAAATGGAAGCAGTTGTTGTAGAAGGCATACTTGCGACTCTTTTGCTTTGTCTTGTTTCCTGTCACTTTTATTCACTTTATTAAAGCCATTAAAAATTAAATCTTCCTCCAGCTGGAAGGGCCATGATGACAAGGTCATAATTTGTCTGGCATTTCAGACTCAAATGCCAGACTGATTGCTCAACGTTGATTGGTCAGAGGAAGTGCAAACTGTTCTCGGGAAGAGGATACCACACCCTAACAACTTGGCCAAGAACCAGTAAAATTTGTCATACATTAGCAGAGTTTTCATGACAATCTGATGAAGAATCCCTGGCCTCCTCTCACAAATTTCCTCAAGTTCTTACTGGTTCATCCATATAAATTTTAACAAAGAATTTTAGGAATATTGGCACTGTCTAAGCATGCCCTAGGACTTGTGCCACACCATAACTTTTCTTAGTTTACTCCTCCCACCTTAAAACTGAAAAATTCTTGAAAACCAAACCAGTGACAGATTCAAGTGTCAGCTATTGTAGAGTCAAATTGGCAAGTCGGGAAAGGAAAAGTCTACTACAGTGACGTAGCATAGTTCAATTATTATTTTTCCTACACAGATACAAACATTAAAAAAAAGTTACTTTGACTGAACTTCAATGTAGCAGATGATTCTTCTCCGATTTAGGTACAATTTTAAATCTAAGGTTCACACACGCCCTTACCGATCTCCCAGCAATTCAAGCAAATGGTGAAAATGTGCTTGATGGCTCAGCTGGCAACTGTCTTGTCTTCCTTAAGGGGCATCACCTGTTTCATCAGTCAAAATCTTAACTAGGTCATACTTAATCCTATTAGAAATTATTATATCAACTCCTAAATTCCTAAATTTGAATGCTTAAACCATCCAACCTTGAGGTGACTGGTTCAGGCTTCTAAGGAACCTTTGTGCGAAAGGAAACTATTCTGCAGGCTTAACTTAACAAATCTGTTTGGCCTGCTCTGAAAAGGGTAAAAGGAAATGCACATCTGCTTTGTTCTGAAGGGGGCTTACAACAAGCCATCCATATTTTCTCTGAATATCTGTTTAATAATTCACCAATAATGGACTGATATATAAAACATTTCCTATCAAAATGAGCGGGGGATGGGGAGTGGCAGCAGTTTGGATTAAAGATGGCATTAACTGATATTGGAAAAAGTGGAAGTTTCAGATGGGTCAAGGACAGAATCTCTCTGGTTAGAGGTAAGGAATGAAAAAGTTGCAACAACATTGGCTGGTGTGGTGTATATGCCACCAGCTAGTGGAAAGGATGTAGAAAAACAAACTTGCAAAATTAAAGAGAGGTGCAAGAAGTATAGATGCTTCGGGGAACTTCAATTATCCAAATATATTCTGGGATAGGAATAATGCAAACAGACAATAGAGTAGTGAGAATTCCTGAAATGTGTTCAAGATACTTTTTTGCAACAGCACGTTTCTTGTCCCTCCAGAGAGGCCAGACACTGTTGGACCTATTTCTGAGGAATGAGTTGCTTCAAGTGGATCAGGTATCAGTGGAACAGCATTTAGGGCAGCGACCACGATATAAGATTTGACTTGGTATGGAAAAGGACATGGAACGATAATTAATTGGGGGAAGCCAACTTCGATAGAGTGGGAATGCATCTGAGCAAGTTGGAATCAAATGTTGACAGAAGACAGTGGCCGAACAATGGGCACCTTCATTGACAAAGCATTGCAGGCAATGTTAAGGCACTTTCCCAGGTAAGACAAATAAATTCAGAGTGCCCTGAGTGACAAGAGATATGGAGGTGAAGATGAAAAGAAAGAATTGCAACGTACGTCAGGTAGAAAATACATTGGAGAATCAGGCTGAACACTGAAGTGCCAGAACAGAAGTGAAAAAAAGAAGAAAAGCAAGGAGAGGACATGAAAAAAGGCTGGCAGCTAATATAAAAGGGAATCTCAATGTTTTCTATAAATAAACAGCTCGTAAAAGGCAGAGTAGGGTCAATTAGGGATAAAAAGGGGGACTTGTGCGTGGAGGTAGGAGAAATAGCAAAGGTGTTATATGAGTAATTTGCATCTGCCTTTACAAAGGAAGAAGATGCTACCCAGGCTGAGGTGAGGGAGAGGTAACTGGTATGCTTGAATAATTTACAATTGAGAAGCAGATGGTATTAGCAAGAATATCTTTACTTAAAATTCATAAGGTATCAGGACCAATGAAATGCATCCAAGGGAAGAGTGAAAATTGCAGAGGCACCAGTGATTTTCCAAGCTTTCTTAGACACAGGCCAGTGCCAGAGGAGGGAGAATTGCAAGTGTTATACCCTTGTTCAAAAATGGGTGCAATGATGAAGTTTGACTTTGATAGGGAAATCTCTGGAAACTATAGTCTAGGACAAAATCAATAGTCGCTCAGATGAGTGCAAGAAAATTAAGAAAAGCCAGCATGGATTAACTGAGGTAAAACCATGTTTAACTGACTGGAGTTTTTGAAGAGGTAACAGATGAGCACAATACTGTTAATGTGGTGGATATGGATTTTGCTACACAACTTGAGAACAAAATTCTAGCTCGTGGAATAAAAGGGAAAGTAGGCACTTGGATAAGAAATTGGCTGAGTAACAAACAGGAAAGAGAATAGTGATAAATTGTTTTTTCAGATCGGAGGAAGGTTTGTCTTGGAGTTCCCCGGGGTCAGCGTCAGGACTCTTGCTCTTCCTGATACATATTAATGACCTAGACTGTAACGTTCAGGACATGATTTCAAACTCTGCAGACGATATGAAGATTGTAAACATGGATGAGGACAATCTTGAACATCCAAAGGACAGAGACACGTTGGTGAATTGGACAGACAAGTGGCAAATAAAGTTCAATGCAGAGAAGTATGACGTACTTCATAAGAACATGGCGAGACGGTATAAAATGGGAGAGACCCTGAAGAAAATGCAGGAACAGTGGGATCTCAGTCTATATGCACGTATGTCATTGAAAATGGTAGGGCATTTTGAGTGAGCAGTTAATACAGCATATAGTATTATAGGGGTATTGAGTATAAAAGTAAGAAAGTCATGTTGAACTTATAGAAGACACGAGTTATGTCTTGTCTAGAGTACTGTGTCCAGTTTTGGGTGCCGGATGTGAAGACACTGGACAGAGTAGAGGTGATTCACAAGAATGATTCCAGGAATAAAGAACTGTCACTGTGAGGACAGATTGGAGAAGCTGGAACATCCTTCCTTGGAAAAAAAGACTGTAAGGAGGCTTGATGAAAATATTCAAGATCCTGAGGGGTATGGGCAGAGTAAATAGTGAGAAACTGTTCTCAATCAAGTAGAGGGCACAGATTCAAAGTAATTGACAGAAGGAGTAAAAGTGATGTGAGGAAAACTTCTTTCACCCAGAGGACCCTTGAAGTCTGGAATGAACTTCTTGAGAGGGTGGAGGAGGCAGGTCTGATTCAAAAGGGAATTGATTTACGATCTGAAAAGAAAGAACATGCAAGGTTAAGGGATATCGGGATTGGGTAGAATGCTCTTTCAGAGAGTCAAAGAGCCTTGATGGGCTAAATAGCCTATATCTCCACTGTAAAGATTCCATGAAGCATTTGAAAATTCCAGTTACTATTTCATCATAATTAATTTAAACCTAACTAATTCTAAGCACAGCACAGAGGTCTGTGTTAGTCCTATTGGTGTACTCCTTTGGTTTTCCAGTCAGAGGAACAGAACACAACAAAGATAATGGCTGCAGTATCCAAAACATTTCTGTGCACTTAATGCAGAAAATAAAAATTATAGGAATTGTTGGACCAAAACATAACTCCTTGCTGCCTAATTGCGTAGTCACCATGCTGCGCTAGACAGGGTAGGACACACCCACAATTGCTTTTACGGGATGTTTTATGGGGTTTGGGGTGAGTAGGCAGACCATTGGCTCTTCCAGAGAAAGGTCAGCCAGTCCCCACACACTTAGAAGAAACTCGCCCTGCTGCCATAACACTCTGCTGGTAGGCTAAACAACCACCCCTTAATGAATAGGAAGATGATCCTCAAGAGCTGATAATCCTAGCAGTCATGGCAGTGCCACAGCTCAGTAGTGGGTGCTGTTGGGCTGTAAGGAGCAGCAGGAAGAAGAGCAATGGTTGACAGAGAAAATCAAGTGCCAGGTTTTTAGGGTAGGGAGAGATCCGGAAGCCAAGGAAGGGTCACAAATGAAGGTGGGTGGGGGTATATGTTTTGGAGAGCCAGAGGCGAGGAATGAAGGGGACTCTTATGCACAGAGCATCCTAACTAATGTGCCTCCCCACTTCTTTTCAACTTGGTCTATAAAAAAGACCCACTCTCATCCATTGCTCACGCCAACCATATGGTGTAGATGGTGTAATATCCCAATCTATTGTTTTAGTAATAAGTTCAATTGAGTATTGACCTACCTATTGTATTATGATGAGCAGCTTGGGGTGGTAGTGGCAGGAAGGTGATTGGCTAGGCAATCCTTATATTAAGAGCTCCCAACCCCCTAAACATGCCCAGGGTCTTCCATTTTTAAGAGATGAGAAGATTAACTCTCGCACATTTACAGTAGCATTGGCAGACGTCTGGGAGAAAATCCTAGCCACTAGTTGAATTGGGATTTGGTATGTGAAACAGGAAAAGGAAAATGTACTTTAGCATGTCTTTGTTTTTCAACAAATTAAAATTAAGATTTCAGTGGCTCAGAATGATCACTTTGGCAGAAGAGATTTGTTTTACTTAGTGATAGCATAGCAATTGTGTTCTTACAAGATTTTTTTAGCTCACAATTGTGTGCTCTCTTTGTTTGGAAAAGCAAAATAGTTTCAGTTGCAGATCCTTTTCAAGGAATTTTACAACGTCAGCAACAAAATGTAAACTCAAACTAAAAATTCCAGATTGCCTGGATCCACTGCAGTTCAGCTCGCTTACTGCTGCAACAGGTCCACAGCAGATTCCATCCCCTACAATCAACCCTAGAACATCTAGACAACAAAGACACCTATGTCAGGATAGGCAACATTTCCATGATCATCCTCAACACCAATGCTCCACAAGGCTGTGTCCTCAGCCCCTTACTATACTTCTGATACACCTATGATTGTGTGGCCAAATTCTCCTCCAACCTGATTTTCAGGTTTGCTGATGACACCACCGTAGTGGATCAGATCTCAAACAATAATGAGACACAGAATCTGATGAACTGGTGCAATGACAATAACTCTCCTTCAATGCCAACAAAAGGGGATAGTCACCTACTTCAGGAAGCATAGTGGAGGACACGCTAGTGTATACATCATTGGGATGAAGTGGAAATGGTCTAGAGCTTCAAGTTTCTAGTTGTCCATATCACCAACAACCTGTCCTGGTCCTCTATGCCAAAGCTATAGTTAAGAAAGCCCACCAACGCTTTTACTTTCTCAGGAGGCTGAGGAAATTAGGAATGTCCGCTACGACTGTCACCAAATTTTACATTACACCATAGAAAGAATTCTTTCTGGTTGTATCACAGCTTGGCATGGCTCCTGTGCTGTCCAAGACCGCAAGAAACTACAAAGGGTTGTAAACGAAGCTCAGTCCATCACATAAACCAACCTCCCAAATGAACATTTCCTGCTGCTTTTGAAAAGCAGCCAGCATAATCAAGGACCACACGTGCCCTGGACATGCTCTCTTCCACCTACTTCTCTTGGGAAAAAAAATACAAAAGTCTGAGGACACATACCAACCGACTCAGGAACAGTTTTCTCCCCACTGCTTTCAGTCTTTTGAATGGACCTACCTTGTATTAAGTTGTTCTTTCTCTACATTCTAGCTATGACTGTAACACTACATTCTGCACTCTCTTCTCTATGTACAATATGCCTTGTCTGTATAGGGCGCAAGAAACAATATACTAACACATGTGACAATGATGAAGGGCAGTAACAGAAGACCCTGTTTGTCTCACAATTGAAAATTTAGTCAGCCATCCTGGCATTTTAACCAAACCTGGCATTCTCAAGTAGTTTTTTTTTTAAACTGATAATAGTATGCCCCAGAATCACAGGCACGGGGCAAAAATATTACAAAAGAAAATGTTCACCTGTGCCTAGATAATAGTGAGATTGGAGAATCCCAGCCAATATATCAATTTCCAAAACTATAATCATGCCAATCTTTTTTGGTTAACATACATTTATCCAGTTTGACCCAAATTCCAATCACCTTTCTTCAGAGAAGGTGGGCTTCTGTATTGTGGATTTCATCACTATTGTTCCAAACTGCTCCCGTTGCAATTGAACCAGCAGTTAGAAAATCCTAAATAAAAGATGTTTATTGAAACTGTAGTCAATAGTGAAGAAAATTCGGCAGAGTATATAAAGACAGAAAGTTCAACATCACTCTTACACCATTGTCAAAAGTCAAAACTGCCCCTAAAGTGTATACACAAATGTTTCTACACATGATTGGAGTATAATGTTGGCAAGTGTGAGGTTATCCATTTTGGCAGAAATAATAGTAGGAGGGATTGTTATTTAAAAGGCGAAAAGCTGCAGCATGCTACGGTGCAGAGGGACCCGGGGGTCCTTGTGCACGAGTCGCAAAAACCCAGTCTGCAGGTGCAGCAGGTGATCAAGAAGGTGAATGGAATGTTGGCCTTTATAGCGAGGGGGATAGAATATAAAAGTAGGGAGGTCTTGCTGCAACTGTACAGGGTACTGGTGAGGCTGCAGCTGGAGTACTGTGTGCAGTTTTGGTCACCGCACTTGCGGAAGGATATATTGGCCTTGGAGGGAGTGCAGAGGAGGTTCACTAGGCTGATACCGGATATGAGGGGGTTAGCCTATGAAAAGAGACTAAATAGACTGGGTCTGTCTGTACTTGTTGGAGTTTAGAAGGATGAGGGGGGGATCTTACATTGACGTATAAGATAATGAAGGGGATGGATAGGGTAGAGGTAGAGAGATTCTTCCCGCTTAGAAAGGATAGGAAGACTAGAGGACACAGCCTCAAACGGGGGGGGGAGGTGCAGTTCAGATCAGGGTTGAGGAGGAACTTCTTCACTCAAAGGGTGGTGAATCTCTGGAATTCTCTGCCCGTTGAACTGGTGGAGGCTACCTTGCTAAATATATTTAAGTCGTGGGTAGATAGGTTTTTGATAGATAGGGGAATTGAGGGTTATGGGGAGAAAGCAGGAAAGTGGAACTGATCCACTTCAGATCAGCCATGATCTTATTGAATGGCAGGGCAGGCTCAAAGGGCTAGATGGCCTACTCCTGCTCCTATTTCTTACGTTCTTATGTATTGCATCCCACCTTCCAATCCTAATGGAAAGATTAAATGGATCCAGAGATTGCAATGTTTTTTTTATTATTGACCTTTGTTCACATGCTTATTTTGTGTCATTATGAGGTGCTGCTGAAATTATACAGTACAGAAAATGTTGGAGAAAAATATAAGACATTAGTAATTCTGAAATGGATTTATTAAAAAGGGTCCCATGGTGTATTAACCATAGGCTTTTAACAAAATTTATGTCTAGGCCTCTTGTGACTATATCAGAGAGACCTGGAATGTTCTAGGTTTGTCTTGAGTTAGTTGATCTAAGCCAAGGCAATGGCTGGAGCACTACAATTGCACCCACTGCCTTTGGTCTAAGGAAGGTAAAACCAGCGAGGGATTGTACTGCTCATCACTATTTGGTAACTATGGTGGAAGTATGCAAGTCAGATGAGGATGTGACTTTACTTTGAAACATTCCACGGTTGAAGAGTCTGCAAAGATTTATTGCTAATGTTCACACATGACTTTTGGTCCATTGGCAAGGTGTCAGAAGAAAATTGACACCAAGATATTCAGGAGAGAAAGAAATAGTGACAAAGATGGGGATTAAACACCAATTAGCAAGTTAACTTATATTTTCACATACCAACTATTCGATGCAGGTCAACATGATAGCTTTTAAACAAATATTACGTTTTATTTTAAATTTCTAGCAAGTATGCTTTTTAGGCTAGGTAAGGAGGACAACAGATTTACTGATTACAATACTTCATAGAATAGAAACTTCATAGAACCCTACTGCGTAGGAAGAGGCCATTCAGCCCATCGAGCCTACACCGACCACAATCCCAGCTAGGCCCTATCCCCAAATCTCTACATATTTTACCTGCTAATCCCTCTGACCTACACATCTCAGGACACTAAGGGGCAATTTTTCAGCATGGCCAATCAACCTAACCCGCACATCTTTAGACTGTGGGAGGAAACCGGAGCACCCGGAGGAAACGAGAAAAACATGCAAACTTCACACAGACAGTAACCCAAGCTGAGAATTGAACCCAGAACCCTGGAGCTGTGAAGCAGCAGTATTAACCACTATGCTACTGTGCTGTACTTTGGGTACTGCACATGGTTTCAACATACCAGTGGCTCCATCAGCTTTGCCTAACAAAAACAATAAAACTCTCAGTTGGGTGTGAGGGTGCTAGTGATTGGTCACAAAACACAAAGTCTGCTGTTTGCCCTTTTTTTAAATGATAATTTTTGATCAGAATATGTTTTGCCTCAGTGTTTGTAAAGGTCTCTCTCAATACAAATTCATCAAACACCAAACTATTTGTTCTCCCAATGCTTCACTGGTCTTCTTCACCTTTTTGCATTTTGTTGAGCTGAATGTTATCTTCTTTTCCTCACATTAATCAAAACAGCCAAGTCTGACAAGACAGCACCAGGTCACACATGCAAAGGCCCATATTTATATCCTGACAGTCATCGATTTATAATCAAAGGCAGACATAGATTAAAGAATGAAATATACAAACAAACAATGCCTGACCATAGCTAGATTAAGTAATGCAACTATGGCCTGTACATTCTATAAAGAGTGCAAACATTCAATGAGCATTACAGTTTTATGCTTCAGAAACAGTGCGCATTTATACAGCACCTATCATATCTTCAGAGCACACTTTAAAACATTTATTTCCAACTTGAAATCACCTGACATTTAACACCATGTTCAGGATTTTCCCAAAATCTTAAAGAGTGTCAGGCTCTGACTGAAAACTGGCATGTTTCTTTCCAGAACACAGCTGAGTTCTCAGAGCAGAATTTCTGGCACTCTGTGCACAGAAAACCCGGGGGACATGGTTTATGACATCACTCTGGCAGGGCCATCTTTAAAGGTGCCCCAATCGGCGTTTAAAGTTCTCTCAACTCACCCATAGAAACTGAGGACCACCCCTATAAGTTTTGAAGTGAGCCCCCCTCCCAAAAAAACCAGGAGAACTTACTCTGCATGGAAGGACTTTTGGTGAAACATGGAGTAATAGTACTAGAACTTGCATACCTGCAACATACTACACAGAAGGAATAATGCTGCACGATTTTAAGTATTTACAATAGATTAGTTACAGTAGTAAAGAAACTTTGCAATTATGATAAGGCAGCCAAAAAAAACTCTTCAATTACAAATCCTTACATAGAAACTGAAATATTGAAAGAATCTTGCTGGGTATCTTTTATTATAGGTGCAATACTTGAAATTAGGCCCTATTTCTTTTGTCATAATCATTTTTAATTAACAGTTTGCTATAGAAACACCTTGAAATTTGCCTGAACCACAGCGAATCCTATGTTTCAGGAACTCCCCTTTTTTTCTTATCCTGTAGCCCAGGAAATCAAAAACATTTCAATACTAAGGAGGTTATTTGCTTCAGCTTATAAAGGATAGATATCATGACATGGCAGGAGTGATTATCAGGAAACTATGGGTGAACTAAATATGATGTTCTATCCATTAAAATAAATCAATTTCCTGAGGTATGCTCCCTCTGGGAAAAGCTCCATACTAATGGTGCATATTCATAAAATTGGCTCCATGGCATTTACAGAAAAACTCCCCTCCCTGTTTGTCTATATGGTTGCAAGTTCTGACCATGTAAAGATATATTTTTTTAAAAAGATTCTCTTTCATAGAATACCACACAGGTGCAAAAAATAAGATCAACAACACACAGAAGACAAGTAGCAATGCAAACGTGGAAGTAGGTTAATATCTTCCTGGAGGCATTCTATTGGAAATATGTAGTATATATAGAGGATACACAATAAGGAGGCACAGATTTCAGAAAATAAACCCTCAAGTGTAATTTGAGTGCATATCTAATTTGGTCCATGGCATAAAGATAATTTTTCAAAGATGAGCTGTTCCATTTCCTGTAGTTGTGCCACAGAATTTTTTTTTACATTTTAAATAAATACAAAAGCAATAGAAATTAGCTTTCGATGGCAAGACACCGTTGAATCCCTGAGGTTATCCAAAATAAATTCTTTTAAATGCTGGTTTCTTCATTATGTTCCTTCATTAATTAAATGATCTGAGTTGCTGGGGTGGGAAACTAACATTTTCTGATCTTTGCTGGCAACAGGTTAATATAAGGAAAATGGCGCAAGAACATAATTAATATGCGAAACTAGATACACATTACCAGCATAAATTCATATTTTTGCAAAGCCCAACAAACTGGCTGTTTTGGTGCTTTATAATATTCAACTTTAAAACTGCCATATAAAATATTTTGGCTTGGATTTTCACCGAACTGGATGACTTGGGAGCCCTTTACAAATGGAGGCAAATCTCTATTCCGGGATTCTCTGCATCATTCCCAGGGATTATAATTTTTGGGAGTGCCTTTAAAAAGGGTGTGAGCTGGTTCAGGTTGCAAGCTGACATCCTGAACTCCCAAACTAGCCTGTTCCATTACAGGGATGAGGCATCCTAGTTCTATCCAATTTTCAGGAGGTGAGGCCAAGAATCGTGGTTCACAGGTGTTCTGAACCATAGTCTCCATGAGGTAATCTTTTCAAAGGCACATTCAAAATGTCCCCTATATCAAGGTGTGCCTCTCATCCACCTCCTATGGCTCAACATGCCCCCATGCCTATGTATGGCACTTCCATGCCCATTCACCCACTATGCACAGCACAGAATCAATGAACTATATAGCAACAGTAGTATGTTTAAAGAAAAAAAGATAAAGCCATTCAGTGATAGCTTTCCATTTCTTGAAAGACTCATTTTTACTACTGTCTAATAAAAGTGTCAATCGTTCAGACCAGTTAGCAGTTTCAAAAGCTAAAACGGCAAGCACTTGAAACCTCTATCTTGTGTAACTAAACATTGTGAAATTAATAGCTCAGATCAGGTAACCAGAGCTACCAATCAAGCAATATTTTCCCTGGGCTCAGGTGTTCCAATAGGTTAATGGATTTCTGGGCTCTCAGTCAAGCCTCATTCTGTATTCTTGGCTGAAAGCTCAGACATCCTTAGACTTTGAAACTCCTGTCCCCAGTGAAAACATTACATATTTAACAACTCTGGCTCTCTGATCTCCTGGGCTGTAGTAAAAATAACTCTTTTATATAAAGAAAATGAAAAGTTATGAATAAGTATTTTGTTTTAAAGTTTTTTAAAAATCCTACTGTCACTTCAATGTTCTTTGCTTCAATAGGGGATAACAGATGAATAGATGGTGAAGGGAATGAGGCTACAGGGGGTTGTGGCAGATGGGAGCTTGGCCTGGGGATGCACACAAAATGGGTGGGGGACATGAGGTATGTGGTAGGTGAAGGGAAGAGAGCTGAAGGGCTTGTTTTTATCATAACTCGGCCACCAAGCTGGTAACCCTGTGGCCGTCTCCAAATGTCTCCCTGAATCCATAACCCACACCTACCACCTATGAAAATCCCATCCTTGAGGGCATTCTCTCCTGTGGCAAGTGGACTGAGCCAGAAATTTTCTCCACTCCTGCCACACACCTTAATGATGAAAATCCAGACCTTGATATTTTGTATATTTTATATTTCAAACACTTAAGTTGCTCCCCATTTGCTACCGAAAAATTTAGCTGGGGAGAAGCTATGGCTCATGCCAGACTGGTGAGCAGTCTGACAACACGAGGACATCAGAGGAAGTCAAGACAGGTGGTTAAGAGGTCAGAGCAGAATTTCAGCAAATATGTGGAAGCTGGCACAATGGCAGTGGATAATATCACAATGTGGTAGAAGGTGGATGAGGAACAGTAGGAAGCCAGGAATGGATGCTTGGGGAACTCAAGATGTGAAAGTGTGGTGTTGGGAAGATTGCTCGGGATGCTCTGGTTGTAATTAGAAAGGTATGAACCAATTTCACAAAGAGTTGGACAATGGAAAGAAGATATTAAAAGAGAAGCATGTAACCAACTGTGTCAAAGCCTGCAGAAATGATCAAGGAGGATGATGAGGAGCAGTTCTATAGGGAGTGCTTTGCACAAAAGTGCTGTAAATGGTCACAGTGGGGTCTGACAGAAAGCTTGACAAAATGAAGTGAGCTAAATGGGAGTGAATGACCTTTTCTTGTGACTAATTTTAATTATACTTCACTCATTTGGGGGCAAAAAAGAGATGGGAGTTGTAGTGATTTTATGGATGGAGAATGTTAATTTCTGGGGAGACATAACATTGAAAAGTCACATATGTATCTAAAGTTAAAAATCTTGCTTTTGGTGACTATTATTTGTTTCTTGTTTTTAAAGTTTGCCAAGGCATGACTTTTAATTAATAATTATTAAAACTTTAATTAATGCTAGAATAATTTGATAATATTTGTATGACATTACTTTAGTTGCTTTATCAGATAAAATGCAATCCCACGTAATTACAAATCTTGATAACTTAAAACATTTGCATAGATTAAGAATATGGCAGGAAATTTTTATTTGGAAGCAAGACTGCAGAGAGATCTTTAAAATATTTCTGTGGAATAATACTGTTTACAGGAAAATTAATTTATTCATAATGCACATGTGCATGGATGACAGGACTGTGAATTTTTTAAAAAATACATATGGTTCTTAAATGTGTCACATAAAATATTCTTCATTCCAGAATCAGAACTCCAATCAGTACCACTTCCTCAAAGGCTGTGCGTTTCAATGCAGTAACTACACTTACTAACCAGACGGTTCTTTACAAATCAAACTGAACTTTGCTATCCAACCATAAAATGTAGACTGTTTATAGAGACTGTCTGGTCAGTTACTCTGAAACCAGACAATACATTTCATTCAACAAAACCACATTAACAAGTGCAGACTGACCTGTTCCTCACCTCTAAGCAACCAAACTTTATAGAACTTAACGCACGTTGAGGTCTAAGCTCACTGGCACCAAATTTTGGTCTGAAGGCGGTGATAAATTAGGAGACATGAGGCCTGATTTTAATATTAATAGAGGCATCTACTAGAGCTTCTTGCGCCTCCAGACAGCTTGCCCAACTGAAGAAATTAATTTCAGGTCACAAGTAGAAGGGGACATGCGATACTGTGTATACTGTGGAACTGGTACAGCACTCCAGAGGAAACCCTGTTTATTCTGGTCCGACAACAATGATTAACAAAACATTTACCTCTTGATGGCTGTTGCCTAATGACTGCTTAAAAATCCTGAGGACAGCAGGCCTGGATCCAGTTTCACAATATAGAATATTGGTGAAATAATTAAAATAGGCATTAGGACCCTCATATACCTGTATAAGGGGCCTAACGCTAGTTTTAAATATCAGTCAGAGTGGGCTGTAAAAGCAGCTGACCCAACTTCAGATGCTCTTTGGGACAATACAAATTGGTTCTTGTAATCATTTCCTGTCTGTAAAACAGGGTCCAATTTCAATGCCATTATGCTTACTCTTTTAATCCCTGGAAATGACTTGGCACTTACAACAGCTGCAGAACTGGCAATTCCATTTGCTGTCCAAGTAATGAAATATATGTATTTTTCATACTTTTGGCTTGGTGACATAGCTAAGATAAGAAACAGTTAACATCGCATAGACCTGATCCTTGACCAAAATCCAGTGGTTTATTCATAACAGCCATTTATCCAGTATGCTGATTATCCTTTCTGGTTATCACTCTCTGTTTACACATACAACCAATGAAAGTTCTTTCTCGGTAGGTGGGAACTGGTCAAACAGGAAATCTAAGAAAGATTCTTCTGTAGATCAATATGACTTCTTGTTTTAGTTTTTAGGAAGAAATAAGATGTATATCATTAAAATTAAGGATCCATGAAGGAAAAACTGCCATAGATTTCGGTGTACAATTGAACTGGTATACAAGACGACACCATTTTTTTCAGCGCCCAAAATTATATTTTTATATATACTTGATGACATGTTATTAGTATTAGCGGTCAGCCTCGTTTTTTTCACCCCACTAATGGATGTTCTATTTTCTAGTACACTGTAACAGGGTGCAAGTGATCAAGGAAGCAAAATAGGCTGTGTTCCAAGGATACATTCGAGTTTAATGCATCCCCACAGAGCAGACCAGACCCCATGTGGTGAACTACAATGATGGCACCTATTCATGGAATCCCAGCTCCTGACCTGCTCTTGCAGCCACATTATTTATATGGCTGGTCTAGTTCCATTCCTCATCAACGGTTAGATTCTCTTTTGTTGGAGATAGTCATTGTCTGGCACTTGTGCAGCACGAAGGTTACTGGCCACTTAGCCCAAGCCTGAACGTAGTTGAGGTCTTGCTGCATATGGACACAGACTGCTACAGTATCTGAGGAGTCAATGCATCAAATGCAGTAAATGCACCAAATTCAGGGGTTCCTTTAAGGAGACTAACTTGAGTTAGTCATTGGAAGGTTTCTAACAGTGTCCATATTGGTATAGTTCACACAATTCATTTCGGAGTTGCTGCACTGAAAGTTGCGCACAGTACTTGCAAAAGTAAACAGACTAAACTTTATTCCTCCATCTGGTAACCTAAATTAGCCTACGTAAACGTATAAATCTGCACACATAAAATCCAAGATAAACCAATAAGGCCATAGCCATGAATTTTAATGGATGGTTCGAAGCTGTAAAGAACTTTTCTAATGCCCCAGAGAAAATACAGTACTTTCCCAGACAAGCTTTACTTTGCCTTCATGTACCAGACATTCCAATACCATGACTGGTTTAGGGCTGGAGGGAGCGGGGGTTCTGGACGCCTGCCACCAGCTATTCATTAAAACAGATCAATATGAAACACACAAACATTCCTGTCCATAATTACCCATAAAGGAAATGTCACTAAACTAAAAGTGCGCTTACTGTAAAACAGGATATTGTGGTCACACTATATAAAGCCTGCATCTTTCATTTAAAATGGTGTTTTTTTTTTAATACCATAAATGAATGATAATTTGCTGAATTATACATCAGGCACTAAATACTAGTTTCATTCTAAACCAACTACCGGTGCAGCAAGCCATAATTGTGCAACTGGGCAATTTTGTTTCAATTTAAAACTAACAGACAGACAGCCAAATGTTAGCATTTGTTAATCTGGCTAGGTTAAGCAGCAGCTGGTAGCAAACGAGGAGCATGCACTATAAATCTATAGACATAAAGTGCTCCCGGATATTTATTTTTATACTGTAGGCTTCTGGAGTCGGACTAAGGAACCCTCAATTAAATGCAACTGGATTAATGTACAATACAGTATACATGTTTACCAGTAACATTCATGAAATTCTAAATTCCCACGTTGCTTTGATTCTATTGCACAACGTAACCCTTTAATTGCAGGCAGCATTTTGCAAACTCTCTTTCACCTGCACTGATTCAATGCCCTTTAATTTTGTTTTACGTCAGGAAAGAAGTACAGAGTATTAATTTGATTATAGTTTGTGCTAAGAAATTCTCCATTACAGAACAATCTCTTTCATAAACTGATACTTGATAGTACCTCTATAGAAATTTCCAGCACAGAAGGAGGCCATTTTTCATCTTTTAAATTTTTTTTTCAGAGAACAAGGGTGTTATTGGCTAGGCTAGCATTTGTTGCTTATCCCTGACTGAACTTGAGAAGGTGGTGGCGAGCCACCTTCTTAAACTGCCACAGTCCACGTGGTGTCGGTACACCAAGTGTTGTTAGGAAAGGAGATCCAAAGTTCTGACCCAGAAGAAACCACAACATAGTTCCAAGTCAGGATGGTGTTTGGCTTGAAGGGAATTTGCTGGCGTATTTGCAAGCGTCAGCTCCCCTTGTCTTTCTAGGTGAAAGAAATCATGGGTTTGGAAGGTGCTGTCAATGGAGCCCTGTTAAGTTTCTACTTGCATTTTGTAGATCATTGCTATCATTGAGTTACTGGTGCAGGGAGTGAATATTTGTGAAGATGGATGGAGTGCAATCAAGCAGGCTGTTTTATCCTAAAAAATGTTGAGTTTCTCGAATATTGTTAGAGCTGCACCTCATCCAGGCAAATGGAGAACATTCCATCAGATTCCTGACGTGTGCCTTGTAGATGGTGGACAGCCTTTTTGAGGAATCAGGAGGAGAGTGATTTGCCATAGAATTCCCAGCATCTGACCTGCTTTTGTAGCCACAATATTTATATGGCTAGTCCAGTTCAAATTTTGGTCAATGGTTAGATTCTCTCTTGTTGGAAACGGTCACGGCCTGGCACTTGTGTGGTGTGAACGCTACTTGCCACTTATCAGCCCAAGCCTGAACGTAGTTGAGATCTTGTTGCTTATGGATACAAGACTGCTTCAGTATCTGAGGAGTCAATGCACCAAATGAAGTAAATGCATCAAATTTAAGGAGGCTAACTTGAGTTAGTCAAAGGAAGGTTTCTAACAGTGTCCATATTGGTATAGTTCACGTAATTCATCTCAGAGCTGCCGCACTGAAAGTTCCCAGTCTTGCTGCATCAGATTGCTTCAGTACCCAAGGAGCTGCAAATGGTTTTGTGAAGATTTCCTGGTAAGTCATTACAAACTAATGCCAATCCCCTGTTCTGTGCCTATTACTTTGTATCCTCCTCTGCTTCAAATATTTATCCAAATTTCCATTAAAACAGATATGATCTCTGCCTCCATCATTGCCTGCAGCATAGCATTCCATGCTCCAACAGTCGCCTGTGTAAAGACACTTCTCAACGTTTTTCCTCACTGTTTAAGCACTAATTTTAAATTGATAACCAACTGTCACTGACTCCCCAAATAGAGCAAATTGTTCTACCCTTTTTCCTCTATCAACACACTTCATTATTTTGGTTGAGACTTTTATTAAGTCTCCGCTTTGCTTTTTCTGGAAAATAATTTGGTTTTGCTGTTTCACTGGACTATAGTGTTCACATGAAAGGAAATATATCTTGGCATATTAACAAAAATAAAATTCTCGATTTCCAAAATGTTTTCATGCTACTTTAGGAATGAATAGGACTCTTAATTACACAGGGAGCGTATGCAAGGACAGTACGCCTCAAATTATCTTTGGAAGCTGCTTACAAAGGTGTACTGCAGCAATAGTGTGTGGTATGGCTTTCCTTCTGCTTGTTGACATTTGTTGATATATAATTAAGCATCAGTTATTGTTGGGTTAATGTTTTCTACTTGAATAAAAACTGTAAAGAAACTTACCTGAAAGTATACAGTGCAGGTAAATTAGATGGTACATGAAAAGAAAAACAAAAAACAATTGTTAGTACTATGTTATCTGGACCAATCTTTATTCTTCAGTACAATATTTTAAAACATAGGAGAGACTAAACACAACACTGTGGTTTTAAGACCACCTGCACTCTGCAATGAATATTTTATAAGAGGAAGGTCTGTCCCTCTCTCAGTTTGGTGATGCTCTAATACAACATCTATTACATCATGCAATAAAACATTGCAATTTTACTAGTAAAACAGAAATGATTCCCGAATTGGGTTGCAAAAACTCGGTGGCCAAAATTCATGGTGCTGCTGAGATCTGTCTGTTTGTAGTCCTCTTAAAAAAAAGAGTTCTACATTCAATATTTATAAAGCAATATAGAGAAAGGCATCTTCACATGGCAGGTTAGTCAACCTTATTGGTCTCATGTGGGTGTACTCCTGGCATTTCTGTGGAGTTGTTGTGTCCAAGGAGATTCGGACCCATTATGTCTCACATTCGTAATTGTACTTAATGTAGGTGGTTACCTTGAAATCATAGAAACCCTACAATGCAGAAAGAGGCAATCTGGCCCATCGAGTCTGCACCGATCACAATCCTACCCGGGCTCTACCCCTATATCAGTACATATTTTACCCACGAATCCTCTAAACTATGCATCTACAGTCAATTTAGCATGGCCAATCAGCCTAACCTGCACATCTTTGGATTGTGGGAAGAAACCCACGCAGACACGAAGAGAACATGCAAACTCCACACAGACAGTGACCCAAGCTGGGAATTGAACCCAGGTCCCTGGAGCTGGGAAGCAGCAGTGCTAACCACTGTGCTACCGTGCCACCCTGCCATATACACTCCAATAACAAAGAGGAACAAAACTATACATTCTTAAAACCTTTTAATTGTTAATCTTCACTTTATATGATACCCCAACATACTGAAATAGTTCTAAATGTAATGAATTATATTTGGCATGCATTGGATACATATGTTGAATACGAGTCAAAATACAATCCTACGCCTAACACAGAGCTAGAATATAGAAAATTCAGCATGTAATGTGGTATTATTATATAACATACCATATAAATGCTAGTAGCAGGCCCACTAGCTGAATTCTCTGGGCCTGCTAGCATCGCCTACCCCGCCAGGAGTATTTCAGACTAGCTTCCTACTTTTGGGGAACTAGCAGCCTGACCTCGCTGGAGTGAAAGCGGGGGGGGCAATCTGGTCCCCCCAGGGGGTCAGGCAGCAGGAGGTTGCCCCCTGGCAGTGCCAGCCTGTCCCCTTGCACTGCCCAAGGGGACAAGTGTCCAAGCCCATAGGCCACCTTGGCACTGCCCATCAGGCAAGGGGCAGTGCCAAGGAGGCAGGGCCTAGGGGACCGGCTGCCACTCTGTGTTGGGATCCCGTAGTGTGGGGTTCTAGTGTGAACTCCCACTGAAAAGAAAAGCACGATTTACTCCAGTTTTCCCTCAAATTTGACACGTAGAACTTTTTTGGGAGAATCCTGGCTGGCATTCCTGATTCAAATCAATAGAAAGTTGATGCAAAATAAAGGTGACCAGAAATCTAATTTCTCTTGATAATCATAGGGCAGAGTATATTGTCTAGTTATACCTAGCTATACTAAAGGAAGATTCAAAGGGGTCTGAAAATTTTTCTTGGTAGGTCACACCCACAATGAAAATTGGTTCTTGTGACGGAAACTATTTAGTGAGATTTTGTTTTAAACTTAAAAACATTGCAGACAAGCCATAAATAACCTCAATTATTTGCAATTTATAACCTGTATGCCTTTTAAGCATATGAATATGTCTGAATTGACTAAGTGCAGGGTGATATTACTGTTTTCAATACAGCCTGTGAATGCCTACAAAGTCAATGCCAGTTCTTTAATGCAGTATTCTGTTTCCAGCTTTTCTCTCCTTCCAAAAAAAGGTATTCAATAGCTGTACAGTGCAGATTGGGAGGGAAGAATTGTGATTGAAGACTGTGCCAAGTTTCCATCTGGAACCAGGCCCTTTTATTCATTGTGGTCGTGTATACAAAAACCTTATGGTGGAACAAAATGCCATGAATTATGTATTATGGTCTACTGATATTGAAAGCAACTATGTGGAATCTGTACTAGCAAGAGATACAAGCAAAAAAAATGGAGGAATGGTGCAATAATTGGGTCAGATATTGAAAAACACAAATATGCCACAACTCTCATCTCTGACTGGGAGCGCCAAACTGAACAGAAATGAGTCTGTATGAAAAGAAACTCCATAAGTTTGGAGAGGCTTCTTTTAACCTTCTCTTTAGTAGTTAAATTACTGTTTTACAACTAGTTCTGCCTATCAGATGTTAAATCTACATAACAACACCCACTTTTAAGGGCTCATTCTTACTGTGGAAAATCATGACGACATTCAGTTTTTTGGTGGCTACTTTGGTTACAGTTCAAAGCTGCCCAAAAAATTGTAATGCCTTCAACACGACAGAATAAAATCTCCTTAGGAAAGCGCCCCCAGTTTCTGTTAAAACCATTTAACTACACTTAACTTCCTTAATTTTCAAAGAACCCTTAAGTAATAATTAGAGATTTCAGTAGTATTTCTTATAATATCCTTAAAAACAGAATCCCCACAGTGCAGAAGGAGGCCATTTGCCCCATCGAGTCTGCACCAACTGTCCGAAAGAGCACCGAACTCAAACCCTATCCCTGTAACCCCTCGTGTTTATCCCACTAACCTACACATCTAAGGACACCAACAGACAATTTAGCATGGCCAATCAACCCAACCCGCACATCTTTGGACCGTGGGAGAAAACTGGAGCACCCGGAGGAAACCCATGCAAACACAGGGAAAATATGCAAACTCCACACATACAGTCATCTAAGGCTAGAATGGAACCTGGCACTGTGAGGCAGCAGTACTAGGCCATGTGAGGCAGCTACGATAACCACTGTACCTCCATGTTGCCCATGATAAATTATCAAATGTCCAGTACAGGGTTTGAACCAGCAACCTTGATGTTATTAGCACCATGTTCCAGCTACCTAACCTAACCAGCCAGCAATTTTGCTGCCCTCCTCCATTCTTATCCACTCGCAGCAATGGCTTCCAACCCCCAATCTCCAGGCTCAGATGCAACAGTGCTACCCCCATCCAGTTGACAAAAGTAGGGAACCTAAAAGGCTTTATGATTTAGGTTAAGTTATCATTAGTTCCGTAATATGCAAGAACAATGGATAGAATTGAGTAAACTAACATTATAACATCCTGGAGCAGTAATGTGATCTTATAATAACTCGCCTCTTTAGATCACAATACTGCTCTTTGACTAACAGGCTGTTACCAGCACTTGTCACACTGTCACTGATCACAATTTTGTAAATTAAACTCTAGGGAATGGAGTCTGCATGCACAGTAGCTCCACCCCCCAAATTATTCCCTGTAACATGATTTGTGGGGACGATATGAAGACATATTAAATTGAGACATATACTAAGCAGTAAGATTTCCTTTGGGCACTAGGTTTGGTGAAATTAGAAGTTCATTCCTCAAAGATATGATCTTGTTATATACAGTGCATGGAAGAACTCTTCCCTAAAGATATTTACTATTATTTTCATCTTAGTGAGGGTGCCAATACTCATCTGTGTTACATCAGAAGAGGGTTTAACAATATAACTATGCATCTGTAACTCCTTTCTAATTATTCCAAAAGCTTTAATGCTAATCAAATTGAATTATTCTTACAATTTAAATACAATAGTTACAAAAATTATTTTACAATATGATTGTGTGTATAATAAAACATGCAACATCTTTACTGTATTGACATACTCATTGCATTGTCCCTACTCTGACTCAATATTTCACAATACACAAATTATAGAGCCCTCTGCCTCTTGTCTACAAACTATGGGCTTTTAAAACCAATGCTTTGCATCATCTAGATCCTCCATACTGATTTGCCTCATCTTCACTCCTATTCAATCTGGTGGGAGATATACAGTGCACTTTGACCCTTCGCTTAGTTTCCTTGATTTTCAAATTTGTGTCAGTGTCTCTGATCCACGAGGATGAGGAAAATTCACAACTTGATTCTTGGTGTGTACTGATTCTGTGACCTCGGCTGAAACAGCTATAATTTGCTTCAGTGGCTTTGCGTTAGGAAGGGGAAAATAGGCTAGGCCCCTGCTTTTGAATGGTAAGTTAAATTGTTGACATCAGACAACAATAGGGTTGGATTCAGCTGTGATATTCCCTATTTCTTGATTACTTGCCAACACCCACTGACAAGATTCACATGTGCATGGTTGCCAACTCAATGGGAGACTGGAGGGTAACAGGAAATACAAAACTGGACCTCCAGAGAGCATTCCTATCTGCAGGAAAGGAGGGAGAGAATTGGAGAAGAACTGATAACAGTGCATAGAGTGTTTGTTATTAAAACGTATTGGCCTGAAATTAAATCAGCAGTCAATTATTATTTGAAGTTTATCATTTTCTATCACCTAATACTGCAGATGTTTCATTTTAAAGTAATAATTGAAATCACTGGAGAGAAAACTGACTGCAATCATTTTTAGGAAATGATACCATCCAATGCTAGAACTTAGATTATAGATTTTCTATGTGTACTCATTATGTGGTCTTTTGCTTCCCAACAAAATTACTGCCTCATCATCAAGTTGTGGTCCTTAGAGGCAAAGTACTGTGCATCTATTTGATGCACTGCTTCAGATCCTACTCTAGAAGCATCTATTAACATGGTTTTAAAAATGTAATAACTAGTTTATTAACTGGCAATGCAAACATATATTATCTGACTGAGTCAGGGCTCATTTATTTCTAGTAACAGAGCACTGAGAATACTTAGAATAGCACATCCACATATACCTAAATATCCAGTTAAACATTTCAATATTAATTCAAATATTTGTTTATAAAACTTAAATTGTGTGATATAGCTGGTCATATTTATGCAGGGTGACATTCTGCTGCAATACTTGACTGGTGTGCAAGACTAAAAAGCTCCATCTCTGCTTGTCACTAGTAAAGTTTAAAAGCATCAGTATCATTTTTAAAATCCACACTTAGAATATTCAAAACTGTGAAAAAAAAATCTGTTTTTAAAGTGCTGCTAGGATACAAAAACCTTTGCAGATTTTTCACAATTCAGTTCAATGGAAAAACAATTCTGAATACTCAAGATGTAACACAGAGTGCAATTCTCCAAAGATGCAGAAAATACTTCGAACCATAGAACGGAACTAAAATGGATAGAAGGAAACAGTATGCAAGTAAGTACGTCAACAGTATTAATCCTTTAGATTCAAGGGTATTAAAGGTTAAAGAGCTGAGATAGGTAAATACAGTTAAGATACAGATCAACCATGAACTAATTAATTAATTGGTGAAATAGGCTCAAGGCTGAATGCACCAAGAACTTTACACAAAACTGAAGAATAAACAATGTGATAAATTGAAGATGCCTCAATTAGTGTCCAATGTTTTTATTCACACCACCGTGAACGGTAATTAGCACTGCTGCCTCACAGTGCCTTGGACCTGGGATTGATTCCCAGCTTGGGTCACGTGTGCAGTCTGCATGTTCTCCCTGTGTCTATGTGGGTTTCCTCCCACAGTCTGAAAAACGTGCATTCGCCACACTAAATTCTCCCTCAGTGTACCTGAACAGGTGCCAGAATGTGGTGACTGCATATTTTTCACAGTAACTTCACTGCAATGTTAACGTAGGCCTATTTGTGACTAATAAATAAACAAACTTTAAATGCTCATTTCCAGTAGGGACAATACTCAAGAGGAGACAAGTTTTATCTGCTGCCAGTGTGGTTAGATTAGCTAACTCAATAAAGATCAATTCTCATTTCTGGAATCCTGTTGGTCGCTATGGCTTAGCGCCGCATCATGGCACACACCGAAGCCTAAATTATCTAACAGGTGTTATTTTTAACACCAACCAGAAAATCTAGACTGGCGCCATTAAATTTAGATTTATATTTTTAGTGGCTATCTCACTACTGCATTCAACATGGATTGATATCCTGTTTCATGCTAGATAATATACATCATCAGAACGAAAGATTTTTGGTAAATAATGAAAATACATTTCTAATTACTCAAAGTGTTATGGATATTTTAGCAATAACTTAAGCTTCAATTCAGATAGTTTTGAGGAAGTTGCAAGCTAGAGGGTGCGGAACTTGTTTTAGGCAACATGCAGGATGTACGCATCAAAATGTAATGTGTAATGTGGCTTTGGGAGAATCATCAACTGTGTGGGAACAGGCAGGATGGTGGCACAGCAATATTGTTAAGTGGGAGCTTTGAGGAAGGGAATCATTGGAGTATTAGAGTAGCAGAACAGGGTTACAAATCTTGGAGTATCTCAGAGGCATGCTGGAAGTGTAGAAACATTGGGAGGCAAATTGCTGGGGTTTAACAATGGTGGCGGTGGTGGGGGTGTGGTGGAAAGAGAAGATCCTGGGAGTTTGTGCACACTGTGATAGTGGGATGGGCATGGGAAGTGAAATCGTTGGATCTGGAAATAGTGGGAACTGGATCCACTGGTAAGAATTTTACGACTTTTGTGGGGGTGAGGTGGGTGGGAGAAGCAAAGTTAAAATGCTGTGATGGCATGCCATGCCAAATCCTTGTCTCTGAATGAAGGGTTAGGTGTAAATTCATTTAATTCCAGAGGTCTATGGAATTGTCTCTTGGGAGTTTATGCAGAGTTTGAGGCAGCACTGGAGGGAACACAGATGAAAGTCCTTTGGTATCAAATGGGAAGTACTGTGGAAAACAGCACTATTTGTCTTGGGAAGTGCTACAGGAAAGATTAATTGCGAGCTAAGTATATGCAAGTTTAATAGCAGTACAGAATTAGTGCGATGAAAATACAATAAGAGGAGGTAATTAAAATGAGAGAAAGTGTACACATTAATTACAGTATAGATAAATGTATTAGCTGATCTCCTTGCTCATGGTAGTCTGGACTCTGGTACACAGTTGTGACATTGAACTGCTACGCTGGAGTTCAGTTTGTCTTTTCAAGACTACTGACCAGGCACCCTCTGCAACAGTAATGAAATAGGCAAATCCTAAAATCATGATGGAGGCAGGTTATTGGGGGCAGTTTCTGCAGACTGCTGTAAATAAGAACATAAGAACATAAGAAATAGGAGCAGGAGTAGGCCATCTAGCCCTTCGAGCCTGCCCCGCCATTCAATAAGATCATGGCTGATCTGTCATGGCTCAGTTCCACTTTCCCGCCCTCTCCCCATAACCCTTAATCCCCTCTCTTATCAAAAACCCATCAACCCGCGTCTTAAAAATATTTAGCGAGGTAGCCTCCACCACTTCAACGGGCAGAGAATTCCAGAGATTCACCACCCTTTGAGTGAAGAAGTTCCTCCTCAACTCCGTTCTAAACCGCCCCCCCTTTATCTTGAGGCTGTGCCCCCTAGTCCTATTATCCTTTCTGAGCGGGAAGAGTCTCTCCACCTCTATCCTATCCATCCCATTCATCATCTTACACGTCTCAATGAGATCTCCCCTCATTCTTCTAAACTCTAACGAGTACAAGCCTAGTTTATTCAGCCTCTCCTCATAGCTCAACCCCCTCAACTCCGGTATCAGCCTAGTAAACCTCCTCTGCACTCCCTCCAAGGCCAAAATATCCTTGCATAAGTACGGCACCCAAAACTGCACACAGTACTCCAGCTGCGGCCTCACCAATGCCCTATACAGCCGCAGCAAGACCTCCCTACTTTTATATTCAATCCCCCTCGCTATGAAGGCCAGCATCCCATTTGCCTTCCTAACCACCTGCTGCACCTGCAAGTTGGGTTTTTGCGACTCATGCACAAGGGCCCCAAGGTCCCTCTGCACCGTCGCCTGCTGCAGTTTTTCGCCACGTAAGTGATAATCCTTCCTACCATTATTCCTACCAAAGTGGACCACCTCGCACTTGCCAACATTAAATTCCATTTGCCATTTCCTGGCCCATTCGCCCAGCCTATCTAGATCCTTCTGTAGACTCTCCACACAATTTGCCTTTCCTCCAATCTTGGTGTCATCAGCAAATTTCGACACCATACACTCGGTTCCCTCCTCCAGATCATCTATACAAATGGTAAATAGCTGAGGCCCCAGCACCGACCCCTGGGGCACTCCACTAGTCACCATCCGCCAATCCGAATAGCACCCATTGACCCCCACTCTCTGCCTCCTATTTGACAACCAGTCCTCTATCCACGCTAACACCCTACCCCCAACTCCCTGTCCCCTGACCTTCTGCAATAACCTCCTGTGAGGTACCTTGTCAAACGCCTTCTGAAAATCCAGAAAGACCACATCCACCGGCTCTCCTCTATCCACCGCCCTAGACACATCCTCATAGAACTCCAGTAAATTTGTCAGACACGACTTCCCTTTAACAAAACCGTGCTGCGTCTGCTCTATCAAGCAATTCCTCTCAAGATGCCTCGCTATTTCCTCCTTGATGACAGATTCTAACATTTTACCTACAACAGACGTTAAACTAACCGGCCTATAATTCCCTGCCTTTTGCCTGGCACCCTTCTTAAACAACAGCGTAACATTAGCCGTTTTCCAATCTTCCGGCACTTCCCCGGAATCCAGCGACGTCTGGAAAATAACCACCAAGGCATCCACTATCACCTCTGCCATTTCTTTCAGAACCCTCGGATGCATTCCATCCGGTCCTGGCGACTTGTCCACAAACAGTCCCTCCAGTCTGTTGAGCACCTCCTCTCTAGTAACAGTAATGTCATTAAGACCCTCCAGTCCTACCACCTTTCCATCTCTAACACCCGGCAAATTATTCACGTCCTCCTCCGTGAAGACAGAAACAAAAAAGTTATTCAGGACCTCAGCCATATCCCCATCCCCTACCACTAAGCCCCCCTTCTCATCCTCTAAGGGACCAACGTTCACCCTAGCCAGCCTCTTCCTTTTTATATATTTATAAAAACTCTTGCTATCCTTTTATATATTAAGCGCAAGCCCAGCTTCATAGTTTCTCCTACCCTTCTTTATCATCTTCTTTGTCAATCTTTGTTGACATTTAAACCTCTCCCAATCCTCTTCTCGCCCACTACTCTTTGCTACTCTAAACGCCTCCGCTTTTAATTTAACACTTTCCTTCACCTCCTTCGTTATCCACGGCTTATTACCTCTCCTCCTACTGTTCTTTTTGCAAAATACCATTTGGGAGAAGCCAGTTATCAAGGTCAGAAAAATCAACAGGAAATGACTGGTCTTCCTTTGTGTAGCATTTTGAAGTGCAACAACTTAAATGGATATCAGAAATCTAAAAGATATGCAGTGGACACATCATTTTACATTTCTGTATGTAAAAGACTTGCAACCTAACAAACCCTTTAAGAGAAATAAATGCATCTCAGTAATATGCTCATTGTTGCAGATAAAACCATTTACAAAGTCAAGGACTGTGAACCTAATCAACAATGGATCATACAACAGTGCCTATGGGCACATGTGATATCCAGTTTGTAGAATTTTAGCTGCTTCTAGGATCTGAAAACGCAGAAAACAGGAAACTGTTTACTGAATGATAAAGTGAGTCTTAGTTGTCAATAATGGCTGTGATTCTAAGTGCCTATGCCAACAGGAAAACTGGAGGGTTTCAAGACCAGATTGCCAGTTATAAATGGCAGCCCCATCTCTGTGCTCGGAGACAGACACTGCCCCCACCACCCCCTCAACACAATCAAAAAAAAAAGGTGGCCCCTACACTGACCAGGGGAGCACCACCACTCACTCAACCAAGAGGGGCATCCTCCCATCCACAAATAACAGGTAACCCTTGGTCACACCACACAGGCACGGGGATGACCTGACCTGACCTGACAACCTGGCATGGTGCCTTGGGCCCATGGGAGCTTGGAGATAGGTCCAGTGGCCATTTGCCCCTCTGCTGATGCCAAGCTGCAGAGAAAGGGTCTCTCATGGGTCTGGGGGGTTGGGTGTGTTTGGGCCAGGGGCAAGGGATTGGCCCTGCCACACTCCGTCGGGATGAGTGTTGCGGCTGGACTGCCCCTTCTAGCCCTGAAGATCACCCCTGGCATGGTGATTTCCGGGATCCCTGTGATCAATATCTCTATTCCTAACTGTCAGCTGTGCCAGGTCGCCCTAACCTCCATGTAATCCGCTCCTCCCCTCTCCTATTCCATTCTGCAGTAGAGAGCTTCCTTTTTCTCTGTCAGAAGCTGCAGGTGGGAGACTTTTGAAGTCCTCTGACCGGGAGGTTGGGGGGCGGGGGATGTCAGTTTCATCTGGGAGAGGGGTTCCAGTTTGCATAGCTGTGCACTCAGCCCCAATATATGCACACAGCTTTGATTTGAATTTGCTGAATGCCCCACTCAGGCCCCCCCACTCAGGCCACCTTTCCCTGTCAGACCACCCCTCAGGTCCCCTTTCCCCATCAGATCCCCACTCAACCCCGTTACCCCTCATTCAGCCATCCTTTTTCAGACCACTTCGAAAAGGGAGTGAAACCACAAAGTATTAATCAGGTTTAGACTCTTGTCAACATTGCGGTCAGGATTAATGGGGTTCTTGAGGTGCATTCAACCGTGAAGGGAAATAAAAATTAAACACAGGTGTCTGGAGGATTGAGCTGGCAGCTGATTCTTTTGAGGCACTGCACATTGAATTTGCTACAGATCAAAGGCTACAAGTGCAATGCGGAGGGCCTCAATTATTTCAGCTTGCTGGGAAGCTGCAGCAACTTCAAATCAAAGCTGTGTGCATACATTGGAGCTGAGTGCACAACTGTGCAAACTGGAACCCCTCTCCCAAGCGAACACCACCCCCCCCACCCCAGTCAGAGGACTTCAAAAGTCTCCCACCTGCAGTTTCTGACAGAGAAAAAGGAAGCTCTCTACTGCAGAATGGAATGGGAGAGGGGAGGAGCAGATTACATGGAGGTTATGGTGACCTGGCACAGCTGACAGGCAGGAATGCAGATTTTGATCACAGGGCTGCCAGAAATCACCAGGCCAGGGGTGATCTTCAGGCCTGCCAGGGCTAGAAGGGGCAGTCCAGCCACAACATCCCATCCTGACGGAGTGTGGCAGGGCCAATCCCTTGCCCCTAGCCCAAACGCATCCAACACCCAGCCCCATGAGAGACCCTTCCTCTGCAGCCTGGCATCAGCAGAGGGGCAAAATGGTCACTGGACCTACCTCCTCAAGCTCCCATGGGGAGCAAGACATCATGCCAGGTTGTCGGTGCTAGTGCACAGTTGGCTCGACCACGGCACATGGCCTGAAGGGGGTTGAGTGGGGGTCAAGTGGGTCCTTAGAAGGGGGTTGGGTTAGATGCACCTCATGTCAGCGTGGTGTGGGGGGGACACGCCTCTCATTGCTGAGAGATTTGTGGTACTTCCTCGACCCTAGGAGTTCAACATGGCAGTTCTTCACTTGTGAGCACCTGTACAAAAGCCCATCTGGTACAGATCCTGTTGGGGAGGCGGGGGCTTCAGGCCCCCTCATTATAGTTGTGTATTTGAATATGCATCAGGTTTCCGCCCACTGGGCTGGCATTGCGGCCTGGGAGGATTGCAATAGGTTTGCCAATAGGTGCAGAACCCATTTTCCAAGCCATTGCAATACTCGCTGGGAGCTGGTGGACTTGAAGAACCTCCCCCCCCCCATAATATTTCAATGGCAATTTAATAGAAATATCAATTTAAAACACTGTCCTTTGATCACAAATTCTGAATACCTTTGCAATTTCTAAAGTACATCCATCCTAATTATAAACCTTCCATTCATTCCACAAGATTATAAAATATCTATGAATAACTCTGTAGTTTTACTTGGTAGAAAAGGCTGCACCTCAAATTTTGAACAAAATATATACTTTCCCCACTATATAATCTCACCATGCTTTGCGTCCCATTATTTCTCACTGTTATTTTGTTAGTATTCATTTGGTGAACCAAGAAGTTCTTGTTGTTGTTTGGACAGGGGTATTGCGGTATGACCACATTTATTGTCCATTCCTTGTTGCCCTCAGAAGATGGTAGTGGGTTCCTTCTTCTACAAGAAACCCCAGTGATTCTGAAAAATTATTTAGGTCCAAAAAAGTGTAGTTGAGTGACATGAAGGGGTTTGTGGGTAAATGGTGCTCCAAGAAAATTGGCACTCTTGTATTTCTTGGTGGTAGAGTTGCAGGGGAGGAAAGTGCTTTCAAATTCACCTTGACAAATAATGCAATGCATCATTCATAATGTAGTCACAGTAGTGGAAGGATAAGTATTTAGTTTCATAGAAACAGCACCAGTCAAATGTAGCGCTCCATCCAGATGATGTTGAGTATAGTTGCAGCTACACCCATCAAAGCTAGGTTGGTCTAGATCGTCGTGTGTATTTATAAGAAGCACAAATGCCATAACAGTATTTAAATGATTTAAAAACACGATCTGTTAATAATCAACATTCCATTGCATTGAATTGTGACAATAATGGGACTTGGTTCTTCTAAAACACCAAATAAATTGTAATTACATGTGTTTGTGTCCAAGCACACATACACAGGTACACATTGACATATGGCCTTGAGTTTAGTACACAGCCATTACATCCTAGATGACATAATGTGTTGTAGGTACAAAAGAGCTTTCAGGAAGAGAGAAAGAAAGCCTAGCATTTCATTATTAGTTCTTTTTACCTGGAGTGCAAAGTTTACAAGTGATTTATTGACCTTTAATTGGTCTCAGCATACGTACATGCAGTTACAATCACCTACTGTTTCACATGCAGTATTTGAGTAATGACAACAAAATCACATATCAGGTTAGGGGCTAAACATAACCATGTACAAGATCCCTGCCTACCCACGTGCAATACCACAAGGAATCAGGTAGTGGAGATAAATGTTATGGCTGCATCTCCAAGCAGTATGTGTGAAAAGCCTGGAGGTGCTTAGTCAGGATAAAGCAATGATGGTGTGATACGTTTTTATAGATATTTATGTAACCAAGCAAATGCTTTCTACATTTTTTGTTGTGGGTTTAAGTCATAAACTTTGTCATAAACTTCAGATAGTCAACGATACATGTTAGCAGGAGAGTGGGTGTTATTTAATTTGAAAAATAGTGAATTGCATTATTACTTTAACATATAAAGAGAGCAATGTAGTTCAGAAAGCAGCAATTCTATGAATGGCATGGACCCCATTATTCACAGAATCCAGTTTCCAGGAAAATTACTTCTTTCTTTCTCATTTCAAAATCCAATCACTAAGAACAGCGTACTATGTAGTTAACACGACATAAAGATCCGGGTGGGGGGGGGGTGTGGTGGTTGTTGGTGGTAGAGAGAAGATTACTCAATAGCTTATCTGTATACAGCTGGGGACAGACTGTCCTGTGAGATGTGACTATTTTAAAGTGCTCTCAATGGATAAATGCCAACTGACACACCCATTATATATAAAGACCACAGTCAACATCAGAAGTCATTCAAAATAATGAGGCTATCCCTGACTTCACTTTTGTGCAATTTCAAAATACTATTATATACAAACATCTTACATCTTGTAAATTGCAAATTTTCTGTACTTTTGAGGACCGATTTTTTTTTTCTTTATTCCGTTATGGAATATGGGCATTGCTGGCAAAGGCAGCACTTGTTGCCCATTCCCAATTGCCATTTCAGTGGGTCAACCACATTGCTGTGGGTTTCAAGTCAAGCGCAGGCCAGATCAGGTATAGATGGCATGTTTCCTTCCTAAAGGACATCTGTAAACCAGATGAGTTTTTATAACAATGATAGCTGTCATGGCAATAAGCACTGTTGCCAGCTTTATATTCAAGATTTACCAATAAAATGTAAACGCCGCCCCACGACAGGATCTGAACCTATGTCCCAAAGCATAAACCTGGGTCTCTGGTTCAGTGATATCACCACTCTGACATCATCCACCTTTGACAGTGTAGAAAGTATCAATGGAAATGCAGTAGAGGATTATCATTTTGCACTGCTGAATTTTCTCATTAAAATTACTCCCTAATAATTTTGCGTTGATTCCTTGTTAATATCAACTTTGCTTAATTGTTGTACATTTTGTGACCAGGCTCCGAAATGTCATTAAGGGACTCTCAACTGGATTTTCTCCCCTCCTCTCGATTTATGCTGTTCTAGTAGTCCTCTAATTGTGCCTATGAGCCCAAACAGCGGGACCCAAATTAGATGGCCCAAAAACAGATGCACAGATTATGACAGACAGGTAGCACAAGAGATTAGTTACTGACACTGCACACAGATAGGACAGAGGCTGGATCTGCATCTGGTGAAACATTGGGCATGAATGGGCAACAGCCAAGACAGGAGATAAAGGTAGTTCAGATGCCACTTTGTCAGTGGTTAAGGCTGCATACAGGTTACTCCGCAGAGGACTCAAATGAGCATTTTGATGCTACAGCCACAGAAAAATGTTATTGAATTTGCAAAACCAAATGCTTGGTACCTGAAATGTCTGCCAGAAAGCCTGTGGAAAATGTCAAGCAGCACTGGTGGATCCAACACCTATTTGGCAAAGGGCTTTGCACAGAGCAGAGTCTAAATTTTCCAGCACAGGAGGAACAAACTCTATTTGCCCAATTGAGGGCCCAATCATGACAGAGTGTATGATCGATGTCGATTACCATTGCAGCACAAGCAACAGCCACGCCACAACTGAGTACAGCACTGCGAACACAGACTTCTGTCATGCAAAGTCAGCTTGCATCCACGGAAGTACAGAGTCTTCACATCATGGCTTTGGATTACACCGTACATAAAGGGCTTGTAAGTGTCACAGCAATCTGTCCTCCAACAGACTAACAGGATTACTGAGACTGGGCTGGAGAAAATGGCATAATTCCATTGAGCAGAAACCTGCTGTCCTTCCTCAGGAAGGCAACATTTATCCTTTCAACCGCCACTCCAACAGTGTCCTTGCATTAGATTAGCCTGTTTAAGATGGTGCAGTCTGTAGCTGGGCCTTTTAGGTAGGCCCACTGCAGTTCAAGTTTGTCCTCCAAGGGTGTCTGCAGTCTTCTCCACTGGAATTGAGCAGGCACCCACAAGTTCTGTTACAGCCTCTGGCACAGTACAACATCGGAGCAATAGGGCAGTCAAAGACAAACTGGGTGGGCGGCAAGGCCGTGATTATTTGCCTTTCATCGGCAATAGGGCATGACTTTATTCACTGTATAAATTTGATTTTGAATGTGCTCTGGGGCTTGTGCCAAGATTGAAAGAGTTGTCCCATAACTGTCAATATCAAGCTGATGTTAAACTACAGCTGACATTGTCATACTCTCAGAATCACATCTCACAGCCAATGTCCCAGATCCCATCACCCCATCCAGAGGTATGTCCTATACCACTAACATGAAAGAGGCAGCTGCACAGTTGTATCCTGTGAGGTTGTCAGGAAGGAGTTGTTTTAGGTCCTTATCACTGACTCCAGACCCATGAAGTCTCATGGCCAATCATCTCAGTCCATCACTGCAGGAGTTCCCCAGAGTGGTGTCCTAGCTCCACTATTTTCAGCTGCTTCATCAATGAATTTCCCTCTGTCGTAAGATTAAAAGTGGAAATGTTTGCCAATCGTGGCTCAGCATTCAGCACCATTCATAAATCAGACGCTAAAGCATCCCATGCCCATATACAGCAAAACCTGGACAACATTCAGGCTTGGGATGATCAGTGGCAAATAACATTCACACAAGTGTAAGATAATGACCATCTTCAACCAGAGAGATTCTAAACATCTCCCCTTGATGATTATTGGCATTACCATCACTGAATCTTCTACAATCACCATTCTAGGGGTTACCATGGGCCAGAAACTGAACTGCAGAAGCCATATAAATACCGTGACTACAACAGGAGGTCAGATGCTGGCAATCCTATGGTGAGTAACTCACTTCCCAACTCCCCAAAGCCTGTCCACCATCCGTAAGACACAAAATCAGGAGTACAATTGAATACTCATTTGCCTGAATGAGTGTAATTCCAACAACATTCAAGAAGCTTGGCATCATTCAGGACAATGTAACCCACTTGGACACCATCCAGCAATTTAATCATATTTTGCCCCCACAACCGACACACAACACAATATGCAAGACGCAACTCACCAAGGGTCCTTCGATAGCATCTTCCAAACTCATAACCACCTAGAAGGATAAAGGCAACAGATACATGGGAAGAACATCACTGGCATATTTTCCTCCAAATCACTAACCTACACCACCGTGACATGGAACTTAAGCCATTCCTTCATTGTTGCAGGATCAAAATCCTGGAACCCCCTTCCTAATAGCAAAGTTGATGTGCCTGCATCAGGTGGATTACAGCAGTTCAAGAACTTCTTGAGACCAATTAGTGAAGGAAAACAAATGCTGGCCTTGTCAGTGATATCCACATCTCATGAAAGGATAAACAAAAAGCCCTGCTGGGGAGGTCCTTCCTGCTGAGTGTTCAGCTGTGCAATGTTTCAGAGTGCGTTGGCTGGAGTGTTGAGCTTCAAAATGGTTGGGTAGGCGTCAAATCAGTGGTTGCAACGTCTAGCATGATTCACTCCCACGAATGTACACATGACTGGTGATGCCTTTTTGGAGCTTTAAGGGCACTTGTACACATAAAACAGGCATTGGCAAGCCTGATTTCTCACCCTGGATATGAGGTTATCTGTCCACATTTCAAGGCCAAGCCTAATGCCCCCATCCTCATCCAAACAGCACAATTTTTAACTGAGCAGCACTCAACAGCAATTAGGAAATGGAACGCCAGACTATTTCCTTCCCCGCCCTTCCCTAACTGTGGCCAGTTGCATCCTGTGCTGAGATCAGATAACTCAAAGATCAAATACTCAAACTTCTTGCTCGGTGTATTTCAGTTTCACACCAAATCAGTATTTCTTTTATTACTAAAATAGGAGGTCTACATTTAATTGGTACAATCTAATGTTAACATCACATGTTGTTTACCATATTGGTCTTTTTCCCGTTTTTGTTTTGTTTCCATAATAAAATTTCTTTATTTTGTCCATTAATATAACAGGAATATAAGTGTGACCATTATTCTTGTCTTTATTCATACATATTATATATTTACACACACATGTAGATTCTGAAGAAATTTCATCTGATTTCATTGAGGCTCTTACTCATTATCACACCCAAGCATAAACTTTCACCTACTGCATCCAACATGTGATGCCACTAATGTAATCTGAAATGTAATTTAACACCATTGTGGAAATACTTGAGTTTGAATGTAGATCTAGATTGTGGAAGGCTAATAGATCATAGGGTTAGAAGTCTTTGAGAGTCAGGTAGTACAATTCAAGGCTGGACAAAACAATGTTAAATGACATTTGCAACTTCATGCTATACTGAACATTTTGAACACTTCCCAAATGATTTCATTAACGTTGATGTTCCTTCTGCAAGGAAATAGTAACTTAGGTAAATTTAATCCCAGAATAAGAAAGTAACCAAGAGAGATTTCCACTAACATGTCTAGACTGCAAACCATATGGCAGGGAATTAGTCAGAATCATATGGTGCAATTGCTTAATAGGCTAATTCACAACATTTGTCTTAGTTTAAATATCATTACAGTGCAATAGTCTGCTTTGGTTAAACATCCAAAGCATTACTTCTGTACCTTTAATGGCCGTGTCAGTAAGAAAACTGTTTAATACTTTAGCAGGTTATGCACTGTATTATGGATTACACAAAACCCTGAATTGAACTGGCTTTTAGCTGTGTTTTTAATTCAAAATCAAGTCTGAAGTCCACCCCTCCTTCTTAAATCTGAAGCTACAATATCTATCGAATGGTATTTTTCCCCTTCTTAATTCTTCAGTCCTTACTGGGTCAAATGGAGTGCAGTGCATTCATGAAGACAGGCTATCCATATCGCCAGCCTGTCTGAGACGCAATGAGCAAACACAACCACTCTAACAGCCAACACTTGGCAACGCCTGAGGCAGGCGGGTAGGCAGGCAAGCAGACATTCCGATACGAAGCCTGCTTTGAATGTACAGCTGCTTTTTTGATTGATCTGTAAACAGTGCCTATAAAGGTCTGAAACCTGAACTCTGCTAGAAAGGAACTGAAAGGTGTCAGTCAATTGTTTTTTTTTGTAATAGTGGGGGGTGTGAAAAATGAATTCAGTACAGCCAGCCCCATCTTGAAGTGGTGCAATGATTCACACCCTTAAACATGGATCATATTTCTAACCATTTCACTTCGGTTTCTTTCTTAATCTGGCACTCAAAATGTTTCCCTCCATAGCAACCGACATAACAGTGGGTCTCGGCCAAAGTGTTGCTAGACAAACAGGACTCATCTCCTGGTAGCAGATGACTTAAGATTTTTTTAAACAATTTCTAACAAAACTGGCCTAAGACTTGCCAACTCACACAACTTGAAAGGAACTTTGTTCTTTCAATCTTGAAGGAATTCCTACTGCATTGCAAAAATATATTTTTTTTTTACACACACACGCAGATTTCAAGAAACTAGGCCAAATATTCCTGAGAGTAAACAAACCATTTACAGAGCACCATTTAAGAAGGTGACATACTGTGAAGTCTTTAGAATATTTTCAATTAGATCAGTTTTTAAGCCTAGAATAAGCTGTGTGGCCTCCCCATAGATTGCATAGTTCAAATCCTTCAAATGTAGTATCAATAAAAAGAGTCATGCTTGTAGTTGTTTTCTTTCTTTAGATAAAGCCACATCATCATTGGGCCATTGATGTTCCATAAAAGATAGGACCAGGAACAGGTCCCAGTAAAACTTCAAATGGAAAAAGGTGGATAGTAACCCAACTCCCATTTAAAAAAAAGAGATCTCATAGCAAATCTACATGAGGTGGATAAAACAACAACTTGGGTCATACTGCATAGGATTGCCCATTCATTACAGAACCTTGTGTATTTGGGAGGGGGGGGGGTGGAGGGAGAGCAACCTTTTCTTCCATAATGCTTCTTTTGCAAAAGCATTTTTTTTAAAATCGGCTTTGAGCACTGTACCCGCCATTTTTATTCCAATGATGTTTTAATTTGGGCTCCATTAGCCTAACCTTCTTAAATTGGCTTTCAGTAACATAGTTGCTAAATGCACTCACTTCCTTATCACGGTGAAAGACTTGTAGATGCATAACAAAAACTGTATCGATAGGAATCTGTCACAGGGCGGGGATGTTGAGTGGGCTGTGTATGTACCACGAGCTCGCTTGTGAACCTTCATTTCTCATAATCTCAGTTTAATAAACACTGCTATAGAATGGCTGTGTGCTTTATGCAGCTGCAAATCATCATGGTGACTACTGTATCCAACCTGGGCTAATATGACACACCTTTGGTTACCAGACAATTTGGCTCAGTAAGTAAATAATCTTCCATGCAAAGAAAGACGTTTTATTTCAACAATTAGTGAGTGCATGTTTTGCTATGCTTATGTCAAGCATCAATGGGGAAAAAAAAATGTGAGAAACCATTATTTTGGGCTGATTAAAAGGGAATACTGCATTTAATATTACAGAACTGATTCAAGAGGATGTGGCCCTACGCACATAGAGACACACACACACAGACAAATTTCAAGAAACTAGGCCAAATATTCCTGAGAGTAAACAAACCATTTACAGAGCACCATTTAAGATGGTGACATACTGTGAAGTCTTTAGAATATTTTCAATTAGATCAGTTTTTAAGCCTAGAGTACTGTGGAATCCAGGCCGTTTATCATACACATCACCAGAAACAACAAACAATAGTGGGTGTACAAGTTTCACAATACATAGTTGACTGTGGGATTGTTCAGTTTTGCCAGACCAATCCTTGTATTGGTTAGCTGAATGATGAACCATGCTTGCAGCAAGAAAATGGTTTCCCATTTATACAGCTACTCATAGAAATGCCATAAATTCCATTTCATTGTGTGGCTCTTGACTCCACCTGAGCCAGAAATAAAACCTTGTTTAATTTACAGCACTGCTCACAAAGTCAAGATTACATTGGCAAAGGCATTGATAAGAACACGTGCCCTAGATATTTTTCAAAAATCACAGGAGACTAGTGAAAAAGGTTGACATTGCAGGCGGAAATGAAACAGATTTTTCTTCCAGCCATAATACTAACTGGAAAAGAACTCCTGAATCAATGTGGACCAGACAGTTTCTAACACACAATAATATTCAGGTTTGCATTATCAGATTGTGTATCAATTCTTGACTAGCTCTGTCTTCTAGGCAAGAACAACAAAAAGGGAAGTGCATTCCACTGATGTACATTAATGGTTCACACCTAAACACTAATGTCACTCGGCTGTTCCTGGTTAGCATATTTTTGCTTTGATATTGCTTTCAAGTACGGGATAGGCTGAAAAGAGACATCTTGGAATAGCTTTCTGTTATATAATATCACGAAAGGAAATGGTGTGCTGTGAATAGCATTCCCTTCAGAGCTCTATCATCATTGGATCAAAACCTAGTTGCAATTCAACAGAAACATTTAACTTTTAATAGTTCAAGAGGAGGACTATTAACCAAGATGTAATCCCTTCATAGGTTTATAGAATTTGTAAAATCTAAAAATTGATAAATTTTAAAAGTAACAGCCTGTTGCTCTACAGTAAATCACCTGCTCCTTGTAGAACATTCATTTAATTGATTTCAGAGTCAATCACAGGACAGAACCAGTCACACGAAAAGGTGAGAGTTTGCTTAAATATCCAAATTGGGTCCTACTTGGAATTGACTGCTGGAAGCTGCTTACAAAATGTATTTTTTCCCCTGGACTAAGGCATATGGGGCCCCTTAAAAAATACTTCCATCCCACTGCTAGTCTGTTTGAGGGACTGAAAAATGTGTTGGTGAGATTCCCTCCATAAAAGTAGAAAGCTTGTGTGGAATTGTTTGGTTAATACTATCTGGAAGAAATAAATCTTACCAGAACCAACATAAAAATTTTAACAGCAGTAATCCTTACATATGTCTACACTGCAAAGTACTGTTGTAACCTGTTGTGTTGCTCATAAAATATTTAAAAGCTCTTGAGTTGTTGCGCCTCAGAGTTTAAAAAAAAATCTAAGGTATTGGTTTTAAAAATGTTTCTCTTCAAATATTTATAATGTGGGGGTGTGCTAGGCAAACAAGGGTGGGGGGAAGGAAGCCAGAGTGGAAACTTTTCATAACATTTGTTTTGTGTGGGATTCCTTGCATTAACCAGTGAGTTTATGGGTAACTGAATTATATAGGTCAAAATCATCCTAAATCCAAACACTGGTCTGTGCTGAATTAGCAGCAATGGTGCCCACTACTTCTACAATTGATTGTTACTTAGCAATCCCTGCTGGAAAATGTACCACTTTGAACATGGGTTCAGGATAGGATTAGCTTATTCTGATGATCGCCACGGTCTTACAATGCTTGGATTGATTTTAAAGCAGCTCATGAATAAGGAGTATCTGCTCTGTCCACCTGTTTGATAGGTCTGAGTCTTTATCATGCTAATTAAGAAGTCTCACAACACCAGGTTAAAGTCCAACAAGTTTATTTGATAGTAAACCCACTAGCTTTCAGGGTTTGCTCCTTCATCAGGTGAGTGACAAGTTCTGGTCACAAACTGAATACTGATTTCTAGAAATCAGTATTCTGTAAACTATGTGTGCCTTTATATGCTCTGTTTGTGACCAGAATTCTCCAGTCACCTGACGAAGGAGCAAACCCCAAAAGCTAGTAGGTTTACGATCAAATAAACTTGTTAGACTTTAACCTGGTGTTGAGACTTCTTACTGTGTTTACCCCAGTCCAACACCGGCATCCCCACATCATATTTATCATGCTGCTAGTGAGCTGTACACACCAAGTAGGCATCCCTCAGATTGTTAGTTCTGGGATAAGGGGGAAAATCAGCCAGCTCCCATGCTGGGCTACTCAGTAGATTGGGCCTTGAGGGGATGGTGCAAGTCTTACCAAAGGTACTTCACTTAAAAATCAATCAAGGTGAAATAATTCACCATATTTATCACAAAACTTATTTGTGATGTGTTTTTTTTTTAGTTTTATCTGTGTTCCAATATGAGTGTTGATGGTGATACCAGGGAAATGACATGTGAAATGCTTTTGTGGAGGAAATCTCACCAACAGTATCTCAGTCTCTCAAACAGACCAGCAATGGGATGAAGAGTTGTTTTTAAGCGGCCTTATATGCCTTGGTCCAGGAAAAAAAAATATTTTGTGTAGGAGCTGAACAACATCAGAAGACAGGGCAATGATGTCAGTGCATTCAATTTAAATTAAAATACTGAAAAAAGTTATATGCAAAGTAAGATCTCGGGTTGTAACAGTTCAATTTCTTTTTAAAAGGGTCACTTATTGTAATATCTCTGGAATAATTGTGATAAGATTAGTTACAATTATTCTAATATTGTCATTTCTTTGGGGAAAATGATAGAACGTTAAAGAGTCTTTCAATAAGACATTATAATATTTGTCCAGACATACTTTTAATTCCACAAGGCACATGACACTAATAAAATCAGAACACTCAAAAAGCACTATTGGTTTGCTATGAGCAAAGAAATGACAGTAAGTGTCAAATCTTTATTTCACAAGGCATATACGTATAAAACATTTTAAAACTATTTTATATTTTAATTTTTCAAAAGGATGCATGTTATTTTAACAAGTAAGTTTGCTATTAAGTTAAAGAAAAAGGAGACTTCATGAACTAGGATTGAAAGTTTTGAAAACTCCATGTAACCAGCATTTGGCATTTTGTCACTAGAAATCTTATTTTTGTCTTTATATCTAAATAGGAATTTACTTACCTTTTGTAAACCTCACTGGTTCTATCAGAACAAAGTATTTTCATATTTCTTAAACCCAAATCCGCCTTTGTTGTGACCAAGTAGTTAAGGAGTTAAAATCATCCTCTGTTCCCCAACTCCTTTTTTGCTCTAGAGTGCAAGTTTTCCTTTCATGGAATGAAAACAATGACCGTGTAAAACAAAAGACATAGCCCAAGAACAGCTGGCATTCAGGCAGCTTGGAGAATAAAAAGACAGCTTAAAATAAATCCTTTGGCCTGTGCCAGGACAGAGGCTGTTTTGTCTGCTTGGATTGTTACCTTGTCTGTATTTTTTGAGGCGATCTTGGAAGAAGAAGCAATGGTGTTTATTTTTGTCCTTTCTTTCAGAGCCTTAAGGGAATGCAGGTTTTTAATTATGTTCTGGTACATTCCGTTTCAGGTTTATTTCCAAAATTCTTTAGACAAAACAACTCAATTTAGTGAAGATCATTTTATTAAATTCTGAATGTTCTTCCCCTGTAATACCTATGACACTGCTCACAAGCTCTCATGACATGCAGACAAGATTGAAGATTGGGCAGCATGTTGACACAGTGGTTAGCACTGCTGCCTCACAGCACCAGGGAACCAGGTTCGATTCCCGTCTTGGGTCACTGCCTGTGTGGAGTCTACACGTGTTTGCATGGGTTTCCTCCAAGTGCTCCGTTTCCTCCCACAGTCCAAAAGACCTGCTGGTTAGGTGCACTGGTCATGGTAAATTCCCCTTCAGTGTTCCCGAACAGGCATTGGAGTGTGGCGACTAAAGGATTTTCACTAACTTCACTGCAGCGTTAACATAAGACTACTTGTGACACTAAAAGAAAAGTGGTGATATATTCAAACCTAATATTTTCCCCAACATATCCTTATGGAAATATATACTATACATAATAAAAATGATTGTTCAAAAGGAAAAGCCAGTAATTGGCACGGTATCAAATCATACTGATAAAGATGATTTCAGGTGGGATCCTTATTCTGTTTTTGGTTGGCTAATTTCAGCCTGGCCATTCCAACTATGCATCTTAATTGGCCTTTCCCATTAAAGGTCCACTAAGAGACAAAAGCAAAATACTTCTGCACTTGCTGGAAATCAAATAAAAACAAACAAAGGAAATACTCAGCAGATCTGGCATCATTGGTGGTGGATTAATGGGCAGAAATTAATCTTGGTGACGGGCCCTGCCCAATGGCTGGACACCACCAAACCACCGCCCCCCCCCCCCCCCCCCCCCAACACCACCACCTGAGGACTGCCAGTCAAGTAGCGGCCAGCACTTCTGCATTGCTACCTGCACCACCAAGGAAGAACTGGTAACGGTCAATAATATACCCAGCAGTGGTGTAGGATCAGCGATGAACGTAGGCCAGATAGGAGAGGTCGGTTTGGGTTTGGAAAGAGAGAACTGCAGAAGGGGGCAAAGGGTTGAGAGAAAAAAAGGCAAGGGGTAGCTCTTAATGCTTCTCCCCACTTCACCTAGTTTTCAACCATTTAAAATCCACTTGAGGGCCTCAATGAATGGACGTAAGGTGAGGATTATCTAATTTGGTCATGCATCCGTAAACCTGCTGCATACTAACAAAGTTAATATTCATACTTAAATGACAGACATTTTGATAAGCTATTAGAAGATGCATAGAACTGTATCTGGAAAGAGTGAAAGAAATTCAGTAGAAGAGAGTAGACTGGTTCCTAAATCAAGTTGTCATTCGTGTCATCAGCAAACTTTGTTACCGTACACTCAGCCCCCTCCTCCAGATCGTCTATGTATATGGTAAATAGTTGAGGCCCCAGCACCGATCCCTGTGGCAGCCTTAAAAAAGACTACAAGTCATTAGTTTTAAACCTTGGTAGAACACCAACGTGCTCACTCATATCCTCAGACATGACTTCTATCTAGATTGTTCAAAACCATTAATGCATCTATATATTCACCAGGTACGTAACAAGGGATACTTAAGGGCTTGGGCAGAGTTTAATGTATGCAATGGGAGTCTAGACTCTGTCACCTCCTCCGGGGAAGGCTCGTTGGATAAAGTATTGTCAGGCACTTAAGTGGCCAGTGGTGGACCTTCCTTGGGATCAAGGATCCTGGGGACAGAGACCCCCATCCTTCCGAAAGCTGTTTGCCAGAAACCAATAGCTGTGTACTATGCAGCAGTGCCACCAGGGAGACAGTGGCTGGTAATGCATTCACCAGAAGCCAAGGATTGTCCAGGATCCAGACCACAGGATAGTGGTGGCTGGCTGGCATTTGGTGGGAGGGGGCAAGGAGAGGGTCAGCAACAAAAGCAGAAAGTAACTCTTGACTCTTGACAGGCCCATCACCCCTTAATTAGGAACTGAGTGACCAATGAGGGACACTGGAAGTCCAAGGCTTTCCACACGGCCAATCCCCTTCCCACTACTGGATGAATTCTAGTGACGATGGGATAAGGACCTTAAGTGGGCATTAGTTGCCCATTTAAGAGCTTCAATTGGTGGCAGAGGGGAAAGGTTTTGGGGTTCCAATCTATCACCCTCCTGCCTGATTAAGTTTCCCAAACTCTGAAGCACTTATTAATACTTGTACTTTGAAACTTGTAGACTCTTTTTTGAAGCAATAATTCTGTGAAATTAATTATCATAGCAGTTACTACAACGAACAAGGTTAACAGATTTTATCACAACATTTACCTGGTCTGAATTCTAGCAGTGTGACACTGATGTACTGTTGCATTGATCTGCTGCAGAGCAATCTGTTCCCATGAAATAAAGTGTCAGGACCATCACTTCACTAACACCAATACCTTGCTTGCTGATCATTATCTCTGAACAATGTGTGTAGTTAGTAAAAAAAATCTACTTCTGCACATTTCTTGCAGTATCTTGGTAGTGCCACACTTAGTAAAAAAAAACAATGAGTTGGAGTCAATCTTTTGCACTAAAGGAAGATGCTAAAATTAAAAGTGACATTTTAAATAGCATCTAAATCAAACATTTACCAAAGCAAAAAATATTTCATGAATATTGAATTGTGTACACAATGAATTGTGTAAGGAAGTTAATTTATCTCTTTCCACTGGGAAAATTTAGATTTGGTTCCTGGTTCAGCTAAAATCAAAAGGATATATTGGGGAAAAACTGTAAAATCATTGTACCTTAATAAAATTTTAACTATTCTTATGGTCCCTTTAAATTGTAGGACAGATGAAATGAAAGACTTCAGTCAGGTTAAGTTTTCTAAAATATTCTATATTTCTGAACAAACAGAATTAGGTAATTTCAACCTAACGTGCTAGGTTGGAAACCCAAAGGATCAGATGGGAGTGATTTCAATCGAAAGTAAAATCAGGCTGCGTGCAACTACACTGTTGCATCTGTTCCTGTCAATTTTCTGACAGGCACGTCAGGTTAAACTTGCGGACATACTATTGAATTTAAATTTGAAAAGTTAAAGCATCCTTGAAAGTAAAGCAGATTTTAAATATGCTTCCCTGCTAGTTGTTTTCCTAAATATGTTCCGAATGTGAATTTGAATTTCTTACTGATGTGATGGAATGCCACAGGTACCAAAATATTAACCCTTACGTTCATTATTTAAGATAATAACTTTATAAGAGATAGGAGCAGGAGTAGGCCATTCAATCCCTTGAGCCTGTTCCAGCATTCAATAAGATAATGGCCTGAACTCCACTTTAGTGCCAGGCCCCATAACCCTCAACTCCCTTGACAATCAAAAAGCTGTTTAACTCAAGTCTGGAATATATTCAGTGACCCCACCTCCACTGCTTGCTGGGGGTAAAAATTTCAAAGACTAATGACTGAAGAAATTCCTCCTCATTTCCCAGTTTAAATGGGAGGCCCCCTTATTTTTAAGCTGTGACAAGGAAACCTAGATCGAGATTTCCCACAATAGGAAAGACTTTTCAAATATCCACCCTATCAAGCCCCCTCAGAATCTTGGTTTCAATAAGATCATCTCTTGTTCTTCTAAATTCCAATGAGTATAGGCAAAGCCTATACTCAGGTGGGACAGGGGATTGCAGGTTGACACTCTGTCCCCGCTACTCTTGAAGGCAACAAATGCCAGGTAGGATATCCTGATGCTGTGCAAGAGAAAGCCATCCCATCAAATGAAGGAGGCCTGGGCAGAGGTGACAGCCTAGATCTGCAGGCACAACATGGTGTGTTCTGGTTATCATATCGCAAAACCCTGAACTGTTGCCTTGATTTGCCTCCTTCATTTGGTGGGATGGCCTCCTCTTGCACAGCATCAGGATATTCTTCCTGGCACTCACTGCCTTCATAAGTAGCAGATCGGAGTGACAACCTACAATGATCTCCCACCTGAATATAGGCTTGGCCAATACTCATTGGAATTTAGAAGAATGAGAGGTAATCTTATTGAAATATATAAGATTTGGTTTACAGCCCTTTCTACAGCCCCAGTTATACAATTTTCAGCATAGTTCAGGTGAAGGCCATCCCAACAAATTCTCAGTATTGGTGCTAGTGTCCCATGAATCAAAACCCCATTCTCCCATCTTTGAGCTATGCAATTTTCTCATGACTCAGATAGTAATCCAGAAATTTTCTCTTTGTGGTTCTGTTTAGTCCCTAGCTTCTCATAGTCCCTTCTGCATAACGTCTTTCGTGGTCCTATTTATGGGTTAGTACTACATGGTTTTTCTCCCACTCCAAGTTGCTATTCAGTTTTGAGTTGATGCCCTTAAGCCTGACACCAGGCAGGCAATGCAGCCTTTGGCACTGTCACTTGTGGCTGCAGACAGCACTATATATTCCAACTATACTGTCCCCTACTGCAAGTATATTCTTCTTACTCCTCTCATTTGAATGGTTCTCTGAACAACAGTACCGTGTCATCTTCCCAGCAGTCGTTGCTCTCATCCACACAAAGTTGTACGAACCGTGAACCTATTGGACAACTGCAAGGCCTGAAGATCTAACATTGCTACCTTCTGGATCCCCACGTCTGCCCGACTTGTAGTCTTACCCTTTTGTCCATGATCATGAGCCACATCTGAAGTACCAGGCCTAAGGCATGTGACTTCCTCCTGAAACAAAGTGCCAAGATAACTTTCTTTTTCCCTAATGCATCACAATGTCCAAAGCTCAGACTCCAGCTCATCAATTCGGAGCTGAACTTCCTCAGGCTGCATTGCATACACTTACTGAAGGTGTGACTGTTATGGATTTCCCTGGTGTCCATCAGTTCCCACATGTTACAACTGCAACACATCATCTGCCCTACCATCTTTATTGTGTTTAATTTAACTAATTAGGTTTCAAGTTTAGAAAACCACTCATCTGTTGTTTGTACTTGTACCAAACAGTTTAACTGGTACTGTTAAACTACTGCCCACGTTTACAGGGACAAAATCTTTAAACAAAAATCACAAATCACCTATCTGCTCATTCAAATAAAGCCTTGAACACTCACTGCCTTCTAGAAGGCTAAGAAAAAGATTTATAAAGTAGCACCTTCTTCCCTGTCTGCACTGCATAAAATTCCCAAGTCAACACCCATACCTCAGCATAGAGACAGACCTCATCACACACTGTGCTCCCACAATCTATGCAATAGCAACACCTGTTTACTTTTATAGAGGGCTGAGTGACTCACACCAAAGTTACAACTGTTAAATCAGCTTCTTCCAACACTTATTATTCACTTTCAGTTGATTGACAGATAACTATCACTGCCAGGCAATTTCTGTTAATTAGGCTTCTTAACTGGCTTGCAATTTTAAAGTTTTAAGTTAGAGTCTGGCTGGTAATCTTGAGAGATTTCTACCCGCACCAAATTTCCAAGTTAGCACTCGTAGCTCATCTCACTGAGGTTTTAGACCATGCTCTTGTCACACACTTGTGTTCCCATACATTTACAGGAGTTGAAGCATGTTCTGACTTGGAGTAAGGTGGAAGTCACCATCAATCACAACCCTGTCCTCACCCAAGGTTCACACATGTGCCTTTGCAACAGGTGTTGCAACAGGAGCTGGCATCACGGTTGATGTTTTGCTCTACTGTGGCAAACTATGTTTCTCTATTACTGTTTTGATAGAGATTGGTTAATTCTGTGGGAAAGCCCATCAGTAACTTTAACCTTATCAGGAATTTAAATAATTCCTGATTATTTAACAATCCTTTTGTCTACCTTTTTTTAGAACACTGTGAAGTTTCAAGTTATTTTGGAGGAGAAAACTCCTTCAAAATGCTGTTTTGCTTTGTTAAAAGGCCACCGCTGTTATGTTTCCCATTTTATAATGCACATTGGACAAAATCTATAATGGGATAGATTCCAAGAGATTTTCAACTAATCACTAAAAGCATTTATGAATCACCACATAATTTGAATAAAGCCCTTCACAGACAGACGTCTGCAAATGCTAAGGTCACAGATCCTTATTGAGCAAGCTTGCCTGAATATTACAGCTTTTTATTTAAACCAGGCTAACCTTACATAACAGTCTCAAACAGACCACCATAGACTGATTGAATGGCAGGTTACAGGCAAGTCCCTAGACGCAGACAAGAAACATCTGTTTATGAATTTAATTCATCAATAGTGTCCAGTTATAGCCTTATACAGTTATGTGTAAAGCTTAATTTATTCGAGAGATTTTATTCTCTAAAACCCCTGCAAATGAGAGCAACACAGAAACACAACAGTTAAAGCTTTCACACTTGTTCATATGACACTCATTAAAGAATTCTTTTGCTTACCTCATGTCCCCTAGCATCAAATCAGTAATGTTGGAAAGGCAGGATGTATATAACCAAAGGTCGACCTTTTAACTTACTAAAAGTCTCTAAATCAAGCTTTTGGCCTGATGTTGCAAATCACCTTCCGATGGTTAATATAGGCTTTGTGCTGGACATGTCCTTATAGATTAAACAATACATTGGAACTTGCTAAGATTGCTAATGAAGGATAGCCAGTTCAAAATATTCAAATATACAATATTTAATACTCCCTATAAAATTGGATGCATAAATCATAACCCACAGTAAGACAGACATACTTATATATAAAATTTAAACATGCTGCATATTTAGTGTTGCCTTCTTTGCTTTTACAGAAATGAATGTGGTCATTGACCCTTAAGGGGACAATCTGCAGGTTAAGGGTCACATGACCCAGGGAACCAATTGGGAAGCAACATGGGGGAAATCACCCTGGTAAGCAAGGGCTTCTGTACTCGGAGTCATCTCGGGAGCAGACTACAGCCACAAGACTCTGAACAGTTTTAATATATAATAAAACAAGTCTGGTTTCCCTAAACTGGGGAACAAGCATCTTTATATTTAGCAACAAAGATATTTAAAAAGTCCTTGAGCAAGACTGGAAATTTCTGCCTGAGGTCAACCCATTGTCCACCCCAATTCTGTAGTGGGTGAGGCAGTAGAATTCAGGTGAATATATAGAATGCTTTTTTGGGTATTACTTCCAAGTGAATGAAATGGGGGAAGAGGCAAAGTGCAAGACAATTGTCCTGACTGTGTATGGAACTCAAACTTATGATCTAAATTGCAATCTCACAGCCTCATACGTGACCAACTCCCAATCATTCAATAAGTTTGTGGAATTGTTGAAGTCACAATTCCAGCCTAAACCAGTCATACTCAACTGACTCACGTTTAATCCAAGGAGAGAGCCCCATGTGAAACTAGCAGAGACATCACAGGCAATAAAAAGTGCTTAAAAAGGTGCACAGGAGTTAGCACACATAAAATGGCACAGTTCACCAGCTAGGGTGGGAACCTGTTGTCAGCAGTGGCAACAAAATTGAAGTAGCCGCCACGAGGCAGAAAACAAGTTCAGTCACAAATAAGACGATTTAGAAGAGGCAATCAGCAAAATTTGAAGTGGAATGTTACCGATGTGAAGGTAACCACTCCCCTGAATCCTGCAGGTATAAGGATACTTTTTTTTGTCATAGGAGGGGCATAGGTGCTGAGTCAAATTAAGTCTACTGAGTAGCCTATTAACTAACGCATCACCAGTATACAATGAGTCTAGGACCAATTATTTAAATATTCATTCACTGTTTAAAAATAAAAATTAGGGGCAAGATAGCCCCTAATGCGGTTATGCTCCAGGTAAATGGGAAGCCTCTTAAGGTGAATGCTGATACAGGGGCATCAGGTAATGTAATAAATGAGAATACATATTGGTAATTGAGAAAAGGAGTCCAAAGATGTGTAGTTTGGTGGATTAGCCAGGATTATGGGAATAGGGTGGAGGGTGGGATACTCTTTTAGAGAGTCAGCGCAGACTTGATGGGCCAGAAGGTAGCTTTCTGCACTTTATGGATTCTATGGTTGTAACCATTGAATATGAAGAGTACCATGACCAAGTTAACAACTTATACTGAAGAAGTGATAAAAAATATTGGGGACCAGAATTGGACCTGTAAGTCAAGAGCAACAGTCTGCCCAACTCCCAGTGATCATAATGACAGGTAATGACCAAGCTACTCAGCCATACTTGTCTTAAGAAAATCAAGTTAAATTGGGTCGTGATTTTCCAAGTGTAGGAAGGAGCACTACCCAAACTGAAGAGGAAATATGAAACAGTCTTCAAGGATGAATTAGGCAAAATAAAAGGCATACAAGGTTAGAGGTATGTGGACCCAGAGGTGACCCCGTGATTCTTTTGGGCGAGACCAATACCAGGTGCTTTTGCGAGCTGAAGTAGAGACCGAATTAAAGCAATTGGAAGAACTGGACATTATCCAAACAGTTCAGTTACCAGAAAGGGCAGCACCTATAGTTTGCGTCTTGAAATCCAACAAGACCATCCGCATTTATGATGATTACAAGTTAATAGTTAATCGGACTGCCAATCTGGATAAATATTCAATCCCAAAGGCGGAATACCTGTATGCCAAGTTGGAGGTCAATCTTATACAAAGCTGGATACAAGTCATGCATATCAGCAACTCGAATTAAGCCAATGCTTCATGAGGTTGTCATGATAAACACACACATTTGTCCTAATATATGCACCTGTCTTTTGGCAGGTCTTTAGCACGTACAATTTTTCAGAGGACAATGGAGGCTCTGCTGCAGGTGCTGCCACCAGTTGTGGTTTAGCTTGATGATGTCCTCATAACTGGATCAATAGAAACCGAGCATCTAGCAAATTTAGGAGATGCTGAAGAGATTTCAAGAGGTTGGAGTTTGTTTCAAGAGCAGTAATATATTTTTCAACTCACTGAGGTAACCTATTTAGGGTATCACGTAGATTACACCCCACAGAAGAAAAGATGAAGGCCATAGAAAAGGCACCGGACCCCAAAAAACACATCTAAGCGCAAGTCATTTTTGAAAATGGTAAATTATCAGCATTTTTAAAATCCAAACTTGTCAACGTAATTGGCCCCCTTGCATATTCTGCTAAAGAAACATGGCGTCAGTCTTGGAAGACTCCCCTGAAAAAAAGCTTTCCACAGAGCAGAACAATTGCTGCATTCTTTCAACTTGTTAGTACATTTTGACCTGTCTAAAGGAACTGGTGTTGACCTGCGCTGACTCACCATATGGCATTGGTGCAGTGTTGTCCATGAGATAGATGATGGATCTGAACGGTCATTAGGCTATGTCTCAAGAACCCTCGCAGGGGCCAAAAAAAGGCTACTCTCAAATTGAGAAAGAAGAATTATCAATAATTTTTGGTGTCGTGAAATTCCACCTGTACTTATCTGGTAGGGATTTTATCACTTCTGACCACAAACCGCTCCTGGATCTTTTTTAAAGAAGACTAGGCTATCCACCAATTGTACTGGCAAGGATTCAATGTTGCACGATAGTTTTGTCCACCCACAAACATACAGACGGCATCCACCTCTGTCCAAAGTGAGATACAAATTACTTACAAGTTGCATCAATGAGCTAGTTTCTGAAGAAATGGAAACATTTACTACCCAAAAGAATGAAATGATTTGCCAGGATGGCATCATACTCTGGGAAGTGACAGTATGTCTTTGTATCAGGCACAGAGCTGCTTCTGATGGAATTACAGAGTGCTTACTTGGACACCTCAAAGATGACGACGCTTGCCAGAAGTTGTGTGTGTTGGCCGGGCATTGATTTCGATATCAAGAGCCTAGTCAAGCCTAGTCTGTGAACAATGCCAATTGCAACAAAGATTACCTGCTGAAACGCCACTGTATTCTTGGGAATGACCTGTTCGATCGTGAGTACGAGTTCATATTAATTATGTTGGTCCATTCGTGGGCAAAGTGTTTTTGTCCACTCTAAGCTCATGCACACTCTAAGTGGATTGATGTTTTTGAGGTGAACTCTCCTACATCACACATTACCATTGAAAGGTTACACTATAGTTTTTCCACCCACTGAATACCTGAAGTCAGTATTCACAAGTGCTCAGTTTCAAAACTTCACCACACTCAATAGTATAAAGCTCATTAGAATGCGCCTTACCATCCAGCATCCAACAGATGACAGCTAGTGGTGGGAGCCGTTCAACTATTTTGGATTGTCCGAAAACACAAGGCCATTTGAGAAAAGGAGCGATGCCCTAGCAGCCAGTTTTGCCATCAGGAACTATGTTACCATCAGGAAATGTTGCCAACTGTTTTAGAACTGAAGTACTTGATTCTCCTGTGGCAGGCATCATTGACATCTCCAAGGAAACAGATAGACTGAATTGCCTGTGCCCGTAGAGGCACCTGTCACTGTGGTTTCAGCTGACAGCAATCCTCATGGAGGAATTACCCACTCCATAAGGATTTGGAAACACCCTGAAATGGTTCGTGTACTAAATATTTGATTATCTTGGACTGTGTAAATTGATTATTGACATTTGTAGGAGAGGGATATGGCGATTGTTCCTTTAAGGGTCAATTGCAGAATAAGGGTCACATGATCCAGGGTGGGGGGAATCACTCTGAAAAACACCAGATTCTGTACTCCGTCATCTTGGAAGCTGATTGCAGCCATGAGGCTACAAGCCTCTGCATAGTTTTTACCTGTAAATAAACTAGTTGAGTTTTCCCCAAACTGGTGAATGAACATCTTTACAGAATGAAAAGGAAATAGTACAAGACAACAACATAGCAGCAATTTTACACAGTTGTTTAAGGAGCCAAACTTGATTACACTTTATTCAACTAAGCACTGATCTGTTGAATTTTATCAAACTCAATTTTTGAAAAGGTTTTTTGAGGAAGCCTCACAATTAAGGCTTATAGGCAGTTGCTATCAAATTCTATTAAGGTGGTTACACTTTTGCAGAATGACATTAGGTTATTAACATTGACTTTGTTTTATATAGCTTGAATATTCAAATGTTGGATTTGAATAATTGTTACTGTTCCAAACAGACACACATCTAAAGCTTTGAAGCTTTAGTCTTAGTATGTTCAAAAATTCCCAAAAAGGTTTGTTCCAGCCTGCTTGTTAAAAGCTTTGATTATTTGCTACACTGATTGAAGAAACAAATTAGTGGGTGATGTTTTCACTTTAGTGCTTATAAAACATGTAACATTTCATATCACTAATATTCAAATAGCAAATTTTAGGACTTTTACAGCATTAAACTGTGCATGCAAACAACAATGAAGAGATACAAACAAAATATAAAAGACGTTTCTGTATATGTAATAGGCAGGGTATAGATAAAAGTGGTCTGTAGGTTCACTGGCCTATCACCAGACTGATTACAGCACAAAAATCTGGAGCTAGCTTTAACATGGAGGCAGAGGCTCTGGTGTCTGCTTAAAAGTCAGGTTGAGCCTGCCTTGTGTGCCAGGTAGCCTCGAGTGCTTTGACATCAGTCTGGCATTAATTTGTTCAGGACAGGTTTTCCTGTTCCATCTGGGAAGATGTCCTGCATCCTTGAACAACTGTCTTTAGCAGTGCCACCAGAGATTGATTAGAACATGGGGGGGTGGGGGGTTCACCAAACCTAATTTGGCAAGCTCTAGTGAGGAGGCAGTGGGTGGGGAGTGGATGGAAAAACTGGGTTCAGAGGGTGGGGTGTAATAGCTTATAGTGCCTGAACAGGCACTCCCCCTCATAAAATATCAATGGAGGCAGGTAAGTGACGGCACAACGCTGCTGCCATGGCACTCATGGGGTGTTGTAAAGTTCCACCCCTATAAAAAGGAATAGGGCATTCAGAACCTTAAGCCTGTGACACCATGTAATTAGATCATCACTTCTCTTCCTTGATACAATTGGAGCAGAACTTGGACAATTTGCATCAGTGGGATACTTGCTGAGAATCTGCTTATGTTAATATTGTGTACAAGTACAGTCTGCTCTAATTAAGACTGTTCACATCACTCAGTAGGCACGTAAGACCCCAAATGTGATCCCAGGTTTTTACCAAGTTCACTGATGTACAGCAATGGAGGAACTACAATTAGCCTCAGGTGTTCGTGGGTAGGAAAGTGAACACAAGCCATAGTTTGTACTTCTGGTTGCTAGGTAGTGACTCTGATTTGGTATGTATGAGAGTGTGTGTAGCAAATAGGAAACTGGACACAGCTGGATTAAACTTGGCTATGATGCCACCTGTGACCTGCTGATGTTGATGGTCTAGTTTCACACATCAAGAATGGTTCACTTGGGTGCAGATTGTAAATATTAACCATAACAGCATACCCAAATAAGAAATTATACCCTCAGAGAGGAAGAAGATTTTAAAATGTTTAAACAATTGTTCACTAGATCCATCACCAATCTAATCTGGTGGTGCTAGATTTTTTAATTCACATTTTAAACAAATAATTTGCATCCCTATTGTACCTCCTCCCAACTGCAGCTGGAGAAGCTATTGAGGCATTTCCTGTGTTTGCCATTTTTTTAAATACATTCTTGGCATGCTAAAGGGATGGACTGTAAAATGATCCTGGCTACCAGCCAAAGCTCTGCTTAGATGAATAAAGGCCTGCAGACTTCAGAGACAATGTGTAACGCAACCTTATATCACTGTGGTTTCAGCTCCACCACTGTCATTAAAATGGATCAAAGCAAGCTAACTTAATACAATTTTTTGTAACTATGGGGTCAATGCATTCAAATTATTTGCAGTGAGTATACCTGTCTCACTGAGTTCATCAAAAACATTAATATTGATTGAGGCTGAAGCCATCATGTCTTTTTTTAAACAGATTTACAGTAAAACATTATGAAAGATGCAATCCTATGATACTAATTACAAAACTTGATCTTAACTGTGGGCTGCTTGTATTCGTTCACTGGTCCAACAAATAACTGACTTTGAGGGAGTATACTTCAGATTTTTTTACTTAAGTAGAGTTCTGCTATGTTAGCAGCAATAAAAGGAAGATACCAACACACATAGCACTTTTAAAAATCTATGCGTCCTACAAACGGCCTTTGAACGACTATGAAAATGAATCTCAGTTAATTTCATAAAAATAAGGATCAGCTCTGTGATCAAATTTGGGGTGATAAACCTTTCCATAAATCAGGTTTTGTGTAGCTCAAAGCATTTTATAGTCTCTTAGCATAACATTTCTTAACCCAGGCTGACATGATATATTTTATCTCTGCCTAACAGGACCCGAAAGATGATCTTTCTTGTGAATTTTGCTACCATTTTTATTTCATCCTTCTGAAGAGTTTGGCAGGTTACATTGTCTCCTTTGAGTTTGCTTTTCCTTCTAGAAAAACAATTTTCACATTTATACTGATAATTATGCTCAAATGGCAGCCGTAGAATTCCTTTGAGGGTATTAATCACTCCTTATCTGTGAACTACTTTAGTCATTAAAGATTCAGTTGTATGTGCTTGGCACAGAGTGCCTAGTAACAGCTTAACACACTTTGTGTAAGTAGAATTCAGCAAATCATTCCACACAGTTATCTTGGCACAGTCACACCAACACCCTTAATCCAACAAGTTAGAATAGCAACATGTTAGGAATTCTTTTTGTTTGAACTGGTCAATTCTGAGTCAGTGTTGATAAAAGTGTGAACCGAGTGAAAAGCTGAAACAGATAATAAGTGAAAATGAACAAAAAAAATACAGCTGTAAATCTGAAACAAAAACAAAAGTACGTCAGTCAGCATTTGTGGAAAGAACAGACAAAACTATGGTTTGAGTATGAACACTGCCTGGTCTTGACAAAGGGTTAACGGACTTGAGATGCTGATTCATCTGCTCTATTGCCTCATGCTGCTTGATCTACTGAACGCTTCCAGAAATAAAAATACGTTGGGCAGGATTTTCCAACCCTTCCAAAGGCAACCCCCACGGCAAGACAGGCGAGCCACACAAGACACTGTAAACAAAGGTCTTTGCTTGTCAGGATCACTGACAAGACTTCCAGGAGGTGTCCCTTATCGTCGACACTCAGTACCTGATTGAGGGACCTGGTATTGGGAAGTAGGGGTTAAGAGCTATCCCATTACTTTTGGTGCCAAACCCCTCCCTCCATCACCCTCCAGTGTCCTGGAACGTTTAAAAATCCTGGGCCGCAGATTGATGCGTTACCAGCAGTATTCACCACTATGCTGGTTGCACAACCACACAATGCACAGATGCCAATCTCTAATCCAGCCCTCACAGGTGAAAACTCATGCAGCAGGATTACAGTTTCTGAAATCTATCTAGTGAGGGTATTTGTGAAGTTACTATAAAGATAGCGATTAAGGTTTTAGTTCAAAAGTAGAAAGATGGACCTATGAGTAGGCAATTGCTTTAGTAACTGTGTGACCTTTAATTTCAGTGAGGAGTTGGAAGGGCCTCAGACTGTAGATCACCTGAATAGGTGGTACGGTAGTGGGAGGGAGAGATAATAAAACATACATGTTGAGATATCTGGTTCGATAGCCTGCCATTACATAATTCTTAGATTCTCTCCTAATGAAAAGGCATGAGATAAAAGTCCTACAGGATTCTAGGTGCTGTGGAACCTTGTCTCATCACAAGTGAGTGTTCTCAGGAGAGGAAGGGAGTAAAATGGGGATGAAAGAGAAAACAATTTTCAGAATGTCAGCTGTTTGCATTACACAGAATGGCTGGTATTTCAAGATGTGGCTCAAAAAGTTTATTTGTTAGTGTCACAAGTAAGCTTACATTAACTCTGCAAAGAAGTTACAGTTAAAATCCCCTAGTCGCCACAGTCTGGTATTTGTTCGGGTACAAAGGGAGAATTTAGCATGCCCAATGCAGCACTGTGGTTAGCACTGCTGCCTCACAGTGTCAGGGACCTGGGTTCAATTCCTGGCTTGGGTCACTGTGTGGGGGAGTTTGCACGTTCGCCTTGTGTGTGCATTGATTTTCTCCAGGTGCTCCAGTTTTCTCCCACAGTCCAAAAGATATGCTGGTTAGGTTAGGTGTATTGGCCATGCTAAATTCTCCTTCAGTGTACTCGAACAGGCATCAGAGTGTGGTGACGAGGAGATTTTCACAGTACCTTCATTGCACTGCTGATGAAAGACTACTGTGACATTAATGAATAAACTTTAAATAATGCACCTAACCAGCACGTCTCTCAAACTGTGGGAGGAAACCAGAGCATCCGGAGGAAATTCATGCAGACACAAGGAGAACATGCAGACTCACAGACAGTGATCCAAGCCGGGAATCAAACCCAGGTCCTTGGTGCAGTGAAGCAGCAACCAACTTGCCACATAAGAACGTAAGAAACAGGAGCACCCACTAGTTCAGATCGATAGTGAAACTCCCACCTTTTGATTTAAAGTCTCACGTAAACTCACGTTACAATGGACCAGAAAATCCAGAACTAAAAAAGTGAATAAAAAAATCACTTCTAAGAATGAGATATCTAACAGTTACCTGATATAGATGCTTTAAAGTACTTGTGTTAGTTACATTCAATTCATTTCTGAGTTCAATTATTTTAACTGCAGTATCTCTTTAATTTGCACTATCACCTGCCAATATACTACTTTCTGCATCCTTTATGCTTAAATAAGCCTTTATCTTGTCCTTGTACAATACCTGTTGGAGGCCGAGAAGACAGCAGAAGGAAAAAACAGAACATGCATTGATTCTAGCTTACGAAACAGGTGGTAGCCAGGTGGGACTGCGCAGTGGAAGCAACACCTTCCTACCCGACTACCCTCCCTTTCTACACGGCCTGCTTTACTGTCTTCTGCCCAGTGCCTGTTTGCTCAGAACATAGCCCAGTTGTAGGCATGCCATCTGTCTAATCAACAGACTGCACAATATGGCGACACAGCACCTTAATGGGTGTCATTTGTATGTCATTGCTAGAACATTTTGCTAAAATGCAGTCAGGTTATAATGAAATTTCAGTAGCAAAATGCTGCTGTTATTTTGAGTATGTTTTTCACAACATTACCGGCCTTGCTTCGTTCATTGTTTGAATTAATTGCTCTAAGACTTCAGTATAAAAGCAGACATATTATTTTTGTAGATGTAGATATCTAAATGCAGCTTTGGAGTGGCTCATACATTCCAATTAATCCACAAGTATGACAGACAATTTCTGATTACTGCAGATTTGCTTCCTGAATGGAGTATTTTATTCCAATTGGAATTAACAGGCAAAACCTCACCAAAATTGGTAAAACTGGTGAGAACACCAGCGTGTTTCTCTTCAGATCTCACGACACTGCCAAAAGATAATCAAGGGGGCGTGAATCACACCATCAGACAGGAGGGCAAGGCCTAAGGTCGTGAGCAAAACCCAGCTACAGGAGAGATTGGGATGTCATCTTTAAAAGGTGCCCCAGAGGAGCAATAAATCACACCCCCCCTCCCCACGGTCTCAGGCTTCCTCCCAACTGCTGCCCCTCCCACCCCCAGATCAGAGCCAGCATACCACCACCCCCTCCCACAATCATCAACCCCTTCTTTCTCCCTCACCCGAAATTATGATAGGAATCCACTTCTGGAGACTTGAAAAGTGCAGTAACAGTTGTGTAGTTTTTTTTAAACACAAGATATCCTGAATTTCAAGGACACCTAAGAATCTGTAGCACGAGTCTATTTTATTGACCAACCTAAAAAGCAACATTTTTAATCTTTTGGATTTTCAACAACATTCGTATTTCCTGTATATTTTGAAACAAGTCTGTGTGGTACTTTAGTCTACTGTGTTTCAGTTCTGTTGCTGCTTTATCAAGTTCACACGACCACGCCCTCCCTCCCACAACACCTCACCCCCTAACTCCTGTACTAAGCCTTACTTGCGCATAGATGAATATCTTCTGTGAACAATTATTCTAATTGCAAAAGGAGGCTTCTGAAAATGCAACTTATGGGAGTAAACTACAGTAGACATAAACAATGATAAGGGACTGGAATAACAAGTTTTAATTACAGATGCTTTTACATTACTCTTTTTTTCCCTTGTAGTTTCATTACCCTAGGGCAAAGGCACTTCATCCATGCAAATATCAAGCAATGGCAACCCTGTACTGAGTCTACACTACAGGCATCCAGTTTTTAAATTCCTCTGTTCTATTTCCAGGCAAGGTCACATAGAAAGGGCATGGAAACCAGCCAATAGTTTAGAGATAGAGGCACTGGTGAAGAACTCGTAATAAGTTTCAGCAGTCTAGCCAGCAGGCTAGAGGCCCAGACTGCAGCAATCCTATCTTCTGAACTACACCCTCTTTTCCTGATTTCAAGTACAACCAGCAGCATAACTGCAGCTGCAGCCTGGGGTTTTGGTCTCAGAAGCTCGTACAACTCCCAGAATTTTATACCTTAGAAAAATGCAATGCACTATTGTATTTTAATCTGGATGTACATTTTCACTATAAATATAGCACTGGTCAAATTCCATTATTTCTACAATAATAATTATTTACCCTAATTTTAGGGGTGGGCCTAGAATAAGGTAATTGGGAGAGTTACCCGGTTTTGGACACAAATATACAACAAAAAAATTATTTAAGTAACATTGTGTAAGAAGTAAAAATAAATCTTGTAATATCCTTCTACTAGAATACCTACACTGCAAGGGGAGGCCAGTCGGCCCATCAAGTATGCACCGACAATCCCAAGGAGGCCCTATCCCTGTAACCCCACTAATCCCTGACATCCCCCCAACAGTAAGGAGCAATTTAGCATGGCCAATCAACTTAACCCACACATTTTTGGACTGCGGGAGGAAACTGGAGCACCCAGAGAAAACCCACACAGACAAGGGGAAAATGTGCAGACTTCACACAGGAATCGAGGCTGGGTCCCTGGCGCTGTGAGGCAGCAGCCCTTACCACTGTGCCACCCTGGTCAGCATGTGATTTTACTTTTCTCTATTTGTATCGACAGATGATGCCTGAAATAGCCTACACTTGGGAACAAACTCAAAAAGCACATAGGAGCTTCAATCCCTGACTTATTACCATACTTTTCCACCAAAGACACATCTTGCAAAACATTAAATATCAAGAAAGAATTAAAGACAGTTGCACAATTTATTTAAAGCTACTAATCCACTTGGGCTTCAATCGTGCAGTTCATGAGCCTTTTTTTTACCTCTACTCGGAATCCATTCTTTCTCCTAGAAAAAGGACAAAAAACTGAATACCAGATTGAAAGTAAACAGAAGGTGCTGGGAGTACAAAGCAGGTCTGTTAGCATCTGGAGAGGGAAAAACGACAGGCGAACATTTCAAGTGATCGAATCTCAATGTAGTTCCAGCATTTTCAGTTTTTGCTCTTTCTTCTTTGTAATCAGCATATATGTTAGCATTTTATTTTAATTGCTGTGCTATTAATAAACTGTGATTAGTAGATTTGATTTCTGAAAGGCTTATTTTGGGATTCTGTTACCCTGAAGTCAGGCACCCCTTTTCTTTCTAATCTCCTCTCTTATGGATCCTCCCCAGGCAACGTGCTTTTGAGGATGAGGAAGCCGAGCAAGTGAAATGGAGCAATCCAGTGCAGATAACTTCCAATTTTCCTTCCATAATGAGCGAATAGAGAATCTTTGCAAAGAAGAGCAAATCTTGCCTGCTCCGCAAAACAGCAAAGCTCAAAATTATCAGCAATTTTTTTCATTCTCATTTTTCTAAAAGGGATCAGGGTTCAGATTTATATTAGTAATGACACAGATTTCCTCTGTAGGCCCAAAACAGCAAATCTTGCTACAACAAAGCTGTCATTAAAGACAGCTTTTGCCAAACACATTGATCTACTTTCACTGCACCATCTGCTTGCTCTTAGTTCAACATTTTTTTTAAATACACATGGTTGCAGGGGATATCACCTTCCTTATTATTGGTTTCTTGTCAATTCAACTGATTTACTTTGAATTTCGTATACTAAATTAGGATCATGCAAAACCTTTTAAAAGTTGCTCACTTTAAGCCAACACAGAATTTGCTAGATTCCACTCAGTCAACCAAAGGGTTCTTTGTACTTCAAATGGCTTTTAATCAGACCTAATGCATTCTCATGGCACAGGCTGATCAGAGCATGAATGTAATTGACGAACAGGCCTGGGAACAGGGAGGGATGTCGTCATGGTGATGGTGGCTGAATGACGGCCATGCAACACCTTTATCTAGATTGCACATGCAGAAAGTAACATTATGCTATCAACACTCAGCTCAGATTAGGTCAAAGAATCCTAACAGGACCCAATGGGACGACTTCTATTTGCACCCACTGATACAAGGCTTCCAGTAGACTTACTGTGATACTATCAACTTAGTTTTACCATGTTTTACATTAGTATGCACTGAACCTCTGCTTGTTGAGGTCTGGGCAGGATTTTTAGTCCCCGGGGTTGTGAATAAAGGTGGTGGAAGTAGAAGATTTTGTGCCACTGGACTCATGTCCTTTGCCTGGCTCCATCACACTCCCATGCCATTTTCCCAAAGATGGGATTAGGGGGTGCTGGCCACATGGTTCCTGCTCACATGTAGAAGGTAGCCAACTGAAGTTATTATTAAAAGCCGATTGACTGGGGAAAATTGCTGTTGCTCACAGTGTGGACTTTTGAGCCTCATGGCAGGGTAAAGAAGCCCATAGGAAAATCTTGCCCCTAAACTGCATCCCAAAATACTTAAAATGTACCTTAACTGGATCATCTGAAAGAGGGAGAACAGAATATTGATTCAGGCTGGTCATGACGAAGTACTCATGCAGGCAGCTACTTGTTTTTGAACCATGGAAGAAAGTTTATCTCAGTACAGAGCTTTTGTCCAAAGAAAATCAATTTTGGCAATTTAAATTCTACAAAAATTGGCCTGCATTTTCCTCTTAAAATTTCCATTCATTTGTAGGCTCTAATAGTAGCTTTTTAAATACAATTGTTGTGCTACAGACTGTTCTAACTTAGTAAAATGTCACGCAATTGTACATTAAATTTTACAATAGATCTACAATGTACAGTGAATTTTCTGAAACAAAACTGGGTGCATTTCAAATTCATCTAAAGTAGAACAGTACATCACCCTGTACAGTTTTATAAACACATTTAAAGCATGCTTGGAAAAGGACAAGCAGAAACAACAAAATGTTACAAGTTCTCCGTGCCATAGCCTTAACTGTCAGTCAGACAAGACAGCTACTTTGGTGTAGCTGTTAGAATGGGGTTTTCATTGAACCGACAATTTCAACAACAATTCTAAGAAACTATATTTTTTGTTTCCTCCCACTACAAAGGTGCATAATCCACAGGATTAGTTTTACTCCATTTGGAGGCATTCAGTATAATTGCCAGACATCCAGTTTTGCACAGGACTGTCTGGTTTTTAACTAGTTGGACAATGGTCCAGTATTTTGGCCCTTAGGTTACTTACCCTTGTAAAACACTAGTAAGTCTCTAACTATTCCTTTCCCTATCCGTAGCAGACTCTATTGGGCGGGCCGCAAAATCTTGGTTTGTTTTAATACTTTCTTCTCACCTCCAACCTCCATGTTGCCCCAACAGCATGGAATCCCCAAAAGTGATCACATCACCCTCAAGCACAATTGCATTATCCTGTGAAAGTGTCCAGTTCTGACAGCCTGCAGCTCTGGCCACCCTACACACTGGTGGTTTCACATAGTAGTGCTTTCTTTCAACGTGCATCAAATGGAAATTCAATAATTTATGCCCCTGAAGCGTTAATACCATTTCTAAAGTTCTGAAATGCACTATCTATTTTGTTTAATTAAATGCTTCATAATCCATAGAACAGAATCCCTCTGTCTTCATTAGGCCACATCCCCCAAAACCCCACTGGCCTCAACCCACAGTTAAACCTCGGGCCTTTGTTATGATGGCAACATGAGTACCGCAGCATTGTCCTGTCCAGATAACACTCCTGTGAGGCACCAGGGCTAGACAGAACCCTCTACTCCCCAACTGCAGGCATCACTGATTTGACTGAATGATGCAGAGAGTGCATGGGTCCAGCAGCATGGTGCTGTCCATGAAGACCAGCTCAGCACAGAATTGGAGGCAGGAACCATTTGTCCCAGCAGTATGGTGAACAGCGCATTAGGAGCAACATAGCAGTATGGCAGAAACTTGTTGCACTCACCCTGAAGTCTCTGGTAAACTGAAGTCTGTTAGAAGTCTCACAATACCAGGTTAAAGTCCAGCAGGTTTATTTACTGAAGACCGCCTTGTGCATGATACTCATACCTAATCGGGGCTGATGTCGGCGTAAATTTCTGGTGGGGTAACACGTGATTGAAAGGCCTGATGGGATGGCAGCGAGTAGCTGTTTGAATGAGTATTCATGTGGTACAAAAGAATGTAAATGCCATTTGTGCCATCTCCCAGCAGGAAGAGAAACCTGCCATTGGGAGAATTGATGTGGATGTGCCGGCGTTGGACTGGGGTAAACACAGTAAAAAGTCTGGTGTTGTCAGACTTTTTAACTGGGAGAATTGCCATGGGATTTTACTCTGGAAGATTTCTGATTTTTTGGGTCATGCAAGATTCAGCACATTCGTCCACCACCAAACCTGGGAGAATTCCACCCCTGATTTCAAACTAAACTCCCCCCTATAAACTGAGTGATGCCAGTTTAAGGAGTTCTTTTCTCAGAAAGGATTTATAAGTCAAGTGAGGTGCTCTGAATAAAATGGATGGAGGAGAGTGGTTGGGGTGTAAAGGCAACATTGGAGTGGATTTCCAAGGCATTTTCAGTGCTCCTTGTCGCTGGGGGGTGTGGGGGAGGAGAATGAAGGTGATGGGGCAGCTGGGAAGACAATGTTATTGCATTGGTATAAAGATTTCTGTTTATCCATTTGTTGTACTTTGACACAGACAGATATTTATGGGCTTATATCTCTTGAGTACCGTGTCAGATTGTCATGGAGGGATGTGGTTCATTGGAAAGTGCTGATTCTCGCGTGTACTGCATTACTGAATTGACCCTGAAAGAGTAAAATTACAAAACTGTACCCCAAGCAACTTGGGAACAGAACACTGGATTCCTCCAGATCAATGGCAGGTAAAGGGTCTAAAGCAGCAGTTGCTGGTTGCATCTCAGTTCAGTCGAAGGACAGCAGAGAGAGAAGAAACCATTTTCCTCTTCATGCTGGTAGGATCTCCTGGTCCCGCTGATGGCATGTTTTTCCCGGCAGAGTGGGGAGGAGCCACTGGGAAGTCCCAGTGAGAGCAGCAGGACTAGAAGATCCCGCCACCTCCCATTGCCGAGAAGAATGTAGCGGATAGGCCAAAGAATCCCGGCGCATATCTTTCTTATGCCTGTCAGGTCATGCCCAGTTATATTTCTTGCTATCAATTCTTGTTATGAATGATGTGTGCATTCAGATAAACAGCCTTTAGAAACGTATTTTACCATTTTTATTTATTCTGACCCTACTTGATCTGGCCCAGCTCTGGACTTCCACCAACCTACCCCACAGTGAGAAAAGGGTGAACTGCAGTTTTCAACAGCTAATTCAAAGAAAAAAATCTTTCACTCTGCCAACCTTAATTCCCAGGGACAATGCAGGTCGAATCAATTATTGTTGGTGAGTTATAGATTCTGTTACTGTTTGAGCTTCACTAAAAAAAACTGTCTTAAGTAGAAGCAGGGATCTATGCACTGCTATTAATATCATGGATAGGACAGTTTGTTGAGACTCTGTCGCAGGTAAGCGTCTCAAACCTTGACTGTCCTCAATCAAGTTCCAACACTCTGTATTCGGCCAATCAGGGTGTTGCTTTCAAACACTGATCAAATTTCAAAGACAGCATTTTTCTTCTTCTAGAGTGGCTAGCCTTAATTTAAAGTCTGTTGACACTTGAAGCAACGTGGCAGTCACATCGACTGTTCTAATGAGTGAAGATTTCTGTTAAGTCTAGTGAAGGTCATGACCTATGCTTCCTATTCAGAAGTTTCAGGATCCCACGCACCTTATACTGCCCTCTCTTCATGAATAGCCTCTTCCAAAAAATACTTTGGTACTTAAAAGCAGAATTTTTTTTGTAGGAGGCTGAACACAACTTTTAGCCAACAAATAACATCTTTTCAACAGACTTGATATTGTGTGGTGAGAGAAATTTAACAAGTGTGCAAAGGCCAAACTATGATACATCCTTGAGAACAGATTAGCAATATTCCTTTTCAATCAGCTCACCGTGCACCTCATATTTATATTTTACAATAAATCTCTACTTCTTAGGGATTCATGTTAGGATTGCAGTGGTTCTCAAAGTCTGTATAAAACTGTGACTTCTGGTATTTATTGTTTGTTCTCAGATGTGTTTTAAATGAAGAAAATTCCAATATAAACCAATGAAATACAGTTTTTCTGGCCTGAATGGGATTTCCAAGCTCACTGACACTCTGAAAAGATGGGTGCTTCAATTAGATATGAATAAGAAAAGTTTATTTTTGAGTGGCGTCATTGAATCTTTCATGTTGCTTTAAGTAATTAAGTAAGGATTTGGTTTAAAGGCACCCCCGATATCTCCTTTATGGGGGCCGTAAATTGGATTCAAGTGGAATTTGTATTTGGTTCTTAGATCAAACAAGGTATGGATTCGCATCTGCGGTCCACTCTTGAGCACTGGCTTTGTAACTTTAAAAAGAGTAAAAAATTTTAAAAACGGAGTAAACAAAATTTAAAAACAATGTAGCATTCCTCAGTTATAACAGTACATTCAGTAAAATTTAAAGACAGCTACATCTTGACTTTTAAAAAAAAATACCCAGTCTCATACAGACTAGAATTAATGCCTCTCCCAAGAGGTTGGAGTTGTAGGCGGTGTGAGAAGGGGTGTGTGATTGGGCAGTAAAATGCTGTGTGGAGAACCCAGTGCCTTCCTGCTTACCTTCTATTAAATCCATGGCAGTTGTTTCCAATTTTCCTGCCCAAAGGCCTTTAAGAGGGCATTTGAAGGACTAATCCCGTTACAGTTGTTATTTAATGAGTAGCAAGCCAGGGCCTTGCAAAGTAGGCCCACCAGCAGGATAACCCTGGCAGGTAGACCAGGGGCCTGGTGAACTGAGCGCTTGCTCAACCATTCCAGAGGGCAATCACATGTAGGCCATGCCAGTTAAGGACAGATTTCATTTCCTAAAAGGACATTAGTGAATGAGATGGGTTTTTACGACAATTGATGGTCATCACAAGACTACTAATTCCAGATTTTTACTGAATTCAAATTTCACCATCTGTCAGTGTGGGATTCAAACTGGGTTCCCACAGCATTACCCCGGGTGTCTGGATTTGATCTAGAGACAACAGTACTGTGCCAACGCAGTGTTACAAGAGGTGAACGGGAGAAAATAACAAAATAATCAACCCGCAGGAAAAGGTGTTCGGAGAACTATTAGATCTAAAGGCTGACAAAACCCCATGACCAGATGGCCTGCATCATAGGACCTTAAAGGAAGCAGCTGCAGAGGTAGTGAATGCATTGGTTATAATCTTTCAAAATTCCATAGATTCTGCAGGGATCCCGGTAGATTGGAAATTAACTAACGTAACATCTTGTTCTTGAAAGGGAGACAGAGAGCAGGTAACTACAGGCCATTCAGCATAGGGAAATTACTAGAAGCCATCATGAAAAAAGTTACTGCTGGAGACTAAGCCATCTTTTTTTTCTTCAAAAGTATTGTCATTGTCTAAACCTAAGTTGACCTCATTTGTTTCCCTCCTATTTTCTGGCTGCTGTTTGAAAAGAGGATTTCTGTCTTATAACAGTGACCTTCTCTCTTCATTCCACCCCCTTTTGGATTTGTGGTACCTCCATCCGCATGCACATGGTATCATTTAAGCAGAGGTACAGGAGGAGTAGATTCTTTTTTCCAAATCCTATTATGACATCCTTAAGCCTAATTCAGCAGGGTAGAAATTAATCTTAGGAGGCAGTAAAAAAGACATCAATGCATTTGTCATTGTTATATAGCCCATTGTTATTCAGCTCTATTGAACTAAATGGGATTGAGCATCGAGCTCGGCAGATAACATGAAGCTGATAGAACACCTTGTATTTTGCACCACTACAAGAAAAATTTTTACCTCTATCTTTAAACTTTCCAACATTGACATTAATTAATCATGGAAAGGTTTGGTAAAGTGCAATTTAGATAATATAAGAAACAATGACTGTTTACAAAAAAGATCAAAATTTTCAAGATTGGTTTACAGCTTGAACTCATTCTTGGTATTGTATTGATAATATGTTATTGTTTTTTATGTTTGTCCATTCAAATTTTGACACATTTATGTCTGACAATCACCAATGAATATTTTCTTAAAATTTGATGACACTTTATTTTGAAACTAATTCTAGATTTCCCCATGACCAGCATCTATCGTGTCATACCCCTTCATAAATAAGATCACCTCCCATTCTCCTAAAATCCAATGAGTACAGGCCTGCTCAACTTTCATGCTTAAGAGAACCCCCTCATCCCAGGGATCAGTCCAGTGAATCTTCTTTGAACTGCTTCCAATGCAATGGGAGTTTAATCTTAAAATATTAATAGAAAGAACCAAGTTAAACTGCAATCACACACAAAAATATGCATATTTCACATCAATACAAAAACACTAACTAAATCCTCTCTCAGCAATCCCAATCTCCAATATAATGAGGGTCACAAAAATCTAAAAGATGGCTCCAGATCTATTAGATTTGGAGTGATAGTTCAATTTTCAGCATGTCTGGCTATCTGTTTACATAAGCAGGAAACAATTAAACTCCATCTTTATATCATGAGCTCCAGTTAGTTATTTAATTGCCTAAAGCTGTTGTAACTCTCCTGATGAGTGTTTTTTTTTAAAAAAGACTTTGAGGAAAAGGTTTAAGCCATTTTCAGCTGCCCTGTTTGAAACAATCCAATTTTTCCAAAATTTGACAATAAAAACTCTTACTATTCCCTTTAAGAATTTGATAGGTGAACATATAAATAGAAGTATCCTACCAATGGCATGAGAAACAAATGAGAATTTTAATAATTGCCCATAATGGGAGTCCACTAATCTAGCTTTCCAGAATTGCAAAACATATTATTGTTCCTTTTTTGAAATGTAACTATTAATGTGGTGAGGCAGATTTGTGAAACAAAAATGTTTTTTAAAGGAGCTGTTAGGCTGAATTTTAATTAGCCCTTATGGACAAGGTTAAAAAGGTGGCAGGCCAGCAAAATAACACCAGAAGGTATTGGGTGGCATTGCTGATGTTTTCCTGCCACCATGCCATTCAGCTAACAGTGGGAGAGGTGATAGACCACCTGCCATGGACTCAATTGAATCACTTAAGTGGCCCAATAAGGTCCTCTTTATGTCTTATTGCCAGAGCTGGTGGGATGACTGTCAAGGGAAATTGGGCATCCACCCAGCTGGCTCTGCAGGAGCAGGGCACAGGCCTCCTTTGTGGACCCTCGATGGCTCACAACAAGGCTCCGTAGCAGCAGTAGCTGCCCCCACGGCATTGGCACTGCCGTCCTTAACGGGACCACAACCCCAGTAATGGTCACTTACTTGGGTCCCGCCAATTGTCTAAATGGGATCACCTCTTGCTTTCAACTCCAACAGTAAGACCTCAGCCATCCCAGTTAAATTAGCTCTTTCTTTGCTCAGGCTAAATATGAATTCTTCAGGCAAGGTGTATTTAAAGAGCCTCTAAAAGAGATAAATAGCAGGCGATTAAGTAACCCTCTGGCTAAGTGATTATGTATAAATTGCAATCAGCAATCATACTGAAACTACATTTTGGCTCAACTTATTAGCAAACATTCAGAATGATGACAAATATCAAGTACAGATTATTGGTGTTATGGGAACATAAAAACATATATTTTCACTGAACAGATGGGAAATATGATCAGGAAGTATGGGGCAGTCAGTGAAGGTATAAACAATTAAATGGATAAAATCTGCCCTAACGCATCAGTTTGTTTTTCAATTCTGATTTGGTACAAGGTTCTGTTTTTGATGGTCAGGCAATTTCATTATGAAAGTTAACAACGATTAAGAGATGCTTCATCTTTAAATCAAAGCGAGTCACACCTAAAAGAATGTACACTTTCTATGTTTTCCAAGTCATAATAATTACTTAGTGCAAAAAAAACACTGCTGAACCTGAAATCAGGCACACAGTGCTAGAAATGGCTAGTGGACTTCATGCGGTAGACAAATCTGCTGAACAAAAGTAACCGAAATTTTGACAAATCTTTGAGGTTTAAAACTGCATCATCATTTTAGGTCTACATGGGCTGTAAGTTACCAGCACCTTCTAACCAAAGGTCATCAACTTGAAATGCTAACCTTATATTTCTCACTCCACAGATTCTACTTGACTTACAGAATGTTTCCTGTCTCTTCATTTCAGATTTCCATCAGATGCAGTATTTTACATTCAAGATATACACCCCTTCCCCCCATTTTTCCTAACCACATTAATAATTATTAATGGCTTGATAAAGGAATAAGTTATTACCATTTTAGAAGAAGATATAGTCATATCTGGATTGGGAGATAATTCTAGAAATAAGTTCCTTTGAGCCCCCATTAAAAAGAGAGTGAAGTAGTTGTTTTGGTGGCCACGGAGGACATGGGACGTCATTAATTGATCTCCCCATGGGTTTCATGGGATATGGGTTACCCAATTGAGCAAGCAGGAGCTCACCCAATGAGAGACGAGCAGCAAGAGTTTAATACCCACACTCACAGCCTGGACCACAGGTTATACAGAGCCAGAGCACAGGTCTTCATGATTTGTTGCAAGTTACAGACGCCTTTTGTTTTAATAAAGCAGTGTTGTGCTGGAGGTCTGCCCTCAATGAAGTTATTACAGTAGCCTAGTGGTTTACTAGTACTCCAAAAACCTGGATGGCAAATCTAAAGACATGGATTTAAATCCCACCATGGCAGCTAGGGAATTTCAATTCAAGTCCCTTCAAGTTCTCTTCCAAGCCACACTCGGAACTATATTATCGTTTATTCACTGTCAGTGAGTCAAAATCATGGGACCCCCTTCCTAACAGCATTGAGTGTACCTAAACCACATGAAAGACAGAACAAAGCAGTTGACCACTGGGTTCTCAAGGGTGAACATGTTAAGAAGTCTCACAACACCAGGACAAAGTCCAACAGGTTTATTTGGTAGCAAAATCCACTAGCTTTTGAATGCAAATCTTTACCTGTAAAGATTCCCATTCCAACCATTATTTTGTAAATCGAGTTTATGAATTTATTGCCCTGTTTGTGAACAGCACTCCCACTTACCCGATAAAGGAGCAGTGCTCCGAAAGCTAGTGGATTTTACTACCAAATAAACCTGTTGGATTTTAACATGGTGTTGTGAGACTTCTTCCTGTCTTTACCCCAGTCCAATGCCAGCATCTCCACATCATTCTCAAGGTGATCAGGGTTAGGCAATAAATGCAGACCTTGCTTGCAATGCCCACATCCAATGAATGAACAAAATCAAATGTATTGCAACTAATTGAAGAACGAACAATTTCTATCTTATAGATTTGTGTTCACTTTACTCAAAATGTTCCAAACCAAAAAAAAAGTTTTCTCTACAGCCAAACAATTATTTCCAACACATATAATGCACCTTTTTCTGTAAAGAAATGTAAATAAAATCACAATTTAGCTTAAATTAACATACTAATGCAAAGCTTGGGTGATCTCAAAATTTCTGCTATAGTGTATATATATATATACACATATATCTATCCACACACGTGAGAGAGAAGAGACTGCGATTGAGGGGAAGAACAGAAAGTAACCTAGTGGTAAACCCAAAAACAGTTATTGTAATGTTGTGGGAGACAGTCAACCATATTAAAACCAGACACCACTAGTGATGGTTTCATCCAAAACCAGAGACCACAGACCACTGTCTGTCTTTGTATTTTCTTCCATTCAATTTACAGTACAAAGCTGCTTTTGAAAGCCACTCAATACATTTGAGGTTTCACCATCTTGCAGGTAAGATTTCTCATTTACAATGCAGGGATTTTATCTGCTCCTGACTGTACAAAGACTTTATTCTGTTACCTGCTGATATTGTAAAGCCTACTTTGCTTTTATGTAAAGAGAGAAAATATAGTAAAATCCTAGGGTGGAATTTTACTGTCCTGCTCGACAAGGGAATCGTAGCGGGTGGGTGGGGTGTAAGGAACCATGCAAAGATCTGTTAACCTCGGGTGGGATTTTCCAGCTTTGGAGTAAGCACGGCTGGAAAATCTCACCCCTGGTGTTTTCCCTATCCCACCACACAACACACGCAAAGCTGTACTCCAACTACGGAGGAGGCATCGAATTAGTAAATGCATTGCTGATATAGGGAAAAGCAGGATGGGCTTGCAATAGTGAGAATGGCGGTAAACAAAACTGCTAACATTAGACTTATTTTTCACATAATTTAGCGTGTGAGAAAACAATGATTAAAACCACGTCTGGCACCTCTTGACTTTCTGAAAACCGCCGAAACAGACACATTCCACACCCTCCTCACCCCACCCCAAAAAATCTACTATTTAAAATTTGCACAAGTTGCAGCAGGTTGAGTGAATTCTGAAACAGAATTCACCTTGGGACTGTTTTCTAACATAAATGGGGGCATTATTTTTCCCTGTATCGTTTGTACCAAATTATTTCCATACTTGTTTTGTAAACAAAATTTGTTTTAAAGCTCACAATGTTAAGGATATGGTGCTCCTAAAAATTTACACAATAACTTATTTTTAAAAACTGCTGTGGTTTGAATTCTGAAAGTAAACATGATCATTTAGAGACTATTCAGGGCCCCATTCTCCACCACATGTAGCACTCAGTTTTAAACTACGTTTTTTTGTTTAAACCCTTCATCTCATGCACAATATATTACCAGAGACAGTCCACTCTGCACAGCTGCAATAAAGACACCATCTGGTACTCAGAACAGCAAATGGAATCTCAAGAAGAATGACTTAAAGACAACAGAGCTTTTTTTGGTTTGTTTTCCCCTTTTCAAATTATTTCAACTCCACCCCCAAAGAAACACGATGCTCAACTGACACACGCAACAAAAAGCAAGGTATTGATCACAATGGTTGCCTCCATTTATACAACAGAAAATTGATAAAATTTGCAGGTCCTGCTGCAGCTGTGAATCATGTTTCCATGTTCAAATATTAGTTCCAAACTGCTTACTGAATTGTGAGATTACCTAGAATGTAATCAATCAATTTCAAATGCAGAGTGGGGCAGGAGGAATATTAATGGGGGATGGAGAAATAAACTTTGTTTCAGAAGCCAGTCAGTCATTTTAATCAGACTGGGCACCAAACTCTCCTTTCTCACTGGCAGTGGTGGCAACATCAGAGAATTCAGCCAAAATATTTCTTAAATTGTTGATCTCTATACATACTGCCTATTGAAGAATTGTGTGCAAATACTATTGTACAGAAAATACTCCAGAAGCTCACTTCTGTAATGTAACATCTGGAGCACCCAGAACAAAAAAGTGAAATGCTTACCTGAGTATAGACACCAAAGGAAACATTGACAGCACATGGAAGAAAAGGAAAATACACCATTAGTTTATTTCCTGAAATATCAATAAAAGTATACAAGATTCTTCCAAAACCCTTTGCATTTGCATGACTGAGGAATACTTGATTTTGCCACACCTGCAGCTCCATAGTTTGGATTGAAGTCTCTGCCATTTCTGATTTCATGCTTTCTACTTTGATGTATATTCAACAATATTTATGATAAATTTGGCAGAAGACCTCAGGAGATTTCAAAACTTGTGCAGGTACCAAAGATTAGAACAAAACAAAGGATCGTCTTCATATAGTATTTTCTCCACACCATATTTTAGGTGTCTGTTTAATATAAAATGAACCAAATTATACAGCGAACATCCTTGCTGTATATGGCAATTTGAACTTCATAGTAGAAGGATGTAGACAATATATTGTATATGTATTGCAAATGGTAAACTCTGCTTAATCTTTGCTGAACATACAGCCTACTGCAAGCGAATGAAATTTGAATAACTTTGTAAACAGGTTCTTTAATTCAATTAAACTATAAAAGCAATGAATCGTTCTGTTAGCGATTTTTTGCTCACAATCAACCTGTACATAGGACCATTTGGAAAAGGATACAGATACAGTTTGAGCTACTCAAAACCCATTGATTCACTCTACATTGTTAAGTTACCATTAATATGCAATGGAGTTATGCAACAGAAGTGCGTGCAACTGCCTTTCTGATAATTGGCCCAGGAAATGTTTTTTTCCCCCCAAGCCTAATTAGGTCTTTAATGAATCCCATATTTTTTTGCCTTTGCACCTTTTTGATGTTTCTCACTCGATAGCTTTGAGGATTTAGGCTCCGCAGTAGGGGGTTGTAATCACTACCCGAAGGATGATCAGAGCTGAATTAAATCTTAGGGCTGGCAAAAGAGCAATCTGGATAGTACCAAAGCTTTCATAGAAATATATAATTAAATTTGCTTTCTCCCCTACATGTTAGTATATGTCCAAAAGTTTTGTTATTCCCAATGTTTAAATATAGGTAGAAGTACAGTAGGCAAAAGGGTTATAAGACCATTGCTGCTTTGAAGTGATATACAGCTCCATTGTTGCTGAACCATTCCACTCCCACCCCCTACAAGAAACTGTAGTGACCAGAAAAGGTTATGACCTTTTGAACCAATGGACTCTGTCTCATATCACATGTGAACAGATAACAATTTGTGTATTCCTCTTATCATCAATCATAACTCGACTAATTTACTGGGTTGCCAAATCATTTGAACTTGCCACTCAAATCAACTACGTTCAAAACTCAGTTATAATTTGCCCATTCCAAATTTGAGTACTCCAATTACCTCCTTCCACCAGGCTAGTTTGAGCTGCACTGGTAAAGTAAGCTGCTATATTAGATGAAATATTCTAAGAGCCAAGTGATAGTACAATTTATTAAAAATATTCTGTGTGTTAATATCTGTGGAGAGATTGGCATGAAGATGGGAAGGATATGCAGGCTGTAAATGTAATGGGATATGAAAACCAAAGGCTAAAATCTCTTCAGAGCTTAGGTACAATGGGACAGTGTGTAATGTGGGTGGAAGAGGTTCAGAAGTGCAAAATATTTCGGGAACCAGCAATGTCAGATTCATCTTTCACATGAGCTGATAAGTCAGATTTTGAGGCAAGTGGCAGTACCACCTACCTTGAGAAAGGTCTGATGTCAAAAAGGAAAACGGCAAAAGCAATGTATTCCCAAGCAAATTGGTACTGGATTTTTCTAGCCATTCCCACTATGTGGATTTTCCAGTCCAGCCAATGCCAAACCTGGGTCTCTACTGACAGGGGTGGGATCAGAAGATCCTGTTCCGGGAAAATACCACCTGTGATATGATCTGACGGAGTCAGTATAGTTTCCCAAAAGGCTGTGTCGAATGGCTTTTGCCTTTGTATTTAAAAAGCAGAAATTGGGAACATCAGCATTCAGATCTTAGGAGGAATGCAAATTTGACCCATGGAGGTTTGCAATTTAGAAAGTAGCCTAAAATTCCCACCTAGCTTTATACTGTCAGCATATTTAGATACGTTTCTCGTATCTAAGAGATACTTAGATATGTTTCTTGTATCTAAATATCTCTTCATCGAAATCAGTAATATAGATTGTAAATAGCTGAGATCCCATTCTTGTAGCACTACATTCGACACAGCCTTTTGGGAAACTATACTGACTCCGTCAGATCATATCACAGGTGGGATTTTCCTGGAACAGGATCTTCTGATCCCACCCCTGTCAGTAGAGACCCAGGTTTGGCATTGGCTGGACTGGAAAATCCACCTAGTGGGAATGGCTAGAAAAATCCAGTCCACGACTTTCTACGTGCATTGTTAAGGCTTCCTCAATAATAGATTCCAAAATTCTCCCAATGGCTGTTTTCTCCACTCACCTTTCACGAACAGCAACATTACATTTACTAACAAGTTAGCTGGAACCATCCTAGAGTATAGAGGATTTTGGAAAATAAGAACCAATGCACCCACTTTATAGGCAAAAACTAAAAAAGATCATTAGGTGATATGTGCAATTAACTTTATTTTAATTATAAAATATAGAATTAAAAAATTAGGAGAAAATTTGTTAAACAGTGAACCATACATTTTACTGAATTGTGTGATCATCCTAAATGTTACAAAAGTTGAAACCTGCAAAGTTTCACAGTTGAGCTTCTAGTAGAGGACAGACTTGAGATGACATTTTGTGTAGAGATGCCCCCGATTACAACATCAAGTTTCAATTTTGACAAAACAATATGAATAAGAAATGCAGTTTACAACCCATGGACTCCAAGGGCTGCACAGTGGCACACTGGTTAGCACAGCGCCCGGAACTGGAGTTCAATTCCCAGCTTGGGTCACTGTTCATGCAGAGTCTGTACGTTCTCCTAGTGTCTGCATGAGTTTCCTCCAGCTACTCTGGTTTCCTCCCACAGTCTGAGAGATGTGCTGGATGCATTGGCCATGCTAAATTCTCCCTCAGTGTACTCCAAAAGGTGGAGTGTGACAACTGGGGGGATTTTCACAGTAACTTTATTGCAATGTTAATGTAAGCCTACTTGTGACAATCAAATAAACTTTAATTAATAACATCACTATAGTAGAACTTCAGGATCTTACGTGGACACGAAATGTCTGTCTCTAGGCTACCTCTCACCAGCAAATCTAAAGCTATGTGAGCCGGGGCTGACCAAACCACTTTGGTGGAGTGATCTTTCGGAGTCAGTGTAGACTTGATGGGCTGTTTGACCTCTTCCTGCACTGTAGGGATTCTATGGATTCCACAATTGTGATACTTCAGTAAAGTATATTTTTCCTTTAAGGCCTTGTGGTAGCCCCAGATTTCACTTTACTCTTAGAAAGTATCTAATATCTACTGACTGCTTCCCCTTCAGCGTACTGAAGTCAGGAACTTACCAACTGAGGATGCCCCTCTAATGATTCAACCATTATTTCCTTTCACAATATATAATACTCCACGCAGACATTTACTTATGAATATAGAAACTCTAAATAAATGTGTTATAATAAAAGAGTAGATAAAGCTTTAATGATCCAGATTAAAAGCACATCATATAATAAACGTTCTAGATCGCAGTTAGTCTAACAGACCAACTTGTTATTTGCAGGGGAAATTCAATACGCATAATTGGGTCAAATTGTGACTCCTTATTTACTGAGTTTTATTATAAATAAGTGACTGATTGTTATTTAAAAGCAGAATACTTAATCCATGGAAAGGAGTCATTTTGTTTTTACTGTCAATGGCAGATTTAAAAGCTCCCCACTAGGGGTTTTAACCTCTCAAAGGAACAAATAATCAGGACTGGTAGAGTAAAAGACAATGACAGTCTTCGTGCAGATAGCTTGGAATACAGCTGATCCCTCTCTCAGCATGTGGAGGCAGAGAGGCGGGTAGTAAGGGAAAGGGGGAGTGGCAGGGAGAAGCAGTTTTACAGCTTTGCATTCCAGCCCTCCTGCCTGCTTCTATCTCCAAATTGGACAGCCTGAACTTTTGACCCTTCAGCAGACACACAAGCAGAAAAAAAGTATGGCCATAACACTGTCTGCTTCAGGGCATGGCCTCACTTCAACAGTCTGGACCATGTCTTCCTTCCCCGCCTCTTCCCCCCTCCAAAAAAAGGAAACTTTGACCATTACCTGTTTTATGACCACCAGATGGTAAAGTCCCTAGTGACTGTGGACTTTCTAACTTCTGAATCTGACCTCATGACCCCATAAGGCAACTAGCAGTACACTATCAGTGCCTCGATGGGAAAAACAAATCTAACATTCCCATTTCTAAGTTTTTTTTCTACTTTAAATGGTACTACATTTCCTATGTTCAAGTTTCAGAATTTAAAAGTGATCTATCTTCCAATTCCAATGAGTGACCTTTTACTAGTGTTGGTTTTATATTATTGCTACAGATGTATTCCAAAACATAATTTCCTTCACTGTTTTTAGATGAAGATCCTTCAACCAATCATTGCCATCATTAAGTCATTAGTTTTTTAAAAAAAACTACAAATTAGATTACCACAAAATGAGGGAGAGCCACAAGCAAAATCTATTCATGTCAAGAATATATACTCTTCAAACCCATAAACCTAGGGATTCAATGTTTGAGCTAAAGTAGAAAGTAATGCTGAATCTGCCTTTTAAAAGTTTACTGGCAACTTTATAACTTTACCATCAACCCCAAAAGAGACACAAAAAAATCCAAATATTTGGCCCCCAGCTGTGAAGGGAGAAGGAATTAAAGAGAGTCACCATGCAGCTGTAAAAATCCTGTCTGGCCCCTTTTCTATAATTCGTTCAAGCTTTAATTGCCATCTTGAAAAGTGATCATCAGGGATGGTTAGTTTTAATTTCCTCAATGTCCTTAATGATTACAGTCACAATGTTTTTGTGATGACCAGAAAAGGAGAGAATTTAACATGACCATGAAAGAGTGGGGGTGGGGGAGAGCAGAGGACTACTTTAAAACTCTTAATGCAAATCTAGAGCCATCGAAGAGTTGAAACTACTTCTAAATCAATGGTTGCTCACACTAAAAGTTACTACTGAAATATTTTTATAACATGCTATACATCAAATTTCTGTGCTAATTTCATACCTCTGAAATGCTCAAACTCTTGAATTGTTCTTATTACTCTTCCATTATTTCTTGTCACAAATCATTTTATATATATATATTTAATGCAACAAGATACCAAAACATAAATGATAATCAAACTCTTTTTCACTTCAAAAATGTGTTTTGTATATTTCTAATCTTGTATTTTGTAAATGGGTAAGTGCTAAACTTGAACTTGTAAACACGTCTTTTTCTTTTTTTATATATTCATAATATTATGACCTCTCAACTATTCCTTTCCTCTAAATCAATTATACTTCTGATCATTAGTTCATATTTACGTGAGATAAAAAAACAAACAAGATTCTCTATGAAGTCCACCACTGGTCAAATATTTCTACTGACTTTTTAAAGTTTTAATCTTAAATGGAAATAGTCATCTGGTAGAAGATATTGGCCCACTTCATAGCCCTTGTAGCTTGGCTACCAAATTAAAGGGTCCCACACCCAAGTTCTCCAGGATATTCATAAACTGCCACAAATTTGAATGTAGTATCTTTAATGCTTCAAAAAGTCCCTCCCCCACTTTGCACCAGCATCACTACAAAGACTACTACCAGGCTCACAATAAATCTACTTTAAGCTGAGCAGTAAATTCTTTACACAAATGGTTTTCTGCCATTTTACTCTTCACATCTGGTAAACAGAGCAGCTTCAATGTCCTGTTCTTTACCCTATTAACACAATTTACATCCTATGAACAAACCAGACAATACTTTGGGGGACAAACTATTGAATACAGTTTGAAAAAAAATTAACATAAAACAATTACTCAGGGTGAACGTGCTTTGTTTCAAAGCATATTAACACTTTTTGCTGTTTTTATCTTGAAGGTGTTGACTAAGGCTTGTGATATAGTTCCATGATTTATGTCAAAAACCCTCCAGCATCTTGTCCAAGTGACAACTTCTCAAATATATCCCAAAAGGTGACCAGCGAGATATCTGAAAGTAAGGTGCTTTGCATTCAAGACATATCGTCCTTCACCCAACATTTGGAACTGAAGTAGTTGGCTAATCATAAAAGAGCAGCATTCTGACTAGCACACCCTTTGTTAGCTTACAGATTCTGAGGCCAACGGCAGTGTACTCTCTCTTGCGCACCTCAATTGGGATCAGGTAATGCAGCATAGATCAAGGATCAGAGCCAAAATACCCTGGTCTAGATAGCTCAGAAAGCAGCTACATTGCCAATTGGGAGATGAGAGGGAGGGCTGTTGCAGGAGGCTTGAATTTACAAATACTTTTAAAATCTCATAAAATCACTAAGTCTGCAATCTTTGTTGAAGTTTTTGTTACAATAAATTCCAACCAATCTCACCTTTCCCTAAAAAACATAGTATTTGTTTTTCCACCTAGATATAGCTTTAAATTTAAAAAGATAAATATTTGGCTCTATCCATTTTCTTTTTCCTGGGCAGTTTCTTAAAAAAAAAATCGAAGATGACTTGCTTTCACTCCAGTTCAATAGGTTCTGAGATAGTTGATAAATCCAAAGCGCAATCTGCAGCCTCCGGTGATAATTGAAACGTTGAGCAGATGAGGTGTCCAAGGTTTGTATGCTCTCTCTGACACCTCATCTTTTGATATTATAGCACTATGGGCAATAGCTAAAATACACCATGGTTCCTGTCCAAACATCGTTTTGTCTCAAAGGAAGATGAGTTTCAATTATATCTTTTAAAGCATATGCCTTCCTTAGTTCAGATGGCCAATCTGCAACAGTCAACATTATCTCAAAATAATCTGCTGAGTTTGGATCAAGATGATTTGGATTAAGATTAATGAGATCAATGTAGAGAGTCATATGGTATGTGCATGTTAGCACATGCCCCAATATGCTTTGTTGTTGATGAAACTTGAGCAGACATTCGTTACCTGGCTGCAAGAGAGTGAGATGAAAAATATCAAGAAATTTAATCTAGTCCAGTACAGCACTGGAATGAATATACATACCCAATTCCATCAATTAATTTTAAATGAATGCATCAATGGCAAGTCCCTTAAGGTAATACTCTGCTTGTTAAAGGAGATGGACTTGTTGGAATTAATATTGTGAGCGGAATCATAAAACTTCTCTGACTTTGCAGTTTGTTTTTTTAATGTGTGGTTTCCTATTCAGGATCAGTTTTTTTAATATTTGAACAAATCCTTAATAATAAGTTAAATGTAGTTAATGGCAGCTGACACAGGAATGGGTTTGAAGACCTTATCAACATCGCTGAAAAACTTCAAACAATACTTAAAGAAAGCAAATGAGTGGAACTAAAAACAGAAAATGCTGAAAACACTCAGCAGGTCAAATGACGTCTGTGGAGAAAAGCAACATCTTTTTTGCTTCACAGATGCTGCCTGACCTGCTGAATATTTCCAATATTTTATTTCAGATTTCCAGCACCTGCAGTCTTTTAGTTTTGTTGAAGAAAATGACCAATGTTGTTTTACTTAATTTAAGCATAAAAATAGGTGGTATTTTCATCAATGGCTTCAGTCTCTCGAGATTTCTTTTCCTTCACTGAAAATAGGTGGGTGCCTAGCACACAACCTTCCCACCCACCTCCAAGTTCATTTGTATAATACAGGCACAAAAACTGACAGGCCACAAACCCATGTTTTAAAAAAAATTAAGAATCTACTGAGCTTGGTAATAAGCTCAGTTGACCTCAATGTCCAGGTCTTAATGCAATAGGCAGGAGGGAGTAGGCAGGCTGTTTTTTTAAAACGTTTTTAGAAGGTTGGGAAGAAAGAAGGGTACTCTTTTTGGAGAGTGGTCTTTGTGCATCACCCAAAAGGTAGCCCCTCCCACCTTCTCTCCAAAGCCCACTTCCCCATAACCACTGAGCCCCACCCACCTCCCCAAGGCTGGCCAAACGCTCCTTATCCAATGCGCCGGAATTACCTCTGTCTTTTTTGGGAATGGCTGCAGTCCTGGCAGTGCCCGCTACTGGGCTCTTGGCACTGGCTGGTAGATCTCATAAGTATGGACTTCCTCCCCAGTGAGGAATGAAAGTCCCACTGTTGGCTAATATAGCCCATCTGCAATATCAATGGGCATACATAGAGCAAGTGGGCTGCCAGCCAACTTTCTTTCTGGAAGTACATGCACACACAATGCAGTCCCATTTCTTAAACTTAGCACAAAAATCCATTCACTAAACCCAATCATATTCACTAAGTCACTAAGTCCTAAATGGCAAGAGCAATACTTCACCAAAGCACTGCTTACTGGGACTAAGTGTAATACTATACATCCATCAAAAAAGAATGGAATTTGTATTTTTATGGTAAATATTGAAAATAGCCCATATATGATATAGCTATTTGCCTCCCAGATTATGTATACATCATAAAATTAACTTGTCAACCTACAATAAATATGCCGTAAAAGACTAAACACTTGGACAGATGTTTTCTGGCCCTATTCTATTATCTTTCTTGTCAAATTACTAACTACTAAAGAAAGAGCTGACTTCGGTCATTTTAAAATCAGTTATTCAACACTGCATTGTTCCAATAAATGCACTTGTACTTTAAAACTAAATTTTTTAAACGAATTAAACTATAAAATCCATGTGTTGTGCCATTTATCCGATCAAAATTCAAAGTTGAGTTTAAAGTTTGCAGCCTGCTTATTTGACAAACCTTAAATTCATTGCAAAAGAAAACTATGTTGATTTGATTTCTGGAGGATTTTTAAAATCCAACTTCAACTAACAAAAGAGATACTGTCCCCTTTTAAACATTGCAACATTAAGTTTGAATAGTGGTTTGGCAAACTAAGAAACTGCACATCTCGCTGCCAAACTTAATAGTGGCAACTTTATCCTCCTTTATTTAATAAATTGCCCTTATACATACTTGCATATGGCCCCCATTTACCCCTTTCCTCTTGAAAGCATGTACTCAAGCTAAAATCTCTGGCATCCCATCCAAGTGAACCAATCTCTATGTGCAAGTTTAAAGAATGTTTTTGGCAAGCTATTCACTATAAGGGAGAGGGGAGCAAAAACCATATCTGAGCTCAATCCTGTCCTCGCCCAATACCCATCTAGTTACTAGGGGCAGAGTTCTCCCATTTTGAGACCAAGTGCACTGGTGAGTGGTTTCTTTTCTTTATGGGTGTCACTAGAGGCTTTTGTTCCCGATGCCTAATTGTCCTTGAAATGAGTGGCTTTGCTTGGCCATTTCAGGGGCTATGAGTGTGCAGTCACATGTAGACCGGACTGGCCAAGGATGGCAGACATTAATGAAGCTGATGGGGTTTTACAACAATTGATGGTCATTTTCATGGTCACCATTACTGAGATAGCTTTTAATTCCATATTTATTGATTGAATTCAAATTCCACAAGCTGCCATAGTGGGATTTGAACCATGTCCCCAGGGCCTAGCCTCCAGATTACTAGTTCAGTGACATTACCACTATGCCACCATCTCCTTTAATACAAGTAAATTTAAAGCATCACAGCATCACATGTGTGGCTAGAAAAAAAATCTTGTCTCCAACCATGCATGTTGTACAATACTGCTATTATACCAATACGAAACCTCTGGGCAAAGGCACGACTTTTGATTCCAGTACAGGGGGCTCATTCACACTGCCACCTTTGTTCTGGGTTGATGTTCATTCTGGTTTCAATCCCATCCAAACTGGTTATTCGATGGAACCAAGTTGTTGAAAAGTTTTGGAATATTTGTTAACTACTTGTTTCTAGTGCTATTTCAGTTTTTTTTTGTTTAAAATGAACACATAATGAAGAATAGCACAATAGATTTGGATCCGAAAGCATTGAACTCAAACAAAGCCGATGTATACTTTTAAAGAATTTTAGAAAAACACAATATAGCACAGCACTATAAAAACAAAATAATTCAAACAGACAAGCATGAAAAGCCATAAAGGAATAAAACTGTCATAGATTCCCCACAAGTTAGCAGTTCCACATCTAAGCTGACAGCAGTGCGATTCTAAAGAATCTTCTACAGTAGATCATTTAAAAACATTTCCCGTTACTTTTAACCATTTTTCATTGTGAACAATAACGATGAGCACAAAGGTTAACGTTTTCTCATCAGGAATTAATAAAGTGGAGAGGATTCCTGAATTCACCATTCATCTAATTTAGCGTCATTAAAGCCCTCTGTACTTTAAATTTTTCTAATATTGATCCCAAACATGTACACTTAACGAAACTCTCTCCTTACCATTACGTAATAGTTATGCATTGAACAGCCAACAATAGTTCCAAACTCCAGGTTACAACCTGATATTTCATTTAATTCTAATTATAAGTTACACACTTGCTAAAGTCTATAAGTCCCTCTTATATATACACATGAGATACATAAAATCTCATGTATTTTATAAGAATCTGCCCATTGCTTTTCTTGATACAGGGCGTAATCCTGATTGCATTCCTGGACTAATCAAAACAGTACCAATAGGTTTCTCTCCTGCATTCAATGTAATAATCTTGTTCCTTTGACCCCCATGTGGCCTTCAACTGCCCACATCCTGCTGCTAATACAACCTCAGACAGGAAAACAAAACATACTGGTTTCATAAATGCTTGTGCAATTTTGTAATTGTTTTTACCTCTATCAACAGTATCCTTTAAAATTTATAGTCATGCAGTATGGTTTGTCACATTTGATTATCTTTGCAAGTGACATGACAAGAATGGTAGTGTTTACTCAACCACTACTCTAAGTGACGGCTTGAATTGTAGGAGTGAATATTTCAACCTGTTTAATTAAATGCATTAAGATTCATGTGTAATAAATAGATTCAATATTTACTTATTATGGGGCAAACTAGATTAGAACAATCAAGAGTGGGTATGCTTTCCAAAGCTTTTATTCTGAATATTTAATATATGGATGCAATGCAACATATTAAACCAGCAGGAAACATCAGGAAAGGCAAGTACATGATCATTGTTCTACTCTGATCTATCAGGAAAAGCTATAAATTTATAACTCCTGATTAGAACCAGATTAACTCAACAATAACAAACTTACTTGAGTTTAGAAAGAGACTGACATGGGGCTAAGATAATACAACACAATCCTAATGTCCATGCCATTTCTGCTTTCAAGCCAAAATTTATCTAAAAAGGGAACAGATGCACAGAGAGTAAATGTCTTAAATCAGCAAATCTTAGACTTCAGTTGAAGCAGACTGTCTCATTTTGAGGATTTAGAAATTATGAAAGGCTACCAGGGACTGTTATAGCCAAAGGAAAGTTCTAACATGGGGAAAATAAACTCAAAATATCCCTCATTTGATGTCTAAAGGAGGAAAAAGGAGTATCATCTGACATGTGTCAGAGAGAAATACCCAAATTTGATCACAAATTTCAGCAGTTCCAGCCAGAGCGGCATTGTTGTTATAACTCCTGCACAAGGCAAAGGATAAAAATTAGCTATGATTTTGGTTTATCTCTCACTCCTATGGGAAAGTGCATTGGTAAGTAAGGATGGGATTGAGTTTGGTCAGAACTGGTTTTACCATCTCTTGTTCCACCATTTCTTAAGATGCAGATATCTTATATCCAACAATACTTGGAAACTAAATAACATGGATATTCCAGAGGATTTTTTTTTTAAAAAAAGTCCTCCTAACTACTGAGCAACATCAGGGCAGTGACTGATATTGACATTACAAAGTACTGTTGTTTCTTCAGCTCTTGATTCATGTGCGCTGTTTAAACTGTTTCAATCAGTCTGTGCATATCCAGAATAGCAAGATTCATAATATAGCCATTTCATTAAACCAAGTGCAAAATCCAGATGTAAATGTGAAAAAGATGCAGTTAAGTCATTCAGCAAAGAGTTAGGCCGCAATACAAAGCTCATTATGTCACAGAATCATAGAAATCTACAGTACAGAAGGAGGCCATTCAACCCGTCAAGTCTGCGCCCAGGCCCTATATCAGTAATCCCCATATTTACCCCGCTAATCTTTCTAACCTATGCATCCCGGGACACGAAGGAGCAATTTTCCAAGGCCAATCAACCCAACCCACACATCTTTGGACTGTGGGAGAAAATCAGAGCAAACCCATGAAGACACAAAGAGAATGTGCAAATTCCACACAGACAGTGACCCAAACCAGGAATCAAAAGCAGAACCTGGAGCTGCAAGGCAGCAGTGCTAACCGCTGTTCCAGAGTGTCACTCACGTCCATTCTCCTTCTAGGCTCACAGAAGGAATGGACATTTGGACAAGAAGGCAAACTGCTTCAAACGCCTGTGTCACATACCATCCAGCATATTATAGTACCTCCAGGAGAGGGTGAAGGACTTAAAAAAAAACAAAGATTTGGGATTGGGATGGGGATAAAGTCTTTTTCTATCATACATGTTACCAGCAGTAAACTAGCAGTGTAACTGATTCCAACCTTGGAAATCAGATGAAGAAAAAAAATCAAGCCTCTCAGTTTTAGAATCACTGAACTGTAGAAAAGGCATCAGGATGACACCAACAGGACCAATAAAAAACAAAACGAAGGTTACAGTCAAGATGATATACAGTATTTGAGGATAAAACAACGTGGGGCGGGGGTGGGGGAACAAGAGTAAAAGAAAAATGGTACAAGGCTGCATAGTGGTTAGCACTGCTTCCTCACTGCACCAGGGACCCTGATTCCATTCTGGCCTTTAGGTGACTGTCTGTGTGCAGATGGACTTTCTCCTGGTATCTGCATGGATTTCTTCTGGGTACTCCAATTTCCTCCCACACTTCCAAAGATGCGCAGATTAGGGTGGATTGATCATGTAAAACGGCCCTTAGGTGTCCCAAAATGTGTAGGTTAGGTGGATTAGCCATGGTACAGCATTACAGGGATATGTGCCTGGGTAAGATCTGTCAGAGGGTCAATGGGCCAAATGGCCTCCTTCTGTACTGTAGGGATTCTACAAAAGAAAAGTTATTTAAAATGTCTGTGCTGTGATTTAATTGTTGGATTGCTTACAATGTTTTCATATTTAAAAAACTGGAAATATATATTCTGAGACACCTTCAGTAATCATGGTCATCAAGAATTTCTCAAAGATGTTCTGCCCATCGTAAACTCTTATTAGAAGACTGCTTTACTGTGACTAAGTTACAAGTGAAATCTTATGACAGCCAGTCCTGTAAAATTAATCATATCAATCTTTGTGACAGAGTTCTGAAAATATATATACTTCTGTTTATACAGCTAACACAAAGCTCAAAGAAGGGAGACAAATTATTTGTAGGTAAATATAAGAAATAGGAGCAGGAATAGACCATTCTGCCCTTCAAATCTTCTGTTATTCAATGAGATTATGACTGATTCACTTCAGTATCATTTTCCTGCACTATCCCAGTATCCCTTAACACGTAGAAATCTATTGATCTCAGTCGTCAGTATACTCAATAACTTGAGCATCCACAACTCTCTGTGGCAGAGAATTCCAAAGATTCACTGCCAGTGAAAAAAATTCCTCATCTCAGTCCTAGATCACTTATCGCTTGTTCTGAGACTGTGGCCGGAATTTTACCATCCTGCCTTCCAGGGGAATTGGAGCAAGTGAGGGGCAGACCATGGAACGGTACATTAACCTCAGGCGGGATTTTATGGTTTCAGGACAAGCGAGGCCAAAAAAACCCCACAGCAGGTGGTCAGGAAGGCGAATGGGATGCTGGCCTTCATAGCGAGGGGGATTGAATATAAAAGTAGGGAGGTCTTGCTGTGGCTATATAGGGCATTGGTGAGGCCGCAGCTGGAGTACTGTGTGCAGTTTTGGGCGCCATACTTACGCAAGGATATTTTGGCCTTGGAGGGAGTGCAGAGGAGGTTTACTAGGCTGATGCCGGAGTTGAGGGGGTTGAGCTATGAGGAGAGGCTGAATAAACTAGGCTTGTACTTGTTAGAGTTTAGAAGAATGAGGGGAGATCTCATTGAGACGCATGAGATGATGAATGGGATGGATAGGATAGAGGCGGAGAGACTCTTCCCACTCAGAAAGGACAGTAGGACTAGGGGGCACAGCCTCAAGATAAAGGGGGGGCGGTTTAGAACGGAGTTGAGGAAGAATTTCTTCACTCAAAGGGTGGTGAATCTCTGGAATTCTCTGCCCGTTGAAGTGGTGGAGGCTACCTCGCTAAATATTTTTAAGACGCGGGTTGATGGGTTTTTGATAAGCGAGGGGGTTAAGGGTTATGGGGAGAGGGCAGGAATGTGGAACTGAGCCATGACAGATCAGCCATGATCTTATTGAACGGCGGGGCAGGCTCGAAGGGCCAGATGGCCTACTCCTGCTCCTATTTCTTATGTTCTTATGTTATGTGTCACCTGGTCCTACCCCTGCTCCCCATAATCAAGGGAAATATCCTTCCTATACATACCATGTTGAGCGCCAAGAATTTTCTACGTTTGAACAAGATCACCTCACAAACTTTTAAATGCCAAAAGAATAAAGACTCAATCTATCTAATAAATTTCCTCATAAGATTATATCTATATATCTTTCCTTAGGTGAGACCAAAACTGCACACAGTGCTACAGGTACAGTGTCACCAGTATAATTCTATGTAATTGCAGTAAGACATTTTTACTGCTGTACTAAAATCCTTTTGTAATAAAAGCCAACATACAATTTGCCTTCTTAATTGCTTGCTTTACCTGCATGTTAGCTTTCAGTGACACTTTTCTCACTTAAACATTAATTCTGAAATTAACAGCATTCTCTTTTACTATTAGAGACTGAGAGACTGAATGACGAGATAAGAGTGTTGTTGCTTTCACAACTCTTAAGATCCAGGCTTGAATCCACCCAAAACAAATGAGTTTCCTGTTGCCTGCCACAAAGGCCCAAAAACGAAATAATCTGAAAAAAGTAGTATCAACACAATTTCTACCAGACACCAGCCCATAACACAAAATTGTTCGGCGTGTGTGTGTGTGTGTGTGTGTGTGTGTGTGTGTGGGGGGGGGGGGGGGGGGGGGGGAGAGAGAGAGAGAGAGAGAGAGAGAGAGAGGGAGAGGGAGGGGGGGGGGATTTTTTTTTAAACCAGACAAGGACATTTGATCTCTTGCTGAATCAAAGCTACTTACCTCCAGGGTCCAACACTCCTTCCCTGGGTTTAGCAGACAGGTTCTGTCCAGAGACAAATTAAAAATTGTGTACTAAAATTCACTGCCTCATTATAATGTTTGAAGTTCCAACCCACCACAAGTAAGTGAGTTCATCAATGCCCTGCACTGCCCTACACACCCCCAGCCATCAAGTGGTTGAGGTTGGGATTCAGACATCCAAAGTTTTCAGACCCTGCTCTAGATACCTTGGTGGTGGAGGTGGAAAAGAGAAAAAGGTGTCCTATAGGCACAGGGAGCCAGAAGGCTTCCAGACACACGCTCAGAAGGCATCAAGAGCAGGCAGCTCTGGAAGGTCAATGCCAGAAATGAAGCTCTGAGGACCTAATGTAATGGCACAAAAAATTTAATGACCGCACAAGTGGTCAAGCCAGGTACACCACTGTCCTCAGACACTGCACAATTCACCACACCCTCATCACTCACCTACCAACAATTTCCATCAGGTCTCACACCCAACATTTATATACTTCACTGTATGTTCACATGATTAGCACTCAGAAAACCTCATACCCACTTCTCTCACATCGCACACACTGCCAGCTATTCAACCATGACAGCCACATCACCTAAGGTAGGGGTAGAGAGATTCTTTCTGCTTAGAAAGGAAAACAGAACTAGAGGGCACAGTCTCAAAATAAGGGGGGTGCAGTTTAGAAAGGAGTTCAGGAGGAACTTCTTCACTCAAAGGGTGGTGAATCTCTGGAATTCTCTGCCCATTGAAGCGGTGGAGGCTACCTTGTTGAATATATTTAAATCACGGGTAGATAGATTTCTGATAGACAAGGGAATTAAGGGTTATGGGGAGAAAGCGGGAAAGTGGAACTGATCCACTTCAGATCAGCCATGATCTTATTGAATGGCAGGGCAGGCTCGAAGGTTTAGATGGCCTACTCCTATTTCTTATGTTCTTACGTTCTTGAACAAAAACTGCTGACTCACTAACACTCCCTCTTTCTTACAGAATGAGATAGCACACAACCTTGAGCAAGAGGAGCTAACCCAGATAGAGATGTGTGTGCCTGGCATGTCCTAACCCCATGGTAGAGACGGTACTTATGAGATTGCCCATTGCTGAGACTGAACAGTGGCAGGGCTGAAACCAAAGATATAGGTATTCTCAAATCTAATCCAGCTTCTCACTGCCTCTCATCTGACGAGGACTACATGGTGTTAGCACAGATCTTTTACTTCAGCTTCCCTCCTCATGCCACAAACATACCCTCTTGCCTTTCTCCTTCCAGATGCCCAAGAAATGCAGCCTGGCCAGGCAACAAGGCAGTGATGAGGACGTACTACAATCAATTTACACTTGCAGCCACCAGCTCAGATACTGACACTGTAATTTTGAGGACAACATAGAGACAGGATTATCGCTGGAGGACTGGAATGCTACAAGTGCTCAGGTGAGCACTTCAAATGGGGAAGCCTACAGAGAGCAGCTGATGTGTACGCACAACAAAATACTTGGTGAATTGGGAAGCCTGCTAAAAGCCTGTGATTAATGTCCAAGAGTATCAAGGAGGCCAGCATCAACTTGGTACAGGGATTTTCACACAGCTTGGACGCCATCCTGTCCTGCGTGGAAATGCTCACCAACTTTGTTTGCATACTTATAGATCCAATATAATCAGCGGATTAAGGCTATTAATTGCAGATTCTATTGCAGCACAAGCAGCAATCACCTAACATGTGAGTACTGCAGTATGTGTTCAGATTGCTGGCAAGCAAGTTCAGTCTGCTGTTGCGCAAATTCAGGCTGCTGCCATTACAGTTGTAGAATACACTGTGCAAAAGGTGCTTCTGCAGGGTATCCAAGCAGTTCACCAGTCTGTCTTCCAGCAAATTACTAGGATTCCTGAGGCATTCGCCCATGGAAATTGCAGAGGCTCCATGGAGCATGAACCTGCTGTCTTGTCTGTCCTCTCTCAGAAGATAGTATCCCTCTTCACAGTCCTGTCAGTCCATTTTGCGATTGCTCATCAGCCAGCCAGCCCAGACTGCTGCCCCATGGTGAAATGGTGCAGATCCCAGTCAGGCCTTCTCAGCCCATAACTGTTCAATAGTGCTGCTCAACTGTACTGATCAATGGCAGATTTCATGTTTGACAATATGCAAATGAATTTGAATGAAAACATGATGGGGAAAAAATACCTAAAAACTAGCTCAATTCTGAGCATAATTTGCACAGATTGCTGATTGTGCCTCAAGTGAAAACTAAAGCCATTATATGCCTCACTGCCTGTATGCAAAATCTTTAGTCCAAATTGACCAATGCAATAAAAAAAGGAGAAACATTTACATGTGGAAACATATAACAATAGATCTTATGCACTTACAGACAATGTTCATTACCATCTTTATCAGGCTAGGAAATCTTCATTGTCTAACATCCTGAGACAGATTAAATCTGAATGAATTTAAATTAGTCTTGAAAGGAGGCTCCTGAATGGATACATTGAAAGCTTTTTTTAACCAATTTTCTCTTATTCTCTCACAGCATTTCATTTTCTTTCCCCATTTTATTTCAACACATTTTCCTATGTTCTAAGATGTTGACATACAGGCTACGTGAGTATTCATAATTTTTTTTAGTACCTCATCCATGTGGCCATTCTGCATGGGTGAATCTAGGTAGCAATTATCAGAAGACTATTACATTACAGCCGTACAAACATGAACATTAATAACCAGGAAAGACCAGTTGGTTCACTGAAATTGTCACATGCTGGTATGTTGCAATTTGTGCAGACTATGATCCCCTTCATCCACCATTCCCTCTGAACAAACGCATGCAAAAAAACTGATTTAACAAAACTCACATCTACTTTCTCAGTGATACTCCAAAGTACTTTGTACTATAGTTTAACTTATGGGCGGATGACCAATATAACAACAAGCAGTGTGGAGGCTACCCAGTCAGCAGCTAGAGTGAGTTTCTGAAAGGAGTTGTGGGAGGGCAATGTGGGGTGGCAGCCCATCTAATTTTTGTAGGACAAAGAACATTCCTTTCCTCTCAGCCACAACAAAAATAGTTTAAAACTTAGTTTGCTGAGGCCTCTGACTTACTGGCAGTAAAACTAAAAACAGTACCCTTGATTCGTTCAGTCCTAAAATGGCAAATCCTATGCATATCATCCAATTATAAAGAGTTGCACATTTAAAGAGACTTAGCACCTGAAACCGGTACTCACTAGGCAGCAGGTCCCTGTAAAAATGGCTCAGCTATGTCAACCATACTGTTAACACTGGTTTTTGCCCCTCTGTATTTGTGAATAGCTCTTAAAAATATAAGATCAAATTATTCTGTGCAGCATCCTTCAAGATTGTAGGAAGACTATTTACAGGCTGTTGATGCAGCCCTTAAAACACAGCACTTCTCTGGCAATCCCAATTTAATACTCCCAATCTAATAGAGTATTGTTCCCTGCATTTTTGTTTGGAGCCTTGAAAAGGAATACAATAATTTTTTAAAAAATCACAAATGGAATAACATCATTCACAAAGTCCTTTAGGAGTTTTGCTTTTGGCATTGGAAAGTAATTTAATTAAAGACTTGGGTTTCCAACCCTGACACATATCTTTGATCTCTGAAGACTTAAATCTCCACTGAAAGCTAATGGATGGTTGACCTTTTAGTTCCCATGGGATAGAAGCCTGATTGGTTTGTCATCATCCACGACTTCCTGCACATGATATGTAGTAAAGGCACCATGACCACGTAGACTGAGCACTCAGACCAAGTCTACTGTAATTTTATGATTGTTTAAGTTCTAAATTCCTCTGGTCCCATGCGGGACAGTGGAGAGCAAGGCTCCAACAGCAGTCCATTACAATCCCTTTCATTCTAGCCTAGGCAATGTCCAGCTCTTGAAGATACTCCTTGAATGTACTTTGCCAGATCATCTTTGACTAGCCCCATCTTCCTCTTCCATATGGTAGTGTAAACTCCATTACCACTGTGGGTATTTGGGTTGAAAAATAAATGTCCAGTGAACTTCTGTTGTCTCACCAATGTCCAAAAGGTGTCTCTGGCCAGTGCTCTGTGGAACTTTTGTTGGCAATTCTGTCTCTCCACCTTTCACAGACAGCACTAGTGAAAGATGTCCAACTTACTTGACACTTTTGCTGTTTCTCTTCCATGTTGCGCAAGCATGGGCTTCAGTTGGCATTGTAACGGACATGTAGAGCGGAATTCTCCCATGACCTGGCAATGGCTTCAATTGGCTGTGTGTGCGCGCGTGTGTGTTGGGGGGGATTTTGGTGGGTTTCCAGAGATCATTCTTATGCCAGCATGTATTGCCGGTACCCAATGGAAACCCACCAGAGGCCAGTGTGAAACAGATTTGCATCCTGTTAATGGGACGCAAATGAAGGACTGACCACAATCGTCCACACACGTCCAATTCTCCACAAAGCCAGTGTGAAAATATACTGGTCCAGAACACATTTTTGCAGTGAGCAGAAGATGAGACTTATCCAAAAGGAGGACTGGGGTTGCATCCAGAGTTCAGGATGGATGCCAGCAGCAACCCTTGTCCATGGATCACCATAGCAATGTGGGACGGGAGCATCTACAAGTGGATCCTTCAGATTCTTCCAGCCTCAGTGTTCTTGGAGGTACATCTTCATTCTTCAATAATGGTCAATGATGTTAGGCGTCTTTTTAATGCAACACCATATATGATAACAGACATGCTATTTATGCCTGTCCCACAATGGAGTTCAGTGTTAAACACCTAGGTGTGTAGAAAATTAGGTCAGGGGTGGAAGATAAGAGAGGCTGCCTGCTAGACTTCACAGAGGAAAACACACTCTGTTCCCACCACCTGCCAGAGGAATTAGTCCCAAGTGGGAGAATTTCATCTGTGGAGCTGCAACCTCACGGCCATGTTGTTGGTGTTGAATGCACGGACAGTGAGAGAGTGATGCTGCTTTGCTGATTCTTGTGTGGATGTTTATCTCTACATCACCCTTCCTGGGTAGATTGATGTCCTCAATATTTTGTTGCCTGATGGTGACAGCAAAGCCTTTTTGCCATCCAGTCACCATTGCCTTGTCGCAGCTGACGCATACACCAACTTTGGTGCCATTACTCAAGACTGGAGGACAAGTTAGAAACGCGTGCAATTTTTGGCCAGCAAGGGAATGTCATCAGTGAAATGCAGGTCTGTCAACTGGTGGTGTTGCCACAGGATACAAAAGTCTACATTCATAATTGTCTTCCTCATGATGAAGTCACTAACCAAGACACAATGGGGATAATTTGTCCTCCTGTAATGATGCTGAAGGAGCCTATGAAGCCAGCACTGGTCTCGATAGAGCAGCTGATGTTGTGGTATAAGGCTTTTAATATGTTAATATACGGGATGACATACTGTCTTACGACATACTAAAATGACTGATGGGTGCTGTCAAACACCTTCATAGAATCCTACAGTGCAGAAGGAGGCCATTCAGCCTCGAGTCTACACCAGCCACAATTCCACTCAGGCCTTACCCCCATAATCATATGCATTTACTCTGGCTAGTCCTCCTCATACTAAGGGACAATTTAGCATGGCCCATCTACTTAATCTGCACATCTTTGGAGCATGGGAGGAAACCCACACAGATAAGGGGAGAATGTGCAAACTCCACACAGACAGTGACCCAAGCCAGGAGTCAAACCCAGGTCCCTGGCACTGCTGCCTCACAGCGCTAATCACTGTGCCACCATACTGCCTTCTTGAAATCAAAGCTGTTAATAAGAAATGGTTTCTAATATAGCATGCAGCATTATCTGACACCCCTGAAACCGGCCTTCTGATCATAAACATCCCTTTGTGAAGAAGAGATTAAGACTTGGATTGTAAAAACAATTTTACAAAAATAAATTTCACATATTGATATTTCAGAGTATTGTACAATGTTTAATTTTAAAGAATTTATTTTCTAGATCTTAAGCTTTAAGCCGCCAGAAGATTTTGGAAATTACACAGTCACTGGATTTGTATTTATCCAGTTGGTGTAGTATTAAAAATATAGGAGGGAGAATTCCTTTAAGGGGAAGTGATAAACTCAAACAAATGCAAAAACATAGTGGAATCGGAGCATTTCAAAGAAGATGTACAGGATGTTTTTTTTCTGGCATCTATTATTAATATAAACTTTAAACAACAGAAAACAAATGTTACAAAAACAAAATATGAAATGTTAAAAATTGCTATTTAGTAACCATTGCTATTCTAGACTAAATACTTCAATAAAAAACAGCCATTATTCAAAACCACTATTTATTTATGTTTTGAATGATGCTTGCGAGTAAAGCTGGTTGTATTTTTAATCACAATATTAAGCTTTATTCACTCCACCATTTCGAAAAGCATGGGTGTTTTTTTTAAATGGTGGCCATCAGTCAAACCCTCTGCAGAATGCCCACTCCTTTCTAGTTTACACTTAAACAGCAAAATCCAAGGGGATTTATATATGTGGATTGCTAAAAGTGACATCCTTGGCCAAAATACACAAAGCATAAAGAAAAATTAAAACGGTACAAATATCATACAGTCTTCAGTAATAATAAAAAAAATTACCACTTCTCAAGAAACTAGAATATAGATTTCTAATTTTCCCAAGACTTTCTAGCCAGTTAAAAAATATATATTTGTATTTTTCTGTCATATTTGTGGAATGTTTACAAGTACATTACTGATAAACAGCAGGGTCATGTTACAAAGTTCACTATAACCTAAAAAAACACCACCACCCCTTCCCCCAACATTGGGTGATTACCGAGTATATTGATTGTTGCTTTGTACATTCTGTTCTACACTTGAACTTTAGGAGCCACTTGGCATTGAGGAATAATCACAAGCCATTTGCAAGGCTCAAATACCTACGATGCAGCAGAAAATCAAGCGATAAAATGTGCTCCCATTTCCAAGGCCAGAACTGATTCTGGATTACGGCCAGTTGTTATGCTGTCAACAGTATTACTTTTACCCTGAACAGACAGAGGCCTCATTGCTGAGCTGGGCTACACCAATTAGACATTGCCGCACGTCTTGAAAATACAGTTTCAAAGCAGGACAAGGGCACTCTTTGTCAGAGAGCTTTCATAATTCCATCCTCCCTCTTTGCTTAGGTTGACAGTCATGACGAACTTTCTTCTTTCCTAAGTTCATCTATATTTACTGCAAGCTTTGTACGGTTTGGTGAAAGCCCAGAGAAAAGAAAACAGCGAAAAACAAAGCACCTTCTAGTAATTGCTCCTCTTAAAAGGAGTACCAATACTGGACTCTCCGTTACATCAGTCTACCATATCAGCTCTTGCCAATTGAAGTGTTGTTATGTTTAGCTTGAAAGAGTGATGTAATTTGTAAATCGTGTATTTTTGAAGTCCATATTTCCAATAAGATATAACGTGCAATATAATAAACAAGCAAAGTCTGTATTCACAAACTGAATTTTATTAACAGTACACAAAGATAAGTATCTGCATTTTGTTAATATTTAACAAAGCGAGAGAGTGAAAATTGCAACACATACACAAATTGTGCAAAATTAAAAAGCAAAATAGTAATTTTGATTAAACTTAACTTATGATAGAGTGGTTGCAGAATTTTACATTTTGAAAGATAAACAATCAAAAATACAGATCATAGATCCTCTGAATCACGATTATTTTTGTTACAAAAGTTATGGAGTGGGGAAACAGAACAAGTAATTTACATGAGCTTAATCAACTCAGAAAATAGCTACAAGGTGCCTGGAAATTCAATTATAGATGATCAAGAAATAATTGTCAGTAGTAATTCACACAAGTGCTAGTTAAACCTGGCAATGCACTGGTAGTGAAATTGTCACTTCTGGTCCTTGGTGATCACTTGCTCTCTGTAACCCTGAATCTACTTGTACCACAACCATCTCCCATCGACAGAGGATCCAAAATATTTACGCTCCAAATGTACATTCTTCTTCAAATGTACATTTATGCAAGTCCTATTATATCAAGTTGAAAAAGCCTACAAGCCATGTCAAATGTCAAGAACCTGATGAGACGAATGAACAGGTTTAGTAAGGTAGGTTAAAACTTCCTTTTGCTGGGCTTAAAGAAGCAGGAGTGCTTCTCTGAGCACAAGTGAGGTACAGGCATGCCCAGGCTCCCAAATCATTTTGAATTGCTGACTGCCCCAAATTCCTGTCTCTGCATTTGCCCAAGGCCTGGAGGGCAGCCTCCGGGCTTCCTGATTCCTGTCAACTTCCTAGTTTATTCAAATGAGTCTTATGTTAATGAGAACTGGCCATTAAAAGCAGCTGGGCCTCTCACCACTGCTCCTGGGTGAGTTGGACATTCATTATACTGCTGTCCTGTGTGCATTTAAAATTTTCACCAGTACCTTTAACTACTAAGCATTTTTTTTATTGAAGTGTCTGTGTCTATTTAACTCACAACATTCAACGTTCTTATTTTTAAGAAATAGACTTACGTTGTCTGTGTTTGTTCAATCGACTGAGACTAGATTACAAAAAAACAAAGTCTTAATATAACCACAGCATTATATTGCATGTGTCTAGCCTCATCACCATGGTTTGATTAGACCAATGTCAGACAGCACAGACTGTGTGACTGGAGAGACGGAAGGGAAGACGCCAAAGATGTGTACATTTCAATATAATGAATAATGCAAACAGATGCTGTACCCTTTGCACTGAAGAGGAAGGACAATGATCAATCTCCCCTCCTGCTTTTCCCAGCTACATCAATGAACTATCAGATAAAACACTTTATAAAACTGAACGCTATATCATATTTCATTATCCTTTTATATTTGAAGATTTTTTTAAAGGCAATATCGTTTTTAATCAAGGTACTGCAGAAAAATCTTTAATTTTGTTTCAAGTTCTTTTTAAACGAATCTATGGTTGTTTACTTTTTCTGTAGTTTGTCTAAAGCTGTGACAAAAATCTACAAGATGTCTTTATGGTTCGGTACTGGAAGTAAATGCAGTGCAATGTTTTCAGTTTATCAGTAATCCATCAACTGGTAATAAAATTGCTAAGTAGAATCTAGAGTCAGAGGAGAAAATCTGTCTCAATAACAAAGCAAAAAAAATTTAAGAGCACACATACAACAGATAATTGGTTCATATCTTGTTACATCACCCTCAACAATATCCCTAAAAAGGATCGGGTTATTAGTATCTACCTCATTGGTACAGGTTGCCCAGTCATATTCACTATTTATTACACTTTTTGGAGTAAAGCAGATACAAGAGTCAAAGAATTGTGAACGCAAAGAAATGTTGTAAGACTTTGAGCAGTATGGTGGCACAGTGATGAGTACTGTTGCCTCACAGTGCCAGGGACCTGGGTTCAATTCCAGCCTTGGGTGACTGTGTAGAATTTGCATGTTCTCTCTGTGTCTGCATGGGTTTTCTCCAGCTGCTCCAATTTCCTCCCCCAATCCAAAGATGTGCAGGTCAGAAGGGTTAGCGTGGTAAATATGTGGTAATAGGGCGGGGAGAGGGCCTGAGTAAGATACTCTGTCAGAGAGCTAGTGCAGAATCAGTCGGCCAAATGAACTCCTTCTACACAGTAAGGATTCTTTAGACTTCAGATTTAAATTCAATTTAAACTTTGATGACCAAAAATTACTTTCAAGTGATATACAAATCTATACCTATCATAATAAATCATAGAATCACTACAATGCAGAAGGAGGCTATTCAGTCCGTTGAGCCTGCACCAACAACAAGTATAGTTGTTATTGGCCCTAGTATAACCCCATGCATTTACCCTAGCTAGTCCCCCGTCACGAAGGGGCAATTTAGCATGGCCAATCAACCAAACCTGCACATTTTTGGATTGCGGAGGAAACCGGAGCACCTGGAGGAAACCCATGCAAACACGGGGAAAACGTGCAAACTCCACACAGTCACCCGGGACTGGAATTGAACCCATGTCCCCGGCACTGTGAGGCAGCAATGCTAACCACTGTGCCACCATGCTGCCCTGAATTTATCTCAGGCTTCCAAGATGTAAAATAAAGTTGTGACAAACTGCGAATATTTTCTACTTTAGAATGAATAATAAAACAAATACTGTCGTCAGGAAGAGACATTTTGATACAACAAATTTAGTTATCTAGGCAACATTTTCAGATATTTGTCATGATGTAGAAATATGGCTAAAACTTAAATTATGCCATTATTTGTGTATGGCACTTGCAATTCGTGAACCCAGCAGAATTAGGCAGTAGACAAATTTGTTGCTGTCACCTCATTTTGACAATTGCAGTGCAGGGCCAAGTATATGCTAACTATCTCTGCAATCCGCAGGGTGTCAACCAGTATTCGCTGATAGCATTTGGTCTTCTCATAAGGGCAGTCAATCCCCTCAAAAGGGAAGCCTCGCTGAATTATAGGAGACTGTCCCTGAATAATATTACTGCAATACTAAAGAAGAAAAGCAGAACATTAGGACAAAGTAGGAAGAGTCCAGGATTATGAATAAAACACTTAAAAGGAGGAGGAGGAGGGAGGAGGGAGGAGGAGGAAATATGTTCTGGTTCCACAGAGAGCAGGAGGTTCCCAAGGACCACTCTCAAAGATTTGGGAGAAGCCAGAAAGGTCAATTTCTGGTGCCTGGACCCTAGATACCTCATGTGCCATCAGTGTCAGTGGAAGAATATACACCATATACTGCTTCACTAAACTTTCATTCTACAGAATGCACTCCCAGCACCAGTCCCGGCACTCAGGAATCACACCAAATATCCAAATGCTTCATTTACCCTCATGCATCTATCAATGCTGCCTCATGCATTACCAGCATTGCTGCTATCTGGCATGATGGGGAAGATGCAAGCAGTGTCACCAAGGACTTCTTATTTTCCACCCACTCCCTTTAATCCAATCTTTCCCTTTTGATTTTCTGCTGGGCAGAATTCTCCCAAACAATTTCTAAGTGCTGTCCCCAGCAGGAAAACAGGTAGATTTCAGTTGAGTTGATTTAAGGCGATTTAGTTCACAATTCAACCACACTTACGCCAAAAACCTCCATACTCGTTTGCGGCTGGGATTCTCCAGTGCCGCCGAAAGTGAATTGAATTTTGGCCGGAATGCCAAATTCTCTGTTCTGACCTGCAGTGACACAAGCAAGAATAACATTGGCGAATCCTGCCCTTGGAAATTTTCTTGGAGCCTGGGGAGGTTGACACCAAATTCCCCACAAATAATGGAATTCAGTAATGAAATGGATTAATAATGATTTGATAACACTTTCAGGAGGTTTTTGTCAGTCACTAGTTTTCTTACAAGGAAGAGAATTTGTAGGTGGTATTAAAGGTTTGCCAGAAAGTTCACTTCAATAAACTGAACCAGTTGAAATTCTAATCTCACCATCCATTAAGAATCAAGCCAAAAAAGGTTTGTTGTTGGCTCCCACCCATATAAATACAATAGAAAGAACACTGTTCAATAATCCCCCTCTTTCCTTTCTTCATAATGATCCTTTTAGAAAGGACATTCCTAGATCAACTTTTATTGACAGGAAATATCAACAAACACTTCCTGATCTCAACTACTGTCAGTAATGCTGAACAAGATTCCACCGTTACAGTTTGAAGCAACCAGCATAACCTCAATTCAATACTCAACTGCAAAACATGGATATCTGAAAAAAAGTTAAAAACAAATTAGTTTTTAATAGCTTTTAAGAAGTTTTTAAATGTACATCTTAGTAAAACATGTGCTAATTGGACATTTTATTCCAATCTCAAATACTTTGATCCCAGTCCTCTGAAACATTGACACTTTTTCTCAACAGTACTTGGAAACAACTCAAATATACCTACTTACCAGCATTCATTTATGGTCTATTTTCAATGTTTTTGCAAGACTTCTTAAAACTTCAAATAATAAAGTTGAAAAATAAATAACATTCTGTTAAAAGTAATCAGCAAGTTGGATTACAGATAACTCAAAGCATCAAGTTTATTGTCCTACTCAGCTTGTCTTTACCCACATCAATTTACTTTTCTATTGTCTCAATTTTTATTTTTAGATTTCCAACTTTCCCTTCACTCAAACCCTCCTGCCCAACCCCACTACTTGAAAGTTATTTTTCCCTACTTTGACCAAATATGATGTTTGTCGATGAATGAGAGGTGATCTTATTGAATCTTATATGATTCTGAGGAGGCTTGATTGTCAATGGAGAGAGGATCTTTCCCCTCATGGGAGAAATCCACAACTGGGGACATGGTTTAAAAAGTGAACTCTCATTTAAGACAGAGATGAGAAAGAATTTCTTCTCAGAGGGTAGTTAGTCTTTGGAGTTCTTTTCCACAGCAAGCAGTGGAGGCTGGATCACTGATTATATTCAAGGCTGAAGATTTTTGGTCTTCAAGGCAATCGAGGGTTATCGGGGTAGGCAGGAAAGTGAAGTTAAGGTCAAAATCAGATCAGCACAACCTTATTGAATGACAGAACAGGCTCAATGGGCCGAATGGCATAAACCAGCTCCCAATTCTTACAATCTTATTTTTGTTTTAGAAGCCTTGTCTAAATGGCAGTGTCATTCCTTGTAACTGCAACACACCCTAAGGCAAATGTGTGTTAATATATTTTAATCCTTTTGTTCTCACCCCTAACTTAGCCATTTCAGTCTAAACTGGTTTTCAAGACATCCAAATCCAGACTGCTGTGAACTTCCTCTCTAAATCCTTCAGGTGGTCCTCCAGAGATTTCCCTTCAGAGGTATGAATAGGCTTGATCTTCCATGCATGTACACTCTTGTTAGAGTAAGTCTGAAGGCTGCCTGTCAGCTTTTGTTTTATGCCTATGTTTCAGCCTCTGTTCCTGGGATACGGTTCATACTCTGACCTCCCCCAGCTGACATTCTTATTCCTCTCCCATCTGTCTACTATCCCTTTGTGAAGTCTGTGCCTCATTTATTTCCTTACACCTGTCAAAAGTTTTGTTTTTTCTTACTACAGTATTTTGTTTTCCTTTACCATTCACAAAATGTTCCTCCATTCAACCTCATTTGTTGAAGTAAGACAAACATAAAAAAACTCCTACTTGTGCCTTCGCTTCCACATCCCATACATCATGTAAACCCCATTGGTAAGAAAGGTCGTGAGAGTCCTAGCCTGAATAGTACTTTATCCTATTCCCCATAACTAATACAAAAAAAAATCAAATGATCACTTCCAATTATTGCATTTAATCTGATATATTGGTTTACTTTATTCAGTCAATGACATATCTACTGACGATTGTTATTCAGGAATAAGTTATATTTTAAGCATCCAAACAGCACAAAAATGTTGCTGAATTTTAGTGATCACATGTTCAAATTTCTCACACACAAAGTTGTTTAATCATGACTTTGGGCAGATTCTGAGTACAGCTTAAACAGTTCATTACTGGGAGGGACAATAGATCAAGAGTGCTTATCATCCTGGATTGTTTTGGTGCATTTAGTTGTGGTTCAAAAGTATCAAATCATATAAGGAGCAAGTCACAAAACCAGGGAACGATACATGTCACATGGAAGCTGAATAAAATAACTATAAAATAGCAAATACACATTACATTCAAGTATAAAAACGCATCTATAATTGAAAAAACAAGTTTTATCCACAGAACTCCCTAGTGATATAAAAATGGCAAAAGAATGTTTTAAATGCATATTGTGTCTAGTAAAAGCAACATAGATTTCTAATATGGATTAAAACTTCATAAAGATCTTTTAAAATTTATTATTCCCCATTCCCAAAACAATGGCTCATTGATCATTACATAAATCCACCCACACCTTGAGTAGACTTTTGAACTACACTGTTCTGTTAGACTCAAAAATACTGACAATTTTGCACAGTTGATACTGAACATCCGAATAAGTGTTGCTCATTAGATTAACAGCAGTAACAATCTATTTTGTGTAATCATATAAAGTTTTGTCCTTCAGCTACCTACATTGACCAAATATGATGTCCGTCGATGAATGAGAGGTGATCTTATTGAATCTTATATGATTCTGAGGAGGCTTGACTGTCAATGGAGAGAGGATCTTTCCCCTCATGGGAGAAATCCAGAACTGGGGACATGGTTTAAAAAGTGAACTCTCATTTAAGACAGAGATGAGAAAGAATTTCTTCTCAGAGGGTAGTTAGTCTGAGAGTGACTCATATGTGTGTGTGTGTGTGTGTGTGTGTGTGTGTGTGTGTGTGTGTGTGTGTGTGCGGGGGGGGGGGGGGGGGATGGGATTTTTTTCTTCAAAAGTTAACCCTCTCTACCCCCAGTCATTCAGCCAGATCAAAATATTATAATAGACATCTATAATGATTCTTTGGAAAGGACCCTCAAATAAGCTTTAGAAATAACTTTTTTTCTAAATGCAGTTGTAATTTATCTACTTGTAATTGATAGTATCATCAGAAGTATTTCTACAAACAAACTTTACCTCCCATTATCAGCCAAAGCTAAGTGCCTGAGCTACCACTGCATGATTCTCTGCTCTACCAGAGGAAGCACAAAAGCCTCCACTCAATGCAAGTTATGTCACAGACCAAGAATGAAGTAGGAACCTGTTGTCCCTGTTCTGTGGCACTGGAGTTGGTATTTTACAAAAATAGAATTGAGAGGTGACTTTCAATACATTGAGCCTATAATTTGAACAAACTTTCAGTCTTTATTTCATGATGAGAAACTTTCACTTGTCCAAAATCAAATGTCAGCTTACTCATATGTCATGTGAAAACTATACCAGTATTTCCTCAAATACACTCTGGAATGCACTACATTTTGCATTCCACCTTCCTCCTAGAGCTTACAATTGCAGAACAAGTATGAACTACTTCTATCATACAAAAACCAAAGCAGCCATAAACATTTCAGACATTTTTTCATTAATTTCTGAAATCTAGTCTGCAAAGCAAGTACAAGATGAACAGTGCAAGTGTCTGTTGAACATTAGCCATGGTAAGCAAATATTATAAATAAATTAAAAACTAACAATTGCAAACTATTCATGTGAAACAATGGCTTGAACGTCTTCATTTAGCTACCCTTGAGTTTCAAGAATCACAATCTGTTTGCTATTAACAATATTTCACTATACAGGTCAGGAAATGGTTAAATCCAACCAGAGACTCTAAACTGAAGTCTCTTAAGACATTGATCTGGAAAACTGTGCAGAAACCTGGCAACATCGCAGCTTCAATACAATGCTTTGAATGGGAAACCTTTCATGAGCTGCATGTGAAATGTTACCCTCCTCTTCACTTCTTTAATATTCAAAACAGTCAGACAAAGAAAGAATAGGAGATTGGGATACCCTGGGAATTCAGTAAATCTCTCAATATTTTAGTTCTTCTTATATGCTAATTTATAGCAATGATAAAAAAACTTTTGAAACTTTGTGAGCTGAGCAGGAGGTAAATTTTAAAATTAGATCTCATTTCTATTGAACACATGCAATTTGGAGTAAAAAGTCACGTTTTTAATTTTGTGTTGTCCAAATACTTCACAAGACCATAGCCAAAAATTTGAATTAAACTTTGGAAGAATATTCTTAAACAGTGCAATAACAAAAGATTTTGCTTGCCAATCCACCAAAAGTAGTTACCATCAATATAACTACAGTTTTATATATATCAAAATAAAACTGCTGGAATTTTCCAAAATTCACAGGGTTGAAACCAAGTTCTAAAATAAGTAGAATTGCCCCTTTTAAGTTTCTGATCATTCATTGCTCAGTTGCAGTAATCTTGATCCTGATCATTACACTTCAAATCTACCATAGAATACAAAATTCAGGCCTCTGCAGAGCCTAATCAATTCCATTTGGAAACTTACTACTGCATCTGCTTAAGTAGTCATTTTTCATGTTATACATGTCATGCTATGAAAAAGAAAAGTCTCTGCGCTAAACTCTATTTGTATGGTATAAAGTTCATATTTTACAGTCCTCTTTTGCTATACTGCCTGCCAAGCTTCCCATTTTTTGTAGTATGCTAATCTCCTAAACATCAATTATTTTGATTCTAAAAGTAGACTTAATTTTCCAGTTTTAAGGTACAACTTATCAACTGTTTATACTGAGAAGAGACCTTAAATACACAGAAAATATGCAAAAGGTAGAAAGCAAGTCAAGGGGACAGAGATCCAAACTACTGAAGATCTATTTAGGACTAAAACCAGGAAATTCTTCACATATACAGTCTGAGCAGAAGACAAAACCTTGGAATTATACATTCTGGCCTATTGACTGTCTTCACCCATATTTAACTTGATCTTACATATTGTTTGCGGCAGCAAAGCAATGCAATTCGCTTCTTTCAAATGTACTGACTGATGAGTTAAAAACAGAGAGCAAGATAAACTGAGGGATAAAAAAAAGTGTAGTAATTCATTTTGTGGTGTTAAACAGTTATAAAAAAGGTAAAACTATACAGGCGTTTCAGCATAATGCAAATATAAGGCATAACAACCTACAGAACTAAATTTCTGCAAGTTTTTTCTTAAAATTGAAGCAATTATATTTAAAATAAAAACATGGCTATAGTTAAGAGCTGCTAAATGATTGCAACAAATTTTCCCCTTTCCCCTCCCCCATTTCACACTGCCATCTGGGATTTTCAAGCACCTTAGGGGTGGGGAAAACAGTATCATCGGGGTCATATGTCAGTGCCCCCAGCAACACATGGGAATGAAAACTGACATCGCCACACAAAGGCCACTGTGGCTGAAGCAGCAAAATACTGACAGAATGTCTGGAACGCACTGCCAGCATGCTGCTGCAGTTAAGAGAATTTTACCAACTAGCGCCATAAACTAACACGTGACTTATAAGCTTATTGAATACCCTCCACGAGCTAGACAGACTGGCTACCGACTACGGCTCATAATATTGTCCCTGGCAGACACCATTGCTAACTGATTCAAATCGTTCTTTAACTGCAGTTTGCATAAAGTACAAAGTCATAAAAGCTGAGTCGTAGTAACTAATGCACAATGTTTTCTGTGTGATCACTGCACTACATGGTATAATCTTGGACAAGGTAATAAAAAGAGACTACAATGAGACTACTGTATAGAAGCCTATTCACTCACTACTATTTACCAGTAGTGATACTGTGAAGTTAAAGAATAAAAAAGGGTTTGTAGCAAACACTAAAACATAACAATTTTTAAAAAATTAATTATCAATGGTACGGAAATACATCATTAAATCTATCCCAGGTTGGAAGAGCAACTTTTTCTTTTACCATATAAAGCATATGATCCTAACCATGATTGTTATACAAATTTCTTTATTCTGGAACACTGCATCTTGTTTAGAAAAATGCCATTTTGCACATTCTGAAGAGCATGTCAAATAATCCTTCCCAATTTCTTTAGAAAATGGTTTATTGATCACTGTATTTTCTTTGGGGAGAGGGATGTGAAATATTGTGATGTAGAGAAAAAAATAGGATACCCATTTCAAACTCAAGAAGATATGAAAATATACAAACACATCTCAGCCCTCTCAACTGTACTACTTTTCAGACGTAAATTGTACAATGCTCAGTTTTCAGTATCAATTCTGCTATCATGAAGCCTATGCTTAAAAAAATGATTCCTTGCTGACTTACACAACTCCCATTCCCAAGTCACCAGGGTTGTTTCTTTATCAGACAGTAAAGGAGGATCTGTATCAACTGTTTCCATTACATTAAAAACTTAACACTTTCCTGTATTTTTAGGCATCTCCAGGTATACATCACAGCCAAATGTTTGTGGTAATAACATTTTTGCAAGGTGTCCAGACTAACTACTTTCCCTCCTAATGTAAAGAGTTTAATCAATCATCTGCATTGTGAAAATTAATTAACACCAATTTAAGGACAGAATGGGCAAAATAAAACAACTGGATCCCTGTCCTGGTTCTTGTGCCATCAAACCAACTTTTTTTAAACTGGCATCTGCTCATCTAAAATACATTTACCATTTGCCATACTCCACTGTGATTAAAGCTTCCTGTAATTATTTCACCTGCAGATGTGTTTAGGTACCCATTATTGAAACACTATAGTTACTTTTGCTTCATTCTACAGCCTTTATGGATCTTCTCTCAAAATCATAACTTATCAAATAGATAATGGACAAACACCAATTTTTCTTTACACTACATTGGTCTGAAAGGTCAGAAAATGTCAGCAGATATAGATCAGGAGGTGACAGGTTAGATCTCCAATCTAGGTTTAGTTAAAGAAGCTCAGCCTAAGCATTACAGTTTGCCTCAATGTTCCTGGACTAGGGAGGTGGGAAAAATCAGCTACAAATCGAGCTCCTGATTTCTAGCTGCCAATCTCTGCTGGCAAGTATGCTTCTACAGGTATTGGGCGAGTACAGGATCAAAACTAACTAGTTCTCACCCAATCCAATTGTTCTAACATTCACTGTCTAGCCGCAAAATGAAGAATGCCCGCTGAGGAGTGAAGTACCCAAAAATCTGACATATGTGAGATTGTACCTCACCAACATTCAGGCATTTCACTGAAAAGGAGGAAATAACTGGAGGAAACAAATGCTTTTCCTGTTTGTTTCTTGTGTGTTCTCTCCCAACAGCCATATAGAGTTGCATTGGCAACTAGCATTTTCTGCTACCTTGTCCAAGTGACTATCATCCACTGCCCAGTCAATTTTCATTTGACATCCAAAATGCATAATATTAGTAGGCATTACCATCAGTGTTGGATTCCTTGTGTGTCATTTGAACTACGTGCCGAAATTACCATTCTCTAAGGTGGTATTCAGTAAGTACAGTCAACTTACAGTCATCCACATCATCCAAAATTAAAATGACAATTATGCATGCTTATAAAGAACAATTTGCTATTTCTGGTAGGTCATAGCAATAGTGTCCTGTGTTCATACCTGGCAACTAAAAGTCACACATAAAAATCATTGTACCTTGAACTCTCAGTAATGGAATACAATAGCACAACTCTGAAAAACTTCAGGCAAATTAACAATCACTCTATTATACTATAATCAATGAAATCTCCAAATTCCCTTGGAGTTGTCAGTTGGTTGTGTCACTGATTGCCCTCTTCAAGAGATTAAAATTCACATATTGACATTCATATTCAAATGTAATTTTACTCAGTTATTACTAAACAGTACTTCCAGTCACAAGATGCCATCAGAAGAATGTTTTTTTTGAGATGGTTTCAAAGAAAAACAAGATTTTTTCCCTTTATGACAAACCACATCAAACCAGCTTTATTCTCCTTTTAAAAAATCTCATTGTGCATATTTTGTTTTAAAATTTAGTCCCTTTGGGCCAATGTGACTCTTGTATGCTTGACAACTGCTGTGTCCCTCCCATATCTATCTCCCTTGGGCAGAAACACTTATTTCTCAGAAGCAGATTAAAGATATTCTCATCACCCTTGCAGAACACATACACAAGCAAAACATAAGATGACTTGCCTAATCAATATATGAAAGTCTGAATTAAAATGGTCAGATTTGATTAGGTGACGAAACACAAGGTCAGTTCTATTCAATTCACTAAAAAGCTTTGTGTAAGCAATCCATATTTGGAGGCATTCATTTTCTAAAAAGGAAAGTTGAAACCATTTCAAGACACATAACCCAGCAAAACTGTACAAGAAATTACTAAAATTAAGTAACACAATTTAATGAAGCCATTCATTTAACCTGTTAAAAAGTCAAAACAGTTTCAAACATAACAGACGGGGCAAAACATGATTTATTTGTTGTCAAATTCCTCTGTTTCTTGTCAAACTACCTAAGGATGCAAATTTCACAGTTTTGATGGGTCTGCAGAAAAGTAGTAAATTATCAGCAGATGTGCCACATAATTAATCTGATGTACTTCACACATGAACCTAGCTGCTAATTAAAACCCTACATATAATTGACTTCATTTACATATCATTGAAGCTTCACGACAATTACTAATTCTTTACAAATGCATCTGTATACTAAATATTTAGAGGAATGTATGCAATAAATAAAATATCAATTGAAACTAGATACAAACTTAGAAACCCTAGATAGATCTGGAATTACACTTCACAACCTAAAGTACACTGAAAAGAACAAATCTAAAAAAAAATCCTGTTACATTACTTACAGTTTCAAACGTTTTAAATGTATTTAAGTTTAAAAGTGAACTTCAATTTGTACATTCAAATTGTGTTGAGGTATTTTATGAAAATATTTAAAATCTCCTGAAGGACAACTTCTTTAGAACCAGAAAAGAACCAATATTTTGTTTCTAACCAGATCACTGCAACCTTTAGTGGCATATTTTGACAAAACACTCCAATACAAAGCAATTTTGAAATTTTTGAACGGTGCGATACAAATCTGGCATATTAACTAAATCAAAGAAAAAATGATAAAAGTATTAAATTAGGAACATTCCATGAAGTGCCAACCATATTACCTATCTCTTAATATTTTAAACATCTTCCCCTTATTTCAAAAGGCTACGGTTGGGTCACTCAAGTTCTTTAAACTGTGAAAACTTTGGGAAGTCACTAGCCAAACTATTAAAACGTCTTCAAACTCAGGGAGGCAAATCAGCTCAGAATGAATTAATTCTTATACTCTGCTTCGTAAATCATATGTTATTTTGGTGTATAAATTGTGCTTAGATGTATGAAAATATTTAAAACCTGCTGAAGGACTGCCTCTTTAGCTCCAGAGAAGAACCAATATTTTAGTTCCAACCAGATCACTGCAACCTCTGATGGCATAAATTTGGCAAAACACACCAATAAACTACTTCATGGTAGTAAAATCACACTCTTCTGGTGTCTCCACGAGAAACCACAACAAATTCACCACATTTTAAAATCATAAGTCCACAAACCCTTTGAAGTGTGAGAGTGCGTACCGTTTATTCTTCAGAAAGTGGCAGCCTCTCATAATATCGGCTGTTAAATTTAAAATACGGCTGACTTTTCCTAATTTGGTTGTGTGCGTTATCCTGAAAGGATGAGGGGGGTGCAAAAGAGGTGGCGGGCTAACCTGATCAGCAGTATTGAGCACTGGGTTCGCCATAGCCACGGGCAGGGATCACGTGACGCCACCCTGGGACTGTTAGCCCTGTCGCGCGCGCCCTGCAGAGCTTCGAATTCCGAGCTGCCGCGTGGCCTTGGCATGCATCAACGATCAACGCGCGAAGCGAAGGGCGCAGCCTATGAAAAGGCCCCGATCCGGTCACCATGGCAACCTTCTGCCCCGTGAACTAGGAGAAGGTGCTATGTCCGTGTCGTCTCCCCCAAACGTCGTCGTTCGATCCGTCGCCAATTTCCCATCCACCATCTTTCGGAGAGAATTTAACTCTCAGCATCGTTTAAACCAAAAATCTCCGCCACCGCTCCACCGGAAGTGTCGAATCAACAAAATAAATGAGGTAAGGGTATTTGACGCAGTACAAACTCGGTGGGATGATGGCATTGCACGATAGCCGGAGGCAGCGACGCGTCTATCTGGTTTTGGGCTGCCCGCCTTGATGTATCATGGATGTGATTTTTAATTCCTTCAATTGACCACAATTGTAAGGCAGGTGGCATGGCACGTGTGCTGAGCATGCGCCATTTCAGTCATGTGGCGCACTTTGGACCTAGGCTGTGACGTCATTGAGTCTGGCGTGTCCAATGAGCTTCGACTTGGTCACCTGACTGGTTGTGAATAGTGTTTTAGACACGTGACAAAATGTCACTAGGCATCTTTGTTATTGCAATCATACACGGGTATTTGGTGATGGTGGGAGGTAGAATTGAAGGTCCTGTGTGTTTTCAGGACTTGAGACTATCATCCTCTCTCTCTCTTCCCCCCCCCTCCAAAATTCCAACTTCTGTATGAAAATCCAGAATGTATTTTAGCCACGGCACACTTAAATTAATCGCGAAACAAAAATATTTTACAATGGAAATTGCCTCTTTGGAATTTTACTTTCCCACATCCACCTAAATTATAGGGTGCGAATATGGAGGTTAACTGGATACACTAGTAGGAATCCCGAGTTGTTAGAATACGAAAAAATACAGTTTCGTACGAAAAGACTGGGAGGTAAGACTTTACACCAGTTATTTTACAAATTCCCGCCATAAACCTAAGAGGGATGACAACAGTAACTTATATGGCCACCTATCTTAGTCAATCTAGAATTGCATCAACTGGTGCGTGTGAGGACGAGGGCAGGATTCAAGTCTAATCTTGACAAAGTCCGTACACCCAGGTTTCTCAACACTCCTGCACATTAAGTTCTCTCCCCTTTCGCAATATCCACAAGTCTCATTAACCACAACTTCCTGTCTGTATTGCACGAGATCTTTCCATACTTTCTGGCGGGGCCCTCCAGCGTGCATGCTTCAATTTTGAATTTACCCAGCAAATCGAAAATTACGCTTTTACAAAAATCACAGGGATATTCCTGTGATTTTGTTACTTTTATTGATAGAAATCCAGAAATGGGGCACCTCAATTTTTTAATACACGGATCTACATACGCAATGAATAATCGCCAAACTGATTCTGTAGTTGTCCCTTTAAAATTGGCATGAAATATCAGATTTCATCCAGATGGCACAAAGGAGTACTTGATTTTCCCTAAAATGTCTGTTCACTTGCATTATTAAATGTTCGATTTTGAAAATTTGAAAAATGATCCTTCACGATGTCTAAAGCTTAGACTTTAACTGTTGAGAGACCATTTTCGCCTCTTAAGTAACTTTGTGGTCTAAAGCGTTTTGCTTTTTAAAAACACTCTAGCAACTTGATTTCTTCAAAGTAAATTCTCTCCTCCAAAGACTTAAGCATTACAATCCAATATTCCTTGGAACAGCTCATTATTTTTCTGCTTACTAAATGCGCTGTAATTGCTCGAGTAATGTACAATATTATAACAGGGGCAAAAATCCAAAAGGCGCGAGAGAATGAATTAGCCCATTGAGAGTCAAAACCGCATACTTATCAATGTCCCGAGTTTACTTCATCGGTTTTTTTTATTCATAACAACTGATGCAAATGAAAAGTTCAGCGTTTCCTTTTTAATTCAGTTAAGAGGTATCCCAAGGTTCACGGCCGTAACCTTTACCCACGCAAAAAAAAAACAATCAATTCAGTGTCTGCTAGCTCCTGTTTGGAAATCAGAATGAAAGAGTGTGGGATGGGTGCTAACAGGGGGAAAAAAGCACTAAAAACAAAAATACAAACTTTTCACTTTTACACCAGAAGAAATCGAAGTGGTAGGCTAACAGCGCACTTTGGAGGTAGGAAAATTGGCGATCATTCACGGATTTTTATCGCGGAACTGTATTTTCAAACTCAGTTTCAAACTCATTTTTATAATCTGGAATGAATTGCCCAGACAGGTTCAGCATATATTCATGACTCCCATGTGTATTTCCAGATGAAACGTGAGCGAAACTAAGCACAGTCGTGATAATGTTGAAATCTAGTTTTGAGTATAGATCGGATTAAGCAGCTTCCCCAGTTCGTCTTTCGGCATTAAATATCCCCACGATCTGCTAACTGGATGTGGATTGGCTAAAACAGTGCCCAACACAGGCCATGCCTGCAGTTAAGAGTCAGCCCTCTCCATACTAATGCACGTCTCACAAAACCACTCCCACATATTAGTGAGCAAGGAAACACACACCCTTGTCTGAAACTATCACATTGAGCAGCTCGTAGTCAACTTAATGCTTCCAATTTAGCACGTCATTATCTATAATGGGTAACGATTAAAATACGTACACCTTCAAGTATTTAAAGATATCATTCATGATTTCAAAACTTCTCCATCAAGGGAAGGGAAAGTACATCTGAAATGAAATTTAAATACATAATTTCCACAGTGATAAACAAAACTCGGTAGAAACTGCTTACAGAACCAGGATACAATACATGCGTGTCCAGTATCGCTGCTTGTGAAACCGAAAATGAATGATTTAACTTTTTAAGTATTGAGAGAAATTGTGTTCAGTTCTGAGTCATATTTATTAGCGCCTATGGTGAGTTTGAAAAAGCCTGAGAAAAGGTTATATTCAAACGCCCTCAATACTAGTTTTGACAGGTTTTTTTCTAAGCCATAGTGGAAATAGTTAACTGTAACGACCCATAGTAAAAGATACGTCTCAAGTTAGAAAAAACGCTCACCCTGGGTGCTTTTCTTTTGTATTTGTTGCTGTAGTCAAATCTTTCTTTCATTTCATCCAGCAACTGTTCCAATCGTGCCTTCTCCTCTTTTGCCGTGTAATCCTGACTCAAAAGGACATAGGCTCTCCAGTTGGCCGAATCGAAACCCCAGTGGCAGGTTCTGTTTTCCAATGATTTGTGCGAATGTACTACAAATTTGTGAGGAGGGTACATAAGCCTGCAGTCCATGCACTGGATACATGCAGCATGAGGGTTACCGTACAATTCAGGCACAAAGAGTCCCTTGCACTTCCCAAAACACTCATGGTATACTTTGAAGCTTTTTTCTGTGATCTCTAACTCAATGGTACTAGAGTATTCTTTTTTGCAATGGGGAGGGTAGGTTCCCCCGTAGAGTAAGGCATTACAAAGCCTTTCTGCGTCTGTCTTGGTGATCAAGCCACAGGATGGGGCAGAGAAGGGCAAAATCCCCATGACTTTCAGGATCTCCAGCTGGTCTGCCGTGCATCTAGAGCAGTAAATATGTAATTCATCACATACTGAATTGATCTGTTGGAGGGAAAAATCTCTTAGCACAGAGTTCAGGATCTGAGGCAAGCAAAGCCTCTTTTCCCCACCAACTACGAAACAAGAAATGGTTTCCCCCTCCAGAATGGTCTCGCATCTCTCCGTTGATCGGTCCGAGGGGATGAAGAGGGGTCCTGGCATGACAGGAGGCGGCTGTATAGGTAGGTGAATAATCTGATCTGTCTCTTTCCCAGTTTCCTTTTTGTACATCATCTCGTGAGCCCACCGAGCAGAGAAAGCCGCCGGTCCTCCAAGCGAACTCATACTGCTGAGATGAAACTGCTTTAAGGTTTGCTGGAGTCCTGGATGAGGCTGAAAACTAGATCTTGGTACAGTCTCCATGATTTCTGACCCCAAAAAGCACACCCGTTTTGTTCAAAATAAGATAAATCCCCCTTTTAAAAAGCCACGGCGTCCAAGTTTGCCCTACCACCACGGACAAAATTAAAGTAGCTCATGAAATCCAGTCTCTAAGCGTGCTGTGTTTCTGCAGCACTCCTGCGTTCAAACATATCCACAATTGTGCCCTTAAAAAGATCTCTTCAAGCAAATGCTGGTTGAACCAGTCCTTCGAAATCCAGTCCCCAATTGGTTTTAGACTCTGTACTTTGTTTCCTTTTTTTCTTCTTTTCAGCCCTCTTTTTACGATCTGCAAGCGTAAAGACGCGGCATATCCACACAATACGACCTTGCAGCTCAGACTGCCTTCTCCCCTCTGTTTGTCGACGTCTAGGTCAGGCATTGAATCTCAGCCAAGAATGCGTCTGACTCCCCCAGGGCTCTTCCAGGAACCAGTACACTGCCCACCGAATTTCAACAGCAGCCTACAAACATGCAATAACTGGTTTCACAGACCGTCGGCTTTTAAAATTACAGCGCAGAAGGGAGGGATTTTTTTCCCTGAAGTTCACTCGATATCATTAATTATCAAGATTAGCTTTCTTCTACAAAACTGATCATATGTTTTACAGATCATCAGCTTGATGCAATATAACGTGGCGGGATTTTTTCTGTCTCAGATGTCCGAACAATTATACAAAGATCAAGTATTAATGTAACTTTTTTCATGTATAATCAATAATTTAGAAAATGTTATACATATAAATCAAATTGAGACTTATATAATAAAGTTTTTGTATGTAGGGCTATCTCTGTCTATTTTTGCTTTAGTGTCAGCTGATAGCACTGGCCTCTTGAGTCAAATGCTCGTGAGTTCAAGGCCCACTACAGGATTTGAGCATGCAAATCAAGCTGTCATTTGGATAAAATGCTAAATCAAGGCCCCATCTGCCCTCACAGGTGGACGAAAAAGATCCCATTGCTTTTTCTAAAAAGCAGAGGATATACTCGTGTCTTGCCAGTGTTGACACCTCAATCAACATCTCAAAAACGTATTATGTCCACATTGCTGTTTGAGGAGCTTGTTGTACACAAATTAGCTGTTGAATTTCCTACATTACAACAGTTGGCTTTCAACCACTTTAAGACATCCATTGTCATGAAAAATGCTTAATAATTGCCAGTTTTTCTTGCCAATAACAATGTAATGTCAGGATAAACTCAAATTGAGTAAGGCCATCCATCCCTTAAAGGCTGAAAATATATACATATTATTTAGAAAGATGCGAGTGTTATTATTTCAGAAATGATTTCACTTCAAAACCACCTATGCCTGAATAAATTGTTGCAACATGTCATGGGTACCGTACTCTGTCAGTGCAGACGTGATGGACTGAATGGCCTCTTTCTATGATTCTGTGATCTTTAAAAATGTTTGCCAAATCCTGAGGCTTCCTTATTAAATCTTGGCATGTGCACCACAGCGTATGGTACCAAATAATATTTCAGAAAAGTATAGTTTCAATTTGCAGTTTTTGCTGAGTTAGTGCAATTCATCCAGTGCTGTAAAGTCCTTGCTGCTCAAACAGCCAAAGCCTTACTCCTTATTTCCATTCCAGTCATCTTAGTGTCTAGCACAAGCAAAAACTGACCACAATGCTTAAGGATCACAAAACTAAGCTACTGAGAAATCAACAGCATAGTGCTTATCTGTTTGCCCAGTCTAGAGTACACACTCTTCCTTGAATGGACATGCCTGACTTAACCAACTACAGAGAGTTTAGGTGCAATATGGCAAAGGTCAAGGCTTAGAAATTCCCAATTGTGAACAGCATAATACTAGAGTTTATCCAACTAAATTTGAATACCAACAGGGATAGGAGTAGACCATTCAATCTCTTGACACTGCTTCACCATGCAACAAGATCAGGGCCCATATAACACTTCACTCCTTTGTCAGTCAAAATGCTGTCTAACTCAAATTTGAATATATTCAATGACCCAGCCTCCAATTCTCACTGGGGAAGAGAATTCAAGACACTCTGATAGAAGAAACTCCTCCCCAACTCCATAATTGGAAAACAGATTCATGTAGAGATTATTAAACCAGACAAGAAGGATACTTGATGAGCAGGTCTTTTGTGACAAAATCTCCTCAAAGAATCTTGACGAAAGTAATGAGTGCAATGAGCATCACCCTTTGTTCCAGTATTACTGTTGGATGCATTCAGGAAAGGCTACAATTCCTCACATGCAGGACAAATCAATTTCTGAATTTGTTTGCGCACTCCTCTACAAGGACTTTTAACGTGTTTGACGTGTTGATGAGGATATGCACCCAGGGTGGGACTCACCTGATTATTTTAATGCATTGGAAATGTTTTTAATACATATTTTAATTAAAGTTAGATTTTTATGAAAGGGTCATTTATAATTTTTCAGATATAAACAATGTATCCACAATTAATTTATGGACAATAGAGTGAAATTGAAAATTAAGGTATTCCCAGATCCCTTTGTGCTACAGCATTTTGCAATCTCTCTCTATTAAATAATATTCTGCTTTTCTATTTTTCCCGACAAAGTGGACAATTTCTCATTTTCCTACATTATATTCTATCTCTGTCCACTATCATCCTTTGCATGCTCTTTGTATCTTCCTCACAACTTGATTCCCTATCCATCTTTGATCATCAGAAAACTTGACCACAATACTCTTCATTCAAATCATCAATACAGATAAATAGTTGAGGCCTTCTGGCATTTCAGCAGTTATCATCCTGAAAATTATCTATTTATCCCAATTCTGTTCTCTGTTAGTTAGGCGGTCCTCAATCCATGCTAATATATCATCCACCTCCCCCATCCCCATAACCCCCTACCCACCAAAAAAACCCCATATAGTTCTTATCTTGTGTAGCAACCTTTTATCAATGCCTTTTGGAAATCCAAATATTGCTGAAAAGAGACCTGTGCCGAATCTTTTCATCCTGCATCACATCAAATGCAAGAATACCAAATTTCAATTTATACTGCAGGGAAAATGGCTGCTCGTCTTGATTGGCAAGTCAACTTTGATTGATTGAGGTGTTGTCATTGGAGAAAAGCAGTGGAGAAGTATAAAGTTCCTCAAAGTGCAAGGTTTGAACATATTCCTTCTGGTTGCAAAGAACCTGTTCCTGCATATGAATGTATGATGGTTTTACTATCATGTAGTTCCAGAACATTACCATTCACGAATAGAAAAGTTTCTCTTCTCATTGTTGCTAAAACCTTAAACCTGTGAACCATGGTTCTTATAACATCAGCTATTTTTGCCCACTTTATCTAAACCTGTCATAATCTTGTACACTCTTGTCAGATTTCCCCTCCACTTCTTTGCTTCAAGGAGAACAACACCCGCTTCTGCAACCTAACCTTATAGTAAAGTTCCCTCATCCCTTGAACCATTCCAGTAAATCTTCTCTGCATCTTCTTGAGGATATTCACATTTTTCCTAAAGTGTGGTGACCAGAAATGGATGCAATACACCAGTCGTAGCCTAACCACAGAGTTTTATAAATGTGCAGCATAGCTTCTTTGTATTTGTACTCAATACTTTGTTATATGAAGCCTAAAATCCTGTATTTCAAAATGTCCTAATACAGTGCAGATGACTCCCCCAAACCCGAGGACCCCATGCACATTTAGAACTCTCACAATAAGAATATATTGCCTTTGTTTATCCCTTCTATTAAAATGCATCACCTTTGTATTGAATTCTATTTACTACTTGTGCCCATTCTGCTAGTCTGTTTATATCTTCTTGCAGTTAATTGGTATCATCCTCACTGTTTGCTATGCCTCTAAGTTTGGTGCAATTAGCAAATTTTGAAATTTTATTCTGTATTCCAATATTCAAGTAAATTCTGTATGGAGCACTGGCAGTTGTGGAGTATCACTGCCTGCCATCCTCCAGTTTGAAAAATAATCATTTTGGATGATTTTCTGTTTTCTCTCCTTTAGCATGGCCACCACCATCATAGAATCTTTACAGTGCAGAAGGAGACAATTCTGCCCATTGAGTCTGCACCGACCCTCCGACAGAGTATTTTACCCATTATTATACCTCATTGCCATAATCCACATATTTACCCCATCAATCCCCCTAACCTACACATCTTGAAACAATAAGGGGCAATTTAGCATAGCCGATGAATCTAACCTGCACATCTTTGGACTATGGGAGGATGCCGGAACACCTGGAAGAAACTCTCGTAACCACGGGGAGAATGTGCAAACTCCGAACAGAAAGGCACCCAGGCTGGAATTGAACCTGCACTCTGGTGCTGTGAGGCAGCAGTGGTAACCACTGTGGTTCCTAAAGCCAATTTTCTTATTCAAGCTGACACTGGCACTCCTATTCCATGAACCTTAATTTTGTTAAGTAGCCTTTTATGTGATACTTGGATATATTCATTCTCTAAGCAGAAAAATCCCAGCTTTTCTGCCTGTCCATGGAATTGAAGTCTCTCTTCCCAGGAACTATTCTTGTAAATCTTTTCTGTACCCTCTGCAATGGCAAAGTATCAGCTTCTGACTGAAAACTGGTGTGTCTCTCCCCAGATCTTCTGTGACACTCCGTCAAAAAAAAAAGCAAGGCCAGCTCCACAGACATTGGGCCACCCTGATCTCAAATTAAAGTTAAAGGCCTCTACGGGTATCGCCCCCGGCAGACAAGGGGAATACTTCCAACCCTTGACCAGTAAGGGGCAAAGTTCCCCCCCAACAATAAATGGGTCACCCCACCTAATGCTTATCACAGCATTGTAAAACCCTTAACATGTCCAGAGAGAACATTACATTTAGGTTGTTTAATTATTCACACGCCCTATGTGTTAACAGCCTGCTTGGAACTGATGTGACCAACATATTATGGGGATTTGGTGGTGTCGTAGTAATGTCACTGGGCTAGTCATTCAGAACCCAGATCAATGCTCTGGGCACAGGGGAACAGAAATTCAAATTCCATATTGGCAGCTGGTGGAACTTGAATTCCATTAATAAATCTGGAATATAAAGCTAGTGTCAGCAATGGTGATCATGGAAACTATCAGTTATTGTAAAAGTCTGTCTGGTTTGCTAAGGTATTTGATGGAAGAAAATCTACGATTCTTTACCAGGTCCAACCTACATTTGACTCCAGTTCCACAGCAATGTGGTTGATTCTTAATTGCCTAAGCCAGGGTTCAAGGGCAATTAGAGATGGGGAACAAATGTTGATCTTTGCAGCGACACCTACATCTTCTAAAAGAACAAAGAGAAAAAATTATCCAACTTATTTTACAAATATTGAAATTTACAAGCATCTTAAAAAATACATCTTATTTCAGTCAATTTAAATCAAGATCCATCCAGATCTTCTGCACCTCAGTTATATGGTTGCCCTGAAGCCCCGGCAAAGAAAAGCCTAGGTCCTTGTGGGTGGCAAGAACCCAATACATCTGGCAACCTCCTGATGAACACTGAGAACAAGACAATGTAAGACTAGTGGTCAGAGTCTTCGACTGACCCCAAGCCCCAAAGACTGGATGCAATGTGCTTCATCGAACTCGAGACGCTCAATTCTCAATTCAAGATTGTGAAAGCATAGCAGCCAATTCTCAAATTCGGCCAGGAATGCACCCCTCAGGAGACTATGTGCATGGATACTCTTCTGGTCCCATCTCCCCCGAGTCAGGCAGGATGGGAGCCTTCACCAAGGATCTTGTCCTGTCCATTGACAGGATTCTCTGCTTCATCCATTTTCTTTAGGCTATCTCGCAGTTCATCAAAATGAACACCAAAATTCTGGGCTGGACAAAAGTCAAGATCCTGTCCACATCTCCACTTAAAATGGCAGCCATCAACTCAACGCAAACAGCATCACTGAAGCACAGGCCTGCTCATCAGTGAAATCGCCATTGCAGACTATGCCCCAACCTAGCTGCCTCCGACCACCTCAATCAGACAAAGGTTTTCTTGACGTAGATCTTTCAGGATCATAGCACAGATTATATACATCAGGATAGGGTATGAAGCCAATATGGAGATACTAAATTAAATAACCATCAGCTTGGTCAAAGAAGTAAGTTTTAAGAAGTGTCTCGAAGGAGGAAGTGAGGTACAGAGGCAAAGAGGTGTAGGGAGGGAATTCCAGAGTTTGAGGCAATTGACGCCATGGTTACCAATGATGGAAGTTATGATTGGGAATGGCTAAGTGGCCAGAATTAGAGAAGCACTGATATCTCAGAGGATTGTGGGTTGGAGGAGATTGGCAAGGCCATGAAAACATTGATGAAAATTTCAAAACCAAGATGTTGCTTGACTGGGAGCCAACATAGGTCAGCGAGTACAAGGGTGATGACCAAAAACAATGGCCAGAATTTTCCAGCTCTTCAGGCTGGTGAGATCTTCTGGCACCCCGCCCTTTGCCACGGATTTTCCGGCAATGTGGGGTACAGTCTAAATTGTGAGTGCAATGGGAAATCCTATTGATGGTGATAAGACCAAAAGATCCCACCATTGGCAAACAGCGCACTGCTTCTGCCACAAGGCCAGGAAATTCCTCTCAATGGCGTCAGTCTTCTCAATATTTAATTGGAGGAAATTTCTGCCCATCTTGTACCAAATGTTGGATGAATAGTTTGATGAATTAGCAACAGTGGAGGAAAGTCACACCCACTATCTGACCAGAGTAGATATTTTAGAATATCAATTTACCAATTAGTTAATATGTAACTGTTTTATCTTGCAGTTGATCATGTTAATGTGATACATTGTTTCCAAGATTAAAATGCATTAGCTAATTTCAGCAGACTTGAATTTGATATACAAATATACCTTTTCACACTTAGCTTTAAATATGAATTACCCTCGTTGTACTCATTAATACATTAGCATGTGAACAATCTTGGCCTTTTAAAATAAAGGAATATTCAATTTCTGTCTATGACTACTATAGTATTGGATTCAGGAGATCTTGCATAAGAATCCAACATTTTCTTTTTAAAGGGACTGAAATTCTGTCCCTGTGCACTGTTGGCACACAAAGGGAGTGGAAAACCAAGATCGGCATCAATGCACCTGATATGTGTTTGGGTTTTCAAATGGCTGTGTGACACAGGAGGTTTGCATTACTGCATGGTATAAGTCTCATTAAAGTAATTCTGATGCATTCCGTTCAGTCCTGTATGTTTTTAATAGTTCAAGATTATATATTCAGCATGTACAAATACTGAAACAAAATATGCTGGAAATACACAGCAGGCCTGTTGGCATGTGTGTAGAGAAAAAAAACCAAGTTAGAGTTGCACATGTAACGTATCAACAAGATTCATTTTATCTCTTTTTCAATTTTTTTTCATTTCTCTTGGAAACAGTGACTCCTGCTGGAATGCAAAAAAGCTGTCCTGATACTTTAATGAAGTTGTTGTTTTAGATTTGAGAGTCTAAATTGTGAGTGCAAGTAGGTTATTCAGCATGGGAACATCATTGTTGAGCCTGTTTCTGTCTTCACTTAACTCCTACAGATATTTCAGAGATTACTGAATAGTAATTAAGAAGAAGAAGAATCCTACTTCATTTTCATAGCCCCAGAAGTGAATTGTAATACTGTCAATATTGACTGTGCTAAGATCAGCTAACTCAACACAGAACATCATTTGAACCAGAGATCTTCTAATGACTGATTTGGTATCAAAACTCATAGAACTTTTAGTCACACATACCCATGGGGGAGGATGCTTTCTTGTTTTGAATACCAGATTTCACCAGCTGATTCCAGTGCAGTAGACAAAGTAGGTAGGGGAGGCAACCACAGCTAGCCAGCCATGGGAAAATGGGAATGGCCAATGAAAGCATCCAACTTTTGATATGCAGGATATTTGGGCAATGCAGTCTATTTGCTGCCTGATTCAGCATCTCCACGGACCACAATCAGTAAGGATAGGCAACAACACCTCCTCCACACTCATCCTCAACACCGGTGTCCCACAAGGCTGTCATACTCCTTATATACCGATAACTGTGTGGCCAAATTCCCCTGAAATTCGATTTTCAAGTTTGCTGACGAAGCACCATAGTGGGTTGGATCTCAAACAATGACAAGACAGAGGACAAGAATGAGATAGAGAATCTGGTGAACTGGTGCAGCAACAATAATCTCTCCCTCAATATCAACAAAACGAAGGAGGTTGTCATCAACTTCAGGAAGTGTAAAGGAGAACATGCCCCTGTCTACATCAATGGGGATGAAGTAGAAAGAGCCAAGAGCTTCAGGTTTTCAGCTGTCCAGATCACCAACAACTTGTCCTGGTCCCTCCATACTGACACTATAGTTAAGAAAGCTCACCAATGCCTCTACTTTCTCAGAAGACTAAGGAAATTTGACAAGTCAACAACAGTTCACACCAACTTTTACAGATGCACCATAGAAAGCATTCTTTCTTGTTATTATCATAGCTTGGTATGCTCCTGCTGTGCCCAAGACCCCAAGGAACTACAAAAGGTTATGAATGTATGCCAATCCATCACGCAAACCAGCCTCCTATCCATTGACTCTGTCTACACTTCAGCAAAGCAGCCAGCATAATTAAGGACCGGAAGCACCCCAGACATTTTCTCTTTCACCTTCTTCCTTCAGGGAAAAGATACAAAAGTTTGAGATAACGTACCAATTGACTCAAGAACAACTTCATCCCCACTGCTGATAGACTTTTGGATGGACTTACCTTGCATTAAGTTGATCTTTCTCTACATTCTAGCTATGACTGTAACACTACAATCTGCATTCTCTCATTTTCTTCTCTATGAACAGTATGCTTTGTCTGTATAGTACGCGAGAAACAATACTTTCACTGTATGTTAATACATGTGACAATAATAAATCAAATCAAATCAAATCAAACTGTTCGGAAAATGTAATCACCAGAACTTCCAGACCTGTCATCTGGACTCGAAATATCAGCTCTTTTCTCTCCTTACTGATGCTGCCAGGCCTGCTGAGATTTTTCAGTGTTTTCTCTTTTAGAACTTCCACATCTTGCTTTGCCACTTTCTGTGGCTGCTTCCAACCTGTGCCACAATGTCTTCACCTCCCTGTAAATATCAGGGGCAATATATCAGATTAATGGCTTTTCATCGGAACTGGAAGATGTTCGAGATGAACAACTTTGACATGTTCATGTCTATCATCCTGTTTTGAAACATTGGAGGAAATTTTCCTAGGCAAGAGGAAGTACGTTTGGGTGTGTGCAGAGAGTTAAATACCCTAAAATTGACATTGAGATTCAGACATCATCTTGCCCCCTTCTGGGTTTACGTGGGTGAGTTTGAACACAAGCAGGGAGCCATTGTAACTGTCAGGAACGTAATTAGGTTATGCAAACAGGCAATGAAGCATCTTTTTAACTTCTCCATTCTGACCTTAACATCCAGCAGACTCATTTCCCAATCTGCCAGCAACTCGCAAGGTCAACAAGGGAAGTGAACAGCTAGGAACACTTCTTCAGTGAAACTGACAGGCTGAGAAGCTTTTGATCAATGAAGAGCTGCAACCAAGCCTATGTGAGAGGTGGTAGCTGCTATGATGACTCCTTTTCAGGAGTTACTTTTGCCTCTTTTGGTAGTTGATTGCCAACTTCACTCACTGGCTACAGTTCTTGCTGCCAGCCTTTACATAGCAAGGGAACAGCTTGGAGGGAGTGGTGCCAGAAGGGTGGCACATGGGATAGTGGTTAGCACTGCTGCCTCACCGTGCCAGGGATCCGGGTTCGATTCCTGGCTTGGGTCACCATCTGTGTGGAGTCTGCATGTTCTCCCCGTGTCTGTGTGGGTTTCCTCTGGGTGCTTCGATTTCATCCCATAGTCTGAAAGACGCGCTGGTTAGGTGTATTGACCCCAACAGGTGGCGGAGTGTGACGGCTAGGGGAATTTCACAGTAACTTCATTGCATTGTTAATGTAAGCCTTACTTGTGACTAATAAATAAACTTTTTATGTAGCTCTTCCTTACATCTCTGATGGAGAAGAAGAGAAGCAGAAACAGCAGCAGCTGGAACAACACAAGTATCAGTTGCCTTCCTTTACTCAACCACATGCCAACCCACAGTGCAGAGAGGATAGACACAAAGATTCAGCTTAGAGGCAAGGCACGCAACATAGGTTCTAATACCAGTGCTTTGGGGGATTCAGGTTTTTGTGGTAGGTCATTGCTGACATCTGCAGCCTCCTGGAACAAGACTTTTTCCCAATGGGTCAGATGAAAACACGTTGCCAATGATTGTCAAAGTGCCTGTCACTGTAAGGCAACCATCACCCCTACTCTCACCTCCCCTACTTTCAGTTGCCTGGTCGTCTCCAAGGTTGTGTACTCTCTTCTCGAAGGAAGAGAACATGAGTGCTAGAAGAACTCATGTGACTAGCAGCAAAGCACAACATTTGTAGAGGGTGACTGAGGATGCAAGGGGGCAATGACATGAGGTTGAACATGTGTGTTGGCAGTTCATAGAAACAGAAAATAGGAGCAGAATGAGGTCATTTAGCCCTTCGAGCATGCCCCATCATTCATTATGATCACAACTGATGATTCAACTACATATTCTGATCCTGACTGATCATCCAACTCAATAGCCTGATCCTGCCTTCCCTTGGTACCCTTTGATCCTTTTTCATCTCAAGTGCTATATCTAACTGCTTCTTGAATACATTCAATGTTTTGGCCTCAATTACTTTCTGTGGTAGTGAATTCCATAAGCTGACCACTCTCTGGATGAAGAAATTTCTCTTCATCTCTGTCCTAACCAGTCTACCCTGTATCCTCAGATTGTGACCCATGGTTCTGGACACCCCCACCATTGGGAATATCCTTCTTGCATCTACTCTGTCTAGTCCTGTTAGAATTTTATAGGTTTCTAAGAGATCTTTCCTCATTCTTTTGAACTCCAGTGAATACAATCCTAACTGACCCAATCTCTCCTCATATGTCAGACCTGCCATCCCAGTCTAGTAAACCTTCTCTGCACTCCCTCAAGAGTAGGAACATCCTTCCTCAGATAAGGAGACCAAAACTGCACACAATATTCCAAGTGTGACTTCACCAAGGCCTTGTACAATTGCATTCAAGATGTTTCCACTCTTGTCCTCGAATCCTTTCGCTATGAAGGTCAACATACCATTTACCTTTTTACTGCCTACATGCCTATCTTCAGTGATTGGTGCACGAGGGCACCCAGGTCTTGTTGCATATTCCGCTCTCCTAACTTATAGCCATTCGGATAATAATTTGTCTTCCCGTTTTTGCTACCAAGTGGATAATCTTATACTTCTCTAAATTATACTGCATCTGCCAATCACTTACCCACCCACTCAACTTGTCTGATCACACTGAAGTATCTCTGTATCCTCATAGCTCAATAGCTGATATCCCAGTGCTGATCCCTGTGGTACCCCGCTAGTCACTGCCTGCCATTTGGAAAAAGACCTGTTTATTCCTACACTTGGTTTTCTGTCTGCCAACCATCTCAATACACTATTCCCAACCTGATGTGCTTTAATTTTACACACTAACCTTTTATATGGGACTTGATTTGACTTGATTTATTATTGTCACAAGTATTTGAAAACAATGAAAAGTATTGTTTCTTGCACATTATACAGACAAAGCATACTGTGCATAGAGAAGAAAAGGAGAGAGCTCAGAATGTAGTGTTACAGTCATAGCTATGGTGTAGAGAAAGATCAACTTAGTATGAGGTAGGTACATTCAAAAGTCTGGTAGCAGGGAAGAAGCTGTTCTTGAGTCGGTTGGTGTGGACTCTGATGTTTGTATCTTTTTCCTGACGGAAGAAGGTGGAAGAGAATATCCTTAATTATGCTTTTCCGAGCCAGTGGGAAGTGTAGGTGGAGTCAGTCAATGGGAGGCTGGTTTGTGTGATGGACTTCATTCACGACCGTTTGTAGTTTGTCTTCACTAATCTTTTTTCTCCTTACATACCAGTAGAAACTTTAGTTGATTTTATGTTTCCCATATCCTCAGATGAGGATATGAGGTGCCAGGACAGAGATAAATAAGTACAGCTGTTTTGTTTTGAGGAGTGCTAGGCTGAAGAATGCTGGGAAAGTCAGAGCTTAGGGTTTGGTACCTGAAATTGCTATGTCATAGGTCCTCAGGGGCATTGTTTTCAAATTGGAAGGACCACACATCTTTTTTCTGCCTCCCTTGATCACTTCTATGCAAGCCTTCTTGGTTGGAGAGACTGGCCCTGCCCTCCTGTTCTTACAGAAGATAACCTTATTAATCCCTCAGATCTCGCAGCAGGATCTCCAGGTAATAGTAAGAGAACCAAGAAGGAGCATTCCAAGATCCGCTCCCATTCCTATGGTTGATGCAACCTCAAAAGTAGCTGTACAATTGAGTCTTGTGCAGTGGTCCCTTTAATTAGAAATCCTTCCTTTGAAAGATTTAATGCATCATTCTGCCTACCTATCTGATGGGCTGGGGAAATTGGAGGTGGATGTGGTTTGGCTCAAGTGTTCCTGACTCATTACAAGCTTCTGCAAGAATGGCGGAACCATCATTTAAAAAATCAACCTATTAACTCTGTTTCTCTTTTCATAACTGCTGCCTGATTTGCTTAGTGCTTCAGCGTTTAATATTTATAATGGACAGTTGACAAGCAGTGCACAGAGATATACTATTTTTTATATAGCATGTAACATACAAAATAGTGTCTGTGATGTTATATTGGTGTAAGCTGTGCAGAAATTCAGCCACTTGCTCTGCTGTGCTGACGGAAGAATTGCTCCAGTTCTTGTCTTAAGTGCTTACATTTAATGCTTTAAGTTCGAATGTGACATAAAGTGATTCATTTACCCTGAATAATAATGCATTTTAACACATGTACATTGAGATATTTGTGCATTTGGAAACATTAACTCATATTTTTCATTCTCTATAAAAATACAAAATTTGTAAGAGGACAGAATACTCTGAGTTGTCTGGATTGCTCCAAAATCTTCTCTGGAATGACTACAGTTCTATTTTGCATCTAACTATGATGTACTCTTGGGGATGATGCTGAAACTAGATGCCAAAGTTTAGAAAAATGTTCCATGTCCTTGTATTGACAGATACAAAGCCTCAAAGGCTGGAACCAAAATGTATACTCTTGATGTTTCAGGTGTAGCTTCTCGATGATTAACTTATTTTACTTACACTTTTCTACTCAGAATATTTAGTAATCGTCATGCAGTTACTAAAACAGAACAGAGCAACCACATTAATATGGTTATGCTAAAGAAACACAGAGGATCCACAGTTTATAAATTTTAATAATTTTCATTTCTTCAGTAATTATATGTAGTTTTAATTTAACAACACTGTGATCTACTCAACAATGTGGAAAATTGCTTAGGTACATCCTGTTAACAAAAACTAGGACAAATCCAACTTGGCCAATTGCTGCCCCTCAATCTACTCGTGATCATCAGTTGTTGACAGTGCAATGAAATGGCACTTGCTTAGCAATAAGCTGCTCACTGATGCCATGGTTGGATTGTGCTAGGGGTACTCAGCTTTGGTTCAAACATGGGCAAAAGCACTGAAGTCCAGTGGTAACATGAGAGTTACATCAATACAGCATTTAACTTGGAGTGGCATCCAGCAAATTGAAATCAGTGGAATCCAGAGGAAAACTCTTTACTGGTTAGAGTCATAACTAGCACAGTGAAAGATGGTTTTGGTTGTTTTAGGTCAATCATCTGTGTCCAGGTCCATCACTGTAGGGGTTCCACAGGATAATATTCTAGGCCCAACCATCTTCAGCTGCTTGATCAATTATTTATTAGCGTCACAAGTAGGCTTGCATTAACACTGCAATGAAGTTACTGTGGAAATCCCCGAGTCGCCACACTCTGGCGCCCGTTCAGGTGGACTGAGGGAGAATTTAGCATGGCCAGTGCACCTAACCAGCATGTCTTTTGGACTGTGCCAAGATGCCAATAACCTTGCCTCTATTATAAAGTCAGAAGTGGGGATGTTTGTTAATAATTATGTTCAATAGCATTTGCGACTCCTCAGATATTGAAGCAGTCAAGAAGTCTGTTCATATGTAGCAAGACCTGGACAACATTCAGGCTTGAGCTGATAAGTCGCAAATAACATTCTTGCTATACAAGTGCCAGGCAATTACCATCTTCAGCAAGAAGAATCTGTCCCCCCATGACATTTAATGGTATTACCATCACTGATTCCCCCATTATCAACATCCTGGGTGACCACAAACTGAACTGAACCAGCTACTGTGGCTACAAGAACAGATAGAAAGCTAGGTATTCACTCCCTAAAGCTTGGCCACCATTAAGTCAGGAATGTGATGGAATACCCTCCACTTGCCTAAATGACTGCAACAACCTTCAAGAAGACTGGTCAGATAATGCTTTAATTCAAAATTCTTATTCATGCTTTCAAATGCCCTCATGGCCTTGCCCCTCCCTCTCTGTAACTTCTTCCAGCCAGCACTCTGTCTGCACTCTTTCAATTCTGACTTCTTGTGCATCTTGTTTTAATCAATCCACCACTGGCAGCCTTGTCTTCAACTCTCTGGGTCATGAGCTGTGGAATTCACTTTCGAACCATCCTTTCAATCCCTTAAAGCTGCTCTTTAAAACCTACATTTTTATCCCAAGCTTTGGTCTTCTGTTGTAACACCTCCTTCTTGTCTCAGCACCAAATCTTCTTTGATAATGATCATGTGAATCACTTTGGGACACTTTACTATATTACAGGTAAATACAAGTTCTTGTAGTTGTTTAGGTGAGAAAGAAAACAACAGTATTTAATTTAATCATGCGGGAGAGGATCACGTGAGATAAAATCTTCACTCACATTCCTTGATTTGTATTTATAAAATCTTCAGATGAAAATAGACAACAGGTGAGTAATAACAATTTTTCCAAGTATGTAGAACAAAAAATGTGCAAAGTAGAGTTAAAATAATCATTACAATTTCAATTTTACTTTAATATCGCTTGAATGTACATTTTCTAGACAAGTCACTAGGACGCATATAGGTGTTTCAAATTTGTATGATTGACAAAGGGATTTCTGTCACACTTTTATTTAATGGTGAATTTGAATGTGACATTCATTTGAAAATTTTCCAAGGAAATGAAAATATACTATATTCTATGGATCAAAATTTGAGATAAATTTCTTGGGTTTTGAACTATTTTAGTTGTTCTTTACACTGTCTTCATTTTTCACTTGCTGTTGTACACTGGGTTGAATTAACCCACTACAGTGTTTACAATGTCAACAGTACATTATTTGAGTTCATGTCACAGATTTTTGACTTAAAAAAGATTGAGATAACATGCCTCATTCTGACTTGCTAGATAAGTTGCAGAATGTGACACTGAGCCATATGTTACGGCAAAATCCAGCAGTGGTCCCTTGTATGTATCAAATTAGTCAAACACAGTTGGATCAATAGCTAAGTTATCGAGCTTAGTTTTGTTGAGTACTACAAGGGAATGTCAACCAGGGTTCATCCTCCTGTGAGCTATTGAACTGGTATTGTGACGGGTGCAGTACAATTGATTTTAGGATTTGTGGGCTAGAATGAAAGGCTGTTCTGTCAATTTGTGTTTGATATGCTATACTGTGATGTAGTTACATGGCAGCTGAGTCCAGTCTGGCTGGTGTACAGATAAAGAAGGCAATTGAAAATAGCACAAAAATTATATTGTCAAAATTGGGCATTGAAGTAAAAATGTAGTTAGTAATAACTGGTGTAATATGTTGATGTGAAGAAAGACAGTTTAAAAGGATTTCTGTCTTTGGAAGTGTATGTGCCCATCATGTGATCTTTCATAAAATATGTCAGTTTCAGAAGTAATCCACCTCATGTTAGTCACTGCTATTCATTTTACATGTATGGCATAATGTAAGGTTAAAACAGGAACTGTACTCACCTGAATTGCCACCCTATCTTAAAAGTTATAAACATCTCTGAACCCACTGGTGCCTCTCAGTCCTGTATTTCAAAATTACTGGTCAGAAACAGTCTTGCAAAAGACAGTTTATAAAGAATTATCCCATTCATGATATCATTGGTGTGGAACTTAATGATGTCACTGCAGGGAAAACTTACAAAATGTCCATTCCCAGGTTACAGCAGATTTAAAGCATGCAACATTGGAACAAGGGAAGAATTATAAGTTGTTTGTGTTGGCACTTGGAGTTTACAGAGAATGGACATCTGCTTAAATCTAACCTCCAATTCTAAGTGCAAACGCAGCCAATTCAGCAATCCCAAATTGGTCCCAGCATAAAATAAACACATTTATCCATATATTTCATGTCAATATTAATTCAGAACAATTATATTTATTTTAATAACTGATTTATTATATTAATTCATTTACTCCTCCTTAATTAAAGTGAGTTGGCCACTAACATGCTGGGTTTTACCAATATCATTTTTTGAGTTATTTGATAGAAGGTGAGTCAAAGTGACCCAATGCAACTCATTTTGGTTTCATCTTTTGGAAGAAGTGCCTGACAACCACCATTTCCAGCTGATGGTGCAGATAGCATCAAAGAATGTGGAAAATTGCAGAGAATTCTCTTTCCCAGTAAATATAAGATAGGCAGTTTCCATATGTACCATTGCAAGTGCCAGTTTTAACTGTATTGCTTTATACATCATTGATTCTCATGCCCTCCTCTGCAGGACAACACTGATGCCTTGCATGAACATGTTTTTCACAGCCATTTGTTCTGTGATACCTCACCCAAGTATTTATTTGAATGTTGATGGTAGTTGGCACTAGTCTATTTAAACATGAGGGGACATCGCAAGCAAGCCTGATTTTGTCCTCAAGTAATATCAACATAAATAAGGTCTCTTGAAGTTTCTATGCTCAAGGCCAGCTGTGTATATCATGTAAATTTACAAAGGAGTTGCACACGCAACCTCCAGGAGAGCATCGCTAATGCTATTTCCCTCCCTGGGAAGTCTTGTTTCTGCTTAAAATCACTAAACACCATAACTTCCTTTGGAAGGTAAATGCAATGCATGTATAGAGCTAAGTGGTGTGAATCAGGGACATCCCAAAGTCAGTGCAAAGTCAGGCATTGGTACAAATGTCATAGCTGGCCATGGTATTTCTGAATGTTGACTGTCGAGCAAGATGTGTTGTAAAGCGCAGATGTGCAAATCAAGTCAGGAGTAGTCATGATTGAACAACATTGTCCCCAATATCAAATAGCTTGTGACTTCTGGCTCACAACGAACAATGGCCACTCAGGGAGTAACTACAGTCCACAGAAGCACAAATCAGCAAGACTTAATGGCTTCGAGTAAGAAAATTGGAGGAAAAACAATTTCAAGAAATGCAACCATAATCATAAAAATAGAAAAATTGGAGATTTGTAATGAGAATTTTCTTGCTTTTGGACAATGGGGGCAATTCTCTGGGCCCACTACCTCCAGGCGGGAATCCTGTTGGACATTGGGCATAAAATGGGCTTGCCACTTAGTGCCAAACCCATCACAATGCTTCCTGGCCAGAGTGGGTGGGAACCAGTAATTATTCAAATTGCCTCTTTTAAATGTGATTAGGGGGCTTGAAGGCAAATTCAATTTCCTCCAGCTATTTGCATCCCCAGTGGGATCTTCATTGGGCAGGCTTTGGTACAATTGTGGATCTGGCATGTTGGACACCAAGAGGGGATGTGTCAAGGAGTTAAGTCCAGTGCCCTCTCTGCTAGCAGGCTACAGAAGACGGGTGCCCAAGTGTCCTAGGGGTTGGGTGGGCTCAAGCTGGGGACAAAAGATTAATCTCACCAATCTCCCCTGGGATGGGAGTCTCATGGCTTGCCTGCCCCTTCTAGCCCTAGGAAGGATGTTGTTAAGTTTCAGGCATCACCCTTGCATAATCTCCTTGCTTCCTGGACAGCTGTCCAGCCACAAAACCCCATCCCAGAGGACCGTGCCAAGATTAATGCCTGGCTCCCAGCCCAAGCCCACCCAAACTCCAAGACCTGGGACACCCTTCCTCTGCAGCCTGGCAATGGCAGACGGCACATGGGCATTGGACTTAATTCCTTGGGGACCTGGTGTTTAAGGCACCTGGCCAAGGTGCTGGGGGTGGTGTACTGCCGAGGCACTGGAGGGAAGAAGAGACTGAGCGAGGGCTTGAGGGGAGGGGTTTGGATCACTCTCATGTCTGTGGGGGAGAGGGGGGTAACCTTTATTTAAGTGCGAGGTGAGAGAGGGACCTCGGTGCAGAGGGACCTGGGGGTCCTTGTGCATGAGTTGCAAAAACCCAGCCTACAGGTGCAGCAGGTGATCAGGAAGGCAAATGGGATGCTGGCCTTCATAGCAAGGGGGATTGAATATAAAAGTAGGGAGGTCTTGCTGCAACTGTACAGGGCACTGGTGAGGCCGCAGCTGGAGTATTGTGTGCAGTTTTGGTCGCCACACTTGCGCAAGGATATTTTGGCCTTGGAGGGAGTGCAGAGGAGGTTCACTGATACCGGAGTTGAGGGGGTTGAATTATGAAGAGAGGCTGAATAGACTGGGCTTGTACTCGTTGGAGTTTAGAAGGATGAGGGGGGATCTTATTGAGACGTATAAGATGATGAAGGGGATGGATAGGGTAGAGGTGGAGAGGTTCTTCCCGCTCAGAAAGGACAGCAGGACTAGAGGGCACAGCCTCAAGATAAGGGGGGGGCAGTTTAGAACGGAGTTGAGGAGGAACTTCTTCACTCAAAGGTTGGTGAATCTCTGGAATTCTTTGCCCATTGAAGTGGTGGAGGCTACCTCGCTGAATATATTTAAGACGCAGGTAGATAGGTTTTTGGTAGGCAAGGGGATGAAGGGTTATGGGGAGAAAGTGGGAAAGTGGAATTGAGCCACTTCAGATCAGCCATGATCTTATTGAATGGTGGGGCAGGCTCGAGGGGCTAGATGGCCTACTCCTGCTCCTATTTCTTATGTTCTTGTGATGCCCCTCTTAGTTGAAGGGTTGGTGGTTTTCCCCTGGTGAGTGTAAGGAGTCACCGTTTCCATTTTTGGGAGAGGGGAGCCTGCCTGCGATCAGGGCAAAGGGCGCCCTAATCTCTGAAAAGCCAGGCTGTTTAATGTGATTTGCAGGATGCATAAATTTGCTTCCATCAAGTGGAGAACCCCACCTGACAGGCGCTACCAGTGCCAGCGAGCAATACTTTGGTTTTCCAGCTGGACTGGGCACTTAGTCCTGACTTGGGAGAAATGTGTCCAATATCTCAAATTCTCTATCACATATTGTTTTCCTAACTCAAGTGTTCCCATCTATTGTGTAATGATAGCACATCCTGACCAAATCAGTAGCTTATAAAAGTATTTAACGGATGTGTAAACCCTGTAAAAATTGAGCTTTGTGGGTGGATTCTTTTTCTCCTTTAACAAGTAGTTTTTTACTTAATGACTCATCTCACTGGGCAAATTCTCATTTTCTCTTTACAGTTGAGGTGTGTTTGTGATAAATTGACCTTGAGGTCACACAAAATTTTCTGTTTCTCTCCTGACTCAAACCAGTTGTTCACACAAAGACAATTTGACTGCTAGATACCCACACATGTGTTTTTAAATAATTGTTATCTGGTGTTTTATGGAGAAATTTTGTAACCAAAAGAGGAATGTCTGAACTCCAAATCTAGAAGGGATTTTAAAGGTGAATACATTTTTTTCCTTTTCTTCGCTTACTGTCTATAATGTAGAATTCTCCATAGTCTGGAAGGTTGAGTTAATCTATTCCTCATCCACCTTGATGGACATGTTCAGTGCCACATATTGGTTGAGCTGAAAGGAGTTACCATTTTTTTTCTTCAGTAGGCATCAGTTTGAAAGCTAATAGGATGAGTAGGATCACTGTATTTCACCTCCCAATTTCATTTGTACATTCTTAGATCATTGAAATAACCAGAGAAAAATAGAGGAAAATACACATGGGAAGTTATTCAATCCTGAGCAAGTTTTATTTTTCATTTCTCTTTCTACTCCTGTATTTTGTCAATGTGAATACATGTTGGGATACATTTAAATGGAAATTTAACTTGAACTGTGAGAGGTTTGAGAAAGCTTAAAACAATAATTGAAATAATAAACAAGTTGTTGTCTTTTTAAAAACTGTAAACCACAAGCAATCAAGTGTTGATTTAAAAAAGTAAATGTTGGCTTCCAGGTGCTATCAAAGACAAAGTCAGGTCAATAGATTCAGTGAACTGGATTTTCCCAGCCCTATGAAGACGCGATTGTAGGCGGGCAGGAGGCCTGGGAAATAGTAGGAGCAAAGTTGGACAGATCCCTGTACCATTCCTGCTTCTGGGCGACTTTTCCACGGGTGAGTTGCGAACAAAGATGGGCTGCCTATTCCAGACAATTAGTCCAAATAAGAACCCACCTGGGGACCATTTTTGAGCTCACACCAGTAATTTATTGACTTTGCAGCTGCTTCCCCATGTTCTGAGATCACTGCAACAATTGAGGTGGCCTTCCAGCAACATGCTAGGAGGCCAGGCTGGATGTTCCATGCCCCAGTGAAACCTGTAGCCCTGTCAATAAACAGGCCTGGATAGGTGTTTCCCCTCTACTCTGATGTCTCTACTGGCTTCAGCAGTCTTCAGTGCAGCTCTTTTGCTTGGCCAATAAGGGTGCCTTCATGTTGAAAAGCTCTGAGACCCTGACCTGCTTCAGCTATGCTCACCTCTCCTTTTGAGGTTGCTGAGGTTCCAGAGATATGTTTGGGTTTGTTCCATCAGGTGCCGGCCCACCATCTTTATTAGGCTGGTAAATGCAGACACAGCCAATTAAGAGGCACCCTCCCAGAAGATTGTGCTGCTGTTCAGATTCCCAGTAAGTGCATGCTTGGGATTCCAACACTGGGTCCTGAAGTCCCTGCAGGAAAATCTAGCCCCATGTCTCAGCAATGCATCATGTTACTAGAAAAATTGGAGAGTGACAGAACTTTAAGATATCAGTGTGGGTTAAAAAAAGCTCTGTTATTCTCCAGGACCGGATGGCCTTTTAAGGTCTTAAAAGAATTGGCAACACAGATAGTGGATGCATTGATTATAATTTTCCAAAATTCCTTAGATTCTGAAATGGTCCTAGTGGATAGAAAATAACAAATATAACCCCTTTATTCAAGAAAGGAAAGAAGCAGGAAGCAAGAAACTAAGGCCAATTAGCCTAACATTTATCATATAGAAAGTGGTAGAATCCATTACTAAGGAGGTTATAGCAAGATACTTAAATCGCAATATGATCAGGCAGAGCACACATGGCTTTCTAGGAGGGAAATTAATTAGCAGTTTATTTAATAAAGTAACATTCAAAGTAGATAATGGAGAACTGGTAGATGTGGTATACTTAGATTTCCAAAAGGCATTTACATAAGAACATAAGAAATAGGAGCAGGAGTAGGCCATCTAGCCCCTCGAGCCTGCCCCGCCATTCAATAAGATCATGGCTGATCTGTCGTGGCTCAGTTCCACATTCCTGCCCTCTCCCCATAACCCTTAATCCCCTCGCTTATCAAGAACCCATCAACCCGCGTCTTAAAAATATTTAGCGAGGCAGCCTCCACCATTTCAACGGGCAGAGGATTCCAGAGATTCACCACCCTTTGAGTGAAGAAGTTCCTCCTCAACTCCGTTCTAAACCACCCCCCCTTTATCTTGAGGCTGTGCCCCCTAGTCCTACTGTCCTTTCTGAGCGGGAAGAGTCTCTCCACTACTATCCTATCCATCCCATTCATCATCTTATACATCTCAATGAGATCTCCCCTCATTCTTCTAAACTCTTAACGAGTACAAGCCTAGTTTATTCAGCCTCTCCTCATAGCTCAACCCCCTCAACGCCGGTATCAGCCTAGTAAACCTCCTCTGCACTCCCTCCAAGGCCAAAATATCCTTAGGTAAGTGCGGTGACCAAAACTGCACACAGTACTCCAGCTGCGGCCTCACCAATGCCCTATACAGCTGCAGCAAGACCTCCCTACTTTTATATTCAATCCCCCTCGCTATGAAGGCCAGCATCCCATTAGCCTTCCAGACCACCTGCTGCACCTGCAGGCTGGGTTTTTGCGACTCATGCACAAGGACCCCGAGGTCCCTCTGCACCGTCGCCTGCTGCAGTTTTTCGCCACGTAAGTAATAGTCCTTCCTACCATTATTCCTACCAAAGTGGACCACCTCGCACTTGCCAACGTTAAATTCCATTTGCCAGTTCCTGGCCCATTCACCCAGCCTATCTAGATCCTTCTGCAGACTCTCCACACCCTCCACGCAATTTGCCGTTCCACCAATCTTGGTGTCATCAGCAAATTTCAACACTGTACACTCGGTTCCCTCCTCCAGATCATCTATATAAATGGTAAATAGCTGAGGCCCCCAACACCGACCCCTGGGGCACTCCACTAGTCACCAACCGCCAATCCGAATAGCACCCATTAACCCCCACTCTCTGCCTCCTATTTGACAACCAATCCTCTATCCACGCTAACACCCTACCCCCAACTCCATGCCCCCTGACCTTCTGCAATAACCTCTTGTGAGGTACCTTGTCAAACGCCTTCTGAAAATCAAGAAAGACCACATCCACCGGCTCTCCTCTATCCACCGCCCGAGACACATCCTCATAGAACTCCAATAAATTTGTCAGACGTGACTTCCCCTTAACGAAACTGTGCTGCGTCTGCTCTATCAAGCAATTCCCCTCAAGGTGCCTCGCTATTTCCTCCTTGATGGTGGATTCTAACATTTTACCCACAACAGACGCTAAACTAACCGGCCTATAATTCCCTGCCTTTTGCCTGGCACCCTTCTTAAACAACGGCGTAACATTAGCCGTTTTCCAATCTTCTGGCACTTCCCCGGAATCCAGCGACGTTTGGAAAATAACCACCAAGGCATCCACTATCACCTCCGCCATTTCCTTCAGAACCCTCGGATGCATTCCATCCGGTCCTGGGGACTTGTCCACAATCAGTCCCTCCAGTCTGTCGAGCACCGCCTCTCTAGTAACAATAATGCCTTTGAGACCCTCCAGTCCTACCACCTTTCCATTGCTAACACCCGGCAAATTATTCACGTCCTCCTCCGTTTGATAATGTACTACATCAAAGGTTATTCATGATAAAAGCACATGACGCACTGATGAAATATCAGTTAACTAACAGGAAGCAGAGAGTGGGGATAGAACATAGAACACTGCAGCACAAACAGGCCCTTCGGCCCACAAGATGCACCGATCACATCTATACCCACCAAGCCATAGAACTATCTGTAACTCCCAATGCCATTAGATCCCATATACTCATCCAGAAGTCTTTTAAAAGACCCCAGTGAGTTCGCCTCTACCACCACTGACAGCAGCCGATTCCACTCACTCACCACCCTCTGAGTGAAAAACTTTCCCTAACATCTCCTCTGTACTTGCTTCCCAGCACCTTAAACCTGTGTCCTCTCGTAGCAACCATTTCAGCCCTGGGAAATAGCCTCCGAGAATCCACCCTATCTATTCCTCTCAGGTCGCCTCTCAACCTTCATCTCTCCAGGGAGAAGAGATCTAGCTCCCTCAATCTATCTTTATAAGGCATGCCTTCCAATCCAGGCAACATCCTTGTAAATCTCCTCTGCACCCTCTCAATAGCTTCCACATCCTTCCTGTAGTGAGGCAACCAGAACTGTGCACAGTACTCCAAGTGGGGTCTGACAAGGGTCTTATAAAGTTGCTGCATTACCTCCCGACTCCTAAACTCAATCCCTCGATTAATGAAGGCCAGTACACCATACACCTTCTTGACCACATCCTCCACCTGCGAGGCCGATTTAAGAGTCCTATGGACCCGGACCCCAAGATCCTTCTGCTCTTCAACCCAGCTAAGACCCCTACCCTTGATATTGTACTCCTGCATCCCATTGGTCCTGCCAAAATGGACCACTACACATTTATCCGCGTTGAAGTCCATCTGCCACTTCTCAGCCCAGTCTTGCAACCTATCTGTGTCACGCTGCAACTTCTGACATCCCTCCAGACTATCCACAACATCACCAACCTTCGTATCGTTGGCGAACTTACTAACCCATCCGTCCACTTCCTCATCCAGGTCATTTATGAAAATGACAACAGCAAAGGTCCTAGAACAGATCCCTGGGGCACTCCACTGGTGACCAACCTCCATGCAGAGAAAGACCCATCCACAACCACACTCTGCCTTCTGCAGGCAAGCTAGTTCTGGATCCACAAGGCCAAAGCCCCTTGGATCCATGCCCTGTCACCTTATCAAGAAGTCTTGCATGGGGCATCTTATCAAACGCCTTGCTGAAGTCCATGTAAACCACGTCCACCGCTCTTCCTTCGTCAATGTGTTCAGTCACATTTTCAAAGAACTCAACCAGGCTTGTAAGGCACAACCTGCCCTTGACAAAGCCGTGCTGACTATTCCTGGTCATTCTAAACTTCTCTAAATGCTCATAAATCCTGTCCCTCAGAATCCTCTCTATCAACTTTCCAACCACTGAGGTCAGACTCACCGGTCAGTAATTTCCCAGGCTATCCCTGTTCTCTTTCTTGAAAATAGGAACCACATCCTCAATCCTCCGGAACCTCTTCTGTCTCCACCGACGACACAAAGATCATCGCCAGGGGCTTTGCAATCACTTCCCTCACCTCCCACAGTAACCTGGGGTACATCCCATCCGGTCCCGGCAACTTATCTATCTTGATAGAATTTAAAAGTTCCAACACATCCTCTTTCTTAATATCCACATACTCAATCTTTTCAGTCTGCTGCAAACCTGTAGTACAACCTCCCAGATCACTTTCCATCGTGAATACCGAGGCAAAGTACTCATTAAGCACCTCTGCCATTTCTTCCGGTTCCACACAGACTTTTCCTCCTTCACCTTTTATAGGTTCTATCCCTTCTTCTCTCATCCTTTTACTCTTCACATATTTATAGAACGCTTTGGGATTCTCTTAATTTTACCCGCTAAGGCCTTCTCATGTCCCCTTCTGGCTCTCCTAATTTCCTTTTTAAGCTCCTTTCTACAAGCCTTATACTCCTCTAGATCCTTAACATCTCTTAGCTCTCTGAACCTTTTATATGCCTTTCTTTTCTTCCTGACCAGGTTCACCACAACCTTCTTGCACCACGGCTCCCGGACCTACCAAAACCTCCTTGTCTCATCGGAACGTTGACGTGCAGAACTCCAGTCAAACATGCCTTGAAAATCCTCCACCTTCCTTCAGTACTTTTCCCCAAGAACACCTCCTTCCAGTTTACTCGTCCAGTTGTCTGCCTGATGTCATCATATTTCCCCTTACTCCAGACAAACACCTTCCTAGCCTGCCTGATCCTATCTCTTTCCAATGCTATCGTGAAGGAGATAGAATTATGATCTCCATCCCCGAGATCTCTCCCACCGAGAGATCCGTCACCTGTCCTGTCATTAGCCAGCACCAGGTCAAGTACAGCCTCTCCTCTCGTAGGCTTATCCACGTGCTGTGTCAGGAAACCCTCCTGAACACACCTAACAAACTCCTCCCCATCCAAACCCCTTACCTTAGGGATATTCCAGTCGATGTTTGGGAAATTAAAGTTCCCCATCACGACAACTCTGTTATTACTACATCTCTCTAGGATCTGTTTCCCTATCTGCACCTCAACTTCCCTGTCACTATTGGGCGGCCTATAGAAAACACCCAGCAAAGTTATTGATCCTTTGCTGTTCCTAACTTCCACCCACAGAGACTCCGTAGACAGTCCCTCCACAGCATCCACCTTCTCTGCAGCCATGACACTATCCCTGATCAACAGTGCCACTCTGCCACCTCTTTTGCCCCCCTCCCTGTCCTTCCTGAAGCATCTGAATCCCGGCACCTGAAGTACCCAGTCCTGTCCCTGAGACATCCAAGTCTCTGTAATGGCCACCACATCACATTCCCAAGCAGCAAAGCACACCCTAACTCATCTAACTTTGTTCAAATAGACACACCTCAGACCTTTGGTCTGGCTGCTTCCCTTCTCCATCACCCGTCTAACCTCCCTCTCATACTGTCTACAGTCCTTCTCTACTTGGGAGCTAACCTCCTTGCTCTCAGTCACCTCATCTCTATTCCTTCCCCCCAACCTTTCTAGTTTAAAGTCCCGCAGTAGCCCTAGCCAACCTTCCTGCCAAGATATTGGTCCCCCTGGGATTCAAGTGCCACCTGTCTTTACTGTACAGATCACACCTGCCCCTAAAGAGGTCCGAATGATCCAGGAACCAGAATCCCTGCCCCCTGCTCCAGTCCCTCAGCCAGGCATTCACCCTCCATCTTATTCCATTCCTGCTCTCATTCTCCTATGGCGCAGGCAGCAATCCTGAGATTACTACCTTCACGTTCCTCTTTCTCAGCTGTCTGCCTAATTCCCTATAATCCCTTTTCATGACCCCTTCCCTCTTCTTGCCTATGTCAGCGGTACCTATATGAACCACAACCTCCGGCTCCTTACCCTCCCCTTAATGGGTATTTTCCAGATTGGCAAGCAGTAGCTAGTGGAATGCCATAGGGAATAGTGCTGGATCCTCAACCTTTATCAATGACTAAGATGAAGGCATCAAATGTATGGTAGCTAAATTTGTCAATGATGCCAAGATGTAGTAAATAAGAGGAAGTAGACAAGGGACATAGACAGGTTAAGTGAGTGGGCAAAAATTTGACAGATGGAGTATAATGTGGGAAAATGTGAACATTTTCACTGTGGCAGGAAGAATAGAAAAGCAGTATACTATTTCATAGAAAAATCATAGAAACCCTACAGTACAGAATGAGGCCATTTGGCCCATCGAGTCTGCACTGACCACAATCCCACCCAGGCCCTAACCCCATATCCCTACATATTTACCCACTAATCCCTCTAACCTACACATCTCAAGACACTAAGGGCAATTTTTAGCCTAGCCAATCAACCTGACCCGCACGACTTTGGACTGTGAGAGGAAACTGGAGCACCCGGAGGAAACCCACACAGACACCAGGAGAACATGCAAACTCCGCACAGATAGTGACCCAAGCCGGGAATCAAACCCAGGTCCCTGGAGCTGTGAAGCAGCAGTGCTAATCACTGTGCTACCATGCCGCCCACAAAATGGAGAGAGATTACAGAACTCAATAAAAGGAGAATCTGGGTGTCCTAGTACATGAATGACGTAGTTGGTATGCAAGTTCAACAAGTAAATAAAAGCAAATGGAATGTTGGCATTTATTGTAAGAGGAATTGAATATAAAAGTAGGAATGTTTTACTGCAGCTGTACAGGGCCTAGGTGAAACCACTTCTGGAATACTATATACAATTTTTGGTCTCTTTATTTGAAAACAGATATAATTGCTTTAAAAACAGTTCAGGTGAGGTCCATTCGACTCATTTCTGGGCTGAAGAGTTTATCCTATGAAGAAACAGGTTGAGCCTATACCCATTGGAGTTTAGGAAAATGAGAAGTGATTTCATGGAAACATAAGATCCAGAGGGAACTGGATAGGATAGACACTGGGAGTGTGCTTCCTCATGTGGCAGAGATACAACTAGGGGGCATAGTTTAAAAATAAGACTAAGATGAGGGGAAAAAATATTTTTTGAGATTCCTCAGGAAATGGTGGCTGAGCCTTTGATCCTTATTCAAGGCTGAGTTAGATAGACTTTTGATAGGAAAGAGATTCAAGAGTTATGGGGATAGGCAGGAAATGGAGCTGAGACCATAACCAGATCAGTAATGATTTTGTTTAATGGCACAGCAGGTTTGAAGGGCCAAATGGCCTGCTCCTAAGCCCTATATGTTGCAAATTTGAATAAAATGCTGGGATTTGGTGTTTGTAAAAATTATAAATAAATTGTAAAGTGCTAAGAGAAGAAAGCATTTCATGGTTCTGTTTTAAAAACGAGGTTGTAAAATACCAGCCATTGTATCAGAGGCAAAAACAACAGGGTTGCCTTAGTAACAGGCTTCAGGCATTTGAATCAGAACATGCTTTTGAATTTTAATCAATCAATTTAAACTAGCATTTGAATAACAGCAGCCTATCAGATTTGAATTTGATGTGTTGGTAACTTGTATACAAATCCTAATGTGGGGATGTTGCTGTGTCATCAGGGGTATAAGAGACAGCAACTGCCTCTACCATGGCGCATTTATATCTTAAATTAAAGCCTCACCTCAATAGTGAAGACAAAAGAAGTCAGCAAAGGAGACAGAAAATTCCAGAATATAAACCCTGGTTGTATTTTGAGAGTGACCAAAAGTTCTATTTTTTGTTAGCAAGTGGTATTTATAATTAAACAGCATTCCATTAGAATAGTGTTTTATTTGGTTTGTTAATAGTTTAGTTAACCTGTTTCACTGTTAGGTAGATAAATAAAGTGTTACTTGCTGCTTTTACAGAGTTATTTTGATATAACCATTAAAAGTTGCTGAAGTGCAGATATTACCCCTTCTCGCACACTCTTTAACAGATTAAGAAGGGAGGTACTTCTCTTTGCGTGGTTGCGTATTAGTTCTCAGAGAGGAGATCAACCTTCCCCTTCATATGTTCCTCCTTATTGTTTTTTCCTTCTTAATATCCTCCAACAAAGGGTGGGGAGCTTGACACACTTACAAGCACACACTGGGGACTAAATTAGTTAGGCCGAAATATGGCTGCAGGGATTGCAATGGGCAATTTTGTATTGTCTGCACAATTCCATAATTTCTACTTCCAGCCAGTGTTAACTGTACTATTCATATTAGCAGGAGTAAATATCTCTGCCTGTCCAGACACCAGCAGCACTGAGAGTACTGTTTCCTCATCTGCAGACAACTGCATGAGGAAGGAAGTTTGCCCCTGCAAATTGTCAAACAGTGCATCCCTAGAACTGGAAATCAAATTATGATTTTCAAAATATCCCCGAACGGGGAGGTAGAAAGCAAATAATTGTTATCTAAACAGCATTCCATTAGAATAGTGTTTTATTTGGTTTATTAATAGTTTAGTTAACTTGTTCACTGTTAGTTAGCTAAATAAAGTATTACTTGTTGCTTTTACAGAGAGAGTCTCAGGTAGTTATTTTGATTTAATCACTAAAAGTTGCTGAAGCGCAGATATCACCCCTTTTCACACACTCTTTAACAGGTTAAGAAGGGAGGTACTTCTCTTTGCATGGTAATTGGAAAATAGCAGCTCAGTCAACAACACGTGCACAGAGTACCCAGCTTCTGACTTGCTTTTCTAACCACAGTATTTATGGCAGAATTTTGATAACTTAGTTCCTATCAAAATGGCAGGATCATCGGTGATTTTGCAACCTGTTGGATTCTGCAGCCTCTTTAACTGAGCCATAGCTTTAGAATCCCACTTCCAAGTTCTCAACCAATCGAGGAAGAGTGGCTGGGATCACGCACCAAATCTGTCAAAGGATGGATATCTAATTAAAGGCATCAAGGCAAGGACAGGCTATAGCAACACTGGAATGGAGAGGAAACTGGGGAAGGTTGCTCATTAGGGTTCTCAGTCTTGGAGGTCCTACTGGAGGATCTCAGAGACTGCAGAGGGGTGGCTTTTCCCAAGGGTTGGCAGAAGAGGTCCAGTTTTCCAATCAAATAGGAGTGGACAAATGTGACCGAGGAAATCAGTACAAGTGGGAGCACTCTAACTTAGAAACAGCGCAAGATGACCCAAGAAAACAGAAAGGAGGAATGACATAATTTCAGGGACCAGATTTCACATTCTGACTTTCCAAGCATTCCCCTGCACAGCACTTCTTAAAACAACATGGCTTACAACTGCACTCTTTATTTTGTCCAGGCATTTCTGTCTGCACAGCCAACACTCACATGGTGAGAGAATTTGTATCCTTGGGTTCAAGCTGTGTGTTTTGGGGCCTAGGGCTGCATGACTCTTGTGCAAGTGCAGAGATTGGTAGGGATGACGGGCCATGTATGTTTGGTTGCACAGGGGACTAAGGGCTTTTGGGTGCAAATGTGAGCTCACGTGGCAAGATTAGTCTGGGCTGGAGAAGTGGCAATAGCATAAGTCTCAGAGCAGCCATGGGAACAATCTCACCAAGGCTCTATGTAATTGTAGCAAGATGTCTTAGTAGAGTGATGCAAAGGAGTTAGGTTGGAACATGATCTAAGCCAGAGTTCCAATTCTGCCACCAAATGCAGCGTAATGAGTTTACTTAAACAGGGCCCATTGTAAGTATTGACAAAGGACATGAAAAATTTAACAAGAAGTGTACATAGACAAAACATTTTTAATTATACATATATTACAAATATTCTGAGCAACTTGTATTGGCTTTAAGTTGATGTTTGTCTGATTTATGGATTGAACCCTTTTCAGTTTTGCCAATCATTGTTTCAGAATTTCTTTCAGCCATAGGTGAATTTGAGCCCACAATCTAGTGTTGAAAAGACAGTTTGCTAATCTATATTTGATTTACTATTTCATGGTATGAAAGTTTTGAGAATAAATTATATTCATATTATATTTCTTTTCTGTGTTTTTATTCTGTCTTTAGTACTGAAAGAAATGCATTTCTCTCTCGTGAGGTGACAGACTTTCCCTCAGAAAACTCTTCCGTCAGGCCCCTCTGCCCGTTCTCATGGGTTGGATTAAATGATCTCCATAGAGTGCCTATGCTAGGGATTGAAATTTCAGGGCCCTCCTAAAACGGAGGTGGAGGAAGGCTGGCTCCAAAAGTACTGACACTAAGAAGTGTGTCAATTTCAAAGTGTCCCAACTGAAGGGGAGGTAGGACAGGAGTCCCTCTCACCCTCCAATTCATGCCCATTACAATAGTTGAAAAGCTTGTTTTATTTTTAGAGCTTCACAATGTTGGAATTTCTAATTGTTAAAGCGTCTGACTTGTTATCCTGATTTTCAAAATCTGACCAACTACAGGCAAGCAGAAAACATTAAGGAAGGTCAGTGAAGCAAGTGGGAACATTACACCTGGCAAAGGATGTCCTTGGCTCTGCACAGGTAGCTAGGTGGGTGGACACTCAGTGCTCAGGCACTGAACAGGGTTGACACATGAGGGCAGAAAAACAAGGTTACCATGGACAACTGGATGGCCACCTTCCCAGTAGTAAGGCTCCATCTGGCAATATAAGCATGACTGTCAAACTTTGGGCTCTTTGCATGAAGGGCAAAACCCTGGGCATCAGGGGGGCACAGGAGAGGAAAGAAGGGCATGAGGCAACAATGGTCAAACCTTTAACGCATGATCAATTGCTGAAGATGGAATTCTTGGGTGTTAACAGAAAACTAATGCTACTGGACATTGCAACTCTACAGACAGGTTGCTTGAGTTTCTACTTTTTATATTCTATCTCCAAAGAGATCAGAAGGGATGAAGGTTGCAAATTGGTTATCATCTTATTGAATGATAGATGGAATAGGCTCAAAGGACTAATGACGTACTGCTGTTCCTACATTGCTATTATGCTAGAACGTTATAAATCACTGGTGAGGGTTGTTATAATTTGTTGCTCATTCACTGAGTAAAGAGTGGCGCCAGTTTTTCTTTTTTTGTTGTTTTTATTCCAATTCAGTAAAATCAAGTCCAATTTAGAGTCTCAACAAGTTGAGACATTCCCGATCCAAGCTGACAAGACAGGGCTCTCACCTCCTGTCTTGGGCTTGATCTACATGATCCAAGCTGATTGGAGTAGGGGTAGCTCCTCCTCCACGACTTGATCTCATTTGCATCTTAGCCAAAAGGCTGAGATGCCGCTTTTAAAAGTTGCTTCAGGTGAAGCTAAAATGTAACCTAATGACTTCAACCAAGCACAGCATGTCGATATTACACTTGATCTTAGCCAAAAGTTTTTCTTTACCATGGGTTATGTTATATTTTATTTTCTTCTTCATTCTCCTGAAGGCACTTAACTAGGATATAATCAGAAGTGGGTGAGGAGACAGAGCTCAAATTACAACATCTCTTCATGCGTAAACCTAGACAATGAACATCAATAGCTAATTCAGCTGTGGAGCTACCACAGTATGTGTAGACATGGACTTCCACAGGGTCTCTGGAAAACAATAAGAAGTGGGAATTCTAAAGGCTGCACTTTCATTTGTCGATGCTGAAAATGCCTTTGTCACTCCAGGGCTTGGCTTCTTAAAAAAAATATGCTATTAGCTGACTTCCCAAAGTTCTACCCGATACGAATTAAATCTCATCCAGAATTCAATTGTAACTTGCACTAAATCCAGCTTACATATCACCCTCACTGATATCCAGTGCTTCCTCATCAGCATGTAATAAAAAAGTAAATGGGATGATAGAAACTGAAGATAGGAGCAGGAGGAGGCCATTTGGCCTTTCGAGCCATTCATTACGATCATGGCTGATCATCCAACTCAATAGTCTAGTCCTGCTTTCTCCCCATAATCTTTGATCTCATTTGCCCCAAGTACTATACTAGCCACCTCTTGGATACATTCAATGTTTTGGCATCAACTACTTACTGTGGTAATGAATTCCACAGGCTCACCACTCTTTGGGTGGAGAAATGTCTCTTCATCTCCATCCTAAATGGTCTACTCTGTGTCCTCAGACTGTGACCCCTGGTTCTGGACACCCCCACCATTGGGAACATCCTTCCTCTATTTACCCTGTCTAGTCCTGTTAGAATTTTATAAGTTTCTATGAGATTCCCCCTCATTTGTCTGAATTCCAGTGAAAATAATCCTAACCTAGTCAATCTCTCCTCATACATCAGTTCCACCATCCCTGAAATCAGCTTGGCAAACCTTCGCTACAATCCCTTGAGCAAAAACATCCTCAGAAAAGGAGACCAAAACTGCACACAATATTCTAGGTGTGACCTCACCAAGCCCTTATATAATTGCAACAACACATCCCTGGTCCTGTACTCAAAGCCTCTGGCAATGAAGGCCAACATACCATTTACCTTCTTTACTGCCTAATGCTCTTGCATGCTTACCTTCAGCGACTGGTGCACAAGGACACCCAGGTCCCGTTGCACATTTCCCTCTCCCCTTATTGCAAAAGGACTGGAGTATAAACGTGGAGAAGTGTTGTTGCAATTGTATAGGGTGTTGGTGAGACCATGTCTGGAATATTGTGTCCAGTTTTAGTCTCCTTATTGGGAAAGATGTGGTGGCATTGGAGGCAGTTCAGAGGAGGTTCACCAGATTGATTCCGGGGATGAAACAGTTGATGTATAAGGAGGGAATAAACAATTTGGGCTGAAACTTGCTGGAGTTTAGAAGGATGAGAGGTAATCAGAATTTTAAAAGGGATTGATAGAGTAAATGCAGATCAAATATTTCCTCTTAAGGGGCAATCTAGAACAAGCGATCACGGATATAGGTTGAGAAATGGTAGATTTAAAACTGAAATGAGGAGGAATTACTTCTCACATAAGGTGGTGAATTTATGGAACTCACTGCCCCATAGTGCAGTGAGTCTGAATCACTGAATGGTTTCAAGAAGGAGATAGGTATATTTCTAATAAAAAACAGGATAAAGGGATATGGGGAACAGATGGGGGGGGGTGAATTTGAGACCAGCAAGAGATCAGCCATGATCTGATTGAATGTTGGAGCAGGCTCGAAAGGCTGAATTTGCCTATTTCTGTTCCTATCTTATTTGATTTATTATTATCAACATATACTAATATATAGTGAAAAATATTATTTCTTGCGTGCTATACAGACAAAGCATTCCGTATATAGAGAAAGAAAGGAGAGGTTGCAGAAAGTAGTGTTGCAGTCATTGCTAATGTATAGAGAAAGAGCAACTTAATATGAGGTAGGTCCATTCAAAAACCCGATGGCAGCAGGGAAGAAGCTGTTCTTGAGTCAGTTCAAGAATGTGCCCTCTGACTTTTGTATCTTTTTCCCAACGGAAGAAGCAAGAAGAGAGTACATCTGGGGTGCATGGGACCCTTGTTGGTAGTACATTGCTGCTAAACCATTCTAGGTTATTGCCTCACCCTGCAATTGTGTGCAGCCCCTCTACTCCCTCCACTGATTTATTACATCCCAGAATTGTAAGACCCTAACTGAAGCCTCCTACCATGCTACGTCTCAACATATTTTTAGAAAGCTGGTTGAAATCTATTTAAACTGAACGACTGATCACTCCCTAATCTTCCTCCCATACTCTTGGAATTCCTTGCAGTGTTAAACATTCTACATAAATTCAAGTTATTGTGCTCTCCTATCACTACTGTAGCTGAGATTAGCTAGCTCAGCAAAGAATACACATTGAACCTTGGGTTTCTGGACTCACTGGCTGAGTGCCACATGCTTGTATATATCAAATCACTAAATTGGGGTAGTTTTCATTTAACCGAGTGCTGCTAATTCTGTAGACACATTTGCAAGTCGAGTTTAAGCTTTATTTATTTTAATAGAAGTGTTCTGAAGGAATTGACAAAATAAATGTGAACGCTCTTTCTCTCTTCAGGGATGCTGCCAGATGTGCTGAGAATTTCTAGCCACCATTTGTTTTTTAATCTATATTTTAATTTGAAGTACTCTTATAAAAGCTTAACTTCAGCGGCCATATTATTAATTTGGTTGCGGTATATAGAAAATAAAGTAGGAGGGAACAGGAAACAAAACAATTTCCCTTACAATGTATTCTGGCTGTAAGTAGAAAGACATTTAAACTGAGAAAAAGAAACTTCAGAGAATGTTGCCGAATAAGTCGATCTCTAATTATGGCTTGTCAAGAATACAGAAATAATATCCATCCAACGTAATTTTGCACTTCATTTATAACATTTAGTTTCTAAAATGTCCTATGACAGTTTGATGAGGCAGGGAGGTGACTTCGTTCACTTAAATATTCACCCTAGTTATCGAGTCGGCGTGGAAGAGAAACCAAATATTTCCAGTAGCCTCAAGGCCACTCTTAAACACCGACACGCCTCTCAACTGTTGAACCAAATGAAAAAGCAGACGTTTGTACTTTTGCAGGGCTGAACTTTCGCGACTTCCACCCACTCATTAACTCACCAATTTGCATTTTCTGACTCGTGCAAGTTAGTTCGACAAACCAAACGAGTTTACTTTTTATTTATTCTGCAAAAGTAGCTGGCGTGGGTGGAGCAAGACTTATTTGATTTTTTTGCATGACAGATAGCCTGGTAGTCAAAACATGTCTACCAATGATTACACCAGATACCACAGGCAACCCAACCCTAAACTTTAATTCTGTCTAGGATATATGTGCGCGTGAGTTTAAACAAAAAGTACGACGTATTGAAATGGGTTTACTTTCATGAAAAAGTGTTTTGATTTTAAGGAAGAAGAAGAACGCTTGTTCATTTTTCTCTTAAAAACAAGAGATATTGTGGGCTTTCATGTGTTAAAAGTGAAACATTGCAATACTGAAAATTGCAGGAAATATTGGAAATGTACATACCAACTTTTTAATCTTTACAGAAGCTGAATAAATTGTGTATTTCCGGCTTTTTTTAAAATTACAAGAGTTACAATGTAGGAGTGTGTTAAACTAAAATAATTTGCTAAGTATCAAAATTTACAAATATGAAGTAGCATTCCAGTAATGTTTGCTTTAGGCTATGAACTTAAACATGTAAGGCATTTGCTAAACAAACAAAAGGGGAAGCATTGTCTGGCTGGGAATGATAATTTCACAGCTCAATGATCTAATAATTAAAATAGTGAATTCTGCATAATAAATAAATGATCACTTCAAAAGCAAGTTTTGAAATTACATTTTTGTGTAAAAAAGAGCTTGTTGCATGAGTTCCTGCTATACCGTCGAATGTTAGGATGTGAATTTCACCCACAATCAACACGATATAATGTTTTTGACCTGAGTCATCTCTGAGGGTAGTATACAACAGGCAGCAATTACTCGTGTGAAGGGAGAGAGAGCAAAATAAGAACATAAGAAATAGGAGCAGGAGTAGGCCATCTAGCCCCTCAAGCCTGCCCTGCCATTCAATAAGATCATGGCTGATCTGATAGTGGTTCAGTTCCACTTATCCGCCTGCTCTCCATAACCCTTAATTCCCTTATTGGTCAAAAATCTATCTACCTGTGACTTAAACACATTTAACGAGGTAGCCTCCACTGCTTCAATGGGTGGAGAATTCCAAAGATTCACTACCCTCTGGGAGAAGAAGTTCCTCCTCAACTCTGTTCTAAATTGACTCCTCCTTATTTTGAAGCTGTGCCCTCTAGTTCTTGTTTCCTTTCTAAGTGGAAATAATCTCTCTCTTCTACCCTGTCTAGCCCGTTCATTATGTTATATGTCTCTATAAGATCTCCCCTCAGCCTTCTAAACTCCAATGAGTACAGGCCCAGTCTACTCAATCTCTCCTCATAAGCTAAACTAAGCATCTCTGGAATCAACCTGGTGAACCTTCTTTGCACTCCCTCCAAAGCCAATATATCCTTTCGCAAATAAGGGGACCAAAATTGCACACAGTACTCCAGTTGCAGCTTCACCAGTACCTTGTACAATTGCAGCAAGACCTCCCTGCTTTTATACTCCATCCCTTTTGCGATAAAGGCCAACATTCCATTTGCTTTCTTGGTCACCTGTTGCACCTGCAAACTGAGTTTTTTCGATTCATGCACAAGGACCCCCAGGACCCTCTGCATAATAGCATGTTGTAATTTTTCACCATTTAAATAATAGTCCATTTTACTAGTATTCCTTCCAAAGTGGATAAATGGAAAGTGCATTAGGATTTGCAAAAAAAATTAAATTCAAGCAGTACAGAATTATAGTGTATGTGATTAAGACAGTGAGTAATTGAGACAGACAAGCCAGGAAGGTTCCAAATTTAACCCAAGTACATGCTTCTCTATTTTTGTAAACCCCAAAAATCTCCCAACTCTTCAAACTCAATTCAGCATCACCCCCATTCTTTGCTGCACCATTGCTGCCTTTTGATTCGATTTATTATTGTTTCTTCCACACAACACAGACAAAGCATTTATAGATTACATTTGGGAGAAGGAAAGGAGAGGGTACAGAATATAATAGTTTAAGAGAGAATTCAGTTTTAAGAGCATAGAATGAGAGTAAAGATAGAATTAGAGGCTATGCTGAAGACAGCTCATAAGAAGTTGCTTTGTTCCAGCGTCATTCTGAAACACTTCTGTTCTTTTAAGCTCCTTCTTAAAACTCATTTTGATGTGCACCACTCCTATTTCCTTTGATTTGGTGTACACATTATCTTACAAAATTGTGAAGCATCTTGGGTGATTTTTCCATGCTAACAGTGGGGTTGGACTGGCCTTACAGGAAATCAGGTTTCCCCAGCACCCTCCCCTCACTTTGAATAGTTGCATATTATAATTGGCATTCCTCTACCTGTGAGAACCCCATGCTCTTTTGGGAAGCCATTCTGCTGCACATAATGGAAATATGTAAATATGTGTTGATCTCAGATAGTGCAGCAGTGGACATGCTATAGCTATACTCAACATCTTGGGTCAGAGAGCATAATTCTTTTATAGTGCCTTTCATGTAGGTGCCTCATGGCCTAGATCACACCTGAGGGGCCAATTAAGGAAATTGGCCAAAGGCATTCCATAGGGAAGGGGGAAAATAAAACAGATTTCCATTTCAGAAAGTTATTTAGCAATTTGCGCTGGAATTGTGCAGATGTTGAATGGGGATTGGGTTCAGATGTTGAATTGCCTACTGACACCAACCAACTGCCTAAACTCACATGACAAATGAGTGCAAGTGAGGTCCCTAAGGACATCTGCAGCAGAGTCATTGATTTTAAAGAGTTGAGAGAGAGGGAAAATGTAAAGAGAGAATAAAAAACAATGCAAGTATGTCAGAAAAGTTGCAGTGTGATGCTGTGAATTATATATGTCATGCAAAAATCATAAAATGTGATATTGAACTTTCATTCTGCTTTTTCATCAAACATTTGCCCTAATTTTTACTCTCTGCCTGTGCTGGTAATGTCTCTGTGTACCCTCCTTCCCCTTGGATAGGCTTGCACTGTGATCACCCTAGTTAATATTATGCAATCCTAGACAGCTGGAATTTATAATTGAATTATATAACAGATGGCAAGTGTGAACAGCTCTAAAACTACTCTGAAATCTTGATAAGCAGCATTTATGTATATATTTTTTCCAAATGGTTGCAAACTGGAACCAGGGAAAACTGGTGATTATAGTTGGTTTTTGCCAGTTTTGCTCTGAAACCAGTTGCTTTACTTGCGCAGTCAGTTTCTGCTGAGGTAATCTGGCCCAACTGGCTTTCTGGAACCTGTATTGGTTGAAACGTAAGAACACGATTAGATTTTGTAGCCCCTCAGGACTGTTCTGCCATTCAGTTAGATCTGTGCTTTCACTTAATTTATTTACCTTTGATCCATATGCCCTGATACCCTTACCTACTGAAAAGCTGTCAGTCTCAGTCATAAACACCTTGACCCAGCAGCTACAACCTTTTGGACATTTTTCCTTATGTTTTATATGAAAACGTACTTCCTGATTTCACTCCTGAATGACCTAGCACTAGTTTTAAGATTGTGTTCCTTCCACTAGATTTGTGCACTAGAGGAATTAGCCTCTCTGAAATTAATTTCCAAATTTACAAGCTCTACCACCTAGAAGGATAATGCAGAGACATCGAGGAATACTACCACTTGCAATTTCTCCTCCAAGAAATGCTCCATTCTGGCTTGGAAATATATGTAAGAAGTCTCACAACACCAGGTTAAAGTCCAACCAGTTTATTTGATAGTAATCCCACAAGCTTTCGGAAACGCTCTTCCTTCGTCAGGTGTGTGGAAGGTTCTGATCAAAGAAGGGCATATAAAGTCACACACAGTTTACAGAATACTGTGTGTGACTTTATATGCCCTTCTCTGATCAGAGAGGCTAATTCCTCAAGGGCAATTAAAGACGGGCAATAAATCCTGACCTTGCCAGTAACATTCCCATCCCATGAATGAGCATACTTCTTTAAAAATCATTTTTAATACCTCAATTCAATCATTTCTTAACCTTTTCAGTACAGGGGAATACAAACCAAGTTTATGCATTCTATCCTCATAATTTAATCATTTAAGCTTTGATTCAGTTCTTCATCTGCATCATACCCCTTCCAAGGCCAGTATATCTCTCCTGAGGTGTGATACCCAATACTGAATACAGACTCCAGAAGAGGTCTGACCAAGGCTGCGTACAACTGAAACATAGCTTCCACTCCTTTGTATTGACCTTAAGATAAAGGTCAATATTCAGTCAGCATTTTTGATTACTTTTTGTATCTGTGCACTAGCTTTTAATGATTTGTGTACGTGGACACCAAAAACCCTTTGCTCCTCCAGGGATTCTAGTCTTTCATCATTAGGACGGTGGTGAGAGAGCTGACGTGAATACAGCCTGCCATTTCCCTGGGGCTGAGAATTATTTGTTCCACTGATCTGCAAGAGAGCAGACTGGAAAAGATTTCTTGAATTCCTCTATTCATGTGGTTCACCATTCTTCCCAGAGTTGATACTTATGTTTCCAAGCTGAGAGTGCAGGGCCAGCGTTGCAGCATTTTGTGCATTCACCAAAGTTCACCATTTCCACCAAAGGTGCAAAGGCTGTGAGCATTGACTACTGTTGGGAGGCCATTCTCTCCAAGATAAACTGCAGACTGCTGATGCCTCCACATAGACTGGAAGCAGACTCCTTTGTACCTGCAGAAACATTTTGGCAGATTATGCAATATATGGTATGACTGCATGTATGAAGCTAACAATTTTCTTCTTGTAGCTGGAACCCAGAAGTGATTAATTCTGTCTTCATAAAGCTTGAGACAACCAACTAATGGTTATTTGTATGTGTTGGTTTCATAGCTTTTCCCTTTTCCAATGAAGAACAATGTAAGGTAGTGTAAGGACTCCCAAACTGATTAACAGTCTTATTGGCATGATGTGAGTGCTTCTTCCATGGCTGTAACCATCATTATACCAGTGAATGGATAGTTCGCCCTCTATAACAGTAGGATTTAAGGCAGACCAAACATCTGCTCATGTTAGCTTGGAATTCAGAGTTAGAGTTCTGGTTTTTGTTCATCCAGACTGTTTGCAGCAGCGTTGAACCCTGCATCTTCTAACTCAGAAATGGGAATATTATCTCAAAAAGGCAGGCTATGAGCTGAAGGCGTGTGGAATCACAGGCAACAAACCACCAGTCCCCGATGAGCTCAACACATTCTATGCCCATTTTGAGCAAGAGGTCTGCAGGAATGCATCTTCCATTCCAGAAACCTTGACTGAACTATTGTTTAAGATTGTCATTGCATACGTCAGATCAGCCTTCTTGAAAGTTAACCCACGGATAGTGACTGGCCTGGGTGGGATACTCAGATTCAGCACGGACCAACTGACATGATATTCGCAGACAGCTTTAACCTTTCCTTACATGGATCTGAAGTCCCTACCTGCTTTAAGAAGACGACCATCATCCCTGTACCAAAAAAAAGACAGGAGTGTGCCTTAATGACTGTCACCCGGTGGCTCTGACATCCATTGTTATGAAGTGCTTCAAAAGGTCAATTGAGACACAGACCAACTCCAGCCTCACAGATTGCCTGGATCCATTACTGTTTGCCTATTGCCACAGCAGACGCCATCTCCCAGGCCCTACACTCAACCTTGAAACATCTGGATAACAAGGACACTTATGTCCGACTCTTATTTATTGACTATAGCTCAGCCTTCAACATCATTATTCCTACAAAACTCATCTCAAACTCCGTGGCCTAGGGTTTGATTTTTCCCTCTGCGACTGGGTCCTAGACTTCCTAACCCACAGATCACAATCAGTAAGGATAGGCAACAAAACCTCCTCCATGATTGTCCGCCACACCGAATCCTGCAAGGCTCTGTCCTCAGCCCCTTACTATATTCCTTATACACCTATGAATGTGTGGCCAAATTCCTCTCCAGTTTCATTTTCAAGTTTGCTGATGACACCACCATAGTGGGTAGGATCTCAAACAGAGACGAGATGAAGCAAAATTAATTTATTATTAGCGTCACGAGTAGGCTTACATTAACCTGCAATGAAGTTATTATGAAACTCCCCTAGTCGCTAAACTCCGGCATCTATCTGGGTACACTGAGGGAGAATTTAGCGTGGCCAGTGCACCTAACCAGCACATCTTTTGGACTATGGAAGGAAATGGGAGCACCTGGAGGAAACCATGGCAGGCATGGGAAAACTTGCAGACTCTGCACAGAAAATGACCCAAATCATGAATTGAAGTCGTCTCCTTAAAGCAGTCAGGGATCTTAGGTCAGTGTAAGGAGAGGTTAAAGATGTCTGCGAATACCCCACCATCTGGTCCATGCAGAATCTGAGTGCTCTTCTGGGTAGCCCATCCAGGCCAGTCATTTTCCATACAGGAGAGAGATAGAGAATCTGGTGAAATGGTGCGACAACAATAATCTCTTCCTCAATGTCAATAAAATGAAGAGATAATCATTGACTTCATGAAGCATAGTGGAGGACATGCTCCTGTGTATATCAATGGGAATGAAGTGCAAATGGTTGAGAACTTTAAGTTTCTAGGTGTCCAGATCACCAACAACCTGTCCTGGTCCCACCACACCAACGTTAAAGCCAATCAATGCTTCTACTTTCTCAGGAGGCTAAGGAAATTTGACATAAGAACATAAGAAATAGGAGCAGGAGTAGGCCATCTAGCCCTTCGAGCCTGCCCCGCCATTCAATAAGATCATGGCTGATCTGTCGTGGCTCAGTTCCACTTTCCCGCCCTCTCCCCATAACCCTTAATCCCCTCTCTTATCAAGAACCCATCAACCCGCTTCTTAAAAATATTTAGCGAGGCAGCCTCCACCACTTCAACGGGCAGAGAATTCCAGAGATTCACCACCCTTTGAGTGAAGAAGTTCCTCCTCAACTCCGTTCTAAACCGCCTCCCCTTTATCTTGAGGCTGTGCCCCCTAGTCCTACTGTCTTTTTTGAGCGGGAAGAGTCTCTCCACCTCTATCCTATCCATCCCATTCATCATCTTATACGTCTCAATGAGATCTCCCCTCATTCTTCTAAACTCTAACGAGTACAAGCCCAGTTTATTCAGCCTCTCCTCATAGCTCAATCCCCTCAACTCCGGTATCAGCCTAGTAAACCTCCTCTGCACTCCCTCCAGGGCTAAAATATCCTTGCGCAGGTGCGGCGCCCAAAACTGCACACAGTACTCCAGCTGCGGCCTCACCAATGCCCTATACAGCTGCAGCAAGACCTCCCTACTTTTATATTCAATCCCCCTCGCTATGAAGGCCAGCATCCCATTCGCCCTCCTGACCACCTGCTGCACCTGCAAGCTGGGTTTTTGCGACTCATGCACAAGGACCCCGAGGTCCCTCTGCACCGTTGCCTGCTGCAGTTTTTCGCCACGTAAGTAATAGTCCTTCCTACCATTCTTCCTACCAAAGTGGACCACCTCACACTTGCCAACATTAAATTCCATTTGCCATTTCCTGGCCCATTCGCCCAGCCTATCTAGATCCTTCTGCAGACTCTCCACACCCTCCGCACAATTTGCCTTTCCCCCAATCTTGGTGTCATCAGCAAATTTCGACACCCTGCACTCGGTTCCCTCCTCCAGATCATCTATATAAATGGTAAATAGCTGAGGCCCCAGCACCGACCCCTGGGGCACCCCACTAGTCACCAACCGCCAATCCGAATAGCACCCATTGACCCCCACTCTCTGCCTCCTATTTGACAACCAATCCTCTATCCACGCTAACACCCTACCCCCAACTCCATGTCCCCTGACCTTCTGCAATAACCTCTTGTGAGGTACCTTGTCAAACGCCTTCTGAAAATCCAGAAAGACCACATCCACCGGCTCTCCTCTATCCACTGCCCTAGACACATCGTCATAGAACTCCAGTAAATTTGTCAGACACGACTTCCCTTTAATGAAACCGTGTTGCGTCCGCCCTATCAAGCAATTCCCTTCAAGATGCCTCGCAATTTCCTTCTTAATGACGGATTCTAACATTTTACCTACCACAGACGTTAAACTAACCGGCCTATAATTCCCCGCCTTTTGCCTGGCATCCTTCTTAAACAACGGCGTAACATTAGCCGTTTTCCAATCTTCCGGCACTTCCCCGGAATCCAGCGACGTCTGGAAAATAACCACCAAGGCATCCACTATAACCTCCGCCATTTCTTTCAGAACCCTCGGATGCATTCCATCCGGTCCTGGGGACTTGTCCACAATCAGCCCCCTCCAGTCTGTCGAGCACCACCTCTCTAGTAACAGTAATGTCATTAAGATCCTCCATTCCTACCACCTTTCCATCGCTAACACCCGGCAAATTATTCACGTCCTCCTCCGTGAAGACAGAAACAAAAAAGTTATTCAAGACCTTAGCCATATCCCCATCCCCTACCACTAGCTCCCCATTCTCATCCTCTAAAGGACCAACGTTCACCCTAGCCAGCCTCTTTTTATATATTTATAAAAACTCTTGCTATCCTTTTTTATATTAAGCGCTAGCCCAGCCTCATAGCTTCTCCTACCCTCCTTTATCAACTTCTTTGTCAATCTTTGTTGACATTTAAACCTTTCCCAATCCTCTTCTCGCCCACTGCTCTTAGCTACTCTAAATTCCTCCGCTTTTAATTTAACACTTTCCTTCACCTCCTTCGTTATCCACGGCTTATTACCTCTCTTCCTACTGTCCTTTTTAACCATCGGAATAAATTTCTGCTGAGCACCAAGAAAGATCTCCTTAAAGATCCTCCACTGCTCCTCAGCAGACCTACCTTCCAATGCACTCCCCCAGTCCACATTCGCCAATTCTTCTCTCATCCTACCATACTCCCCTCTATTCAAACAAAGGACGCGTGTCCGGGAACCCACTTTCTCCTCCTCCATCTGCACCAGAAACTCCACCATACAATGATCACTCTCTCCAAGAGGATCCTTCACCGCAAGGTCCCTAATTCTACCCGCCTCATTACATAGCACCAGATCCAAGATAGCTCGCTCCCTCGTCGGCTCCAACACACACTGTTCAAGGAAATTATCCCGGCAGCATTCCAAGAACTCCTCCTCGAGCCCACCTCGTCCAACATGGGTCGACCAATCAATATGCAGATTGAAATCTCCCATAACTACTGCCGTTCCATTCCTGCACGCCGCACTTATTTGCGTGTTAACAGCCTGCCCCACCTCCAGATCATTATTCGGGGGCCTATAGACCTATAGACGACATGTCAGCTACAACTCACCAATTTCTACAGATACATCACAGCTTGGTATAGCTCCTAACCAAGACCACAAGAAACTACAAAAGGTTGTGAACGTAGCCCACTCCATCATGCAAACCAGCTTCCCATCCATTGATTCAATCTACACTTCCCACTCCCCAGAAAAGCAGTCAGCATAATCAAGGATCCCATGCACCCTGGACGTATTCTTTTCCACCTTCTTCTGTCGGGAAAAAGATACAAAGGTCTGAGGCCATGCTCCAATCAAGTCAAGAACAGCTTCTTCCCTCTTTCAGACTTTTGAATGGACCTTCCTGATATTAAGTTGATTTTTTTTGTGTCCTAGCTTTGACTATAATACTACATTCTGCACCCTCTCCTCCCCATGTACTCCATAAATGGTATGCTTTGTATAGTGCGCAAGAGCAATACTTTTTCCACTGTATATCAATACATGTGACAATAATAAATCATTCAATTCATACAAGTGAAAAATCTCACACCAGTGTATACCAACCTACAGATAAGCAACACCACAGGATGTCTACTTGTATATGATTGCACTCCATGTTACAGAGGCCTACCAATCAAGTCTATTATAATGTACTCAATGATATAAAAGGGTTCGTCACTCCTGGGTAAATACTAAATGCAAACTGTGTTAAAAGGCATAATATTACTGCCCATTATTAAAAAGTCTCCTACAGGGACCAACATCTATCTGTGTTTTTTAAATTCAAATGATCAGCATTATCTTTGTACTGTTGTTTAGTTTGTTAGTAGCAATATCATTAATAAAGAATTATACTAATATCAAACAAAAGGACATGTAGAACCCTGACTTGTGAAATATTTCAGCCATTGATAGGATATCGATCAGCAAAAAAAAGCTTAGTGGCCAAGATAATGATAAGAGTTGGGGGAGTTCATAGAAAAACTAACATTAAAATCAAGGTGAGATAACATGGCCAGTGTTTGAACTCTACCAGCCCTGTAGCAAAACTCATTAGAGTCATTTAAACAGAGACTGTTACATCTGCTTGAATCTGCATTTTGAGAGGTGAAAGTTTGACCAAAAACTAAAAGAATATTTCTGTCTTGATTGCATATGATATATATGTGAAAAGTGATGTGATCTTTTTGGTCCTTAGTATTAAATCGCTATTCAATGCAGATAATTTTAAAATATTTTACCACTTCCTCATCTGAAGGTGCTAGCTATTGTTATAGGTTTTGTTTCACAGATGGTTAGTACCTATCACTCAAGTGGTCATCTTCTTGTGTTAGCCAGGACACCCTTCACAATATTTGTAAGGACCATAATGAAATGTCTGTAATGTTTCTTTGACTGTATTGAAGCATCTCAGAGTGTTACTTGATATATGTAACAAACCTGAATATTATTGTATTTTAGCGTAATGGTCATTTTGGAATGTTTATAATGCTTTTGCAGATTTCTTATGAAGAAAGTATATTTTTGTAAATATAAATGGAGTAACAATGAAGGTATCACGGTAAGCCCAAAACGTGACATCCATGCACACATTCTCCATCAGGGACAGTGAGTGATAAGAATGAGGTGATTGTGTTATCTCTATTCAAGAGGAATTGAGAGAAATTGTGGTTGAGACAAGCTACTTAGTTAATTAACTAGCCGAACCATTGAGGAAGCCTAAGAACAGTTAAAAAGGAATTAAATTTAAAATAAATGATCAAAAAAATTGCTTTTGGTGTATTACACTATCAATAAACAGAGTAAATAAGGGTAAATTTACTCACTACAAGGAGCATAACATTAAAAAATGTATAACACTTCTTAACTCTCAGTAGATTTCCTCTTTATGTGAGCTGTAGCAAAATCATTAACCCATCCATTACAAGAACCCAATTATACTTGCATCTACTGCACAAAAGAAATCTACCCTATGATGTTTTCAATTTCTGCGTTGCTTCAATTAATTAATAATGATCAAATTTGTGTTTTTTTTTAATCCATCTTGAATTAAAAGTCTAAGGGAAAAAGCAAGTCAGCTCCAAAATGGATGAAAATATGCCTGGCCTGTAACAGGGCAAAACTAATTAGGCTCCTTATCCTGCACCATAGTGCCACCTATGGAAGAACAATATAGAAGCAACCTTTTCATATGACATTTACCCTATGGAAGGTAACTTTTCAAGAGCAATGTGATGATTTGTAAATGTGCTGCCAATATTAACAAGGTTTTCCTATTTAGTTAAAGGCAAAATATTGTGAATGCTGGAATCTGAAACAAAAACGGAGAATCTCAGCAGATCTGACAGCATCTGGAGAGAATAGAGCCAATGTTTCAAGCTTGGTGAAGAGTCATCCAAACTCAAAATGTTGGCTCTATTCTCCCTCCATAGATGCTGTCAGATCCGCTGAGATTTTCCAGCATTTTCTGTTTTTATTTCCTATTTAATTAACCTACTCCCTTCTTTCCAGGACACCTTTCCATACCATTCCCTAACAAGAGTATGTGTACTGGTCACTTCCAAATCCCAATTAACACTTGATTTTGAAGCATGTATAACAAGGTTTATATATCAGCCTCTTGAAGAAACTTCCAGTGAGTCATCCAGACACTCTTTGCCTTCCTACCACAGTTTCTTAATTACTAACCCATTAGTTTAATTGCTAACCCCCAGTCTGCCTTGGACCGTTGTTTTGGCAGGTAGCATTGAATTACCTTTTATGATCTCAGACACTCCTGACATCTCCATAGACTGCTATCCTTTTATTATCGACCAGACTCTTATCATCAGGAAATCCTCTGAACTCTGGTGCTTCAAGCCTCATCTAATCTAGTAGGGTTTACATCTCATTGCTCTTGTACCTAGTTTACTTAGTATAATAAACAACTTTTGTCTCCTTTTTCATAACTTTCTCAATATTCTAACTGTTTTTGTTGTCTTGTTCCACATATGTAAAATAGCTGCTGCTTTCCTGTCTTCCTATTTTCTCCACTTCTTTTACCTTCTAAACCTTCCTCAGGTCTGATCTGTCATACTTTCCCAATGGAATTCCTCCCTTCCATCACTCCAAATATTTGAAATATTTGCCAGGCTTGGGGCGTTCTCCAGGCAGCAGAACACATTTCACTAATTTTGTCACTGTAATCACCCAGATTGGCTGAAAACTATAGAATAATTTTCTCTAACATTTCAATGATCTTCTTTCCTCCAACTCCCATCAACATTCTCTGGTAGAAAATTGTTGAGAAAATAAAAGTTTGAGTGAGATACCAGGTGACCGATGTTTAACAAAGCAATAATGAACATATTGTTGAATATTACATCTTCAAAGATTATTTGCAGCACCATTTTTTTGTTTTTCCTGAACCAGAAATTCCTGAATCCAACCATTTCGTCCTTACTGTGAAGATCATAGAAATATAGAAGGTGTTTTTTTGGGCAGATTAGTTTCTTGAAATAGCTGATGTGTAAAAAGAAATGCCCAAAACTCACCCTGTCAGCAAAAGGGGGAGTTCAAGATGCAGTGCGCGCTATATACTTACCGCAATTAACAGTTGTTTAATCTGAACCCTTTGCCATTGTTCTTCTCATTTTCCTCCCTTTCTAAAAAGGTTGATTTTTGAAAAAATTTGCCTACAGTACAACATTCACTTTTTCAAAAGTACGTGTTGATTGTGAAGTGTTTTATGACATAATGAGAAATTGAAGTGTGCTGTAGAAATGTAAGTTCTTTCTTTCTTGCTGTATTGCCAGTTCCACTGGTATAGATCTCACCAAAATTGTCTTTACCTGTGAGCTTAGACTGAGGACTGGATTTCCCGCTGAGCACTTGGGTAAGTGCAGTATGGCAGGTGGAGAAGTGATCACTTTTTTGCACCTGTCTAATCTTCCAGCAGATGGTGTCTACACCCTCTCAATTTTGGGCACATGCATGTTTGAGGTTTACATGACTGAAAATGGGACTTGTGATACTATTCCATTTAAAGTAATTTCTACCTCATTTATGTTTATTCACTGCTGGTGGACTGCCTTTCTTGCCACTGGATCTTGCAGAGGCAGCTCTGGTGGTCCTTCTCCAGTGCTTTGAAGTGTCTAATGTAAGCTGTCCAAGTTCCTGGAGCTTAGAAGAGTGTGGGATTACTGCTGCTTGGTAAACTGACCAAGCCAATATGATGTGGGTATGCCGGCGTTGGACTGGCGTAAACACAGTAAAAAGTCTGACAACACCAGGTTTTAGTCCAACCTATTTATTTGAATATTATCAAATAAATAGGTTGGACTAAAACCTGGTGTTGTCAGACTTTTTACAAGCCAATATGCCCAGCATTAAGAACATAAGAACATAAGAAATAGGAGCAGGAGTAGGCCATCTGGCCCTTCGAGCCTGCCCCGCCATTCAATAAGATCATGGCTGATCTGTCGTGGCTCAGTTCCACTTTCCCGCCCTCTCCCCATAACCCTTAATCCCCTCTCTTATCAAGAACCCATCAACCTGCTTCTTAAAAATATTTAGCGAGGCAGCCTCCACCACTTCAACGGGCAGAGAATTCCAGAGATTCACCACCCTTTGAGTGAAGAAGTTCCTCCTCAACTCCGTTCTAAACCGCCTCCCCTTTATCTTGAGGCTGTGCCCCCTAGTCCTACTGTCTTTTTTGAGCGGGAAGAGTCTCTCCACCTCTATCCGATCCATCCCATTCATCATCTTATACGTCTCAATGAGATCTCCCCTCATTCTTCTAAACTCTAACGAGTACAAGCCTAGTTTATTCAGCCTCTCCTCATAGCTCAACCCCCTCAACTTGGGGTGCTAATCATTCAAAACCAGCTCTGCTGGGCAGGACATGCTTTTTGTATACCTGACACTTGACTCTCAAAGCAACTGCTCTACTTGGAACTTGGTCACTGCAGGAAACACCTAGAAGAATTGCAGAAAAGCTTTAGGGGTGTCCTTGAAGCAGTAAAACATACCAAGTGATTGATGAGAGCCCCCAGCTTGTGACCAACCAAAATAAGGAAGGTTCAATTGGGAAGCCATCAAACACACCAAGAAACTTCATTGGGAACATGTAGAGGCAAAGTTCAAGCATCAGCGAGTGAACACAAACCTCCAAAAAGTACGTCTACCCAACCCTCCAAGCACCACCTGCTCTACATGTGACATACTCTCCAGATCATGCATTGGCAGTATCAGTCATCTCTGAACCCGGTAAACAGAAGTGGAAGGAAATAATCCTTTATCTCAAGGGACTGCTGAAGAAGAAGACATTCATAATAATTCCTTTATAACATTGACATTCATAATTTTTAAGCATCTCCCTGAAGGTAGAACTAACCTTCAAGGCATAAGCTCTTCAATTCCCGGTGGTGTGGAAACTTTATTATTGTGTTGTTTTGGTTGCTATCTGTTTTTTGCTGTTGCCACATTCTTTTCTTTCTGCCTTTATACAATTTTCTGAACTGCAATTTACCACCTTCCACCATTTTGGATGGAATGGTGGCACAGTGGTTGGCACTGCTGTCTCACAGTTTCAGGTTCAATTCTGGCCTTGGGTCACTGTCCGTGGCTGTATATTCTCCTCATGTCTATGTGGGTTTTCTCTGGGTGCTCCAGTTTCCTCCCACACTCTAAAGATGTGCAGGTTAGGCAGCTTGACCATGCTAAATTGTCCATTAGTGTTGGGGATTAACAGGGGATTGTGCGATTACAGGGATAGGGTCTGGGTGGGATTGATGTTGGTGCAGGCTCAATGTGCTGTTTAGTAAAAGAGAACAAAGAACAAAACAGCCCAGGAAACAGGCCCTTCAGCCCAACGAGCCCGCGCCACCATTTTAACACCACCAGTACCCCCCTCCACCCATGACCCTTATCTATTGTTTTATGGCCATCCACATTGAGGGAAACTAATTTAGGGACAATTTATTACTGCCAATCAGCCTAATAGCACATCTTTGGGGTGTGGGAGGAAACCGGAGCACCCGGAGAAAACCCACGCAGGCACAGGGAGAATGCGCAAACTCCCACAGACACCGACCCAAATCCATGTGTCTGCACAGCAAACAGTGATAGTCACTGAGCTGTCGTCTTGCCCAGCATCTGGTCCAGTTTAAGCACACACTAACGACATGAAGCACTCGGTCAATCTCGAACAACCCAGAGAAGCCCAAGTACGACCCATCGCGTGTATGCCCCTCGTTGGGCAACAAGGTGGACTGACTTAAAACCTGTGAATGAAAAAGAGAAAAAACATTATTATCATACCATATCCATTTACCTTACCGGGGACGCCCCAATGCTAATGAACCTTATTTAAAACAATCTCCTATATCCACCCATCTCCAACCCACTCATGTGCCTGTCTAAGTTACTCTTAAACATCTCTAGCGTGCTTGCCTCCACCACCTTACTTGGCAGAGCATTCTGTGTGAAAAACCCCCTCTAATATCTGTGTCATACCTCTCTCCCCTCACCTTAAGCCCATGGCCCCTCGTACTATGTGTCTCTACCATAGGAAATAGCTTACCTCTGTTTATCTATACCCTTAATAATCTTATATACCTCTATTAGATCCCCCCTCAGTCGCCATCTTTCAAGGGAAAAGAGCCCCAATTTCTTCAATCTCTCGTCATAACCCAGTCCTTCCATACCAGGCAACATCCTGGTAAACCTCCTCTGCACTCTCTCCAGAGTCTCCACGTCCTTCTGGTAGTAAGGCGACCAGAACTGGACGCAGTACTCTAAATGCGGCCTAACCAACATTCTAGACAACTGCGACATTAGACTCCAGCTCTTATATTCTATACCCCTTCCTATAAAGGCTAACATAACATAGGCTTTCTTCACAACCTTCTCCACTTGTACTGCCACCTTCAAAGACTTGTGCACTTGCACCCCCAAGTCTCGCTGCGATTCTGTACTCCTTATGGGCTTACCCTTAATCGTATAACTCCTCCCTACATTATTCCGGCCAAAATGCATCACCTCACATTTATCCGGATTAAACTCCATTTGCCATGTATCTGCCCAATATACCAGCCTATCAATATCCCGTTGTATTGCCAGACACTGCTCCTCACTGCCTGCCAATCCAGCCATCTTGGTGTCATCAGCAAATTTGCTGATCACACCACTTACTCCCTCTTCCAAGTCATTTATATACACTACAAAGAGGAGAGGTCCCAGTACTGAGCCCTGCGGCACACCACTAGTGACAGACCTCCAGCTAGAAAAGGACCCCTCCACTACTACTCTCTGTCTCCTCTCTGCAAGCCAGTTCTCAACCCATCTAGATACCTGGCCACGTATCCCATGAGCCTTAATCTTTTCTACCAACCTACCATGAGGGACTTTGTCAAACACCTTACTGAAATCCATATAGACGACATCAACGGCTCGTCCTTCGTCGACCGTTTTTGTCACCTCCTCAAAAGATTCTACCAGATTCGTAAGGCAAGACTTCCCCTTTACAAAGCCATGCTGCGTATCCTTAATCAGATCGCAACGCTCCAAGTGCTCATACCTCCTATCCCTAAGAATCCTTTCCATCAACTTGCCTACCACTGACATTAAACTCACCGGCCTATAGTTACCCGGGTTACCCCTCCTACCCTTTTTAAACAACGGTACCACGTTCGCTATCCTCCAGTCCTCTGGGACCTCACTTGTGTCCAAAGAAGAGACAAAGATTTGTGTCAGAGGCCCAGCAATCTCATCCCTCGCCTCCCTAAGCAGCCTAGGATAAATGCTATTGGGCCCCGGAGATTTATCAGTTTTAATGCTACCTAAAAGCCCTAACACTTCTTCCCTCGTAATCGATAGATCCTTCAAATGGTCTACCGCTCCCTCGATGACCGTACCAGACATCAAGCCCCTCTCCTTCATAAATACCGACGCAAAGTATTCATTCAGGATCTCCCCCATTCCCTCAGACTCCAAGCACAATTCCCCTCGTCTGTCCCTGAGAGGACCGATTTTACCCCTAGCCACCCTTTTGCTCCTAACATAGGAGTAAAACACCTTTGGATTTTCCTTAATCCTACCTGCCAAAGCCATCTCATGCCCCCTCCTCCTAACTCCCCTTTTGAGATCCCTCCTATTCTCTCTCTGTACTCCTCCAACGCTCTCTCTGTTCCCAGCTGCTTAGACCTGACATATGCCTCTCATTTCTTCCTAACCAGGTATTCTATATCTCTAGTAATCCATGGCTCTCTAATCCTACCTTTCCCATCCTTCCTCCTAACCGGCACATGCCTTTCCTGCACACATTGCAGTTTTTCCTTGAAAGACTCCCACATGCCTAACATGGACTTGCCCTCCAACAGCCTATCCCCGTCTGTATCCCTAAGCTCCTGCCTAATCCGGCTGTATCTAGCCTTCCCCCAATTTAGCACCCTCCCCTTAGGACAGCACGCATCTTTTTCCATTTGTATCCTAAAATAGACAGAGTTGTGGTCACTATTAGCCACATGGTCACCTACCGCAACCTCAACCACCTGACCTGGCTCATTGCCCACAACTAAATCCAGTATAGCCTCCTCTCTAGTCGGGCTATCTACATACTGCTGCAAGGATCCTTCCAATACACATCTTACGAATTCCTTCCCGTCCGAACCCCCAGCTCTAGGCACCTTCCAATCCACCCCAGGGAGATTAAAATCTCCCACTACAACAACCCTGTTCTTCCTACACTTGTCCAAAATGTCTCTACATATACCCTCTTCCAATGCCCGTGGGCTGTCGGGCGGCCTGTAGTACACTCCTAGCATAGTAATGGCTCCCTTCCTATTCCTCAACTCCACCCACAGAGACTCAATTTCCAACCCCTCCATGTTATCCTCCCTCTGCACCGCTGTGATCTGCTCCCTAACTAAGAGCGCCACTCCCCCTCCTCTTTTTGACCCTCCCCTATCACGCCTAAAACAGTTATACCCAGGAATATTTAGCTGCCAGTCCTGCCCTTCCTTTAACCACATCTCCGTCACTGCCACCACATCTAAATTCCTCGCGAACATCAAGGCCTTAAGCTCAGCCATCTTACCCGTCACACTCCTTGCATTAAAACAGATGCACCAAAGACCCCCAGGTCCACTTGGATCCTCATTCTCCTGGGAGATTTTCCTCTCATCTAGACTTAACCTGTCACCCAACTCACTCCCACTCCCAGTGCCTGAGCTGTCTGTCTCCTCCCCACCCCCCCTCCATATTAGTTTAAACCCTGCCGAAACACTCCAGCTAACCTCCCAGCTAAAATATGTGTACCCTTCCCATTTAAATGTTCCCCATCCCACTTGTACAAGTGCCCTTCCCTCACAAAGACATCTCAATGGTTTACAAAACATAAGAACATAAGAAATAGGAGCAGGAGTAGGCCATCTAGCCCTTCGAGCCTGTCCCGCCATTCAATAAGATCATGGCTGATCTGTCGTGGCTCAGTTCCACATTCCTGCCCTCTCCCCATAACCCTTAATCCCCTCTCTTATCAAAAACCCATCAACCCGCGTCTTAAAAATATTTAGCGAGGTAGCCTCCACCACTTCAACGGGCAGAGAATCTGGGCTAGCGCTTAATATAAAAAAGGATAGCAAGAGTTTTTATAAATATATAAAAAGGAAGAGGCTGGCTAGGGTGAACGTTGGTCCCTTAGAGGATGAGAAGGGGGACTTAGTGGTAGGGGATGGGGATATGGCTGAGGTCCTGAATAACTTTTTTGCTTCTGTCTTCACAGAGGAGGACGTGAATAATTTGCCGGGTGTTAGCAATGGAAAGGTGGTAGGACTGGAGGGTCTTAATGACATTACTGTTACTAGAGAGGAGGTGCTTGACAGACTGGAGGGGCTGATTGTGGACAAGTCCCCAGGACCGGATGGAATGCATCCGAGGGTTCTGAAAGAAATGGCGGAGGTGATAGTGGATGCCTTGGTGGTTATTTTCCAGGTGTCGCTGGATTCCGGGGAAGTGCCGGAAGATTGGAAAGTGGCTAATGTTACGCCGTTGTTTAAGAAGGGTGCCAGGCAAAAGGCAGGGAATTATAGGCCGGTTAGTTTAACGTCTGTTGTAGGTAAAATGTTAGAATCCGTCATCAAGGAGGAAATAGCGAGGCATCTTGAGAGGAATTGCTTGATAGAGCAGACGCAGCACGGTTTTGTTAAAGGGAAGTCGTGTCTGACAAATTTACTGGAGTTCAATGAGGTTGTGTCTAGGGCAGTGGATAGAGGAGAGCCGGTGGATGTGGTCTTTCTTGATTTTCAGAAGGCGTTTGACAAGGTACCTCACAAGAGGTTATTGCAGAAGGTCAGGGGACCTGGAGTTGGGGGTAGGGTGTTAGCGTGGATAGAGGATTGGTTGTCAAATAGGAGGCAGAGAGTGGGGGTTAATGGGTGCTATTCGGATTGGCGGTTGGTGACTAGTGGAGTGCCCCAGGGGTCGGTGCTGGGGCCTCAGCTATTTACCATTTATATAGATGATCTGGAGGAGGGAACCAAGTGTATGGTGTCGAAATTTGCTGATGACACCAAGATTGGTGGAACGGCAAATTGTGCAGAGGGTGTGGAGAGTCTACAGAAGGATCTAGATAGGCTGGGCGAATGGGCCAGGAAATGGCAAATGGAATTTAATGTTGGCAAGTGCAAGGTGGTCCACTTTGGTGGAATAATGGTAGGATGGATTATTACTTACGTGGTGAAAAACTGCAGCAGGCAACGGTGCAGAGGGACCTTGGGGTCCTTGTGCATGAGTCGCAAAAACCCAGCTTGCAGGTGCAGCAGGTGGTCAGGAAGGCGAATGGGATGCTGGCCTTCATATATTGAATATAAAAGTAGGGAGGTCTTGCTGCAGCTGTATAGGGCATTGGTGAGGCCGCAGCTGGAGTACTGTGTGCAGTTTTGGGCGCCGTACTTATGCAAGGATATTTTGGCCTTGGAGGGAGTGCAGAGGAGGTTTACTAGGCTGATGCCGGAGTTGAGGGGGTAGAGCTATGAGGAGAGGCTGAATAAACTGGGCTTGTACTCGTTAGAGTTTAGAAGAATGAGGGGAGATCTCATTGAGACGTATAAGATGATGAATGGGATGGATAGGATAGAGGTGGAGAGACTCTTCCCGCTCAGAAAGGATAGTAGGACTAGGGGGCACAGCCTCAAGATAAAGGGGGGGGGCGGTTTAGAACGAAGTTGAGGAAGAACTTCTTCACTCAAAGGGTGGTGAATCTCTGGACTAAAACCCTCTGTCCTACACCAATCCCTCAGCCACGCATTTAGCTGTAGGATCTCATTATTTTTATCCCTGCTATTGCTGGGCACTGGCAGCAGCCCAGAGATTGCCACCCTGGAGGCCCTGGACTTCAGCCTGGCATAATTGATTTTCCTTTGGTAATTCCACTCTTGTCTTTACTTCCTAAAAAAGGAATACAGAATAGCCAGGTTGGTAAGACCGCAGTGCACACACATTGTGGATACACCAGAGTGTAAAGGCAGAGACACCCCTGTTTTAATTTGATTGATGAATTGTGCCTAACAGAGGTTTTTCTACATGATGGGAGCTATCACTGAGTTTTGTCATATTATACACAAAGGCTCATAGCCAGCCCACATCACTCATAGGACATCAAAGTAAGAATTTGGACAGTCGTGCTGGTTCTTTGAAAGAGTTATCCAATGAGTAACACTTTCCTGCTCTTTGCCCATTCTCTACAAATATTTCCTTTTCACATTTATATCCAATTCTGTTAGCGAATGTTCAGGTCACCAATACTTAATTTAAATACTATGGGATTGTACTAAGCTTCCACCTAAACCAACTGTATGAATCAAGTCATGATGCATTTTTCACTAGGGCTAATGTCTTTATCCTCTTTCCATATCTAACCAGCGCCAACAAGGAGAGCACTGCAATGTTATTGAGTGACAGAATTTGTTAAGATTGAATGAACCATCCATAGCATTCACATGGCCATAAGTACTCCCTTCATCAATGACTAGACATATGTGAACAAAAAAAGAACAAAAAAGGCCATTCTTTAATATTACCCAGTCTTTTAGTTTAAGGCGCTCCACTATGCTAGCACTTTACCAAAGAAAAACTGAGTAGCTGCTTGAGACTACCTATGTAGTCGAGGGTCAATTAGCTCAGTTGGCTGGCCAGTTGGTTTGTGTTGCAGGAATGATGCCACAGTGTGGGTTCAGTTCCCATACCAGCTGAGTTTATTCAACCTTGCCCCTCACCTGAGGTGTGGTGATCCTCAGGTTAAATCACCACCAGTCAGCTCTCCCTCTGAAAGGGGAGAGCAGTTTATGATTGTCTGGAACTGACTTTACCTTTCCCCTATGCAGTCATAGCTGATAACATATGCAATCTTTTACTGAATCCCAGCACCATCACAATCAGGTCTGTGCAGATACCCAATGTCAGAGCACACAAAAGCATATTGAAGAAACACTTAAGCAGTCTGGGTCAAACCAGGGAATATTCTGCAGTTCAATACACTCCATTAAGGGTCTCCAGGATCATGATGATGGTGTTTTATGTGCTACACAATTACAAGTATGCAAAGAAGCTTCCTTGTTATTTGGATTTATTTGGAAAACAAAGTCTCCTATCAGCAAAAGCATTAGCAGGAGAAACATCAATAATCTGAAGAGTATGTGCTAATCTATCTATACATTCAGTTGTCTGCACAGTCTTCTATACGTTGTCCCCTTCCCACTGCAGATATGTCACCGTCATCTATAAACCTTCTCTGTATGAATCAGTTTTATTCACAGGAGGAAATCATTATGGACCTTCAAAGTCTACCAGAGTGATAGTTATAGACAATGACTAGAAATATATTTCCTAGAAATATAGGATATTGTAATTTTTCAGTGTCACAGAGCAAAGACTAACTATAAGTAGAAAGTACTCAGGTAGCAAGAATGATGTGATCCACAATCACCCTATGATAAATAGGAATTACATAGCTGCTATATATTTTGTTACAGGAGGTAAGTGAGCGACTATATTTTTCCAAACAAGAAATGTCTGTTCTCAGTGGAAAAAACCTGACTTCCTGTTATCTCAGCCCTTTTAGGAGAGCTTTCCAGGAGGGAAGTGTCAGTTACGTTACAGCAATGGAATTCTGCTCTATAAGCGTTTTTCAACCAGAGACCATTTTACATAACTTACAGTTTCTCACAAAACATTTCCGGTCATATGTCATTCTCTCTTCACTAAGCCATTGTGTTTCCTGAAAAAATCTCCTCATTAAGGCACTGTGTTTGGGACACTGGATACACTGCAAACTTATATTTTAACTTTACTTTTGTTTATTGTCTGGTGATGAAACATTTAAATTTTTTGGCAGATTGCAATACTTTTTTTCCTTTTGGAAATAGTGTATCGAATCATGTGTGAGTTTTAAAATTTTGAATGACTGAAGAAATCATAGGCTGATGCAATATCCATAGTTTGTCAATGGGCCCTCAGGTATAAAACATGCTAGTGACACCTATTGATTCATGCTAGTGAATCAGTGGAACTCTTTGTCGCAGCCAGGTCATTGAGTGTCTTTAAGACAGAGATAGATAGGTTCTTGATTAATAAAGGGGTCAGGATTATGGGGAAAAGGCATGAGAATGGGGATGAGAAAGTTATCAGCCATTATTGAATGGCGGGGCAGACTTGATGGACTGAGTAGCCTAATTTTGCTCCTGTGTCTTATGATTTTATGGTACCAAAACGCACCCTGTATACTACTATCCCTGTAGAGTACTGCATATTAGTTCAGAACAAAAACACCTTTACATTAGTGTGATAATTCCATTCTTTCACTGGCTGTCCTTATAGCTTCTCATAAATATGATTATCAGATGATTTAATTTATGAAATTAAGCTTTTTAAATCTAGAGCTTACGGACTTCTTTGTCACAAAGATTGAAACAATCCAATTACTTGCCTCTGCCATATCCCCTCCTTCCACTGGTTCAACTGACCATATTTCCTTTCTTTTGGGGGAGATGGTAGGCTAATGTACTGGAGACGTGAGTTCAAATCCCACCACGGTGGCTGGTGGAATTTAAATTAAATTAAGTAAATCTGAAATATAAACCTAAACTCAGTAGTAGTGGCCATATCAACTCTCAGCGTTTGTTGTAAAAACCCTTCTAATGTCCTTCAGGGAAGGAAATCTGCCACCCTTGTCTGGTCTAACCTACATGTGACTCCAGACCCACAGAAGCATGATTGACTCTTAACTGCCTTCTGCACCCACTTGGTTCAAGGCAATTAAGGATGGGCAACAAATGTTGGTCTTGCCAGTGATGCCCACATCCTGTGAAAGAATAAAGAAAAAAAAATTCTCCTCTTACATGGCACTGAATTTACTTCTTCAATATTTCTCTTCATGGCCCCTCTGAGCTCATCTTTGTCCATGAAATCAACCTCCTGTTCCCTTGATCTAATCCCACTAAACTGCTGATCATCCAGCTTTCCTTCCTAGCCATTTTGGCTAATATTGTAAGCAGTTCTCTCTTTTCAGTTAGTGTCCCGCTTTTTAAATATGTTGTCATTAACCCTTTCCTCAAAGAAACAATCCTTGACTTCACAATTCCGACAAACTACCGTCTCATCTTCAATCTCTTTTTCCTCTCAAAAGTTCTTGAATGTGTCCCAAACCTGCTTTGATCTTTCCCAAAACTCCATGTTTGAATCCTTCCTGGCAGGTTTCCATCCCTGCCACAGTACCAAAACAGTTCTTATCGAAGTCACACATCATTCTCTGTGATGATGACAAAGTTAATTTTCTGTCCTTGACTTTCTTGATATGTCTGCAGCCTTTGACTTGGTTAACCATACCATCCTCCTCTAACACCTCTCCATCATTGTCTCAGCCGGTGGGACTACTGTTATCTGGTTCTATTCTTATCTGTATAACCACAGCCCGAGGATCACCTAAGAACATAAGAACATAAGAAATAGGAGCAGGAGTAGGCCATCTAGCCCTTCGAGCCTGCCCCGCCATTCAATAAGATCATGGCTGATCTGTCGTGGCTCAGTTCCACATTCCCGCCCTCTCCCCATAACCCTTAATCCCCTCTCTTATCAAAAACCCATCAACCTGCGTCTTAAAAATATCTAGCGAGGTAGCCTCCACCACTTCAACGGGCAGAGAATTCCAGAGATTCACCACCCTTTGAGTGAAGAAGTTCTTCCTCAACTCCGTTCTAAACCGCCCCCCCTTTATCTTGAGGCTGTGCCCCCTAGTCCTACTGTCCTTTCTGAGCGGGAAGAGTCTCTCCACCTCTATCCTATCCATCCCATTCACCATCTTATACGTCTCAATGAGATCTCCCCTCATTCTTCTAAACTCTAACGAGTACAAGCCTAGTTTATTCAGCCTCTCCTCAATGCAATGACCTGCAATGACTTCTCTTTTTGCTCCTGCACCATTACCTCTTGTGTCCCCCAAAGGCATATGCTGCCCCTTGGCAACATTGTCCGAAGGCTCAGCTTTAGTTAGCACAAATATGCTGATGACACCCAGATCTATCACAGCACCATCTCTTTCCGCCCCTTCATGTTGCTAAATTATCAATCTGCTTATCTGACATCAAGCACTGGATGAGCTGAAATTTCCTCCAATTAAATATTGGGAATTGTTTTTGGACCCATTCCAATCTTCATTCCCCAGATGCTGATTCCATCCCTCTCCCTGGCAACAGTCTGAGATTAAGCCAGTCTGTTCGTAACTTGGTGTCACATTTGATCTGAGATGAGCTTCCAACCTTATATTCATGCCATCATTAAGTCACCTATTTTCAATTCTGTAACTCGTTTTCAAATCACTTTTGCACCTCCCTATCTCTGGAATCACATCCAGTCCCACAATCCTTTCAGAAGCCTGTATCATCTAATTCTGACCTCTAGAGAATCTCTGATTTTAATTGCTCCATCATTGGTGGTTGTGTCTTCAGTTGCTTTGGTGTCAGATGTCAGACTCTGGAATAGCCTCCCTGCATCTCTCTGCCTCACTGTTCTTCTTTAGGATACTTCTTAAAACCTATCTCTTTGATCAAGCTTTTAGTCATCTGTCCACAGAGGGTTGTAAATAACTGGAACGTGCTGCTGGAGCCGGTAGTGGAAGCAGATTCTATAACAACGTTCAAGAGGCATCTGGATAGATACATGAGTAGCAGGGAATAGAGGGATATGGACCACGTAGAGGCAAGAAAATATTACTTTAGAGAGCCATTTATGTTGGCACAGACTTGGTGGACAAAGGGCCTGTTCCTGTGTTGTACTGTTCTTTGTTCTAATATTTCTTTATGTGTTTTAGTGTCACACTTTGTTTTATAATGCTCCTGTGATTGTGCCTTGGGATATTATACTGAAGGTGTTATATAATTACTCTTTGCTGTTGTTATATGGTAGAATTGGTGAAGGAGACATTGAAAGATAAAGGCGGAAACACACTTGCTTTGTGGGGGCTCTATCTCAAACTCACAGTAAAGTAATAATTTTCCAATTTATATTCTTCAATAATCTTAATTTTGTTTATGAGTACCTTAAAATACAGGTATATATCTCAATAGTGCCAGTGGGATAATACTTCCCACCCTACAATGACATTTCATCACTGTGGTATAAAATACTATACCATTAGCACTTTATTTTGTTCACAGGAACAGAGAGAAAGAAAATAGGTGGTATGGTGGCACAGTGATTAAGCACTGCTACCTCACATCACCAGGGACCTGGATTCATTCTGGCCTTGGGTAGTTGTCTGTATGTGGAGTTTGCATGTTCTCACAGTGTCAGTGTGGGTTTCTTCTGGGTGCTCCAGTTCCCTCCCACAGTCCAAAGATGTTCAGGTTCAGTGGATTGGCCATGCTAAATCGGCCCGTAGTGTCCCAAGATTTTAGGTTAAATGGGTTAGCCACATAAAATATGTCAATTTACGGAGATAGGGCATAGGAGAGAGCCTGGGTAATATTCTATGTGAGAGAGCCAATGCAGACTTGATGGGTCAAATGGCCTCCTTCTGTACTATAGGGATTCTATGAAAGGACTTTTATAGTTCATCATGCTTTAAGAAGAAGAAGACCATTTAATTTTATTTTTAACCCAATTTTTACCTTTCCTGCCTTCTAACCGAAAGATGATAACTCCTTTCTAGGATGTTGTTCTATAAGCAGCAGGCACCACCAATACCTGTTGCATATGAATATTCTTTATATGTGAACCTAGATAGTGAGCATTGGTAGGTATTTGACCATGAGGAGCATCACAACCAATTCAAATCATGGTCTCACCTGATAACTACACTTGGCAATCGCTGGGCAACTATAAGACCATAAGATATAGGAGCAGAATTAAGCTATCCGGCCCATCGAATCTGCTCCAACATTCAATTTCTCAACCGCATTCTCCCACTTTCTTCTTGTAACTATCATGGCAGGAACATTGGCTAAACTTACCCATTCCTAATTCAGAGTCATGAGTCTGATTATAACGTTTGCAGCTCCTTTGATTACGTACAGCTAATCCAGACAGATCAAGCATCAAAGCTGGAATCTTCTGATCTGAATAATATTATGACACACTGGACAATGATTTTACCTACTGAGGACATTATGTGGAGGTTTAAATATCTTCCAATATTTCATTTGTAAACAATGAGAAATAAAAGCTGGCTATAAAAATATAGAAACAATGCAATTGTGGCATATTAACTGGTAAATAAATCCCATTTAATTTGTATGTAGGTAATTAATTGCAAAAAGTTCTCTTCTGAACCATGTGAAGTCCAATCTATAGAATTGGAGTGCATGTATTTTCTGAAAGAGGATTGACGTTTATTGATGAGGAGGAGAGTTAGACCTATTTGACCAGGAGCTGTTAGGCTTGCTGAGATTTTCCAGAATTTTCTGTTTTTGATTCAGATTCCAGCATCCATAGTATTTTGCTTTTAAATTTTAGCCATACATTTTATGCCTACATAAAGATTCCTGATGTTTCAAAATCAATAATCGCCTTGTTCTGAGTTCTGAGATTTGTGCTTTGCAACTATGCAGAATAAATTTGATTCGGGTTTCTTAGGATTAAGAATGAATAGTTGTGCAGACTATTATATCTGAGAGCAGTTCTCCTTTGATCATATACTCTGTGGTGTTGTTCAGTCAGTCCCATAATACAATCATTGGCAACATTGAAAAATGCATACCAGTCATATGAGCCAATAACCTGTTTGATATTGTCATTTAAGAATATCATATTATTATTGTTGGATGAAGTTTTGAAAGTTGGTTAGAGGCCTAACTAGGATTTAGTTTAACTCCTACCTTATTATTTTGTTTTTCCACCTTTTTTAGGAAGGGAATCTTTTCTCACCTCTCTTGATTCCATACCCAGCCCTACTCCCCTCAATAATGTAGCTGTTGTGTTTATAAGATAGAGTGCTTCATGTGTAGCCAGAGCTGCAATAAAAAGGCTGACTGTGCAGAAACTTGCAGCAGCAGCTTTTGTAATCAAGGAAGCCAGTTGAGATTAGGAACACAGAATGGGGGAGCAGTCTTGAGGCTGGACCATATTGATGATCTAAGTTAACATTTTTGGATAGTTTGTCACAAATGTTTCTCATGCATCTGCTATTTTAGGGTCTACGTTACTGAACCACAGCTGCCAAGTTGTCTAAACATTTGCCTGAAGGATTTTCATAGTTTCCACTAATACAATAGCATTGTCACTATGCTGCATTATTTGGCTCTAAAGATTTATGTGTTTGAATCTAATTTATCTTGAATTTAATTCTGAAATCTTGCTTCATATTTGGATATAGATTTTCCTAAATGGCTTAGTGGATAACTGGACTGCCATATGTGAAACTTGTGGTGTAAGGGTCTGGCACATAAAAGGTTAACTTGCTACTGAATACAGTACTGCCCACACAGTGATGTAAAGAAACACATGACCCACATCTAGGGTCAGTTTGTTGGACAGAGCCATATGTAGAAGCAAGCATGGAGATAGCTCCTAGCTTGGAACTTTATTGGACTAGTTTCTAGTAGTTAATAAATACTTCCTGTTGAACTACCCAAGACTATGTCTACCTTAGTAAAACCTACAAACTATGCCCAATACATTACAATATCACTGAGCTATGCAAAACATAATGTGGCCGATTCTCCCAGCCCGCCGCACTGCTGGAGCAGTGCAGCGGGCCAGTAGGCTCAAGTGGAGACAGGGTTAAAACTCCTCTGTTTCTATGTTTGTTCATGAACCTTCGTCTTTTGATGCTTTAATTGCATGCTTCAGTGACTGTACAAGCCTCTCCGCCAATCCACTAGTGGGATGGATTATATGGTTTTGTCCTTATGTGCTGCATGCGATTGCTCTTAAGATAATCCACAAATTCCTTAGATGCAAGTTGTGTTCAATAACTAGTTGTTCAGGCTTTCCAAATCTTGTGAATTACTCATCTAACTTCTCTATGGTTCTTTCTGTTGTTGTGGATTTCATCATCATGACTTTGGGCCATTTTGAATGCACATCAGGTAGGTCAAAAAACGTGTATCCTTCGATCGGCCTTGCAAAGTCTATGTATACTCTCTGCCATGGTTGTTTTGGCCTTTTTCACGGATGAGGTGATTGTAGAGGTAGAGTATTTCATATTCTAGCTCAGTTTTGGTATTGCCCTACTTTTTCTTTTACTTGTGAGTCAAGTCCTGGCGACCAGAAATAGCTTCTTGCAAGCTCTTTCATTCTTACAACACCTGGATGACCTTTTTGCGGCTTTCGGCTTTGCAAACATGAAACGATGATCAATCTCATCGCCAATAGCAGTACTCCATTTTGGACAGTTAATTCAAATTCCCCATAATATAAGGACTGAATTCAGGATTCTTTCTTTGTTTGTCCAGTGGTGGTCCTCTTAAGACCATGGCCATAAACTTCCCCCATCACCAGATCATTCCTCATGTGCCTTTGCACCTGTTATTGGCTGTTATTGGTACACTGTCTACCTGGGAAAAGTATAGTATGTTGACATAGCTATCTGTGGTTCAATTTTGTCCTGATAAGGCATTGGCATTGGCCCTGATCTCCAATATGATATAATTACGCATTGATAGTATTAAAGACCATCTTTGTAGACAACTTGCAGCTAATGATGGAATCCCCCTGTATGGACCAAAAATTGTTGTCAACAGTCTGTGATTGGTCAACAAAGTGAAGTGTTTCCCATACAGATACTGGTGAAATAATTTCATAAAATCCCTACGTTTTGATTCCAACTTTTGCTTCCAACAAGTAGATCCCTACTTCTTTGAATCCCTAATTTTTGATTCCAAAAATTATGTTCAGGGCTTCTTTCTCAACTTGAGCATAATCTTGTTCAGTGCTTGATGAAGTCCGAGATGTAAACGTTATTGGTTGTTCTTCCTCTGTTGGCATGATATGCGAGACAACTGCACTCATCACATACGTGATGTGTTGCACGCTAAATGAATTTTCAACTTTGGGTTAAAATGGGCCATACTTCAGATTTCTTTAGTACATCTTTAACTCCTTTGTATGCACTTTCATGCTCTTCTGTCCAATTTCACTGTTGATTAGCACACAATAAAGTATGAAGTGGTTTTAGTAGTGTTGCAAGGCTTGGAATGAATTTTTCATAATGATTTATTAGGCCTAAAAATGATTGCAACTGTGAAACACTCTGTGGTCTTGGAGTCTCTAGGATCACTGTCATTTTCATTGGTTCTTTATGGAGGCCATCTTTATCTATTACAAGACCTCAATAACTGATTAACAATTTGAAAAATTCACTTTTCTTTTCCCCACGCGAATCTTGTGCTTCTCCATACATTCCAGTGTTTCTTTTTCACAGAAAGATTGTGATTCTCCAGACGCTTTGGTGTTTTTCTAAGATTTATAAATGTTCCTGTTCGTTTGTGTCCATGATAAGAATGTCATCCAAATAACATTGGATGCTGTTGAATTTGATACATAGATTTTTGGAACACACCGGAAAAACCTTTTGTGAGTAAAATTGTTAGCAGTGGTTATGGCTCAGTTGTCACCTTCATTTCGAGGTACGCTTGGGATAAATCTATTTTACTGTGCTGCTGACCCCCAGACAAGATGTGGATATGCTGGCGGACAATCCAGTGAATATGTTCTCAACTAATGGAAAGGGGACAGCACTGGATTTATTGATGTCTTAAAGTCACCACAAATTCTTATAGAACCATCTGGTTTAATGACAGGGACAACTGGAGTTGCTCAATTGTTTAGAGTTACAGGTTCAATCACTCCATCCTATACTGGTTCCACTTTTGGTTGAATTACATATGGTGCAGTTTCTGCCTTTAAGCATCTAGGGATGTTATTGGTTTGATCTGGAGTCTTGCTTCAACTTCAGTCATGGATGCTAAATTATTCTTGAACACCTTCCTATACTTCTGTACAAGTTTTTGTAGAGCTTTCTTGTCATCAACCAATTAATTAACTGTTCCCCAGTTAAGCTTGATTTTGCTTAATGTGCTCTCCCAAAGCATGCAGGAAAATTTCCTTTTGTATGTTCAATGACAATTCTGCTGATTGATCATTAGCTTTTCCTTCAACCATGATATTTCTCCTCAGTATAAATTTGCAGGGTTTCAGCTTGATGGCTTTAGTGGTAGATGTTTGAGATTCTGATTATATATATTTTCTGAAATGAGTGATAAAGCTGCTCCAGTATCTACTCCCATCTTTACTTCTTTCCCGTTTAACTTTGGATAAACTTTTGTATCCCTTTGCATGGATAGGTTGCCTAAAATAAGTTCTTGGATCTTCTCGAATTACAGTGTAACTTAGGAAATTAAATCTTCATGGGATATTTTGTAGACCCTTTTTGTAGATCTTGATGTGTTCTTGTATTTGCACACATTCAGGGTTTGAGAAGTCTGTAATGTCCAACACACCTTTGTTATGTGGCCTTCCTTGCCACAGCTTCTCCATTTATTTTCTCAGCTCCAACTGAGCACACCTATGGCATGCTTACGTTTTAAGAGATTTCCTTCTGTCAGTTCCCATCTTGTGTATTTTGGCTCCAGCTCCAATTTGGGAAGGTTCTTTCATGGCCAATTCCATGGACACTGCGATCTCAATAGCAAGTTTCAGTGTCTGAAGAACTTTTGGTGAGCAATTGTCTTTGAATAGCTTTGTTTCAAAGTCCCCAAACAAGACCGTCTTGCAGAGTGTCTTTGAGGATTGGGCCAAACACTTAGGGCAGGATTTTCTGGCCTTGCTCACCCCAAGACCAGAAAATCCTGCCCAAGGTCAGTGAACCTTTGCATGGTCCATCCCTGCCCACTACGATTCCTGTGGCGGGCAGGATGAAAATATTCTACCCTTAATGTGGCTATGAATGTGCCTGTTCCTGTTTGTGTAACATCTTCTGGGAATCAGTGTGTGTAGCTGCTGGGTAGTTCTGGCCAAGAAGGAGGGGGAGACCCAAAGGCCTCAGCCTCTCAATCTGCACAACAGGTTTGAGGTTCTTGCTCCCAGTGTGGACAAGAACAAGGGCTGTAAGGTTGATGAGCAAACTGCCCACGGTACAGTGGTGCAGACACAGGACAAAGAGGAAGAAGTAAAGAGGAATGTAGTGGTAATTGGAGATAGTGTACTTAGGGGCATAGACACTGTCCTTTGTGATAGGGATAAAGAATACAGAAGGGTGCTCAGGTCCAGGATGTCTCATCTGGGCTGCAGAGGAACCTGGAGTGGGAGGGTGAGAATTCGGTGGTTGTGGTACATGTGGGTGCCAATGACATAGGCAAATTGGGGACTAAGGATCTGCAGAGGGAGTATGGAAAGCTGGGAATGAAATTAAAAAGCAGAACCGACAAGGTGGTTATCTATGGATTACTACCTGAACCGTGTGCAGATGGCGTAGGGTAAATAGGATTAAAGAGATGAATGGGTGGCTCAGGGATTGGTGTGGGAGGAATGGGTTTGAATTTATGGGGCATTGGCACCAGTATTGGGGCAGGTGGGACCTGTTCAGATGGGATGATCTTGGTCTGAACCGTGCTGGGACCAGAGTCCTGGTGAATCGTATAACTAGGACTGTAGATAGGGCTTTAAACTAATTAGGGGGGGAGGGTGCAAGGGTAGGAGAAATTACAATGTCTAAAGTAAAAGAGAGGGTACAGGTACGGGAAAAGGACAAGGATGTCCCAATAATAAAGGGAGTAGGGGGCATGAGAAAGGTTGGTAGCGTTCCTTCAAATAGGGTCCAGATAAAGGCTGGAATAAAGACACTTTATCTGAATGCACGAAGCATTCGGAACAAAGTGAATGAGCTGGTGGCGCAGATCAGCACAAATGGATATGATCTGGTGGCCATTACGGAAACGTGGTTGCAGGGTGACAGGGACTGGGAGCTGAACGTCCAGGGGTATCAAGTGTTTAGGAAGGATAGAAGGGAGGAAAAAGGGGGAGGGGTAGCTCTGCTGATTAAGGATAATATCAGGGCGGTAGTAAGGGAAGATATAGGCTCCAAAGAGCAGAATGTGGAATCGTTGTGAGTGGAGATAAGGAACAGTAAGGGGAGGAAGACGCTGGTGGGTGTGGTCTATAGGCCCCCAAATAATAACTTGGAGGTGGGGCAGGCTATAAACATGCAAATAAATGATGTGTGCAGAAATGGAACGGCGATAATTATGGGGGATTTCAATCTACATATTGATTGGTTGACCGATGTCGGACGCGGTGGGCTTGAGGAAGAGTTCTTGGAATGCTGCCGGGATAGTTTCCTTGAACAGTGTGTGATGGAACCGACGAGGGAGCGAGCTATCTTAGATCTGGTGTTATGTAACGAGGCAGGTAGAATTAGGGATCTTGTTGTGAGGGATCCTCTTGGGACGAGCAATCATTGTATGGTTGAGTTTTTGATGCAGATGGAGGATGAGAAAGTAGGGTCCCGGACCTGTGTCCTCTGTTTGAACAGAGGGGAGTACGATAGGATGAGAGAGGAATTGGCAAATGTAGATTGGGGGCTCAGATTGGTCGGTAGGACTGCTGAGGAACAGTGGAGGATCTTTAAGGAGATCTTTTTCGGTGCTCAGCAGAAATTTATTCCAATGGTAAAGAAGGATCGTAGGAGAAGGGATAATCAGCCGTGGTTATCGAAGGAAATAAAGGAAAGTATTAAATTAAAAACTGATGAGTTTAGAGTGGCTAAAAGTAGTGGGCGAGTAGAAGATTGGGAGAGGTTTAAAAATCAACAAAGATTGACGAAGAAGTTGATAAAGAAAGGAAGGATAGACTATGAAGCTAAACGAGCACTAAATATAAAAAAGGATAGTAAGAGTTTTTATAAATATATAAAGAGGAGGAGGCTGGCTAGAGTGAATGTTGGACCCTTAGAGGATGAGAGGGGGGATTTAGTGGTGGGGGATGAGGAAATGGCTGAGGCCTTAAGTAAGTTTTTTGCCTCGGTCTTCACGGAGGAGGATGCAAATAGTTTGCCGGGTATTAAAGATAGAAGGATGGTAGGAGTTGAGGGCCTGAATGCGATTACTGTCACTAGAGAGGTAGTGCTTGATCAACTAGTGGGACTGATGGTGGACAAGTCCCCAGGACCGGATGGAATGCATCCCAGGGTTCTGAAGGAATTGGCAGAGATGATAGTAGATGCCTTAGTGATTATTTTCCAAACCTCGCTGGATTCTGGGGAAGTGCCAGAAGATTGGAAAATGGCTAATGTTACGCCGCTGTTTAAAAAGGGTAGCAGGCAAAAGGCAGGGAATTATAGGCCGGTTAGTTTAACGCCTGTTATGGGAAAAATGCTTGATTCCGTCATCAAAGAAGAAATAGCGAGGCATCTTAAGAAGAATTGTTTGATAGAGCAGACGCAGCACGGATTCATTAAGGGTAAGTCGTGTCTGACGAATTTATTGGAATTCTATGAGGATGTGACTAGTGCCGTAGACAGAGGGGAACCGGTGGATGTGGTGTTTCTCGATTTTCAGAAGGTGTTTGATAAGGTGCCGCACAAAAGGTTACTTCAGAAGGTTAGGGGGCATGGAGTTGGGGGTAAGGTGTTAGCGTGGATAAAGGATTGGTTGTCTAATAGAGGCAGAGAGTTGGTATCAATGGGTGCTATTCTGATTGGCGGTTGGTGACTAGTGGAGTGCCGCAGGGATCGGTGCTGGGGCCTCAACTATTTACCATTTATATAGATGATCTGGAGGAGGGGGCTGAGTGTAGGGTGTCGAAATTTGCTGATGACACAAAGATAAGTGGAAAAGCAAATTGTGCGGAGGGTGTGGAAAGTCTGCAGTGGGATCTAGATAGGCTAAGCGAGTGGGCGAGGACCTGGCAGATGGAGTACAATGTTATCAATTGTGAGGTTATCCACTTTGGCAGGAATAATAGTAGGAAGGATTACTATTTAAAGGGCGAAAAGCTGCAGCATGCTACGGTACAAAGGGACCTGGGGGTCCTTGTGCATGAGTCGCAAAAACCCAGTCTGCAGGTGCAGCAGGTGATCAGGAAGGCAAATGGGATGCTGGCCTTTATAGCGAGGGGGATAGAATATAAAAGCAGGGAGGTCTTGCTGCAACTGTACAGGGCACTGGTGAGGCCGCAGCTGGAGTACTGTGTGCAGTTTTGGTTGCCGCACTTGTGCAAGGATATTTTGGCCTTGGAGGGAGTGCAGAGGAGGTTCACTAGGCTGATACCGGTGATGAGGGGGTTGAACTATGAAGAGAGACTGAATAGCCTGGGTTTGTACTCGTTGGAGTTTAGAAGGATGAGGGTGGATTTTATAGAGACGTATAAGATAATGAAGGGGATGGATAGGGTAGAGGTAGAGAGAGTCTTCCCGCTCAGAAAGGACAGCGGGACTAGAGGGCACAGCCTCAAGAATGCGGCGGGGGGGGAGCAGTTTAGAACAGAGTTGAGGAGGAACTTCTTCACTCAAAGGGTGGTGAATCTCTGGAATTCTCTGCCCGTTGCAGTGGTGGAGGCTACCTCGCTAAATATACTTAAGACACGGGTAGATAGATTTTTGGTAGGCAAGGGAATTAAGGGTTATGGGGAGAAAGCGGGAAAGTGGAACTGAGCCACTTCAGATCAGCCATGATGTTATTGAATGGTGGGGCAGGCTCGAAGGGCTAGATGGCCTACTCCTGCTCCTATTTCTTATGTTCTTATGAAATTAAACATATGTGCAGGGAAGGACTGCCCCTCCACAACTTTGCATAATGCTGTGTTCCAAGTATTTGATAAAATTAGGTTTGACTACGATACCACTATGACTGATAAACGTGTTGACACTCTAAATTTGGACTTGCATATGAAGAGTACTAGAAAATTTCCATTGCCCATAGATCCATGGCTGAAATTTTCCAGCCGCCCCTGCTGGCAGGATTGTCTGGTCCACCGAAGGTGACCTCCTGCTGCAGAAGGTGTGAACAATAGGGAAACCCATGGGCAGCAGCAGGACTGGAAGATTCAGTTGCTGGCCAATGATGGGTTGCCTCTGCTGCTGCAAAACATGGGAGGGGACAGGAGTGAATAATCATGGTTATTTGCTTGTGTAGCCAAATTATGATGTTGTGAATGTTATTCACAATCTGAACATAAAGCAACATTTGTCAATAAATCCCAGTTGGGAAACTAATCCTCCAACAGTGTACCATTGGTTTGACTCATTTGTTTAATCTTTATGATAAAATTTCAACATGCTCAATGAAACTTAGCCCATTCAGGAGAACATAAAAAATCCTTCTGCAATGGCTGTGTCGAGAGAGGGAGGGAGGGGGTCAGTAATTTATAATGACTCTCCAACCTCAGTAACGCTTCTGTGAAGATGTTTTGAACATTAACCCAGAAAGCCATTATTGGCTGCTGTTGTGTGCTTTTAGAGTAGTATTGGTCAGGCAATGGATATGTAACATGAGTGACTGGACAAAAGTGTAATCATTTATATCCTCAGCAGTTTTTTTTAAAAAAGCCTAGTTATATGACACACACTTCAAATGGTTTGTACCCTCATTCCTCCTGTGGTAAACTTTAATCTTGTGATAAACTTTCAACACAAGGAACTGGAGAGTACCTGGCTCACCAATTCAACACAATGAGGGAAGAAATATCACACAATGTAGCTGATGGAACATGAAATTGGATCTGAAACTGAATTAGGATCCAGTCTTCTGATATGGCCATGGGTAAGATGGGTATAGAGGGATAGTGGTCAAACATGGGCAGTTGGGACTAGCTTGGCGGTTAAAAAAGGGAAGCATGGACAAGTTGGGCCAAAGGGCCCTTTTTCAAGCTGTAAACCTCTGTGGCTTGATGAATAGTATGTGATTTCTGAGAGGATTAGCAAAGTAAGTAAAAATAGAGAAGAAAGAATGAGTCAATCCAATAGTTACACTGCTGAAGGATTAGTTTCCCAACTGGGACTTATTGATAAATACTGCTTTATGTTCAGGTTGTGAATAACATTCACAAAATAATTATTTGGCCACACAAGTAAATAACCATGATTATTCTCCCCAATAATTATGGTTTTGTAGGAACCCTTTGAAGTGTTCTCCAGCAAATGGTTTTGATTATTAGAGAATGGAAATGCATGATTTAAATATGCAGCAAGTATTTAACATGAGTATGTATAAGCACTAACAATTGGATCCACATAACCATGTCTTAACCAATTTTAAGTAGTTATTGTGATTTGAGAGAATTGATGGGGAATCTAGTGTCAGCCTTGGGTTAGTGGCAGAATTTTTGCCTGGATTAAAAGATTGTGGGTTCAAGCTCCCTCAATGACTTGAGCACATATTCTATGTTGACACTTGCGTGCAATCTTGAGGGAATACTGCATTGTTGGAGGTGTTGCTTTTCTGATGAGATGTTAAACCAAAGTCTGGCAACAACTTTGGAGCGAGAAACAGATTTCATTGCTCTGATGAAAAATCATTGACCTGAAATGTTGACTGTTAAATGCCATTTGCAATCCTTTATGATTTTTCTATTAGTCTTTAGGCAATCTTTATATCTTTTGAACTGACCAGCATGAAAGCATGCATGTACCAAGTTTCAGCTCACCATTGAATACCTTCTTGGATGATCTGAATCAGGCATGGGATGGGTGATGATAGAGGGTTGCAGTTAGCTCAGTTGGCTAGGTGACTAGTTTGTGGATCAGATTAATGCCAACAGCAGAGTGTTCTATCTCTGTTCTGGCTTTGATAGACTTGGGATCTGCCTCCTTGCCTTACCTGTAGTAAAAAAAATCATGACATTTTCAAGTGCCTGCCATCAGGTGTGAAGTAAAGTATCAGGCATATCAGAATTCATTTTTGGTTGCATAAAACTTTACCATTCTTGGTGCACAGGTACTAATAGCAGTGGCATACCTCTTGTGAGACAACAAAGGTCTTGTAGCATCAGGTGGCTGAAGCCCTTTAGGAAAATTTTCAAGCTTGGATGTCATGCTGATTTCACAACAGTGCTCCCAATGTTACACTCTGTGCCCTGATGAATTACTTACGAATTGCTTATGAATATCCATTTTCACAAATTATAAGTGATGCTGATTTGTCAAAAATATCTTAGTTCTAGTTACAGTCACTGCTTTACATTAATAAAGTAATATCTTTGTGTTCCATTGTAAACAGTGTACAACTGTAGTCCCATTTATTTCACATGTTTTCAATCTACATCATTGTTTTCCTCAAACAATTTCATTGTTTCCAATAATTTGTCCTTGACAGTGTTGGATTAATTGATGTACATCATTGTACCTGCACATTTTATACTATAATATCTGAAATGTTTTATTGTTAAGGATCTTATTCCATAACTTGTTAAACATTGTTAATAATTTTTTGGGATATTTCCCATATTATCCTTTTTAAATCCTACAAATTTTTTGCTACATGGAGGGACATGTTTTATTTGAAAAATGTTAGTGTCATTAACTCTTTGTTACATGTATTAGGCAAGTTGTTCACATCATTTGGGTAGGAGGAATTATTGAAGCAACATATCAAGGAGGTCCAAATCAATAAGTTATATATGCCATGAAATTAGAGGTCACACTGGGAATCAAGTTCTTGTCACTGACCCAAATGTGGTCAGTTTTTTGGTTTAGAGAACCATTCCACCTAGTGGTCAAGCCAGCAAATAACTGCATGACCAACTATGAATAAAGAGCCACTTGTGTTTGATCTATAGGTATTTCCTAGACATTCAGTGTTTCTCAACTTGTTGTCACACATCATAAGAAAAAAAACACTCAGTGCCATGCACTATCCCATATACCCTCTGCACCTCTCTCTTCAGCATCACCAACTCACTCTATTTGAAAGCAGTCCTGATCCGTAGTTTTGTTTTATCCTTTGTCATTTTAGCAAAAAGACACTCTTCTTTCTTTCAGGTACAAAGGAACCTAAGTTTTAGCATCTTATTAATCGCAACATCCTTAGGATCTTCTCTTTCACTCTCTCAAACTCCATGTCTTCTTCTAATCTTGCCCCTTCCCCTATATTCACAAAAGTCTCTAACTTTCTCTCTGATCTTGAAAGATTTGTTTTTTAGCACAGTCCTCAGCTTCATCTTCTTATGCTCTCAATGAATTTTGAGTTTGGAACACTGCTGATCTCTTGTCGCATTCACATCCACATTCACTTCTTTGGTCAGGGGTCTGCCCCATTCCCTCACGGCAGACCTTTTTATTAATCTCCAGTATTCTCACTCTAGTTGGACCCCTCCCTCTTATTAGCTCTTTACTGTTTTATTGGGAACAACTGGTGTGACACTGGTCGTCTTGATTTTTCTCCTCCCGCCACTCACTATAACATGTCACCCTCTGAGCTTGCTGCACTCCATTTTCTCCAGTCCAAACCTTCTGATGAGAATGATGATGCCATTGTCTGGCAGACCAAACTTTCCAAGGCAAATACCAACACTTCCTCCAAACATCTCCAAACCATGACTACACCATATTAAGCTGGTGTCTCCAGAACTGTCACTGACCTTTATTTTTTTCGGGAGATCTTGCCTTCACAGCTTTCAACCTCTTAGCCTCCAACCCTCAACAGCCTGCTCTTAACTCCTTCACAAGATTCACAAACAGGACTGTCATAGAACAATTGTTCTTGGCCAAATTAATTGATTTCCTTCTATTTCAATTCTATTCTTTTCTCCGCTAGTCCAGTATATTCCCATCTACATCCATGGCTCTTCCAACATCCTTTGTTACTTTAACAGTTTCCAATTCCCTGACCCTAACCATCTCCTCTCCATCACAGATATCCAGTTTCTCTACACCTCCATTTCCCACCAGGAAAGCTCTCCTCTTCCTTGAACTCAAGCCCAACCAGTCTCCATTCATCACCACCTTCCTTTGAAGAACTTCTCCTTTAATTCCATTCACTTGTTCCAAATAAAAGGTGTTGCTATGGGTACCCACGTGTCCCAGCAATGACCAGACATTCCTTGTTCTTGTTCTACTCAGGGGGGCCCCCTCCTTCACCTTTTTTCTGGTGCACTGATAACTGTATCAAAACTGTTTCCTGCTCTTGCCCTAAACTGGAAAGTTCTATCAACTTTGCTTCCAATTTTCACCTTTTCTCACTTTCACATGGCCCTTTTTATATTCATTCATGGGACATAGATGTCACTGGCTAGCCAGCATTTATTGCCCATCCCTAGTTGCCCTTGAGAAGGTGGTGATGACCTGACTTCTTGAATTGCTGCAGTCCATGCTTTGTGGGTTGACCCACGATGCTGTTAGAAAGGGAATTCTAGGGTTTGGCCAAGGGACTGCAAAGAAACGGTGATATATTTCCAAGTGAGGGTGGTGAGTGGCTTACATGAGAACATAAGAAATAAGGAGCAGGAGTAGGCCATCTAGCCCTTCAAGCCTGCCCCGCCATTCAATAAGGTCATGGCTGCTCTGAAGTGGATCAGTGCCACTTTCCCACCTTCTCCCCATAACCCTTAATTCCCTTGTCTATCAGAAATCTGTCTACCCGTGACTTAAATATATTCAACGAGGTAGCCTCCACCACTTCAATGGGCAGAGAATTCCAGAGATTCACCACCCTTTGAGTGAAGAAGTTCCTCCTCAACTCCGTTCTAAACTGCACCTCCCTTATTTTGAGGCTGTGCCCTCTAGTTCTGTTTTCCTTTCTAAGCGGAAAAAATCTCTCTACCCTATCGAGCCCCTTCATTATCTTGTAAGTTTCTATAAGATCCCCTCTCAGCCTTCTAAACTCTAACAAGTACGGGTCCAGTCTATTCAATCTCTCCTCATAAGCTTCTCTGGTATCAGCCTGGTGAACCTTCTCTGCACTCGCTCCAAGGCCGATATATCCTTTCGCAAATAAGGGGACCAAAACTGCACACAGTACTCCAGTTCGGCCTCACCAGTGCCTTGTACAGTTGCATCAAGACCTCCCTGCTTTTATATTCTATCCCCCTCGCTATAAAGGCCAACATTCGCCTTTTTGATCACCTGCTGCACCTGCAGACTGGGTTTTTGCGATTCGTGCACAAGGACCCCGAGGACCCTCTGCACAGTAGCATGCTGCAGCTTTTCACCCTTTAAATAATAATCCCTCCTACAATTATTTCTACCAAAGTGGATAACCTCACATTTGCCAACGTTATACTCCATCTGCCAGGTCTTCGCCCACTCACTCAGCCTATCCAGATCTCTCTGCAGACTTTTCGCGCCGTCCACGCAATTCGCTTTTCCACTCATCTTTGTGTCATCAGCAAACTTTGTTACCCTACACTCAGCCCCCTCCTTGGAGGGGAACTTGCAGGTAGTGGTGTTCCCATGTATCTGCTGCCCTTGTCCTTCTAGATGGAAGTGGTTACAGGTTTGGAAGATGCTGTCCAAGGATCTTTGGTGAATTGGTGCAGTGCTTTTTGTAGACATTGCACACAGCTACTGCTATTGAGCATCGGTGGTGGAGGAATTGAATGTTTGTAGGTGTGGTGCCAGTCAAGTGGCTGCTTTGTCATGGATGGTGTCAAGCTGTTTGAGTGTTGTTGGAGCTATATCCATCCAGGCAAATGGGGAGTATTCCATCACACTCCTGACTTGTGCCTTGTAGATGGTAGGTAGGCTTTGGGGAGTCAGGAGGTGAGTCACTTGCCGTAGTATTCTTAGCCTCTGACCTGCTTTTGTAGCCAGTATTTTTATGTGGTGAGTCCAGTTGAGCTTCTGGCCAATGATAACTCCAAGGATGTTGATAGTGGGGGATTCAGTGATGGTTCAGAGGCGGAGGTTAGAGTGTCTCTTATTGGTGATGATCATTGCTTGACATTTGTGTGGAATGAATGTTACTTGCAATTTGTCTGACCAAGCCTGGATATTCTCTAGATCTTGTTGCATTTGAACATAGACTGCTTCAATATCTGAGGAGTCGCGAATGGTGCTGAACATTGTGCAATCATCAGCAAACTTCTCCGTTTCTGACATGATGGAGGGAAGGTCAATGATGAAGCAGCTGAAGATTGTTGGGCCTAGGACACTACCCTGAGAGACTCCTGCAGACGTAGAACTGAGATAACTGACCTTCCACAACCACAACCGTCTTCCTATGTACCAGATATGACTCTTCAACTCACATGCATCTTTTATTTTGGGCGGCACAGTGTTTAGCACTGCTGCCTCACAGTGCCAGGGACCCGGGTTCAATTCTTGGCTTCAGTCGCTATCTGTGTGGAGTTTGCACGGTCTCCCTGTGTCTGTGTGGGCTTCCTCTTCAGTTTCCTTCCAGAGTCTGAAAGACGTGCTGGTCAGATGCATTGGCCATGCTAAGTTCTCCCTTAGTATTCCTGAACAGGCGCTGGACTGTGGTGACTAGGGATCTTCACGGTTACTTTATTGCAGTGTTAATGTAAGCCTACTTGTGACTAATAAATAAACTTAAAAAAATTTTAAAACCTAATACATTTCCAACTTTTCCTACATCTGAAAAACTAACTTTGTTTATTTCTCCATTGTTGCCTGACTGCCAAGAATTTCCAGCATTTTCTGTTTTAATTGTTTTTACATGGCATCTTTAACATAGTAAAATGTCCCAAGGCACTTCACAGTAGCTAATCAAACAAGATTTGACAAAACAGTCTGTAACATAATTCATTTGTTGAATTAATTGTGGCTCACTCTATATGAAAGAATGAAAAGTTGAGTTAAGCTATATTTGATTTGATTTATTGTTGTCACATATTGGGATACAGTGATAAATATTGTTTCTTCCATCTATACAGACAAAACATACTGTTCATACAGTACATAGGGGAGAAGGAAAGAAGAGAGCCACTGTAATGGTACAGTAATGCTAGGGTGTAGAGAAAGATCAGCTTAATACATGGTAAGTCCATTCAAAAGTCTGATGATAGCAGGGGAAAAGCTGTTCTAAAGTTGGTCAGTATGTGATCTCAGATTTTTGTATTTTTTTCCCGTTGGAAGAGGTGGAAGAGAGTCTCTCCGGGTGCATGGGTCCTTGATTATGCCGGCTGCTTTTCCGAGGCAGCAGGAAATGTAGATGGAGTCAATGGATGGAAGGCTGATTTGCATGATGGACTGGGTTACAATCACAACTCTTTGTAGTTTCTTGTGGTCTTGGTCAGAGCAGGAGGCATACCACACTGTGGTCACCTGGAAAGGATGCTTTCTATGGTGATACCCTATTGTGATATGGTGTTACCCAAGACAAATCATTAAAGCAGCAGGGAATTATAAGTCCCACATTATGGCAATATCTAAGAAAATTCAGGACCTTTTTCTAAAAGTATAGTTTGTATGGAGATCATACAATCCCTTCAGTGCAGAAGGGGGCCAATCAGTCCAACAAGCTTGCACCAATTCTCTGACAGGGCATCTTACCCAGGCCCTATCCCCATATTCCCACATATTTACTCTGCTAACTCCCCTAACTTACACATTTTTTGGACACTAAAAGACAATTTAGCGTAGCTGATCAATCTAACATGCACATCTTTGGACTGTGGGAGGAAACTGGAGAACCCAGAGGAAACCCATGCAGACGTGGGGAGAACATTAAAACTACACACAGACAGTAACCCAAGGCCAAGAATCGAACCTGAGTCCCTGGCGCTACGGGGCAGCAGTGTTAACCACTGTGCCACCATACTGCCCCTAAGTTGGAAGAAATACGTGGTAATTGATGGTAATTGTAATCACAAAGGGAACTACTGTTTACAGCATAACAACAATTTTTACCTTTTTCTGAAGGCCCCAATTCACTTTATGTACTTAAGTTTAATCTATCATTGTTTAATTAATTCTACTGCTGCCCATTAAAGATATGTGATTGTGCCTAATTTTTGGGGGTGCTTGCTGGTGCTGTTCTTTCCAGGAATGAGCAGTGCCATGGCATATGGAATATAATAAATGTAATAAAAATGTAATAGGAAAGTGTTGAAATAAAGCCAAAGAAAATTGGGGCTAATAATGTTTGTTCTACATATGGGTGCACGTAAAATGTAATTTTGATATTTTCATTTACAATTATTTTTGCTTGCCCCAGCTCTGATTTCACAGCTGGAACTCTATCACCTCACCTACCATGGAATTGGTGCAGGCGAAAGTCTGACAATGGAAACTTCCGTGGATCTCGGGCAGGAATTTCTGGTCTCGCCCAAGCGAGGTCGTAAAATCCCACCCATCGTGTCTCTGAAGTAAGACTTTGTAAGTGGCATTTTTACACAGTAACAATTAAGCAAAGGAATATTACCCTCAACTCAATAAAAAAAATGTTTTTCTCCCAGTGTTTAATTTCCCCCAAGGCACTGTGCCTGCGTGCAATTGGCTGCTTTCTTGCCAGGACAGTGAGTTAGAAATCTATTCCCAACCCTGATTTCATCAAAAAAAAAGAAAAGTAAAAAGAATATCGGAAGAGAAAATACGGAGTTTGCAAAAAGAAACTGGAGGGATGGACCCATTGTGTTTCAGAATCTAACCATACCAACAGATGATATAGCAGAGATTGCACTGTGCTTTAGATGCAAGTTGATGTTAGTTGAAGTGGAGCTCAGTCAGCGCATCAACTCAACGTAGAAATGCCTTAAAGCAACTTGAGCATTCATCCATATCTGCCTTGACACCATAACAGAGTACCTCCACTCCTGGCACTTGCTTTATGAAAAAGACTTGCATGCCTGCATTGTGCTTTTCATGACCTCAGAATGTCTCAAAGTCCTTCTCAGTCAATTAAGTATTTTTGGAGTGGAAAGTTAGGAAAGCAGCAGCCAATTTGCACACTGCAACATGATAAATGACCAGATAATCTTTCTTATCAAGTTTGTTGAGGGATAAATATTGGCCTGTCATGTAATTAACTTCAAATTAATGCAATTGAGTATTCTACATCCACCTGAGAAGGCCTGATCTGAAAGATGACATCTTAAAGCACTCCCTGTACTGAAGCGTTAGTCTAGTCAATGTGTTCAAAATGCCTGAGTTAAGTTTGAAATCACAATCTTCACACTCAGAGGTGAGTGCACATAGCCATGGCTGTTTAGCCACAATGCTAAGCACTGAGAAACAGTTTTGAAAGATATTGGTTATACTCAACATTTTCAATTTTGTTAGTCTGTGCATCTGTCATCAGAAGTAATGACGAAAAGATCTGGAATGCAGATGTCTCTGCAACTCCAGCCACTGGATGGAAACACATTGCAAAACGAAACCACATGGTACTTTATTCAGTGGCTTAGCCAGTGTCTGCTGAGACTCACACATCAGATGCAAGTGGAACTGAGTAACTAACAGGCTTGGGATTCAGTTTTATATCCCCTGTTCTGGAGTTCTAACTGGGTCGGATTGACAGAAGCTTTGAGATTCAGTCACACAGTGTTCTATTTAGGAGTTATGCATATTGGTGATCAAGAATATAAATTTTTAGTTTTCTTTACACAAACTAAATTGTATGTATTTTTCACTCCTTAAGTCACCAGGGCAATGCAAGGTAGAGATAATCTTGCAACAAGTTAAATATCTCAAAGCCACTGAAATAAACACAAGCTCACTATATGCAAGTGCAGAAAACAGTCCAAGTTGAGTTGTTAAAGGACTTGCTACTTCTAAACTAACAACAGTAATGCTGTTGTCTCTTTTAATCCCAGCATGACTAATGTGGGGTATACTGCACATTTATATGTATTTTCCATTTGTGCCCGGTGAGCTCAGAACAGTTGATGCATGTGTTTTCCACCTGGACTGAAATCAAAGTAATAGTGGATCTGAAGTATTACATGTGGTCCATTTGAAAATGCCAAGTGTAGACAGGGAAAAATTTCCCAAACTGTAACCATAACAAATTCATTTTTTGGATTCAGTGAACTGTTTCTCCAGTCCCTGAAAGAGAAAAGAAATTATGTTGAACATCTGTTTTTCAGCAGTACTCTTGGAAATGGTGCCAGGCTAGTTTTACTGTTCTTGCCTGCCCTCATCCTTCCTGTTACTGTAGCAACGAATCATAACATTGCACCACAAATCATCATGATATAACCTTTTCTTCCTGATCTGTCCTTTTTCCTTTTTCCCAATGCAGAATCACATATCAGGATAGATTCCAACTGGCACAAGCTGAACAGATATTATCCCTTGTGATCAACCTACGCAGGCAATATTTCAAAAGTATTAGAAATGCTTTTTTTTCAAGGTTATTTTAAAAAAGTAACCAATTTCCCTTCTATTCTGCTCAGTACAAGATTAGTCATATTAACGCCATTTCCCTTCTTTGAACACTTAAATTACATTTCTTGTCATTTCTTTTTACTATTCTCTTCACCCCATTCCCTTGAAGGTAACCACCTAATTGAATGCTTGTTGATTGCAGGAAAAACTGTTGGATAATAATCTTAGTGGCTATTGTACAGTGCCAGTGCTGAACCTTTGACAACAGTTAATAACAGCTTGCATTTATGTAGCAATTTTAACATAGTAAATATTCCAAGGTGCTTCACAGGGAAAAGTTTAGACTGGAACTAAGACCAAGCCAAAAACAATTTTAGACAGGTGACCAAATGCTCGATGAATGAAGTAGGCTTTAAGCAGTGTATTAAAGGAGGAGTGAAAGGCAAAGGGCAAAGAGGAAATTTGGGTGAGGAAATAACAGTGTTAAGGGCCTAGATGGCTCAAGGCACAGCTGCCAACTGTGGAGTGAAATGGAGGATGAGAAGACCAGAGTTGGAGGAACATTGAGTTCTCAGAAGTTTGAGGGTTCAAGAATGTTAGAGATAGAGAGGGTTGAGGTCATTTGAAGTTTGGCACGTCAGCACATCTCTCACCAATTCTTACAAATGCACCATAGAAAACATTCTTTCTGGTTGTATTACAGTTTGGTGTGGCTCCTGCTCTGCCCAAGACCGCAAGGAACTACAAAAAGTTGTGAATGAAGCCACATCCATCATGTATACAAGCCTCCAATCTATTGACTCTGTCTACATTTCCTTGGAAAAGCAGCCAGCATAATTAAGGACATCATGCACCCCAGACATACTGTCTTCCACCTTCTTCCATTGGGAAAAAGACACAAAAGCCTGATGTCATATACCAACTGACTCAAGAACAGCTTCTTCCCTGCTGCCATCAGACCTTTGAATGGATCTACCTCGCATCAAGTTGATCTTTCTTTACACCCTAGCTACGATGGTAACACCACATTCTGCACTCTCTCATTTCCTTCTCTATGAGCGGTATGCTTTGTCTGTATATCATACAAGAAACAATATTTTTCACCATATGAAACTTTGTTTCCTGTTAGTCAATTATACATGAGACATAATACATGAATACATCATTCTCACATGTATTAATAGGCAGTGAAAAGAATTGTTTCTTGCATGCTATATAGACGAAGAGAGAGTGCAGAATGTAGTGTTAAGGTCATAGCTAGAGTGTAGAGAAAGATCAACTTAATGCAAGGTAGGTCCGTTCAAAAGTCTGATGGCAGCAGGGAAGAAGTTGTTCTTGAGTTGGTTGTATGTGACCTCAGACTTTTGTATCTTTTTGCTGATGGAAGAAGGTGGAAGAGAAAATGTCCAGGGTGCATGGGGTCCTTAATTATGCTGGCTGCTTTTCCGAGATAGCAGGAATGTAGACAGAATCAATGGATGGGAGACTGATTTGCGTGATGGACAGCTTCATTTGCGGCCCTTTATAGTTTCTTGCGGTCTTGGGCATATGTTAATTAATGCGAGAGTTATAACTGTTGGAGACTGAAATTCAGAATTCATTTACAGCTCTTGGAGCCTTAGACTAAGGGCTAATGGGCTGATGCAAGGACCTAATGACCTACACTCTAGGGCCTTAAAATAAGTGGTTTCAAAGAGAGTGGATGCATTGGTTCTAATCTTCAAAATTCCCTATATCTGGCGTTGTTCCACCAGATTGGAAAACTGCAAATGCAACACATCTTTAAGAAAAGAGATATTCAGAAAGCAGAAACCTAGCAATCGTCACTGGAAAAATACTGGAATGTATTATTAAGGAAGAAACAGGATATTTAGAAAATCATAATACAATCAAACAGAGTTTAGGTAAAAGAAAATTGTATTTGACAAATTTATCGGAGTTTTTTGAGAATGCAATAAACAGTGTGGATAAAGGGGAATCAGTGTATTTGGATTTCCAAAAGGTTTTTGATAAAGTGCCATGTAAAAGGTTACTACACAAGAGCATGTAGTGTTGGGGGTCGTATATGAGCATAGATGCAGAATTGGCTAACAGGAAACAAAGTCAGAATAAATCTCACTTACAGCATACATTAATTACTTTGATGAAAGGGCTGAGTGGATTGTAGCCAAACTTGCTGATGATAAAAAGATGGGTAGGAAAACAAGCTGTTAGGACACAAAGCCTGCAAAGGAATATAGATTTCTGTAGGGATCTAGAATAGGGTTGTGTCCTAGGCCGAACCAACTTCAGCTGCTTCATCAATGATCACCCTTCCATCATAATGTCTGAAGTAGAAGTGTTCACTGATGATTGCATAATGTTCACAACATTCACACCACACAAGTGCCAGACAAGATTATCTCCAAGAGAGAATCTAAACACTGACCCTTGACATTCAGTAGCATTACCATTGCTGAAGTCCCCACTATCAACATTGTTGGAGTAACCATTGACCAGAAATTGAACTGAATTAGCCATATAAATATTATAGCTACAAGAGCTGGTCAGAGGTAGGAATCCTGTGACAAGTAATTCACCTCCTTACTCCCCAAAGCTTGTCTACCTCTTAAAAGGCACAAATCAGCAGTGTTATGTAATACTCCCCGTTTGCCTGGATGAGTGTGTGACATTAGTGTACCTTTAAGAGATTTTAAAAAAAACGTTATCTGCTTCTCTCACAGCCTCAGTTCTCTTGTTGCTAGGCTGTCTGTAGAAATCCTTTCATTGCTACTTCAATGACTTAAATAGGGTTATTTAGTTTTACTCTGCGATTTTTTTATGACCCTGCATTGTTAGAAGGAAAATTGGTTGACAGGTCATATGTTCTGGACAGTTTTCTTTCTTCCTGGTGAATTTAAGGTTTCATTTTCTGTTTTGGCTGGCTGCAGTATTAATTTATAAGTGACATCAAGCTGAAAATAAGTGTTTCTCTGTGGTTTTTGGAAATTCTGCTAATTAGCTGAAAGCAAGGCTTCTTGGCTTCCTGGAGTAGAGAATCTGCTGTTGGTGGCTCAACCAGAGTCTCTCTGGGAAGCTGTTCTGACTCCAAACCTGTCTGTGTGTGCCTAAAGAGAACTGCAGCATTCATCCAAAGGACTCAGTCTCAGTATCATATGAGCATTAGTATTTGCTGTGTTTAACCTGTGGAAAGTGTTCCTTTGTCTGTTGGAAGTTTTGTTTGATTGGAATATTTTAGATATCTTTATTAAGGGTTATACTGTATCATGATTGTCTTTTCTCTTGTTTATAATTGGTAAAATTTATTGATAGTTTTCTTTGCATACATATTAACTATATTCTTAAATAAACTTTATTTGATAAAAGCTCCCTTGTGGGTCAGTTAAATCATACCTGAGCTGCAAAATATGCTTATCCTAGTCATATTCAAAGTGCATCGCTTATGATCCAGGCAGGCTTCAAAAAATAAAAATTGATGTTTCTGACCTGAATTACGATATCAGAATAAAAATAACTCAAGAAGCTCAACAACATCCCACTTGATGACACCCCACGTATAAGCATTCACTTCTTCCCTTACCAATACACAGTGGCAACAATAGGTACCATCTACAAGATACATTGCAGGTAGATTGCTGGCACCAGATGACTGGAAAGTGCAAATGTAACACCACTGTTTAAGAAGGGAGGGAGGCAGCAGACAGGAAATTATAGGCCGGTTAGCCTGACCTCGGTCATTGGCAAGATTTTAGAGTTCATTGTTAAAGATGAGATCACAGAGTACTTGGAAGTGCATAATAAAGAAGGACTGATTCAGCACGGCTTTGTCAAATGGAGGTCATGTCTGACAAATCTGTTGGAGTTCTTTGAGCAGGTAACAAGGAAGTTAGATAAAGGAGAACCAGTGCTCGTGATGTATTTAGATTTCCAGAAGGCCTTTGCCGAGGCCCTGCATAAGAGATTGTTAAATAAGTTAAGTACCCATGGTGTTAAGGGTAAGATCCTGGCATGGATTGAGGATTGGCAGAAGGGAGAGAGTGAGGATAAAGGGGTCTTTTTCAGGTTGGCAGCCGGTTACTATTGGTGTGCCTCAGGGGTCCGTGCTGGGACCACAATTTTTCACAATATACATTAACGATTTGGAGGAAGGAACTAAAGGCACTGTTACTAAGTTTGCAGCTAATACAAAGATATATAGAGGGACAGGTAGTATTGAGGAAGTAGGGGCGCTGCAGAAGGACTTGGACAGGTTAGGAGAGTGGGCAAAGTAGTGGCAGATGGAATACAATGTGGAAAAGTGTGAGGTTATGCACTTTGGATGGAGAAATCGAGCTACAGACTATTTTCTAAATGGGAAAATGCTTAGGAAATCAGAAACACAAAGGGACTTGGGAGTCATTGTTCAAGACTCTCTTAAGGTTAACCTACAGGTTCACTCAGCAGTTAGAAAGGCAAATGCAATGTTGGCATTCATGTCGAGAGGGCTAGAATTCAGGAGCGTGGATGTACTTCTGAGGCTGTATAAGGCTCTGGTCAGATCCTATTTGGAGTTTTGTGAGCAGTTTTGGGCCCCATATCTGATGTGCTGGCTTTGGAAAGAGTCCAGAGGAGGTTCACAAGAATGATCCCTGGAATGAAGAGCTTATCGTATGAGGAATGGTTGAGCGCTCTGGGTCCATTGTCGTTGGAGTTTAGAAGGATGAGGGGGGATCTTATTGAAACTTACTGGATACTGTAAGGCCTGGATAGAGTGGACATGGAGAGGATGTTTCCACTAGTAGGAAAAACTAGAACCAGGGAGCACAACCTCAGGCTAAAGGGATGATCCTTTAAAACAGAGATGAGGAGGAATTTCTTCAGCCAGAGAGTGGTGAATCTGTGGAACTCTTTGCCACAGAAGGCTGTGGAGGCCAGTTCATTGAGTGTTCTTAAGATAGAGATAGATATGTTCTTGATTAATAAGGGGATCAGGGATTGTGGGGAAGAGGCAGAAGAATGGGGATAAGAAAAATATCAGCCATGATTGAATGGCGGAGCAGACTTGATGAGCCCAGTGGCCTAATTCTGCTCCCATGTCCTAACTCACCAAGACTTCTTTGACAGTAAAATCGAAACCCACAATCACTGCCAGCTAGAAAGGCAAGCTGGCAGAAGCATGGAAACCACTTGGAAGTTCCCCTCCAACCACACAGCATCCTGAGTTGCAAATATATTACTGTTCCTTCACTGTCACTGGGTCAAAATCCTGGAACTCCCTCCCTTACAGCATTGTGGAAGTACCTATACAACACTGACTACATCTGTTCAAGAAGGCAGCTCACCACCCCCTTCTGAAGAACAAGTAGGGATGGGCAATAAATCTCAGCCAAGACAACAATGCCCACATCCCATAAATGAATAAAGCAAAAGAAATGTTAGGTGAGCAGGCGAAAATTTAACAGATAGAGCATAATGTGAGAACGTGCAAGGATGTCCATTATTAAGGGAAGAATAGAAAAGCAGAATATTATTTCAATGAAGAGGAACTTCAGAATGCTGTGGCAGAAAGATCGGGGTGTCCTCATACATGAATCATGAAAAGATTAGCACGCAGCTACAGCATGTAAGAAAGTAACTTGAATGGTGACCTTTATTGTAATGTGAATGGAGTATAAAAGTAGGCAGGTCTTGTTTCATTTGTACAGGCATTGATGATACCACACCCAGAGTACTGCATACAATTTTGGTTTCCTTATTTAAGGAGGGATATGGTTGCTTTGGGGGCAGTTCAGAGAAGGTTCATTTGGTTGGTTCCTGGGATGAATGGATTATTTTGAGGCAAGTTGGGCCTATACTCATTGGAGTTTAAAAGAACGAGAGGTGACTTTATTGAACCATATGTAATTCTGAGGGGACTTGACAGGTAGATGCTGAGAGGATGTTTTTCCTCATGAAGAATCTAGAACTAAGGGGCACAGTTTCAAAATAAGGGGTCACTTTTTTAAGAGAGAAATACAAAGGAGTTTCTTCTCTGAGAGAGTTGTTAATTTTTAGAATTCACTATTTTAGAGAGCAGTAGTAGTTGGGTCATTGAATATATTCAAGACTGAGTTATACAGATGTTTGATCTACAAGTAAATCAAGGGCTATGCTGAGCAAGCAAGAAAGTGGAGTTAAGGCCATAATCAGATCAACCATGATCCAAACCAGGGAAAGAGTTGGGCCCATTAAGGACCAAAGGGGAAATCTGTGGATGGAGGCAGAGGACATTGGCAGAGTGTCAAACAAATATTTCACATCTGTCTTCACCCACGAGAATGAAGAGGTGGTTATGGAACTTGGAGAGAGAGAGACAGTGAGATTCTAGAGCAAATTATAATAGGGAGTGACAAGGTAATGGAGGTATTGGCAGGCTTAAGAATGGACAAAATCTTCAGGTCTGGATGAATTGTGTCTCAGTCAAGGGAAGGAAATTGCTGTGGAAGGCGAGGGAGGAAATTGCAGAAGCTCTGACCCAATTTTTAGTTCCTCTCTGGCCACCGGGGAGGTGCTAGAGGACCGGAGAACAGGTAATGTGATGCCACTATTTAAGGATGTTTATAGAGACAAGCCAGAGAACTTTAGACCAGTGAGTCCCACGTCAGTGCTTTGGAAACTACTGGAGAACATTTTGAAGGAGAGAATCTATCTCCACTTGGAGAGGCAAGGTTTGATTAGAGATAGTCAGCATGGTTTTGTCAGAGGGAGGTCATGCCAAACAAATTTGATTGAATTATTTGAGCATGTATCCAAGTGTGTAGTGCGGTTGATGTAATTTATATGGATTTCAGCAAAACCTTTGACAAAGTCACACATGGGAGACTTATTAAGAAGGCATGCAGATGGGATATAGGGTGATCTGATAAGGTGGATTCATAATTGGTTTAGTAGTAGGAGACAGAGGGTGATGACAGACGGCTGCTTCAGTGACTGGAGGCCAGTGGTGTATCACAGGGAGTCGTGTTGGGCCCCCTATTATTCACCATTTACATAAATGATATAGATGACTATGTGTGAGGTAGGATCAGCAAGTTTGCCGATGATACAAAGATCAGCTGGGTGGTTAATAGTGAGGTTGAGTGTCTTGGGTTACAGGAAGATATAGACAAGATGGTCAAATGGGCAGCTAAGTGGCAGATGGAATTTAACTCTGCAGAGTGTGAGGTGGTACACTTTGGAAGGAGTAATTTGACAAGGAAGTATACAATGGAAGGTCTGACACTGGTAGTTCTGTGGAACAAAGCAACCTTGGCATGTTTGTCCATAGATTGCTAAAGTCGGAAAGGCAGGTTAATAGGGTGGTGACAAAGGCATATGTCATACTTACCTTTATCAATTGGGGTATAGGTTACAAAAGCAGAGAAGTCAGGGTGGAGTTGTGTAGAACTTTGGTGAGGCCACAACATTTCTGTGTGCAGTTCTGGTCATCACATCCAGTGTGATCACATTCTTCCTATAAAGGGGTGCAGAGGAGATTCACCAGAATGTTGCTTGGGAAGGAATATTTAAGTTATAAAGAGAGGTTGGATGGGCTTGGTTTGTTTTCTCTGGAGCAGGAAGACTGAGGGGCGACCTGATTGAGGTGTTAAAGATTATGAGGGACATGAATAAGGAGAAGCTGTTCCTCTTCGTTAAACGGTCAGTTATGAGGGGACACAAGTTAAAAGTAAGGGGTGGGAGGTTCAGGGAGGATTGAGGAAAAACTTCTAAACCCAGAGAGTGGTGATGGTGTGGAATGCATTGCCTGGGAGGGTGGTGGAGGCGTGATGCTTCACACCCTTTAAAAAGTACCTGGATGAGTAAATTGGCACACCATAACATTCAAAGCCATGGGCCAAGTGCTGGCAAGTGGGATTAGGTGGGCAAGCCAGGAGAAAACTATAGATAAGTGAGCCTTACGTCAGTACTGGGGAAGTTGCTAGAGTCTATATCAAGGATTTCCTAACTCGGCATTTGGAAGGCAGTGGTATAATCAGACAAAGTCAGCATAGATTTACAAAAGGGAAATCATGCTTGACAAATCTATTGGAATTTTTTGAGGATTTAAGTAGTAGAGTTGACCAAGAAGAACGAGTGGATGTGGTTTATTTAGACTTTCACAAGGCTTTTGACAAGATCTCACATAACAAGTTACTGTGTAAAGTTAAAGTACAAGGGATTGCAGATAATGTTTTGAGATGGGTAGAAAGCTGGTCAGCTGATTGGAAGCAGAGAGTCCGCATTAATGGGTCTTTTTCTGATTGGCAGTCAGTTCCGTAGGGATCTATGCTAAGACCCCAACTGTTCACATTATCTATTAATGAGAGGGAAGAGGGAACTGAATGTAATCTCCAAATTTGCAAATGATACAAAGTTGGATGGGAGAATAAACTGTGATGAAGATACAGAGTTGCTTCAGTGTGATTTGGACAGGCTGAGTTTGTGGGCATCTGCATGGCAGATGCAGTATAATGTGGATAAATATGAGGCTATCCACTTTGGTAGCAATAATAGGAAGACAGATTATTACTTGAATGGGTGTAAATTGAGAGAGGTGGACATTCAACGAGACCTTGGAGTCCTCGTGCGTCAGTTGCTGAAATTAAGTGTGCAGGTACAGCAGGCAGTAAAGGAGGCAAATGGTATGTTGGCCTTCATAGCGAGAAGATTTGAGTACAGGGATAGGGATGTTTTGCTGCAATTGTATAGGGCATTGGTGAGGCCACACCTGGACTATTGTGTGACCTTATCTGAGGAAGGATGTCCTTGCTATCGAAGGAGTATAGCAACGGTTTTCCAAGCTGATTCCTAGGATGGCAGGTCTGTCGTATGAGAAGAGACTAAATCAGTTAGGAGTGTATTCACTGAAGTTTAGAAGAGTGAGAAGGGTTCTCATAGAAATTTATAAAATTCTAACAGGGTTAGATAGTGTAGAGTCAGAAAGAATGTCCCCAATGGTGGGAGAGTCCAGAACTAGAGGTTATGGTTTGAGGATAAGGGATAAACCTTTTAGAGCTGAGGTGAGGAGAAATTTCTGAACCTAGAGGGTGGTGAATGTTTGGAATTCACTACAACCAAACGTAGTTGAGGCCAAAATGTTGTCTGATTTCAAGAAGGAATTAGATATAGCTCTTAGGGCTAAAGAGGTCAAAGGATATGGGAGGAAAAGGGATCAAGATATTGAATTCAATGACCAGCCATGATCAAGAAGAATGGCAGAGTAGGCTCGAAGGGCCGAATGGCCTATTCCTGCTTCTAATTTCTGTGGAAAATAATTCAATAATTTTCTTCAGAGATTCACTATTACTCTGCAATTGCAGTCATTATTGTGTCACAAATAACATGACAGTCTCAATGATGATCTTCTCTTTCCCTTTTAAAGCGATTTAATTTTCTCTAGTTTTATCAAAAAATAACTTCCTGTATCTTGTACGTTCCTCATCATCAGAGGAATGTGTATTCTTTGTTAACATTTGTGTTCTTGCTTCCACTGAGATAAAGTTTGGAATTTTACCGGCACACCCGCCTAAGCTCGCAGAATGGAATTCTCCGTTGGCCTCAGGTGGGATTTTATGAGCCTCAGCCAAGCAAGATCGTAAAATATCGGCCATAGTCTCAGAACTTGCATGATGAAACTTCTGAGACCAATAATTATGAGTCATTCGATAAAGTTGTATAAACATGTTGCAATGATTTGCTGAAGGCATTGATTCTTTGAAGTAAGTGGTTCCACAAAACAGTCAAAAGTACAATATTGTACCTTTCAAACTTCTCTGTGAGGGATCTTGCTTCAGCTTTCACACGTGGTTTCTCTAAATTTAACAAAGTTCAGTTTCGAAGCCAAAACAGCATCTGCATGAGTGGACCACCTGATGTCACAAATTCTTTTGATTGTCAGATGTTTTCCATATGCTGCTCCATACATGATTGCAGCATATTCCATACTTGCATGGAAACTGGAAAAAAGGCAGACAAGTTTTGAACTAAGTCAAAAAAATGTACAGCATCCTCACACAAATCAGCAGCTGCATTGCAGATTAAATTCAAGGAGTGGTTGGAAAATTGGATGAATAATGCACAGGAGCTTGTAGTGATTAGTCTTGCTTGTATACCTGAATATTTTCCTGCCATATATGCGGTATTATCAAAGTTCTGCCCTTGACATTTTTGATGTCTAAACTTAAATTTGCAATGATTTCTAGAACAATTGTCTGCAAGCACTCAGAATTTTGGGATTGTAGCAGAACAGAGAAATCACTCTACAACTTCACCATCGCTGGGTCATATATCTTAAATTATTTGTTAATGGGTCCACATGACTCATATTTGGTGTTAAATCAACTATTATGGAATAATATTTAGCATATTTAATTTTAGTAGTGATTTGGTTTCTGAACAACTCTGCCGTTATAATGATTAAGCCATTGTAGGTTCTGTGGTTAAAAAATTGGTCTTCCCTCCGCCACAATATTTTTAGGTTTTCAAATGCTCTTTGAGAAGCTTGTGAAGTTCACTGAGATATTCAAGGCTAACAAAAAAATTACCTCTTCAGCTTGACACTGATGATTCATCATGTCATCTTAAAGAAACTCCCAAGGAAGACAGAAGTTTGACTGTGATAACAACACCTCTCAATGCTTTCCTCTAGTCAGAACACTCCTTTTCAATCTGAGCCGATAACGCAGAATCAATTCTTGCAATTGATTTGTATTTTTGAATGAACACACACATAGGGCGAGATTTTCCAGCTGCGCTTGCCCCAAAAGGGGAAAATTCCTCCTGAGGTCAACAGACCTTTATGTGGTCTGCCCCTCACCACTATAATTCCCATAGTGGGTGGAATGGGAAAATTCCACCCATAGTCTTAATATGACTTTTGGAAGTTTCATGATCAGTAGGATCTCTTTCAACATTTCTCCATTTAGAGCACCCATCAACAAATGATTGCTTCCCTTTACTAGGGTCAAGAAATTATTTGTTAACATAACACTAGACAGCCTTAGAGATTTCTGAAAAAAACAACCAATTTCTAATTTCAATCATCCCATTTCTCTTCACCCTCAGAAACTGGGACTCATGAAGACTTCTAAACTGCTTTTGGCCTCCAACATCAAACTATTTTCTCAAATTTTTCATATTACTTAAGTTCGCTGGTCTTTTATGAAATATTCAATCACACCCTGTGGAATAGATTGTGGCCTTAAGGCTTCAGGATGGGTCTTCTCCCCTCACTTCAGCTGCAGAAGAGAAGAATGAGTTTGAGTAATACCTTGTAGTTCCATTCCCATTTCAGAGTCCACTTCTTGTTCGCGTTTTTCAGGTGATGTGTTGTCTCGGACAATGGGAAGTCATTAGACAAGTCACCAAAACTTTCAATTGATGTTGTTGAGGATGAATGTCCAGTTTGGGCACTGCTCAATACTTTGAACCTTTTAAAGTAAAGTGCCAAACTTTTTCTTTGTCTACTTCGTCCTCTTGCCTCCCCTTTAACTTTCTGCATTTTTTACTGTCAATTTCATACTGTCACTTCATATTGACTGATCTATCTTGTTTTCAACAAACAGGAATTTTCAGAAAGGGCAGGCTACTTTATCCTCTTCAGATCTGGCTGGGGGAGAGGGTTTTCAAGATGCCCCTGCAGCTGTTTTTCTTGATGACCTAAGCTCGCAAGTATTCTGGTGGCTCACTGGCTGCTGCTGGCTATTTCTGGTTTGGCCACTACTTTTGCCCTCGCCTGTCTGGTTGCCCAGTCTTCCTCACTCTCAGCCCTGGCCTCTGGTTGAGTCACCCCGTTGCTCCCAGAAAACCATGCCAGTGTTTGCCACACCCTCAAAACTCTGGACAGCTCACCTCTTGCTCAGGTGGCTGACTCTTGAGCCTTGATGGCTGCTTGTGCTGCTGTCTCACTGCCTGGCTGCTGCTGGCTTTATCTGGCCTGCCCACTGTTCTTTCTTTGGCTGATTGGTTGCCCGCCTACCCACCCTCCTCAGCTCTGACCTGGAGACTGAGGGTCATCCCGCTGCTCCCCTGGACAGCCCTGGCTGCCATGAGAGTCAGAGCAGGTGAGGGGCAGAACACGGAAAGGCTTGTTGACCTTGGGTAAGATTTTTAAGTTTTGGGACGAGTGAGCCTGCAAACTCCTACCCAGTGTCTCCTCCTCTGTTCTTGCTGAAAGCCTCACAGGCTGACACCCAGATGTAAGGTTGGGGACTCCATGTTGTCTCAGGCTGCCAGGCCTGAATGTCGAAACCTGGCTATTGCTTTACTAATGGAAAGTTCAGAAACTTAAGACAAGACAATCTGGAGATCCCTTCAAACTGCTCCTAAGAAACCACCACCTCAACATCTGGAACAGTGTTTTCCCGCTCGAGACGGACTCCACCAATCAGAGCCTGATGTTGTTTTGCATTGACAGCTGATAGGCTCATTTGAACCTATCAGCAAATTCAGAACTTTGATTGGTGCTGTCACAGCCATCTCTCATATGGGGCTCATTGGCCAGGGCCATATGCTGCAGTGCTGTATGTTTCATTGTATGTTTGCCTCTGCACTGAGCCATCCAGACACTTTCTATTGTTTACTCAGTTATTTTCCCTTGCAAGTCCTCCTATATGATTAGCACTGCTGCCTCACAGGGACCCGGGCCCAATGCTTCACTTGCTGTTTAAATGTTTAGATGCCCAATTTGTAAATACAGCTTTATGCTAATATTGAGTGTCTTCCCAACACATTGTTATGCAAAGCTCTTCTGGTCACTCACTGCATTCAGAACAGTAAATCTGTCCATAAAGCAAAAAAAATGGAAACCACGAAAAATAATTTTGAAACTTTTGATAGGTTACTGTGCCATTTGGAACATGAAAATACCAGGATCAATGTTGATTCAGATTATCTCAGACAAATAGCGGTGGGCAGTTGGCTTCAGAATTCTTGAGTTTAAATGGGAGAAATTCCCGATTACTATCCATTAACTCCTACTGAAAAGTATTTATGTTTTTTTTCTAAGACACATCAAATCAAGATATGATTGTCGGGGCCTATAATGCACCTCAGCCCCTGTGGTGCCCAATGGGTACGGAAGGTGTTGACTGTGCCCGCGGACACCGAGCGCTCCGTCTTCAGGGACACCCGGCTGTGAGTATTTATGTTCATCAAGGGAGAGTGGGATTGTACTTAGCTATGATACTTAAGACTGGATTTGCAAGGCTGCATTCCCACTGTGGAGCCACCCTTTGCAGAAGCACTGATCAGAGAATTAGGCACTGATATGAAGACACCTGATTCACATCATTCATAATTTAGAGGAACTAGTTTTAATGATCATTAAATTGTGAGTTTTACAAATAAGGCTTTCTGGCTGCCACTCCCAGTTCTGATCCACTCTCTTGTCAAGCAAATCTCTGTCAAATGTGCAGCCTCATAAAAACATATGTTTTTATATCCAGTCTCACAAGATTGACAACTTGTGCTATGTACCATAGAACTGTTGTTGCCATGGAACTAACAATCAACAAGAACCATTATCTTTTGCAGGAGAAAAGCAAGCAAAAATTACAAATGCGAGTGATCAGTAATTTACCAGATCGAAACTACACAAATTGTGACTAACATAATTCACTTCCATGTGTAGTGCTCATGAATTTGATAACTTTGCAGTAACCTCCTAGTTCCCAGTGTGTGCATTCTAATCTCCTTTGGTTCAGTGGATAGGACTCTCACCTGAGTCAGAGGGTTTCATGTTTAAGCCTCAATTCAGAAACTTGAGCACATAATCAAAGCAGACACTACAGTACTAAGGGAGTAGAAACATTAAACCAAGATGCTGTCTTCTTTCTCAGGTGTACATAAAAGATCCAGTGCCATTAATCAAAGAAAAGTAAGGATGTTCTTCCAAAATTTCACTTAACTATTGCGATTAGTCATTTATTTCATTGCTGTGTTTGAGACAAATTAGTTGCTGTGTTTTTCTGCATGACTACATAACCTCAGTTCAAGAACACTTCAATGGCTGTGAAGCAGCTTGGGTCTTTATAAAGTCACAAAAGATGTGGTCAAGTGGAAGGTATGATGTTCCCAACAGTTGTAACTATGGAGCTGTAAGTGGATTTTCAGGGACTAAAATCACTTGTTTGATTCTGATACATTGTTCAGTAGCACCTTGTATGACTAAGCAATCCCTTTCAAGATACCATGGGATGGTATTACCAAAAGTGCCATAAGCATTGCATCTACTAAACAGATGACCAGTGAACCATGGGTATGTATGAACATATCAGGAGCAGGAGATTTAATTTTTTTTTCACAGGATGTGGGCATCGCTGGCCAGCATTTATTGCCCATCTCTAATTGCCCTTCAGAAGATAGTGGGGAGCTTCCTTCTTCAACTGCTGCAGACCCTGAGGTGTAAGTAATTCTGTTAGGGAGGGAATTTCAGGATTTTGACCTAATGACAGTAAAGGAATGATGATATATTTCCAAGTCAGGATGATGAGTGGAGGGGAACTTCCAACTGGTGGTGTTCCCAGATATTTGTTCCTCTTGTCCTTCTAGATGGTAGTGGTTGTGGAAGTTGCTGCCTAAGGACCCTTGGTGACAGATGGTGCTTGTAGATGGCACACTGTTGTCACTGTTCATTGGTGGTGAAAGGATTAAACGTTTGTGAAGGGGGTAGCAATCAAGCAGGCTGCTTTGTTCTAAATGGTTGAGGTTTGAGTGTTGTCAGAGCTGCACTTATACTAGCAAGAGAAAGTTGGATCTAGGGATACTACCCTGAGGAACTCCTGCAGTGATGTTCTGGAGCTCCAATTACCACAACCATCTTCCTTTATGCTTGGTATGACTCCAAGCAGTGGAGGGTTTTTTCCTGCTCCACCATTCAGTAAAATCATGGCTGATCTAATTGTAGCCAAAACTCTACATTCCTACCTATCTCTGATAACCTTTCACTCCACTGTTTTATGAAGAATCTCTCTCTACCTCTGACTTTAAAAATATTCAAAGATGCTGCTGCAGTTGCCTTTTGAGGAAGAGAGTCACAACCCTCTCAGTGTTAAAAATTTCTCCTCATCTCCATCCTGAATGAGTGACCCCTTATTTTTGAACAGTGGCCTCTGGTAGTAGATTCTCCTGCAAAAAGAAACATCCTATCCACATTGACCCTGTCAAGAACCCTCAGGGCCTTATATGTTTCAATCAAATCATTTCTTACTCTTCTAAACTCAAGCAGATACTAGCCTAGCCAGACCAACCTTTCCTTATAAGACAACCTGCCTATTCCAGGTAATAGTTTAGCAACCCTCTCTAGACCACTTCCAATGCATTTATGTCCTTCCTAAAATAAGAAAACCAATACTGTACACAGCATACCAGTTGTGGCCTCACCAAAGCCCTGTATAACTGAAGCATAAATATCTATAGCTACTCTTACTGACTGTCTTTTTCTTGCACTCTAATTTTTCCTTTCTTATCATATTTTTGTCATTCTTTGCTGTTCTTTATATTTTGTCCAATCTTCTGACCTATTACGCAACTTTGGGTAACATTTTCCTTAAGTTTGATACTATCTTTAATTTTTTTAGTTAATCACAGATGGTGGGTCTTCCACTTGGATTTTCCTTTCTCATTGGAATGTATCTATTCTGTATATTCTGAAATATCCCCTTAAATGTCCACCACTACATCTCTACTGATCTATCTCTTAACCTAATTTGCCAGTTTACCTTAGTTAGTTGTGCTTTCATGTCCTCATAATTGCCCTTATTTAAGCTTAAAATAATCATCTTGGATCCACTCTTCTCTCTGTCAAACTGAATGTAAAATTCAATCATATTATGATTGCTTCTTCACCAAGAGGTCATTAATTAATCCTATCTTGTTGCACAATTCCAGGCCTAATATATCCTGCTCTTGCTGGTGCCAGAACATGCTGTTCTAAGAAACCATCCAGAAAACATACTGTGAATTCTTCATCCAGGCTCCATTTGCCCATCTGAATTTTCCAATCTACATGCAGAATACAACCCCTATGATTATCTTTGTGACAGTCCCATTTCTTCTTTCTTTATACCTTGTTCGACTGTATGTTAGTTACTATTAGGGGGCCTATGCACCGCTCCCACAAATGACTTCTTACCTTTATCAATGTCTCATCTCCAAACCATTTCTATATCCTGGTTTCCTGAACTTAGGTCATTGCTCTCTGATGTACTAACACCATCATTAATTAACACAACCACCTCTCCACCTTCTCCTTGCTTGCTGTCCTTCCTAAATATCATGTTGTTTTCAGGCTCCAACTTATGTCATTCTGCAGCCTTGTCTTTGTCATGTCTATCAGGTCATATTTATTTTATTTCTATTTCCACTCTCGATTCATCTATTTGGTTTTAAATGCTACGTGCATTCAGATACATAGCCTTTAGTTTTGTCCTTTTGTTTTTGTAACCTTGAACGCTATCTGTTGATTTACTCTTAGATTTGTACTTCCTGTAATGTCTCACCCTTCCTGTCAGCATCTCTTTATCATTTCCCACATTAATTGGATCCTTTGCCCCACTCTTTAGTTTTAAACCCTGATGGGTATAGAGGGATATGGGCCAAATGTGGGCAAAACCCCAAAGAGACAGTCCCCTCTTTTCCTAGTACTGGTGCTTGTACCTCACAGATTGAAACCCTCTTCTCCCACGTTTTCCTCCCTCTAATTTTATGTACTCTATGCCGATTTGCACACGGCTCAGGTAATAATCTGGAGTGTAATACCTTTGACCTTCTACATTTTAATTTAGTGCATAGCTCCTCATACTCTTTATGCAAGACCTCTTTCTAGTTTTATCCATGTTGTTGGTACCTACATGGACCTCGACAACCTCCCATGCAAGGATAGAATTTTATGCCTACTAGGTGAGTGTGAACCCAGAAGTGCATTAGATAATGCATGCTGACACTAGGTGCATATCCTGATGTCATTGCACGCTCGCATGTTGTTTTGGTAGGTGGGTGCAGGCACACATCAGCAAAGTGTCCACCAACAGTTATCCAGCTTATTGAGGGGATTAAATCCCCAATTGACCAAGAGTTTAAGTGCCCTGTGCAATTTCAAACTTGGTGTATGGGGAACATGGGCAGGCAGATTAACTGTTTTGTAATTCCTTGGATTCAAGGGCAGGTTGAAAGGGGAATGTTGGATGAAAGGAGTTGTAAGTTTCAGAGAGTGAGCTGAATTGGTGTTTTCTGATGTTGAGAAGGTGACTTCTGTGTTAGGCTCAGCACAGTGTGGAGCTCCCTGGACATTGTTGTCCCCGGCACTGGAGGTTTGGTTCCCTTTGGCACCATTTGTGCATGGGTCTGCCCCATCTGTAAACCTGCAAGCAGGTATTGTTTACTCAGAAGAGAACATCTCTTCTGAGGAGAACAGGAGACAAAGTGGGAGAAGGCCTGGTGCTCACATTCTTTCACCTCTGGCAGAAGTGCAGGCACAGGATCATGAGAGACAGCAAGAAGGACAAGCAGCACATACTCACAGGAGGTGCCCCTACTCAACAGCTGGGATGTACAGGCAGCATTCAAACTACTTGGATATGACAGAGGTCCAGTGCTGCACAAAAGGCTACAGTTTTTAAGCAAAGCTTGTGACGAGCATTTGTCAAATGATTGACCTGGAGATAGCTCCAATTGTATGGCTGGACACCCTTTGTCCATGGCTCTGAAGGCCACAGTAGCACGAAGCTCTTTTGACTCCAGATTGCTGCAGGGTGCATGGGTGTTCTTTGCGGAGTTTTGCAGTCAGCTGCACACATATCTGTCAAGCTATTGACAGATGCTCAATTCAGGCACATTAGAGCATTCATTCATTTCAGGATGGACCAAGTCAACGAGGCTTGCAGGTTTCCTCTCATCCCAGGGAGCCATAGGTTATACCCTTGTGGTCATCAAGGTATGAGTCAGCCAGCCAGTGCATTTGTGAATAGGAAGGGATTTAGTCAATGAACATTCAGAAAGACTGTGGCTGCAGGACCCAAATACTGCAGGTCTAGACAATGTACCCAGGCAGCTCTCACAATGCTACATACTACACTAGTCACAATTGCCAAGAATCTTTGTTGCCTGGCTGATCGGTGGCAGAGGGTATTTGCTGAAGAGATGGCTGATGACACCTGTCAAATTTCGGAGGCAGAGGAGAGATACAATCACTGCCACATATCCACAGAAGAGATGGTGAAAAGGACAATGGGGCTGCTGAAGCTGAGGTTCCAGTGCCTGGACCGACCTGGGGATGACCTGCAGTATCTGCCTGAGCGAATGTCACTCATTGGAGTTGTATGCTGTAGTCTTTCTAATCTTGTTCTCTCTAGGGGTGAACCTCTGGATAGGAGGATAATGTGGGTAAGGATAATATGACCCCTCATTCTGTCCCTAGAGCTGTCTCTCCATGAGGGTCACCACTCTCTCAATGACAGAGGTTGTGTGCTCAAACCTAAGGGTCAGTGCAGTGTTCATACTCTGCAGGGACTCCTCCATGACAGATACCATGACACACAAACCTTCAGGGATCTCATCAGATTTCCCTACACTATGCAGCATTTTCCACCTTATGGATGACTCCAGAGGCTCATCATCTTCCTTGGGCTCAGCATGGTCTCCTAGTCTCTAGCAATTCTCCGATTGTTGGTGTTCGGGGTACTCCTTGCCTCCATCATCTGCACCAGCAAATGTGACATGCCCTCACTGCTGTACACTATCAATGCTCCCAACACTGTTGTGCCCTCCGACGTGACAGTATCTGTACTGCTTAAAGAGGGATTGTCACAGGTACATCTTGTGGGTTGTCACACTCTGATGTCAAAGAAGAGTTGTTGACTTCTTGGTTGGCTCTGGTGGACAGAGGGATGAAAACAAATGTTCAGAGATATTACTGATATCAATATATGCTGCCCACTGCGAGTGGTCTCAGTTGCATTGAACTGTCTCAAACAGTGGCACACACTGAAGTTGTTCTGAGGGATGAAACACCCATTCATCGCTTTCAACTTAATCCTGTCACAATTCTATCTACTGAGCTTTTGGCTTCCTCCGAGACACCAGCCTCATTGCAGCCTCACGACCTCCCTCCCCACTTGCGCTCCAGCTCCAGTGCTCCCATCTTATTGTTGGTGAGGATGGCCAGGTTTGCCACCCCATCACCCCATGGCTGCTCTCTCCCAGTTGTGGCTATGTTTCTCCTGAGGTGAGTGCAGAGGTCCACCTAAGTACGCAACCTTTCACCTCCAGTGGTATCCTACTGAACTCAGGTCATCCCCAAGAGGCGAGGGAACAGTACCACCCCTGAACCTTTGATGGACCCAAGGCTCTAGATTCATCTCTCCAGATGTGTGATTGGAGAATCCATGAAACCCACAAGCTTCATTGCAACAGTGAACAGGCAACGTTCCTCTGTCCCCCACACTGGACATTGCCCACTCAAAACTCACCAGTACCAAGCACAGAAGCTCATTGAACCTTTTCCAGCAGTGGGTTCAAGTGCGCTGTGCAAGGTCATGCCGGCTGACCTAAACAATTCCCTCTGATCGTTCCTTCTTAATGAGATTTATACTGGCTACCCGCTTAATGTGAACAATGGGGAATCTGTGGTTGTAATAGCTTCCTTGCAACCACAGATTCCCCATTGTTCACATTAAGCGGGTAGCCAGTATAAATCTCATTAAGAAGGAACGATCAGAGGGAATTGTTTAGGTCAGCCGGCATGACCTTGCACAGCGCACTTGAACCCACTGCTGGAAAAGGTTCAATGAGCTTCTGTGCTTGGTACTGGTGAGTTTTGAGTGGGCAATGTCCAGTGTGGGGGACAGGGGAACGCTGCCTGTTCACTGTTGCAATGAAGCTTGTGGGTTTCATAGATTCTCCAATCACACATCTGGAGAGATGAATCTAGAGTCTTGGGTCCATCAAAGGTTCAGGGGTGGTACTGTTCCCTCGCCTCTTGGGGATGACCTGAGTTCAGGAGCAAAGTGGGATACCACTGGAGGAGAAAGGTTGAGTACTCAGTGGACTCTGCACTCACTGGATTTCCAGAAGGCATTTGGCAAGGTACTGCACCAAAGACTGCTACATAAGATAAAGTTGCACAGTGTTATGGGTAATGTATTAGCATGGATAGAGGATTGGTTAACTAACAGGAAGCAATGAGTGGAGGTAAATGGGTGTTTTTCTAGTTGGCAATCAGTAACTAGTGGTGTGCCTCAGGGATCAGTGTTGGAACTGCAATTGTTTACGATTTACATAGATGATTTTGGAGTTGGGGACTAAGTGTTATGTGTCAAAATTCGCAGATGACACTAAGATGGGTGGAAGAGCAAAGTGTGCAGAGGATGCTGGAAGTCTGCAAAGGGATATAGATAATCTCAGTGAGTGGGCAAGGGTCTGGCAGATGGAGTACAATGTTGGTAAATGTGAGGTCATCCATTTTGGTAGGAATAACAGCAAAATGGACTATTATTTCAATGGTAAAACATTGCAGCATGCTGCTGTGCAGAGGGACCTGGGTGTCCTTGTGTAGGAATCTCAAGGAGTTGGTTTGCAGGTGCAGCAGGTAATTAAGAAGGCAAATGTTAGAGGGATGGAGTTTTAAAACAGCAAGATTATGTTGCAGTTATATAAGATGCTGGTGAGGCCACAGCTGGAGTAGTATGCACAGTTTTGGTCTTCTTACTTGAGAAAGAATATACTGGCACTGGAGGGGGTGCAGAGGAGATTCGCTACGTTGATTTTAGAATTGAGAGGCCTGGCTTATGAGGAAAGACTGAGTAGACTAGGGCTATACGCATTGGAATTCAGAAGAATGAGGGGAGATCTTATAGAAACATGTAAGATTATGAAGGGAATAGATAAGATAGAAGCAGGGAAGTTGTTTCCGCTGGCAGGTGAAACTAGAACTAGGGGGCATGGCCTCAAAATAAGAGGAAGCAGAATTAGGACTGAGTTGAGGAGGAACTTCTTCACCTAAAGGGTTGTGAATCTGGGGAATTCCCTGCCTGGTGAAGCAGTTGAGGCTACCTCATTGAATGTTTTTAAGGCAAGGATAGATAAATTTTTGAACAGTAAAGGTATTAAGGATTATGGTGAGTGGAGCTGAGTCCACAAAAAGATCAGCCATAATCTTATTGAATGGTGGAGCAGGCTCGAGGGGCCAGATGGCCTACTCCTGCTGCTAGTTATGTGCTTTAAGTGGTTCTTCCGGGTCCACCTGCTAAGCGTGCATTTCGCCCTGAGCAGGTGAACCAAACCCTGGCATTGGGCAGGCAACGCAGCCATCTGGACTCTCTCTATGCTGCAGAGAACAGTATCAATCCCCGTCACTGTGCTGTCCCCTACTACCACTACATTCCTTCCTGCTGTCCTCATTTGAATGGCTTCCTGTACCATGGTTAGTTTGCTTATCCACCCTGCAGCTGCTACTCTCATCCAAACATGCTGAGATAACCCCAAATCTATTGAACAATTGCAAAGACTGAGGCTCCTGCACTCCTGCCACTGGGTCCCCTTACCTGCCTCACACCCTCATGTCCCTGAGCACTGCCCAAAGCAGAAGCTTTTACCCTAACTGCTGTAACTGTGTCCTGGTACATCCAGATAAAGTATCCAGGTAAATTTTCCTCCTCCCTGATGTGTCGCAGCATCTGCAACTCGGCCACTAGTTCGATGACTCTGTGCCAAAGCTCCTTGAGCTGCAATCACTTACTGCAGCCCAGTTTGCCTTGGATCACATTGGTCACACTATATACTGTGGTTATAAATGAGCAAGAACAAACAATGAACTTGACACTTGTTAAATGCATATCAGAGGTCATGGCAGTTAAGATACAGAAAGACCAGAATGGAAAATTGCATTGCTACATGACAGCTGGCATGCTACATTACTTGCATTGATGATTGAGCAAGAAGGCTGTCAGGATAGGAACAAGTGGAAGGTAGCACGACCTGTATCATCTGGAACAACTGCACAGTTGAAATACTATGTGCTCCTGGTGTAAGAGTTGTGATTTGAAATGATAAAGTCATTAAAAAAATGTTTCTTGACTACGAAATCACCAATAGAAGAAAGTTACTAAACTAGTATGACTGGGGCCTAATTATCAATGTTTAAATGAGAAGCAGCTTAATAGTGACCTACATGACATGATCATAGCAACATCCTCCATCAGTAGTAAACATCTACAGCTTATCATAGAAATCAAAAGTCATGAAGCAGCAAGTTTTTTTTAAGAAAAACACAGTTATTTAGTGGTGTCAGATGATGCAAGCATCAGTGTACAAAAAACTAAAAGAGAATGGCAATTATACAGACACCAACAGCCTGTTGACCCAAATGGGATGTTTCATTTGTGGAAAAAGCAAAAGAAGCTTGGCTGTCTGCTTCATACAAATTAGTGTATTCGTTAAGATTGATTCTCTTTGCAATATGAGATATGGTTTCAAGTGTAAAGGTCTTCTTGCAAAGAAAATCTCCTACCTTATTGATAAATCTAAATATGTGTTTGTGTTTATGAGCAAGAGTATATATGATGCATCTCACTGATGGGAAATTATTAAACCTATAAAGCTGGAAGGAATGGATGAAGTAACTATTGAAAAAAAGTTGGTTGTGGTGATGGAGGAAGTTGAAGTCATAGAATTCTTACATTGCAGAGGAGGCCATTCCACTCATTGAGTTTGTACCAACTCTTCGACAGAGCATCTTACCCAGGTCCTATCCTGAAACCCCACTAATCCCCTTAAACTACACATCTTGGGACACTAAGGGGCAATTTAGCATGGCCAATCCACCTAACCTACACATCTTTGGACTGTGGGAGAAAACCAGAGCACCCAGAGGAAACCCATGCAAACATGGGGAGAACGTGCAAACTCCACAAAGACAATTACCTGAGGCTGGAATTGAACCTGGTGCTGTGAAACAGCAGTGTTAACCACCAATTCTGATAAACTTCAGTTATAGGATGGAGATCACAAAAGGAAATGTTAGAGTTTATTTGTTCATCTCCTTGAATTACAAATTATCAGGTCGCTTGTTCCCATAGAGACTTTATTTTGAGTAAAATTTCAAAGAATTTCTGTACAAACGCTTTACAAGCAAGGCTGCTTATTTTTCTTCAAGGACACAGTATTGTCTGTATTCAAGATGATTGTCATTTGATGCACAATATTGAGTTTATCTGAAGACTGATCTGGAATTTTAAGAAATAAAACTATTCATATTAGAGAAAATGTCAGACATACAAACAGCGAGAACAGTGTAATGTATTACATAAATACTGATTGTATACCATTAACTCCTGGAATCCTTGAGAGCCATTCAAAAGGTGAATTATATCTTATTTGTGTAGTACAGGGCTATCTATGTATTTTCTGTATTAGAGAACGGTGATTCATGTGCTGTATTGGAGAGTTCTGATATTTCAGAGTGTCATTGTGAAAGTGCTTTTAGTTTTAAATTTTCTTCCCATGCCTATTAAAGGCATGACTCCTGCTGGATGTGAGCAGCCTTATGATATTTTCAATTTTTAAGTCTATTAAGAGGTGGCTGCCCATTCAGCTGTGAAGGTATCTTTGCTGAGTCCAATACTACTCATAACTGATGCCTGCACATTTGCACAGTAAGGATTATTGGATTGCCAACAGATTGGCAAGCCGTAGCTGAATTCCACCCACCCTGATTGAGGCCTCTATGACTAATTATAGTACCCCCTGCTGACATCAACTAATTCAGTGGACTCCAAAAATCAAATCTGAAATTTCAGATGATATAAAGCTACGCCTTTCTGTCTTCTGATATATTGTGCTACCATCATGCACCGTCTCACACAAAATAAGGTTCATCTTATGCTGTTTTAAGACAAAGGAGTTCTAATTGCAGACTGAAAGCTACATCTCCTCCTCTGCTGAATTCTCAATCTCAGCTGTGCTGTTGTGGTACATGCTGACTAAAGGTGAAATGTCCGTTGATGCCTAATAGGAGTGAGAAGGTGGAAATGCTGTGTTTACTTACTTCCCACAGACTAGCTGTATTGGCAGTTGGCAGACAGCAAGTCATCTGTGCGTGGCAAGTGAAATTTGGAGAAGGAAAAGAGATTTTGACCCTTTGGTTTTTATCTGAACTTTTTTTTTGTGGTACAGGTATGTTTTGGTTAGTAAGGATTAATGTGGGACTGAGGAGATGGTACTGTCCACAGTATGACGCAGAGTCACATGATCGTGGATTATGTGTGCAGAGACAAGCCAGCATGGAGTTGGTACCCAGTTAGGGCTATATCTGGGAGATAATGTATGTAGTTGTGTGTTAATAATGAACAGTTAATGGTCAACCACACAAGGCACCAGACCTCTTAGTGAGTCACAAAAGAACCATACGGCATGGTGGCAGTGAAAGAACCCAGAACCTCAAAGAAACTAGGGAAGGACCCCAGAATATTAAAGCATGAAAAAATAAAGAACCTGCAGGCTGACATGTGAGAATTGTGCCTGCGCTGAAGACACAGAGATCACCTAGAAAAGTTCCTTTGCCAGACCTGATCAAACACATTGTAGGAATGAGTCAGGTCACGAAAGACTGAGGAAAAATTCAGAAAAGAAAAAAGGCTTAAGAGCAAAAAAAAGGTTACTGTGGCACCATCTTGGGAAGAGGAGAAAAAAAAATTAAAGCTGTACTCTCTCTTATTGAAAACACCAATTTTTGTTGATACAAGGGCAAAACCTGGTGCAAAATTGTTTGTACCAGAGATGTTTAGAGGAACATATTAAGTCAGACATCAGACGAAGTGCAAACTAAAACATTTTTGTACTTGCGATATTTGTTGATGAAATAATCCTAATAGTAGGTATAGATGAATCCTCAACCGCATTTAGTGAGATAGTAAAAGCCCTTGACAAGTATTTTAAAATCCAATTTGTGGAGAGAGCAGACTTTAAAAAAGGTATATAACAGCTCCCAATAAAACATCAAAATGGCAAGGAGACTCTAGGGCAAGGGGAGACAATACCCAAACAAACGACAAAATGATGGCAGACCTTGTCAATGCAAAGAAGTGTGTGAGTCAAAGTTTTTAATGCAAAAGAAAGAAAAGGCTGACAGGTTTAAAAATAAAGCTTTTTGAAAATGCCAGCATAGATGGTAGTGTGAAACGAACAAATGGCTGTGATTATAGGAGAGCTATCTGATGTAACCCATGTGAAATAAAAGCTTCAAAAAGAAAATGAAACTGTTTCAAAGGAAATGTTCATATCAAGGTGAAGTTGGAAGAACCCAACCAAAAGTACAACCAGGCATCACAGCAGGCAGTAAAGCTACATAAAGAAGTTGCAGCCCTGAAAGACTCTGTGTTTTTCTGCCACCATATATTAATTCTTCAAAGAGTTAAAGATGATGAATATTACTTCAGAAAAATCCTGTGTTGGAACTATCAGTAATGTCAAAATAATGCATGGAGTGCAGTGGCAGGAGGTCAACAAAAAAATAGTTTATCCTTCAAGAGGAAATTATCCTCTTGTCCTTCAAGAAAAAATTGAAAGAGAATGTGAAGAGTCTCAAAAACTATTAGAAGAATTTAAAGAACGTGAGTTTAAAGGATAGCAGAATGGAATGAGCCAAGGAAAAATGGTTCAATATGGAGAACCAACTTTCATGTACAAAAGTTTGCTAATGAAAAATTAGAACTTGATGAACTTCAAGTATCAGTAAAGTATCGTGAAAAATGCCTGGAACAGAGGAAGGTGTTGCTGGTGAATCAGATCAGGTGGTTGAATGCAAGATTAACATCTAAAACTGATGAAATATTGGAGCTTCATTATGAAGAGAGAAATGACATTTTTGAACTTCGATCCAATTTGAAGTACGTAAAAGATGAGATGTGCAGTGTAGAAGAGCAAATACAGATTTTAAAAGCAGCAAGGGAAAATTCTAAGAAACAAATTGAGGATTAAATAAGTCTAAAGAGCAGTCAGTGACCAAGGAAGAAAGATTCCAAAAGGGACCAAATGTCCAGCTGAAGTTGTTAAGCTTCTAATACGGGTTCCGCAGATAACTCTGAAACAACAAAGACAATTGAATTCACCAAAATAGTTGCTGAGTGAATGAAAAGATTCTTAAGCTTGAAAAAGAAATGGGAAATGAATAAACAAATATTTGGCTAAAATTGTGAAACAAGTGAGACCACACCAGGAATATTGTATGCAGTTTTGGTCTCCTTATGTAAGGAAGGATGTTCTTGCTACAGAGGCAGTGCAGTGAAGGTCAGACTAATTTCTGAGGTGGCAGGACTAATCTAATGAGGAGAGTTTGAGTTGGTTAGGATAATATTCACTGGAGTTCAAAAGAATGAGGGGGAATCTCATAGAACTCTATAAAATTCTAACAGGACTAGACAGGGTAGATGAGGGAAGGATATTCCTCATGACTTGGGTGTCCAAAACCAGGGGTCACATCTGACGATATAGGTAAACCATGTAGGATTGAGATGAGGAGAAATTTCTTCATCCAGAGAATGCAGAGCCTGTGGCATTCACTACCACGGAAAGCAGTTGAAGCCAAAACATTGTATGTTTTCAAGAAGGGGCTAAAGGAATCAAAGGATGTGGGGGGGAAAGCAGGAGCAAGTTACTGAGTTGAATGATCAGCTATTAACATGATGAATGGTGCAGCAGGGTCAAAGGGCCAAATGGCTTACTCCTACTCCTATTTCCTGTTTCTATGAAAGGTTCCATTTTTGAAACATCAACATCCAGCATGAACACAGCCACTCGCAGAAAAATCTGAATCTACTCTAGGGATGAATGAGTGACCATTCACCTCAAAAGGAACAGGATAAACTCAGTGTGTCTGAAAAAGCAGGCAGGTCGTTGATGAGGAGAAATTCAACATGAATCAAAAATAAAATCGAATGGAGACAACCAAGTGCCTGAAACACCGAGGTATTACAATTTCAATGATAAACTGACAAAATCAACCCAAAGCAACTGAGACTACTATTCCTCCACACACTGACAAGAATGAGATCTGGAAGAATTGTCAAGCCTCAATTTGTAGGGAGTCTCATGATAGTGTGTAGAGACACAGCATGGAGATAGTATCTGGTTAGGTAGGACTATACCTAGGAGATAAATATATCATAGAATCCCTACAATGCCGCAGGATTCAGCTCTCTGACAGAGAATCTATATCCGTAGTCCCATATATTTATCCTGTTAATCCCCCTAACCTACATATCTTTTGGGCACAACTTATGTAGCTGATATAACTATATGTTTGTGTAAGTGAGCAAGAGTATATGTATGATGCATCTCACTGATGGGAAATTAAAATTAAACATGTCAAGCTGGGAAGGAATGGATGAAGTAACTATTGAAAAAAATGGTGGTTGTGGTAATGGAGAACGCCTACAGTTCAAAAGGAGGCAACTTGGCTCATTGAGTCTCCACCAACCATCTGACTTTCTTCCCAGGCCCCATCCCTGTAACCCCACATATTTACCCCACTAGGCCCCCCAAATTATACATCTTGGGATGTTAAAGGACAATTTAAGCATGGCCAATTCACCTAACCTGCACACTTTGGACTGTAGGAGGAAACCCACACAGTAACCCAAGGCTGGAATCAAACCTGGATCTTTGGCGCTGTGAGGCAGCAGTACTAACCACTATGCCACCCCTATATATTTGTATAAACAACTTATGTTTAACAACAGAAGCCTCATGATCTCTTAGCAAGACGCAAAACAACCTTATAACAATTTTCTCCTTTTTCCCTGAAGACATTGAAGCAATTTGAAGAGTTTCTGAGCAAGCCCAAAAGTAGGAAAATGTACAAAGGCCAAAAACGTTCTGCAAACTTTTTGGCTATATTTAATCTGCCCTTAAATTGTGCATATCTCTGGGCAAAAATATGCAGGGAATTTTTAGGCTATGTTATACTTGTGACAAAAACATAATTTGCTCTAACCAGCGGAAAAAGATCACAGATGAAACCAATTTTGGTTCTTAATCAAGCATCCACATGGACGCATTTTTTTTCAGCATAGTTGGTGGGTGGATAATAACGAGCAGTTGGAATATTGGTTTGTTTTGTGTTAAATTGTTGCAGATAGTAACTGGAATTTAAAACCTTATAATTGCCCACCAGAGAAAAAAGTAAAATATATTGTTGAAAATAAACTATTTAGGTTGAGCAATGAAAAATCATATTTTTCCGATGTGATTTTTCAAAACGTGAATGATCATATGAATTATATTACGTTTGCTGCAGTCTCACAGACATTTTCTGGAGTTTGCTATGAAATGAAATCTCCCCTCTTTAACCAGGCGCGCGAGTTTTTTTTTGACGAAGAGTTTGTAACATTTGAACAGCTGGCGGCAGCCGGAAAATAACAAAAAGATCGAGAGGAGCGGCGGCAGATTTAAGACAGATTCCGGTGACGAATTAAGGCGGTAGAGTTTGGTAGACAACTAGAAATTGTACTGTTAACGCAGCCCTTTGCACAGCTGTTCATCTGACATGGCCGAAGAGAAGAAGCTAAAGTTAAAGCGGAAGAGAGTTACCCAGCAGCCTGGGAGAGAGCTGAACACAAATCCGAGTGCCTGCCATCTAACTGAGGGAACCGGTAATGATCCTCCCGGAGAGGAGTAAGTTAGCGCGCCTTAGGCCTCACCTTAGTTTCTCAATTATATAGGGCTAAGATAGCTCTAGTAATGAAAGGGCAAACTGCGTAGCTGCAGGATTGTTCCAGTAAAAAGGGCTTGGACTTTGTGGAGAAAGGCAGCAGTATACTTCAGGTGAGCTGAGAAGCCTGTTTCTGGGTTGTACTTCATACTACATAATTGGGACTATTCTGCACCACTTGCAGTTTACGTTACTATCTTTGAAAAACTAAACATTAAACAAAAGTTTTGAGTTTCTAATCAAACCTACCACCATGGACATGAAATAAAAGGGGATATCTGTGAACAGGATAAAAGTTTTACATTGTATTTCACATGTGCTTCGCCTAAATCTCAACACTAAGTGTTTAAAATTGAATTTAAGTCTAAAGTTTATTTATTAGTGTCACAAATAGTAACTTCCTTGCAGTGTTGCTTCCTGTGAAAAATCCTGTAGTTGTCACACTCCGGCACATGTTTGGATTCATTGAGGGAGAATTTAGCATAGCCTGTGCATCAAATCATGTTTCAGACTGAGAGGGAACTGGAGCAACAGGAGGAAACCCACGCAGAAACAGGGAAAACGCACAGTGTCCAAACCGGGACTCGAATCCAGATCCCTGGCACTGTGAAACAGCAGTGCTAACCACTGTGCTGCCCAATTTGTTACATATCTAATACTGAGAACCTTCACTTATAAACACTAAAGTTTTTAGGCTCAAGTGTGATAATATATTAATTATAAAATGTTAAGACTTGTAGTTGTATAGTATGTTATCCTCTTTCAAAATATTAATTATATGTCCAGTGACTTGTGCAAATAAACAGCAATATTACACAAGTGGTAATGGGTTCAATGACTAGTCAGTCTAGTTATTGGTAGGAAACTGGGAGAATCTGCTCTTATTCAAACAATACACCACATCCACAAATCCATATGAACCACCATAATAAGCACAGGATATTTGTTTTAGCATCTCAAGAACTGTGCTGTACACATTCAATGCTGGACTGGAGTGTTGGTTATGTTTTGAAAGATCTTCCATTTATATAGCACCTTTCACATCTTCAGGACACTGACATTCTGTACAACTAATGGATTACACATACCAGAGTAGGGCTTGAACCCAGAATCTTATGATTCAGAAGTGGGAGTGCTGCTAACAGACAGGTTGACATTAGTGAAGCGCTCAACTGAACCCTCTGATGAGAATTTTAATATTGACTGACAAATCAACAGAACATTTTCATAGAAAAAAATCAAAAAAGCCCTACAGTGCAGAAGGAGGCCATTTGGCCCATTGGGTCTGCACCAACCGCAATCTCACCCAGGCCCTATCTGCGTAATCCCATGTATTTACCCTGCTAAGGGGAAATTTAGCGTAGCCAATCAGCCTAACCTGCACGTCTTTAGAGTGGAGGAAAGCGGAGCACCCAGAGGGAACCAACATAGAGACGGGGAGAATGTGCAACTCCGCACAGACTGAGGCCGAAATTGAACTTTGCTGTGTGAAAAAGATTTTCCTCCAATCACTATTGCTTACATTAAATAGGTGTCCTCTCATTCCCAATCCAGTCCTGAGTTGGAACAGTTTCTCCCTGTCAGAGGGTGGTGGTTGATGGTAAATATTCGTCATGGAGTTCGGTTTCGAGTGGTGTGCCTCAGGGATCTGTTTTGGGGTCACTGCTGTTTGTAATTTTTATTAATGATCTGGATGAGGGTATAGTTGGGTGGATTAGTAAATTTGCTGATGACACCAAAGTCGGAGGTGTGGTAGATTGTGAGGAAGGGTGTCATAGTTTGCAGGAAGACTTGGACAGGTTGCAGAGCTGGGCCGAGAGGTGGCGGATGGAGTTTAATGTGGAGAAGTGTGAGGTAATTCACTTTGGTAGGAATAACAGATGTGTTGAGTATAGGGCTAACGGGAGGACTTTGAATAGTGTGGATGAACAGAGGGATCTAGGTGTATGTGTACATAGATCCCTGAAAGTTGGGAATCAAGTAGATAGGGTTGTTAAGAAGGCATACGGTGTCTTGGCGTTTATTGGTAGGGGGATTGAATTTAGGAGTCGCAGCGTCATGTTGCAACTGTACACAACTCTGGTGTGGCTGCACTTGGAGTACTGTGTGCAGTTCTGGTCCCCACATTACAGGAAGGATGTGGAGGCTTTGGAGAGGGTGCAGAGGAGGTTTACCAGGATGTTGCCTGGTATGGAGGGGAGGTCCTATGAGGAGAGACTGAGGGATTTGGGGTTGTTTTCGCTGGAAAGAAGGCGGCTAAGAGGGGATCTTATTGAAACATATAAGATGATTAGAGGTTTAGATAGGGTGGACAGTGATAGCCTTTTTCCTCGGATGGAGAAAGCTAGCACGAGGGGGCATGGCTTTAAACTAAGGGGGGGTAGTTGTAGGACGGATGTCAGGGGTAGGTTCTTTACCCAGAGGGTGGTGAGGGATTGGAATGCCCTGCCTGCTGCGGTTGTAAATGCGCCTAGTTTGGGGGCATTTAAGAGATCTGTGGATAGGTTTATGGACGAAAAGGGATTGGTTTAGGTTAGTGGGTCATTGTTTTTTAACTGGTCGGTGCAACATCGTGGGCCGAAGGGCCTGTTCTGCGCTGTAATGTTCTATGTCTTCTCTAACCAAATCCCTTATGATTTTGAACATCTCTATCAAATCTCATCACAGCCTTTTCTGTCAGGAAAACAGTCCTAACATCTCCAATCTATCTTCGTAACTAAAGTTCCTCATTCCTAGAACCATTCTCTCAGGTAAGAAAAGATGGGTAACTTGTGAATGAGTGTGATAGTACTTTCTGCACAGGAGAAGAAAATTGGAGATTTAGAAAAAAATACAAACACAAACTCAAAATTATAATTAATGCTAAGTCCTTGTACTTACAGGCTGCCACTTGCTACTTCCAGCTGGCTGAACAATGATGATTTAAATGAGACTGACCACATTTGGGCTCTTTTCGTAAAATGTGTGTTTCCGGGCATGGGAGTGTCAGATTGGAAAACTGTGTCACTGCCAGATTTCCCACCAAGCCCTGAGAAGGTACTTTTTAAAAATCATTCACAGAATGTGGGTGTTGCAGGTAAGGTCAGCATTTATTGTCTATCCTGAATTGTCCTTGAAAACAAGGTGGTGAGCTGCCTCTAGACTATTACTGAGTGGCTTGCCAGGCCATTTCAGAGGGCAGTTAAGTGTCAAACACATTGCTGTGGGACTGTGAGTCCCATAGAGGCCAGACTAGGCAAGGACAGCAGATTTCCTTCCCTGAAATACATTAGTGAATTAAAAGGGTTTTAATTACAACTCAGTAGTTTCATGATCACCATTACTGATGCTCACTTTTTTTATTTCCAATGTTAATTAATTGAATTTAAATTTCCCAGCTGCCTTGCAGGGGCTAATTTTATAGGACTCCATATTCTCCATGCCCTGATTCTGTGAAAAAGTCAGCTTTCAGCCTGCAATGATATTATCCTGGGAGTCACCTTAGTAGCTTTATTGTTGGGATTCCTCCTCCATTTCTGAGGAAGTCCCACCTTGGAGAGCTATTGGCCAATCACCACATGCCAAGATCAAGTGGTGGCCATGGCAGGCAGTCCTCGAGATGAATATAAGTTTGTGATTTTGGATGGGCCTTGATTGGCCAATTAAGGGTTTCAGTAGACACTGGGGTGGGTGGATTGTATGGTTGACTGGTTCGCTCAGTTGGTTAGAGTGTGGTGCTAATAACACCAAGGTTGTGGATTTGATCCCCATACTGACTAGTTGCTATTGCCAGGCTCCTGTTATAGCAGTCAGCCGATTTAGCTCAGCTGGTTACAGCATGGCGCTAATAATGCTGAGGTCGTGGATTTGACTCCTGGCCAAGTGTAATTGTCTGTACAGTTTAGGCTAGTTTCATGTTCATCATGAAGCCCTTTGTCTGCATTGTCACGTCGCAGCCGTGCATTTTGCAATTGGTATGATAGTTCAGTGGTTGCAGCATTGTGCAAACAGGGTGCCGTGAGTTCAGTTCTCATTGGAGCCTGTGATTAAGATTATCAAAAAGAAATGCCTTTCATACTATTTGTAATTTAGGAGGACAGGTCGGAGTGGGTGCCAGGGCCACCTGCTTTATTCTCTGAGTTCCGACTGCCTTCAAATTATGCACACTGCCATTCTGGCCAACAGTGATTTTATCTATGGTGCTCTCACAGATGCTGGCGGGGGATTGTAAAATCCAGTCCCATGTCTCTGGATCATTAGTCAGGCCTCTAGGTTACAAGTTCAGTGATCTGACTAAAATGCTACCGTACTCCATTGTACGGAGACTATGAGAGTTTTTCTGACGAATTGTCATTTAGTTCAGTTAATTAATTTCTCCAGGGCCTCTGATTTTTGATACCTATTTTTGATGTCCCGATGTCACACTTATTTGGTTACTTCACCAACATGCTCCTTGACATCTGTCAGAACCATGTGTAACTGGATATAAGCTAATGCACTTAATTCTGCATTGCAATCACAAAACCTGTTTGGGAAAGAATTGCAGGGGGAAAAAACATGTCATGCATGTTGGTGTACAGTCATGAATCAATGCTTTGGTTTCTATCCTTTCACCAATGGTAAGGGAACGTCTCTACAGTCCTGAAGGATATAACTGTCAGATTATAATTCACTCACTGAGCCACACAGACCAGAAAATCCCAAACTCATTTCTCTGATCTGTACTAAAATTCTCACTCCTCATTGCAACCAATGATTCTTGCTGGAAAATGCATTTGTCTGGCAGTCTGGACAAGGTGGCAACTTTGACAAGGCATGGGTGGGTTGTTGTGGGCATGATGTTGAATGTTTTTAGGAGAAAAGAGGGGAAGAAATTGTCTAAAATATAGTCTTCCATGTTTGGAAGGTATACGGTTCACTGTTTCAGGTCAAACCAGAAGCTTAAACTTTCAATTTTTTCCAACTTTCTCCTTTCCTTCTAGGTTAAGGTTGGGTGGGAATTCTGGCTGAACTTGCCCTCAGTATTCCTGAGTGCCGAGGGCAAATGTAGCACCCCTGTTGACATCAGCCTACTCAGCTTAACCTGGGACCTGGCATGTTTATCGGCTTAGTTACTCACTGAATAAATTTGCTGAGACATCAGGGAAGCTTGAGTTTAGTTTTCTACAGCAAACAGGAGTCTAACAAAGAAACAGTTAAATAGTTCCTGTTGTGCTTTCTGGTATACTGGGAGGTTATTTTGTTCGCTGTTTATTTACTGAGCTGCTGTACAAAAATTAACAAAATTTATTTTCTTGTCTGCAGTTTGACCCTAGCTTACATCTGGGTTTCAGTCCCAGGATTAGGATAGATCTGAAGATAAATACTCCACTATCCTGTTTTAGAATCACAATTACGTCTTGACTTTTTTGTACAAAGTATGCTATTACAATAATAGAAAGGGCTCTTTATCAGAGTGGAATTATTTAATACAGGCAGATATTGTGTGTGAAATGTTTTACATAAAGCAGTGCTGCATGACTCCCATCTCTCTCTCAATGGTCCAATATAAAATATCTATGGAAATATAGCAGCTCTTGCATATGTTCTAATATCTAGATGTTTACTGTTTTGTGTATATATCACAATGTTACATATCTGTAACATGGAGTATTATATAATCTATACAAGAAGACAAAGGCTCTGTAACATGGTTACTTTTAATTAGACGTTAAAATAACTGATTGGAAAATTCTAGCTGGAGTATGTTGATGTGGTGGGACAACATCACCAACAATTGAACTGATACGAAATCCCATGTGATGTTTTGTTGGCATGAGCGAACTATGAACAGTCAGGCCTTTTCTCTACATATGCTTGTATTTGATGAATCAGCAGTTTATAGGACTCTTTGGTTTCTGTAGAACCATAGAAAATTTACAGCTCAGAAACAGGCCTTTTGGCCTTTCTTGTCTGTGCTGAACCTTTTTTTTTTGCCTAGTCCCACTGACCTGCACTTGGACCATATCCCTCCACACCCCTCTCATCCATGTACCTGTCCAAGTTTTTCTTAAATGTTAAAAGTGACCCTGCGTTTACCACTTTATCTGGCAGCTCATTCCACACTCCCACCACTCCCTGCGTGAAGAAGCCCCCCCCTAATATTCCCTTTAAACTTTTCTCCTTTCACCCTTAACCCATGCCCTCTGGTTTTGTTTTCTTCCCTAGCCTCAGTGGAAAATGCCTGCTTGCATTCACTCTATCTATACCTATCAAAATCTTATACACCTCTATCAAATCTCCCCTCGTTCTTCTACGCTCCAGGGAATAAAGTCCTAACTATTCAATCTTTCCCTGTAACTCAGCTTCTCAAGTCCCGGCAACATCCTCGTGAACCTTCTCTGCACTCTTTCTACCTTACTTACATCCTTCCTGTAACTAGGTGACCAAAACTGCACACAATACTCTAAATTCGGCCTCACCAATGCCTTGTATAACCTTACCATAACACTCCAACTTTTATACTCGATATTCCGATTTATAAAGGCCAATGTACCAAAAGCATTCTTTACGACCCTATCCACCTGTGATGTCATTTTTAGGGAAGGAACTTTTACTTTTAGGGAAGGGACTTTTACTTTGCCTCCTCACCCAAAAGTGCTGACTTCTCTGGAGGTTACGTGCCCAAGTATTGCCAGGATATACCTCCATCTAAAAGTCGTTGCCAATTGGGTGATATGCCGGCAGGCCTCTGATATCAATGGAAATACCGCATCATGAATCACTATTTGAGAAAAAAGGGAGTAAAGTGATAAATTTGGAGGAGGCCAATCTCTCACTGCAGGAGGGGAATGAAGGTGAGAATAAAGCTTCTGTTGAGTGTTATTTCTACCATACTGATAATTTCCTTTACTGGGGCAAGTAATATTATTTATTAGATGTGCATTATGTAGACACTGGCTAATTGAGTAAACCTGAACTGCATTTTGCTTCCATCCATAACAGAACTGCAAAAGCACTGAACCTGTCACCACAGACATCATCTCTGCAGGCAAAGAGATTTTCACATGGATACCTTTTCCACTTGCATGCAAAGCAGTGACTCTGGAAGGAAAACACAGATCTCGATTGTTCTCCAGTTGGGGAGATGACACCTTCAGGAATGGTGAGATGATGGATACCACTGAACCCAAAGTGGGCAGATTCCAACATTCTTTATCAGAAACAGTGCAAGGTGAAGGCATTTTATCTTCTATTGATATGACAAAGTGCCTTAATTTTACAATGGGAAATGTAAAATCTGAAGATGTTTTTGGAGTGGATTCAACAGAATTCTCTATAGAACCTGCTACAAGTAAACACGATAAATATCACCCAGCGGATGAGCGACAATGCAGAGGACACATGTCAGTTGATGTTACTCACTGTCCTGTTACATCTCTTCAGGGAGATAAAAGGGAACCAAAACAATCAGTGCTTGAATTACATTTCAATCCAAAGAACCACAAGGGGAAGACAAAAGTGCATAAAATGGCAACACAAGAGACATTGTGTGCTGAGAAGGACAATGTCGATAACCTTACAGGGGAATGTCAGGACCATTCATTCACTGTGGGTGGGTTCTGTGCTACCAGCGAGATGAATGCAGAAGGTGTTATTGATAAAGGGAGGCCTGATATGCAGATGGAAGGAGAACTGGACCTGGAGAGCTGTCCAATGTGTCTTGTCCCATTTCCAGCAGGGTAAGTTTATGTGTTGTCCCTCAGTTCCTGACTTCGTTTATTTTGTCCATTTCGTAGAAACTTATGGAGAATAACATTTGTATAACTCTGTCCAAAAGGTATTTTGTTTCTTCAGTTTAAAAAAATCTGATTATTGGGCGAAGGACATTTGAGTAAGGAAAGATGATCTGAAGAAAGTTGTGATCAAATCCTTGCTAATTTGTGTTTTTAAATCATACTTTAAACTGCTCTGGGAATTATTTTTGAGTTTTCAACTACTTTACTTTTAAGGTCTATTCCCCTTTTACCTGGCTGACCTTGCTTCAAGCCTTGGTTAAATCATTGTTGTTTCAGCTGTTCAAAACTGTACAAATTTCTACCTTGGTTAACATAGATCTTCCTTCTTGATACAATGCTTGATTTTTGCTTGCCCATCTGACTCACGGTCCTGAGAATGAAATCAGGACTTTTCCAGATGACAGATTATGGTGTCAGCTCTGACGAAGGGTCATCCAGACTCGAAATGTTGGTTTTATTCTCTTTTCACAGTTGCTGTCAGACTTGCTGAGATTTTCCAGCGTTTTCAATTTTTTCAGGTTCCAGCAACTGCAGTAATTTGCTTTTATTATTAAGGTAGAAATTTGTTGAGTCCTATTTCATGCACCCAGTTAGCCCAATACAGGGGCCCTGTGCCTCATGATAGGTTTTTGGCACTTTGTTATGCTAATGAGGAGCCTACTGCCTATTTAATAATCCCGTTGCCAAATTGGGCTGCCATGAGCATAACCTGCCTCTGGTATTCCTAATGTGTATATGGTTTGGCCAATGAAAAGATACATTTTAAAACAACGTTTTTTTAAACATATGGGGAGCCAGGAGGAGCTGGAGTGTTCCTCTCATCCCCGCAAGACTCCTGTTGGCCATGGTCCATTTATTTTCAGTTCCCACCCTCCTTCCTCCCTGCCCACTCTGTGCCTGCACTCTCAGACCTACCTGAAGATGAGGGCAGCTGTAGATAGGAATGCGGTCTGATGTTGAATTTTCAAGTTGGGTAAGCTCTGCGTAGAGGCACAACAATTGTGAAGATCAATCAAGGACTAATTTGTTGCAATCCTGGTGCCTCTATTTTCAGGATCAAAGACTGTTAGATAAATAAGTGATCAAAGATTTGGCAGATGGTATATAATGTGGAAAATGTGAGATTGTCCACCTTGCCCAGAAGAATAGAAAAGCAGAAAATTATCCAGAGACTGCAGAATGTTGTAATATAAAGGGATCTGGGTGTCCTTGTATGCGAATCCAGAAAAATCAACATGCAGGTAATGTTGATTAGGGAGGCAAATGGAAAGTTTTAAGTTTATTAGTGCCGCAAGTAGGCTTACATTAATATCGCAATGAAGTTACTGTGAAAATCGCTTAGTTGTCACATTCCGGTGACTGTTTAGACACACTGAGGGAGAATTTAGCATGGCCAATGCACTGGACCAGTCTTTCAGACTTGTGGGAGGAAACTGGAGCACTCAGAGGAAACCCGCAGACACGGGAAGAATGTGCAGACACTGCACGGACAGTGACCCAAGCTGGGAATTGAACCCAGGTCTCTGGTACTGTGAGAGCAGTGCTAACCACTGTGCCACCGTGACAGTTTTGGCCTTTATTACAAGAGAAATGGAGCATAAAAGTCGGGAAGTCAGTCTACAATTGTATAGAACATTGTTGAGACCACACCTGGGGGACTATGTACAGTTTTGATCACCTTACTTGAGGGAAATACTTGCATTGGAAGTAGTTCAGAGAAGGTGACTCCTGGAATGAGGGGATTGTTTTATGAGGAAAGGTTGATCAGATTTGGCCTACACTCGTTGGAGTTTAGAAAAATATGGGGGTGAATTTATTGAAACATATGATCCTGAGGGGACATCTAGAACTAGGGGGCACAATTTTAAAAAAAAAAGGGAATCTCCTATTTAACACAGACAAGAAGAAGAAATTTCTTCTCTTGTTAGTGTTTGGAGTTATATAGCAAGCAGTTGAGGCTGAATCATTGATTATATTCAAGGCTGAGTTAGACAGGTTTTTGATCTACCGGAAGTATAGAGTTATGGGGACAGGAAGGAAAGTGGAGTTGAGGCCAAATTAGATCAGCTATGATCTTATTGAATGGTGGAGCAGGTTTGAGGGGCCAAATAGCCTACTCCTAACTCTTATGTTCTTTGATCTATGTTTTGATCTACATCTACTCTTGAAATGTAAAAACAGAAAATACTGGCAATACCCAGCAGGTCTAGCAGATCTGTGGAAAAAAAAAGTGTTAATGTTTTATAATAACTCATCGTATATTATCGGTCTCCTTCAGAAATTTTCAGTTTTTATTTTAGATGGCCAATAGTTTTACTTTTGTGGGCTGTTTTAACTTGTTTCCGCAAAATATGACTGGTTAAATGCATGAGCTTGAGGAACTGACCCATACAGGCCAGAAAGATCCCAGACTTGGTTCCCAGTCAGTCTATTGAGTTCTCAGTAAGTGGGGTAGGAGTAGGGAATTATCCAGGATTCCTGTTGCTATCCACTATTCAGCAACCTCTGTATGTGATGTCACTTGAGGGCAGTGGTACATCCTGAAATCAAATATGCCTGTTACTCGTTGACCAGATTTGCATATCAAGAATATCCACTTGGTTGAGACACTGGATGCCACGTATGCATCCAAGAACAGCCCAACAACAAAGACCTGTGTTTATTTGGTGCCTTTAAAATAATTCTGCACAGGATGATTAAAAAGCAAAATTTGATACTGAGCACAATGATATTAAAGCAGAAAACCAAATACATGGTCAAAGAGGTAGGTTTTAAGGAGTGTTTTGAGAGGAGAAAAGTGAGATGGAGAAAAGAAGAGGTTTAGGGAAGGAATTCTAGAGTATAGGGTGCAGCAGCTGAATGCATGACCGCCAATAGTGGGGCAATTTTTTAAAAAAAGTGCTCAAGAGATCAGCATTGGAGGAACACATATCTTGGAGGGTTGTGCAACTGCAGATTAAAGGTAGGGAAGACCGAGACCAAGGAAGCAAATTTTAAAATAGAGGCATTGCTTAACTGGGAGCTGGAGTAGGTGATCAAGCATGGTTGATGGGGGAGTGGAACTTGGTGGTGGTGGGGGGTGGGGTGCTCCTTAACACAGTTTAAACCATGGAATTCTTTGCAATGTCATGAATAAATTGTTTAAATCCTGGCTTTACAAAGAGAAATTTTAGTTTAAGAAAAGCTGCATTTATGTAGGTATTAGCATACAGAATGAGGGACACAGCTGAGATTCACTCACTTTCAAGGTCTTTGGCTTCAAAGTTAATCTTTCAAACTTTTAAATCTTTCAGTTTGAAGTGTGGAAACTGTTACTTTACTACTTTAGTTCCCCCAAAACAAACCTGAAGAGAGTTCAAGTGCCCTTATTCTACATTGCTGTAGGTTTTTTTTACACAGGAGAAATTCCAGTTGTAACTTTGAATTTTGTGTAAGGATTTTTATTTGAGGTAAAAAGGAAAGCATGTTTTGTCGCGAAATGTTTTAAGTTTGAAAAGTAGTCTCATACCCACTGTAGACAAAACAGAAAGCTGATAGGCTAAACAGAATTATATTTATTTAGGTTAGACCTTCTGTCAGCCTCTGCTAATCAAAGACTGTGTAAGGGAGCTGGGGGGAGAGGTCCTTGAGCAATCTGCAGGAGGGTGAAAGGTGACAGAAATCCCATCTTCACCGCTTTAATGACAGGATCAGAGGAGCAGAAGCTAATTCCTGTCTGGGAAATATAGTCTGAGGCCTCGATTAGTTGTGACGGGCTCCGTCAGTGTCTCTAAGTTAATCGATCCCTGAAAACTGAGATTTTTTAAGTCACCAAATTCATTTTAGACCGGGGCAGTTTAAATTATTTTAGCCTGGCTGCAAAATGTTGAAACATTCAAGGTTACTGAATGACTCTCTGAGACCACTCTTGACCCCAACAGTAATAGAATGACAGTAATGAGATAACGTGGCTCAGTGAACGTTTTCAGATTAACATCCACATGCGGCTGATTCTGGGCTTGTCGCAATTTTTTGTGCCCAATTTTCTTCAACACCAACTTAAATTTATTATAAAGTCTTAAAGTCTTTAATGTAGACAAAAATCCCAAGTCAAGTTTGTGGAAATATTAGGACAAGTGACAAAATGCAGAGGGGTTTAGGGAGGGAATTCTTGAGCTTGGGGTAAATGCGGCTGAAGGCACAGCCCCGAATGATGGAGGGAAGGGAATCTGAGATTTCCCAGAGGCCTGAAAATGCAGAGGTTTCAGAGTTTTGTAAGGTTGGAAGAGAGAGAGGGCAAAGCCATGGAGGGATTGAAAACTAGGATGAAAACTTTAAATTTTCTGAACTAAAAGCCAGAGTAGGTCAGTGCGTATAGGAGTGATAGGTGACTGGGCTTTGATGAATTTCTTCCACATATTTATTCAGTTTTGTTGTGGTTAGTATCAAAGTTTACAAAAACAAAGAAAAAAAACAGTCTACTGGTGGAACTGGCAGACATCGCTTCAGCGCTAGCCATTTTAACAAAGGACACAGATTTAAAAAATAGCTTAAAGGTGTTATATATTTAAGTGGTTGCAGCTTGCTGAAAAATTGATCGCATGATTTGATGTCATTAGGGTATTGCAAAGGCAGCTGTTATACTTCCAGTCTCTTCTCTGTATTGGTACGAGCTCTTAGAACAAATTGTTAGTTTGAATCTGTGTGTGCAACCACGTCTTTTTCTTTTTGTGTAAAATCCACAATCCCTAACATGATTAGGACATTACAAAAAGAAACTAATACCTGGAAGTGAATTTATGGGTTATAACATTTGGGTTTGAGGTCAGTGTTCACTAAAAAACTGAATTTATTGGAATTAAAGTGCCATGTACATTAGTTCTATATTTTTCTCCAGGTTTTCTGCAGAGTGACATTTTGTTTTCACCCAAATTACACATTAATTCAAATTAAAGGGTTGCTGTGCATGAAAATGTATGTGACAGAACTCTGTGCTTGTTGATAATCATACAATTCAATTATATTTGTATTCAACACACGATGGAATGTTTCTGCTCAGTCACATTGTTCCTGAACAGAAAAGATTTGGGGAAAGATATTCTTTTGCAGACAACTCCGTTTGATCTACATAATTTTTTTCTAGAATTTTTTTTTGTTTATGATTCTGTCTGCATCCAAGCAGTGTGTTACCAGAAAATTAGCTAATTAGCCAGTGCTACCTCAGTTGGGAAGTGGGCGGGCAGAATCCAATGCCCTTCCCAGGGGCAAGGTTGATGGAATTATACTTAATCAGTTGGGAGGGATGGCAGTAGGGATTCAGCTGCCTTCTTGTTTCTGCTGTGAGTAAATTTTTGGCAGTGGGGCTTGTGAATACCCTTCCTGCCTTGTCACCAATTGAAACCCTCAAGTGAGAAATTAATGTGCACCTAAGGGCTTCATTCTGTTGCTGCTGTTTATTAACCCAACAAAGGATGGGGGTGGGGGGCACACCATGCAGGGAGTGTGACAATGCACACTGTTTTGTGGTTGCTAGTAGGCTTCCATGTCTCATTCCAAGCTCTTAATTGAGGGACCCAGCATTGGGAAGATGGGACCCACTGAGAACCACCCCTTGCACTTGTTACCACACACCGTTCCCCCATGACTCCCTTCCCCCACTGTAACTCACTTGTGACCTGAGTGTGTCAGTGATCCGTGGGCCTTGGATGGGTGCATTTCTGGCCATAGCCCATGTCTCTCTGACACTGCCGAGAAAGGCATAGCTGCTGGCCTCTGACTTTCCCTTCGGGACCTTGATCCTGGGGAATGTCCATTGCTGCCCATTTTGTGACAGCTCAGCTTGGAAGTAAATGACATGGGATGCTCACTGGCTGTCCAGTCAGTGGGCAAGGTTTCTGTTTCCTACAGACAGGTATGATCTTTGTGGTTGCTCCTTTTTGCCTCATTAGCTTGCAAATACTCACCATTGAGGTACTGAAGTGTAACTGGAGCCCACAGAATCAACATCAAGGGCAAGATGTTTGGGCCCTCCAAGGTCAGGAGTGGAAATGTACAGGGCCCAGAAATTGTGGTGTGGGCTGGCATTATGATTTCCCAACACTGTCCCATTTTATGGAAAGTGGGTTTGAGGCCTGGCTGCCAGTTTCCAAAGCAGCAGCCTCCACGAGCGGGCAACCGATTAAATTCATAAAGAGCCTTTTGAGGAGACCAACTGGGATTTTCCTAAGGCTGTGAGGACACAATTAGTCCGCATAGGGATATAGATAGGTAAATGAGGAAGTGACAATTGTAGTATAATGTATAAAAAAGGTGATTATTCACTTTAGTAGGAAGAATGGAAAAATAGAATGTAATTCAAATTGTAAAAACTATTAAATGTTGGTGTTGAGGAATTTTGGAGTCCTTTGTACAAAGCAAAGTTAGCATATGTGGGAGGAATGAGGGGATTTTCATTGTGTGTCTGGTGAGATTGAAGTGATGAATGAAAATAGCAGTGGAAACAAATTGTAGAATTATGGAGCAAGAGCTGGGGAATAGGACTACAACAGTATAAAAACACCATGCTTGATAAACTCAGCAGGCCTGGCAGCACCTGTGGGGAGAGAAACAGAGTTAACATTTCAAATCTGTATGACTTCTTCAGCGCCAGTTGTACAGACTTGAAACGTTAACTCTGGCACCTACTGAGTTTATCCAGTATTTTCTAGTTTTATTTCTAATTTCCAGCATCCACAGTATTTTGCTTTTATTATATAAGGGGAATAGGACTAATGGGGTAACTCTTTGAAAAAGCTGGCACAGGCATGATGGGCAGAATGACTGCCTCCTGGTGCTGTATGATTTGAAGGTCTGTCCCTTTTAGTATGTGGCCACCTTTTGGTTGCCATTTTCACAGTATTAAGCAACAAAATCATCATTTTATGGACCGAGAGAGGCTAAATCCCAGCAGTGAAGTCATTCCTTTTCTTACATTACTCACTCTCTTGCCCATTTATCATTGACAATGTTTCTCAGCTGTTTCCTATTCTCTGTGTTAGAGCACAATTATTCTGGCTGAGGAATAATAATGAAATATGGGAAAAAATTGCACAAGGGCAGAAAAACACAGCTCAAAATTATGTACAGTATAAGTAAGTGATTTTTCTTGTAATCAATTAAATATATGCTATATCCCTGTAGTTCCATATGGTTTACGGGAGGGAATTACTGCGTTCATTAATTCTAACAAAATAAAGTTGAAATGGGTGTAAACTTATGTTCTCTGCTTTTGAAAATAACGATGACAGGATTTAATGCTCAATTCTGATCAAATTAATTGAATTAGAGTCAATGAATTCAGTGTCTATCAGAAACCCAGAAGCAATAAAACACCAGAAATGGGTAAAACTATGTTAAATGTGTATATGTTAAGTGCAACAAATGAAGTACGTTTTTAATGAAATTGATCATCTGTTTGTTTATCATAAGATGTGTACAAACAAAGGGAATTGTTCAGTCTATCATTCTAAAACAAGATTATCCCCACCTCTCTGCTAATCCTGATTTCAGGCTTTTTCCATTCCTCATTGAGAAATTCATTCCGTATCGATCATTGTGTGTGTGAAATGGATCTGCCTGATTTCAGTCTTAAATTTACTTCACAAATCACAAAGAACAACTCTAGCTCTTTTTTTTTCCCCTGATAACTCAATCTACTGATACAGAGGATCATTTTGGTGGCTGTCTCCCAGGGATGTATGTCTCCCTTGTGTTTTGGTGAACAGAATTGGACAGAGTGCTCAGGAGCACAGAGAGTCATCAATTTAAAACCTCTTCCTGAGTGAGAAGAGAGATGACAGTTTTCCTCTCTCGTGCACAGTCGTTAGAACTGTGGAACAGTTTGGCATGAGACGCAAGACTGAAATCACTGCATATCTTTTAGGGGAGATTGGATACGTTTCTGATGGGGTGAGCAGGGCAGTGTTATTTGTTTTGAGGTTTCTTGTTTCTTTCCAGCACAGACCATATCAGGCAGAGTGTACTGGGAACCTTTATGCTTTGTTAAATTTTTGCCTTACTGATTTGGTATATAGTTCTGCATTCCATTTGTTTTGTTGATTACTGCACCACTACAATGACACTGAGGTAGATCTTGCAGCTCTTTCTAACAACTATAAACTTTTCCTCACCCGTTTGGTTCCCCCTATGGCAATCACACACTGTATCCTGTCCATTCTTCTTGTGTAAGCACAGACAGTGTACCTATTGGGGTATTTTACAGCACCGGCAAAAATCACATCCATGTGCACATACTTTCCAGCAGGCCTAACTAAACTGGAGCAGGAACATAGGTAGACATTCCCTTCTCCAATCTAAGAACAAACTTGTAGAGCCATACTGTTATCCTGGTGAGAACCTCACATTTAGTATAAACCAAGGATGTTCCTGGTCAATTCAACTCATCTACTCACTTCCTTGATAAATGAAGCCATTTGTGGAGCTCCTCAGTTTGCTCTGTCTGTAAATATGTACACCGTAACTTATTCCTGTACTTAGTGAAAAATAACCATATACTTGTGATTTATCTTCAAATGTGACATTACATAACATCTCAAAACATTTATAAAAACAGCAACAGAAAAAATGCTTTTAACAGAAACCTTGTGTGTTCCAACAAATGGTTCAATTTCTCTAGTTATTTTGTGTGTCTTCTTTCTTCAAGGATTTATGGTGAGCATAAACACCATGAAGTCATCTAACCCTGCCCCCCTGACACCAACACATGGAAGACAGCCCTGTGATTCATAGAGATATCTATTACCCTCTTCATTGTAATACTTAGATTTCACCAGGGTGTGCTGTCAATCATGAAAAATTGCAGAGTTTTTGAAAAATAAATGTGTATCCCCCGTTCCTTTTCTTTATTCTGGCAAACAGCAGAAATTGAGCCTTCTGTTTTCGGTCTTGCTAGTGAGAATTATAAATAGAACTGTTTCTTCACAATACTACCTCTGGCATAGCATAGTACTTACAATACTTAATGCATATGTTCTTTTTCTACCTTGTTCTGTTCAACATTTTGCATCCTTTTCTTTCAGAATCTTTCTTTCATTAGCACTAGGTTTTGTCTCTTTTGTCCCCATTTCCCTCAGCATTTTACAATCAACATTACCATTGTTCTGAAATGATGAGTAAAGTGCTGGAAACACGTCTTGTTAGAAATGTTTTTACATACTTTATTTTCATGTGAATTACTCTGAAATGTAGTGATTGTTGTGTAGTTAAAAGAAGCAGCTATTTTGTACATGGCTCAATTTCACAAATGACAGTGAGATGCTCTAATATTAATCTGCTTCCAGTTGTGGGAAAAATGTTGGCCAGAAACTGAGAACAAAAATTCACCCTCTCTTGGTCATTGAGCAATACAGACAGAAGCACAATAATGAGTTAGAAATCTTTGACAGTAGATTTTCTCCATCTAAGTTTCCATTGACCCTTAAAATTTTGGTTCCGTCAGTGATAGTTTAAATCTTATCACCGATAACGTCCCAGGTTCAATTCCAGGTCCACGTTGAGTTAATAGTGAAAGCTTGATATTTGTAGAGGCTATGTGAGGGAAGCGTAAAATTAGACAGTTTCCACATGATTGAAGTCCAGAAATCTCTATCAGAAAATATCCGAACAAGAATAAGCTCTTGTATCACCAATGCTTGAACAACTTGCGAAAAATCACCGTCCAGGTTTGTATGTGAAGAATTGTCAATTGAGTGAGGTACTGAGCAAAAGGACTTGCCATGCTATTGTACGACAATACATGATGGCTCATATAGCACTGGACAGGGACAATTTGGTAGACCTCCCCTTCCAATGATGCGACAAGAAGTATGATCATATCAGACTGCTGACGAGGCTATGGTATGTGGTGTATTTTTAAATTTTGTTTATTTTGTTCCAATTTTCTTGATGGCATGAATTTCAAATGCACAGAAACTGCTGCACTTTGTGGGCTGGATTCATCACCTTCTCATCATTAATTGGCAGAAAATTCAGTGGAAGACAATAAAGGCTGTCAGTAAAGATAAGCATTTTGATTAATGAGTTTCCTATTTGATGTTTCCCACTTCCAGTACTAAAGCAGAAAGGAAATGAATGCATTGCTGTGTCTCCAGACTGAGACAATAGTATTTGTGAAGTTTTTTTTATAAACCCATCCTAACTAACTAACTAGGATCCAGCTGTAAAAACAGATACTGATCCAGGTGTGATATGTGAATGAGCCCCTAAACCTTAGCTGTGGAGAGAAGTCGAGTAGGTGAATATTGGTAGCTCCATCTACACCAAAAACATATGTCTTTGTTCCTTCTGATTGCTGCACAGAGGCATGATTCTCCTTTATTCAAAGCATGCACCATTCAGAGAGACTGCCACACAGACCTCATTGTAGAAAGATATTTGCAAATAGTGCAGCTAGACATGGGACATGGATTGGAGCCTTCAAAAAATCTAGTGCCATGTTCACTGGAACAAGAGATAATTAATACAGTGTTGAAAATTTTGCAAGGGTAAGAACAAAAACAAATTCCATTGGGGCATGAGCATTAAAAAAGGATTAGAAGGAAACTTTCAGTGATAAGATATAGATACCAGAATGAGTTAATAAAGCTTATTAGTCATTTAAGAGGGACTGGAGAGACAAAACATTGCAAGGGCAGAAAAATTGTAGTTGTTACAATAGGCATTAGCATGGTCACTATGGGGCAAATGGCTTTCTTTTCTGAACTTTTACATGACTGTATCACATTCTGGTTATGTAATATATGTACAAAGTTTGACACATTTAAGCTTCTCACCATTTTTTGTTTTTCTGAAGAAACTGCCCTCAGACGCAGTTCCACAGAAGCCCTTCACAACTTCAAGTCGTCATTGTTTGTTAACTGGAGCAGGGTCAGTTGACGTGACAGCTAAATTGATGCTCATTCTCCACTAAAGTCCGTATACACTTCCAGCAGGGGTCACTGCATCACCTACAGCCACTTGACTGAGATCAGATAACTATCAGCATCAGCACCTGGGACCTTCCTCGTTGGTTAGGTTCAGCGGTTTACAAGATAAAATCTGGGGAGAAAGTCAAGTTTGTTTAATCTGCTTACAACCATAACAGGTTACCTTCTTTTTGTAACCTCTTTCTAAAAAGGGTTTGTTCTTTATTTCACTGATGCGCTTCAGCTCTTTTCTACATTGTGAAATAAGTTACTGAGAGTGGCTGCCTCCTGGATAGTGATTTAACTTTTAGTGAGGCTGAAAGGAATCACTGCTATATTGCCCTAATCAGTCTGTCTTTGCACCCGTTCCTTTGCAGAGGGAACACTGGATGAACAGATCGATTTGATGTATAACATTACTTTGTGTTCCAAGTTATAAAAACTTAGTGTGCCTTGAGTTAAAATGAAAAATAATTGCTTCCTGATAATTATATTAGGGGTTCTTTACCTTTCTTGATTCTCAGCTTTCAGAAAGAAATTTGATAACTTATTGTGGCAAGCTGAGAGTTTGTTCCTTGTCCCTGAAGTAGCATGCCTGTGTTATTTCTCTTTGAGTTTCTGTGATGAAGTTAAATCAACTCCTAATTTGGTAAATGAAGATGTGATAATTCCCAAACTTGAACTTACAATTTTCTTTCAGGGGCTGTATTGGAACCAAGAAGATTTAAACGCTCATCTTGATGCTCCGTTTAATTTGTAGCCCTCAGACTACACATTGTATGAATTCGAGTTAATTGTCTTGCATTGTACTGAGTAGAGAATGTTTTTCTTTTCCAGATTCACTGTGTTGGAAGTTGATAGTCATCTCGCCAAATGTCTCTCTGAAAGCACAGAAGATGTGATATGGTAATTACCTGGACAAAGGAGTACCATATTAAAGCAGCTTAGATATATTGCAACAAGGTCTATAAATAAAGTGCTAGGAGCTGAAATGTCAGACTGCAATTCTGATGATATTCTATGCTTTGTTGGCTTTAAAAATATTTGATGAGAACTGGCTAATATTAGCTAAGTTGGAGTTCTCTATCTAGATCAGCTGTTACCATTTTATCACTGAGGTCAGATTGTCCCTTATTGTACATTGTTAGCAATATGCTCAGTTGCTTGGTTAGCAGTTTGATATGCTACCCCTTTTTTTGAGGATATTGATTTCTTACAGGTTGTCAAGTACTCTCCAATATTTCATTTGTGCCCATTAGTCATAGTTTAGTCTCTACAATGGTGGTCATCAGGGTATGTTCTGCAGGTGGGTTCAAGCTAAACAAGTCCTACCTATGCCCATGCATTTCTAAGGGATTGCTGACTTGGAAGAGGAAACCCTGTGTGATTTTGAATCTGTAACTCAAGGGTTACAGCTGACAGCTATTATAGCATGCATACGATATTAATAGCAGTAATAACTGAAATGGTCCAAGGTCCCTCATTGTGGGCAGCCATATTACTAAGCTATTGATTGGATAGGGTTATTGAACCCAGTAAATTGAAATGTAAATAGTGAGTATTTCCTTAAAAAAAAGTGGGATTACTTTGGTGATCAGGATTGTTGGTTGAAAGGTTAAACTATATGAGCATAAAAATGAGAGGAACGTATGTCTCTAAGAGTTAATATCAGGCCTCTTTTTCATATCTGTACCAGTTCTTTTTGTTTTGTTCACCTCAGTTCCTCTCAAGATGAAGAAACAATTCAAGTTGAGCCTCGGTGGAGAAATCTGTATAATTGTTCAAAGAGTGTGTGCGTAACTTTTACAATGGAGTTTATCACTAAGTTTGGAAACATGGTTTGGGCACCGATACAAAGACCATCAGGATGATGACATTTGTCTTGTAATAAAAGGTCAAAAATACAAATAATAAAAGAAACATGCTTAACAAAGGGCAACAGTTTATGATGTGTTAATGTGTTTCGGTCCTTCATTCTGTAAGGTTCTTGTTTAAAGTGAAGTTTGGCTGATAGTCGCATCTTTGGAAGACCAAGGAAAGACATTTTTCCAAACAGTGATATTCAGCTTGGAGCTTTTCCACTGTCTTCGGATACTGGGGACAGGAACTATCCACAACCTTTCAAAATAGTGAGAAGGATCTGGAGGCATGAGTCCCATTCCTGACAAATCTAATTTTTGCTGGTAGAGGAAAAGGTGGGACATGATTCACACAGGAGGGAAACCTGAACTCAGCAGGGCCACTTGAATTTGTTGCTGAGTTCATTGAGGTCCCACTTTCCCTGTTGTAAGGGATGTAGCGCACTGTAAGAGTCATTAATTTATGGAGTTGACATAAACACTCAGTGGATAAGGTTTGTACAACTGTCGTGATGCCTTGTTCTTAAACTTTAAAACATCACTATTGTTGTCAGTGAGAGAGTTTAAAAACTCTGCTGGACTCTTTTTGATTGACAGTAGCATTTTGGTCTTGCATTTTACAATAGAGCTGTTTGCTAAAATTCCTCCAAGTGCAACATGTCATTATGAATGCCTGGCAGAGTTTCAAAATCTAGTTATCTCTTCAGGGTTTCAGAGTTCACTTCCGATTTGCAGTGTATTAAAGGAATAGCAGTCTTTGATGTGAAGGCTAATAGAAAATTGTTTTTATAAGAAATTAGTCACAAGATTTAAAAGCTGTGAATAAGTTCTGTGTATGATTTTTTTCAATATTCAAATGTGTAGAGTGAGAGCTGTAGTAGGTTATCATCATCTCCTCATGCCCCCTTAAGTCTGCTTATGGTGAGTGCTGGATGAGTCATCTTGAAGGTGGCAATGGCGAGTATGAGAGGCTATTGTGATGATACTATGCTATTTAGGCATATGTTATAGTTGAACTGTATTGTTAATTAAAGTTTGTTTTGATAAAAGCTTCCATTTTTCATCAGCATCACATCTAGATTGAAACATTTTATCCCTACACTAATGCCAAAATAGGGAATTGTTGGGGGTCTAGTCTGGTGTCACAATATACCTTGGGGTTTCTGATCTGGTACACGAATAGCATGTGGAGAAATTATTTGGAGATAATGAGTTGGCATTGAGGGTAGATAGCAGGAGGCTGCAATTTTGTAAAGCAACTAGGTTAAAGTCAGAGAACACCAAGTAGACCCTTTTATCCAGCTTGTTACAGCCAACTGTATTTTGCTTTGAGGTAGCACACCCAAATGTATCATGTACTTGTCCTTGTAAAGTGAAAAATCACATTTTGAGGATTTTAAAATTTTTATTCCAAGTCAATCAAGTACAATTCAGAGTCTCAACAAGTTGAGACATTCCTAATCCAAGCTGACAAGACCCTCAGCTCCTGTCTTGGGTTTAATCTATGATCCAAGCACCTCCTCCCAGGCTTGATCTCACTTGCATCTTAGCCAAAAGGCTGAGATGCTGCTTTTAAAAATTGCTTCAACTGAAGCTAAAACATAACCTAATGACATCAACCAAGAACAGCATATCAATACTACACTTGGCCATGTCCCAAATTCTCGGCCTTTTGGCTAACGAGTTATGAACCTGCCTGGCTTGAGGTACCTGCTTTAGCCGGCAAAATCCGGCCCTGGGCCTGATTCCTGCAACATTATACTTCTTCTGAGTTGCCCAAGCAAGAAATATTGGATTGTGTGCTCCCCTTAGTTATATAGGTGACAACTGTTAAATTGTTAAAGTAGAACTGAAAGTTGTAACTGGCTAAAAACTTTAAAGATAATAAATTAAGTATTTGATGTCTCTATGTTGTGGAGTGTTTGGGGTGTGGGCTGAGGTATCTTGTCTCCACATCTTTCACAACGTATGTAGTCACATCATGTATACTCTACCTGAGGGCAGGTTCTTGGCTCCTCGTCTGCTGACGCTTCATCCTGAGCTATTGGCAGTTTTGTCAGCCTGCCACTCAGGCAGGGTGAGAAGAAAACTCCCAAATTCACCTCAGTTAGAAAAGTAATTGAACCTACACTGTTGGTGTTATCCTGAACCATATGCTAGCCATCTAAACTAATTGCCTCCTATCCCTAACTAGGTAGAAATCAAAATGCATAAAGTCTGTCATTATTCTGTCTGAAAACACCATATTTCATTTGTTTTCAGGCATCTTATAAAATATCAGCCTTGAATGTTGTAACTGAATCTTCTAAACTCACAAAATGATGGAATAGAGGATAGAAATAACAGCATCTTTTAAACAAACTCAAGTAATTGAACAAGAATTTTAAAAGGTAGAATTTATCAGAGATGAGAATGTGAATTAAAGTTAAAGTAGCCAGCTTCAGTTGAAGATTTAGCATTGCATAGCCATTCGTGTTGTAATTTCTAAATCTAAACTCTTGAATGCTATTGGGAATAAGAATGGCCTACTATAAAATAACTATAGCATTGGACTGCAAGGATATATGACAGATGGGCTGTTGCCTTCGATAGTTTGCTCCAAGTGACAAAGCTGAAACAGTCTTCATTGCTCATTGGTTTTTCTGGTAATTTGAGCACATTCTCCCTAGCCAAAAGATTTTTGCTATTGAATGGGTTTTTGGGTCACTGCCTTCTTGTCAGCTTCTCATATAGTTAGCCAGTCAGTCAGACATTTTGAGAAAGTTGTTGAGTCTCTGGAGCCTGTTTTTTCTTTGTCTGTCTTGCAAACCCTTGGCAAATTTCCCAGTCACAAAATTGTTTCAACAGGAAACACCAGAGACACTCAAAGCAAGCATTGCTTGTCAGCTGTCTCAGAGTGGAAGCTGGCATGTTACTGTCCTGAAGTTTAACACTTGGCCAATATTTTGTGCAGGGATCATATTTTGAATATAATACAAATATAGGACCTGGATGGATTGAATGGTGCTTCCTAAGCAGAAAGTTACTTTACAAATCTAGTTTTGGAATAAAATTTAAAATACTTTAAATTTTCGAGCATCTCGCAGGACAGAAGTATGGATCACAGATGCCTTAACACTCCAGGGCCAGTTTGTGATCTACCAATGAGATTACACTGGGCAGAGCTTGGCAAAATTTACCTGAGTGGGATAGATACCCTTCATTAGAATCTTTACAGATGTTTACAGACTAGAAAAAATTCAATATTGTGTTTAAGATTTCCCCCCTCTCCATTTGCAGTTCTCATTTGAATACAAAATTGCTTAAATATAACATTTATCTGGATCAGAAATAAAAGCAAATTACTGCAGATGCTGGAATCAAACAAATACTGAAAATCTCAGCAGACCCTGAACGGCATCTGTGTGGAAAGGGAAGTGGAAGAATGAAACAATGAAAGAAATGAAAAAAACAAGAAAGATGAACTGAAGTACAATACCTGCCCTTTCTCTCACGCTCACCATCTCAGGACCTAAACACTTGTTTCAGGTGAAGTGCACCTCCTTTAATGTGGTCTATTGCATTCACTACTCCACAGTGTACTCTACATCGCAGAGACCGAATGCAGACTGGGGTGACTGCTTTGCAGAACACCTTCGATCTACCCACAAGCAGGACCAAGACCTTCCTGTCGCATGTTATTTCAATTCACCAACCTGCTCATGTCCACATGGCCACGTTTGGCCTGTTGCAATGTTGTAGTGAAGCCCAAGACAAACTGGAGAAATAGCACCTCATCTTCTGAACAGACACTTTAAAGTCTTCTGGACTGAACACTGAGTCCAACAATTTCAGAACATGAATTCTGCACTCTACCTTCCTCCCCATTTCCATCAATTTTATTTAATTTTATCTTCTTCCATTATTTCAATTTTCTACCTTTTTTCCATCTCGTTTTCCACCTTTTACCCCCTGACCATGATCTCCCTTCCCTCCACTCAATTGGGGCCATCTGTTACATGTCTTAGGTTATCTTTTGACACTGCTTACCTTTGTTCTGCTACTCTCACATTCTGATCTCTTAATGACTGCTATCCTTTCACCATGATCACCATCATTAACATTTCTTTTGTCTTTTTGTCTGTGACTTCATTGTCAATCCTCCCTTCCACTTAACATAAGAATCATCCTTTTTCTATTGTCTTATACTCTGACGAAGGGTCATCCAGACTTGAAACATTAGCACTATTCTTTCTCCACAGATGCTGTCAGACACGCTAAGAGTTTCCAGCATCAAGGTATCTTTTTCTTAAAAAGGGAACATAAATACCTCCTTGCTCTTCTCAACTGTCCGCGAATGTGATTTCAGTCATTTATTCATTTTTGGAATTTATTTTCTGAAGAATCTTCAAAACGTAGAAACCACTTTGAAAAGCACAGTTCCTCTCTAAGGCTCAATCAAATCCAACTCACAGTAGTCCCCCTGAAGTTGCAATACCTGCTAATGAATATCAAAATATTGAAAGCATGTAAATAACAATTATTGTCCCTGCATGTGTTGTATGCTGAAAGCACGAACTAAATATTGAATTAATTTTGTTATACTTTCAGTAAAATGTTTAATTCAGATGTCCAAGGTTCTGCATCTTACTAGTATTATGGATTAATTCAGTCAATTGATGTACAATAAAAATTGGCCTCGAGTGGCACACAAGCCGTCAGAATGTTTTTTTTAAATTAGGTTTTTTTATGAGAATAGGCAAGAACAGTACAATTCACACCCATAAATCAACTGCCATATACAAAATAACTACAATGAACATCTCACTATTTTACAATCATTAAAGTAGCTCTAATTTTTCATTAAGGACTAATCCAAGTTAGACCACTGTACACTTGCACCAGAATTGTATTAAATTTTTCTTACAGGTCAGACCAAACTGATTTATTTTTCCTCAGGCAGTCTCCCTTTTCAGTTTTCCACACAAATGTTCTGTAGACCAAATACAAATTTAGAATTGCAAAAATGAATTGTGCACAGCTGGTAAAGCCAAGATCTTGGTAGCAGGTTGGGGCAGACCAGGCTACAGGTTTATTAGTTTTCTGCAACACTTTCCATTCTTTTCTGCACGTCTCCAAATAATTTGTATTTGATTACTCATTGTGATGAATAATCAAAATGGAAGCGCACAGATTTTAATGACATGAGTAAGTTTATTAAGTTCCAATGAGCATTTAGAAAAACAGGCACATAGCAGCAGTGATAATTTGTGGGAGTGAATGGGTGCAATATCCAATGATCAGTTAGAGTATTGTGTCCAGTTCTGGTCACCACACTGTAGAAAGAACATGAGGTTCCTTGAAAGGGTGCAGAGGAGATTTCCAAAATGGCTTCAGGAATAAAGTATTATAGCTACAACATTAGATTAGAAAACCTGGAATTATTTTCCTTAGAGCAAAGCTGATGGAGGTGGAATCTGATAGGGATGTGTAAGATTATGATTGGTTTAGATATGGTAGACAAAAAGAAAACTTCCCATTAGCTGATGGTGCAAGAAACAGGGCACAGGCTTTTGGGGATGAAATGCAGAGGGAAGCTGACAAAGAACATTTTTTGCAGCAAGTGGCGAAAACTTGGAACTCACTGCTGACAAGAGTGATGAAAACAGAGGTGATTAATGATTCCAAGATGAAATTGGATGGGCACTTGAAGGAAATAAAGATAATATGGCCACAAGGACAGACTGATTGGATTACTCTGCAGAGTTCTGACATGGAATTGTTGGGACAAATGGCCTTCTCCTGTGCCATTATGACTTTGGCATTTGTAAATAAATGATGAGCAATTAAGGAAAATAGTGTTCTTAAAAACCAACCAAGGGATATGGAACATATCCAAATCATCCAAATCTTATTTATACAAACTCCCAAGAGATTGAAATAAGAGGGAGTCAGACACAGGAAAATTGATTTGGAGAAAGATAGGCTAAATGGCCACTCTTGCGTGCTTTGATTTTAATTTTTTAAAATGTTGGCAATGACTGATGGTTTAATTTGTCTAACAGATTATAGCATAGGCTCAACTGTTCTACAGTAGAATTGGATTGTACATCAAACATTTTGTTATACAATCACATCTATCGTCGTGGTTGTTGAACATTTGTTGGAGCCATTTTGTAACATCATCCTCTCTCACGAATGATTGGATTTCAGGAAGGGTGAAATAAAGGCAAGAACCAATGTTTAAACCAGTGCACCTTTTAGGACTTAAGTTTTCTTAGGGGATTAAAAATAATAGCTACTCAAAGATATGGGTCAGAATTTTCTGGCCGTTTGTGCCAGTGGGATTCTCCGGTCCCGCCAACAGCAGGTTTCGCAGTAAAGTGGAGTGACATCAGTGGGAAATCCCATTAACAGTGGCAGGACCAGAGAATCCTACCACTGGGCAACAATACACCTCCTTCCACTGCTGGAAACACAGTTGGGAGGCCCGAGAATCTCCCCCATGATGCAGCCACTCTGATTTATGGCATTGCCAGTGCTAGCTTTATTTAACTAACAGGTAACAACAGATGTAATTTGTAGGTGTTTGGTGCAGCAAATTGAAAAGTTGTGATTTTTCTCAACTCAATAGCAAATAAATACTGGGGATGAGGGTGGGATCGGGAGTTGCAAGTGGATTGCACATGGGAGGAAGAAAATTAATTTGTGAAGGAAACTAGTCTACAAATTTTGCAGAATAATTGGGAGTCCTGGCTGTGATAATATGTGGTCCAATCAGATACTTGGTACATTAACATTTTCCTGATGGGTTAGCTCAAGTTTTCATACTGAAGATGGTCGTACTGTGAATAACCGTTGTGATAGAAGATAATCATTCCATGTAAATTATTAAGAGTTATACCTGAAATACTCTCTCTTTCAAATGCTGACTTTACTTCCTGTGCATGTCCAGCATTTTCTGTTCAAGAGAAAAGGTCTTTAAATAGAATTTGGAGTCCAAGTAGCCTTGACTCTGTGCTTGTTTGTTATTGTTTATATTTTGATACTAATTAAAAAAGTTAGGATAAAAGCAAAACTCTTCCCAGTATTTGGTCTTATTGAACGCCAAATACAATCTCACTATTTTACAAGTATTGCCTTGGAGATCATATATCCATTTAGCCTGACCATGAAAACATATTAGCATACATTTAGATCACATCCTTCATAATTTTCAAATTTAAAAATTGGAATACTTAAAATATAATTTTTTCTCCCTCAGCACGATATAATCAGTCTTAATGACACAGACACTTACATAGCAAAAACGGAAAGGAATGAGCTTGCAAATGGAGGTGTATTTGGCAACAGAAAGAAACCACTGCTTTACAATTCAATCTGTATATAGACACCCAAAATTGGCAGCTGGCTTAATATTAGGTAATGTCGTAAATCATATGGTTAAAATCTGATTGGCTAAGATCTGTGCAGTTCCAGCCATTGTATATAATGCCATGGATCATCTGATTTAAATAAAAGCTAGTCAGTGAAAGAGTGTGCACTAATTCCATCACCTGCTAGAAATATAGATTTAGGTTTGAGCAAATCGTTCTCATGCTGGCTTGAAGCCAAAGCTTCTGTCTATTCAATAGATTTTTTTGGATTAAACAGAATTGTACATTTGTGAAAAACAGGTATGCAGCAATCTCCTGAAAAAGTCAACATTTAAGGTATAATCCTTCATCCAACAGTACTGTGTCTTTTCTTTTCAGTTGACAATGAATCTGTTGCACATTTCCAACAAAAAGAACAAGAAAAAATGTCCATAATTAACAGACAAAAAAAAACTCAGCCTTGAGAGAATTTTAAGCGCACTGTTCTGGGGGTTTCTTACACCCACTCAGTGATTGAAGGGTTAAAATTGTCTCATTAATTCAAAGCAGGCTTCAACCCACAATAAAAAAGATTTTGAATTCATATTTTTACATTGTAGTAATTAGACACTTTCTTATACAGAATGATCAAACTAACCAGCTATTTACCAAATACAATTGGGAGCTTATTTATCATTCTTCAGGCTGGCGCAGGGGAATCAAGAACACATTTCAAAATATTAATCTTTTGCCCATTTACACATATGATTCAGGGCCACCACCTTCCTTCTCCTTTCAAAAAGATTACACCACTTCAAATACAAGTCCAGAAAAAGGTATGTACATTGTTTTGCAATTCTTCCAATAGTCTCGATACTTTGTTTTTTCCTACATCCCTGTAATCATTATCCTGGATTGTGGTTATTATCCAATCTTAATAGAGTACATATATGACCTGGTCAGAAAACTTATTTAGGCACTTCACTGTCTCAGAAGAAAATCTTTGGAATCCACACACACGGAGTACCCGAATTTCTGAATTACAGGCCGTAATTCAATTTAAAAAGCTGTACATAAAAAGGGTAAGTGTAGACTTTGATGGAGAATGTAAAAAGCTGATGATGGAAAGATCCAATTTATCATTTTATGGCTTTTTAGTCATTATGTCGGATAGAAAAATGAAACCTCTTTGCTGGTTTTTTGGTAGCCAGAAATTTAGAAATTAGGGATTTCAGACCAACTTTCCAAGTGCCTGCTAAATGGCATTAGTTGTGACATTGATTCCAGGGTTAAATGATGGCCCATACTTACAAATTTTAAAACGCAGTACTAAGCAGAAGAGTCACCATTCCTAACACACAAAATTTCCTATTATCATTTGTAGTATACTTTTTTTGGGAGAAGGATGTATATGCTACTACATTCTGCATTTCTCTGCAAGTCACAAATCCTACTTCAATCACAGAATTAGGAAAAAAGTTCCAATAAGTAATGTTTGGTTAAGTTTAACAAATAGCTAAAAGAAACACGAGTATAGTTTAGTTGCAATTTACCAGTGCGACTTAAAAAAACCTAGATGAACAATTATGAATGCAAATCACATAGTTGTGTCACACCACTGTTTAGTCAGTAAGATAAAAACAGTCGTCTTTGTTTAAAGTCCAGCTGTTCCATGGCATTATATAATATAGCAGTAATTAACAAGAAGCTGTGATTCACTGGCTAATAAAGTATTTCTGGATTATATCTCTGTACTGCACAATATTACACCTAGATTAATCCAAGTGTACATTATTGACCAGTAAAACACCAGATTTCTTGTTTATTATTGCTTACGTATAGGTTAGAGCCAGTGGTTTGTAAATCACATTAGCCAGTTGTCCAAAGGCAATCACAGGTTAAGGTGTAGTTACCCATACTACTGTTCTTAAATAATATAGTATTGTACATTCTTTCTCTTGAGGTCAAACCTCTGAATGTCTACTTATAAAGAGAGAGAAAAGTGCAGTGTCTCCAAGTTCCTTCATAGAAGCCATCATATAATTCCTTGTTTTGAGGGAATGAAAAGAATATTCCTTCATGGAAGCAGGCACGGATCAGGCAGTCTTCCCTTGCCAGTTGAATCAATGTCCAGTAAATAAGGAGAAACTGTGGCTGTTTGTGGAAAACTACCACTGAAATATCTTTCGTTGTTCAGCAGCAGTCACCATGGTTTGCAGTACTCTTGGAAAACTTGCACCAGATCCACAACCTTGCATGCAGGTAGATAAGGAAAAAGTCACCAACCGGAGAGAGTTGAAGTCGACCTTTGACAAACTAGGCAAAACAATTCCACTTTTCAAATGCTGCTTGTTCATACGGTTTCCTCTGATGACATCAGCAAAGGGTTAATATATTCAAACCCCTCAAATTCTGATTGGTCAATTCTTTTTATTACATCTCTGCAAAGGTGGAAAAAAAAGACACTGAAGTGATATTTAAACACAATGGTGAACTCAGTATGATCTCTGAACAAATTTGTGTTATCAGCACTGTTTGTGCACCACTGAAACTGTTATTTCTAGTCTGCTTGGGGAATAAAGTTTACTTCCTGGGCAATTCACAGTATTTTGACCACCATTTAAACTAGTCTGTTGCTTCACATGTAATTGATCTGTAGTTTCAAACCAGGATTATCTCCTTTTTTAAAATAGAACCTAAAATTGTGTTCAACATTGGATATAAGATTTGGCATCCTCATAGCCAATTGATTTTACCTTTTGAAGGCTCCAAATTGTATTTAAAACAGTTAATCAATTCAGGCAGCATGGTAGCACAGTGGTTAGCACTGTTGCTTCACAGCTCCAGGGACCTGGGTTCGATTCCTGGCTTGGGTCACTGTCTGTGTGGAGTTTGCACATTCTCCCTGTGACTGTGTGGGTTTCCTCCCACAGTCCAAAGATGTGTGGGTTAGGTTGATTGTCATACTAAAGTTGCCCCTTAATGTCCTGGGATGCGTAGGTTAGAGGGATTAGCGGCTAAATGTGTAAGGATATGGGGGTAGGAACTGGATGGGATTGTGGCCGGTGCAGACTCAATGGGCTGAAGGGCCTCTTTCTGCACTGTAGGGTTCTATGATTCTATGATTAAGTACTCTCTGGCGTCTTGTTTAAGTGTCTGGTCTGCATTTGTGAGCCTAGTCAGTCTTTTTGACCATGCAAGGTATCACAGATGAACCCAGTTCAATCTGTTTGTGATTTCCAAAAGGACTGGCCAGAGATATTTGTTTCCTCCATCCTTACCCCAGGGCATTGAGGGCAACCGTATTGCACACTGCCTGAAAACTGCTTCTGCACAAAATGTGGTCTGAGATTTAGATTTTCTGGTCTGTATGATGATAAATCTATTCCAGTAAATGAAAGCTTGATGAGGAGAACATTCCTCCTGCCTCCTCAAAATTACAAGATAGCAACTGACAAGGACAATCATATTAGTTCGCCCAATAATCAATCTAGTCCCCAAATGCAGAAGGCTACTGTGCTTTAAATGCATTCAGGGCTTTTCCTGTGATACTCCATTCAAAAATCCAAAGTATTAATATACCGCATGAAAAGAAACGTCCTGATATCAATCTTGGAGTTACTAGTTTGAAGCTGTGTCCCCTTGTCCTCACAGAAAAATTAAATATTTTATTCCAAATTTACTTCATACCATTAACACATATGCCTCCAAGATCATCACACTGATGTCTCTCTTCCAGGCTTACTTCATCACTGGAGTTCAGCTTCTGGCTGCACTGCTTCTACCACTTCAATGTCTGCCTTGTGCTTCAGTGACCAGACATAGTCTGACCAGAGCTCTGAGTAGTTTAATCACTGTGCCCTTTTGTTTTCTACAATTTAGCCATTTAGTTAAACTTCTGTTCTGGCTTTGTTGATTGCTGCTTTAAATTGAGATAGATGCAGATAGAATTGGGATCACCTGTGATACCTTGCTTAGACAAAAAGTACTCAGACTAGACTTAAAAATACAGATTGGACATGTGAGTGAAATAGCAGAGATTGACTGTGGAACTGTTTTGAGTAAAATCTGCAGTCTTCAGGAGATAAAATTGTACGAGTCTAAGGAAACAAGCTTTTGTCCAATATTAAGCAAATTTAAGTGACATGTTGAAAATGGAGTTCATACTTCTACTTTTAGTTTTTAAGCTGCTTCCTCCAATTTCACTACCTTTCCCAATATGGTATCTGTCAAATTGGATGACCTGGTATTCAGTTTGAGTCCAGATATTTTGAGAAATGGTAGTGAATTCAACAGCAAACTCTAGGACATCTATACTATTTGTCCCATTCTAACATAACTCGTCCAAATCAGTGGTTTTTATTCTGTCCATCAGCCATATTATTTTCCAGTCAAAATGTTCATCCTGAATCTTCACTGTTGCATCTAGTTAATCTTTACATTAGTGTATCTTGAATTCCAAAAGATGTTTGACAAAGTCATAATGTTTTCTTCAGTTAACTAGGGATGTTATTTCCTCAACGAGTTGAGATAGTGCACAGGCATGACTTTCCCAACTTGATTTAAGCTATCGTACAAATATATATGAACAATGAGCAGGAGCAGGAGTAGGGCACTTGGCCTTTTCAGCTAACTCTGTCATTCAGTAAGATCATGGCTGATCTGATTGTGGTCTTGCAATCCACAAACCCCCAATAAACTTTGATTCTCTTGTTAGTTAAGAATCTATCTTTGCCTGAAAACTATTAATTGATCCCATATCCACCACTCTCCGGGGAAGTGCAATTCAAAGATTCACAACCCTTAGAGAAAAAAAATATCTTCCCCTCGCCATCTTAAATAGGGCAATAGAGGTTTACAGCATAGAAACAGGCCCTTTGGCCCAACTTGTCCATGCCGCCTTTTTTATTTAAACCCCTAAGCTAATCCCAATTGCATGTGGCCCAAATCCCTCTACACCCATCTTATCCATGCAACTCTAAATGCTTTTTAAAAGACAAAATTGTTCCCGCCTCTATTACTACCTCAGGCAGCTTGTTCCAGACACTCACCATCCTCTGTGTGAAAAAACTGCCTCTCTGGTTGCTTTTGTATCTCTCCCCTCTCACCTTAAACCTATGCCCTCTAGTTATAGATGCCCTGATCTTTGAGAAAAGATATTGACTATCTAGCTGATCTGTGCCCCTCATTATTTTATAGGCCTCAGCCTTCTATGCTCCAGAGAAAGAAGTCCCAGTCCATTTGGCCTCTTATAACTCGAACCATCAAGTCTCTGTAGCATCCTTGTATATCTTTTCTGTACTCTTCTTAAAAAAAATCAAAGTGGAGAATGTGGGCATTCTCAAATGAACCTCAAATGTATGCCTGATAAATTATTTCAACAAATTTAGATCGAATAGAGGTGAGATTTATGAGCCATTTTATCCCCTTTTTGAATATGGGCATCTGTTTCCAATCAACTGGCATTGCCTCTTTCCTTGATTCCTTCCTCGCCCCCAATGCCAAGCCAATAATAATGGTCATTTACTGACAAATCTTCCGTGTTTCCCTCAGTGCTTTGGAATAAATACCAATTTGGAAGGGTGCTTGTCTTGTTATCGGACAACAAATTTTATGAAATTGGGCACACAAGATGGGAGCAGACTGAAGTTACACTCAGAGCCCCTCCACTAAAAATCACAAAGTAACAGACACTGCTCAAAAGGCAAAAGCATGCTTTTAGAATGCAAATGAGGGCTAGTACATAAGGGAAGCTGGACAGGATGGCACCTACAGGAACTAAATCTCCATCCCATCAAAATGAGCATTTTTAAAACAGTCAAACAATCCATGGAGACACCTAAAATTAGCATAGTTAAGGAAATTCCTGGCCCCTCAAAACCTCTTTTGAGATCAATGACACACCTATGGTTCAAACCCCAGAGATTCTAGACTATTAAATAACCAGGCAAAACAATTAACACACACCTAAACAATTTCCTCAACACTTGGAAACATCGAGACAGGATGGCTAAGGTCGAATACTGTAAATAAAGTATTAGCATTTGAATCGCATACTGCACCGAAGTTCAGGTATAACTATAGCCTGCTGCGAGGGACGGGCACAGCACTTTCGGGACAGTCCGGTTGTATGTCCCGACTGTGCTTCTCTGTCGACGTAAAGAAAACAAAGCTGTGACGTTATTGAACTTCACCCTGAGTCCGTAGTGGTCGTTTCGCCCACTCGCGCTAACAGTCTTAAGTCTTTTGAGTCTAAGTCTTCCACCTTATTCGCCTTGAACTCATTGGTTACCTCTGTTTGGGGAAGGGAACATTACTCAATACCTTCCATTGTGAATACTTGGAGGAAGCAATCATGCAAAATATTACCAGTTTTGGGTTCTGACTCTTCTTGCACCCTTGCTGGTAGAAATGAGATTTCAACTCATGACTCGATGTACTAATCCTATGATAATTCTCATGTTATACAAATCTGAGATTTGAACTTGCATTTGCTTGGTAATAATTATCGCATTCAGTTATCATGCTAGCACATCAAGTTAAACATTTTTCCTTCAGTTTTTCAAAATTCAGAAGGCAAAACCAAAAATAAAATAATTGTTTATCCCAAGAGTACTTGGCACAGAAAAGATGGAATGATGGGTGGTATTCTTACATGAGCACTTAATGAATGTAATGTACTAAATTCCCCTCTGCGCTATTTTATATCAGGTATTAACTCACAGATATTGCCTGCAGAACGTAGATGGGGAAAGAAAACACATTAAGCATCAGTATAAGAACAATTATAACAATAATTTGTACTCTTAACATGCTTTGATTGTTCCGTACATTTCGCTAGGTCTATTGACCATCAAATATGCACACAAAGTGAGTGCTTTGCAGAAAAGCGACGTAGTCCATTTAGTTACCAGCTAACACAAATGTCATTGAGACCTGGAACATCTAATGTAGCTTTCCTTGTTGAAAGTTCAATTATACTTTTCTTGTAGAGCCATCTTTTAATTTCTCACGTGAGAGCTGCTATGTAGATTCACTACAAAGTAACATAATACAATATTTCAAGGTTCATTTCATTTCTTCCAACTTGAACACTTTCCAAACTAAAAACCTTTAAAATTTGACTGTTGTGAAGAAATTGCACACTGAAAACTACATGTTTTTTTTATTCAGAAGGCTAGATGAAGGTTTAAGACCCATAATGCTGCACACCAACACTGGAAGACTAGACAAATTTGTTGTTTTGGTTTAAAAATATTGAATACAGGATGAATGTTAGGAAACTGAAGGATGCAAGGAATGACAAATTACAGATGTGGGAAAGAATAAGTTAAAATAAATGTAGAGAGTTTGATTTCAACACAGTGAGGACATGATACCTTGTAGAATTATAGTTGGAAGTAAATCACCCATAAAGCTACAGTTTATTTTCAGCTATTTTCAAATTTATCATTATACTGTATTTCCTATAAAATAAATTGTATGCTGTAAAATCTGAATCAAGACAAAAATGACGTGGGACCTGAAGATATTTGGTGTCATACATCATCAACCAGTGAACTGCAGATTGGATAAGTCGCACATTTTACATAAGAAAACATTTTAGCAGCACAAGCTCCATTTGGAGTGTGGTGAGGAATTAATTTTCAGTCATCTGAAATCTAAGATACTCTGCCAATCACAGAAATGATGATCTTATTCAAATGTTTAATGTACGGGGTGAATAATATGAAAGTACACACATCACTTGCTGGTTCATCAGATGCAGGAACTGACTGTTGCAGTTCTGAATACACATTGAGTACAGGAGAGAAAGGAGAACAGCATAAATGAAATGAACAATCCCAGCTATCTGAAGTATTCTGGTGAAAACAAGACTTCTGCAAGCCTCCTTGCATCTACTAACATATAAATTATTTAAAGTACACCCTTCCATTCTCCCCCTCTCTTAGTATGATACTGAAATCCATGTTTACATTGGCATTCATTTAGTTTGGCTTCAGGAAAATTAAACTATTAAAACCATTCCATTATTCCACGGGCAAAGTTGTGAAAAACAGGGACCAGGGCTCTACTGTAGGGATATGAAGCAACAATTATTGTAACTTTGTTCTTCCCCTGAAATCTGAAATAAATGACAGCCACTAAAAATGATTGTATTTTTTTCCATGTGTCAGTAATTTAAAAAGATATTTCACTCATGGAAACACAGGAATTAGCATGCACTACACTGATAATTTTCAGGATTGCCAAACTAATGGGTTGATGAGTTTTTCTCAAATTTGGTTATCCTATAGGCAGAATTGCCAGAGAGCTAATGTAATATTTATGCATTAGTTAGGGACATTTTAATTTGATATGTTATTGTCACATTTATCAGCACGCAATGAAAAGTATAAGTAATGTCTGCATCTTTATTTTTATTTTCTGAAGTAATGTGAACCATGTAACTTGTTCCATGTGATGTAGGGATTTGACTCCAATACTGTGCCTTTGGGAGATGTAGTTATATCATGTTTCTTGAGGGGTATGTTTAGAATTCAGGCCTGTTTACACGTGCCAATTTGTCTGCACCAGGCGGCTCACAAGATGAGAATGCAGACTAATAATTGATCTTAGCTAATGGGGTGTTTGTTTTAAACTGAGTTAATGCACTTTTGTTCACCTTTGGTCTTTTCCCTTGGGGTTTGAGAATAGAGTTTTAATTAGGTTGATTTACAGAGGGAGTCATGTTATGGGGATGAGCTAAGCTTATAGGAAAAAGCAGGTAGTTTCTGCTTGGTTCTGAAAAAAGCAAGATGTATCTCTATCTCTGTCTCTGGAAGCTGCTGTTTTGAAGCTGTCAGAAGACGACTCTCTCTCCAGAGGTGTTCAAAGATCCGAGGAATGTTAACAAATGCAAACACAGGAGCTTGTGTATTGATAACTGATTTTGAAGAGGAGTTTAAGTCTGTAAGAGGAATATTGCTTAAAATGGAACTGATAGAGATAGATTAGCAATTAAGCATTTTATCTTGCTATACATAAGTATTTCAATTGGTTCAATCTGGGTGGAGGTAGGAAAGTGGTGGGGTCCCTACCTGCCTAATTAAAGTGCCCTCCTGCTACAAAACTTATCTTGAGGGAGGAAGTTAAATCTCACTCAGTATCTTGTACCTTCCTGGTACATATAATTGACCACTTAATTTCTGAAACCATGGTGGGAGCCAGTATGTCATCACTTTCCTCTTCCTACAATTTCCTCATGCTTTTTGAGGGCACTGATTCTTGCTTTTCATTCTTTCATGGGATGTGAGCATTGCTGGCAAGACCACCATTAATTGTTAATTCCTAATTGCCCCCAAGAAGATAAGAACATAAGAACTTAAGAAATAGGAGCAGGAGTAGGTCATCTAGCCCCTCGAGCCTGCCCCGCCATTCAATAAGATCATGGCTGATCTTAAGTGGCTCAGTTCCACTTACCCGCTTTCTCCCCATAACCCTTCATCCCCTTGGCTACCAAAAACCTATCTACCCGTGTCTTAAATATATTTAGCGAGGTAGCCTCCACCACTTCAACGGGCAGAGAATTCCAGAGATTCACCACCCTTTGAGTGAAGAAGTTCCTCCTCAACTCCGTTCTAAACTGCCCCCCCCCTTAATTTGAGGCTGTGCCCTCTAGTCCTGCTGTCCTTTCTGAGCAGGAAGAACCTCTCAACCTCTACCCTATCCATCCCCTTCATCATCTTATACGTCTCTATAAGATACCCCCTCATCCTTCTAAACTCCAACAAGTACAAGCCCAGTCTATTCAGCCTCTCTTCATAGTTGAATCCCATCAACTCCGGTATCAGCCTAGTGAATCTCCCCTGCACTCCCTCCAAGGCCAAAATATCCTTGCGCAGGTGCGGCGACCAAAACCGCACACACTACTCCAGCTGCGGCCTCACCAGTGCCCTGTGCAGTTGCAGCAAGACCTCCCTACTTTTATATTCAATCCCCCTCGCTATGAAGGCCAGCATCCCATTTGCCTTCCTGATCACCTGTAGGCTGGGTTTTTGCGACTCATGCACAAGGACCCCCAGGTCCCTCTGCACCGTAGCATGCTGCAGCTTTTTGCCCTTTAAATAGTAGTCCCTCCTACTATCATTCCTGCCAAAGTGGATAACCTCACACTTGCCAACATTGTATTCCATCTGCCAGGTCCTCACCCACTCGCTTAGCCTATCTAGCTCCCTCTGCAGACTTTCTACACCCTCCGCACAATTTACTTTTCCACTTATCTTCGTGTCATCAGCAGATTTCGACACCCTACACTCAGCTCCCTCCTCCAGATCATCTATATAATGGTAAATAGCTGAGGCTCCAGCACTCCACTAGTCACCAACCGCCAATCTGAACAGCACCCATTGACACCTACTCTCTGCCTCCTATTAGACAGCCAATCCTCTATCCACGCTAACACCTTACCCCCAACTCCATGGCCCCTAACCTTCTGTAACAACCTTTTGTGCGGCACCTTATCAAACGCCTTCTGAAAATCGAGAAACACCACATCCACCGGTTCCCCTCCGTCCACCGCACTAGTCACATCCTCATAGAATTCCAATAAATTTGTCAGACACGACTTCCCCTTAATGAATCTGTGCTGCGTCTGCTCTATCAAACAATTCTTCTCAAGGTGCCTTGCTATTTCTTCTTTGATGACGGATTCAAGCATTTTTCCTACAACAGGCATTAAACTAACTAGCCTATAATTCCCTGCCTTTTGCCTGCTACCCTTTTTAAACAGCGGTGTAACATTAGCCGTTTTCCAATCTTCTGGCACTTCCCCGGAATCCAGCGAGGTTTGGAAAATAATCACTAAGGCATCCACTATCACGCCTGCCATTTCCTTCAGAACCCTGGGATGCATTCCATCCGGTCCTGGGGACTTGTCCACCATCAGTCCCGCTCGTCTATCGAACACTACCTCTCTAGTGACAGTGATCGCATTCAGGCCCTCAACTCCTACCATCCTTCTATCTTTAATACCTGGCAAACTATTCGCGTCCTCCTCCGCGAAGACCGAGGCAAAAAACTTATTTAAGGCCTCATTTCCTCATCCCCCACCACTAAACCCCCCTCTCATCCTCTAAGGGTCCAACATTCACCCAAGCCAGCCTCCTCCTCTTTATATATTTATAAAAACTCTTACTATCCTTTTTTATATTTAGTGCTAGTTTAGCTTCATAGTCTATCCTTCCTTTCTCTATCAACTTCTTCGTCATTCGTTGTTGATTTTTAAACCTCTCCAAATCCTCTACTCGCCCACTACTTTTAGCCGCTCTAAACGCATCAGCTTTTAATTTAATACTCTCCTTTATTTCCTTCATTAACCACGGCTGATTATCCCTTCTCCTACGATCCTTCTTTACCATCGGAATAAATTTCTGCTGAGCACCAAGAAAGATCTCCTTAAAGATCCTCCACTGTTCCTCAGCAGTCCTACCGACCAATCTGCGCGCCCAATCTACATTTGCCAATTCCTCTCTCATCCTATCGTACTCCCCTCTGTTCAAACAGGACACAGGTCCGGGACCCTACTTTCTCATCCTCCATCTGCATCAAAAACTCAACCATACAATGATCGCTCTTCCCAAGAGGATCCCTCACAACAAGGTCCCTAATTCTACCTGCCTCATTACATAACACCAGATCTAAGATAGCTCGCTCCCTCGACGGCTCCAGCACACACTGTTCAAGGAAACTATCCCGGCAGCATTCCAAGAACTCTCCCTCAAGCCCACCACGTCCAACATGGGTCAACCAATCAATATGTAGATTGAAGATGGAAGATGGTAGATTGAAGATTGAAGGATGGAAGATGGTGGTGAACCACCTTCTTAAACTGCTGCAGTTCATCTGGTGTAGGTATATGTGTTTCATAGGAAGACAATTTCAGATGTTTAACCAAGTGACATAGCTCCAAACTAGCTTGGTGTGTGACTTTGAGAGGAATCTGCAAATAGTGGTGATTTCCACCCAGCATCTGCTGCCCTTATCCTAGGTATTAGAAATTGTAGGTTTGGAAGGTTCTGTCAAAGCGGTCTTGAAACTGCTGAAGTGGATTTTGTTTACAGCATACTGCTGTCACTATGCATTGATGGTGTTTAAGGTGATGTGCTGATCAAGCAGGCAAGTGGAGAGCATTCCATTACATTTCTGGTTTGCAATTTGTAGATTGAAGACACGCTTTGGGAAATCAGGAGGTGAGTTACTCAGTTCAGAATTCCTAGCCTCTCACTTGCTATTGTAGCCACAGTATTTATATGGCAATGAGAACATGATTGTTTTTCCATGCTCTGAGCCAGGGATTGTTGCAACCTCAGAAAGGAGGGTAGTAGTAAAATAGCTTAGAATAGCTGAGTAGAAGGAGGCAAGTGCAATTAAAGTTTTCAATTACAGATCTCTGAATTCAAAGTATTAGTTCAAACTATTAACCAATTCATCAATCAGTCATGGCCATTAGGAGGTTCATAGGACTGTGCCAAATTCTGCTCAAAATTATCTTTTGGTCAAGAATGACACAACTCTCTTCTTTCCAACCTTTTCGTTGTGACTATTGATTAATTACAATTTGCACACACAGCCACCATCTTGTTCTCATGATCCCATGAGATCTGTATAATTTACCAGGCTGTAGCCAACTAACCATTTCCCATTCTCTTAAATATCTCCTTGCCTGTCTCTAATCCTTCCAATGCCACTGTAAAGAAACTAACCTCAAATCTCTCTCAAACATTAATTTTACCCTTCAAGTCATTCACCTGTGATAGCATTAATATTTTTGTGCACAATTTCTACAACTGTTTCACTTCCAAAATAGATGCTGTCAATTCTTTCATGAAATATTTTTACACTCACTATAAAGTCAAGATGCTTAACTTAAGTTCATGGTTATAAATTGGGGTGTGCCTCATCAGTCAGGCTCCCCACTGCTAGATCCAGCTGGACCTTCTTGAGTTATACCATCATTCCCTCTGCTTGGCTAAAATAGATTACTAATCCAAGATCATCTTGGAGAACAGAAACACCACCAACTTTTGTTTACCACAAATTACTTCCTGAGATCTCCCTCTGACCCTATTTTGGATTGAGGTGAGAACTTTCATGTGTCCAAAACTGGGCCTTTCAGCAACACCTACCATAGCTGTTCACAACTGCCAGTCACCTTCCTCTCAATATCCTATTTTCCCCCCTAGATTGTATTTTCCCCTAAGTTAACTCAGTCACATCTTCCCAATTTTATCTGGCTCTAACCATGTCTCGTGCAGATGGTTGAACAATAAGAACTTGTATTTACATAGCACCTTTCACATAGAAAGTATCCCAAGGCTCTTCATGGAGGTATAGTGAAAAAGTAAATAAAACTAAAAGCATAACAAAAAGCCAATAAAATTTTGAATTAAAAAATGTTAAGAATGCATAAACAAGAAGGTGATGATAGAAAAGCAGAATACCGTAGATACTGGAAATCTCAAATACAAAGATGATAGTGGAAAAAACAGGTCTGGGAGCAACTGGGGAGAGAGAAACAGAGTCAGCATTTTAGGCTGATGACTTTTCATTAGAATAGGGAAACAGTGCGATGTAATAGGTCTGCAAGCAAAAAGTCCAGGCAAATTAGCAAAGGGTTGGAAATGGGGAGGCAGAGTATTGGAAAAAGAATAGTGATTGTGTGGAAGACAGGAGAGGTTAAATAAAAAAACATTTGATGGTGCAACCTCAAAGAAAATGGAGCAGAAGATGTGTCCAGAGGAGGCATGAACGACAGAATGAAGCACAGCTGCCTTCCAAAAACAAGGTAGAGAATAAAAAAAAAGTAGGACAGATTGACGGAGAGAACCTACCATCAAAGAAAAAGGAAAAAAATGGGGGCAGAAGTCACATTTGGAGTTGTTACACTCAATGTTGAGTCGGAAAGCACAATCTCCAAACTTCCTGTCACCTGTAATTTTAATTCTCTACCTTATATCCACTCATTTTTCTGTCCTCATGATCCTTTCAGTATTTCAATAAAGCTCAACACAAGCATAAGGAATAGCGCTTCTTTTTATCAGGTATTTTAGAACCTTTCAGACACAATGATTGTCATAAAAAACTACCTGGTTCACTGATGTCCTTCAGGGAAGGAAATTTGCTGTCCTTACCATGAGTGGCCTACAGATAACTCTTGAGCCACAGCAATGTGGCTGACTTTTAAATGTCCTCTAAAATAGCCCAGCAGGCTATCAAACTGCTACAAAGCCAATGAAGAAAGATTTAAATCAGATGGATCACCTGTTTCTAGACAAAAGAAACAACAACAGCAAACCCAACCCTGTTGACCCTGCCAAAATTGGAAGAGCTGCCTCACAGCCTTTTCAAACAACATCCTGACATAGTCAGATTTATGGAATCAAATCTTACACATAATGTCCCTGACACCATCTGCAGCTTCCCTGGATATGTCCTGACCCACCATCAAGACAAACCCAGCAGAGATGGCAGCACAGTGGTATAAAGTTGAGAGGGAATGCTGGGAGTTTTCAACCTCGACTCTAAAGTCTCATGGTATCAGGTCAAACTTGGGCAAGAAACTTCCTGCTGATGACCAGGTATCATCCCCACTCAGTGGATGAATCAGAATTCCTCCATGTTGACCACACTTAGAGGAAGCACTGACAGTGACAAAGGTGCAAAATGTACTCTGGATGGGGAGTTAAATATTCATAACCCAAGAGTGGCTGGGTAGCACCATCACTGACCAAACTGACAGAGTCCTAAAGGACATAGCTGTTAGACTGGCACAGCAGATGGTGAAGACAAGAGAGAAGAACATATCTGACCTCATCCTCAACAGTCTGGCTACTGTAGATGCATCTGTCCATTATGGTATCGATAAGATTGACCACTGCATAGTCCTGGTGGAGATGAAGTCCCATCTTCACATTGAGGATACCCTCCATCCTGCTTTGTGGCACGACCACTGTGCTGAACAGGATGGACTTCAATCACATCTAGCTCCTTAATGGAGGAGTCCAGAAAAAAAGACAAATCCAACCTGGCCTGTTGCTGTGTCATCAGTCTACTTCTGATCAGTAAAATGATGGAAGAGGTTATTAGCAGGATTATCAAGCGGCACTTGCTCAGCAATAACTTGCTCACTGGCACTCAGTTTGGGTTACTCTAGGGTCGCTCAGCTCCTGACCTCATTACAGCGTTGGTTTAAACATAGACAAAAAAACTGAACTCTAGAGATAATGTGAGAGCCTTTGACATCAATGCAGCATTTGACCAAGCGTGGCATCGAGGAGCTAGCAGAACTGGAGTCAATGGAAATCAGGAGGAAAACTCTTAATTGGAGTCATACCTGACACACAGGAAGATGGTTGTGGTAGTTGGAGGTCAATCATTTCAATTTCAGGACTTCACTACAGTAGTCCACCAAGTTAGTATCCACCACCTCCAGCTGCTTCTTCAATGACCTTCCTTCATTACAAGGTCAGCAGTGGGGATGTTTGCTGATGATTGCACAATGTTCAGCACCATTCTTGACTCCTCAGTCAGTGAAGCAGCCCACGTCCAAATGGAGTGAATCTGGACAACATCCAGGCTTGGGTTGACAAATGGCAAGTAACATTCATGCTACACAAGTGCCATGCAATGACCATTCCCAGCAAGAGAATCTGACCATTGCCCCTTAACATTCAATGGCATTACCACTGCTGAATCTCCCACTACCAACATGCAGGGTGGGGGTTACCATAGACCAGAAGCTGAACTGGACTAGCCATATAAATACCGTGGCTATAATAGCAAGTCAAAGGCTAGGAACCCTGTGATGGGTAACTCAGCTCCTGACTCCTCAAAGCTTGTCCACCATCTACAAGGCACAAGTTGGGGAGGCAATGGCCTAGCGGTATTATCGCTAGGCTATTAATCCAGAAACTCAGCTAATGTTCAGTGGACACGGGTTTGAATCCCGCCATGGCAGATGGTGGAATTTGAATTCAATAAAAAAAACCTGGAATTAAGAATTTACTGATGACCATGAAACCATTGTCAGAAAAACCCACCTGGTTGCCTTTTAGGGAAGGGAATCTGCTGTCCTCACCTGCTCTGGCCTACATGTGACTCCAGAGCCACAGCAACGTGGTTGACTTTCAACTGCTCTCTGGCAGCTAGGGATGGGCAATCACCCATGTCTCACAGATTAATAATAAAAAAAGTCAGGAGTGTAATGGAATACTCTCCATTTACTTGGATGAATGCAGCATGAACGACATTGAAGAGGTTTGATATCATCCAGGACAAAGCAGCCTGCTTGATTGCTATCCCTTCCACAAACATGCAATCCCTTCACCACTATCAGACTGTGTACCATCAGAAGATATACTGCAGTCACTCCCCAAGATTCCTAAGCAGCACCTTCCAAACCCACAACCCCTATCATCTAGAAGGACAAGAACAGCAGATGTCTGGGAACACTGCAACCTGGAGGTTCCTCTCCAAATTGAACAACATTCCAGGATTTAGACCCAGTGGCAGTGGAGCTGTTTCTCTACTGTCACTGTGACTAAACCCTGGAATCCCAAGGCTCACCCAGAAGCTTTCAATAGCATCTTCAAACTTGCAACCTTGACTACCTAGCAGGACCAAAACAGCAGACACACTGGATCACCACCACTGCAAGGTCCCCTCCAGGTCACACACATCCTGACATAGAAATATATTGTTGTTCCATCACTGTCACTCGGTCAAAATCCTGGAACTCCACTCTTAACAGCACTGTGGGTGTTCCAACATCACATGCACTGCAGGGGTTCCAAGAAAGCAGCTCAGCTTACTGTCTCAATTCAGGGTGGGGAATAAATGTTGGCCTAACCAGCAATGCCAGCATCCCATGAACAAACAATAAAAAAGTACAGCACAAGCTGGATGACGCAATTTCAAGCTCTCTCTCCACCACCCATAAACTATGCCAGTCCTCCACCTTTCCAATAATACTTTCTTGGTTACCCCACTTAATGACACTAATTACCAAATTACAGATGGATTTATACCATATACAATTGGTAAAACCCTTTCTGGAGTCACAGCCAATATTATTTCTCACAAGCGAAGAATTCACAGAATTTTTCAAATAAAATTAGATAAATGAAATCTATTGGCTGGCGTAGTCAATGAGATTTGGTGGGATTCAGGTTGGATTAGTGCTCAGTTAGCTGGGCTTACTAAACTAGGGAAAGTGATGGTTGGGGTCGGGGATAAAATAATGACTCTCACATTTGATTGCTATCCAGGGCTGTAAAGTAGATACGTAGCCACTGGGGAGGAATAGGGCTGAGATCACCTACGTTGACCGCCATGGAAAACAATGGCTTGCCGACACAGTCTTTAATACGACAGGTGAAAAATAGCCAAGGTCTGTCCCAAGACAACACAACTAGTCAAATGAAGAAATTAGTTTCACACAAGAGAAACTGTTCCCACTGGAAAGTGCACATGATCAGACTTTGCCCTGATGCTCCCAATAAACGAACAAGCTGCTGACATGCAATAGCGTCTCAAATCACAAGGAATGAATGGCCACTTGGGTGAGGACACCAAAGGGCAACAGCTACCATAGAACTTACTCCAGCAACAGTCAGCCACCGCAGTAAAGGATGGGAGAAATTTAGGAGGAGGAGGAGAAACATTACAAATTAAAGTCAGACGTGTTGACTTCCATACAAGCTTCAGATTTGCTTTTGCCATGGACTCTCTCTCATCCAGAGATTTCAACCAGAAGTTTTCCATGTAGTGTAGTGGGGGGGGAAGCATGCAAAAGGTCCTTTGAGCTCAGGTGGGATTTCCTGATTTTGGGGCAAGTGTGGGCAGAAAATCCCACCTTTAGATTCTGCCTACCTAAACTAATTTCATTTAGCTGCTATCAGTAAGCCGACAGACCCACCAGTCACATCTGTCTGTTTGAAGAGCTCAATTTAGCAGAATATTTGCTTAAATTCAAATGCAATGAAACTATTTAAGTTCGTAAGTAATGATCTGGCAGTAAGACAAAACACAGATGATTAAAAATACAGAAGCAAATAAGTGGCCGGTTACATGTCATAAATATTAGCTGAACCCTGATAATGGATTGATTAGTCCAGCAATTTCATACATGAGTCAATGGTCAAAACAGGTTATCTACAAGAACATAAGAAATAGGAGCAGGAGTAGGCCATCTAGCCCTTCGAGCCTGCCCCGCCATTCAATAAGATCATGGCTGATCTGTCGTGGCTCAGTTCCACATTCTCGCCCTCTCCCCATAACCCTTAATCCCCTCGCTTATCAAAAACCCATCAACCCGCGTCTTAAAAATATTTAGCGAGGCAGCCTCCGCCACTTCAACGGGCAGAGAATTCCAGAGATTCACCACCCTTTGAGTGAAGAAGTTCCTCCTCAACTCCGTTCTAAACCGCCCCTCCCTTTATCTTGAGGCTGTGCCCCCTAGTCCTACTGTCCTTTCTGAGTGGGAAGAGTCTCTCCACCTCTATCCTATCCATCCCATTCATCATCTTATATGTCTCAATGAGATCTCCCCTCATTGTTCTAAACTCTAACGAGTACAAGCCTAGTTTATTCAGCCTCTCCTCATAGTTCAACCCCCTCAACTCCAGTATCAGCCTAGTAAACCTCCTCTGCACTCCCTCCAAGGCCAAAATATCCTTGCGTAAGTGCGGCGACCAAAACTGCACACAGTACTCCAGCTGCGGCCTCACCAATGCCCTATACAGCTGCAGCAAGACCTCCCTACTTTTATATTCAATCCCCCTCGCTATGAAGGCCAGCATCCCATTAGCCTTCCTGACCACCTGCAGGCTGGGTTTTTGCGACTCATGCACAAGGACCCTGAGGTCCCTCTGCACCGTCGCATGCTGCAGTTTTTTTCCACGTAAGTAATAGTCCTTCTACCATTATTCTTACCAAAGTGGACCACCTCGCACTTGCCAACATTAAATTCCATTTGCCAGTTCCTGGCCCATTCGCCCAGCCTATCTAGATCCTTCTGCAGACTCTCCACACCCTCCGCACAATTTGCCGTTCCACCAATCTTGGTGTCATCAGCAAATTTCGACACCGTACACTCGGTTCCCTCCTCTAGATCATCTATATAAATGGTAAATAGCTGAGGCCCCAGCACCGACCCCTGGGGCACTCCACTAGTCACCAACCGCCAATCCGAATAGCACCCATTAACCCCCACTCTCTGCCTCCTATTTGACAACCAATCCTCTATCCACGCTAACACCCTACCCCCAACTCCATGCCCCCTGACCTTCTGCAATAACCTCTTGTGGGGTACCTTGTCAAACGCCTTCTGAAAATCAAGAAAGACCACATCCACCGGCTCTCCTCTATCCACCACCCTAGACACATCCTCATAGAACTCCAATAAATTTGTCAGACACGACTTCCCCTTAACGAAACCGTGCTGCGTCTGCTCTATCAAGCAATTCCCCTCAAGATGCCTCACTATTTCCTCCTTGATGACGGATTCTAACATTTTACCCACAACAGACGTTAAACTAACCGGCCTATAATTCCCTGCCTTTTGCCTGCCACCCTTCTTAAACAACGGCGTAACATTAGCCGTTTTCCAATCTTCCGGCACTTCCCCGGAATCCAGCGACGTTTGGAAAATAACCACCAAGGCATCCACTATCACCTCCGCCATTTCTTTCAGAACCCTCGGATGCATTCCATCCGGTCCTGGGGACTTGTCCACAATCAGTCCCTCCAGTCTGTCGAGCACCGCCTCTCTAGTAACAATAATGTCATTGAGACCCTCCAGTCCTACCACCTTTCCGTTGCTAACACCCGGCAAATTATTCACGTCCTCCTCCGTGAAGACCGAAACAAAAAAGTTATTCAAGACCTCAGCCATTTCCCCATCCCCTACCACTAAGTCCCCCCTCTCATCCTCTAAGGGTCCAACGTTCACCCTAGCCAGCCTCTTCCTTTTTATATATTTATAAAAACTCTTGCTATCCTTTTTTATATTAAGCGCTAGCCCAGCTTCATAGTTTCTCCTACCCTTCTTTATCAACTTCTTTGTCAATCTTTGTTGACATTTAAACCTCTCCCAATCCTCTTCTCGCCCACTACTCTTAGCTACTCTAAATGCCTCCGCTTTTAATTTAACGCTTTCCTTCACCTCCTTCGTTATCCACGGCTTATTACCTCTCCTCCTACGGTCCTTTTTAACCATCGGAACAAATTTCTGCTGAGCACCAAGAAAGATCTCCTTAAAGATCCTCCACTGCTCCTCAGCAGACCTACCTTCCAACGCGCTCCCCCAGTCAACATTCGCCAATTCTTCTCTCATCCTACTGTACTCCCCTCTGTTCAAACCTTCCTGGCCTGTGTGGTTCAACAACTTATTCGATAAACACAGTCACTGGACAGCACTCTTACTCTCTTTTATGTGAATAAAATTGAAGAAGAGATTTATATATAGATTGTAGTACTTTTGCCATATGGCTGGCATGGTGATACAATGGTTAGTACTGTTACCTCACAGCAGCAGGGACCTAAGTTGAATTCTGGCCTCTGGTGACTGTGGAGTTTGCACATTCTTCCAGTGTCTGTGTGGGTTTTCCAGTTTCCTCCCACAGTCCAAAACTTCGTGGATTAGGTTGATTGGCCATGTTAAATTACCGTTTAGTGTCAGGGGGATTAGCTGGGCAAATCTGTGGAGTTACAGGAATAGGGTCTGAGTGGGATTGTTGTTTTACAGCTTGATGGGCCAAATGGCCTTCTGCTGTACTGTACGGATTCTATGATAACCTATTACATAATTTATTTTGAATCTGAATAGTTGAAAGTTGAAACTGTAAAATCCCAGAATTTTGGTTTACACAATAAGATTTTTATTTTGCTCTTTTATCCTCCCTACTGCCCTCCTCAGGTGTTTTCTTCTTTCGGCAATTCTGGAGGGTTTTTTTTATTCATTAGTGGGACATGGGCATCGCTGGCTGGCCAGCATTTATTGCGTAGATGCTGAAGAGAGTCAACTGCATTGCTGTGGCTCTGGAGTCACATGTAGGCCAGACCAGCTAAGTATGGAAATTTCTTTCCCTAAAGGACATTAGTGAACCAGATGGGTAGTTCAACCTCTGTTTTCAAGTACTTTGTCCAAAGAGCAATTTATAATAAAGTTGCCATCATCCCAGATGACTATAAGTTGCTCCCCCCTTTCGAGGGGAGAGCGCTGACTGGTGGGGGTTGGTTGGCTGGACAACTGGTTAGTTATGCAGAGTGATGCCAACAGCACAAGTTCAATTCCCATATCGGTTAAGGCTTCTCAACCTTGTCCTTCACCTGAGGTCAGAGTCATAAAGGTTTACAGCATGGAAACAGGCCCTTCGGCCCATGCCGCCCTTTTTTTAAACCACTAAACTATTCCCAATTGCTTGCATTTGGCCCATATCCCTTTATACTCATGTAACTGTCGAAATGTTTTTTACCTTATATATGCCTCTCATTATTTTATAGACCTCTATAAGATCACCCCGAAGCCAGGGAAAAATGTCCCAGTCTATCCAGCCTCTCCTTATACTGCAAACCATTAAGTCCTGGTAGCATTCTAGTAAATCTTTTCTGCACTCTTTCTAGGTGTGGTGATCCTCATATTAGTCTATAGCATGGTGTCCATAAACGCTTAAATTCTTTAAAGTTTTTAGGATGTGAGTGATGCAGGTGGGCTCCTACTCATTATGTCTGTTGCCTTGCATTGCAAGGCAGCTATTTAGGTACTGATACTTAGTGTGACAGGGAGGGACAGAGTGTGCAAATATTTTAAAAAGCAGCAAATAGGGACAAAAGGGGAAAAATTGGTCAAAAGGCAAAAGGCAAAATTAAATGAACAAATGGCATAATTTGAGGATAATAGATCAGGTGGTTGAGGTTGCAGTAGGTGAACATGTGGCTAATAGTGACCACAACTCTGTCTACTTTAGGATACAAATGGAAAAGGATGAGTGCTGTCCTAAGGGTAGGGTGCTAAATTGGGGGAGGGCGAGATACAGCCGGATTAGGCAGGAGTTTAGGGATACAGACTGGGATAGGTTGTTGGAGGGCAAGTCCACGTTAGGCATGTGGGAGTCTTTCAAGGGAAAACGGAAATGGGTGCAGGAAAGGCATGTGCCGGTTAGGAGGAAGGATGGGAAAGGCAGGATTAGAGAGCGGTGGATTACTAGAGATATTGAGGACCTGGTCAGGAAGAAACGAGAGGCGTATGTCAGGTCTAAGCAACTGGGAACGGAGAGAGCGTTGGAGGAGTACAGAGAGAGTAGGAGGGATCTCAAAAGGGGAGTTAGGAGGGCAAAAAGGGGGCATGAAATGGCTTTGGCAGGTAGGATTAAGGAAAATCCAAAGGCGTTTTACTCCTATGTTAGGAGCAAAAGGGTGTCGAGGGGAAAAAAAATCGGTCCCCTCAGGGACAGACGAGGGGAATTGTGCTTAGAGTCTGAAGGAATGGGGGAGATCCTGAATGAATACTTTGCGTCGGTATTCACAAAGGAGAGGGGCTTGATGTCTGGTACAGTCTTCGAGGGAGCTGTAGACCAATTGGAGGAACTATCGATTACGAGGGAAGAAGTGTTAGGGCTTTTAGGTAGCATTAAAACTGATAAATCTCCGGGGTCTAATGGCATTTATCCTAGGCTGCTTAGGGAGGCGAGAGATGAAATTGCTGGGCCTCTGACACAAATCTTTGTCTCTTCTTTGGACACAGGTGAGGTCCCAGAGGACTGGAGGATAGCGAACGTGGTACCGTTGTTTAAAAAGGGTAGGAGGGATAACCTGGGTAACTATAGGCTGGTGAGTTTGACGTCAGTGGTAGGCAAGTTGATGGAGAGGATTCTTAGGGATAGGATGTATGAGCACTTGGAGCGTTGCGACCTGATTAAGGATACGCAGCATGGCTTTGTAAAGGGGAAGTCTTGCTTTACGAATCTGGTAGAATTTTTTGAGGTGGTGACAAAAACGGTCGACGAAGGACAAGCCATTGATGTCGTCTAATTGGATTTCAGTAAGGCGTTTGACAAAGTCCCTCATGGTAGGCTGGTAGAAAAGATTAAGGCTCATGGGATACGAGGCCAGGTATCTAGATGGGTGGAGAACTGGCTTGCTAAGAGCAGACAGAGAGTAGTAGTGGAGGGGTCCTTTTCTAGCTGGAGGTCTGTCACTAGTGGTGTGCTGCAGGGCTCAGTACTGGGGCCTCTTCTCTTTGTAGTGTATATAAATGACTTGGAAGAGGGAGTAAGTGGTGTGATCAGCAAATTTGCTGATGACACCAAATGGCTGGATTGGCGGGCAGTGAGGAGCAGTGTCTGACAATACAATGGGATATTGATAGGCTGGTATATTGGGCAGATTTATGACAAATGGAGTTTAATCTGGATAAATGTGAGGTGATGCATTTTGGCCGGAACAATGTGGGGGGAGTTATATGATAAAGCATAAGAACATAAGAAATAGGAGCAGGAGTAGGCCATCTAGCCCCTCGAGCCTGCCCCGCCATTCAATAAGATCATGGCTGATCTGTTGTGGCTCAGTTCCACATTCCCGCCCTCTCCCCATAACCCTTAATCCCCTTGCCTATCAAAAACCTATCAACCCGCGTCTTAAAAATATTGAGCGAGGCAGCCTCCACCACTTCAACGGGCAGAGAATTCCAGAGATTCACCACCCTTTGAGTGAAGAAGTTCCTCCTCAACTCCGTTCTAAACTGCCCCCCCTTTATCCTGAGGCTGTGCCCTCTAGTCCTACTGTCCTTTCTGAGTGGGAAGAGTCTCTCCACCTCTATCCTATCCATCCCATTCAACATCTTATATGTCTCAATGAGATCTCCCCTCATTCTTCTAAACTCTAGCGAGTACAAGCCTAGTTTATTCAGCCTCTCCTCATAGTTCAACCCCCTCAACTCCAGTATCAGCCTAGTAAACTTCCTCTGCACTCCCTCCAAGGCCAAAATATCCTTGCGTAAGTGCAGCGACCAAAACTGCACACAGTACTCCAGCTGCGGCCTCACCAGTGCCCTGTACAGCTGCAGTAAGACCTCCCTACTTTTATACTCAATCCCCCTCGCTATGAAGGCCAGCATCCCATTAGCCTTCCTGACCACCTGCTGCACTTGCAGGCTGGGTTTCTGCGGCTCATGCACAAGGACCCCGAGGTCCCTCTGCACCGTCGCACGCTGCAGTTTTTTGCCACGTAAGTAATAGTCCTTCCTACCAAAGTGGACAACCTCACATTTGCCAACATTAAATTCCATTTGCCAATTCCTGGCCCATTCGCCCAGCCTATCTAGATCCTTCTGCAATCTCTCCACACCCTCCGCACAATTTGCCGTTCCACCAATCTTGGTGTCATCAGCAAATTTTGACACCATACACTCGGTTCCCTCCTCCAGATCATGTATATAAACGGTGAATAGCTGAGGCCCCAGCACCGACCCCTGGGGCACTCCACTAGTCACCAACCGCCAATCCGAATAGCACCCATTGACCCCCACTCTCTGCCTCCTACTTGACAGCCAATCCTCTATCCACACTAACACCCTACCCCCAACTCCATGCCCCCTGACCTTCTGCAATAACCTCTTGAGAGGTACCTTGTCAAACGCCTTCTGAAAATCAAGACAGACCACATCCACCGGCTCTCCTCTATCCACCGCCCTAGACACATCCTCATAGAACTCCAATAAATTCGTCAGACACGACTTCCCCTTAATGAAACCGTGCTGCGTCTGCTCTACCAAACAATTCTCCTTAAGATACCTCGCTATTTTCTCCTTGATCACGGATTCTAACATTTTTCCTACAACAGACGTTAAACTAACCGGCCTATAATTCCCTGCCTTTTGCCTGCCAGCCTTCTTAAACAACGGCATAACATTAGCCGTTTTCCAATCTTCCAGCACTTCCCCGGAATCCAGCGACGTTTGGAAAATAATCACCAAGGCATCCACTATCACCTCCGCCATTTCCTTCAGAACCCTTGAATGCATTCCATCCGGTCCTGGGGACTTGTCCACAATCAGTCCCTCCAGTCTGTCAAGCACCGCCTCTCTAGTAACAATAATTTCATTCAGGCCCTCCACTCCTACCATCTTTCCATCGCTAACGCCCGGCAAATTATTCACATCCTCCTCCGTGAAGACCGAAACAAAAAAGTTATTCAGGGCCTCAGCCATTTCCCCATCCCCTACCACTAAGTCCCCCCTCTCATCCTCTAAGGGTCCAACGTTCACCCTAGCCAGCCTCTTCCTTTTTATGTATTTATAAAAACTCTTAATAAGGAGTATAGAAACGCAGCGAGACCTGGGGGTGCAAGTGCACAAGTCTTTGAAGGTGGCAGTACAAGTGGAGAAGGTTGTGAAGAAAGCCTATGGTATGTTAGCCTTTATAGGACGGGGTATAGAATATAAGAGCTGGAGTCTAATGTTGCAGTTGTAGAGAACGTTGGTTAGGCCGCATTGAGAGTACTGCGTCCAGTTCTGGTTGCCTTACTACGGGAAGGACGTGGAGACTCTGGAGAGAGTGCAGAGGAGGTTTACCAGGATGTTGCCTGGTATGGAAGGACTGGGTTATGAGGAAAGATTGAGCAAATTGGGGCTGTTTTCCCTTGAAAGACGGCAACTGAGGGGGGATCTAATAGAGGTATATAAGATTATGAAGGGAATAGAAAGAGTAAACAGAGGTAAGCTATTTCCTATGTTAGAGGCACATAGTACGAGGGGCCAAGGGCTTAAGGTGAGGGGGGAGAGGTATAACACAGATATTAGAGGGAGGTTTTTCACATAGACGGTAGTGGGGGTATGGAATGCTCTGCCAAGTAAGGTGGTGGAGGCAGGCACGCTGGAGTTGTTTAAGAGTAACTTAGACAGGCACGAGTGAGTTGGAGACGGGAGGATATAGGAGATTGTTTTAAATAAAGTTCATTAGCAGTGGGACGTCCCTGATAATGTAAAAGGATATGGTATGATAATAATGTTTTTTCTCTTTTCATTCACAGGTTTTAAGTCGGTCCGCCTTGTTCTCCAACGAGGGGCATACACGTGATGGGTCGTACTTGGGCTGCTCTTGAATGATCGAGATTGGCCTAGTGCTTCATGTCGTTAGTGTGTGCTTAAACTAGGACCAGATGCTGGGCAACATGACAGCTCACTGACTATCACTGTTTGCTGTGCAGACACATGGATTTGGGCCAGTGTCTGTGGGAGTTTGCGCATTCTCCCCGTGCTTGCGTGGGTTTTCTCCAGGTGCTCCAGTTTCCTCCCACACCCCAAAGATGAGCTATTAGGCTGATTGACAGTAATAAATTGTCCCTAAATTAGTTTCCCTCAATGTGGATTACCATAAAAATAGGTAAGGGTCATGGGTGGAGGGGGGGACTAGTAATATTAAAATGGCAGCACGGGCTCATTGGGCCAAAGGGCCTGTTTCCCGGGCTGTTTTTGTTCTTTGTAGATATGATCTTAGAGCCATTACAGAGACGTGGCTACAAGGAAATCAAAGCTGGGAACTAAATAATCACGGGTATGTGACTTTTTGTAAGGACAGGTAGGAAGGAAAGGACAATGGGCGAGCTTTATTAGTAGGAGATAAAAAAAAGTATGATAGCGAGAAATAATTTTGGATTGGAAGATGCAGAATCCACTCTGGATAGAGATAAGAAATAACAAAGGGAAGAAGAGACTGATGGGAGAAGTCTATTGGTTGCCTAACAGCAGGATGAAGACTAAACTAGGAGATAATGAGGGCATGTAAAAAGGCAGTATGTTAATCATGGAAGACTTTTGTCTTCATGTGGGTTGATACGGTCAAATTGGCAGAGGTAGCCATGATGAAGAACTCAATCTTTTTGGGATATTTCCTGGAACAGTACATTGTGGATCCGAACAGAGATCAGCCTTTTTCGGATCTGGTAATGTATAATGAGGCAGGTTTGCTAAACAATTTTAAAGTAAGGAAATCCAAGGAATCAGTGACCACAACATGGTAGAATTCAGCGTTTATTTTCAGTGTGAGAAACTTGGATCCGTGCTAAACTCGAATAAGGGAATTATAATGGAATGAGGGCAGAGTTGGCTGGAGTGGACTGGGAAAGGAGTTTAGCGGAAAAGAGAGTTGATCAGTAATGGCAAACGTTTATGAAAATAATTCATGACTTATAACAAAGATATATTCCAGTGAGGAAGAAGGATTCTAGGAAGGGGATAAATCAACCATGCTTAACCAAGGAAGTCCCAAGGCTAATATTAAATTGAAAGAGAAGACATACAACATGCAAAGTTTAATGGTAGCCAGAAGATTAGGAAAGATTTAAAAACCAATACAAGATGACCAGAAAAAAGAGGGAGATGATAAACTCTGAGGGTGAATGAGCAAGTAATATAAAACAGATAGTAATAGCTTATTTAAGTATGTAAAAAGGAAGAAGGAGTTCAAAATGAACATTAAAGAATGAGACTGGGGAAATAATAATCATAGAAGAGGCCCTGCGACCCATTGAGTTTGCACCAACAAAACTTCACAAGCTACCCAAATCCACTTACCAGAAGTTGGCCCACAGGCTCGAATGTAATCACATTCGTTTTAAAGGTTTGCTGCCTCTACTCCCTGGCAGTGCATTCCAGACTCCCACCACCCTCTGGGTGATGATGTTTTTTTCTCAGATCCCCTCTAAGCCTCCTGCCCCTTAACTTAAAACTATGTCCCCTCATTACTGATCTTCAACTTAGGAGAACAGCTGTTTCCTAGCCACCCTGTCCACACCCCTCAATCTTGTGTAACTCAATCAGATCCCCTCTCAGCTTTCTTTGCTCTAAAGAAAAGAACCCAAGCCTGTCAAGTCTGTCTTCATAACTGGAATGTTCCTTCCCAGGCAATGTCCTGGTGAATCTTCTCTGCACTCTCCAGTGCAATCGCATCCTTCCTGTGGTGAGGCAACCAGAACCGCACACAGTACTTCAACTGTGGCCTAACCAAAGTTTTGTACAACTCCAACCTAAACTCGTAACTATATAGTCTATGCTATGACTGATAAAGGCAAGTGTTTGTACACCTTCTTAACAATCCTACTAACTTGTCTTGCCACCTTCAGGGACCTGTGGACAGGCACCCCAAGATCCTGCTGTCCCTCTGAACTTCCTAGTGTCCTGGTATTCATCAACTACTCACTTGTCTTGTTACTCCTTCCAAAGTGCATCACTTCTCCCTTTTCAAGGTTAAATTCCATCTGCCACTGATCTGCCCATCTGATCAAATCCACAAGAATCTTCCTGCAACCCAAGACCTTCTTTCTCTCTAGTAAATATCCTGCCAATCTTAAGGTTATTGTCAAACTTATGACCTCCTCCACATTCTCATCTACATAGCTTATATACATCATGAACAATAGCCCTGATCCCTGTGTAATACCACTGGACACCGGCCTCCGAGCACACAGACAGCCTTCTACCACCATTTTCTGTCTCTTATCATTGATGTGGAGATGCTGGCGTTGGACTGGGGTAAACAAGTAAGAAGTCTGACAACATCAGGTTTAAGTCCAAATGATTTATTTGATAGTAAACTCACAAGCTTTCGAGGTTCCCCTCTTCGTCAGGTGAATGGAGAGTTCTGAATTCTCCATTCTGAATGGAGAACTCTCCATTCACCTGACGAAGAGGGGAACCTCAAAAGCTTGTGAGTTTACTATCAAATAAATCGGTTGGACTTAAACCTGGTGTTATCAGACTTCTTACTGTCTTATTATTGAGCCAGTTTTGGAACCATCAGCCTAGTGGCCCTGGGTCCGACATGCTTTTAGCTTCTTTATTAGTCTCCCATTTGGGACCTTGACAAAGGTCTTTTTTTGAAATCAATATAAACTAAATTGACTGCAGTACCCACATCTACACACCAGGTCACTTCCTTGAAAAATTCAATCAAATTCATCAGGCATGACCTTCCTCTGACAAAGCCATGCTGACTATCCCTAATCAAATTGTGCCATTCCAAATGGAGATTAATTATCTTCAGAATTTTCTCCAATAGTTTCCCTATTATGATGCGAGACTCACTGGCCTGTAATTCCTTGGTTTATCTCTACTGCCCTTCGTGAAAAGTGTAATCACACTGGCTGTCCTCCAATCCTCTGGCACCTTCCCTGTGATGTGGGGATGCCGGTGTTGGACTGGGGTAAACACGGTAAATCTCACAACACCAGGTTAAAGTCCAACAGGTTTATTTGGTAGCAAAAGCCACTAGCTTTCGTCAGGTAAGTGTGAGTTCTGTTCACAAACAGGGTATATAAATACACAACCTCAATTTACAAAATAATGGTTGGAATGTGAGTCTTCACAGGTAATCAAAGCTTAAAGGTCCAGACAGTCTGAGTGGAGAGTGTTAAGCACAGGTTAAAGAGATGTGTATTGTCTCCAGACAGGACATTAGTGAGATTTTGAAAGCCCAGACAGTGCAGAATTGCTGAGCAGAGACTGATAGCCAAGTTCCGCACACGAGGATGGCCTCAACCATGATCTTGGGTTCATGTCACACTAACTGTAACCCCCTTGACTCGCCTGGGCTTGCAAAATCTCACTAACTGTCCTGTCTGGAAATAACCCACGTCTCTTTACTCTGTGCTTAACGCTGTCTCCACTCACCTTGTCTGTACCTTTAAGATTTGATTACCTGTAAAGACTCGCATTTCAACTATTATTTTGTAAGCGGAGTTTGTTTTTATATGCCCTGTTTGTGAACAGAACTCTCACTTACGTGACGAAGGAGCAGCGCTTTGAAAGCTAGTGCCTTTTGCTACCAAATAAACCTGTTGGACTTTAACCTGGTGTTGTGAGACTTCTTACTGCGTATACCTCCCCTGTGGCCAGAGAGGAATTAAAATTTTGGGCCAGAGCCCCTGTAATTTCCTCCCTTACCTCTCACAGTAGCCTGGGGTATAATAGCTCATCCGGACTGGAGATTTGTCCACTTTTGTGCCTGCCAAAAATTGTAATCCTCACTCCATGTGTCAAACTGTTCAAAAACCTCTCATGCCCCTCTGTGAATTCTGTACCTACACCCTGATTGAAGACAGATGTGAAGTACTCATTTAATACTCTACCAATGTTCCCCAGCTCTGTGCCCTTGGTTCCTAATAGGCCCTACTCTTTCCCTGGTAATCCTCTACTAGGATTAGATACTAGGGAAACTAATACAGCTGAAAGCCGATCTCTGGACTTGAAGGGTTGCATCCTAGGATATTAAAGGAATTAGCTGCAGAAATGGTGGATGCACTGGTAGTAATCTTCCATGAATTCTTAGATTCTGGATTGGAAAACTACCCTTATTCAAAAAGGGAGGGAAACAAAAACAGGTGACTATCAGCCAGTTAGTTCAACATTCATCGGAACAAAAATATTAGAGTCCGTTAAAAAGGATGCATGGAGTGCATGAGAGTTACTCTAAGAACCCCCTCGTTGCCACACTCTGGCACCTGTCCAGGTACACTAAGGGAGAATTTAGCATGGCCAATGCACCTAACCCACACGTCTTTCAGACTGTGGGAGGAAACTAGGGGATCCAGGGGAAACCCATACAGACACAGAGAGAACGTGCAGACTCCGCACTAACAGTGACTCAAGCCAAGAATCGAACACGGGTCCCTGGTGCTGTGAGGCAGCAGTGCTAACCACTGTGCCATCATGCTGTTCATTAGGAATTACTTGGATGATGGAAATGAATGTACTATTGCCAAGTTTGTGGATGTCACAAAAATAGATGGGAAGGCAAGTAGTGAGGATGAGACAGAGTTTACAGAGGGATACCTTGGAGAAATTTAAAACCATTTATGCACAATGGATGTAATAGTAAATGTGCAAGGTAATTAATGTACATGTGGATTTCATCATTCCCCTACATACTATTTTGGAACTTGAAGAAATTAGTACAGGAACTTTTAATGAACCTTTCCCTCCATATCTTCATTCAGCTGCTATCAAGTTAAACACCAATAAAGCAAGCCAAGAAACATACTTTCTTCCATCCAAAGCCAGCTGTTTTCAAAGTTTTCTTTTCATTCACTGATAACATTTCATAGACCAATGATAGCTTAACTTCCTCAATCTTCTCTTCCTTTCAGAATCTACAGGTTTCTAAAACCTAAGCTTGGCATCATCTAATCATTACCACTAGGTTAGAAACATCTTGTCCACTTTTGTCATCTTGGTAGTGTCCTACTGTAAGGGTTTTGGTTCTTCACAATAAGAAACCAATCTTAGCACTATTGTGATCCTGCAACAGAAGAACGTCAAAATTCATGGACCGGAACTTTTCTGCCTCATGAAACATAGCAGGCGGAGGAAGAGGTAGCATGTCAAAGTCCATTGACCTCAGGCAGGATTTTCTAGTTTTGGGGCACGTATAGCTGGAAAACCTTGCCTGTGAACTCAACAGTACAAATGTCCATCAGTGGATAGAACTGATATTTCACAATGGCTGATTGAATACAGAATATTTTAACTCTAAACATTTTATGTTGATATGGATAATAGATCCACTTTTGTACTCCCCACAGGAATATGGAATAGCTTTCACTTCACTTTATTGGTCTCTTAGACCAGAAGGTGTAGCAGTAAATGATTGTTATTTGGCCCATGGAGTCTGCTTCGCAGCTAGAAATTGTTACTCACTAGGAAATTTAAGTGAAAGAAATGGGCCATATAGCAGAATTTAAAAAATGGTTTAAATTCTTAAAATGGTTAGCAGAGCTAACCATTTTAATCCTAACTGAAGAATACCTGAAAAAAAACTTAAGAATAAGGAAGCAGTTCTGCCTGCTCTTCTCAAATGCAAACACTGTAAATGTCAGCATATAAGTGACCATTGAAGCCTATAAAAATCATTCCAAAATGGGGTTTTGACTTAAGCCCACTTTAAATGTGAACCGCCAATGTGAGTGGTCGTCAATTTGAAATTAGATCAAAAAAAATCAATAATTCATATCAATTAAACATGGCATGGTTTGTTGAATAAATTGTACAAATATGCCTTTAACCACAATGGAAGTATTTTAAAATCTGTTGAATTCATTGTCTTTGGTAGCCAATTCAGGAAGTTTATCGCATTCACTGAGTCACTTTGGTTATGGCATCATTCTAAGGATCCTGCACTGGATCAGATGCGACTCTTTTGGTTTCAAAATCCTCCCTCCACAACAAATCATCTTTCTCTCCATCCATCGAATTGGATATTTCATATTTCTTGGATAATCCGATGACAGCTTGCACACTACAGTAATAGCATCCCACGATTTGAAGTTGAACCACACTAAACATCAAGTGGAGAAGTGTGCATATTTCCACTATTTGTGAAGGTATTTTTTCTGCCAACCACCAACCTATTCCACTTGGTGCAAATTTGGTTCTTGAATGGCTTGTTGAGGCAGACAAAAGGTTGAACTATTGCCATTAGATTCATGATATAATGTGGGTGTTATTTCTTTGTAGGTGCATATTGATCCCATTTATTTTATGGGATCTGAACATGCCCCACACTAAGAAGCTGAATTCTTTACACAGACAATGGGATGCATGGTCTGCACATTATCAATCCATAACTTCAGTCAATCCTCATCCATCTGTCGTCAGGGATATGCTGTGACAATATTGTGCCTCTAAGAAATGTATTATGTTTTTTGTGCAGTATTTTTTTAAAGCTGTAAATTTATCACTGCTACTTTTTCTGTATCTGGCAGCCCTGCTGATACTGCAGAAGCTTATCTGATCTTAACTGCTTTATTGTTTGTTTTAATCTGGACTAATGCTGTTCTGTTATTTTAGTGTTTTCCCCTGGGTTTTTTCAGAATAGGCTAGATTAGGTTGATTGACAAGAAAAACCATACGACTGGGTGGGACTAGCCTTACACAGAGAAATCAAGTCAGTTGCTGCTTGCATCTTTAGAGGGAGGTAGCTTTCTCAGTGTCTCTTTCTTTCTCTGGATTTGCAGACTGGGATCTGTCGGAGTGGCACGGTAGCACAACAGTTAGCATTGCTGTCTCACAATGCCAAGGACCCAGGTTAAGTTCTGGCATTGGGTGACTGTGTGGAATTTGCACATTCACCTGCGTCAGTGTGGGTTTCCTCTGGGTGCTCTAGTTTCCTCCCAGAGTCCAAATATGTGCATGTTAGGTTGACTGGGCATACTAAGTTGCCCCTTATTGTCGAGAGATGTATAGGTTGGGAGGATTAGTGGGGTAAATATGTGGGATAACAGCAATAGAACCGAGGTAAAATGTGTTGGAGAGTCAGTGCATATTCAATGGGTTAAATGGCCTGCTTCTGCACTGTAGGGATTCTGTTCTAAGCCCCCTTTTCTGAAGGCTGTCATATGAAAGTCAGAAGAAAGGTACCTTTTTGTTTCTGTCCAGAGGGGTTAAAAGGCTAAAAATATAGCATCCACATTGAGCCAATATGTTTTTTTCCTGCTAATTTATTCCCAAGAGGAATTTCCGTCTGTGCGGATATTTCTTACACTGGAACTATACAGATAGCCGTTAGGTATTACATCTTGTCATATTTAAGCATTTTCAACTGATAAAAGTTATGCTAGTTGTTTTTGTTATATTTTAACTTTGTTAAATAAAGTTTGTTTTAATAAAAACTCTCAGTGGGTCAATCAAACCATACCTGGAGCAAAACAACTCATGCTTGCCCTAATGCCAAAATCAAAAAAAGTTGGGGTCTAGGCTAACTTCATAACATACCCTGGAGTTTCTGACCTGGTCCCTCACATTGCACAAAAACTTCTGCAGGTACTTGATTTTAAGCAAAGTTTTGCATTGGAAAATTACTGCTGGGTTTCATTTCATTCCATTGGTCACAAAGGCTAGTACCACCATCACTTTAGTCTTATGTTCTGTGGATTTCATTAGAAGTGTTTTTGAACCTTTTCACATATAGAAATTCATGGGCATAATGGGTACTCATGTTTTTGTCACTGTCTGATGATGAATCATTGGAAACTGGTCATCTTGTAACCGAGAACTTCTGGGAATCTCTTGGCAATGTTGGTCGTCTGTTGCAAATTAGACACTTTTGTTCCATAAAATGGCGACATCAACTAATTATCCCTTTGAAATGTTGGCTGGATTCAGGGTTTGATTTGGTGCACCTAAGTGTGTATATATGCACTGCATTTCCAGTAACGATTAAACCATTAATGATTTTCTTAAGATGCTTAAGATCGCATCAGTGACTGGTCCCTGTTCTCATGATGCATTTAGTCTTGGGCTTGTTCTTCAGGATGAATTCCTTCTCTCAATTTCACATCAATTTTCCACTAACACTGAATTTTCTCACTGCAGCAAAGTTATTTGACAAGTTAGCAAATATTACAACTTTCTCTTCATTGATCACCACACAGCTTTTGCTTAAACTCATCTTTGCATTGCTTTCCACATCCCTTGTTCCCAGTTACAAAGTGAACAAAACATAATTGAAGCTGATTACTAATGCAAGTATAACATTTGTGGTGGCTGAAAAGGACTTGTATGTTGAGCACATGCAAAAATATAATATCTGGTCTGGGAAAACAGGATTGTCTTACACACTGGCTTGACTTATATGCTGTGACCTGCACTATTACAAATGCCTCAAATGAAAGTAATACAGCAAAACACAACGTAACACCAGTGTCTCAGGTTTGATATGAGAGCAATGAAGAGCTGGTAGTTGTATTGCATCGTTCAGTACATATTCCTAGTATTCAGCTGAATATTAATCTCAGCTCAATGTTAGCAGGTTTGCCTCTGAGTCAGAAGTAGGTTCAAGCCCCATTCCAAGTCATGAGCATGTAATTTTGGCTGACAGTCCAATGAGGCACCACTGCAGTACTGGGGGTGCTGGTCTTTTAACAAGACACAAAACCTTGGTCTTCCCTGTCCTCAGTTTGATGTAAAAGATCCCTTGGTGTGATCTGATGATCCAGATGAGGTCTCCTGTTTTGATGAACTGTTAACTTTTTTTCTTCACTGATGCTCTCAGATCTAGGGAGTATTTCCAGTATTTTCTATTTGCCCTGGCCAACAATTGTCCTTCAACTGACATCACTAAAAAAATGTTCATTCAGTCATTTATCTCTCTACTTATTTGTGGAAATTTGCCAATGGAAAATTGGTTGACAAGTTTCCCAACCTTGTTACTGTGACTACACTTCAAAAGTAATTCATTGGTTAAGTACTCAGGAATGTTCTGAAATCCTCAAAGGTGCTATTACATCAATAAAGGTCAGATTTTCATGGAATTGTGGAGATTTCATGGACCTTTAAAATAGTGGATGGGACCTGGATGTGTAAATCTCACCCCCATTTCCAACAGATTCTATTTTTGTCGGTGGATGAAAGTGGGTGAGGTGTGACTCACATACAAGGGAAACCCTGTATCTGCAGGGCCATTTGAACTCAGTGCTGAGTTCAAGCAGACGCCATTTTTGTTGCAGTAAGGCCAATATTAGAGTCACAAAACTTTAGAACGGTCATAATGTGAGTAATGAATAGAAGCACTTGAGAAGATTTAAGAGTTTTGAATGGGCTTTCATGAATGGAGTGATTTTTTTAATATAGTGAAGGCTTTAGACCTGTTTAGACATTTATTTTAATCTTAATATGCTCCTGAATTCATGGTGGATACAAGTTGGCATGGAGAGTCTAAAAGCCAAGATGCGTGGATGGGTTGGCTATAAAGGATCATGAGGGTAGATGGGGTATGGATTGGTATTTTGTTGCCATGGGAACATGGCGGTGAGATAAAGTATGGATGAGGAGTTTGTTGGGGTGAAGAATGAAGGTCAGAGTGCCTAATGTTTAAGGAGATAACTGGGATGAAATTCCAGAGGACCAGGGCGGGCCTTGACAGTTGGTGGCAGTGTGTCCGCCTCTGATCAGCACCAAGGGGCGTCAGGCCTGACTCTAGCCTGACCCTCTCACCTGTAGTGAAAACTTCTTGACGCAAGCTACCCATTTCAGTGGCCAAAATCCAGTCCTGTTTTGTTTTTTTTTGTTAAGTGAATGGAACTGGGTGAAATAAAAGGCCACTAATATAAATTAATTCTATTTTAATTTACTTTGCCCCAACGAAGTCTTACGTGCTGACTACATCCCAAAGATCTCATGCCGACATTAGAAAGACCTCATTTATCATTTCAGTAAATTGTTGAAACATTGCTGATCAAAAAATATTTTTACCTCATGTTAATGAGTTCAACTGGATCACCATTTGGCCTTCTAGTTAACAGCTTCAATGTTACTCACATTTTAAATCACATGTTTATCAGAAAAGGTCCATACTACAATAGTAGAACAATGAAGAGCCACAGGACTTATTACACAAGGGTTAAATTAAAATGATTTAATTTAAAAGCTGTCTCTGTGCCATTCTGTGTCCAGATTTTTTACCCTGAACTGTTATTTCATGCCATGCAAGGAGAATGTGACATCTCTAACATTGAAATGCCAAGAAAAAACCATAGCGCTATACTTGAACAATGTACTAAAATGACAAATAACATGCTTTTATTTAACATGTTTGCAAACTAGATGGGAAACGAGCTCCTTGACTTGAAAAAAATCCATGTCAGTGAACTGGTCAGTAAATAAGAAATGTCTTAGTCTGAAGACATTGAAGTCTTTTTAAAAAACTCTTTTCCTACTAAGGACAAGGGGACCAATTCATCTCCAGCACAGCAGCTTAACAGTGAATGTAGTAGGTGCTTTGTTCATCAGCCAAAAATGGACATCTGTGAAATAAAGGTCAATGTGCTTCACTACTTCCTGTATATCATTAAACCGAGAGAAGCAATCTGTAGCCCAGAGAGCTTTTTCTGAAGTGTGCAATTCTATCAGCAAAGCAGAGATTAAGAACTGAAGTAAACCACATTTTCAATGATGGTAGGAACCTTTTTATTAACCCCGTGGTTTCTCAATTGGTGGAATTAGAGGAGCCTTTGTCCCCTGTACATTCAGCTAGATGAATGCACATTGTATTTATAGAGGAAAGGGTGTGTATGTGTGTTATGAGGAGTAAGAGTTGTATATAATCGAATGTTTACTATTTTATACTTAGAAACTATATTAAGTGCTACTACATCAGGTACAGGATAGGCTAAATGAGATGAAAAGTTCACCTTGGGCAATGCAGTAAAAAAGCCAAAAGGGCACCAAAATTGAAGAACATTCTGTCTAGCTTGTTTGGCTTGCTTCTTCGAATTTTCCTTACAGGCTGCAGTTAAGACACTATCATTTGATTGTTCTAACTAGGCGCAACTATCCCATGGTAGTGTTTTCACTTTAATACAACTCAGTATCCAGTAATGAATTCATTTCATAACCAGATATTTAAAAGGGAACTACATTTAAAAGGGAACAACTATGAGACAGAGTACAGGAAACAGATGGAGAATCTGGTGAACTGGGGCAATGACAGCATCTTTCCCTCAATGTCAATAAAGGATTTTGTCATTGATTTCAGTAAGTGTAGTAGAGAACATGCCCCTGTCTCCATAAACGGGGACAAAGTAGAAATGGTCGAGAACTTCAAGTTTTTAGGTGCCCAGATTGCCAACAATCTGTCCTAGTCTCCCATGCCAATGCTATCATTAAGAAATTCCAACAGCGCCTCTACTTTCTGAGAAGACTAAGGAAATTTGGCATGTCAGCTACAACTCTTGAGGTTTACAGATGCACCACAGAAAGCATTCTTTCTGGTTGTATCACAGCTCGATATGGCTCCTGCTCTGTCCAAGATCGCAAGGAACTACAAAGGATCATAAATGAAGCCCAGTCTCACTCAAACCAGCCTCCCATCCATTGACACTGTTTACAAATCCCACTGCCTCAGAAAAGCAGCTAGCATAATTAAGGAAACCACGCACCCAGGATATACCCTCTTCCACTCTCTTCGGTGGGAAAAAAGTCTAAGAACACGTACCAACTGACTCAAAAACAGCTTCTTCCCTGCTGCCATCAGACTTGTGAATGGACCTACCTTGCATTAAGTTGATCTTTCTCTACATCCTAGCTATGACTGTAACACTACATTCTGCATCCTCTCATTTCCTTCTGTGTATATGGTATGCTTTGTCTGTATAGAAACAATTCTGCATAAGAAACAATATTTTTCATTGGGATCGATTGTCGTCCATATGTCCAGTTCTGTAGGACTCGTTTCAGACTCCTCAACCAAGATAGTTTTGTACACTGCCAGTTTAAACTGCTCCTGTATTAGTTGTCTTCTATCCAACAACTGAATAAATAAATCTCAAGGGTTAACAAAATACAGTGCTCAAAAAAATAAGGATATTCTGTGGAACATTTAATCAAAATAAATTGGGCATCTTCATTGAATATGCCACATGTATCCAAAAGTTGTATCTCAATTATTGTTCCAAAAAACCTCGTGACTCCGCTGAAAGAAAAATATGAACCAGAAATATCTCAAATTTGAACTCTCTCCCATGCTAACTTAGCTGGGGCAATAAGGATGCCACAGTTTTCCTCAACATCACTTGATTAGACAGTGAGAAAGGACAAACTCTTCCAAATTACAATCCATTTTATTAATTCATGTTACAAAGGACATGATTATGTGGAAGGCAGATAGGGATAATGTGTAGAAGTCAAACCATGATGACATGGAACACGCTTGATGGACTAGCTAGCCTTTTCTTAGCCTTTGTTTTTGTATGTCAATAGAAGCAGCTGTATAAAAAGGTTAAACATTTCCTCATGTTGTGAGCAGTTTTGGGCTCTGTATCTAAGGAACAATGTACTAGCCTTGGAAAGGGTCCAGAGGAAGTTCACAAGAATTATCCAGGAATGAAGAACTTATCATATGAAGAACAGTTGAGGACTCTGGGACTGTACGCATGGGAGTTTAGAAGGATGGGGGTGGGGAGGGTGGAATCTTATTGAAACTTACAGGATACTGCGAGGCCTGGATAGAATGGACATGGAGAGGATGTTTCCACTAGTAGGAAAAGGCACAACCTCAGGCTAAAGGAATGATCCTTTAAAACAGAGATGAGGAGGAATTTCTTCGGCCAGAGAGTGGCGAATCTACAGAACTCTTTGCCGCAGAAGGCTGTGGAGGTTAGGTTGAGTACTTTTAAGACAGAGATAGATAGGTTCTTGATTAATAAGAGGATCAGGGGTTATGGGGAAAAGGCAGAAGAATGGGGAAGAGAAAAATATCAGCCATTCTTGAATGGCGAAGCAGACTCGATAAGCCGAGTAGCCTAATTCTGCTCCTACATCTTATGGTCTTATGTTTTGTGAATTGTATAACATGGTGATCCTGCAGTCCATAAATCAATCACCAATCTATTAGTATTTTTAGGGTAGATTCTTGTGCTGTTTTCTTGCTTTTCCTTGTGGTATCCAACATAGAGTCATAGAGGTTTACAGCATGGAAACAGACCCTTTGGCCTAACTTGTCCATGCTGCCTTTTTTTTAAACCCAGGAGCTAGTCCCAATTGCCCGCATGTGGCCCATAATCCCTTTATAGTCATCTTACCCATGTAACTGTCTAAATGCTTTTTAAAAAGATAAAATTGTATCTGCCTCTACTACTACCCTCTGGCAACTTGTTCCAGACACTCACCCTGTGTGAAAAAAATTGCCCCTCTGGACCGTTTTGTATCTTTCCCCTCTCACCTTAAACCTATGCTCTTTAGTTTTAGACTCCCCTACCTTTGGGAAAATATGCTGACGATCTAGCTGATCTATACTCATTATTTTATAGACCTCTATAAAATCACCCCTAAATCTCCTACGTTGCAGGGAAAAAAAGTCCCAGTCTATCCCAATCATCAAGTTCCACTAACATCCCAGTAAATCTTTCCTGTAGTCTTTCCAGTTCAATACTATCCTTTCCATAATAGGGTGACCAGAACTCTACACAGTATTCCAAATGTGGCCTTACCAATGTTTTGTACAAGACGTCCCAACTCCATTGAACCATAGAAAATTAAAGCTCAGAAACAGGCCTTTTGGCCCTTCTTGTCTGTGCTGAACCATTTTTTGCCTAGTACCACTGATCTGCACTTGGACCATATCCCTCCACACCCCTCTCATCCATGAACCCATCCACGTTTTTCTTAAATGTTAAAAGTGATCCCGCATTTACCACTTTGGCAGCTCATTCCACACTCCTACCACTCTCTGCGTGAAGAATCCCCCCCGCTAATATTCCCTTTAAACTTTTCTCCTTTCACCCTTAACCCATGCCCTCTGGTTTTTTTCTCCTCTAGCCTCAGTGGAAAAAGCCTGCTTGCGTTCACTCGATTTATACCCATCAAAATCTTGTACACCTCTATCAAATCTCCCCTCATTCTTCTACGCTCCAGGGAATAAAGTCCTAACCTATTCAATCTCTCTCTGCAACTCAGCTTCTCAAATCCCGGCAACTCCTATATTCAATGTTCTGATCAATGAAACTAAGCATGCCGAATGCCTTCTTCGCCACTCTGTCCACTCTACTTTCAAGGAGCTACGAACCTATATCTCTGGATCTCTGTTCTATAACTTTTCCCAACGCCTTACCATTAACTGAGTGGGTCCTGCCCTGTTTCAAAATACCAAAATGCATCACTCGCATTTATCTAAATTAAACTCCATCTGCCATTCATCAGCCCACTGGCCCAATTGATCACGATCCAGTTGCAATCCTAGATAACCATCTTTGTTATTCACTATGCCACCAATCTTGGTGTCATCGGCAAACTTGCTAAGCAAGTTTCCTAAATTCTCATCCAAATCATTAATGTCAATGACAAAACAGTGGACCCAGCACCAAATCCTGAGACACATCACTGGTATTGGGCCTCCAGTTTGAAAAACAACTCTCTATAACCAACCTCTGTTTTCTGTTATCAAGCCAATTTTGTATCCATGTGGCTGCCTCACCCTGGATCCCGTGAGATTTAACCTTGTGCAACAACCTGTCAACCTGAGGCACCCTGTCAAAGACCTTGCTAAAGTCCACGTAGACAATATCAACTGCACTGTCCTCATCTACCTTCTTGGTTACCCCTTCAAAAAACTCAATCAAATGTGTGAGACGTGATTTTCCACTCACAAAGTCATTGCTGTCTCTAATCAGTCCTTGCTTCTCTAAATGCTTGTAGATCCATTTCTCAGAATACTTTCTAATAACTTACCCACTACAGATGTTAGGTTCACCGGCCTGTGGTTCCCAGGCTTTTTTCTGTAGCCCATCTTAAACAGAGGCACAATACTTGCTACCCTCTGATCTTCAGGCACCTCACGTGTGGCCGTGATGATTCAAGAAGCTCTGCTCGGGGACTCGCAATTTCCTCCCTAGCCTCCCACATCGTTCTGGGATACACTTTGTCAGGTCCTGGAGATTTATCTACCTTGATGAGCTTTAAGACTACTAGCACCTCCTTCACTGTAATGTGCACAGTCCTCAAGACATGACTGTTTATTTCCCCAAGTTTCTGAGCATCCATGCCTTTCTTGACAGTAAATACCAAAGAGAAATTTCATTTAGGATCTCACTATCTCTTGTGGATCTGCACATAGATGACCTTGTTGATCCTTAAGAGGCTCCGCTCTGTCCCTTGTTACTCTTTTGCACTTTATATATTTGTAGAAGCTCTTTGGATTCTCCTTGCCTTATCTGCCAAAGCAATCTCGTGTTCCCTTTTTGTCCTCCTGATTTCTCTCTCAACTCTATTCCTACATTCTCTATACTCTTCAAAGGATCCACTTCATCCCAGCTGCCTATACGTGCCTCCTCCTTCTTTACAAGGGCCTCAATGTTCAGGGTTCCTTTTTTTTTCTAGCCAACCTTGCTCTTCACCCTAAAAAGAATATGCTAAATGTCAGCTAACATGCTCCAAGGCCTTTGCTAATGCAATTTATGACTTGTTTCATTCTTGTAGGAATATACCTTGGACCTCCAACCCCCAGAATTAATTCTGATACTTTTCTGCAAGTTTCATCCTCCCCGCACCACCGCCACCACCACCCCCCCACCCCGCCCCACGAACATTCTACTCATTTCACATCAGCATAAACAAAACGAATTATGAACATGGAAGATGTGATGTAAAATTGAAAAATAGTATCACATTTGCTGCATAATTGTAGCTCCATTTTCAAAAGAAATTTATGTGCTTATTGTGCAGCTAAACAAAGTATTGTTATTTTAAAATACATCAATTTTACTTTTCTTAAACGTAGAATAAATTTTAAATGTTTTCTTCATTATCTGCAAGAGAGGCTATTTGTTTTCAAAACAACAAAGTGCGCTATCCATATAAACAGCTATTGCTCACTTAATATGGATTGCGCATTCTCGTCTTTCATTTTCCCAAATCCAAAGATTTGGGCACAGGCCGGAAAGAACCAAAGTTTCAGGACTCTACTGTGCAGGATAATATTGAAATTTAACCAGTTAAAACCATGTAGAGTCCACTCTGCCATTTTTGTTGGTTACAAAGCTTGGACCAAAGACATTACTCGCAAGGTTATTTGGAGCTTCCAGCAATGCACCAAAGCTAGCTTGTCAATTGTTAACTCCATTCTGAAGAACTACCAAGCTGCTCTGGTTCAGATATAATATTAGCAAATTTACTGTCATTCTCTCATCATCATGTGTTATGTCGGAGCCAATATGAGACGAAGAGACCTGAAAGAGGATAATCACTAGTTGGCTATTTGGTGATGAATAAAAACAGGGTTAATTCCTCTCCAGGCAGATAGCAACTCTCGTGGATCCCAAGGCAGCATGGTAAGCAGCAAGATAATATTGGAGATGCAAGACTTGCACCTCCAATATTTTTCAGATTACAGTAACGAATGTACATCCCAAAGAACAACTTCTACTAATAGGGACCTAATGAAGCTTGACACTGAATTTTAGATACTTGAGCAAATGTTTACATAACTGGTGTTGGCTAATAACATTTCATGAAAAAATTTAAGTTTGCAAATTAGCTATCAGCACAAAGGAATGATCAATAAAGTGGACCTCCCAAATGCTACCAATGTAGTTTTCCAGACAATCCAAAGGCAAGTACAATGCTTTTATTTAGTAGTAATTCATTCATATAAATGATAAAGATACATGGTGCTGAGAGCCCAAATACCCTTTAGGGTGCTGAGTCAGTGTAGACTGGATACACCCAAGTGCTTTGGAGCAATAAATCACTTCCTATTGTGTGTGAGACACTAGATGCAATTTTTCGACAATATTACTGAACATTCAAACTGATAACAACGTAATGATTATGCTAATGCTTAAGCAGTTACAGTATATCCTTGCAGCATAAGACCATAAGACATAAGAAGAGAATTAGGCCACTCGGCACATCGAGTCTGCTCTGCCATTCAATCATGGCTGATATTTTTCTTATCCCCATTCTGCTCTTGCCCCATAATACCTGACCCCCTTATTAATCAAGAACCTATTTATCTCTGTCTTAAAGATACTCAATGACCTGGCCTCCACAGCCTTCTGCTACAAAGAGTTCCACAAATTCACCATTCTCTGGCTGAAGAAATTCCTTCTCATCTCTGTTCTAAAGAATCGTCCCTTTAGCCTCAGGTTGTGCCCTCTGCTTCCAGTTTTTGCTAATAGTGAAAACATCCTCTCCATGTCCACTCTATTGAGGCCTCGCAGTATTCTGTAAATTTCAGTAAGATTCCCCTTTCATCTTTCTAAACTCCAAGTACAAACCCAGAGTCCTCAATCATTCATCAAGCTCTTCATTCCAGGGATCATTCTTGTGAACCTCCTTTGGACCCTTTCCAAGGCCAGTACGTCTTTCCTGATATATGCGGCTCAAAACTGCTCACAATACTCCAAATGGGGTCTGACCAGAGCCTTATACAGCCTCAGAAGTATATCTTTGCTCTTGTATTCTAGCCGTCGCAACATGAATGCCAACACTGCATTTGCCTTACTGACTGCCGACTGAACCTGCACATTAACCTTAAGAGAATCTTGAACAATGATTCCCAAGTCCCATTGTACTTCTGATTTTCTAAGCATTTTCCCATTTAGAAAATAGTCTACATCTCCATTCCTCCTTCCAAAGTGCATAACCTCTCACTTTTCCACATTGTATTCCATCTGCCACTTCTTTGCCCACTCTCCTAACCGTCCAAGTCCGACTGCAGCCCATCGCTTTCTCAATACTACCTGTCTCTCTACATATCTTTGTATCATCGGCAAACTTAGCAACAGTGCCTTCAGTTCCTTCCTCCAAATGGTTAAAGTGTATTGTTAAAAGTTGAGGTTCCAGCACTGACCCGAGGCACACCATTAGTCACTGGCTGCCATCCTGAAAAAGACCCTTTTATCTCCACTCTCTGCCTTCTGCCAGTCGGCCAATCCTCTATCTATGCCACGATCTTACCCGTAATACCATCGTCACTTAACCTTCTTAACAGTCTCCTATGTGGCACCTTGTCAAAGGCCTTCTGGAAATCTAAATAAATCATGTCTACTGCTTCTCCTTTATCTAACTTCCTTGTTACCTCCTCAAAGAACTGCAGGGTTATGTGGGGATAGTAGAGGTGTTGGATTAGTTTGGGATTTTTAAAGAGCCACCACAGTGGCAGACATATGATCTCCTTTTGTGCTGCAACCTTCCATGGTCAAAATCCCAAGTGACGTACTTTTTCTTGTGAGTAACTACAGTATTCAATTTACAACCTTTGCTGATTTAGCTTTTTGCAGCGAGGCACTAATTGGGAGACTAGTGTCCATATGCATGGTTGAGGGGTGGGGAGAACAAAAAGCTAACTGGGCATCCTGCTTTTCATTGCCAGCCTGTGATTTTTGATGTAAAGTCCACATCCATGGAAATTAGAAAGGAACAGGATCAGGTTTGGAGCAATTGCCCTCCAGAATTGGCTAGCCTGCTGACACAAAATCATCTAGGCTCTTAGATGCAATAATAGCCATTTGGGCAGGGTACCAAATGGCTGTCAGAACACTTGGAACTAAATCCCGCAAGGGTCAGCATTTTACACAGAGAATTGGTATCTGTATGTAACTAAAAAGAAAAAAAAACCTTATTTTGTATTTATTATTCTCATAGTTATGTTGCTAGATTCCCAATTTAAAGTCCTATGACATGAAACTATTTTGGAATATTGGTGTTGTGACAAAATACTTTGACAATCAATTACAGGAAAATTTAGAGCTTGGTATTCACCACATCCATTACTCCAACCCAGAAGTGTTAGGTATGAATGTAAAATATGATCCTTTTAAAATTACATATATTTGTGCCCACAATTTAAATAGAGAGCTGTCAAAAATTATCAATATTTTGACAAATGACACTACCCGGGGTGGGAAGGAGAAACATTGAGTCAGCATGTTGAACATAGCATGTTCAACATTGTCTAGATTAAAAACTGGATCCAGGATTGGGTCCTTCAATTTAAGATTTAATTATATTGCCTGTGTGGGGGAGCAAAGGAGATAGATGGAATGAAAATATTGAAGATACAGATTTATTTGCACGATTATTGAAATATGATTTTTTTTTTGGAAACAGCATATAAAATGTAAAAAAGTGCTGCTCCTGCTGACTTGCACTTCTCCAGTTCTTTCGAACGATTGTAGCATTTTTAGCCAGCTCGTGAACGTGTATACAAGGATTTAATGTGAAGCTTAAACTGGGAGAATTGTATTCTAGCTGTCAAGCAATGTGTTCTGTGTGAATCTTGGTTTCTGAAGTAATATGCTGTAGTGTGCCTTAAATTATTGAGGTTTTAGTCTTCTGGTCCACAATATTATGTTATCTTCCATCATCTTACCAAAAAACTAGCATTAAAAATAAGGAAATCTGTAATGAAGGAATATGTCCCACAAGTGAAACATTTCCTCTCTCCTTCTTAACTCCTACTGGAGCATGGTCCCAGCGGTTCTGGCAATCTCCATTATATTGATGGAATATGGTCCCACAGCTATTTGCTGAGGTATGATTACACAGATATTGGCAGCCTCCAAAAACTTGCTGAATTGGCAATATTTCATGTGTGAGCCTAGGCATTTAATATCAGTGTTTCAAAATGACAGTTCAACCATGAGGACCCCATGTTCAGAAGTGAGAATGTGACTAATTATCTTTCCCGAATCTTTGCTCCTGATGCTAATTGCTACCCAGCCTGCGATCATCTCTGAAGGATCATCCTGATTTGAATTGTTAGCTTTATCCTCTCTTCTCAGATGCTGTCAGACCTGCCGAAATTTGCCAGCATTTTCTGTGGTTTTTTATTGTTTGTTCGTAGGACACGGGCATCACTGGCTGGCCAGCATTTATTGCCCATCTCTACTTGCCCTTGAGAAGGTGGTTGTGAGCTGCCTTCTCGAATCGCGATGTGGATATGCTGGCGTTGGACTGGGGTAAACACAGTAAAAAGTCTGACAACACCAGGTTTAAGTCCAACCGATTTATTTGATAGTACACTCACTAGCTTTCGGGGTTAGTCCCTTCGTCACCTGTTGTCAGACTTTTTACTGTGTTCTCGAATCGCTGCAGCCCATGTTCTGTGGGTTGACCCACAATGCCGTTAGAGAGGGAATTCCAGGATTTTGACTAGTGATTGTGAAGGAATGGTGATATATTTCCAAGTCAGGATGGTGAGTGGCTTGGAGGGGAGCTTGCAGGTGGTGGTGTTCCCATTAATCTGCTGCCCTTGGCCTTCCAAATGAGAGTGGTCATATGTGACCCTTGATAGTGAATTGGACATTGATAGACAGAGTGGGCATCACCATAAGATCCGATTCTGTCCTCACACAATGTCTACACACACTGGGCGGTAATTATTGGAGGTGGTGGGGGTCTTGTGTACCAACTGGAGAGTCCTGCATCACCTGCTTTCAGGTACTTAACTGGACGCTGATGGGCATTCCCCAGGATCAAGAAACTCAGCCAGAAATCTCACCCCTCAGAGTTGCCAGCCTCTGGGCATTGTTTGGCAGTGCCACTGGGAGAATGCACTGACCTGAGACCCAGGATCTGAGGGGCCCAGGTGTGTGATGGCAGTATCACATGGTCATGGGTGGAACGGAGTCAACAGCAAAGGTGGGGGTGGGGGCAGGCTCTTAGTAGGCCCCCCTTTCCCAATGCCGTTCTCTCAATCAGGCACAGGGAAAACCACCCTTCCCACCCCAAAAGTCTGTAAAGCAACTCCAACAAGGTTTTCTTTTTGGATTTCCTACATGGCGAGTCCCCCAACTGGGCATAGACTGGTTGCAGGATGAGACCCTTTAGTGGGCATTAATTGGACATCCATGAGCCTTCCCACTTGGACTTAATAGCTCAACTGGGAAGGCAATAGGATCCCCACCCACCACTCTGATTAAATGAACATAACCACCAAACATATCTTGGGGGAGAGCATTAAATTCTACCCGTTCATTTCCGAGAGGAATCGTAGGATGGCAATCAAGAATGGGAACTTCTGATTTTTCTTCATTCTACTTCAGGATACAGTGGCTAATTATAACAACCTTCCCCTCACGATTAAGAAATTTGTAAGGTAGCAAACTATCTCTGGAGAGGAGAGAGAGACAGCTTGCATCTGTGTGGAGTAGAATTAGCCTCCATGCTGATCAAAAGCCCCATTAAAGTTAATTCAAAACCCGAAATAAAAACAGCAGTTTAAAACTATGGAAGAATGCACTTGAATGGATAAACAGGATTATTTATAATTTGCTTATCTGCATTATAGATTTTTTTCTTTCCACTGAAACAGCCCTCAACTCACTTGCACCTGTAGCATTCACAAGTCACCTGCTTAATTCACTCATGGAAACAAAATCGGTTAACACAGGGCTCACATGGCTAATCCTCCAGACTGCACTTGTTTAGCCAATGATTCAACCACTTCAAATAGGAAACTATGATGTAAATATATCCATATATTATTTCTGCACACACTTGTCTGCCTTTTTTTCCCTTTAAGTTCCTATGTTAACAATTACTATGAAAACTGTCCATGTATGTTTTTCATACTGTAATTAAAGGTTGATCAATGTTCATCCTCCAGTTCCTTCTAGAACGTCTCCTTATTCATGAACAAGCCCTCAGCCATCTGCAACTTTATTGTGAATGATTCTATTGACATCCCAGATTTAACCAAAACTTGAGCAGCAACACTTTGCTCCTTACTGAAGCCAACACATTTACTTACATCAGTAATGCTACTCAAACCTCTAGCCTTTATCACACATTCACATCAGCTGTCCTTCCAGCATCCAACCTCATTCCACCAGTCTCACTTTTCATTTAAAATCCTCATCCTTCTCCTATCTCTTCTTCTTCCAAGCCCCATTTGAGCTTCTACCCATTGAGATCCTGAATAACTTCATTTTTAATAGCTTCAACTTCATCTCGGCTCCCTTGTCCTCTCCTATGAAATTGTTGCCTTTGTGTTGAGGCATTAAAGTCAGGTGACCCTGTCCGAATCAAGAAAGCCAGACATGATCTAAGGATATCCATCAAAGATGCCAAAAGTGGACCAAGCTAGAGTCTCAGATTACCCACACAAACCCCCAGATACTACAGCAAGGTCTGCAAGACTTAACAGGCTACAAGTTGAAGGCATATAAAATTGCTGGCACCAATGCACCCCTCCCTGATGAGCTCAATTAATTCTATTCCTGTTTTAAGCAAGGGGGCAGCAAGAGCACACCCTCCACCCTGGAAGACTCTGTACCCGATGTCACCATTGATGCGATGTCACAGCAGCCTTCTTGAAGGTCAATCCACGGAAAGCAACTGGCCCAGACGGTGTACCCAGATGAGCACTCAGATCCTATGCAGACCAGCTGGCGGGTGTATTCGCAAACATCTTCAATCACTTTTTACAACAATCTGAGGTACCTATCTGCTTCAAGACAACGACTATCATCCCAATACCAAAGATAAGTCAGGCGGTGTGCTTTAATGACTATCATCCGGTGGTTCTGACATCCATCATCATGAAGTTCTTCAAAAGGTTAGTCATGACATGGATGAACACCGGCCTTCCAGATTGCCTGGATCCAGTACAGTTCGCCTACCGCCGCAACAGGTCCACAGCAGACGCCATCTCCCTGGCCCTACACGCAACCCTGGAACACCTAGATAACAAACACACCCATGTCAGACTCCTATTTATCGACTACAGCTCAACTTTGAACACCATTATTCCTACAAAACTCATTTCCAAATTCGTGGCCTGGGGCTCAACTCCTTCCTCTACGACTGGACGCTGAACTTCCTAACTCAGACTGTAATCTGTAAGGATCGGCAACAACACCTCTTTCACTCTCAGCATCAGTGCCCCACCAAGGCTGTGTCATCAGCCCCTTATTATACTCCTAAAACTCCAACGACTGCATGACCAAATTCTCCTCTAATTCAATTTTCGAGTTTGCTCACGGCACAACCACAGTGGTTCAGATCTCAAACGATGAGACAGAGTATAGGAAAGAAATAGAGAATCTGGTGAACTGGTGCAATGGCAATAATCGCAATAAAAGCTGCCATCGGGAAAAAAATACAAAAGTCTGAGGACATGTATCAACTGACTCAAAAATAGCTTCTTGCCTCCTACCATCAGACCTTTGAATGGACCTACCTCATATTAAGTGATCTTTTTCTACACCTTAGCTATGAATAACACTACATTCTGCACTCTCCCCTTTCCTTCTTTGTGTACCATATGCTTTTGTCTGTATAGGGTGCAAAAAACAATACTTTTCACTATATACCAATACATGTGACAATAATAATAAATCAAATCGCACTATCCATATAATCTCTTATTCAAATTCGCAGCCACTTGATCAGTGTTGTGGCCACTTTCAATGAGTTCCTCACATCCCTTATCAATCAAGTATCTCTAATCTGTTTTAAAGATCTTTCTTCCTTCTATATCTCATAGAATCCCTACAGTGCAGGAGGAGGCCATTCAGCCTTTTGAGGCTGCACTGACTCTCCAACAAAGCACCCCACCCAGGCCCATCTCACACCCTATTCCTGTAACCTCATACATTCACCCCCTAATTCCATTAACCCACATATTTTGGGGCACTAAGGGGCAATTTAGCACAGCCAGATCACCTCCACGATGTGCCTGGGCTTGCAAATTCTCACTAACTGTCCTGGCCGGAAACAATACACATCTCTTTAACATGTGTTAACCCTCTGTCCACTCACATTGTCTGTACCTTTAAGACTTGATTACCTGTAAAGACTCACATTCCAACCATTATTTTGTAAAGTGAGTTTCTGTCTTTTTATGCTGTGTTTGAACAGAACTCCCACTTACCTGATGAAGGAGTGGCATTCCGAAAGCTAGTGGCGTCTGCTACCAAATAAATCTGTTGGACTTTAACCTGGTGTTATGAGACGTCTTACTGTGGTAACCCAACAATACATCCCTGGTCTCCTCATTTACATATTTTTATTTATTAACTTAGTTGCAGATGTGGGGGTCTACCACTTCTCTCAAGCTCATCATTCCTCTTGTGCTGTCAGACTCCTGTCATTAAAGAAATGTAGCTTTCTCTAATTAAACATCAAGAAGACTGAAGCTGTCATCACATCCATTCTCTTATCATTATTCCTCTATCTGACCATTCAGACTGAACAAGATGATCTACAATCTTAGCGTCCTATTCAATATTTGAGCCTCTCAGTTGCAGTTCAGTAAAGGAGACATGAGTTCTGCTTCTTGATAAACTACCTTTATTTCTTTGATTCGACTCTGCATAAAGTTCTCGCCAACACCCAGTGCCACCTGTAACTCCTTATATATCCCAGTGCCTTGTATTAAATGATTAACATCCAATTTAGAACTTAAATAGGTGACTGTTAATCCATTCCTGACATTCAATCCCAAGTTTTGACCCATTTGCTGGATTTTTTCTGCAGGCTTCAGGGCTCAATGTCAGAGTTAAATGCAGTCTGAAGCTGGCAACAGTGGAATTTAGTGCCCTCCTTTGAGTATGGAGGCAGGGAGATGTTGAAAAGGGCAGAAGGGTGTGGGATTGGGACTCTTGATTTACTGTCTGTCGGGAAGACTTGTTTTTTTCTTACAACCACTCTGTTATTTAGTAGCCTTTTGGTGGCATCACTTTTTTTTAAACATAAGTACAAATATCTATTTGTTAAAATCATCCCTAAGCAAGAGTAACTGTGATATTAGTGTACCTTTAAGAAATTTTATTTTAAAAAAAAATTCCTGCAGCTCTCACAGCTTCACTGGTTTCTTAGCTCATAGCTTCAATGATGTCATTGTTATTGGGTTGTCTAGAATGAATCCTTTTATTGCTACTTAAGAGTTTGAAATAGGGTTATTTGTGTTTACTCTGGGATTAGTTTTACGATCTTGCAGGACAGTCACGTGTTTTTGGACAGGTTTTTTTTCACCCCAATGAGTTTAAGATTTCACTCTCAGTTCTGAACTGCAGTTGGGCTTTTAACAGGGATAATAAGCTGAACAGAAGTCTCTTTTTCCTTGTTGTATTTGGAAAGTCTGCTGGTGATCTTAAAGCAAGGTTTTGTCTTCCTGAAGGAGAGAATTTGCTTCTTCGTAGTTTGCCTAAAATCCCTGATGTTCTGGGAAGCTGTTCTGAATTCAACCTGTTCTGAGTGAATCAAGAGATTTCAATTCTCTAACCAAAGGACTCGATTTCCAGTATCACATGAGCATTAGTCTATGCTGCATTAAACCTGTCAATGGGATTGGTTTGATTGGAACATTGTAGATATCTTGGTTAAGTGATATACATTATCATGGTTGTTTGTTTCTTGTTTGTAATTGATAAAAGTTCTTGCTAATTTTCGTACTATACACGTTAACTATATTCTTAAATAAACTTTGTTTGATATAAGCTCCCTAGTGGTCATTTGAATCATACCTGAGGTGAAACATTTTACACTTATCCCAACCAATTTCAAGGTACAAAGCTTATGATCCACGCAAGGCTCCGTAGCACACTTTGGATTCTGATCTTAACCATAACACTGCAACTGGACAGACTTCAGCCAAGTCACTCATTCTAAAAGTGTGTACACTCTCAATGATCATTGCTTCTCCAATACATACAGTTCACTTCTCTGTTACATAGTTGCCGGTATTCCCATCCAGAATCCAATCAAGGCCCTTAAATGGGCAACTAATAGCCACTTAAGGGCACCTTTCCACCATCACTGGTGTTCAACCAGCAGTGGGTGGGGAGGTCACCATGTGGGGAATCCAAAAAACAACCCTTGTTGAGCTTGTCTGAGAGCTCCTGGGGACAAGGGCCCCTTGTTCAAAGATACTTGATGGCTGATCAAAGAACCCAGTATCAGGAACGGGGGCTTGCTGATAGCCACTTCCCTGTCCTTTCTTCTGACCCCACTGCCTACCACAGCACCCTGCTTCAGCCAGTGACTCCTCTATGCACCCCATTCCTGTCATTCACTTGAGATTGCTGACCCTGGGCCTCCGCTAGATGCGTTGTGCCAGCACCTCTGGCGGTGTTGATGTCAATGAGGAGCTGATGGCCAATTTCAGGATGGCTAGTGGGCTTTTGAAGCTAAAGGGCCAATAGGAGATGCTCCAGCATTAAAGAAGCTGAAGCTTGCCTCTTCAGGAGGAAGAGGTAGAGCATCAAAATGGAGGTACACTCTCTCCAACTTTTTCTAAACTTTTAAATTTACAAGCTTCTTCAGCAACTGTGCCACTATCTTGGTGGGGGATGCACTCACAGAAAAACCTGTGGCTGTAGCTGTGACTGAGCAAGTGGATCAAGTCTCAAAGCCTGCCTGGGCCGCTTCTTAACACTGCACCGTTCCCCCCACTCCCCATATGGCACCAGGGGTCCACCTCCAGTTAGCTGGCCTGTTTCTTAATACTTAAAACAAAAGGCCTTATTTAGCCTTCAACTATTATAAAGTGGCTACCTGCTGCTTGCAATCCCACCTCAGGAAAATTACACAGTAGCGGTATGAAGCTAGCAAAAAACTGTGCCTACCACATTGTGCACATCCACCTCCCTGTACCCTCCTCCCTCCTTTACTCACCTCCATTCAGTCCTAAAAATTCAGCTCCATATCTTTTCCATTACAGGTAAGTCCTGCTGCTACTTCAGACAACTGGCACCTAAAATTCTCACCTATGCCTTTATGACCGCCAGATCTAGTATGCAATAATTCTCCTGGCTGACCTCCAATCAGCTACATAGAATAAACTTCAACCAAGAGAGAAAATGCTGGAAAATCTCAGCAGGTCTGGCAGCATCTGTAAAGAGATGCTGCCAGATCTGCTAAGATTTTCCAGCATTTTCTCTCTTGGTTTCAGATTTCAGCACCCACAGTAATTTGCTTTTATCCAGAATAAACTCCAGGTCATCCAAAACTCTAGTAATGCTATCCCATTTTGCATTCTTGCCTGAGTCACGAGGTACCAGATATAAGTTTCACACAGCTTGAACTCATAAATCAAGATGTGGACATGCTGGGGTGGGCACAGTAAGAAGTCTCACAACACCAATTTATTTGGAATCATGAGCTTTCGGAGCACTGCTCCTTCATCAGGCGAGTCATCAGGTGAACAGAAATCAAGGTTGACACTCCAGTGTAGTTGATGGAATGCTTCACTGAGAAGTGCTGTCTTTTGCATGAGATGTTAAATTGAAGTCCAGTTCTTTAGCTAGATCGATGTAAAAGAACCTACAGGCTTGGAGGTGAGCAGGGGATTTAGCCCCAATTTCCTGCCCAACATTTATCCCTCAATCGACATCACAAAAGAATAGATTATCTGATCATTATCACATTGCTGTTTATGAGAGTTTGCTATATGCAAATCAGCTGGTGCATTTCTGACATTATAACAGTGACCACACTTCAAAAGTAGGTGATTGGCTGTAAAGCACTTTAAGATATCCTGCGGTTGTGAAAAGCTTCATACAAATACAAGTCTTTCTTCTCCCTAAGTCTTGCTAAGCCATCAGCCTATCTGATGGCTTACAGTGACCTCCCGTGCCCCAGATTTAAAATGCAAATCCTTGTGTTTAAAACCTCATATGGGCTTGCTGCTGGCAATGGCAATAACCTTGTCACAGAATTGTAATGATGGAAAACGAGGCCCCAACAGTTCCAAGTAAGCATTATGACTTAATGCCATTCTCCTACCTTTTTCCCATAACCCTGCATATTGTTTTTATTCAAATAATCAATATTGAAATCCCCACATACCAACTAATTCTGTTTCTTGACATGTCCTGGTTTCAGCCACCACTAAAATTCCCTTTGCCAAACCCTCCCACTTCTCCTTCTCCAAGGCCCTTTTTGAAACACACTTTTCTAAATTTTTGGATATTTGCATTCCTATTGTACTTTCTTTAAATACTGACAGTTGCTCTTCATATTTCTGTGAAACATCTTGGGAAGTTTCTCTACATTAAAAGTATATAAAAGTGAAATTTACTGTTCATTGTACAGGATCACATCCTATTCATATCCTGTATGAAAGAATGGAATTTGAATTAACGACTGGCAGGCTGCTGGTATCTGCCAGATTGCACCCAATGACAACAGTTCGTACTTTAAGGGAAAAAAAACTGGAAAAATGCTTTCAATCAGGAATAAATTGCTGTTAGAGCTTCAAATACATATTGATTCAATCACAACTTGTATTCATATAGCACTTTTAACATAGTAAAACAACCCAAGGTGCTTCGTAGAAGCATTATCAAACAATATTTGATACTGAACCACGTAAGGAGATAAGAGCAGATTAACAAAATATTTTAAGGTACATCTTTAAAGGAAAAAAGACAGCTAGAGAGGAAGAGAGACTTTTGGGTGAAAATTCCAGAGCTAAAGACCTTTGCAGCTAAAGGTACATTCACCAATGATAAAACAGTTAAAACCAGGGTGTGCAAGAGACTAGAATTTGTGGACAGCAGTGTCCAAAGGATGGAGGATGTTACAGATATAGGGAAGGAAGGGCTTTGAAAATAAAGATGAGAATTTTAAATTGAGCCAACGCTCAACTGAAAGTCCATGCAGGCCAGTGAGCATTTGGATGATATGTGTGCTGGAATTGGTGAGAGTTAGGACATGAGCAGCAGAGTTTTGGATGATCTCAACTTTATGGTGGATGGAAGATAGGATGTTGAAGTCTAAAATATCAAAGTCAGGAATGAAGATTTCAGCAGCAGACAAGCTAAGGCAGGGGCAGAGTCCTACGATGCTGGGGGGGTGGGGGAAATAACAGCAAAGATTAGAGTTAGTATAAATTTTTAGTTGTCTGATTCAATATAGTAATTGCAAAGAAAAAGCAGACATGTGCTAAAATGTATCACCAGTCTGCTGGTGTACATCATAGCATCTGATTATTTTGGTTCAGCGTAGCGTGATGTCTCAGCTTTCTCACTGATTCAACACCAACTGGAGTATCAGGCAAAAGGAAAAAAGATGTGGCAGACGACCAACCAATTACTGAATTTTCCAACTAATTTGATCTGTTTTACTGACAGGTCTTTTGACTAGTAAGGCTGCAGACGTTAGAGATTTAATCAATGGTTATAGGTGAAGCAACAAACTACCATACTTTTTCAGTTGCCATTACATTACTAAAATTAAATTGATTTCAGGCTGCAAGGTATTAAAGCTGAATAAGGTGTTACAGACTCAAGTAATTATTAAGATTAATTTAATGAAATCTTAAACTAAGAAAACTGCATTGTCATGTCTGAGTTCTCCAAGGCTAGGGAGCCTTGAGACCATATACATTTAAATGGGCGGCACAGTGGCAGAGTGGTTAGCACTGCTGCTTAACAGCTCCAGGGACCTGGGTTCGATTCCCAGCTTGGGCCACTGTCTGTGTGGAGTTTGCACATTCTCCTCGTGTCTGCGTGGATTTCCTCCAGGTGCTCCGGTTTCCTCCCACAGTCCAAGATGTGCAGGTTAGGTTGATTGGCCATGCTAAAATTGCCCCTTAGTGTCCTGGGATGTGTAGGTTAGAGGGATTAGCGGGTAAATGTGTAGGGATATGGGGGGATAGGGCCTGGGTGGGCTTGTGGTCGGTGCAGACTCAATGGGCCGAAGGGCCTGTTGCTGCACTGTAGGGTTCTATGTTCTAAATAAAACCCCGTGAAGTGCCTATAGGTGTCAACTGCCAATGTGCAAGGAAAATCAAAATGCTAATTTTTATCTGTGTGCAACATCACGGAAAACATAATACTTATTTTACTTGAATTTTATCTGTCCAAGGAGGGGAAAATATGAAGTGATATATGCAGTACAGAAGCTGAAGTCAAATTAATACAACAGACTCCAATAAGCATGCCACACTCACTCATACGCAAACAGCAGAAAATAAGTTATAAGCATATTGCTCAGCCAGTCCTATTACTTTTTTTAAAAAACAATCATATCTAACAGCTCTAGTATTCATATATTCTGCCCACATATAACCAAATTAATTTTTTTTACAAAAGTTTATTTATTCAGCAAACTCTATGAATTAAAATAGTTTGCTTTGGCTCATGGTACAATGACATGTAACCTTTAGTAAACCATATGCATATTTCCAAAGCTCCCAAAAGGCAATGAGTAATGATCAGTTTAAAAATCTCAAAAATGTACATATGTATATACTCACTCATCATCCGGTGTGAGCTGCACAGGTTCACTTGTAAATTGAGTGTCAAAGTTTTCCAAACCATAGTCATCCGTGATCTGTGGTTTAAACGGAGGAGTCACCTGCTTCTTCTCCAACTGAGAAAAAAAACGAGTCAGTCATTGCTGGGCACACAAATCAGAGGAAGGTTGAAAATTCAAAATATACTAGTTATGATACGTTTTCCGGAAAACAGTAAAATACTCTTGGGGGACATGGAAGTTTAATTCAACACTTTTGACGAACAATGTAAACAAATCTGGCATCCTCTCCATTAGAAAAACAAATAAAGGATGAGAAAAAGACACAGCCCATCAATGTTGTCCCTCCAGTATTCCAACTATTTATCATGCTGTACTAGCAGAATTAATTTATTGCACCACTGTGCACAGAAAATTTTAAAGTGAACACTGACTTTGCCTATTATTTGGAGTTGAGGATTATAGCAGTGAAGTGAACAAATGCCCAGAAAATTGATGAAACGGCTAAGAGTTATTATAAAGACCAAAGCCCAGTGTATTAACACACTTGTAAATATGGAGGACAGTTTATCAAATTGCGAATTGAACATTGGTCAGTGCCTTTTTCTCTCATGGAATTTATAACCCTGAATGGATGTTTTTGTTTAAAATGTAGGGTTTGACTATTGGCATTCTACATAGATTTTTTAATAGACATATTGTTACAATAGTTTTGTAAACATTTTTCTGCGTCAGCAACTCAAAACTCATTACACTTTTCTGGCTGGCAGCAATTTACCATCTACCACGGGGTCTTGAAGGGACTATCTTAAATGCTCGAGTTGTCAAACAGTTTGTAGACTTTATCTGATATGTGAAAATGAAAGATAAATTGACAAGTCAACAAATTAAAAAGTAGTTTTTTTGTGTAAATAAAACATGCAACTTACTATTAAAAACAAATACTTCACAGCAAAGTATTTGAATGCTGCTTGAACAATATTGCTGCTATCATAAATGTATCATAAATGAATCAAACCAATGAATCTCAAAACAACTTGAACACAATGAAAATCACATTCAGACCAGCACAATTTGTCACATACTAAGGGTTTCAACAACTTTTCAACTACATCGTGCCATCTTTACAGCAGCAATTAGGTTCAACACTGTTGCAAAACATCAAGGAAAAAATGAAAGTAACCCCTTCATATTTTATTTTTAAATAAATTCCTGGGTTTGAGGTAAAGGCCTCACACATTAGAAAATCATCCGAATCCCTAAATCACAGCTTTATAATTCCCTTCCTGAAATCAATTATTCTGAAACTTGGTCTGCCAACAGGCATTTAAAACTGGAAAACAGTGGTTCTGAGAAATATAGTTACCACAATACTAAAACTTCTAACAGTCGATTCTTCTAAATATTAAGGATTGTGCTATAATAGGAACATACTTTACCAGAAATTCACATTTCCACTATTTTAAATGAAGTACATTTATATAGGAGTTTTAACTTAAGAGAACACCCTGAGGCATTTCACAGGAGTATTATTGAACGAAATATGACACTGGTTATATAACGAGATATTAGATCACATGACCAAAAGGTTGATCAAACAGGTAGGTTTTAAGAAGTGCCTTAAAGGAGGAAAGCTAGGCAGAGAGGCAGGGAGGGAAATTAAGACTGTTTGGACCCCAGATAGTTGAAGGGACGGTCACCATGGTGGAGAGATTAAGGGATGCTCAAGAAAAAAATAAACAGGAGCAGGAGTAGATCATACAGCTTCTTGAACCTGACCCACTGTTCAATATCATGGCTTACTATCAACTCCACTCCACTTTCCTGCCGCTTCCATATCCCTTGATTCCCTAAGACACCAAAACACAATCTATCTCAGTCTTAAGTATGCAATGGAGCCTCCACAATGCTCTGAGGTAGAAAATTTCAAAGATTCAAAACCATTTGAGAGAAGAAATTTTTCTTCATCTCAGTTCTAAATCCATACCTGTGTTATAGGTTTCCCAACCAAGGGAAACAGCCTTTCAATGTCTACCATGTCAATCCCTTCATACTATATGTTTCAATGAGATCACCTCACATTCTTCTGAACTTTGGAGAATGCAGAGAATTCATTGTTAGTTTCTGGGATGAGAGTAGTGAACCTTCACTGTACTGTCTGTAAGTATATCCTGCTTTAGATATGGAGAGACAAACTGCACACAACACTCCAGTCGCAATCTCACTGAAGCCGTGTGCAATTGTCACAAGACTTCCTTATTCTTGTATTCCAATCTCATTCCAATAAAAAACAACATGCTATTTGCCTAATTGCTTTCTTATACCTGTATGTTATTGAGTACACCCAGATGTCTACGAACATCAATATTTATAAGTTTCACCCCTTTTATTAGAATATTTTGCTTTCCTGTCTGTGTCACTAAGTGACTAATCTCAATTGCATCCATAATGCTTGGTTACAAAAGAAAGGGGTTGAGAGAACAGCTGGCAGTGAGTGGTGATATCACATCATTATTATGGTACATTTGGCCCATTGTGTCTGCACTGATTCTCCAAATGAGCATCATGACTTAACAGCCATTCGTTGTCTTTTCCCCAATTTCCTGCACATTGCTTCAATTCATGTAATCATCTAATGCCCTCTTAAACGTCTCAATTGAACCTGCCTCCACCACACTCCCAGGCAGTGCATTCCAGATCCCAACCACTCAAAAGTTTTTTTCACATCACATCTGCTTCTTTTGCAAATCACTTTAAATCTGTGCCCTCTTCTTCTTGATACTTTTACAAGCAGAAGGTTTCTCCCTATGTACTCTGTCCAGCCCCCTCATGCTTACGAGCGCCAGTGTCAAACTGCTTGTAAGCCTTCTTCTCTCCAAGGAGAACAGTCCCAACCTTTCCAATCTACTCTGATAACTGGCATTCTAGAATATAATACATATTCCAGATGGACTTAAAGTCCATGAGGAAAACAAAGAAAATAGATAGTAAACATATAAACAGAAAATATAAGAAACGCACATTAATTCTGATTGTCTAACCAAAAGCCTTAAATTGGTCTCCTCTCTTTTAAGATGCTGCTGGACCTGCTCCACATTTCCAGCATTTACTGATTTTATTTCATATTTCCAATGCAACTATATAACTGAGTAACAATTTTGTATTGCTTTTTACTCAATACTTCCAGATATTTCATAGAACACTACAGCACAAACAGGCCCTTCAGCCCACAAGTTGCACCGATCACATCTATACCTACCAAGCCATAGAACTATCTGTAACTTCCAATGCCATTAGATCCCATATACTCATCCAGAAGTCTTTTAAAAGACCCCAGTGAGTTTGCCTCTACCACCACCGATGGCAGCCAATTCCATTCACTCACCACCCTCTGAGTGAAAAACTTACCCCGAACATCTCCTCTGTACTTGCCTCCCAACACCTTAAACCTGTGTCCTCTCGTAGCAACCATTTCAGCCCTGGGAAATAGCCTCCAAGAATCCACCCTATCTATTCCTCTCAACATTTTATAAACCACTATCAGGTCGCCTCTCAACCTTTGTCTCTCCAGGGAGAAGAGACTTAGCTCCCTCAACCTATCTTCATAAGGTATGCCTCCTAATCCAGGCAACATCCTTGTAAATCTCCTCTGCACCCTCTCAATAGCTTCCACATCCTTCCTGTAGTGAGACGACCAGAACTGCGCACAGTACTCCAAGTGGGGTCTGACAAGGGTCCTATAAAGTTGCAGCATTACCTCCCGACTCCTAAACTCAATCCCTCGATTAACGAAGGTCAGTACACCATACGCCTTCTTGACGACATCCTCCACCTGTGAGGCCGATTTAAGAGTCCTATGGACCAGGACCCCAAGATCCTTCTGCTCTTCAACCCAGCTAAGACTCCTGCCCTTTGATATTGTACTCCTGCATCCCGTTGGTCCTGCCAAAATGGACCACTACACATTTATCCGCGTTGAAGTCCATCTGCCACTTCTCCGCCCTGTCTTGCATCCTTTCTATGTCACACTGCAACTTCTGACATCCCTCCAGACTATCCACAACATCACCAACCTTCGTATCGTCGGCGAACTTACTAACTCATCCCTCCACTTCCTCATCGAGATCATTTATGAAAATGACAAACAGCAAGGGTCCTAGAACAGATCCCTGGGGCACTCCACTGGTGACCAACCTCGTGAGACAGGCCATGAGAAGTAAGCTAAACTAACTTATTTAAAAGCTTAAATTCCAGAAACGGAAGCAAATGCAAGGCATCCTCACTTAACAAAATGAAGCATCGAATCTTTTCTTAAGAGTTTTTAAAAGTCACTAAAGTGATTCTTGTACCTGTACTTTAATTTGTTTGAGAGATTAACAAATGTGTTTTTACATGGAAGAAAACAAAGCACAGCATGACACAGGAAGCTTGTTTACTACACTGGAGTGTACCAGTTGAAAACTGCAAGCCATGCTATGCTTTGTAGAGGTGGCAGATCAGTGTGGGAACATGGAATACTAGTAAAACAAGTTCACAATAAAAAAATGTTGCACATTTACATCAATGATGGAGAAAAGAAGCCATCAATAGAATTTGTGGGAAGTGCCAATTCTAACCAAGTGGCTCAGAATTCATTTACAGCGCCACAAGAATTAATTTACATTCCACTGTCGTAGTGTTTCCTGTGCTCCATTCATACCACTTGGGTCACAGGGACTTGTTTCAAAGCCAATGAAAACACTTTATATCTTCACAATAAATATTGCACAACAAAACAATGAGGTACATCTTTGAATAATCCTCTATCGTTGTGAGAGTAGTTTTAGGTAATTAGGCAATACTAATTGGTCAACTGTTTATCTTGTTTTTATAGGACTGTAATGCAAGCCTTTGGTGAAACATACAACTAATTCACTTGACATTGTAGAGTAATTTGCTAATTATAGAAATCCTTTCACATTAGGTATCGAGGCAGTGGTATCTTTGGGGACAATTCTCCCAAAAGTACTGAATTGGTGGGAAAACCGTTCTAGATTACCACTGTTTTTGCAGTTCAACTTCAGGCCTGAATCTTCCCACTCTGTGCAAAGCAGAGGTCACAATCGTGACTATCATTAAAAACCTGGGTGCGGGGCCTACCGGCACGAAAGAGCCTGAAGTCAGCAGGATGAACGGGAATCCGCGCATGCGCACATCATTGGGAGATTTCAGAAAAGACCTCCAAGCATCCAGATCATTGCTATCCAACCGCCACAGGCAGCGCTGGCCCCCCTCCCCCCATACAGGCAGCACTGGCAACCCCCCCCACACAGGCAGTGCCTGCCCCCACTCCCCCCCATACAGACAGCGCTGGTCCCCCTCCCCCCATACAGGTAGCACTGCCTCCTTCCAACTGCCCCGACCCCCCCCCATACAGGTAGCACTGCCCCCTTCCAACTGCTCCCCCTCCCGCAGCCCCCCCCCCCCCCCCCCCAAACACACACACACACACACACACACACACACACACACACGGCTGCTGACTTACCCAATGCCGCCATGGATCCAGATAATGCAGGTACCCAATCCCTCCATCCCTTGAACATAGTCCTCACTGCTGCCCTGCAGAGAACTCATCTTATGCTGAAATTCACAACAGCAGTTTGAGAGCATTCCCTCTCTTGAATGGGAGCCCTGAGTATTGCAGCCTCCTGGACACAGCAGCCTATTCAATGGCAGCCAATCAGCACCCCAAGGGATGCATGACACTCAACTGAATGCAGCCTTCAAAATTTCTCAAGTATTTGTTGCCAATGGCCCTTGACTGGCTACACTCACTGCACCTGCATCCCCTAATAAACCAGAGCAATATAAAAGCTGCAGGAATGGACACAGCCAGTCAGGCAATAAAGACATCTGCGCGCAAACCTGAACCCAGATTCGCAGAGGCCAACCAGCAGCACATGCTAGATGCCGTGGAGGAGAGGCATGAGCGGATCTTATCCGGCCAGGGCCCAAGGGGTGCATCCGCCATGGCATTGTGGGAGGAGTTGACTGAAGCAGTGAATGCCAGGGGCCTGACACTGCGCTCTGGCAGGCAGTGTCGCAAAAAAATGTGCGACCTTCTTCGAGCAGCAAGGGTGAGTGACCATCTCACTTGGAACCCCACACTTGCTTGGCACGGATCTCAAACCCTGCTTAGACACTGGAAGGCCGTGCAACAAGTTACCCTTTCCCCAGGAACAGAATCCAACTTCTTCTTCCCCTCAACTAGCACCCTTCAGTGGTGACTGCTTACCCCAAAACTGCCAGCACAACGCTCAAGACACACGCACACATTGAGCACCATGCACTGCAATATCATTACTTGCTGTTCACCTCATGTTCCCATTGGAAAAGAACATTTACAATGAATGAGATGATACAGACTGGTGACGCTGTGCCTGACCTGCAGCAGCTGACCAGCATCTAAGAGCATGCCATGAAGCTGATAGGGGATGATGGACCTTCACAATTGGTCCAGCATGCAACTGAGCAGAAGCACCCTCAACCTAGATCCTCCTCCAAATAAGTGATGCTGCTGCATAGAATGCTTTGCCTCTCTTCCACTAATGTGTGTTCTTTATTGCAGCTCTGGATCCAGAAGAACCTGCTCCTTTGGGTGTTGCCGCTGCCCCTCCTCCTGCTCTGGAGCAAACTGCCCATGACCCCCTGCATTACACCTCAGAGGGAAACACTGAGGAATCCTCCGAGGGCAGCACCACAGAAGAAACACAGACATATACTGCACAACCCACCAACACACAGACTATCACCATTCTGGGTATCTTTAGTGATAAGGCTTCTGGGTCATGAACTGGTGAGCACATCACATACACTGATGCATATCGGGTGGAGATGGGCACATCCAAGGGCTCGGACACATGGAGGTCTGCCTGAGTCCAGGATTCAGCCTCTGGATGTGTTCCTCCCAAGGTTGGTGAAGATGCATCAGCAAACCTGGGGAATTGTGGAAGGACTGTTAGCAATAATGCTGCGGCTGCAAGGCCATTTAGGGGAGTCCAACAGAGTGCTGTTGCAGGAGGTGGTGCCAACACAGTGTGCAAACCAGGCCAACACTACAAGGGTGGTGACCGCAGTGGAAAGTCTGGCTCAGGGGTCTGTCCTTACGGGTGACAGGGTTCAGGCCATCCTGGAGACACATCAGGTCACAGATGAGTGTGTTTCCAGCATCCAGCATCCACAGCGTTTGATGGCCATGGGTGTCAGGGGCATGTGGGAGACACTGCAGGCCGTGGCTGGGACCCTCACTGGCATTCTGGAGACATAGCTGGCCGTGGCTGTGAGCCTCGACAATTTAGCCCTGGCTCAGAGGGCTACTGCTGAGGGGCTCCAGAGCCTGGCTCATTCACAGAATGATCAGAGAGACTCCAGAGCTTAGAGTCTCAGAGGGCCAGGGCCGGGAGATCACAGATCAAGGGGCAGACGTATCTAGAGCTCCAGGACTGGCAGAACTAGGTGATGCTGGAGCTACCCTGGTGTCTCATGGAATGTCCCCAGGAGGAAGGGCTTGAGCCCATGCCTGGGCCTTCCACCCAGGAGATCCGGATGTCCCGAGACCTTCCGATTCCCCCTTCCTCACACCGGGGCATCTCAGGGCCAGCAAGGTGGATAGGGTGGCACTAAAACAGTGCCATCCACAAGTCAGCTGGGGCCTTCTAGGTCGTAGTCACCCAGGGGATGTCTGCCAAGGGCATTGCAGGCAAGGGGACGTACATCAGGGGGTGTACGTCATAGCTGGACAGCTCCACCTCCGAGGTGCATCGTGGGATAGGACCTAGAAGAAGCAGTAGACCGGACAAAATATGAAGGTTGTAGTTCATTAAGAGGGCATGGGTGAAGGTCACCAGTAGTCATGGTTTATTAATCAATAATGTTAAGAACACAATAAACTTAACTGCACCTCACAGCTGTGACTAATGTGTCTCTGGTCGCTGCCCTTCCCTGCTAGACATCGCTGCCTGCCTTCTTTCCTCTGGCTGTACACATGGCGGAATGTCCGCCTTGCTGCTCCTCTTCCTCCAGCTAGTCTCCTTGCTGCTGGGTGATGTTGTGAAAAGCGCAGCAAATGACGATGATCCGTGAAGCACGCGCAGGGTCATACTGGAGGGCCCCCATCAGAGCAGTCCAAGCAATGGAACCACATCTTCAGTAGGCTGATGCACCGTTCTAAGGCAGACCAGGTGGCTGCATGGGCCTCGTTGTAGTAGGTCTCCATCTCAGTCTCGGGCCTCCGCACAGGCATCATCTGCCATGACCTTAGCAGGTAACCCTCGTCACCCAGGAGCCATCCTTGGAGCCTGGGCTGGACTTCAAAAGGGCCCAGGGATGTCCAACTGCCTGAGCACAAAGCTGTCATGGATACACCCTGGATGGCGTGCATCGACATACACGATCGTTATTTGATGGTGCAGACAATTTGGACATTCAGGGAGTGGAATCCCTTCCTGTTCACAAATTGCTGTGGCCCTGCGTGTGGGGTCCGCAAGGCGATGCTTGTCCCATCCACTGCTCCCTGCACATTGGGAATCCCAGTGATAGAAGCGAAGCCGAGAGCCCGGGCCTCCTGCTATGCACAGCCTACATCAAAACTAATGAACTGCCCTGCCTGGGCATACAGGGCATCTGTGACCTGTCACACACATCTGTGCACGGAGACCTGGGAAATCCCAGCTAGGTTGCCGCAAGGTGCCTGGAATGATCCAGAGGCATAGAAATTCAGAGCAGCCATCACCTTCATGTCCAAAGGGAGCGGGTGGCAGCCCCTCCCCTGAGGTGCCAGATGTGAGAGCACCTCACAAATGTGTCACACCGTGGTCTTGTAGAGGCGCAGCTGGCAACAGCACAGCTCCAAGAGGGCCTCGAAGGAATTGTGGGACCTGCATCTCCTTGGCCTTGGCACTGTCCCCCTTCTGTGCACTCTCTCCTGGTCCTCAGCAGCAGTCCCCTGCCCTCTTTCCTGAGGAACTGCTAGTGGCTGCTCCTGCAGTGGTATCTCCATACCCGCCACCTCCTGCTCCTACTCCTCTTCCATCCCTGCTGCCACCATCATGGCCAGCTCCAGATCGAGTAAACTGGGATCCATTTGCACAGTGGGGCTTGGAAAGAGCATAGAACGATGGATCATCTTTGGCTCCGTAGACCCAGCACCACCCCAATCCCTCACTTGGGCCACTTGTGGGTGCTGGCAACACCATGCAATCCATGGTGCCTTGCGTGGCCCGATTAGAGAGTTGTGTGAGATTCCCATCTTGGCAAATGCTGGCACAGATTATGCAGGTCAGTGTGCAGCCATGGGCACTGCACATCTTGAGCCATTGTCATTCATGCAAATGCAGCATCCATTACAGGCATGTGTTGCTGGTCTGAGTCACAGGGCAGGGATAGACTGCGAATCGGCATCAGATGTATGCACAGTGATAGCAGATTCCATGCAGTCCATGTCTGAACCTCTGCACCCTGGCCTGGAGCAGCAGCTGCTTCATCTGGTTAGGCCTCAGTCAACACATGGTGCACTCCTCTCCCACCCCAGAACACCAGCACTCAGTTGTGTCTCTGACCATACCCTGCGGATATTGCCACTGCGAAGTTCCCTGGAGGGGAAAGGTCAGCAAGACTCCTTGTTGGGGCCTCCCACACTGAACTACAGTGCTGCCCTGGAGGGGAGGGGTAAGCAGGACTCCTTGATGGGGCCTTCCACATTGAGCTGCAGCGCTGCCCTGGAGGGGAGGGGTGAACAGGACTCCTTGATGGGGCCTCCCACACTGAGCTACAACGCTGCCCTCTAGGGGAAGGGTCAGCAGGACTCCTTAAGGGGGCCTCCCACACTGAGCTACAGTGCTGCCCTGTAGGGGAGGGATGAGCAGTGCTCCTTGATGGGGCCTCCCACACTGAGCTACTGTGCTGCCCTAGAAGGGTAGAGTGAATGGGACTCCTTCATGGAACTTCACCCACAGAGCTATGAAAGAATAGAAGCCCCCACCCCCCACGACCCCAGATATCACTGGTCCATGGGCCGACATCTGAAGATAGCAGAAGGGAGGCCACCAGGCATCTCCTGGGCCTGCCTGCAATGTTCCCTGCACTCCATTTACAGCACTTATCTCCTCTCACCAGTTCAAGGCTGCCATACCAGGTTCAGACTTTTATATACCAACTCTGATTCGCACCAAAGTGACATCACGCCAAAGATGCGGAGACGCAAACATGGGCAGACTTTGCCGTGTCGACACTGATAATTGCATGCTACGGTATGGAAAGTAATGCAAATCAGCGGCCTGCTGGTTTTCTGGGAGTTCCTGGTGGCACCATTTTTCTCCAGTTGGGACACTTGCACGGGTTGTAAAAGCTTGTAGGGAACCCACGAAATGGTTGACACATGCATCTTCCAGCCCAATCTGCCAGAAAAGTTGTGGGTCACGATGGGAGAATTGGGCCCTTAGTTCCCAAAATCTTAACTCAGTATCAGTTCTTCTTTTCCCCTCTCAGTTTTTCTTTTCCCTTTCAAATGGATGCTCCTCATGTTATTGGTGAACTATTTAAATAATAGATTATTATATTTGAACCTGGTTGTATTCACATCTGTACACTTTTACAACAAAGTCAGTAGACCGTTAGCAAAAGAAAAAGTAATAGTAAGTTTTCCCCTTCTTACCTCAGGCAACACTTTAGGCACTATAGCAGTGCTTGTATGATAGACAGTGTACTCGAATTCAGTCTTCTGAAGGTGTGCAATATTACTAGCAAAACATAAGTAATTTATAAAAATGGGTGACCTATGAGAAACTATAATATTCTCTAATTGGTTGTCTGACACAGCATCTGGCAATCAAAATTTTCGTCAGCTCAACACCCAAAACCAAAGGGTGGTAAAATAGCAGTCATGTAACTGGACTAGTAATCCAGAGGCCCAGTCTAATGCTCAAAAGATTTGAGTTCAAATCTCAAAAATGGCAGCTGGTGAATTTAAATTCTGGCAGAAAGACCTCCAGGGCTTGGCCGACTCAGTCAGTAGTGATGCTCCAAGGCCACACTTTTTTTGGACATTCAAGTCCCCTATCTAGAGTGCATTCTGTCGCCTTGCTATTTTCTGTGCTTCTTCCAAGTCATGCTCAACTTTGAGGAGTATGGATTAATTAATAATTTTGGAATGTGTAGTTAGTCACAGTATTGGTTATGACCATAAAACTGCCAGGCTGTCATAAAAAGCACCTGGTACTCTGATGTCCTTTGGGAAAGGAAATCTGCTATCCTTATCTGGTTCAGCTTACATGCGATACCAGACCCACAGAAATGTGATTGACTCATAACTGCCCTCTGAAATACCACAGCAAACCACTCTATCAAGATGCTACAGAGAAATTGAAAAATAAAACTGAATATTTTGAATACAACTTAAAACATGTATGCAAACGAGCACCGTTTTGCTCTCGTGGTGCAATCAGTTAGCACGTGGTACACTAATGTCAGAACAGTGTGTGCAATGCCAAGATTCAAGCTAAACCAGAGGAACGTAGGTTGAACAGTTCGTACCTAAAAACATGAGCTTTCAACTGACTGTGGAAAGGGCTATGGTGCAGAATTGAATGGGGCCAATTTTTGTAGATCGAGAACAGATCTGTCCCAGTTAGATGTTTCAAGTATCAACATAAATTTTGCAAATACTCAGCGGATGAAACAACTTCTGTGGCGAAAGGAATGAAGGTGATAATCCTTTCATATCACTGATCCTGCACTTGGTTTCATTTTTGTTTCGAGCCTTTGGCTCATTTCACGTTGTTCAATTTGTTGCCAATTTCTCAGATTGAAAATAGTCAGAGATATGATTACTATAATCTAAACCATCTGATGGTTATCAGCAATATCCAACGTTATGAATAGGTTAAACATTTGGGATATAGACTAAAGTTTGTGGTTAAGCTCAAACTTATAAAACAGTTGATTTATACTTGAGCTCACTTCACAGCTTCTTTAATGCCCTTTGAAATGCATTAATATATGAAGTAGGCAATAGAATTCTCCAAGAATTAGGTGGTGCAGCAGGAGGGTGTCATCAGTTTCCCGACTAGCGGTCACCAGGTTAATTTAACCTGTGACTCTCTTCAAACTCTCTCCATCTTTATGCTGGAGTTTTTAAAACGTAATAACGCTTTGAGATATCCGGTGGTTGTGAACAATGACAATACGGCCAATAAATGACTATTGAGTTGCAGTCACTGTTGCACATAGGAGATTCCCATAAACAATGCAACCTTTGACATTGGGTGATGGATTGCAGGTCTGCAACGAAAATTTCCCTACTCTTCTAGAATCCAATGCCAGCAAGATCTTCCATTAACACACACAACAAAAAGAGTCGAAGCTTCAAGAACACATCATTTCCTGCACAGTTCCCCTTGAATCAAAAGCACTGCAATGGAATGGCAATGTGTCCCTCCCATGTCCTCCTCGCCATCATTCAGTCAACTCAGATCTACACCAGGTGTTTGGATTATTCAGGCTTTCTTTTCCCACTGTCATACTGCATACAAAGAGAAGTTATAATGAAGTAAAATGGATGTGCTGTGCATCCAGAGAGTTTCTCTCCATCTCCCACTCCTTTCATTTATAACCTGATTGAAAATTTACCGCCCAACACTGCAATCTGATGCCTCTGGAAGCAAGAACCATGTCATCATTCCTCTCTTTGCATTCATTATAATTATCTTTGATGACTGAAATCGGCACGCTTTGGTGAAACCAGCCTGTACAATAGAACCAAGGAAGCACGCAAGATGAATCTAAAAGCCAGAAAAGATGGCATTATTGAGGTCTGATCTCTCAGATCTCAGCCATTCATCCATATTTCCTACAGTACACCCAGGCTGCTAATCCCGAATCCTCCTTTGCTGATAAACCCACCATTCTATCCTTCCAATTCATCCCCTTCACTCCAGCCCTCAAATATTATAATAGTTTGTTTCAGTGGTTTGGGGGGGGGGGGGGGGGGGGGGGGGGGGGTAGTACTGCCAGATTTTTGTATCCAGCTGAGCAGACAGTTTTACATCTCAGCTGAAAGAAGTGTTTCCAACAGTTGAGCGTTCACTCATCATTCTGGTTCCCCATATCACTTTTATGACAAAACATTTAGATTATAATCTGGAAAACTACCCACAGTAATGGGAACACCTAAAACCATGTAATCTAGAGTTTTCAAAAGCCTCAAAGAAAGAAATTGCAAAAGTCCTGTATAATAATCAGATGTATATATCAGAACAAACAGTCAACATCCGGTTAACATCTTTGAGATGGGTGACAATCAGGTGGTCAGAATACATGACTGGAATTGATAGTCTACCCTGTAGCCTTGTCAGCCTCCTGGATCAATGAAAAACACAGTTTTATTGCATGCTCATCGAAGTAAGCATTGAGCAGAAAAGTGCAGTTCAAGAGGCAAGAAGAAAATCCTATTTCTGATTCCTAAAGGACAAGAACAATTGTCAGTGGTGCACAGATTCCAAAACTCAGATCCAATGTTATCCTAATTGTAGATTATAAAATTTAGGAATACTTCCTTGGCTGTACCCCAGAACGAAATAAATGATACTGCAAGCTCACAAAATACAACTCTGATACTTCCTGAAGTTGAGGAAGGTATCGAGGAGCAAGCCATTAAAATCACGAGTATAATCTGAAAACTGAGTCAAATCAAATTTTATAAGCCTTGACCTTAGACCAAATTGCTCACAAGCAAATAAGTAATCAATCCTTCAATAGATTTTGTGTAGATTAGAGTAAATGGTTTAAGTCAAAATTGTGACACTATGCCTTCACCATACACTTACCAACACAGATTCTATTCTCAGGATATAAGTGGCATATAAGACAAGATTGAACAGCTGAACTGTTGGTGAGCACAACAGGTTAAGAAAACTATTTTCATCTTTATCCAGAACTGTAATTAAACATTGGGCTAAAAGAAGAAAACAAATATAGGTCTAAGGGAGGAAAGTCAGTCTTCATGGTGTAAACATGTAAAAGAGTAAACATTAAATAACACAGCTAAGATTACACAAACTGGAATATAAGGGTTTTTTTATATCTGCGAATATCATAGGGAGGTACCAAGACAACCTTAGGTGTTTTTCACATTGGGCCCAAAAACTTGGTAAAGTTGAGCGTGAGACGAATCGTGTGATCCACAACCACCTCTGTGCCCGTTCCCCCTTGACCAACTGCCTAAAAATGGCCACAATTGGGACTGTGCCCAAAACAGGCACGACAGCAATTTAAGTGCATTTGCATGCATTTAAATTGACTTAATGGACTGGACACTCAAATTTACTGACATTTCCTCCTTTACCACCACGTTTGCCCATGCAGATTTGCTGCGAAACAGACATGGTCCACAGAGGTCCGATTCGGACGCTCCAGCATCTGAGGAGATAAATTCAGAGCTTCCGGTGGCTCTCTGACTCAGACTGGTGGTGGGGGAGGGAGGTGGATCAGATGGCTCTCGGGGGAGGGGGGAAGTGGGCAGGTCGGATGACTCTCTGATGGTGGTGGGGGGAATCTGCTGCCACTCTGCATGTGATCAGTGGGGGGGGGGTGGGGAAGAAAAAGGGAGCAGGGGGCTGTGATCAGTCTGGGTAGCGGGGGGAGGTGGTATAAGGGGGACAGTTACGTTGTGGGGGTGGGAAAACGTTAGTGGGGCCAGCGGGGAGGCATTATCAAGCCCAGGAGTGATATGACAGGGTAACATTTGTCTTTTTTTTCTGTGCATGCATAGTTGAAGGCTTCGATCAGAGCTGCTGTGTTTTGGGTGCGATAAGTCCCCCCTACAGGCTTCTGCAGCATGATTCAGAATTGCTGCTTTTTTTTTTGCAGGCAGAGTGCATATGGGAGTGCCTGAGCACGGGTCTAAAAGTCAGATCTGAAACACTCCCAGGATCAGCACTTAAAATCAAAATGGTAAAATCGGGCTCATTGTGTCAAATGTGTCTCCAGGAACAACTGCTCCCTTCAGAGAAGTGCAAATTGTTTCTGTTCTCTCAGAATTGAGCTTCTAAATATTAAAAGAAGGCTATGATAAATTAATTTGAGATGAACATAAGAACATAAGAAACAGGAGCAGGAGTAGGCCATCTAGCCCTTCGAGCCTGCCCTGCCATTCAATAAGATCATGGCTGATCTGTCGTGGCTCAGTTCCACATTCCTGCTCTCTCCCCATAACCCTTAATCCCCTCGCTTATCAAAAACCCATCAACCCGCGTCTTAAAAATATTTAGCGAGGCAGCCTCCACCACTTCAACGGGCAGAGAATTCCAGAGATTCACCACTCTTTGAGTGAAGAAGTTCCTCCTCAACTCTGTTCTAAACCGCCCCCCCCCCCCCTTTAACTTGAGGCTGTGCCCCCTAGTCCTACTGTCCTTTCTGAGCGGGAAGAGTCTCTCCACCTCTATCCTATCCATCCCATTCATCATCTTATATGTCTCAATGAGATCTCCTCTCATTCTTCTAAACTCTAACGAGTACAAGCCTAGTTTATTCAACCTCTCCTCATAGCTCAACCCCCTCAACTCCGGTATCAGCCTAGTAAACCTCCTCTGCACTCCCTCCAAGGCCAAAATATCCTTGCGTAAGTGTGGCAACCAAAACTGCACACAGTACTCCAGCTGCGGCCTCACCAATGCCCTATACAGCTGCAGCAAGACCTCCCTACTTTTATACTCAATCCCCCTCGCTATGAAGGCCAGCATCCCATTAGCCTTCCTGACCAGCTGCTGCACCTGCAGGCTGGGTTTTTGCGACTCATGCACAAGGACCCCGAGGTCCCTCTGCACCGTCGCCTGCTGCAGTTTTTTGCCGCATAAGTAATAGTCCTTCCTACCATTATTCCTACCAAAGTGGACCACCTCGCACCTGCCAACATTGAATTCCATTTGCCAGTTCCTGGCCCATTCGCCCAGCCTATCCAGATCCTTCTGCAGACTCTCCACACCCTCCGCGCAATTTGCCGTTCCACCAATCTTGGTGTCATCAGCAAATTTCGACACAGTACACTCGGTTCCCTCCTCCAGATCATCTATATAAATGGTAAACAGCTGAGGCCCCAGCACCGAGCCCTGGGGCACTCCACTAGTCACCAACTGCCAATCCGAATAGCACCCATTGACCCCCACTCTCTGTCTCCTATTTGACAACCAATCCTCTATCCACACTAACACCCTACCCCCAACTCATGCCCCCTTGCCTTCTGCAATAACCTCTTGTGAGGTACCTTGTCAAATGCCTTCTGAAAATCATCCACCGGCTCTCCTCTGTCCACCGCCCTAGACACATCCTCATAGAACTCCAATAAATTTGTCAGACACGACTTCCCCTTAACGAAACCGTGCTGCGTCTGCTCTATCAAGCATTCCCCTCAAGATGCCTCGCTATTTCCTCCTTGATGACGGATTCTAACATTTTACCTACAACAGACGTTAAACTAACCAGCCTATAATTCCCCGCCTTCTGCCTGCCACCCTTCTTAAACAACGGCGTAACATTAGCCGTTTTCCAATCTTCCGGCACTTCCCCGGAATCCAGCGACATTTGGAAAATAACCACCAAGGCATCCACTATCACCTCCGCCATTTCTTTCAGAACCCTCGGATGCATTCCATCCAGTCCTGGGGACTTAGCAGCTTTTTTTTAAATTAATGTCTGGAACAAGCAGCTGTCTGTTCTGCACCTAATCCAAATCATTACTATTACAGAAATACAACCATAGCGTGAAGAACAACACAGAAGCTGAATATGACCCACAGAAATGAAGTATTTATTGGATAGTGACAAATATAAGTAAGCAAGCGTAATCCTGCAAAGAAACGCAAATGGATGTAAAATTCTCAAACTTCTAACTTGTCTGGGTCACCTGATTTGAACCCTTTAGACCCTGATAATTTTAAACCAAAATGGAGATATTGGGCAGATGTATGACCATGTTTAATGGTCCACCAACACATCTCCTGTTCCACCAGAGGCCCAAACATCCTAGATCACTGCTACACAAACTTCAATCATGCCTATCGCTATATCACATGCCCACGCTTTAGTAAATCAGGCCACAAGGCTGTGCTCCTGCTCCTGCCTTACAAGCAAAAACTGAAATGGGAGAATACCCCCAAAAAAGTTGTGCAATGTTGATCTGAGGAATCAGATGATCGCCTATGGGACTGCGTAAGCGTCAGTAGACTGGTCAGCATTTAAAAACTCTGCAACTAGTCTGAATGAGTACACCATGACAACAACTGACTTCATTAGCAAGCGTGTAGAAGATTGTGCCAAAGAAGCAAATCCGCGTGTTTCCCATTGTTGCTAAAGTCCAGGTCTGAGGTGTTCAAAGTGACCCAGACTGATACAAGAAAGCCAGACATGATCTAAGGAGATCCATCAAAGATGCCAAAAGACAGTACCCAAACAAGCTAGAGTCCCAGGCTAGCCACATGGCCTCCCGCCGACTATGGTGAGGTCTGCAAGACACAACAAGCTACAAGGCATGTAAAATCATTGGCACCAATACACCTTTCCCCGATGAGCTCAATCCATTCTACACCCATTTTGAGCAAGAAACCAGCGAGAGCATGCCCTCTACCCGGAAGCATCAGACGAACCTGTGGCCGAGGTCACCACTGTCAACGACTTTAGGAAGCATAGTGGAGGACATGCCCCTGTCTACATCAATGGTCAAGAGTTTAAATTTTTAAGGTGTGCAGATCACCAACAACCCCTCCTAGTTCCCCACACCCCCCCATGCTAACACTATACTTAAGAAATCCCATCAATGCCTCTAATTTCTCAGAAGACTAACGAAGCTTGGCATGTCCGCTAAGACTGTCACCAACTTTTACAGATGCACAATAGAAAGCATTCTTTCTGGTTGTACCACAGCTTGGTATGGCTTCCGCTCTGTCCAATTTCGCAAGAACCTACAAAACGGATCGTGAGCAAAACCCAGTCCATCACACAAACCAGTCTTGCATCCATTGACTGTTTACACTTCCCGCTGCCTCAGAAAGACAGCCAGTATAATTAAGGATCCCATGCACCCTGGACATATTCTCTTCCACTTTCTTCCATCAGGAAAAAGGTACAAACGTCTGGAGATCACAGACTTTTGAATGGATCTACTCGCATTAAGTTGATCTTTCTCTACACCCTAGCTATGACTGTAATACTACATTCTGCACCATCTCCTTTCTTTCTCTATATATGGTATGCTTTGACTGTATAGTGCGCAAGAAACAATACTTTTCACTGTATACTGATACATTTGACAATAATAAATCAAATAATGAATTGTCATGTACCAGATCCTGTAAATCAGTGAGCTAAGATGACCACATTCAGTGCTCAAGAAAGGATAGCCAAATTCTGTAGTTCAAATAGTAGTGCACCAGGTCAGCTTGCAGTACAGATGAAGGCTACTCAGCCTGTTGTGTCAGTGTTGACTCTTTGGAAACGCAGTTGTGCTTAGTCTCACATCCCTGACTTCTGTCCAAAAGTACTTGTATTAAGTACTTGTCCAACTCCCTTTTAAAACTATAGAATCAGCTCTACCACCTTTTCAGGTAGTGTTCCAGGTCTCAACAACTTGAGAAAAAAAGACTCATTACCACTACCTCCCACCAACCTCCCCCCTTTAGAATTTTTGCCAAAGATTTTAAATTTATGACTTCCGGTATTGACCCCACCTGCTATAATCAAACTGAAAATCTCTATTATATTACCTCTTAACCTTCTTTGTTCCAAAGAGAATAGTTCTAACTTTTCCAGTCGCTTCTCGTTAATGCCTCATTCTCTGGTAACAATTCAAACCTTCTCTGTACCATTTAAGGCCTTTACATATTTCTAGGGAAAACATTTGATGTATTCTGACACAGTTCTTCTCCCCTACTTTGTGAGTTTTCTTAAAATGCTGTCATTATTTGTCTAAAGCAATGGAATACATTCATTTTTGGCAGCTCTGGCAACTTGGTTAAATTATATCCATACTATATATACACACACACAAAACTTTTTTTCAATGGAAACATAAAAGCCATGGCTTAGATATTAATTGGATTCACAACAAATGGCTAAAGCTTTTTATAAAGAGTTAGGAAACCCCATTGATGTTATGTGCAAGCGTCCCAAGCTGAAACATAGGTTTTATACAGTTCAAAAACCTGTTAGAATTCAGGCAGGGCAAGGTTACCACAGGTCAAAAGCCAAAAAGGTTCAGCTCAGACCTGCCTTGCATATTGATCAGAGGTGTTTGACCTTAACAATGGAGGAATTATTATGATCTGAAACCTATCAAGAGATATCTTGAAAGAAGAACCTAGACTTGTCTTGCATATTGAAACGAAATGCTCGACCTGGAGTGTCAGAGGGGTGCAATGCTCATTTCTGTACACCTTAGACTTAGAGGGACTGGAATGGGAATTTAGTGAAAGCTGGACCCCAACACCAGTCGAATCCTATCTCCCTGTGGCGAACCCTAGAGAGGCAGAGAACAGAGAAGGTAGCACAGTACTAGGGTTGAAGAGATACTAAGAAAGTATCTAAATCAGAAGTGGACCAAGTACTGCAGTGAACCAATATTCGGTCCAAGACCCCCAGGACAAAAAAGTGTTGGGAAGAAGTGTGTAGGGATCCAGGCAAGCGTACTTTCAAGCTGAGCAAGACTATAAGTACGGCAAACTGCACGGAGCAGCTGCAAGAGATTGTGAAAATATCAAGTTAAGATGGGCATTAGATGGGATGAAGCAGGAAGCGGAGAAAATGAAGAAAAAGCAATGGAGCAGGCACAGAGGAGCCAGATGAATATATTGTACATCAGCCAGTTCCAAGCCCAGGCCCAGTGTGAAAAGGTTTATCAGGAGGCGCAGCATGCAATCAGCAACTCTGATAAAGCCCAAAAAGCTGTGGCCAAGTTGTCAGAAAAGTGCAAATTTACAGGTCACACTCAAAGTTCTGCACTGAGTCAGTAAAAAAATAAAGCCTGTGCTGTAGACCATTCTAAATGTCAGCACAAGATTGCTAGATTAACATTCCAGCTTTCCTTTTGCTTCATATAGAATCTATAATATTCTCTGCTCTTATTTTTGCATTCACTTCCTCTTTTTTTTACACAAGTTGCCCAAATATTAACAATAAATGATACTAAGAATGTGGAAACAGTATGGAACACAGGAACCTGGATTGTGAAGTGATAAATGATGATATAACCATCAGCGTTCATCAGCACTACTGCACTGAAAGTGACAATAATTTTTGAGCACTTACATGCACAGAATAATGCAGAAGTACATAAGTTATCAACGATTGTATGCTTCTCTGAAAGATATCAAGACCACAGCACCACCCCCCACCCCCAATCTGTAATTGAACTGACAGAAACTTCCAGTCCTATTTTGTTAATCTTGCTGGAAAATCGCTTTTACAAAGTTGCATTGAGCTGAACGAGATGTAACTAAGTCTTTAATAACATATTAACTTCATGATTGTTGCTAAAAATCTTCACTAGGTCTTAGAAGCTAATTTTACATTTAAGGAATGTCAAGTTTCTCCACTGGATTACATAAAATCCACGTATTACATCCTCTTGATTTGACATCAAATTTAAACTATTAGCAGGAAGGGAGAAAACCACAGCAGAGGGGTGGCTGGATTTTTGTGGGCAGCCTTCTTTGAGATTAGCAACAAACATAGTTGCTTCATGACTGGGCCAGAGAGAAGTTGAATCCTTTCTAAAAAGGAGGCTGAAATGTGCAGATTATTGCATGGAGCACTGGCTGGAAATGTTCGAGCAGGTTCATATTTTCAGAAGCCCGAAAGAGTTTTTAATATTTGCCATATAATAAAAAAATCGCAATTCCTTTTGAATCATTTTATTTCTACTTATAAGATCACTGTTTAGTTGGAGTTGGAGACCATTTTACATAGAACTTAAGTGCTGAATTAGGAAAATTTTGAATTAAAGGAAGAACAGTAAACATCATGTGGTAAATGACCTTGGAGCGAGATCATGGTTTATGTAACCTGTTTGTCAGCCAGTTGGATGCCCACTGCAGCTGACTTGTATGTGAATTAAAATTAATAACAGAACTAGGAATTGTATTTATGTTTACCTGGATCCAAGCCAACACCTACACAGAACTGAACTCTGTGATACATTGTGTCAAAACCACCTGTACCTTCAAAGCTTTAACATAATGGGATGTTGATTGTGAAAACACCTCATGCTGAGAGGTGTATATTGTCCACAAAGGCAGGAATTTACAAGTCAATTTGACTATCCTACTAAATAGATTAATAATTACTGTTAGGTTAAATATATCTCATTATAATTTCTCTCTTTGGAACAACAAAATTAGTTAAAGAACTAAGGAGATACACAGATACAACCCAATTCATAATTTACACCATGGTAAATTAGAAAGAACATTGAGCAACAAATGTTCAGCAATTTCAAAGGGTGTCAAGGAGGATTAAGCTGCAAACAGTGTTTCAACAGGTACAAACAACATCTGTGATGATACACAGCAGCATGCTGTGCCTTTAATATCATGCAGTTTCAAGGATAGAAGACCATGGACAAAGGGAAGCACACAATGCTAACAACAAACCTCTAAAGGCTGACAAATCATTTGAAGTGTTGGCAAGGAAACTGAATTTTTCACAACATTAAAAAAAAAATCAACAGTCCAGCATGCTGACAGCAGCATACATGGTTCTGATTCTCAACCCCAGTCTCCGAACCCCAAGAACTCATGATTGTAGTTATGCAGCTGTGGGGCATAACATGGGGAGATTGGACTCGTGTCAAACTGAAATAGTTTCTCAGCGAACATCTGTAAATGGATTGACAGGCATTGGGAAACGAGTAGTCCAGAGGACGTGTGGGGTCCTGGGAATCTGGTAGGGTGGAGCAGAATAAAACTGAATGATGTACATTTGATTTTCTGAATTGATATAATTTTCTTTTTTGCAAAAGACATTTATAACATATTTTGCATCAATCACACTTATGTTAAAGGTAAGTGTGTACAAACAAGTTCAGCCCATTGTAGATATTTCCTGAATATCTGGGATACCATAAAAATCATTTAGCTTCTATCTAGCAGCAGTGCAAGAATAGGTATAAAATGTTATAGGATGAATGTTAGCCTATTTCAAAGAATATAAATTTCTTGGCAGATTGCAAATAAATCTTCTTAAATTCAATTTTATTAGACTTCTCCAGAGAACAGAAAATCCAGTGACAGAGGTCTGTGTCACTAAAAAAATGTAGATTTATAACTGGATGATGACCAATTTGAAGAGGGAACTGAAACAAAATCGTTTTGTGATGGCGGTACAACAATTCAATCGAGTTAAATTAAGAAAACAGAAAATGCTGGAAAATCTCAGCAGGTCTGACAGAAAATGCTGGAAGATCTCAGCAGGTCTGACAGAAAATGCTGGAAGATCTCAGCAGGTCTGACAGAAAATGCTGGAAGATCTCAGCAGGTCTGACAGAAAATGCTGGAAGATCTCAGCAGGTCTGACAGAAAATGCTGGAAGATCTCAGCAGGTCTGACAGAAAATGCTGGAAGATCTCAGCAGGTCTGACAGAAAATGCTGGAAGATCTCAGCAGGTCTGACAGAAAATGCTGGAAAATCTCAACGGGTCTGACAGAAAATGCTGGAAATCTCAGCAGGTCTGACAGAAAATGCTGGAAAATCTCAGCAGGTCTGACAGAAAATGCTGGAAAATCTCAGCAGGTCTGACAGAAAATGCTGGAAAATCTCAGCAGGTCTGACAGAAAATGCTGGAAAATCTCAGCAGGTCTGACAGAAAATGCTGGAAAATCTCAGCAGGTCTGACAGCATTTCATAGAAATCATAGAAACCCTACAGTACAGAAGGAGGCCCTTTGGCCCATCGAGTCTGCACCGACCACAAGCCCACCCAGGCCCAACCCCCATATTCCGATACATTTTTACCCACTAATCTCTAACCTATGCATCTACGGTCAATTTAGCATGGCCAATCAACCTAACCCACATATCTTCGGACTGTGGGAGGAAACCGGAGCACCCGGAGGAAACCAATGCAGACATGAGGAGAATGTGCAAACTCCACACAGACAGTGACCCAAATCGGGAATCAAACCCAGGTCGCTAGAGCTGTGAAGCAGCAGCGCTAACCACTATGCTACTGTGCCGCCCATTTGTGGAGAGAGAATAAACACTGAATCAGCTGTGTTCAGCAAGTAATGAGTTTACATTACTTGTTGTGGGTGGAGATAAGGAACAGTAGGGGGAGGAAGACGCTGGTGGGTGTGGTCTATAGGCCCCCAAATAATAACTTAGAGGTGGAGCAGGCTATAAACAACCAAATAAATGATGCGTGCAGAAATGGAACAGTGATAATTATGGTGGATTTTAATCTGCACATTGATTGGTTGACCCAAGTCAACCAAGCGGTGGGCTTGAGGAAGAGTTCTCGGAATGCTGTCGGGATAGTTTCCTCGAACAGTGCGTGACGGAACCTACGAGGGAGTGAGCTATCTTAGATCTGGTGTTGTGTAATGAGGCAGGTAGAATTAGGGATCTTATTGTGAGGGATCCTCTTGGGACGAGCGATCATTGTATGGTTGAGTTTTTGATGCAGATGGAGGATGAGAAAGTAGGGTCCCGAACCTGTGTCCTCTGTTTGAACAGAGGGGAGTACGATAGGATGAGAGAGGAATTGGCAAATGTAGACTGGGGGCACAGACTGGTCGGTAGGATGGCTGAGGAACAGTGGAGGATTTTAAAGGAGATCTTTTCGGTACTCAGCAGAAATATATTCCAATGGTAGAGAAGGAATGTAGGAGAAGGGATAACCAGCCATGGTTATTGAAGGAAATAAAGGAAAGTATTAAAATAAAAGCTGACGCGTTCAGAATGGCTAGAAGTAGTGGGTGATTAGAAGATTGGGGAAGATTTAAAAATCAACAAAGAATGACTAAGATGTTGACTAAGGAAAGATAGACTATGAAGCTAAACTAGCACCAAATATAAAAAAGGACAGTAAGAGTTTTTATAAATATATAAAGAGGAGGCTGGGTAGAGTGAATGTTGGACCCTTAGAGGATGAGGGGGGGGATTTAGTAGTGGGAGATGAGGAAATGGCTGAGGCCTTAATTAAGTTTTTTGCCTCGGTCTTCACTGAGGAGGAAACGAATAGTTTGCCAGATATTAAAGATAGAAGGATGGTAGGAGTTGAGGGCCTGAATGCGATTACTGTCACTAGAGAGGTAGTGCTTGATAGACTAATGGGACTGAAGGTGGACAAGTCCCCAGGACCAGATGGAATGCATCCCAGGGTTCTGAAGGCAATGGCAGAGGTGATAGTGGATGTCTCAGTAATGATTTACCAAAATTCGCTGGATTCCGGGGAAGTGCCGGAAGATTGGAAAACGGCTAATGTTACGCCGCTGTTTAAAAAGGGTAGCAGGCAAAAGGCAGGGAATTATAGACCGGTTAGTTTAACGTCTGTAGTTGGAAAATTGCTTGAATCCATCATCAAAGAAGAAATAGAGAGGCACCTAGAAAAGAATGGTTTGATAGAGCAGACGCAGCACGGATTCGTTAAGGGGAAGTTGCGTTTGACGAATTTATTGGATTTCTATGAGGATGTGACTAGTGCGGTAGACAGAGGGGAACCGGTGGATGTGGTTTTTTTAGATTTTCAAAAGGCGTTTGATAAGGTACCTCATAAAAGGTTGCTACAGTAGGTTAGGGTGCACGGAGTTGGGGGTAAGGTGTTAGCGTGGATAGAGGATTGGTTGTCTCATAGGAAGCAGAGAGTTGGTATCAATGGGTGCTATTCTGATTGGCGGTTGGTGACTAGTGGAGTGCCACAAGGATCGGTGCTAGGGCCTCAGCTATTTATCATTTACATAGATGATCTGGAGGAGGGGGCTGAGTGTAGCGTGACGAAATTTGCTGATGACACGAAGATGAGTGGTAAAGCAAATTGCGTGGAGGGTGTGGAAAGTCTGCACAGTGATCTGGATAGGCTAAGCGAGTGGGCGAGGACCTGGCAGATGGAGTATAATGTTAGCAAGTGTGAGGTTACCCACTTTGGCAGGAATAATAGTAGGAGGGATTACTATTTAAAGGGCAAAAAGCTGCAGTATGCTACGGTGCAGAGGGACCTGGGGGTCCTTGTGCACGAGTCGCAAAAACCCAGTCTGCAGGTGCAGCAGGTGATCAAGAAGGCGAATGGAATGCTAGCCTTTATAGCGAGGGGGATAGAATATAAAAGTAGGGAGGTCTTGCTGCAACTGTACAGGGTACAGGTGAGGCCGCAGCTGGAGTACTGTGCGCAGTTTTGGTCGCCACACTTGCGCAAGGATATTTTGGCCTTGGAGGGAATGCAGAGGAGGTTCACTAGACTCTTACTGGAGATGAGGGGGTTGGACTATGAAGAGAGACTAAATAGACTGGGTCTGTACTCGTTGGAGTTTAGAAGGATGAGGGGGGATCTTATAGAGATGTATAAGACAATGAAAGGGATGGATGGGCTAGTGGTAAAGAGAATCTTCCTGCTTAGAAAGGATAGCAGGACTAGAGGGCTAGAGGGCTAAGCCTCAAGATAAAGGGGCGGGGGGGGGGGGGCAGTTTAGATCGGAGTTGAGGAGGAACTTCTTCACTCAAAGGGTGGTGAATCTCTGGAATTCTCTGTCCATTGAAGTGGTGGAGGCAACCTCGCTAAATATATTTAGGTCACAGGTAGATAGGTTTTTGACAGACAAGGGAATTGAGGGTTATGGGGAGAAAGCGGGAAAGTGGAACTGATCCACTTCAGATCAGCCGTGATCTTATTGAATGGCGGAACAGGCTCGAGGGGCTAGATGGCCTACTCCTGCTCCTATTTCTTATGTTCTTATGTTATGTTCTTACATGCAACTGATGAGGAGTCCTTAGAGCTGCCGAGGCTGCCCACAGAGAGACTATTTTTAGTTGAATGTGGAGCTAGGAGAAGCAGAAGTGTTCTTACTGCAGTGCCAGAGCCCCTGCTCAGCCTTATTCCCCCTCCTGAAAACACAGAATATCTAGGGCTCCACACGAAGAATATTTACTCGGGTGTGATACTAAACTGTCACCACTAATAGAGTTTTACTCCAGCAACTGTCGATGCCTACATGCCAGGGAAACTTGAAGAAAAAAAAGAAACTAGACTGACAGACAAATGGTATGTTCTGTAGTTCAAACTTGTTCATCGTTTACCTATCCTGCTACGGCATCTGCTGCCTACTCTTCACAAAGCATGTCATGGAGCAACAGCCTGGCACTTTCAGTATTCTGTAGATGTGAAGTGGGGGAAGGGAAGAGACAGCACCTTGGCATCAAAAACAACATTAGGAATGCTTTGATTTGACCTCATTTCATGTTCTAACATCATGGACACTCTCAAATAAATCTGCTGAAATTCATATTCTAATTCTTAGTCCACTGAATAAACAGGATATCCATCTGGTTACATAGCAAATACAAATTTTTCCAGTTGAAAAAGTCAAACTTCAAAAGAATAATGTGGGGTCAAGTAACATATAATGTATGAGCCACAGATGTATGAAAATAAAATATACAGCACCAAACAAGTTAAATGTAAAGACTGATATTAGTTGCAGTGCTGTTCACATTTTCATTTCAGTAAGAAAGGTGGCTTACTCTGCTGATAATACCAGCAGGCAAATTTCTGTAAATAATAAGTTAGGCAAATTTATTAAACACCGAAAATAATGGTATGAAGTGAACAATATCGTATGTCATAGGCTGAATGTACGGTTGCTAAATTTGCTGATGATACAAAGATTGTCAGTAGAACATAGAAAGTCTGCAAAGGGATATAGATGAATGGGCAAAAATTCAACAGATGGGGTAGAATGTGAGAAAATGCTTACATGTCTACTTTGGCAGGAAGAATAGGAAAGCATTATATTATTTAAATATAGAGAGATTGCCGAATTCTCCGGTACAGGGGCTCTGGGTCTCTTAGTACATGTATTGTAAAAAGTGAGCATGCAGCAAATGATTAGGCAGATAAATAGGATGTTGATGCTGATTGCAAGGGGAATGATTTGATTGATTTATTGTCAAATGTTTAGCATTTAGTGAACAGTATTGTTTCTTGCGTGCTATACCGACAAAGCATACCATTCATAGAGAAGGAAACGAGACAGTGCAGAATGTAGTGTTACAGTCATAGCTAGGGTGCAGAGAAAGATAACTTAATGCAAGCTAAGTCCATTCAAAAGTCTGATGGCAGCAGGGTAAAAGCTGTTCTTGAGTCAGTTGGTATGTGACCTCAGACTTTTATATCTTTTCCCTGATGGATAAAAGGGGAAGCGAGAATGTCCCAGGGTGTGTGGGGTCCTTAATTATGCGAGCTGCTTTGCCAAGGCAGCGGGAAATGTAGACAGAGCCAATGGCTGGGAGGCTGGTTTGGAATGGAATAGAAAAGTACAGAAGTTTTGCTACAGTTGTACAGGACATTGTACAGGGTGAGCCCGAGTATTGTGCAAATAAATTATTGTGCAAGTAAATTAATACAGCCCGAGCATTGTATACAGTTTTGACCTCCATTTTTAAAAAAGAATATAATCACATTAAAAACAGTGCAGACAAGGTTCACTTGACTGATCTCTGGGATTAAGGGGTTGTCTTAATAAGAAAAGACTGGATAGATCAAGCCTATCTATACCCACTGGACTTTAGAAGAACAAGAGATAATATAATTGAATCATCCAAGATCTCAAGGGAACTTGACAGGGTGGAAGAAACAAAGAATAGGGGACACTGTTTAAAAATTAGGGCTCCGTTTAAGATGAAGATGAGATTGTTTTTCTCAGAGGGTGGTTAGTTTGTGGAATTTTCTCCTTCAGAACAGAGGAGGCAGGGACATTGAACGTTCTTAAGGCTCAGCTAAATTGACTCTAAGGGGTTACGGTGATAGGTAGAGAAGTAGAGACCACAATCGAATCAGCCATGATCTTATCAAAAAGCACAGCAGACTGGAAGTGCTGTATACTGCTCCTAAATCATAAGTTTGTACTGTTACTTGTTCACATTTTTCAGTGAAGTGGAAAGGTTACCATTATGAAACCATTCTAATTTAACCAATGAAAACAGCTTCAATGCCAATCTTTTCCAAGCTAATTGGGTTAGCTAATGGGAACGTATTGGACGATTACTACAAAATTAAAAGTTTGTTTTTGAAATAAAGAGCAGTATACCAACATTCCTGTCAGAATGGGTGATATAACAATTCATAACAACTCATCATCCAATAACATTATTATTTTTTGGTTACATGAAATCTTCTTGCACCCAAATAATCTGCTGTACCCTTTATCTGTTTGTTTCCAATTATTTACCAATGTATTCCATGCACATTATTTTCTGACTCTGCTACTCTTGAACCCTTGCTGAGCACCATTTTATAAAGAACAGGTGTTTATTACATAGCCTTGACAATGTGTATTGGTAGAAAACATCACAATTGAGTCCGATCTATCCTCACCTGATGTCCACACTTGCCAAGAGAGTTCATCAAACAAGGTTCTGCAGCAGGAACTTGAGCTGATTTGCCCCTCCAATACACAGTCGTCCCTCAGCTATCCATAGTTGAGAAGACTAAACTCACAACTGTTAAGGATTGAAACTGCCATCCTGGGGGCAATTTTCCCACCTCGCCACACTCATTTTCTAGAGCAGCAGAGTGGGAGAATCTCACCACCGAGCATTTCTGGCACTGGATTTATGGCACTGTCAGATCTGTGCTGGAAACTGGCAGGAAGACCAGGTAAGTAATTTTAACCAGTTTTTAATATAGATGTAATTTGTGGGCGTGAGAGTATATTCTTCGAGCCCGCTAGCGTCTCCCACCCCACCACAGTGGTTCACGCCAGCAGGGTTTACAGGAGGTCCTCACTTTCAGGAACTACCAGAATGACCCTGCTAGGGGCAATCGGATGACAAGGAATGATACCCCCTGGCACTGCCCAAGGGGCAAAGTGCCCATGCCCAGGGACACCTCTGCACTGCACACTGGGCATCAGGCAGTGCCAAGGGGGCGGGGACCCGACTGCCACTCTGCAGGGGGATCAACCAGGGCAGGAAGGAGGCCAACGATTAGGGTGGATGGGGGAGGGGAGGGTGTGAGAGTATAATGGGTGGAGATCAGGGGTTGTCTGCCTGCTGAACGTTCAGCACAGCCTTGGTCTCGGGCAGTGGGGTGTGGTCAGGATTGTTGGGGGTGGGGATCTGTAAGAGGGGTGCTGGGGATCAGAGTGGGCAGGGGGAAGGAAATCAGGCCATTAGTGGTGTTTGCACTGCAGGGGTCTCATGCTGGCCAGCAAAGAGGGAAGCTCACAGCTCAGGGCCACTAAGCATGTGCAGAGACCCATTAGTTGCTGGGAATAGGCCTTGTCCCTGAAATCTAATGACATTCATGCTGGCGGCCTTTGCATTGCACAGAGTATGGGAGATTCTCGTGTGGACTCCCACTGCAAAAACCAGTGTGAATTACCTCAATTTTCCCACAAATTGATACAGAATTTTTTTGGGAGGCTTCTGGCCCTTATTTATATCCTTCAGCCACTCATTGAAGAAACTCTCTCTTTTATAAACCCCAATCCGTATATTTTGTATCAAGAATTCCTCAAGTCTCTGTCACTCTTCTACAGTACCACCACCTCAATTTATTATCTAATCTTACGCATTCTTTGACAGACAATTCCCCTCTTTAGATTGCATAAAACTTCCAATACTCAGTGATTATTGAAAATTACTAAATTGCAATATTGTTCATACCATTGGATGCTGGTAATGAAAAGAAAATTTATTTCAATTTTTCAGAGACTATTTACTTATGCGCCTTGCAAGCTCAACAGTTACCATACAATCTCTTATCTTCAGCAACAAAACAGAAAATGCTGGAAAATCTCAGCAGATCTGACAGCATCTGTGGGAGAGAATAGAGCCAATATTTCAAGTCTAGGTTACCCTTCATCAAAGCTAGACAGAATCCTTTGTCTTATCTTCAATGTTCCATTTGGACCATCTTCAGCTCGTCATGCTCTTGGATATCAGAATCTCATTTAACTTCCCTACAAGATTTAGCTCTATGATCCACAATTTCTTACTTTGAGCCAATACTTTTCTCTCAAAAGCTCAACTTGCTACAAAGCCAAAAAAAATCTAAGATTTGAATATTATTCCTTTTTCTGATGCGACAACTGATGTATTAAAAAAAGTCCACTTTCTCCATGGAGACAGAGGGAGATTTAGTAAATTGGAAAACACCGTTTTATCCTTGGTGGAATTAACATGCCCCTTATGTTACATGTTAATTCTCTCATTTCACAGGTTAAAAAGTCGAATGGCTCTTGACAAATGACTATAAATTTATAGAGTCCTGAATAAAAACAGTACTCTATGCACCCCCACAGTGATTGCGGTGGTTAACTTGATTGGTAAAATGCTCAGGTCCGCCAATGCATTCACGGTACAAGAGATATCCACCGGATTCTGGTTGACTTCCTTATACTAAAGGATCAGTCTCAGTTTACTTTACATTCAAAGGAAAGTAATGTATGCGGACATGTCTGCCAGAAGCTTATTTATTTTCCATCAGTACGTGGCCAACAGTTAGAAAGAATTCAGTCACTCACGCTAGCTTGTTCAGCATGCAAACAACTTATTGCTGTTCTTGGAAAGAGAAGCAGAGCATGAAAGGTTGCTGAAGGTGCTGCTGAAATTGTTCAAAATGGTGGGTTTTAAGGGAAATCCCAAGAATGCTCAGATAAGACAGCTCGCTTCGACTTCCCTTGGACCATTTCTTCAACTCAGAGTGATTGATAGACAAAATGGCCTTAAAAGGGGGGCCTTGGAGAAAGCAAAAAGAAATAGAAGTAAACATTCTGCTTTTATTCCCTTCCCTATGGATGAAGACATGGCGAGGGGAGTTGGGAGAGAACACTTTGGCTGCTGCTATTGGATTAAATCAATGACACAGCTCACTGAAGCACCAATGGAAACAATGATAATATACAGCAGACTCCACAATTCAAAGTACCAAAGTCAGATTGCCATTGCTCCAGTAGCTCACCCCAGAGGACGGCATACTTCAATTTATTAGCAGTTCTTGTAAAACAAGTTACAAGGGAACTAAATTACAGTTGACTACTTAAAGTGTGGAAAGGAAAAGGGATCTGTATACAATTGAGGATACAGAGCAATTACACGAATGGTTTATCCAAGCAAAGACAACTGACAACATAAATTACTATCAGATCATGGATCTCAGATGCAATAACTCTTGGAAACCACTACTTTGATTTTCTTGCTAATTAATGACAACTAACTTAAATACTATAACTGATTGTTCACTTTTTGAATTTCATTGTACACTTAATCTTATACTGAACTATTTTATTCCTGCGCGTTTCATTTTAGGTAAAAGCAGCTGAAATGTGACTTGATGGGGAATTGCAGTATGAGCCTTCATCTATCAAATCAAAAAAGGGTAAACTTCAGCAGAAATATAGTCAAGTTCGCAAACAGGCAGCCTACTGTGAGAACTAACAATAAACACCTTTGCAGGATTCCAGAAACCAGTTACCAAAAAATAGCAGGGAAAAGGATGGTTCTTCAAAATAAGCCACCTGGATCCCATGGCCACCATGTTTCTTAAGCTTAGCACTGATATGTTTAAGCTGATAGGAGTCTGAGCATGGGAAGATATTAAGGGTTTGACCTGATTTGGGAAGGTACAGATGGTTGTTTGACATATTTTGCAATGGGGAGCTAGGTAATTTTTATGATTTTTCATGTGGTGGGGGTATTGCTCATTAGACCAGCATTTATTGTCCATACCTAACTGCCATTGAGAAGGTGGCAGTGTGCAGCCCCTTGAACCGCTGCAGTCCTCATGATGTAGGAACACCTATAGTTCAGATGGGAGTTTCAGGAATTTGACCAAATAACGATGAAGGATCAGTGGTACATTTCCAAATCCAAATGATGTGTGACTTAGAGGGAAATGTGCAAATGGTGGTGTTCCCATGCTTCTGCTACTCTTGTCCTGCTAGGTGGCAGAGGTTGCAAGGTGCTGTTGAAGAAGCTTTGGTGATTTGCTGCAATGAGCTGTATAGATGGTATACACTGCTGTATTGATGGCGGAAGGAGTGAATGTTTGTGGATGCGCTGCCAATCAAGTGGGCTGCTTTGTCACGGATGGTTTCAACCTTTTTCATGGTTACAGGAGCTGCAATCAGCCAGAGAAGTGGAGAGTATTTCTTAACTCTCCTAGTTTATGCCTCCTAAGACAGGCTTTGGGGAGTCAGGAAGTGAGTTACACTCTGCAGAATTCCCAGTCTGACCTTCTCTTGCAGCCACAGTATTTATAGAGCAGGTCCAGCACAGTTTCTGGTCATGGTGACCTCCAGAATGCTTATACTGGTAATGAGTGATTGGATTATATCAGTCTCTTTCAGTTTCACCGTATCAAGAAATATAAATGGAGTTTGTTGAGCACAGAAATTATAGAAGTCCCACGTGTTGCACAGACTGATGGAATGATACTTGGGGAACAATCAGTAAGTAGATGAATGGAGATTGTGCTTTTACACAGATGATAATATTGTTGTGTTTTGATGCTGCTGATCAGATATTAACATGTGCCAAGTCTCACTGATACTGAATAAAATAATCACTGTCACCAGTAAGGATCTTCACTGCATTATTTTGCAACTTGAGAACAAGAGGTTAAAGAAATAAGTGACTGATATCCCAAAATCAAATGTGGGGGGACAAAGGGAGTCAAACTCAATCAGATGGCCATGTTATTGACTATGTGGTGGTAAGAGATGAGGGAAATTGACAGGATGTGTATGGCCTTTTGTATACCCATGAAAGTATGACCATTCTCCCAAAATGCCAAAGGGTTCCTCTGGAGGAGAGGGCCTGATGTGCAGTTTGAAACTTTGATTCATGAATGATGAAAATGGTCCCGATTCCATGGAGATTACTCAAAATAGGCAGCTCTGCAACAGCACAGGAAGCTGCAACCTTCAACAGGTGTGAATACAATAATGGGAATAAACATGGGAACAATGGCATAATACAGTAGAATTAAAAGCCTGTCCTAAGCTTGCCCTCCTTACAAATAAAATGTAGCCAGTGGAGAAAACTCAAAGAAGTGTCTCAAATACAATGCAGATCCAACAAATGTGCTGATAGGGCTCTCTATTCAAATCCAAGTACTTTATCATATGTATATATCCTCATGCAGTGCTGGTAAAATTAGGAATGCTTGCTTGGCGTAAGCCAGAAAATTCTAGTTGTAAAAAAAAGAATGAAAGTGGGAATTAATACAGGACTTTGGGAAAGGACTAATGGAATGCTGGCAGAATCAGAAAGGGAACAATTGTACCACATTGACCTTAGTTACGGATGGTTGAAGGTCCAATGATAAAAGCAAATTACTGTGGATGCTGGAATCTAAAACAAAACTGAAAATGCTGGAAAATTTCAGCAAGTCTGACAGCATCTGTGGAGAGAGAATAGAGTTAATGTTTCGAGTCTGGAACTCTGATGGAGGTTTAATAACAGGTTATGAACAAAATCATGAACGAATAAAGAAGAACCAGAATTGGGACATGAACAGTTTCTGGCTGATAAGGAAGAGGAGTTTGTTAATGACATATTCAGAGAAATGTGTGAAAATATGATTCTGAATACTGCAGGTTGAAATTCTTTCAGCAATTGACTTTGAGAGAGGAATTTTGCAATGATTGATGAAACGCTACATAAAATTATATTTGATCAGCCACAATACAAATTGATGGTCATCCTGACATAGGTGGTTCACTCCGGATGGTTGGAATGTATAGTCCCTATCAATTAGTAAATGGGCAAAATTCCAGATTGCCTTTTTTCTCATAACATAAGAACATAAGAAATAGGAGCAGGAGCAGGCCATCTAGCCCTTCGAGCCTGCCCCGCCTTTCAATAAGATCATGGCTGATCTGTCGTGGCTCAGTTCTACATTCCCGCCCCCTCCCCATAACCCTTAATCCCCTCGCTTATCAAAAACCCATCAACCCGCGTCTTAAAAATATTTAGCGAGGCAGCCTCCACCACTTCAACGGGCAGAGAATTCCAGAGATTCACCACCCTTTGAGTGAAGAAGTTCCTCCTCAACTCCATTCTAAACCGCCCCCCCCCTTTATCTTGAGGCTGTGCCCCCTAGTCCTACTGTCCTTTCTGAGTGGGAAGAGTCTCTCCACCTCTATCCTATCCATCCCATTCATCATCTTATATGTCTCAATGAGATCTCCCCTCATTCTTTAAACTAGAAAGGGGACTTTAAACTAGAAAGGATGGGGGGAGGGAACTGTGATGGGGAAACTGGGACGGAGGAGGTTCGCTCCCAGGTAGGGGAGGACCGCAGGCAGTATGGGAGGGAGGTTAGACAGGTGGTGGAGATGGGAAATGCCCAGACTGAGGGGCTGAAGTGTATATATTTTAATGCAAGGAGTATAGTGAATAAGGTAGATGAGCTTAGGGCGTGGATAGCTGTTTGGGATTGTGATGTGGTGGCCATTACGGAGACTTGGATGTCTCAGGGACAGGACTGGGTACTTCAGGTGCCAGGCTTCAGGTGCTTCAGGAAGGACAGGGAGGGTGGCAGAAGGGGTGGTGGCGTGGCACTGTTGATCAGGGATAGTGTCATGGCTACAGAGAAAGAGGATGTCGTGGAGGGATTGTCTACAGAATCTCTGTGGGTGGAAGTTAGGAACAGCAAAGGGTCAAAAACTTTGCTGGGTGTAATCTATAGGCCGCCCAATAGTGACAGGGAAGTTGAAGTGCAAATAGGGAAACAGATTCTGGAGAGATGTTTTAATAACAGAGTTGTCGTGATGGGAGACTTCAATTTCCCAAACATCGACTGGAATATCCCTAGGGTAAGGGGTATAGATGGGGAGGAGTTTGTTAGGTGTGTTCAGGAAGGTTTCCTGACGCAGTATGTGGACAAGCCTACGAGGGGAGAGGCTGTACTTGACCTGGTACTGGCAAATGAACCAGGGCAGGTGATGGATCTTTCGGTAGGAGAGCATCTTGGATATGGTGACCATAATTCTATCTCCTTCACAATTGCGTTGGAACGAGTTAGGATCAGGCAGGCTAGGAAGGTGTTTGTCTGGGGTAAGGGGAGATACGAAGAAGTCAGGAAGTTACTTGGACAAATAAACTGGAAGGAGGCGTTCTTAGGGAAAAGTACCGAAGGAAGGTGGCAGATATTCAAGGAATGTGTGTCTGGAGCTCTGAATGACAACGTTCCGATGAGACGAGGGGGTTTTGGTGGGTCGAGGGAACCGTGGTGCACAAAGGATGTGTTGAACCTAGTCAGGAAGAAAAGGAAGGTGTACAAGAGGTTCAGGGAATTAGGAGATGTTAAAGATCTTGAGGAGTATAAGGACTGTAGGAGGGAACTTAAAAGGGAAATTAGGAGAGCCAGAAGGGGTCATGAGAAGACCTTGGCGGGTAAGATTAAGGAGAATCCCAAGGCCTTCTATAAATATGTGAAAGGTAAAAGGATAAGAAGAGAAGGGATAGGACCTATAAAAGGTGAGGGGGGAAAGGTTTGTGTGGAACCAGAAGAAATGGCGGAGGTGCTTAACGAGTACTTCGCCTCAGTATTCACGGTGGAAGCCGATCTGGGAGATTTTGTTATGGATTAGCAGCAGATGGAAAGGATTGAGTACGTGAATATTAAGGAGGAGGATGTGTTGGAACTTTTGAATTTTATCAAGGTAGATAAGTCGCCGGGACCAGATGGGATGTACCCCAGGATACTGTGGGAGGCGAGGGAAGAGATTGCAGAGCCCCTGGCGATGATCTTTGCGTCGTCAATGGAGACGGGAGAGGTTCCAGAGGATTGGAGGATTGCGGATGTAGTTCCTATTTTTAAGAAAGGGAACAGAGATAGCCCGGGAAATTACCGACCGGTGAGTCTGACCTCAGTGGTTGGTAAGCTGATGGAGAGGCTTCTGAGGGACAAGATTTACGAACATTTGGAGAGGTTTGACATGATCAGGAATAGTCAGCATGGATTTGTCAAGGGCAGGTCGTGCCTTACAAGCCTAGTTGAGTTCTTCGATAATGTGACTGAACACATTGACAAAGGAAGTGCCGTGGACGTAGTGTACATGGACTTCAGCAAGGCGTTTGATAAGGTCCCCCATGCAAGACTTCTTGAGAAGGTGAGAGGGCATGGGATCCAAGGGCCTTTGGCCTTGTGGATCCAGAACTGGCTTGCCTGCAGAAGGCAGAGAGTGGTTGTGGATGGGGCTTTTTCTGAATGGAGGTCAGTCACCAGCGGAGTGCCTCAAGGATCTGTTCTGGGACCCTTGTTGTTTGTCATTTTCATAAATGACCTGGATGAGGAAGTGGAGGGATGGGTAAGTAAGTTCGCTGATGACACGAAGGTCGGTGGTGTTGTGGATGATCTGGAAGGATGGCAAAAGTTGCAGCAGGACATAGATAGGATGCAGGACTGGGCGGAGAAGTGGCAGATGGACTTCAACGCGGATAAATGTGTTGTCGTCCATTTTGGCAGAACCAACGGGATGAACGAGTACACTATCAAGGGCAGAAGTCTGAGTAGTGTTGAGGAGCAGAAGGATCTTGGGGTCCGGGTCCACAGGACTCTTAAATCGGCCTCGCAGGTGGAGGAGGTGGTCAAGAAGGCGTATGGTGTACTGGCCTTCATTAATCGAGGGATTGAGTTTAGGAGTCGGGAGGTAATGCTGGAACTTTATAAGACCCTTGTCAGGCCTCATTTGGAGTATTGTGCGCGGTTCTGGTCGCCTCACTATAGGAAGGATGTAGAAGCTATTGAAAGGGTGCAGAGGAGATTTACAAGGATGTTGCCTGGACTGGGAGGCATGCCTTATGAAGTTAGGTTGAGGGAGCTGGGACTCTTTTCCCTGGAGAGACGAAGGTTGAGAGGCGACCTGATAGAAGTTTACAAAATGTTGAGAGGAATAGATAGGGTGGACTCTCAGAGGCTATTTCCCCGGTTTGAAATGGTCGCTACGAGAGGACACAGATTTAAGGTGCGGGGAGGGAGGTTCAGAAGTGATGTTAGGGGTAAGTTTTTCACTCAGAGGGTGGTGAGTGAATGGAATCGGCTGCTGTCAGTGGTGGTGGAGGCGAACTCGCTGGGGTCTTTTAAAAGACTTCTGGATGAGTATATGGGGTTTAATGAGATTGAGGGTTATAGATAGGTCTGTAGGTTGGTAGGTGATGATGTGATCGGCGCAACTTGTGGGCCGAAGGGCCTGTTTGTGCTGTAGTGTTCTATGTTCTTCTAAACTCTAACGAGTACAAGCCTAGTTTATTCAGCCTCTCCTCATAGCTCAACCCCCTCAACTCCGGTATCAGCCTAGTAAACCTCCTCTGCACTCCCTCCAAGGCCAAAATATCCTTGCATAAGTGCGGCGACCAAAACTGCACACAGTACTCCAGCTGCGGCCTCACCAATGCCCTATACAGCTGCAGCAAGACCTCCCTACTTTTATACTCAATCCCCCTCGCTATGAAGGCCAGCATCCCATTAGCCTTCCTGACCAGCTGCTGCACCTGCAGGCTGGGTTTTTGCGACTCATGCACAAGGACCCCGAGGTCCCTCTGCACCGTCACCTGCTGCAGTTTTTCGCCACGTAAGTAATAGTCCTTCCTACCATTATTCCTACCAAAGTGGACCACCTCGCACTTGCCAACATTGAATTCCATTTGCCAGTTCCTGGCCCATTCGCCCAGCCTATCTAGATCCTTCTGCAGACTCTCCACACCCTCCGCGCAATTTGCCGTCCCCCCAATCTTGGTGTCATCAGCAAATTTCGACACCGTACACTCGGCTCCCTCCTCTAGGTCATCTATATAAATGGTAAATAGCTGAGGCCCCAGCACTGACCCCTGGGGCACTCCACTAGTCACCAACCGCCAATCCGAATAGCACCCATTAACCCCCACTCTCTGCCTTCTATTTGACAACCAATCCTCTATCCACGCTAACACCCTACCCCCAACTCCATGCCCCCTGACCTTCTGCAATAACCTCTTGTGAGGTACCTTGTCAAACGCCTTCTGAAAATCAAGAAAGACCACATCCACCGGCTCTCCTCTATCCACCGCCCTAGACACATCCTCATAGAACTCCAATAAATTTGTCAGACACGACTTCCCCTCAACGAAACCGTGCTGCGTCTGCTCTACCAAGCAATTCCCCTCAAGATGCCTCGCTATTTCCTCCTTGATGACAGATTCTAACATTTTACCCACAACAGACGTTAAACTAACCGGCCTATAATTCCCTGCCTTTTGCCTACCACCCTTCTTAAACAACGGTGTAACATTAGCCGTTTTCCAATCTTCCGGCACTTCCCCGGAATCCAGCGACGTTTGGAAAATAACCACCAAGGCATCCACTATCACCTCCGCCATTTCTTTCAGAACCCTCGGATGCATTCCATCCGGTCCTGGGGACTTGTCCACAATCAGTCCCTCCAGTCTGTCGAGCACCGCCTCTCTAGTAACAATAATGTCATTGAGACCCTCCAGTCCTACCACCTTTCCGTCGCTAACACCCGGCAAATTATTCACGTCCTCCTCCGTAAAGACCAAAACAAAAAAGTTATTCAAGACCTCAGCCATTTCCCCATCCCCTACCACTAAGTCCCCCCTCTCATCCTCTAAGGGTCCAACGTTCATCCTAGCCAGCCTCTTCCTTTTTATATATTTATAAAAACTCTTGCTATCCTTTTTTATATTAAGCGCTAGCCCAGCTTCATAGTTTCTCCTACCCTTCTTTATCAACTTCTTTGTCAATCTTTGTTGACATTTAAATCTCTCCCAATCCTCTTCTCGCCCACTACTCTTAGCTACTCTAAACGCCTCTGCTTTTAATTTAACACTTTCCTTCACCTCCTTCGTTATCCACGGCTTATTACCTCTCCTCCTACGGTCCTTTTTAACCATTGGAATAAATTTCTGCTGAGCACCAAGAAAGATCTCCTTAAAGATCCTCTACTGCTCCTCAGCAGACCTACCTTCCAACGCGCTCCCCCAGTCAACATTCGCCAATTCTTCTTGGACGCGTGTCCGGGAACCCACTTTCTCCTCCTCCATCTGCACCAGAAACTCCACCATACAATGATCACTCTCCCCAAGAGGATCCTTCACCACAAGGTCCCTAATTCTACCCGCCTCATTACATAACACCAGATCCAAGATAGCTCGTTCCCTCGTCGGCTCCAACACACACTGTTCAAGGAAACTGTCCCGGCAGCATTCCAAGATCTCCTCCTTGAGCCCACCGCGTCCAACATGGGTCAACCAATCAATATGTAGATTGAAATCCCCCATAATTATCGCCGTTCCATTCCTGCACGCCGCACTTATTTGCGCGTTAACAGCCCGCCCCACCTCCAGATCATTATTCGGGGGCCTATAGACGACACCCACCAGCGTCTTCCTCCCTTTGCTGTTCCTAATCTCCACCCACAACGATTCCACTTTCTGCTCTTTGGTTCCTATATCATCCCTTGCTACCACCCTGACGCTATCCTTAATCAGCAGAGCTACCCCCCCACCCCCCCCCAAATCTTTTTCCTCCCGCCTATCCTTCCTAAACACTTGATACCCCTGGACATTCAGCTCCCAGTCCCTATCATCTTGCAGCCACGTCTCTGTAATGGCCACCAGATCATATCCATTTGTGCTGATCTGCGCCATCAGCTCATCCACTTTATTCCGAATGCTTCGTGCATTCAGATAAAGTGCCTTCACCCCAGCCTTCACCTGGACCCTATTTGCCAGAACGCCACCAACCATACTCACGCCCCCTACTCCCTTTATTATTGGGACAATTCATTGTTGGAATGCGGGGGTTGCTGACGAGACTGACATTCATTACCCATCACGAACTGCCCTTGTTACCTTGTTGAACCACAAATTAATGTAGGATAGGTACCTAGAGACAGGAAACAAATGGCGATAGAATTCTAAGTCAGGACAATGTGACTTGGAGCAGATCACGCAGGCAATGGTGCGCTCATGCATCCACTGCCCTTGCTGCAGTGCATCTTACAGATGGAACACACTGCTGCTACTGTGCACTGGTGATGGAGGGAGTGAGTATTTAAGGTGCTGGATGGGATGTTGATCAAGCAGGTTGTTTTGCATTAGATGGTGTCAAGCTTCTTCAATGTTGGTGGAATTGCACTCATACAGGTAAATAGAGAATACTTGATTACACTCCTGACTTGTAAATGGTGGGCAGATTCTGGGGAGTCAGGTGGTGATTTAGTTCTTCATTGCAGATTTCTCAGCCTCTGACCTGATCATTTAGCAACACCAGGTTAAAGTCCAACAGGTGTATTTGGTAGTAAACACCACTAGCTTTCGAAAGGTGAGTGGGGAGTTCTGATCACAAACAGGGCAAATAAAAGCACACACAGTTTACAGAATACTGTGCCTTTATATGCCTTGTTTGTGATCAGAATTCCCCACTCGCCTGACGAAGGACCAACATTCCGAAAGCTAGTGGTGTTTACTACCAAATACACCTGTTGGAATTTAACCTAGTGTTGAGAGACTTCTTATTGTGTCTACCCCGGTCCAACGCCAGCATCTCCACATCCTGATCTTTTAGCCACTGTACTTGTATGGTTGGTTTCGTTCAGTTTCTTGTCAAATAGTGACCCCCCCCCCGCCCAATCAAGGTGAAATGATCAGATTTTCACTTGTTAGAGAGGATCATTGCTTGGCAGTTCCAACAGCACGAATATTATTTGCCACTTTTGAATGTCGTCCTGGTTGCACTGCATGCACACACACAGTCTTTCAGTATCTGAGGAGTTGCATAAAGTATGGAACACTGCAAGCATCAAACATCAGCACTTCTGACCTCATGTTGGAGGGAAGGTTATTGATGAAGCAGCTAAAGGAGATTGCACCTAGGATGCTTCCTTGATGAACTCCCAACAATGTCCTGGGGCTGGGATGATTGGCTTCCAACAACACAATTATCTTTCACTGTGGTAGGTATGTCACCTCTGTTTTGGAATTTGGCTCTCTTGTTCATGTTTGTACAAAAGTTCTAGTGAGGTCTAGAGCTGAATAACTGGTAGATCCCAAACTAAGCATTGGTGAGCAGGCTGATGCTGAGTAAATGAGACTTCCATCACTTTTCCAACGACAGAGTGAATGAAAGTGTGGGGCAAGGGTGGCAGGGCCAGGAAAAGAAATAATAGGCTTTGGTGCTTCTCCTGTTTGTGGGCCCTTGATCCTCCACCCCCTTTAACTCTGTCCCCACATTCCTCAGGTGCCCAGAATTAGGAACCATAGTTGCCACAGTTTTATATAGCTTTAGCAAAACCTCTTGGCTTCTGTACTCTATGCCTCTATTTATAAAACCCATCAAAAGCTCAGGTTTACGAGACACTTTACAATCAAGGTGTTTTCAGACAATTATACACAATTTGATTCTTTATAGTATGCAACCGGCTTCACTTCTTGAACCTGGCCCTGTGCAATATTTGGATAGCAACATCCAAATGATTTGAATATTTCAAGCATTGGAAATAAATGAGAATATCTTGACCCAACAGTGACAATTTCTTTTGGCACATAACTCCTGGTTTCACTTCCAAGTAAATTAGCAGCAACCAATACACCTGCAATAATGTGTTACTTTTATCCACACAACAGAACAATTAACAGAAAAATTATACTTTACATTGAGTGATAAATATTTTCTCATTTTCAGTTGAAATTAACCACACTTACAAACATCCAACACTGAGTATGTAGCAGGAATACTAGGTACTGCAGGTGCTGGAAATTTGCAATATGAACAGAAAATGCTGGAATTACCCAACAGGCCAGGCAGCAGCTGTGCAGGAAAAAAAACACAAGTCAATGCTTCAGATCATGATCTTCACTAGTTCTGACATGGGGCCACTGTTAGAGGGATTCATAAACCCTGGGTTTTAAAAACAAGTAAGATTACTAAACAGGGGAAATAAACTTACAATAAGGACCACAATGTGCCTTATACTTACTTTATACAAAGGTACTACTTACACAGACACAGACGTGACGACTGTTATAGAAATTAGACATGTTTTTAGATTTAAATAAGTATTTTTGTATTTATTGTGCACCTTGGCCAAAATGCAAACTGCCCTGGAGCATAACAGGAAGAGAATTAAACCAGGCAAGCCATAATCTTTGGGAACAATAAGCCACAGAATACAGTTATGTTATCAGAAGAAAGTCATGGAATGTCCACATTTTCATACCTTAGAAAATGAATAGATGTATTCACAAAGTGTATAAAGATTCAATTCCTACTGATAAGGCAGGACGAGACAGTGGGAACATCGCTTTTCAACTCTGTAAGAAAGCAACCTTTGACACTTTAGAGATTTACATTGTGAGGTTGCTTAGGAACAGTGGGTAAGAACTTCCAGGTCCTACAGACGAATGAATTCCTAATTCTGGAAGGTAGGATGTGATTGGCCAATGTAAATAATGTGTACTAATGTAACTGGAGCATCCAGTTGGATGACAGGGTAGGCAGTAGAAACGAAGTTTTGAAAATGTATAACCAGTTTGCCATTGCATTTTAAACTTCAGAAAGGAGTTGGTGTGTCTGGCTGCCTTTGTCCCAGCACATGTTGGTTAATAAAAAAATCTTTAACCAGCATACCATCTTTTGTAAGTCTGTATTTAGCTGAGTTCAGCTCAAGACTTAGCATTTGAGAGAAAACCCCCACTTCAGTTACCGTTGGATGTATTGGGCATTTCCAATGTTTCCTGTTTCTTCTGGAGCAAATATAACCTCTTTTGCCAGCACTCTCAAAAGCAATTAGGCTTGTTGCAAGCCTCTCATTCTCCTCAGCAAGAAATCCAGTAGCAGCTGTCTAAGATCTGGGTTGGCACATTAAACGTGAATTTCAAAAAAAAGTTAAGGTATGAATTAAACAAAGAACTTTTATGGAATGAATTTAATAGATCCCTAAAATGCAGGAGGGGAGCATTTTGCCAATTGAGCCTACACTGACAACAGCTCCCAACCCCGTAACCGTACGTATCTCCTACTAATCTCCCTCAACACGAAGATGCAATTTAACATGGCCAATTTATGTCAAAGCAATAAATAGGCAATAAAAAAAATAATAAAAATGACTGGAGTTAATAAAACCTTTTGCCTTTTCGCTTAAGAAGCAGAACTAGAAAGGGAGACAGACTAGTTCCCAAGTGCTGATCACCAGGGAAGGGGAAATGCAAGGAGTCAAATGAAGGAGTTGGATTTAACCAACACAGTTCTTGCAGTCGCCTCTGGTCATGCATGTGCTTACACCTGCCATACATCGAGAGAGAGGAGGTTGGTTGGGAAAGGCCACAAACAAAGAGGCAATTTATTTTTGATTTTCATTTTATTTGCTTTGAAATAAAGTAAATATGGCAATTTTAAGTGAAACAGTAATTTAGATAGGAGTTAGATGATCAAACTGGAAATATCGTTGCTAAAAGCATTCTTTGTTTGGAACACATATATAGCATGGTATTTCACTTCAGTAGCCGAAACAGAAAATTATTTTATAAAATATATTTCTTAATTACTGGCTTTCTATATAAAGAGTAAATAAAGAAATTAATAGTGCAGGAATTATTAACATGACTTAGGGTAGTTATTTTTTAATTACTCTTTCACCAGATATTGTTGTTGTTGGCTAGGCCAGCACATATTGCCCATCCCTAAATGCCCTTAAGGTGGTGGTGAGTTGCTTTCTTAGACCTGCAGTCCATGTGGCGGAGGTACACCCACCAAACCTTTTGGAAGGAAATTCCAGGATTTTGACCCAGTGGCAGTGAGAGGAGGGCAACATAGCTCCAGGCCAGCATGGTGTGCGATATGCAGGGAAACTTGCAGATGGTGGTATTTCCATGTGTCTGCTGTCATGTCCTTGATGGTAGGGGACATAGGTTTGGAAGGTGCCATTGAAGGAGCCTTGATGAGCGGCTGCAGTGTACACTGGGAAGCTGAAGAAAACTTCCCTTTGGTTGGAAGTCATACCTAGCACAAAAGAAGATGGTTATTGTTGTTGGAGGTCAATTGTCTTAGTTGCAGGACAGGAGTTCCTCAGTGTAGTGTCTTCGGCCCAACCATCTTCAACTGCTTCCAGAATGACTGTCTCTCCATTATAAAGGTCAGAAGTGGGATGTTCGCTAGTGAATGTACAGTATTCAATGCTATTTGCAATTCCTGAGATATTGAATCCCTCTGTATCCATATGCAGCAAGAGCACAGTTTTGCTAACGTAGGGAAGGGAGTGAATATTAAAGGTAGTGGACAGGTGCCAATCAAGCAGACATGCTTTTTGATTGTTTTTTGAGCTGGACCATTAAGACAAGAGTATTCCTTCACATTCCTGACCTGAGTCTTGTTGATGGCGGACAGGAGTCAGGAGGTGAGTGATTTGCTGCAGAATTCCCAGCATCTGACCTGCTCTTGTAGCTACAGTATTTATATGGCTAGTCCAGTTCAATTTCTGGTCAATGGTAACCCCAGGGTGCTGATCAGAGAGGATTCAGCAATGGTAATGCCACAGAATGTTAAGGGGAGATGGTTAGATTCTCTCCTGTTGGAGAGGGTCATTGCCTTGCACTTGTAGGTGTTAATCTAATTTGTCACTTAGCAGCCTAAGTCTGAATGTCGTGCAGCTCTTGCTGCATATGGATACAGAGGGATTCAGTATCTCAGGAGCTGCAAATAGCATTGAATACTGTGCATTCACCACTGAAAATCCCACTTCTGACCGTATAATGGAGTGACAGTCATTCAGGAAGCAGTTGAATATGGTTGGGCCTATGACACTACACTGAGGAACTCCTGTCTTGCAACTAAGACAATTGACCTCCAACAACAATAACCATCTTCTTTTGTGCTAGGTATGACTTCCAACCAATGGAAAGTTTTCTTCACCTTCCCAATGACTTGTTTTGCAAAGACTCCTTGATGCCACACCCAGTCCAAATGCTTCTCGAGGTTAAGGAAAGTCTATTTATCTTTCCTCCAGAATTCAACTCTTTTGTGCATACTTGGACCAAGACTATAATGAAGTCAGGAACTGAGTTCCCAGGCTTAAAATCAGTGAGCATGTTATTCCTGAGTAATTGCCACTTGATAACATTGTTGACGACCCCCTTCATCAATCTGTTGATGACCGAGAGAAGACTGATGGGTAGTAATTGGTTGGGTTACATTTGTCCTGCTTTGTGTGCACTGGACATGAAAAAGATTACTAAAAATACTTTGACTGCCAGAATATTGACTCAGGAAGGCAATGGATATAGGATCCTATTCATCCGATATTTTAAGTAAGATTCTGTACAATGAGCAAACTGAAGATAGTTTACCAATTGCATGTCATACGTGCTTATGAATTAGAAACAGGAGTTGGCCATTCAGTCTGTCAAACCTGCTCCACCATTCAATAAGACCATGGTTTGTCTGACTGTGGCCTCAATGCTACTTTCCTGCCTATCCCCCGTGCCCTTTGACTCTCTTGTTAGTCAAGGATTTATCTACCTCTGCCTTATGCAGATAATCTTTGTGGGATAAAAATGCTCTCCACAAAAAATGCAAGTGATAAAAGGTTATGGATTGATTTGGTAGTTTGAATCAAATGCTGGAGAGAAAGGAAATATTTAAAATTCAAAAGGGACATTAACTATTGGATTCCACTTACGTATAAAGAAATTTTTTACATGCCTTAGAGGAGGGGCTTCTCACATTGTAATGCTTTGCATAGAATACAGAAGTCTTTGGTTTAATTTGTTTTGAAATTTCAGTTCAAAATATAAATCCCTATTTTTACTTAAAGAGAGGGAAGGGACTCTGTTAATTGTACAATTGTCATTAATTGCATACAAGTAGTGTGCACTAACTGGAATTCACTTGTGTCCTGTGGTTGTTGGATAAGAAGCTGTATGTTCATAATGTCTATTGAACATAGAACACTACAGCACAAACAGGCCCTTCAGCCCACAAGTTGCGCCTAGGACATCTATGCCTACCAAGCCATAGAACTATCTATAACTTCCAATGCCATTAGATCCCATATACTCATCCAGAAGTCTTTAAAAAGACCCCAGCGAGTTCTCCTCTACCACCACCGACGGCACCACCACTCACTCACCACCCTCTGAGTGAAAAACTTACCCCGAACATCTCCTCTGTACTTGCTTCCCAGCACCTTAAACCTGTGTCCTCTCGTAGCAACCATTTCAGCCCTGAGAAATAGCCTCCGAGAATCCACCCTATCTATTCCTCTCAACATTTTATAAACCTCTATCAGGTTGCCTCTCAACCTTCGTCTCTCCAAGGAGAAGAGACCTAGCTCCCTCAATCTATCTTCATAAGGCATGCCTCCCAATTCAGGCAACATCCTTGTAAATCTCCTCTGCACCCTCTCAATAGCTTCCACATCCTTCCTGTAGTGAGGCGACTAGAACTGCGCACAGTACTCCAAGTCGGGTCTGACAAGGGTCCTATAAAGTTGCAACAAGGGTCCTATAAAGTTGCAAATAAATGCTTATAGAAGTGTGTAAAGATTGGTTCAATTTCTATCCTTCCCACCTGACTTTCTAGAGTATAACAAGTTTGATGGAATGAATCATAACACAAAAAGGCAACTAGTTTAAGAGGTGCTGACGAAGGATTTACACCTGAAATGTTAGCCCCTGTTCCATCTGCAAATGCTGACTAGCCTGCGGTTCCATCTGTAAATGGTGACTAACCAGTTGTTTCCAAGATTTTCTATTTATGTTTCAGACTTGTAGGCGCTGCAGCTTTTGTTTTGGTGCTATGGCACAGTGGTTAGCTCTGCTGTCTCAGTGCCAGGACCTAGGTTTAATTGCCAGCTTGGGTCACTGTCTGTGCAGAGTTTGCACGTTCTCCCCATGTCTGCGTGGGTTCCTCTGGGTGCTCCAGTTTTCTCCCACAATCTGAAAGACGTGTTGGTTAGATACATTGACCTGAACAAGGGCCAGAGTGTGGTGGCTAGGAGAATTCCATAGTAACTTCATTGCAGTGTTAATGTAAGCCTTAACTATGACTAATAAATAAAATCCTGTAAAAAAAAATCTTGCTCATCTGCAAAGCCTAGAAACAAAACAATAGTCCATTATTTTTCACTTACAAATGCTGATCAATTTGATATTTTCAGATTATATTTCAGATTTTCTGCAGTTGCAGTAATTAGTGATAGGCCAATCCGATGGTAGTGGGTTATCGTTGATATTTGCTTACAAAGTCAGTAATTAATTGTACAAAGAGTATCACCTTCAATTTAAAATCAAAATCCTAGATTTTTTCAAAAATTCAGAATACAAACCTGGAACTATTTTTCCTTGATGTGTTCATATTTATTCACAGGTATAAAAATAAGTAATTAAATAGAACTGAATAAGGATCGGAAGAGATAATAGAAAGTGCATTGCGGGGCAAGTTAGGATTGTATACTCGCTTGCCCTGCTGAACAAACATGATGTCCGCATTGTTAGCTCAATATATAAAGTAAGTAGCTACATGTTAGTCCAAATAGATTCCTCATAGTCCTGGTGCAAATCACTGAAAAATGTGTTACAAAAGAAGTCATTTTTGGAGGTTTAATATGAAAACTTTGGGCCAAAAATATTTAACAAGTTACATATCTGACGGCAAGTTAGAAAGTTTAAAAAAAACTTTCAACCAGATGAATAGAGGGCATTGAATTCTATTACAAGTCCATTCAACCTCAAGATTATCAGGATCCTTAAAGTATTTAAAAAGAAATATATACAGTAATTTTCAGATTATTAATTAATTTTAATACTCCAGTTCTAATAGACGGTTATTTTCAAAGTCTTTGCTTTACAACTCAGGCAGATTATGTGTAATCTTTTTTCTGTTGTGCATGCCATAATCTTGCCCAGCAGGAGATAAGAAAATAGGCAGCTGGTAGCTATTGCATACCATGATTATCCCAGACTGTTGAAGACCAAGTTGTGAATAACTTTCTGAAGAGTGAAATAAGCATTTTACTTAACCCATGGCGTACTCAAATTGTTCAGTACCATGTGAAGTAAAAACACAACTATCATAAAGGGCCTCTGCCTCAAACTTTAACTTACTTTCTCCACAGATGTTGCCAAACCTACTCAGTATTTCCAGCATTTTCTGTTTTCCCCCCGATTTCCAGCATCTGCAGTATTTTGCTTTTGTGCTATGCTGAAGTGTTCTTATTAAAATACTGCTTTTTATTCATTTTAAAATTAGTGTCATTTAACAGGTCAGGGCATTTGTAACAAAATATTAAAATAATTTAAAGAGAAACCCAAGTAAATTCCAAGTAAGATTTTTACCAGTTAAGAGAATAACATGTCAATTTCCTGTGAACTGAAATGTTGTCAATAAATGGTTGAGTGGAGATAAATTGTTACTTGCTGAAGTTAAGGCTTAACAGCTGTTTCTGGGTATCCTTCAAATAAATTTCTGCTTCCTTGCTCATTGAAACTGGGACGTATGGCATTAAATGTCCAAGCGGTCATTATCAACACATTTGATTAATGGGGACATTTTTCCTAATGACGTTGAAATACAGCATTTTCAATCAGTACCTCTGCATAATGATTAGTGAGAAGAATCCTTTCCAATTTTCCCCACCCCTCCAAAGTCTAATATGTAACATTCCCAGACTGTCATGCTTCACTATATCAGCTAGCTCAGTAAAGAGCAGTGATCAAATTCATGACTTTCCTGATCTCTGTAGCTCAGTTATACATCGACCTCACCCTGCAAGGAGCCAAAAGACAGTTCTTCTCTACCACATTTTACATCAATATTCATCCCCACTCACAGCCCTGGAATTCTGCAAATTATATATAATTCACAAATTATGAATACAATCTTCCCGGAATTTTCAACTGAAGCTTCCGAATCAAGATATAGCTGTGTAAGCATCAGAGATCCAATTGTAAACTAAAAGAGAAAACACTAGAAAATCTCAGCAGGTCTGACAGCATCTGTAAGGAGAGAAAAGAGCTGACGTTTCGAGTCCAGATGACCCTTTGTCAAAGCTTGAGCTTTGGTCTGGCAGCATCTGTAAGGAGAGAAAAGAGCTAATGTTTTGAGTTCATTTGGACTCGAAACATCAGCTCTTTTCTCTTCTTACGATGCTGCCAGACCCACTGAGATTTTCAATGTTTTCTCTTTTGGTTTCAGATTGCAGCATCCGCAATAATTTGCTTTTATCCTGAGACCCAATTGTACCTCAGCAATTGGCAATTATTCACATGGAAGTTGGAAGTATCGAACTACAGATGACAGGATTAGCTTTCCAATGCCAAATCAGAAGTTTGAACTCCATTCCAGACAATTCCAGGAAGTCAATAAGGGACACTTAGGTCCAATAGGAAGAAGAATGGTAAATAGGCTCTTCATCTTGGTTGCAGTCCATCTAAGAGCAAGTGCTCCTAAGATAGAAATCTTGAAGAAAGCAGTGGGAAGCCACCTCAGATACTCATCTCTAAATGTCAATGAATGGACAGATACCATCTAATTTGTATTATTTATTTAGGTAATATTGGTAGCTCTGACTGGCCATCATTTTTCCCCATAAACTGAGTGGCTTGCAGAGGTCATTTAAGAGTTCACCATATTGCTATAGACCTGGAGTTACATGTAGGCCAGACCAGATAAGGCTTTCCTTTCCAAAAGGACATTAGTGAACCAGATGGGTTTTTCAGCAATCGACAATGGTTTCATGGTTATCAGTAGATTCTTAATTCCAGATATGTTTTATTGAATTCAAATTCCATCATCTGCCATGGTAGGATTCGATGGGTTTTTACAATAAATGTTTCATGGTCATCATTAGACTTTTAATTCCAGATTTTTATCCAATTTAAGTCTCACTATCTGACATAATGGGGGGGGGGGGGTTCAAACTCGGGTCCCCAAAGCATTATCCTAGATTTCTGGTCAGTAAGAATACCGTTATGCTACCACCTTCTCAGAACACATCTACCCATGCACTTACTCCAATTGCCAATCAAAAATTTTCAGGAATTGTAACTCCGTCTCGTTTCCTACACACTTACTATATTGAGTCAAATTGAAGTGTTCTAACTACTGTCCCAATGATGTTCATTAACTTAACATAAAAGATCAAACTGGGGACCTTCTGGTCAGCAAAAACTAATGAACAAACGAGAAATTATGTATCTAAATAGCACTATTAATATAATGAAGCACCCCAAAGTAGAACAAAGTATGGTATTGAGCCACATAAGAAGTCATTAGGGTAAATGGCCGTATGTGTGGTCAAAGAGTAAGATTTTAAGCAATGTCTTAAAGAAGGAAAGTGAGATAGAGGGCACAGAAATGTAGTGAGGGTAATCCAGAGCTTTAACCCAGGCAGCTGAAGAAATGATAGACATAAATAGTGGAGCAATTAAAATTGGGAATGCATGCACGGGGCCAGAAATAGAGGACTGCAAATATCTCAGGGGGTTATGGGTTTGAAGGAGATTACAGAGACAGGGATGAGGCCACGGAGGGGTTTCAAAATAAGGCCGAGAATTTTAAAATTAAGACGTCACTTGATAGCAAGCCATTATAAGTATACTCCGTATTCACCCAGCAAAACTCATGTATATTTTTAAATATTTATATGCAAGTGAAAACAGCAGTTTTAAACTAAAATACAAGTTTATGGTATCTAAAAAGCATTTTATTCAAAGCCATACATACATTACATGATGAAAAGGATTACTCTCCAAGTTACTTAAGACTTTGAACTGAAATTTAGAAATCACCTTTGACAAAATTAATGGGCATGGGCTATATCAAAAAAAGAAAATCACAAAACTGGACTGCCGGGATAACAGTTCTAAATAATTGTAAGAAATAGGTCATTTGACTCAACCACTCTACTAAAATTATTGATAGGAAATGTTATAATTTGGTGAAATCATGCTCCTCTCAAAGTAGGTAATTCGGCTTTACTGTAAACTAAACTATCGAGCAGAAAATCATCTGTGAGCCTCCTGCAGATGGGGATATGAATGGGAACCAAATTATCGTGCTTTGAATTGCCTTAGAATTGAAGGAAGCACGAAGATGATAAAATTAATGCTCTTGTACCACACCAACTTCCTTTGCCTGACCACCTTCTCAACTACAAATGGTGCTTCATCCACATCAGGTGCAAAACATTTCATAATATGTACATTATGATTCACAAATAAGATACAATAATTGCATTCATAAATCAGAAAAATAACTAATCTTATCTTCCAGCTTTGCCACATGGCAATGCTTATTCTGTTCAGGCAATTAAAAATATTTCCTACTGCATATTCTTGTCACAGCATTGTTATAGCACAGAAGGAAGCCATTCAACCCAACCGTGCCTGCACTGGCTCTCCGAATGAGCATTTCACATAGTGACATTCTCCTGCCTTCTCCCCAGCAGATAATTTTTTGAAACAAAACAATCTAATTTGACCCTCAATGCCTCGATTAAATCTGCCTCCTCCACATTCTCAGGCAGTGCATTCCAGACTCTCACCACTCAATATGCGAAAAAGATTTTCCTCATATTGCTTTTGCCTCTTTTGCTAATTACTTTAAAATCAGTGTCCTCTCATTCTCAAGTATTTCATTAGTGGGAGCAGTTTTACCTTATCTACTCTGTCCAGACTCCTCATGGTTTTGAATACCTCTATCAAATCTCCTCTCAAGCTTCTTTTCTCCAGGGAAAGAGTCCCAACTTCTCCAAACTTGCATCATAACTGAAGATTCTCATCCTTGGAAATACCCTCGTAAATCTCTTCTGCACCCTGGAGGCTTGAACTTTGCAGGAACTATTTTTTTCATTTTATTTCTGCGTTTAAAGTTATTTTGTATTAACTCTTGGAGACATTGACCTTAACCCAGCTGTGATTGTGCTCTGATTAATTAATCAATAATAAATAATGTTTTCCCAGGCCTTGTCTTTGTTTCACACTGGTCACGCACAGCTTGTTATCAGACTAATGTTAATGTTTTCCATTGTTCAAGCTAGAGTACAAAATAAGTTGTCTTTTATGTATCAGAACTCTTGTTGTTACTGCACTTAGTGACTTTTGGACTACAGGCCAGGACAATGAGTAACCTTACTTGGGTGGTCAATCACTGAAGCATCAGAAAGTCTGATTAAGGGACACTTGAAGGATGGCCAATGGGAAGATACCATCAAAATATGTCTAAACACTTGTGTATTAAAAAGCCTTCATGGCTTTGGAGTGCCTGAGAGAGGAATTGATAAGAAAGACGACTTGTTTTGGGAATGGACTGTGCGAGACTTCGAAAGACTGGAATAGAGACAGAAATTTTTAGCTTAAAGGGTTGCTGCAGTTGTAGTGTAATTGATACCAGCAGCCAAGTGACTGACTGGATGAGCATTTGTGAGATTACTCAGCGACTTGGTAATGTACATATATTCATCTAAAACTTTAAATTAAGGCCCACAGCAGATGATAAAGGGAGAGGGATCAAACAAATTAGACAATTTTTCCAGTCCAAGTAGACTTGTGGGAGCTAAATTGGATAGCTTCGAAGCTAGATGTGGGGATTGCCATGCATGAATAACTTCTGTCCGTTGATTGCAATGCAAGCAGCTCGACAACTATGTATGGTCTGCTCATTCGATCTTTTGCGTCAATTCTGTTCATTGTCCGGACACATCACCAAATGGCCAATATCTTGAGTGGTTAGCAATACTTAAAAGCTGGGATCTAATTGCTCCTAACCAGTAAGTGAACAATTAGAGGTTACAGATATAAAACCAAACATCAAGGGCGGCGATGAGGAGAATATTTTTCATTCAGATTTGTTGGGATCTGGAATCGTCCAACTGAAAAGTGATGGAAGCTGATTCCATAAATAATTTTAAAAAGGCATTTTGACAGATACTAGAGGATGAAGAACACTCAGAGTTATAAACAAGCGGTGGGGAACTAAGTGCAGTTGCTCTTGCAAAAGTGCTGGCATAGACATGGCAGAGCAAGTGGTCTCTTTCTGTATTATAAATTTCTCTGATTCCATGGACGGTATTTTCCAGCCCATGATTTGATAATGCGCGCTAGAATTATTGTTTCTTATGATCAATATAACAGAAAAATAGTTTCACCTTAAGAACTACAAACAGGTGAATATTGAACATTTAGCTAATCACTTATATTCATAAAGTGACTTAAGCAAGTAAACATCATTTTAGGACGTTGATTTGTAACTGCCCCCACTTACAGTATCGATCTAAAAGGGAATCTAAATATGGAATCTTGAACAGGCCAATTGAAATTAAGTCATGCAACCACTGACAAGATACTAACAGGCCATCTACAAAGCTTCTTCAAGTGATGTGGTGACAGATTGGGACATTCAGTACCTCATTTACACAACCAGTTGGATTCCAGAATGAACGCAGCATCTACTAGAATCTTCCTTCCAATCACAGCATGACCAGACAAAAATTCCACTTTCCAAAAGTATACTAGACTGAACAAATACCCTTGAAGGTAGTTTTCACATCAAGGTGAAGTTACAGGTCCTACAACATAAAGCAGGCACGGATTCTACTCAGATGGCTTGTACATTAGCAATCTATTTATTGGCATGGCAGGTAGTGTTTGCAGACCACCTCCTGCAGGTGTACTGATGCAGGGAGCCATAGAATGTGCATGCATGGATTGATATCCACAGAAGGAGACATGCAAGCTAGCAATCAAGATATCCTACTGAGAATTCAAATGTAGACCAAGTCATTCATAAGAATCAAGGTGAAAATACTCCTTAGAATTAAATGCAGTAAATTTCAAAGAAGGAAAAGCCAATTTTAAATGTAAAGTGATCTTTTTACAGATTAGCTTTGAAAGCTTTCATTATCTAGACACTTAACATAGAGAAACACAAGTAAGGTTGTAAGTTATCAAAATAATCATAAACCAGCATTTTTCTTAATTTTTGTTTTGTCTTCCTACTAAATTACAAATATCAGTTGCACGCTTCCTGTATTTGCCTTCTGTTAAAACAAAGATTGTAGCATTGTCTCCCATTTCTCATTTGTTTCCAGGGTCTTCAAATAGTTCGACCTAATTTGTTTAGTCTTCTTTTCCTCCTGTAATTTACAAACTTGGAACCCAAGATTGGCATCACGCAACCATTACTTCTCAATTTGTCTGGTTCAGAGGAATTGTTGATTCCTTGGAACCTTGAGATGTGCTTATTCATATAGGTTTTTCTATTTTAAGCAAAAAATTTTCTTGGATTGAGTTATTAATTTTGTTGGGGTTAAGATGGGGAGATAGAGGCATCACTTTGATTCACAAAGGCCAAATAATTACTAAAGCATTATATACAGCTGGTTATAATGGTCATTTTAAGATTAGTGATTGTAACTAACAAATGATTTGCTGTAGTTGCCACTTGGTCACTTTTGTCAGCCAGATCATTGGTGAAGGTTCTGGTTCTCTGAATGTAGCTATAATATGAATAGAAATCTACAATAGGCATATTTTCACTGCACACTAGTCTTTAATCAAATCATTCACCTCTCCTCAAGCAATTGCTCCAACTGTTACATTCATTACAACAGCAGCAGTATGCTAAATCCTGTGGTGTTTATATTAGCAGAAATGACAAAAAAAACATGCAAAGAGAACCCATCTACTCCTTTTTAACTGCAACCTAAAAATTGTAAAATGAACCGAAAAGGCGTCAACATACATGCCACATGCTCCCATCTCAGAATCAGGCGGCGGCTGTTATCTCAACAGAACTATTCTGACTTTCAAAACAATGCTAAGCTTCATTTACAGCAGACGTTTGGTAGGGATCTGAGTGCAATTTAAAACAGTCCCAGAATTATTAATCACTTTTCAAAAGAGCCATTTTACATCAATATGAACAGAAGATGTTGGAACTGTCATTGTGAGAAACTATCTAACACCTCTGATTCTTTGCTCGTTAAATTGGTCTTGCATTGAGATGGCTCTCTCGCCTTATGAAAAACCAACACAGTAGCATTGACGGCAAATTCCATATGGAGTTCTCCGTTCTCCATTTTACCTTTAAAAAAAGCCTCCCATGCAGATGAATGTTTTTGTCAAGTAAGAGTGGCTTTGTGGGGAGACATGTTCAACACTGGGTGCAATCAAAGTAATTTATTCAACAATTTAGAAGAAAAATTACTCTTTGAATGTGCGTGTGTCTAACACCTGTTTTCACAAGTCTAAACATAGTTCCACTGGATAGGATTCAGTCCTAGCTTAAAATGCCAGTCACAGCTATTAAAGTTCAAAGCTGCATTACAATTAATAGAAACAGATGTAAGGTTATTAACCTGAAGCTTTAACTCTGAAACAGAAACAAAAACAAAAATAAAATTGGGAAATCTCTAAGTCAGGCATTATCTGTGGAGAGAAACAGAATACCAGCATCCGCACTTGGCTTTTGTATTATAATTAATAGTCCAGTTATACAATAAAGTAAGGAGGATATGATTCTCAACTAGTCGGGTTATGACCAGTTTAGCATTATTCCTGCACAAGAGGAACATGCTTTTTCTGTTTTGAATAAAGAGACAACAACAGCTCCATCACCACAGGGCATCCGCTGCCTCATTACCTTGGAATAGTAGGGCTTGGCATCTGTGAGCACATCTGTCTATCATGGAGAGCAAATAAATGACAGTTTGTCAAAGAGATGTAGTACTTACCAGATCCCAGTCTATGCTGCGGAAAAAGGTGTGAGCCTGAATGTCAGTAAATCCAGTCTGTGCATGACAGCCAAGTCGTTCTTTAGGGTCCTATAAACAATTGAATCAAATAATATACAAAATTATGTTTGCTCACAGACGATTAGAACAATATCTCCAATTTCTGTTCATTGTTACAATAAATATATATTTTTAAAATAAATTTTGAATAGTTGAAATGCTCTCCTTCCTGATTTCAAATTACATCTTATGTTGTATGTTCACTACCGTGTGCAACTTTGTTTTAGCACACAAAAATCTTTAATGCTGCGCATAATATAAGTAGAAGATACATAAATGCATCTTTAATTACGAAAATTATTTCAGAACCTTAGAAACACTATCAACTTTTCCATCATTAAGTAAATTTATTGTTCTAGATTCTTAATCTGGCTGTACAGACATTTATCAAAATATTTCAAACAATTTTGTCATTTGATTTAAACCACCCCAGATTCACGCCTTTGAAATAAATTTTGTTCAATTTTTAGTCAATTGTAAAAATGAAAATCAGCACAAGTCACAATGTGCAACTGCAATAACAAATCTACTTGATTCACTCATTACTGACTATCAACTGATGTGGTTGTTTATTGTAAGATTACAATGTAAATTTACTAAAGGTAGATTATTCACACTGCTCAGCAAATCACAAACCAATTGTGCAAAACGTATCATTGCATAGACACATTTTTAAAAAATCTTTCATGGGAAACAGGGATGACACTGGCTGTGCCAGCATTTACTGTCCAGCCTAATTGTGCTCGAGTAGGTGGTGACGTGCTGCCTTCTTGAACGACTGCAGTCCACGTGGTGCACCACTGCTCTCACTGTGCATCAGTGGTATTGAAAGTGGTCAATAGGATGCTAATCAAGTGGACTGCTTTGTCCTGGATGGTGTCAAGCTTCTTGAGTGTTGGAGCTGCATTCATCCAGGAAAATGGAGAGTATTCTATCACAGTCCTGACTTGTGCCTTGTAAAATGGTGGATAGGCTTGAGAGAGTTAGGGGATGAGTTACTCACTGCAGAATTCCAAGCCTCTGACTTTTTCTTATAGTCACAGTATTTACTTGGCTGATCCTGTTCAGTTTCTGATCACAGATAATTGCTTAGGTTCTTTAATGTCACACCCTGTCAAATGCTGCGTTAATGTCAAGGGTGGTCACTCTGAACTCACTGCTTGAATTCAGCTCATTTATCCATGTTTGGACGAAGGCTATAATGATGTCAGGAGTTGAGTGGCCCTGGTGGAACCCAAACTAAGCATCTTATTGCTGACCAAGTGCCACCTGATAGCACTGTTGTTGACATTTTCATTCATTTTGCTTATATGTCAGTACTGTTGACAAGTTTCCATTTATTAATGAACTAAGCTCCCTATCCAGAAGCACAGTCTCAGCTCAATATGGAAACTGATAAGGATGGACTGTGATATGCTGGGCCATTTCCAGTGAAATTTCAAGAAAGTATATACTTCGGCTGCATTTTAATTATTCCCCTCACTTATGATCTTACACACAGGTGTATAAGGTGCAGAAGTATAGGATCATATGAGGGGCACACAATAGAGCAAAAGAGCAGAAAGACAGAAAAAAACTGCAGATGTGACATCTAAAATTCCTGTACTGAAGTTTGGAGTAATTCATCATGAATAATATGCTGGGTTTATATTGTCTATTGGAAATGGAATTCAGGTGTGATCCAACCTCAAATTAAGAGCATGCAGGGAAAGAGAAATGGATTGTCTTGTGGACTTGGGTTTCTAAGTAGGATTGCAGCCAATTCTTGAACACCATTATGTAAGTTAGCAACCTTGTTATTTAGAACTACCCACAATGGATAAAGTTGCCCATTTTTGAAAGGATTTGGAAAATATGTTCATCTTTTGTCAAAGAGCAAGCTGTAAATTTGTCCAAAAGGGGAAGGCTTTGGAATACTGCCATTACAAGTAAACCAGTGCCCTCAGTCTCTAATCCATATCTCCATCATACGTAAAGAATCCCAAATTCTCATTCAGTAGAGTGTGTTCAGGATTTTTTTTCCAATTATTTATCTTCAAACAATATTAATACAAGCTGATTACAATAAAAGCAGATGCAATCCTTTTACAGATCAGTTATCCATCATTTCTACAAAGTTGAGTGGGGTTAAATGGCATGAAGTGAAGACAAGTTTTACACCAATAAAAGATTAATTAAAAATGGAGCAATTTAATACACTGGGATTCAAATTGAAATACTTAAAAGTTCTATTATTTGGACTGCATACGTCGTAAGCCTGTTTTTCAAAGCATTTCAAAGTATTCTAGCATATGTCTGATTTGTGACAAATAAGTTCTACAGACAAAGGGAAAAAGGAATATTGGAGAAAAAATATTGTATTTTGAAGGAAGGAAATCATTTCTGAAAAGATTGCAAGTACATTTTCTCTATCTGAGCGGGCGGCACAGTGACACAATGGTTAGCCTCACAGCGCCAAAAATCGGATTCAATTCCCGGCTTGGGTCACTGTGTGCGTGGAGTTTGCACGATCTCCCCACGTCTGTGGATTTCCTCTGGGTGCTCCAGTTTCCTCCCACAGTCTGAAAGACGAGCTGATTAGGTGGATTGATCCGAACAGGCGCTGGAGTGGGCAACTAAGGGAATTTCACAGTAATTTCATTGCAGTGTTAATGTAAGCTTTACTTGTGACGAATAAATAAACTTTAAACTTTGAATTGAAAATCTGAGCCCAGGAAGCTATTACAGCCATTTGCATTGGTTTCTTGTCAAATTTCTTAATGACTCTTAACAGTAGTTTAGTTTGGTCAGCATGATTTTTTTTAAAGATTTTTTATTCATTATATCTGCAATGTGGAGCTGCCATTTAGAATTTGTTCAGTTACCACAAATCAAATACAAGATGTCTATTAGAGCGTGGTGGAACACAAACATGGAGAACTTCATTCTCAATCACATTATCTACCGAAGGAAAAGAGAAACAATGAATATGGAACTCTCAGGAGTTAGCTGTTCTTTCGCCCCTTGGTGGCTTTCCAAATGCAGCAATGAGCCTGGGAACAGGCTGCCTGCTGTTTTGGCTAAAAGAGATGCATGGCGAAGGAGGGATGAAGGAACGTATCATTTTCTAAAACAAAAACAAACATTTAGAAAAATAGTCAGTTTTAACATTCCTTTCTTCTTCCCACTCTTAATTCTTGCAACAAGCTGCCAACTTGGAACACAGACTTACTTCATACCTAAACTTTTACTGTAAAAATCTACAATATGTAATGTTTAATATCTTCCAATCATAGACAAGTGACTCGCATGACAATGTGAAGAGTGAAGTCTTCACATGGAGCACAGAATAATTTCAATTTTGACATGTACACATTTTAATTTCACATGATATTTCTGATGCTAACACAGTGGGGATAAACATAAAAAAAGTTTCTTCTGATTTGGTGACTAATACATCTGCAAACAAAGATTTCAATTCTCCCAATTTCTTTTTTTATTTGTTAAGTATTTTTAACTTCAATTAATTTAAAACAATGTTAATAAAATCATCCCAAAAAAGATATTTAAACTTTTTAAAATTGACAATGTAAACTTCCTTCATTAAAAATCTATAGAAAATTTTCCAGAAATTTCCACAAAGTGACAGCAATATTAAAGGTTGTGCTGTACCCTTAAAACTTGCTTAAACTACAAGTTTAAGAATAACAAGAATTCTGAATAACTGACAGTGTTAGTTTTATTACAATTTTGGTGCAGAAATAATACCATAATAAAAACTGGATGATGACTAAAACTGAACAACAAAAACACCCCAATCTCAAAACATTTAGAGGCTGTGACAGATGCATCATGGACCAACTCAGCCCTGACCAACACAATTGCTCTATATAGCAGCACACTGCAGGCAGCAGCTGTCAGTACAGGGGTCCCTCAGACTGACATCTGCTATTGGCAAAATGGAACAACAGACCTAACAAAACCCATAATACCTTATATAAATTAGTGGACAGAGTAAAATGTGCTAGTGGCGAATATTTACAAAAAAACAAGATCTTTTACATGGGTTCTACTTGGGATGTGCTTCTCTGGATGGAAAATTCAGTAGGGTTTTACAGAAAAATGTACATATCAAGACCACACACACATCATCAACCATCAAATTATACCCAAAGCAGAATATTTCTGTGGACAACGTGTAAAATTTGCATAAGATCCCTCAACAGAAAAGTACTGATAATTTACGATCAGCTGCAGGAATTCTGCATTACATTTTTGTATTCATTCATGGGACTTGGGCATCGCTGACTGGCCAGCATTTATTGCCCATCCATAACTGCCCTTAGAGAGCAGCTGAGAGTCAACCATTTGCAAAAATAATTAAGGTTCGAATGTGGCTTTCTTTGTCACAAAGAATTAGGTGGTTAAAAAGGTATTAAGATAGTGTTGTAAGGTAGAGAGAGATTCAAATGATCTTAAAGCACAACTGTGAACTTTCTTAATACTGTATTCCATTTCTGCAAGTCTATAAAGCCATAGGGACTAATGAAGTCTTGGTGTACAGTGCAGCTGGCAGCAGAGTCTGGGTCTCCTGTCATCATGCAATATAATGCAAAAGTATCCACAAACTGGAAGTACAATCCGATAAATTATATTCTACAAAACATTAGCAAGCCTTCAACAAAAATGAGCACATACAATTCTTCAGCACCTAAGGAGAAGCTAACATGCGAGTACATCACTGGTACTTACCCATAAAACTTCTTCGGTCTAAATAACATCGTGCTTTTCAAAAAAACTGGTCAGTTTTGGGTTCCACTGTGAAGGTCTTTAAACATTTAGATGAACTACAAGTATGTTATTTTGTTACCATTTGTACATAGAGATGTTCACCCTTTTAATTATTCAGGGAAGTGTCCATGTGAATCAAGTACTTGGTATGGTATCAGGGAAGGCGAGTAAAGCTAAAACCCAACCACAAATAGTTTGCATAATAATGACAAGGATCTGATACTCTCAATTAAGTTCACTGAAGGGGAAGGCAAGGTTAACATTACTCGACCAAGTCTGAAAAATAGTTCAGTATAAATTAATAACGGACTACTGGAGTTCTCTTTCACAGGAAGTCATTGACTGAAACGAGTGTCAGCTGGAGTTTATACATCAACTCCTTCCTCTTTTGCCATGGAGGAGGACAGCATAAAAACACACTTTACAGCTAACACATAAATATGGTATTGGGGAAAGCAGCAAGGTGCAAACAGAAACTTCTGAAACTAAGGAATCAAGGAGTAGATCATATTCACACACATTTGTCAATGCCTTAGCAATCAATTTTCCTTTCAAGCTGAACAGAGGAATGGTGATAGCTTTAGGTTAGGGACTGATCTAAATTTCTACGTTATAAGAATACATAAGAATGAATAAAAAGAAGCTGAGGCAAGTGGGAACAATGATATTTCAACTTGGAGGTCTTGTGGTGCAGTGGTACCATCCTTACTGCGGGACCAGAAGCTCCGTGTTCAAGTCCAATGCCAGGGTTTGTTAGCCATGGAAGGAGCATTCAAAGCAGTTCAACAGGCTGATAACCAGCTTGGGAGTTCTTCTACCAGTTCCCCACTATTCCCAAAGGGTAGAGAAGCAGTCTAGCTGTGATGACAACACTAAAATAAAATCTATACCTATTAGCAAGGCAATTCAGCATGTTAATATGTACGTACTCATCCACTTAATTTGTGAAACCAAATCTTGAATACTTTCAGAAAAATGTCAAATATCTTTATTCCTTCACTTTCTTACATCATGCCTCAGCTAGGCTCACTTGATATACTTGCCTCTTGCGCAAACTCCATTCCTAGCTACAGCACAGGCGGTCACACTGCTGCATTGGAGATGTGCTGTTCTTTTACAGGATCATGGAATAATGCAGCAGTGAAGGAGATTATTTTGTTTATCCTGCCTCAGCCAGCTCTTTGAAAGAGTTTTCTCATTATTCCTACTACTCTACTCTTTTCCCATAGCCCTCTATTTTTTCCTTCAAACATTTAGTCTCTGAGTCTGTTGACCATTCTTTTAGGCTGTGCATTCCAGGTCAAAAGTTACTGCATAAAATTGTTCATGATTTTGAACATGAATATATAAATTCGGAGGAGTAGGCTATTTGCCCCCATGAGCCTTCCCCACTATTTGATAAGATCACAGCTGATCCCATTATGGCATCAAACCCACATACCCTTTGATACCCTTGCAAGTCAAGAATCTAATTCTGCCTTAAAAATATTCAATGACCGTGCCGCAACTGTTGTCTGAGAAAGCATGTTCGACCTACTCATGACCTTTAAGAGAAAAATATTCTCCTCATCTTAGTCTAAAAATAAGGAATCTTCCATTTTAAGACTACGGGCCCGATTTTATCTTTTTGATTCTAAGTGCCGAATCTGGGCGTAGTACAGATCTGATCTTGAATTCTGCTTTGCAGCGCGCCCATATGCTTTCTGCCGGCTCAAGTTCGATCTGTGCTGTGGGCGTGGCCTAGTGCTGCCAGAACGATCGGAGCTCTGAGCTGCACATGCGCAGTTCGATAAAAATTTGAAAAAGCGTGCTCAGGTCGGGAAAGGAAAAAAAAGCAGAAAGCGGAGAGACCGGCTCTCTGACATAGATCATCCTCTGGATGGGGGAAGAGGAGGCAGGTCAGAACATCCTCTGGGGTGGGGGTGGGGGCTAGATGTATCTCAGTGGAGGGGGGCGGGGGGCCAGAGGACTGACCATTGTCTGGTGGTAGCGGGGAGGCCCGATCGCTCACTGATATGGGAGGGTTGGATCTTTGGGTGAGGGATCCCTCCTCCTCACCGCAGGAACGAATCTCTCCTTCTGGAGTGGACATTTCCCCTCCCCTCCCTAAGAGGATGATCTGGGTCAGAGAGCCGTTGCAGCTTCTGGAGCCGCTTCAGAGGTTCCTCTGCAAAATAAAAATTGGCTTCGGACCAGGAGAAGGTAAAGTGGGAAGATTTGGTCGGCGAGTTGGGCACGCAGTTCATTAAATCGATTTAAATGCACGTTAATGCATTTAAATCGTTGGGCCACCCTGACAAATCGGGTGTCGGTAAAGTCGAGATTTGCTCGGATTTGGGTGCAGATCACGTTATCGGCCTGATGCCGAATTCACCGCAATTTCATGCTCGGAAACAGGTGCAAATTGTTGGTAAAACCGGGCCCTATGTCTCCTAATTCAAATCTCCCACAAGGGGAAAATATTCTTTCAGTATCCAGCCTGTCAAGTCCTCATGTATGTTTCAATAAGATGACCTCTCATTCTTGTAAACTCTAACCTATTCAACTTTCTCTCAGAAAATAACCCCTTCATCCCAACAGTCAGTCAAGTGAACCTTCTCTGAACTGCTTCTAATGTAACTGCATCCTTAAATGAGCCCAAAACTGTACACAGTATTCCAGGTGTGGTCTAACCAACGTCCTGTACAGCTGTAGCAAAAATGTCCCTACTTTTATAACCCATTCCTCATGTAATCAATGACAACATTCCACTTGCTTTCCTAAGCACATTCTCCCACATTATACTCTACCTGCCACATTTTTGCCCACTCAAGTTATCTATATCTCTTTGCAGATTCCATGGCATCCTCAGAACTTACCCTCCTACTTATTTTTGTGTCATCAGCAAATTTACCATACCTTTGGTTTCTTCACCTAAGTTACTGATAAAGAATGTAAATAATTGAGGCCCAGCACTGATGGCTGTGGCACTCCACTCATTACATCTTGCCAACCTAAAGATTACCCATGTAGGCCTATTCTGTTTCCTGGTAGCTAACCAATTGTTTATCTTTGCTAATATGATATTCCCCACACCATGAGTTCTTACTTTGTGTAGTAAGTTTTGATGTGGTATCTTTTCAGATGTCTTCTGGGAGTCCAAGTACACCACATTTACACGTTCCTCTTTAACATTAGCTCCTCAAAGAATTCCAATAAATTAGTCAAATGTGGTTTCCCATTCAAAGAGCATGCCTGACTGCACTGATATTTTTAGGCGCTCTTGACCTTCCATCTTCAAAAATTTTGAAGCATTGTAAGAAATAAGAGGAATAAGCTTGGTCTGCCGTTCAATCATGGCTGATCTGACAATGGTCTCAAACCCACTTTTCTGTCTGCCTCCCATGGTTATAATATAGTTTCAATACTATAAAAGAATAACAATCTTTCACTTCTGGAATGCTGTATTTAGTTAAGTCCAAAACTCTTCATTGCTTATGTGTTATACAGTTCAGTTCAACTGTTGCTTAAATGTAATTTTACACGAGGAACATTCACAATTTCAAAACCTGTCTTAGGTTAACCTCCCAAGTAGAATATTTCCATGGCAAAGTCCAACAGCCATATTATATATCATTTTATACATATAATATATTATCCAAACATTTTCACACTGGCCATGCTCTAATAAAACAAGAGTTTACTTTAAAAGCATTTGTATTTATTAAATCAGATAGGCAGCTGGTAGACAGATTTTCTGCTTTAGAGTTTGGATCCCAATGCTGGGATCAAATCTGGACCCCCAACGTCATGCAGCATTAGAAATAGTGACTCGACAAGATTTTCCAAGGAATGACCAATTAATGAGAAGATGGCAACTTACGATTTAAACTAATGCAATGGGCTTCTGATGTTGGAGAGTCAATAGGAGGCTCTCCAGCACGGAGAATCAAAGTGTGACACTCTGTCAATGAGAGAGTGACTCCTCAAGATGAAGGAAACCCCTCAACATTTACAACTTTTTTTAAAAAATAATAAAATCTCTTACAGCTGCCAGACTATCACTGTGGAGGAGATATTCCCCAAAAGCACAAATCATGATCACCACTTTGACTACCTCTGGATATCTGAAAGGAGAGGTATGTTTAAATGATTCTGGAATGCTGCCCTCCTGCCTACCATTGGGAGGCCACCTCTTGTCACAACTGTGTTTCAGCCACCACATGAGGCCTACGTACTATCTGGTCACGTGAGAAAGGGTCTTATAGTCTGTCTCTTATTTGCCTTCATTGGCTATCTGCTGCTTGCAGGAAGGTAGCTGTTTCACCTTTGATCAAGTCTATTTGAAAACATTTTCCCCTGCCAATGCATTATGGTTAAGCAAGATGGCTACAGATACTCATCTGCATAATCACATGGGCCCATGCATTCGCCCTGGTCCATGCATCCACAGAAATCCAATGACATCACTGCTGGAGCTTGCGGCCTGGAATTCAACACGTGGCAGAGGTGGGAAAGAAGGATTTGCAGTTGAGAAACTAAAATCCTTTCCTTGCGGGATATTTTATGCAGCTGTTGCTGAGTGTTTTTAAAATGTGTCGCACTATCGCAATATTGGAAGTGGATTTAGGTCGTTCTGAGTATTAGACAAGACAACGTAGTCTAATACTCACAGCAACCTACAATCAACTTACATTAGTGGGATAGGGAGACGTGTGGCTGCAGAGAAATATCCACAAGGAAAATACTTTAGTTTCCCATCTATTCCTCTAACCCTCTGTAAAAGGACTTTCCAAAATCCTTCACTGTCAGTCCAGGATAGAAATTCACAACATCCATTCCTGCTGCTATGGTGATGACTTGGACATTGCGACTTTGGACCCAGTCATCAGAATATAACTGCACATGCAGAGTGTTGGCAGGAAATGGTGCCATTTAAAATAGACCTTAAGGCAGGACCATGCCAGAAAACCGATGCAAAATTCCAGACTGCTCGTCTTTTGTTTCCACCTACCCACCCACCCACCACACTGATGATTGAAAATTTAGAACGGTATTTTTTCTTCTTTATATGTAGGTAATGTTCCAAGTTTTGCATAATCCACAAATTGCATCCTGTACACTGAGGTACAAGTCATTAATCATAGGATCCCATAGAACTCCTACTGTGCAGAAGGGGGCCATTCAGCTCATCAAGCCTGTACCAATCACAATCCCACCCAGGCCCTATTCCCGTAACCCTGCATATTTACCCTGTTAATCCTCGGACACTAGGGTCAATTTAGCATGGCCAATTCACCTAAACCGCACATCTTAGGAGTGTGGGGAGAAACTGGAACACCCACAGGAAACCCACGCAGACAGAGGAAGAATGTGCAAGCTCCACGCAGACAGCAACCCAAGGCTGGAATTGAACTCGGGTCCTTGGTGCTGTGAGGCAGCAGTGCTAACCACTGTGCTGCCCATGTCTGAGCTAGATCCACCTTGTGAACAACTTTGTCAACTGTTTACTTTATACCCCTTCTTCAAAACACTTTAGATTGCAATGGATACTTTGCATCAAATCAATGTTTGAACAATTATTCTCTTACCTTATTTAAAAATCCCTTTAGGACACTTGCTGCTTTTACTGAAAGTGACCTGGGAATTCGAATGGGCTTCTCCAAAATAACTGCAAAGATTAAAAAAGATGTAAACATATAGCTGGATTTATTACAGATTTTTTTTATATTCCATGATCCATTTTTTAAATAGTCTTCAGGTTTCTCTTTAAAAGTTTGCCAGATTGTATGACATAGCATTAAGCACAGCTGAAGGAACTGGGAGGTTCAACAAGATAGATTTTATCCTTCAGTTCTGGGACCAAGTTTTAAATTCTGATAAGATTGCTGAGATGAGATTTTCCCCTTCAACCACAACATCTCAAATTAATTACTTGACTGGAAGATCAATTCCAGTAAGCACATGGTTAGCAACCTAGAACTGGCCATAGGGTGGCGTGAAACTGTCAGCCCCGCTCAAGGAAGTTTATAATGATAGTTTGTGTGGGGAAATGGAAATATTACACTATTACACTATGGGATACTCTTCTGAGGCCAACTGAAGACACTTTGTTGTGAGCAATATAGAAGTTAACTATTTTGCAACTAACTGCTATCAATGCGAGTTCCAAAAGTACATGCCTCATCTCTCAGGATTGACAGCCCCACACTATTCATCTTGATAATCCAACAAAAAAGCCAATAAAATAAAAAAATGGGTACACCAAGTTAACACAAAAATTAGGAGTAGAATTAGGCCATTCGCCTCTTCGAACCTGCTCTGCAATTCAATATGATCATAGCTGATCCTCTAAATGCCATTTTCTTGCTTTCTCCCCATACTCCTTGATGCCATTAAAATTAAAAAAAGTTATTGGGCATGTAAAAATGTGGGTCCATAGCAAGTTTCTTAAATTTAAATAAAGGCAATTACAGGAGCATGCAGACAGACTTGGCTAAACTGGAGTGGGAAAATAAGTGAAAAGACAACAGAAAAGCAGTGGCACATATTTAAAGAGATATTTCATAAGTCTCAACAAACGTAGATTCCATCACAGAAGAAAGGATCTACCAGAAGGATGTTATCATCTGTGGCTAACTAAGGAAATTAAGGGCAAAATTGAAAAAGGGTGTAGAGTGTGGTGAAGATTAGTGGCAGGTCAGAAAATTGGGAAAGTTTTAGAACCAGCAAACGGTGACTTAGACAAAAAATAGAGAGAGAGAAATTGGGAGCATGAAAGGAAACTAGCAAAACTAAGAGTGGGGAATTAATAATGGAAAATGAGGAAATGGCAGAGGCTTCAAACAGGCATTTTGTATCCGTCTTCACAGTAGAAGACAAAAACCATCCCAAGAATAGCAGAAAGTCACGAGGCAAAAGGCAAGGTGGAATGCAAAAGTGGACAAAAAAATTAGAATATTAATTGCACTTAAGGCTGACAAGTCCCCTTGATCCAATGGTCTCTATCTTGAGGTCTTCGAAGAAATGGCAGTAGACATTGTGGATGCATTGGTTGCAACCATCCAAAATTACCTCGATTCTGGAAAGGTCCCAGCATATTGGAAAACCACAAATGTAACACTGCTGTTCAAGACAGGGGCAAGATGGAAAGCAGGAAACTAATGGCAAATAATGCTTGATGTGATTCAATGGATAGCAAATGTTACATGATACATTAATTTAAATTCTACACTCTACAGGCATGAGAAAGCCAAGATGAGAATCAAATCAGCGGAAAAATTGGGATAGGAGAGTCAGAGTTATACAGCATGGAGACAGGCTCTTATGCCCAACTTGTCCATGATGCCCTTTTTTTTGGAAACCTTTAAGCTAGTCCCAATTGCCTGCATTTGGCCCATATCCCTCTATACCCAACTTATCTATGTAACTGTCTGAATGCTTTTTGAAAGGCAAAATTGTACCCACCTACTACCTCTGGTAGCTTGTTCCAGACACTCGCCACCCTGTGTAAAAAAAACTGCCCCTCTGGATGCTTTTCTATCTCTCCCCTCTCAGCTTAAACCTACACCCTATAGTTTTAGTCTCCCCTAACTTTGGGAAAAGACATTGACTTTCTAGCTGATCTATGCTCCTCATTATTTTATAGACTCTACAAGATCACCCCTAAACCTCCAGAGAAAATAGTCCCAGTCTATCCAGCCCCCCCATATAACTCAAACCATCCTAGTAAATCTCTTCTGCACTCTTTCTAGTTTAATAACATCCTTTCTATTATAGGGTGACCAGAACTGTACACAGTATTCCAAGTGTGGCCTTACCAATGTCTTGTACAACTTCAACAAGATACTTCAACTCCTGTATTCAATGTTCTGGCCAATGAAACCAAGTATGCTGAATGTCTTCTTCACCACTCTATCCACCTGTGACTCCACTGTACCCCTAGATATCTTTGCTCTGCAACTCTCCCCAGTGTAATCCTGCCCTGGTTCAATCCATCAAAAAGTATCACCTCACATTTAACTAAATTAAACTCCATCGTCATTCGTCAGCCCACTGGCCCAATTGATTAAGATCCCGTTATAATCCGAGATAACCTCCTTCACTTCCACTACGCCACCAATCTTGGTGTCATCTGCAAACTTACTAACCATGCCTCCTATATTCTCATCCAAATCATTAATATAAATGACAAATAACAGTGGACACAGCATTGACCCCTGAGGCACACTGCTGGTAACAAGTCTCCAGTTTGAAAAACATCCCTCTACAACCACCCTCTGGCTTCTATCATCAAGCCAATTTTGTATCCATTTAGCTACTTCATCCTGGATCCTGTGAGATCTAACTTTATGCAACAACCTACCATGTGGTACCCTGTCAAAGGTTTTGCTCAAGTCCATGTAGACAACATCAATTGCACTGCCCCCATCTACCTTCTTGGTTACCCCTTCAAAAAAACTCAATCAAATTTGTGAGACGTGATTTTCTACTCACAAAGCCACGCTGACTGTCCCCAATCAGTCCTTGCGTTTCTAAATGCCTGCAGATCCTGTCTCCCAAAATGCTTTCTAACAACTTACCCACCACAGATGTGAGGCTCATTGGCCTGTAGTTCCCAGGCTTTTCCCTGCAGGCCTTTTTAAACAAAGGCACAACATTTGCCACCCTCCCATTTTCAGGCACCTCACTTGTGATGATCAAGAGACCAAGAGCTTTGCTGGCAACAAGATAATCAAACATTGAAGTGAGCGTGGTTGAGAAAACTGCAGAAATATTTGGCAAAATGGAAAGCCTAAAAGTAGGTAATTGCATGCTTGAAAGTATGTTTTTTAAGTGATCTAGGGTGAAGCTTTTTCTCTAGTTTAGCAACAGAGGAAATGGTGTTTAAAGTTTATTGGAGAACATGCAAGGAAAGATTCAAATTGGATTTGACCTTGTCCATGATTGAGAACATGAGAATGGAGAGGCCACCTGAGATGACAAGTTGAAGGTGAATACACAGTATTATTGTATGGAGATTGATCATGTTAATTCGATCCTTGGGAAAAGGACACTCAGGATCCAAAATTGGCCCAGTTGCAGGAAGCAAAGGGTCAATGGTTGTTGTCTTTGTGGCTTAAAGGTCTTGAAGGGCTCAGTGCCAAGTTGCTTGTTGTTCATGGTATTAATCAATGATTTAAACTTGTATATAATGTTATGAATCCAGCTGATGTTATTACTGGAGAAGTCAGAACCCAGATTGGGAGCTGGCTTGACAGGTCATAACTTGTTTTTAAACTGCAGAGGGTATTTACTGAATAGATTCGCACAAGTCTACCATTTGGTTTTTAACAAAAAGATAAACAAGAAATATCAACTATATGACACCAGACAATAAAAAAACTTGAAATATTTCAACACAAAAAAAAATTCTAATTTGCACTTTCTTTAATCCTAGCAATACCCTTACAGGCTTAACATTCCAGTGAAGTACCACCTACTTCCACACCAAGGGTAGAGGCGGTTCAGTTGCAAAGAAGTTTATTTTCTAATAGACTACTGAATTATCACTCGAAGTCCTTCTACAAATGATATCTCTCTGGAGATCCAGAAAACTCACTAATTTCTTCAGCAGTCAGGCATCATTCTTCAGAGTGTCTTAAGACCTTTTTGTCTTCACTCTATGGATTTCCATACCAACTGAAACTAAAATTATCTTTCTTGCACCTCCATCTTTGTGGGTCTTTTCACTAATCCCTTGTTGTGTTGCTAAGCAACAGCAGTTTTTTCCTTTTTTTGTTTGTTTTAACTTCACTAAACTACTCTTCTCTTGGTAACCCATTCACTTCAAAAGTCCAAACACCTCATTAAAAATGCATGCATAGACAGGGTGTAGAACCTTCCCACCTTCATCTCAAAAAGAAACATTCCAAAATGGAACCAAACCTAGGGTTCATCTTTCTTAACACACAAATGAAACAACATTAGTTAAAATTAAAGCTATATTTTATTCCTAACATCCACAAATACATAAAACTATTTCTGGTTCTTAACAAAGGAGGCATGAAAACCAAGTTTGCAGATGATCTGAGAATTGGTTATTTAGTTGACAGTGAGAAAGAAAATAGATTACAAGATTATCAGTAGTACTGTTAATGCAGTTAGGGAGAACGAACAAGGCAAAAGAATACACAATAAGTGGTAGGATTCTGAGAAGTGTAGAGTAAAGTTTATTTATTAGTGTCACAAGTAGGCTTACATTAAAACTGCAACAAAGTTAGTGCAAAAATCCCCTAATTGCCACACTCTGGCACCTGTTCGAGTACACTGAAGGAGAACTGAGGGAACAGAGGAGCCTGCGAGTCCATCTGCATAGATCCTTTGAGACAGCAGTATTGGATAGGCCGGGATTCCATAATAAATTGGAAGAATAGACCATTCAATCTATTGAGCCTTCTGAACCATTCAACATGATCATGGCTGACCTTATCTCTTGATTCCACTTTGCTGTTTGCTCCCATTACCTTCAATTCTCAGAGATCAAAAATTTAATGATCTTGGTTTTCAATAACCATAACATACTGGAGTAGACAATACCAAAGATTTACAATCCGCTGAGTGAAGGAATTTCTTCTCCCAGTTCTAAATGATAAATTCCTTATCCTGAGGCTATAACCTGATGTTCTCGGTTGTTTTCTTTGGAACAGAGGGGCTAAAGGGGGATTTAATTTAGTGGTATAAAAAAATGAAAAGCCCACAAAAAGAGTGAATAGGGAGCACCTACTTCTATTAGCAATGCGGTCAATAACCAAGAGGCAGAGAATTTAAGTAATTGGTTGAAGGATGAGAGAGAAGGGATATTTTTGGGGGTCTAAATTCACTGCCTGGAAAAGCAATAAAAGCAGAAACCTACATTGCACTTAAAAACACTTGGATATACAATTAAGATGCCATAACCAACATGACTACTAATTATAAGTTGAAAGGTGGGAGAAAGTTTGATTGCGCTTTCTGCCGACAAGGACATGGTAGGCAGAACAGTCCTTTTCTGCGCCATAAATCTTTGTGCGCGTGTAAGACCCAAATTGTTACCAGTTAACTTAATTAAACACAAATAAACCAGAAAAAATATTCCCCCAATTTTTCCCTCCTTCTTTGAAGCTGCTGAGGGAGTGCTGTTCCATCTGTGGTGGTACATCAAGTTTGAGAGCCTACAACCTTTTTGCGAAAAGGAAAATCAAATTTGTACTTGTGTCCTGCTAACCTTGAAACAAGTAATCCTCTGTGTTCATATCTGGATTATCAGTGATGATGTCAAATGGTGATCGTCCAGCCATCATTTCAAACATCAATACGCCAAGTGCCCACCAGTCTACACTAAAACCTGCCAAACAACAAAAAACAAAAAGCAGTGTTTTTGAAGAATTTTTTTTTTTTTAAACACATTCTCTTTCTGATTAGAACCTGCCATCTGACTGTTAAAGAGACTAAAAGCAGATGCCTGCTCCCCTCTTCTTCTTGCATCCTCCCTCTCACTTCAGCCAAGTTCTGGGGCTCATGGCATGGAAAAAAAATGATCAGTTTCACCAGGGGGAGATGGCGGCACAGTGGTCTTTTCACTAGACTAGTAATCCAAGAGACCCAAGGCAAGATCAATGACCCGGGTTCAAAATCTGGAATTAAAAAGTCTAATGATAATCATGAAACCATTGCCAATTGTCTTAAAAACTAATCTGGTTCACTAATGTCCTTTAGAGAAGGAAACCTAGTCTGGCCTACTTGTGACTCCACATTCACCACAAAGTGATTGACTCTCAAATGTCCTCTGAAACGGAAGGAAGTTAGGGGTGGGCAATAAATGCTGGCCCAGCCAGCGATGCCTAGCTCTGTAAATGAATAAAAAGTAACATATGCCCAACATCAATAAACAGACTATTGAATTAAACTGCTAAAACTTTTCAGCTTTCAATATCTTTAAATGCAAATATTCTGATGAAAGTTAAACTGCAAATATATCAACATATTGATATTATTTTTGAAATCAATAGTAAAAACTAATTTTAACATTTTTGAATGTATAGTTACTCAAGGCTTGATTTCATCCTCCTTTTTCTCTTCAATCTGACCTACTAACGTAGGGACTTTTTAAGGGATTTTTGTTGCATTTCCTTCCTCTTTGTCCTTCAACAGGGTTGTCCAAATACATCCGGTAGGCCACAATCTGGCCCACCATGCTTGTCTATCAATATGGAGCCTGTTTTCAATATATGGTTAAGTGAAGTGAAGGTTTGTGCAAGGAGCTGCTCCTCCAATCACAGGCCATTGTTTCCTGCATTTGCTACTGACGGTTCACCAGTGAGGCAGAGAAATAGTCTAACTGGAGGAGCAGCTAACAACATGAAGATGCATATTCAGGATTGAGTGTGTCTTGGTACTTTCACAGCCATCCCAAACCTCTCCCCAGTGGATATAGTCTCCAAACCTCCCTGGTGTGATAGGTGTGTACGTGCGAGAGAGAGCATGTGAGTGAAAGAGAAAGTGTGAGTGAAAGAACGAGTGAGAAAGTGTGTGAGAGTGCAACAGTGTCATAGTGTGTGAGTGAGAGCGAGTGATAAAATGTGAGAGTGCAAGAGTGTGATAGTGTGCGACTGGGAGAGACAGAGTGAGAGAGTGATAGGTAGGGTGTGGGAGAGAAAGAATGATAGTGTGCCAGTGGGAGAGACAGCAAGAGTGTGTGCATGCAAGTCTGCGTACGAGAGGGGTCTGTGTGACTGGATCACTCCCAGTTATAGGGAGATAGGGAGCACCTAGTTATTCTGACTCATCCTCGCATACCAACAGTGTATGGATTAGGGAAGTGAGCACCCTGAGAGTGGGAATAAGCCTGACATGTACACACACACTCTAATGGTCATCTTTATGAATTACTCATTTTTAGAATGACCAATTTATTACTTGAACTTTTTTTTTGCACAGCAAATTGCTTCTTTTCTTCATACCTCAACTTTATTCTTGAAATTCATGTTTAATGTTGTGCCAAACTTCATATTTCCAAAAGTTGCTCATTAGCCCCTCAAGTGAGAAAAACTGAAATGTGGCTCCTCATATCAAAGTTTTGTAAACCCTGTTGTTCAACATTTCCAAACCATTCTCTTGACAAGATAGGTAAGCAACTTGCTACAAGCAATCAATCGATTATTAAAGTGAAAAGTGTAAAAGGTTGACTTATGAGAACTTGAGCCAAATTTTGCTTTCCTAAGTGGGTACCTGGCATTTATTTCACCTCCCCAGTATGACAGCAGAGAGCACAAACTCACCACACATAGTAAACCATTTTCTGCAAATAAAACACAATACTGATCCTCAAATGTGCTATGCTATACAGATAATCAAGCTCAATGTTAGCTTAGTGTTCCATTACAGTTGCTTACCATATTCTTCTCCTCGCAATATCTCAGGTGCTATATAATTGGGTGTGCCACAGAAAGTGCTGGTAGTGTCACCAGGGCCAAGCCCTTCCTGTTGAGGGAGCATAAATTGAGACTCATGGAAAAAATATGTTTTGCAATAATTTGGACAATCAGCAGCAGCTAAAACAGATCTTTCACATTTTCAGTTTCAGGCAACTTAAAACTAATTAGTTGCTTGAATTGACATTAAGCTATCCAAATACAAAACAGTGTTGGAAAATATTTAACAAAATGAGTGTCAAGTTATTCAGAGGGCCATGCTACATAGCACTACTGTAACAAATAAAGATGAACATTTAACTAGGATAACATATCACTGTGGAATGCACACACTAAAACATTACAACTGTAGGTGAACACATATCTCAAGGTGAAACCTCATTGCAATACAAGAGACTGAAAATACATCTAATCAAGGAAGATCACTGTACAAGATTACGAATAATATTGAGGAAATGGTACTAATGAATCTACTTAAATATTAAAACAATCACTTTAATAATCAGGAATAATTAATTGATTGTCACCATCGAAAGTTTTCGCATGGTGTATTGTAGTTCAACAAGGAGCAGGCCACTACAGTAACACAGATGGTTTAAACATCAAGAATTCTTTTCTTTGCCTTTTCAAACAAGCAAGTTATCTATTTAATAACATCTGCAAATATGCGTCCTATGCATATATTATCAGTGTGGGTTGGTCATTGGTCATGATTAGTAATTCAAGCAATTGTGTTTAAAAGCCAAAAGACTGCAATGGCCTTAAGTACACAGCATGGTATGGTAGGAAGCAACACAAGTCAAAAGGTTTTGGCTGAGGTACTTCAGCCTGATGCAAAGGGAGAGAAAAAAAACAAGTCATCAAGCCTTCCATTGTAACTAGTGCAAATTGGTATGTGTGAATATTTGGTGAATACAGGATTGGACTCAGCAACTTGATTATGTTACTGCTTGCTGCCACTTAATTAACTGGCATGAGAGTTAGATCTTGAAGGATCGGGAGCGAGGAAGCAAGCTGAAAAGTAGGGCATCAAAATAGTGATCTCAGGATTACTACCTGTGCCACGTGCTAGTCAGAGTGGAAACAGCAAGATATATAGAATGAATATGCAGAAAAGGTGGCATGAGGGGGAGGGTTTCAGATTCCTAGGGCATTGGGACCGATTCTGGGGGAGATGGGACTTGGACGAACTGGATGGGTTACACCTAGGCAGGATGAGGACTGATGTCATTAAGGGTACTTGCTGGAGTGGGAAGGGTTTAAATTAATATGGTAAGGGGATGGGAACCTTTGCAAGGATTCAGAGCAGGGGGAATTAAGAACGTGAGGAAAAGACAGTAAGGAGAATAAGGTAAGTGATGGGCAGAGAAATCAAGACTGAGGACTGAGTAAAAAATAGTAGTAAAAGGAAAAGAATTTTGAAATATATAAAATCTACTTACCTGGCAAATCATTCTCACTGTTTGTCAGAGCAAACAGAGAGGAGCGATTTGTGGCGGGAGTCTGAAGGTAAGCGATTGACTATTTTTCTTAGTTTTTTGTGGGGTTTCTCTTTTCTTTACAAGTTTCTTTAACAGTAGGCCGCATGTGACCTGGAAGGGTTTGTTAGTGCGCGAGGTTTAAAAAGCAGGCCGCACTATATAGCGGGCAGTGTCGGTAGCGGGCAACAGAGTGAGCAGGTAGCAGAGTGAGAGCTAAAGGGCTTTGGCAGAAACGGGCTAGGCAAGGTAGGTTTAATTCTTACTTTCTTTCTCTGTGAAATTTGAAGAAAAGGGGAATTATGAACGTGAGGCCAGTTTGTTCTCAATGTCGGACATGGAGGTCCTGGAGTCTCCGGGCCTCCTGGATGTCCGGATCTGCGCCAGCTGCGGGTCGAGCTGCGGCTCCTAAGGGATCATGTTAGGGAACTGGAGCAGCAGCTCGAAGACCTTTGTCTGGTGAGGGAGAATGAGGTGGTGATGGATAGGGGTTACAGGGAGATGGTCACACCAGGGCCTCGGGAGGCACGCAAGTGGGTCACGTGCTAGAGAGTACTCCAGTGGCTGTGCCCCTTGGCAATAAGTACTCCTGTTTGAATACTGTTGTGGGGGACAGCCTACCTGGCGGAAGCAGCAGTGGCTATGCCTCTGACGGGGAGTCCGGCCCTGTAGCTCAGAAGGGTAAAGATAGGTGGAGGAAAGCAGTAGTGATAGGGGACTCTACAGTGAGGGGGTTGGACAGGTGATTTTGTGGAGGCAGTCAAGAAAATCGAATGGTAGTTTGCCTGCCTGGTGCTGGGATCCAGGATGTTTCTGATCACGTCCAGGATATCCTGAAGTGGGACAGAGAGGAGCCAGAGATCGTAGTACATACTGGTACCGCTGACGTAGGTAGGAAAAGGGAAGGGGTTATGAAAAGAGAATATAGGGAGTTAGGTAGAGAGTTGACAAGAAGGACCACAAAGGTAGTGATCTTGGGATTGCTGCCTGTGCCACAAGACAGCGAGAGTCGGAATGGAAAGAGGTGGAGAATAAATGCGTGGCTAAGGGATTGGAGCAGGGGGCAGGGATTCAGGTTTCTGAATCATTGGGACCTCTTTAGGGGCAGATGTGACCTGCATAAAAAGGATGGGTTGCACTTGAATCCCAGGGTGACCAGTATCCTGGCTGGGAGGTTTGCTAAGGCTACTGGGGAGAGTTTAAACTAGAAAGGTTGGGGGGTGGGAATCAAAGTGAAGTGACTGGGAGAGAGGAGGTTAGCTCACAAATGAAGAGGGCTTGTCGACAGTGTGAGAGGGAGGATGGGTAGGTGATGGAGAAGGGTAGCGCTCAGACCGAAGGTTTGAGATGTGTCTATTTTAACACAAGGAGTGTTGTGAACAAAGTGATGAGCTTAGAGCGTGGATTGCTATTTGGAAATGTGATGTGGTGGCCATTACAGAGACTTGGAGGACTCAAGGACAGGACTGGACACTTCAAAGTGCCGGGTTTCAGAAGGGACAGGGAGGGAGGAAAATGAGGTGGGGAAGTGGCAGTGTTGATCACAGATAGTTTCACGGCTGTAGAAAAGGTGGACGCCATGGAGGGATTGTCCACGGAGTCTCTGTGGGTGGAGGTTCGGAACAGGAAGGGGTCACTAACTTTACTGGGTGTTTTCTATCGGCCGCCCAACTGTAACAGGGATGTTCAGGAGCAGATAGGGAAACAGATCCTGGAGAGATGTAATAATAAGAGTTGTTGTGATGGGAAATTTTAATTTCCCAAGTATCAATAGGAATCTCCCTAAGGCATGGGGTTTAGATGGGGTGGGGCTTGTTAGGTGTGTCCAGGAAGGTTTCCTGACAAATTATGTGGATATGCCTACAAGAGGAGATACTGTACTTGATTGGGGTTGGGAAATGAACTTGGACAGGTGTCTGATCTCTCAGTGGGAGAGCATTTTGAGGATAGTGATCATAACTCTATCTCCTTTACATTGGCTTTGGAGAGAGATAGGATCAGACAAACGAGGAAAGTGTTTAATTGGAGTAAGGGTAATTATGAGGCGATCAGGTAGGAAATTAGATACAGAAATTGCAAAGAGGTTTTCTCAGGGAAATGTATAGAAGAAATGTGGCAAATTTTCAAGGAATATCTGTCTGGAGTTCTGTACAGCAATGTTCCAATGAGACAGGGAAGTTCTGGTAGCTAAAGGAACCGTGGTGCACGAAAGCTGTAATGAATTTACTGGAGAGGAAAAAAAAGCTTACAAAAGGTTCAGGGAGCTAGGTAATGCTAGAGATGTAGAAGAGTTTACGGCTAGTAGGAAGGAACTTGAGAAGGAAATTAGGACAGCCAGAAAGGGTCATGAGAAGGCCTTGGCAGGTGGGATTAAGAAAAACCCCAAGGCATTCTACAAGTATGTGAACAAGAGGATAAGATATGAAGGAATAGGACCTATCAAGTGTGATGGTGGGAAGGATTGTATTGAACTGGTAGAAATCGCAGAATACTCAATGAATACTTTACTTCAGTATTCACAGTGGAAAAGGATCTTTGTGGTCGTAATGCAGACTTGCAGCGGACTGAAAAGCTTGGGCACGTAGGCATTAAGAAAGAGGATGTGTTGGAGCTTTTGAAAAGTTAGATAAGTTGCTGGGACCGGATGGGATGGACCCCAGGTTACTGTGCGAGGCGAGGGAAGAGATTGCTGAACCTCTGGCGATGATCTTTGCGTCATCAATGGAGACGGAAGTGGTTCTAGAGAATTGCAAATGTGGTTCCTTTATTCAAGAAAGGGAGAAGAGATAGCCCAGGAAATTATAGACCAGTGAGTCTAACCTCAGGGGTTGCTAAGTTGATGAAGATGATCCTGAGAGACTGGATTTATGAACATTTGGAGAGGGATAGTATGATCAAGACTAGTCAGCACAGCTTTGTCAATTTTGATTGAATTTTTTGAGGATGTGTCTAAACACATTGACGGAGAAAGAGCAGTAGATGTGGTTTATATGGACTTCAGCAAGGCGTTTGATAAGATAGCCCCATGCAAGGCTTATTGAGAAAGTGAGGGGGCATGGGATTCAAGGGGACATTGCTCTGTTGATTCAGAGCTGGCTTGCCCACAGAAGGCAAAGAGTGGTGCTAGATGGGTCTTTATCTGCATGGAGGTCGGTCACCAGTGGAGTGCTCCAGAGATCTGTTCTGGGACCCTTGCTCTTTGTGATTTTTATAAATGATCTGGATGAGGGAGTGGAAGGATGGGTTGGAAAGTTTGCTGATGACACAAAGCTTGGAAGTGTTGTGGATAGCGTGGAGGGATGTCAGAAGTTGCAGCGAGACATTGATAGGATGCAAAACTGGGCAGACAAGTGGCAGATGGAATTCAACCCAGGTAAGTGTGTGGTGATTCATTTTGGCAGGTCAAATATGATGACAGATTGTAATATTAAGGGTAAGACTCTTGGCAGCGTGGAAGATCAGAAGGATTTTAGGGTCTGGGTTCATAGAACACTCAAAGCAGCTTCGCAGGTAGAAGCTGTGGTTAAGAAGGTGTATGGTGTACTGGCATTCATCAATCGAGGAATTGAGTTTAGGAGTCGGGAGATAATGCTGCAGCTGTATAAGACCCTGGTCGGACTCCACTTGGAGTACTGTGCTCAGTTCTGGTTCTATTACAGAAAGGATGTGGAAGCCATAGAAAGGGTGCAGAGGAGGTTTACAAGGATGTTGCCTGGAATGGGTGGCATGCTTTATGAAGTTAGATTGAGAGAGCTCGGTCTTTTCTTCTTGGAGAGACGAAGGGTGAGGGGTGATCTGACAGAGGTGTATATGATGATGAGAGGTATAGATCGAGTGGATTCTCAGAGGCTTTTTCCCAGGGCTGAAATGGCTGCCACAAAAGGACACAGGTTGAGGGTGCTGGGGAGTAGGTACAGAGGAGATGTCAGGGATAAGTTTTTTACTCAGAGGGTGGTGGGTGCACAGAATCGGCTGCTGGCGGTGGTGGTGGAGGCGGATTCAATAGGGTCTCTTAAGAGACTTTTGGATAGTACATGGAATTTAGTAAGATGGAGGGTTATAGGTATGCCTTGTAGGTAGGGACATGTTCGGTGCAACTTGTGGGCCCAAGGGCCTGTTCGTGCTAGAGTTTTTCTATCTTTCTAAACGTTAAAAGTGCCCACCTTAAGGTTTTGTACCTGGATGCTCAGAGCATTCCAAACAAAATGGATGAATTAGTTGCACAGATAGATGTAAAGACGTATGATATAGTTGGCATTACGGAGACGTAGTCCAAGGTGAGCAAGGATGGGGAAAAAAAAGATTGAGGTCGAGTCAGTGTTAGGAAGGACAGATGTAAAGGAAAAGGGGGTGGAGTTGCATTGTTGATTAAAGATGATATTGATACAATATTGAAGAAAAATATTAGCATTGATGATGTGGAATTTGTATGGGTCAAGTTAACAAACAACAAAAGACAAAAAAAAACAGTGGTGGGTGCGGAATTCTGACCACCAAACTGCAGTGGTAATGTTGGAAAAAGCATTAGACAGGAAATCAGAGATGCATATGTTAGAGTCATAGAGGTTTACAGCAAAGAAACAGGCCCTTCTGCCCAACTTGTCCATGCCACCCTTATTTTCTTTTTAAACCCCTAAGATAATCCTAATTGCCCGCATTTGGCCCATATCCCTCTATACCCATCATACCCATTTAACTATCTAAATGCTTTTTAAAAGATAAAATTGTACCCACCTCTATTACTACCTCTAGCAACTTGTTCCTGACACTCACCACCCTCTGTGTGAAAAAATTGCCCCCTGGACACTTTTGTATCTCTCTTCTCTCACCTTAAACCTATGTTCTCTAGTTTTAGACTCCCCTACCTTTGGGAAAAGATATTGACTATCTGCCTTGTCTATACCCTTCATTATTTTATTGACCTTTATAAGATCACCCCTCAGCTTCCTATGCTCAAGAGAAAAAAGTCCCAGTCTATTCAGCCTCTCCTTATAACTCAATAGCTGTGTTAAAGGAACAACTGTGATTACGGGCGACTTTAATCTGCATCTAGATTGGAAGAGTCAAATTAGTCACAGTACAATAGAGGAGCAGTTTCTGGATTGCATGCAGATGGTTTCCATTGTTTGCTGGAGCAGACGAGTAAAGGAGCAGAGAGAGCGCTAAGATTTTACCTGTTAAAAACCAGTTTAAAATAAGTTTAAAGCACTTTGTTCTTTGTAGAACTGTTTAAAGCATTTATTTATTGTATTTACTGCTTTAAGAATTCTGAGGGAGTGGTTAGCAGGCAGTTGTGGGCCATCAGATTTAAATATCAACTGACCACAAGGTGAAGCCTTCCATTGTTTGCTGGAGCAGACGAGTGAAGGAGCAGAGAGAGAGCTAAGATTTTACCTGTTAAAAACCAGTTTAAAATAAGTTTAAAGCACTTTGTTCTTTGTAGAACTGTTTAAAGCATTTATTTATTGTATTTACTGCTTTAAGAATTCTGAGGGAGTGGTTGGCAGGCAGTTGTGGGCCATCAGATTTAAATCAGCGCCAGGTTTAAAAGGAGGCCTGGTGTAGACAGCGGGCAGCGTCTGAGCGGGCAGCGGAGTGAGAGGGAAGCAGAGTGAGCTAATAGGGCTTAATATCAAAACGGGCTTGAAAGAAAAAAGGCCAGGTGAGTTCGTTTGAAAAACAAAAAAAAAAAAAATTTTTTCAAAACTACTACAGTAAATAATGGAGGGGCATGTGATGTGTGGTTTCTGTATGATGTGGGAACTGGTGGACCCTAGGGTTCATCCCAGTGACCATGTCTGCAGTAAGTGCAGGTTGCTGGAGGAGCTCCAGCTCAGGGTACAGCTCAGGCCTCTGAGCTACAGACACTGAGGCTCATCAGGGGGAGAGAGGGTGCCATTGTCAATGGGGTGCAAGTGACATCCACCCCCCCTAGACTGGCTAACTCTAAGGGTCAGGGGCAAGAGGGGGCTACTGGGAAGAGGAAGGGGGGTGAGGAGCGGAGGCCTCAGCCTCTTAATCTGCATAACAGGTTTGAGGTTCTTGCTTCCAAGTTGGACGAGAACGAGGCAGGTGAGGTTGGTGAGCAAGCTGCACACGGTACAGTGCTGCAGCAGGACATAGGCAAAGAGAAAGGGAAAAGGAACGTAGTAGTTATTGGGGATAGTGGGGTGAAGGGTATTGACACTGTCCTTTGTCACAATGACAAAGTGCACAGAAGGGTGTGTTGTCTGCCTGGTGCTCGGGTACGGGATGTCGCAGCTGGGCTGCAGAGGAACCTGGAGTGGGAGGGTGAGAATCCGGTCGTTGTGGTACATGTGGGTGCCGGCGACGTAAGCAAAATGCAGACTGAGGATCTGGGGAGGGAGTATGAAAAGCTTGGAATGGAATTAAAAAGTAGAACCGACAAGGTGGTTATCTCTGGGCTACTGCCTGAACCGTGTGCAGATGGGCGTAGGGTTGACAGGATTAAGGAAGTGAATGGGTGGCTCAGGGATTGGTGTGGGAGGAATGGGTTTGAATTTATGGGGCATTGGCACCAGTATTGGGGTAGGTGGGACCTGTTCGGGAGGGATGGGGTTGGTCTGAACCATGCTGGGACCAGAGTGCTGGCGAATCGAGTAAAGAGGACTGTAGACAGGGCTTTAAACTAATTTGGGGGGGGGGGGGGGGGGTGTGTGTGTGTGTGTGTGTGTGAGGGTAGGTAACCTTACGAGGTCTAAAGTTAAGGAGAGTGTACATGTAAGGGAAGAGGCCGAGGATGTCCCAATAATAGAGGGAGTAGGGGGCGTGAGTAGGGTGGCGTTGCGGCAAATAGGGTCCAGGTGAAGGCTGGGATGAAAGCACTTTATCTGAATGCACGAAGCATTCGGAATAAAGTGGATGAGCTGATGGCGCAGATCGACACAAATGGATACGACCTGGTGGCCATTACAGAGACGTGGCTGCAGGGTGACAGGGACTGGGAGCTGAATGTACAGGGCTATCAAGTGTTTAGGAAGGATAGGCAGGAGGGAAAAGGGGGGGGCGTAGCTCTACTGATTAAGGATAGCATCACGGTGGTAGCAAGGGATGATGCTGGAGCCAAGGAACAGAGGGTGGAATCGTTGTGGGTGGAGATTAGGAACTGCAAAGGGAGGAAGACGCTGGTGGGTGTCATCTATAGGCCCCCGAATAATGATCTGGAGATGGGGCGGGCTGTTAACGCGCAAATAAGTGCGGCGTGCAGGAATGGGACGGCCGTAGTTATGGGGGATTTCAATCTGCATATTGATTGGTCGACCTATGTTGGACGTGGGGGGCTCGAGGAAGAGTTCTTGGAATGCTGCCGGGATAGTTTCCTCGAACAGTGTGTGTTGGAGCCGACGAGGGAGCGAGCTATCTTGGATCTGGTGCTATGTAATGAAGCGGGTAGAATTAGGGACCTTGTGGTGAAGGATCCTCTTGGGGAGAGTGATCATTGTATGGTGGAGTTTCTGGTGCAGATGGAGGAGGAGAAAGTGGGTTCCCGGACACGCGTCCTTTGTTTGAATAGAGGGAAATACGGTAGGATGAGAGAAGAATTGGCAAATGTGGACTGGGAGAGCGCGTTGGAGGGAGGGTCTGTTGAGGAGCAGTGGAGGATCTTTAAGGAGATCTTTCTTGCTGCTCAATGGAAATTTATTCCGATGGTCAAAAAGGATAGTAGGAGGAGAGGTAATAAGCCGTGGGATAACAAAGGAGTTGAAGGAAAGTGTTAAACTAAAAGCGGAGGAATTTAGAGTAGCTAAGAGTAGTGGGCGAGAAGAGGATTGGGAGAGGTTTAAATGTCAACAAAGATTGACAAAGAAGTTGATAAGGAAGGGTAGGAGAAACTATGAAGCTGGGCTAGCGCTTAATATAAAAAAGGATAGCAAGAGTTTTTATAAATATATAAAAAGGAAGAGGCTGGCTAGGGTGAATGTTGGTCCTTTAGAGGATGAGAAAGGGGACCTAGTGGTAGGGGATGGGGATATGGCTAAGGTATTGAATAACTTTTTTGTTTCTGTCTTCACGGAGGAGGACGTGAATAATTTGCCGGGTGTTAGTGATAGAAAGGTGGTAGGACTGGAGGGTCTTAATGACATTACTGTTACTAGAAAGGCGGTGCTCGACAGACTGGAGGGGCTGATTGTGGACAAGTCCCCAGGACCGGATGGAATGCATCCGAGGGTTCTGAAAGAAATGGCGGAGGTGATAGTGGATGCCTTGGTGGTTATTTTCCAAACGTCGCTGGATTCCGGGGAAGTGCCGGATGATTGGAAAACGGCTAATGTTACGCTGTTGTTTAAGAAGGGTGGCAGGCAAAAGGCAGGGAATTATTAGGCCGGTTAGTTTAACGTCTATGGTAGGTAAAATGTTAGAATCTGTCATTAAGGAGGAAATTGCAAGGCATCTTGAAGGGAATTGCTTGATAGAGCAGACGCAGCACGGTTTCATTAAAGGGAAGTCGTGTCTGACAAATTTACTGGAGTTCTATGAGGATGTGTCTAGGGCGGTGGATAGAGGAGAGCCGGTGGATGTGGTCTTTCTAGATTTTCAGAAGGCGTTTGACAAAGTGCCTCACAAGAGGTTATTGCAGAAGGTCGAGGGACATGGAGTTGGGGGTAGGGTGTTAGCGTGGATAGAGGATTGGTTGTCAAATAGGAGGCAGAGAGTGGGGGTCAACGGGTGCTATTCGGATTGGCGGATGGTGACTAGTGGAGTGCCCCAGGGGTCGGTGCTGGGGCCTCAGCTTTTTACCATTTATATAGATGATCTGGAGGAGGGAACTGAGTGTAGAGTGTCGAAATTTGCTGATGACACCGAGATTGGGGGAACGGCAAATTGTGCGGAGGGTGTGGAGAGTCTGCAGAAGGATCTAGATAGGCTGGGCGAATGGGCCAGGAAATGGCAAATGGAATTTAATGTTGGCAAGTGTGAGGTGGTCCACTTTGGTAGGAAAAATGGTAGGAAGGACTATTACTTACGAGGCGAAAAACTGCAGCAGGCGACGGTGCAGAGGGACCTCGGGGTCCTTGTGCATGAGTCGCAAAAACCCAGCTAGTAGGTGCAGCAGGTGGTCAGGAAGGCGAATGGGATGCTGGCCTTCATAGCGAGGGGGATTGAATATAAAAGTAGGGAGGTCTTGCTGCAGCTGTATAGGGCATTGGTGAGGCCGCAACTGGAGTACTGTGTGCATTTTTGGGCGCCGCACCTGCGCAAAGATATTTTGGCCTTGGAGGGAGTGCAGAGGAGGTTTACTAGGCTGATACCGGAGTTGAGGGGGTTGAGCTATGAGGAGAGGCTGAATAAACTGGGCTTGTACTCGTTAGAGTTTAGAAGAATGAGAGGAGACCTCATTGAGACGTATAAGATGATGAATGGGATGGATAGGATAGAGGTGGAAAGACTCTTCCCGCTCAAAAAAGACAATAGGACTAGGGGGCACAGCCTCAAGATAAAAGGGGGGCGGTTTAGAACGGAGTTGAGGAGGAACTTCTTCACTCAAAGGGTGGTGAATCTCTGGAATTCTCTGCCCGTTGAAGTGGTGGAGGCTGCCTCGCTAAATATTTTTAAGACGCGGGTTGATGGGTTTTTGATAGGAGAGGGGATTAAGGGTTATGGGGAGAGGGCGGGAAAGTGGAACTGAGCCACGACAGATCAGCCATGATCTTATTGAATGGCGGGGCAGGCTCGAAGGGCTGGATGGCCTACTCCTGCTCCTATTTCTTATGTTCTTATGTTCTTATGTTTTCTGGAGCAAAACATTGAGGAACCAACAAGTGATCAGGCCATCTTGGACTGGGTGTTGTGCAATGAGAAAGCACTAGTTGGCAATCTAATTGTGAGAACACTGTCGGGGACGAGTGACTATAATGTGGAACAATTCTTTGTCAAGGTGGATAATAAGAACATAAAGAACATAAGAAATAGAAGCAGGAGGAGGCCATCAAGCCCTTCGAGCCTGCCCCACCATTCAATAAGATCATGGCTGATCTGAAGTGGCTCAGTTCCACTTTCCCACTTTCTCCCCATAACCCTTAATCCCCTTGCCTACCAAAAACCTATCCACCTGTGTCTTAAATATATTTAGCGAGGTAGCCTCTACCACACCAATGTGGGCAGAGAATTCCAGAGATTCACCACCCTTTGAGTGAAGAAGTTCCTCCTCAACTCTGTTCTAAACTGCAACCCCCCCCCCCCCCAATCTTGAGGCTGTGCCCTCTAGTCCTGCTGTCCTTTCTGAGCAGGAAGAATCTCTCTACCTCTACCCTATCCATCCCCTTCATTATCTTATACGTCTCTATAAGATCCCCCCTCATCCTTCTAAATTCCAATGAGTACAAACCCAGTCTATTCAGCCTCTCTTCATTGTTCAACCCCCTCATCTCAGGTATCAGCCTAGTGAACCTCCGCTGCACTCCCTCCAAGCCCAAAATATCCTTGCGCAAGTGCGGCGACCAAAACCGCACACAGTACTCTATCTGCGGCCTCACCAGTGCCCTGTATAGTTGCAGCAAAACCTCCCTGCTTTTATATTCAATCCCCCTCGCTATAAAGGCCAGCATCCCATTTGCCTTCCTGATCACCTGCAGGCTGGGTTTTTGCGACTCATGCACAAGGACCCCCAGGTCCCTCTGCACCGTAGCATGCCGCAGCTTTTCGCCCTTTAAGTAGTAGTCCCTCCTACTATTATTCCTGCCAAAGTGGATAACCTCACACTTGCTAACATTGTACTCCATCTGCCAGGTCCTCGCCCACTCGCTCAGCCTATCCAGATCCCTCTGCAGACTTTCCACACCCTCTGCACAATTTGCTTTTCCACTCATCTTTGTAGCATCAGCAAATTTCGACACCCTACACTCAGCCCCCTCCCCCAAATCATCTATATAAATGGTAAACAGCTGAGGCCCCAGCACCGATCCCTGCGGCACTCCACTAGTCACCAACCGCCAATCCGAATAGCACCCATTAATACCAACTCTCTGCCTCCTATTAGACAGCCAATCCTCTATCCATGCTAACACCTTACCCCCAACTCCATGCCCCCTAACCTTCTGAAGTAACCTTTTGTGCGGCACCTTATCAAGCGCCTTCCGAAAATCGAGAAACACCACATCCACCAGTTCCCCTCCGTCTACCGCACGAGTCACGTTCTCATAGAATTCCAATAAATTCGTCAGACACGACTTACCCTTAACGAATCTGTGCTGCGTCTGCTCTATCAAACAATTTTTCTCAAGGTGCCTCGCTATTTCTTCTTTGATGACGGACTCAAGCATTCTTCCCACAATAGACGTTAAACTAACCGGCCTATAATTCCCTGCTTTCTGCCTGCTACCTTTTTTAAACAGCGGCGTAACATTAGCCGTTTTCCAATCTTCCGGCACTTCCCCGGAATCCAGCGAAGTTTGGAAAATAATCACTAAGGCATCTACTATCACCTCTGCCAATTCCTTCAGAACCCTGGGATGCATTCCACCTGGTCCTGGGGACTTGTCCACCATCAGTCCCGCTAGCCGATCAAGCACTACCTCTCTAGTGACTGTGATCGCATTCGGGCCCTCAACTCCTACCATCCTCCTATCTTTAATACCTGGCAAACTATTCACGTCCTCCTCCGTGAAGACCGAGGCAAAAAACTTATTTAAGGCCTCAGCCATTTCCTCATCCCCCACCACTAAATCCCCCCTCTCATCCTCTAAGGGTCCAACATTCACTCTAGCCAGCCTCCTCCTCTTTATATATTTATAAAAACTCTTACTATCCTTTTTTATATTTAGTGCTAGTTTAGCTTCATAGTCTATCCTTCCTTTCTTTATCATCATCTTCTTCGTCAATCTTCGTTGATTTTTAAACCTCTCCCAATCTTCTACTCGCCCACTACTTTTAGCCACTCTAAACGCATCAGCTTTTAATTTAATACTCTCCTTTATTTCCTTCGTTAACCACGGCTGACTATCCCTTCTCCTACGCTCCTTCTTTACCATCGGAATAAATTTCTGCTGAGCACCGAAAAAGATCTCCTTAAAGATCCTCCACTGTTCCCCAGCAGTCCTACCAACCAATCTGCGCCTCCAATCTACATTTGCCAATTCCTCTCTCATCCTTCATAGCGTATCCTTCATAGCTCATCCTTCAAGGCATAGGCCTTGGAGGGAGTGCAGAGGAGGTTTACTAGGCTGATGCCGGAGTTGAGGAGGTTGAGCTATGAGGAGAGGCTGAATAAATTAGGCTTGTACTTGTTAGAGTTTAGAAGAATGAGGGGAGATCTCATTCAGACGTACAAGATGATGAATGGGATGGATAGGATAGAGGTGGAGAGACTCTTCCCGCTCAGAAAGGATAGTAGGACTAGGGGGCACAGCCTCAAGATAAAGGGGGGGGGGGCAGTTTAGAACGGAGTTGAGGAGGAACTTCTTCACTCAAAGGGTGGTGAATCTCTGGAATTCTCTGCCCGTTGAAGTGGTGGAGGCTACCTCGTTAAATATTTTTAAGACGCGGGTTGATGGGTTTTTGATAAGAGAGGGGATTAAGGGTTATCGGGAGAGGGCGGGAATGTGGAACTGAGCCACGACAGATCAGCCATGATCTTATTGAATGGCGGGGCAGGCTCGAGGGGCTAGATGGCCTGCTCCTGCTCCTATTTCTTATGTTCTTATGTTCTATCGAACTCCTGTCTGTTCAAACAGAGGACACAGGTCCGGGCCCTACTTTCTCATCCTCCATCTGCATCAAAAACTCAACCATACAATGATCGCTCTTCCCAAGAGGATCCCCTCACAACAAGGTCCCTAATTCTACCTGCCTCATTACACAACACCAGATCTAAGACAGCTCGCTCCCTTGTCGGTTCCATCACACACTGTTCAAGGAAACTATCCCGGCAGCATTCCAAGAACTCTTCCTCAAGCCCACCGCGTCTGACATGGGTCAACCAATCAATATGTAGATTGAAATCCCCCATAATTATCGCTGTTCCATTTCTGCACGCCTCATTTATTTGTGTGTTTATAGCCCGCCCCACCTCCAAGTTATTATTTGGGGATGTATAGACCACACCCACCAGCATCTTCTTCCCCTTGCTGTTCCTTATCTCCACCCACAAGGATTCCACGTCCTGCTCTTTGGAGCCTACATCTTCCCTTACAACCGTCTTGATACTATCCTTAATCAGCAGAGCTACCCCTCCCCCCTTTTCCTCTCGTCTATTCTTCCTAAACACTTGATACCCCTGGACATTCAGCTCCCAGTCCCTGTCACCCTGCAACCACTTTTCCGTAATGGCCACCAGATCATATCCATTTGTACTGATCTGCGCCACCAGCTCATTCACTTTGTTCCGAATGCTTTGTGCATTCAGATAGAGTGTCTTTATTCCGGCCTTTATCTGGACCCTATTTGAAGGAACGCTGCCAACCTTTCTCATGCCCCCTACTCCCTTTATTATTGGGACATCCTCGACATGTTCCCGTACCTGTACTCTCTCTTTTACTTTAGACATTGTAATTTCTCCTACCCTTGCACACCACCGCCCCCCCCCAAAAAAAATTAGTTTAAAGCCCTATCTATGGTCCTAGTTATACGATTTGCCAGGACTCTGGTCCCAGCACGGTTCAGACCAAGACCATCCCATCTGAACAGGTCCCACCTGTCCCAATACTGGTGCCAATGCCCCATAAATTCAAACCCATTCCTCCCACACCAATCCCTGAGCCACCCATTCATCTGTTTAATCCTATCTACCCTACGCCCATCTGCACGCGGTTCAGGTAGTAATCCAGAGATAACCACCTTGTCGGTTCTGCTTTTTAACTTCATTCCCAGCTTCTCATACTCCCTCTGTCAATCCTTAGTCCCCAATTTGCCTACGTTGTTGGCACCCACATGCACTAAAACCAGCGGATTCTCACCCTTGCGCTCCAGGTTCCTCTGCAGCCCAGATGATACACCCTGGACCCGAGCACCAGGCAGACAACACACCCTTCTGTGTTTTTCATCATTATGACAAAAGACAGTGTCTATGCCCCTAACCACACTGTCCCCAATTACCACTACATTCCTCTTTACTTCTTCCTCTTTGTCCTGTGTCTGCATCACTGTACCATGGGCAGTTTGCTCACGGTACAGTGATGCACACACAGGACATAATGATGCAGTTGATTCTGAGACCAGCGTCCTGAATCTCAATAAAGATAACTATGATGGTTTGAGGCATAAATTGGCCGTGATGGACTGGGAAATATTACTGATAGGAAAGACACTGGACAGGCAATGGCAGGCATTTAAAGAACGAATAGGTGAACTCCATAATTTGTTCCTGTTTAACACGAGTGGTAAGGGAATTGTGGCCAAACCATGGCTTACAAGGAAATTAGAGATACTATCAGATTCAAGGAAGAAGCATACAAATTGCAAGAAAAAGCAATGGGCCTGAGGAGTGGGAGCAGTTTAAAATTCAGCAAAGGAGGGCCAAGGGATTGATAAAGAAGGGAAAAATGGAACATGAAAGTAAGCTAGCAGGGAACATAAAAACTAACTATAAAATTTCTATAGATATGTAAAAAGAAAAAGATTGACAAAAACGAATATGGGCCCCTTACAGTCAAACAGCACAATTCGTAATGTGGAATAAAGAAATGGCTGAGGAATTAAATTTGTGCTTTGCTTCAGTCTTCACAAAGGAAGGCATGAATAAGATGCCAGAAATGCTGAGAGAAACATGTTTTAGTGAGGAGCTGAAGGAAATTAGCATTGGTAGAGAAATGTTTTAGGGAAATTGATGGGATTGAAGGTGGATAAATCTCCAGTTCCTGATAATCTTCATCCCAGAGTACTTAAGAAAGTGGTCCTGGATCCATCGGAGGCGATTTTCCAAAATACTTTGGACTTTGAAATAGTTCTGACAAAGACAGAGAGAAAACAGGGAGCAATAGACTAGTGGGCCTAACGTCGGTACTGGGGAAGTTGTTGGAGTCTTTTATCCACGGATTTCATTACACAGCCTCCGGAAGGCAGTGGAGTAATCAAAGTCGGCATGGATTTACAAAAGGGAAATTATGCTCGATGAATCCATTAGAATTCTTTGAGAATCTAAGTAGTAGAGTTGACCGAGGAGAATCAGTGGACATGGTTTACTTAGACTTGCAAGAAACTTTTGACAAGGCCTCACATAACAGACTACTATGTAAACTTAAAGCACATGGGATCGTGGGTAATGTTTTGAGATGGAAAGAAAGCTGGTTAGCAGATAGGAAGCAAAGAGTTGGCATAAATGGGTCCTTTTCTGATTGGCAGCCAATGCCTAGTGGGGTTCCACAGGGATCTATGTTGGGACCCCAACTGTTTACATTATGTATGTTAATAATTTCGAAGAGGGAACTGAATGTATTATCTCCAAATTTGCAGATGATACAAAATTGGATGGGAGGGTGAGCTGTGAGGAGGATGCAGAGATGCTTCAGCATGATTTGGACAGGCTGAGTGTATGGGCATCTGAATGACAGATGCAGTATAATGTGAATAAATGAGGTTACTCACTTTGGTAGCAATAATAGGAAGGCAGATTATTACTTAAGTGGGTATAAATTGAGAGAGGTGAATACTCAACGAGACCTTGGAATCCCGGTGCGTTAGTCGCTGAAAGTAAGCACGCAGGCACATCAGCGGTACAGAAGACAAACGGTATGATGGCCAACATAGTGAGAGGATTTGAGTGTAAGGATAGGGATGCTTTGCTGCAATAACATAGGGTATTGGTGAGGCTACACCTGGAGTATTGCATGCAGTTTTGGAGACATTATTTGAGAAGGGATGTCCTTGCTGTAGCGGACAGCAAAGGTTTACCAGGCTGATTACTGGGATGACAGGTCTGTCATATGAGGAGACACTAAGTCAGTTAGGATTATTATATTATTATATTCACTGAAGTTCAGAAGAGTGAGAGATCTCACAGAAGCTTATAAAATCCTAATAAGGTTAGTCAGGGTAGATTCACAAAGAATGTTCCTTTTGGTGGGTGTGCCCAGAACTCGGGATCATCATTTGAGGGTAAGGGATAGATCTTTTAGAATGGAGGTGGGAGGAATTTCTTCATCCAAGTGGTAAATGTGTGGAATTCACTACCACCGAATGTAGTTGAGGCTAAAACACTATCTGATTTCAAGAAGAAATTAAATATAGCCCTTGGGGCTAAAGGGATCAAAGGATATGGGAGGAAGCGGGAATGAGGATATTGAATTCCATGATCAGCTATGATTAAGATGAATGGCGGAGCAGGCTCGAAGGGCCAAATGGCCTACGCCTGCTTCTAGTTTCTATGTTCTGTGGTCCAAAGATATGCAGGCTAGGAGGATTAATCTTGCTCAATTGCCCCTTAGTATCCAAAGATGTGTAGGTCAGGTAGATTAGCCATGGTAATTGCATTGCGTTACAGGGATCGGGTAAGGTGCTCTTTTGGAGAGTTGGTGCAGACTCGATAGGCTGAATGACCTTCTTTGGCACTATAGTGATTCTATGGTTATCAGGCCTGCAAGGAGAGGATTTAAAAAAAAAAATTCTCTCTTAATCTGTATCAATTTAATGACTAATTCAATTGCTCACGTGAATAACAGCATTTTCCCTTTAAAATGTTATTCTCACTGACATGGATAAACATCTTACCTTGCACATTCCATAATCTGTTAATTTGATGTGACCATCAGAGTCTAAGAGAACATTATCCAATTTCAAATCCCTGTAAATGATTCCTCTGTCATGAAGGAAGTTGAGAGCAATACAAATTTCTGCAGCATAGAACCTAAAGAAGGCAAACATACTGGTAATTCCACTAAACTCCACCGCAATGAATATGGGTGTCCTGTTAAATATTTGTAAGATAGTTCATCACATATTTTTCCAGAGTGATTTTCACTCATTGCATTTCTCCTTTATAAATTAGATGTTATTTGCTCAAAACTCAAGCAGTTGCTAGGTCCTGACCATTTGCCACTGCTTTGACATGCCTTCCAATTTTAAGACACAAATGAATCCTGACAATTAGAAATCTAACAGACAAGAGCCACGTAAGTAATTGCAAACAGAGGCTGTGATATCATTTAGAAGCTGAACCATTTTTCACCATCACTATCCGAGTACAACCAGCTGCTCTCAAGTAAAGCTTACTACAGCTGTTGGAACCATTTTTCTTGCAGCAGGTTGTAAGTTATTTCATGTGAAAAGCATTCAAAAGTGCTTGCATTTGTTGCTGTAGGTTCCGCAATAATTGTCTGCCACTCAATAATGTAGCTGCTGTAGCTACCACATAAGAAATGCACCCACATTTACATTTCTGATGCAGTAGGTTTATCAAATAGGATTGGATGTAACTATTCTTCAGGGTTTCACCACAGGGCATCCTGTCTCCAACCACCTGATCCTGTATTCCTGCAATTGGCCACGCAACACGTTTACCTTTCTGGTACCCTGCTTTCCCATGGTGACTGAAATAGATAGCATCATCTGACAGATGATTCTGGACTGTTTGCCAACAGTTATCCCTTGCAACATCCATTTCTAATATATTATAACTAATAAGTGAACGCACTGAAAGAAAATGATCATAGGATTAAGTCTTAATTCTTGGAAATTTCAAAATTAACATCAACATTAATTCAGAAATACAAGGGTTTAACCTGACTATCCATGATCTTGCATAAGGGCATAGGGAACACGTATATCAGATGTCAATGATGTAAAAAAAAACAATTCAATTGAAAGGGCTCAAATAGCATTATGAACCACTATAGCATATCTGGGTTTCTTTTGGGACAGTAAAAGTCCAATATTTCATGACTCTCCAGTAATTAATTTGGTGACACATACTCAATGTTTCAGAAATAGATGGTTTTTATTTCCAGCGAAGGCCACAAAACACAAATTAGTGGTACTTTTGGTGACATTAATGACTACCAGTTAAGTCTCCACAGAACTCCAAATCAATCAGAAACAATATTTTTAAAATTAAAATTGCCATCAGAAGACTGCAATAGGTTTAGTACATATTCCTAATTAGCTATTATTTAGTAACTTGAGAAAAGAAACAAAAAGAAGAAAGAATGTGAAAATGAAAAACGGAATAACAAAAAGGAGAACAAAATGACAATCTGCAAAACTGAAAGCCTCAGGGAGGCACTCAATGCAGAGTTCCATTTAAAATCACAAAATAATAAATAAGATGGAAAGTTCCAAGAAGTGAGTATGTCAGAAGCAACAGCACATATGTTAACAGTTTGTAGTTATATAGTGACTTTCACATAACAAATAGAACAGAGAAAAGTACATCACAGAATCAGGCCCCTTGGCCCTCCAAGCTTATGCTGATCATAATGGCCTAATTAAAAAAAAGTCCTTCTGCCTTTACTCGGTCCATATCCCTCCACTTCCTCCCTTTTCATCCATCCAGATGCCTCTTAATGTTGCCAATGTGCCTGCTTCCATCACATCCTCTGGCAGTACATTCCAAGCAACCACCATCCTCTGCGTCAAAAACTTCCCCCGCACATCTCCCTTAAACTTTCCTCCTCTTGCCTTGAACCTGTGATCCCTTGTAATTGACATTTTTACTCTTGAAAAAAGCATCTGACTATCCATCCTATCTATGCCTCTCAATTTTGTAAACCTCTATCAGGTCTCCCCTCAGCCTCCATCTTTCTAGTGAAAACAATCCTAGTTTATTCAACCTCTCCTCATAGCCAATACCCTCGAGACTAGGCAGCATCCTGGTGAACCTTCTTCACACTGTCTCCAAAGCTTCCATGTCCTTCTGATAGTGTGGTGACCAGAAATGCACACAGGACTTGAAATGCAGCCTACCCAACGTTTTATATAGGTGCAGCATGATTTCCCAACTCCTGTACTCAATGCCCTGACTGATAAAGGCAAGCCTGCCATATACCTTCTTAATCACCTTGGCCATCTATGTTGCCACTTTTAGGGGACTACGGACCTGCACGCCAAGATCCCTCTGCATATTAATATCCCTAAGGGCATTATAGTATAATTCATATCCAAATTTGATCCGCCAAAATGCATCACCTCACATTTGTCCTGATTAAACTCCATCTGCCATTTCTGTGCCCAAGTATTGAAACTATCTATATCCTATTGTATTCTTTGACAATCCTCGGCACTATCAGCAACTACACCAGTCTTCACATCATCCACAGCAAACTTACTAATCAGATCACCCACATTTTCCTCCAGATCATAACAGAGGTCCCAGCACTGATCGCTATGAAAGACCACTAGCTACAGATCTTCATTCTGCAAAATATCCTTCCATACTACTGTCTTCTATAACCAAACCAGTTCTGTATCTATCTATCTAGCCAGCCCACCTCAAATCCCATGTGATTTTACTTTTTGTGCCAGTCTGCCAATGTGGAACCTTGTCAAACACCTTACTGAAGTCCATATAAACTATATCCACAGCCCTTCCCTCAATTTTCTTCGTCAACTCTTCAAAAAACTCAGTCAAGTTGGAGACACGTGAACTTCCCCATACAAAACCATGCTACCTGTCATTAACTAGTCCATTTTCCTCCAAATGCACACATATATCCTGTCCCTCAGTATCTTCTCCAAAAGCTTCCCCACCACTGATGTCAGGCTATATTTTGCTGGATTATCCCTGATGCCTTTCTTGAACAAGGCGTAATGGGAAAAAAAACCATAAAGATGGATACCTGGCATAAAAATAGCTGCCCGGCACATGAAGGGTTAAAAGAAAATAAGCAGATAATGACTTTCAATGCAGACAACTACTTAAAACATACAGGACAGTTATTTGAATTAAACATAAAGGGAACAAATAGTGCAGGAAGCCAGGCACCTTAAAAGACAAAGATAGTCCTGGGACAACGGGGTCTGATAGGGAGATTAGCCACAAGTAGGAACAGGAATACATAAATGCAGGAAAACCAATTACTGTATGAATAGACCGAAACTAAGTCATTGATAAAGAGGAAATGTATCCATTCATGGAACAATGCGCTATTGGAATGCTCATGTCTGTATCTGTCCATAACAATGTGTTAAACGATGTTCACCTACTTGATTACAATGATGTGTTAATGGTGTCCGGTCCATCTATTGTATAAAAGGTATAAAGATGGACCGCTCCTACTGTACCGTTGAGAGAAGGTAGCTGCCCAGCACTGCGGAGTGCCAGTGCCTTTTCTCCATGAAGCTTTGTTAAATAAAACTGTATTGTTGCACCCCGAGTCTGACTCTGAAGTGGTAATTTCCCACAACAATGGGAACAACATTGGCTATTCTCCAGTCCTTTGGAACCTCACCTGTGGTCAAACAGGATGTGAAGATATCCATCAAGGCCCCAGCTATTTCTTCCCTCACCTCCCATAGTAACCTGGAATAGATCACATTGGGCCCTGGGGACTTGTCTATCTTAACGCAATTTAGTATACTCAACACTTCCTCCTCTGATACATTGACATTTTCAATGAGTGTTCACATAACTATCCTTAACCTCAAAATCCATCATGTCCACCTCCTTGGTGAATAGTGATGCAAAGTATTCATCAAGGATCTCACCCATTTCTTGTGGCTCCATGCATTATTTCCCTCCACTGTCATTGAGTGGGCCTACTCTTTCTCTTGCTACCCACTTGCTCCTAATATATGCATAAAAAGCCTTGGTATTCTCCTTGACCCTGTTTGCTAAAGCTATTTCATGGCTCCTTATAGCTCTCCTAATTCCTCATTTAAGTTCCTTCCTACTTTCACTGTACTCCTCGAGAGCTTTGTTAGTTTTTAGATGCCTGGATCTCCCGTATGCTTCCTTTTCCCTTTTGACTAAGCTTACAATTTTCCTTGTTATCCATGATTCCTGAATCCTGCCATTTCTATCTTTCATTTATGTGAGGACATGTCTGTCCTGCACTTCAATCAATTGGCCTTTAAAAGCCTCCCATGTGCCACATGTTGTATTTGCCCTCAAATAGCCACTCCCAATCTACATTCTTCAGTCCCTGTCTAATTTGGATGTAATGGGCTCTTGCCCAATTAAGCACCCTCATCCAAGGACCATTCTTGTCCTTATCCGTGACCCCAAAATCTTACGGAATTATGATCACTAAGATCAAAATGCTCCCCCACTGAAACACTGATCACCTGGTCTGGCTCAATACTAAGTCTAGTATGGCCCTGTCGTTGGTTGGATTGTCATGTATCAGAAGGTTTTGATTACCCAGTATGCTAGATGGCTCTCGATGAATTGAATTTAACTAATTTTCGACTGCATCACTGAGTGGAACAATAAAGTGACAACAAGATGGTACTGTCTTGGCATTTGCAACAACTCAAACTGCCCTCCTGGACACATCTAACAAATTGTTCTCCCCATATGAGCCCCTGGCTGTAAGGGATTCCCATTCATATGGGAGAACTTAAAGTCACCCATCACAATCACTTTTTTCATACCTTTTCAGTATCTGACTACACAACTGTCCTCTGTATCCTGTGGGTTGTTGAGAGGTCTACAGTACACTCCCAACATTGTGATTTCACTCTTTTTAATCCTGAGTTTCATCCATAATGCCTCACTATAAGATCCCTCCAATGTCTCTTCCCTCAACAGAGCTGTGATCAGCTCTCTAATCAGCAGTGCAACTCCCCCCACCACTTTCTTTTCCCCTTCTATCCCATCTAAAACAATAATATCCCAGAATGTTAAGCTACCAGTCCTGCCCCTCCTTTAATCATGTCTCCGTAATTGCAATTACGTAATTGCCATGTCTTCATAATTGCAATGTCCAAAGGTGCTTCACACCAAACAAAATTTGACACTATGCCAGATAGAAGATAATAGAGCAGATGAATGATGCGTCTCCAAGAAGGAAACAGAGACGTGGAGAGGTCAAAGGCTTCAGCAGTTGACTACAGGATTGCTAATAGAGGACTGTTGCAGTTATTCAAATTGGGGATCAGCAAGAGGCCAGAATTGGAGGACTGCAGATACCTTGAAGGAGATTAGAGAGGAAGGAAGAGAGTGAAGCCATGGAGAGATTTCAAAGCAAGGATAAGAATTTTAAAATGAACACTTGTTTAACCAGCAGCCAGTATAGGGCAGCAAGCACAAAGTGATAGATGAACAAAACTTGTTAGGTTTATGACTATACCTGGCTGGCATAACAGTATCTTTTACAGAGATACCGCTCCAATCAGTAATTCACATTGGCAGCAGTCCACTGTCAGATTCATTTGTCATTCCAGTCATTCAATTCAGTACATCAGTTTCATACATTTGTCCCATCCATGATTTTTCTATTATTTGGCCACATACCTAGCATGTTCTTCGGGCAGTTTCCTCTGCCGTTGCATATGAAACATGAGGTCACCACCGTTGACATATTCTATAACCAGAAACAGCCTGAAACATGCCAAAGAAAACAAGGTTAAAACAGCTGTTGTTTACAAAAAGTGAAATATGCGTAAGTGTTTTTTTCCTTTCTGAAGTTTCAATATCATAGGACATCATATCAAGCATTGTTTTGGCTTTTGCAAATGTTAAACAACTGCAAGTATATTTAAGGTTACTTGTGGTCAGGTAAGCTTTCAATTTGTACTGTCCAGCTCAGAAAATCCAGTGACCAATAGCAATGCCACCTCTAATGCCCATTTGTCTATTTATAAGTTGGTTCATTTTCTTTGAAGAAATACAATAGGCATTCATAAAGAATGACATTCAAAATCACAAAGGTTACGGCGCAGAAAAATGCCATTGAGCCCATTGTGTCTGCGGCAGTTTACCAAGCACAAAAGTCCATAATTACAGAACATAAGAAATAGGAGCAGGAGTTGGCCATCTAGCCATTCGAGTCTGTCCCACCATTCAATAAAATCATGGCTGATATGCAGTGGATCAGTTCCACTATCCCGCTTTCTCCCCATGACCCTAATTCCCTTGTCTATCAGAAATCTATCTACCCATGACTTAAATATATTCAACGAGGTAGCCTCCACTACTTCAATGGGCAGAGAATTCCAGAGATTCACCACCCTTTGAGTCAAGAAGTTCCTCCTCAACTCCGCTCTAAATTGCACCCCCCTTATTTAGAGGCTGTGCCCTCTAGTTCTGTTTTCCTTTCTAAGCGAAAAGAATCTCTCTACCTCAGCTTTATGACATCATGAACACAATACCAATGATGACACCAAAGGAAATTTAAGCATGATGGGCTTACTGTTTGGCATTTTTTCAAATACAACCACTTCCTCAGTCTTGTCGTAAATATCAGAGCTGGGATGTCAGAAAAATGGCAGAGAAGACAGATGTCACTTATTTTTGCAAATTCTTTCCCTTTCTCTTAACTGAATCCATTTGCTGCCTTCTGCAATCCACTAGCAAACAGGGTGGGCAGTTTGAGTTGTTGCAAATGCCAAGACAGTACCATCTTGTTGTCACTTTATTGTTCCATTCAGTAATGCAGTCGAAAATTAGTTAAATTCAATTCATCGAGAGCCAGCTAGCATACTGGATAATCAGAAGGCTTGAAATCAAAACCTTCTGAATGGGAATTCATGGCCAAAAATTGCTCAAGATACTTGTGTTTGATTTTATAGATGTAAGGAATGCTCAACCCTTCCAACTAAAGTCAGTTAGGAGCCTGTCCACAAAAAAGCTCGCTGTCCCACCTGGGAAGGAGGTCCAGCTTTAGAGAGCTGCTAGCCAATCCGATTGGCTGGCAGTTCTGAAGTCCCAACAGCACAAGGGTTGAGCAGTACCCACTGCAGGGACTACAGTCAGTTCCGAAGAGGAGGTGGTTGGGGAAGCTGAATTGAAGGCTAGGATATCAGCAGGAGCTGACTGGCAGGCCCATGCGAGAGGGGGTAAGGAGGTGTGAGAATGCCTCCAACAAACATAGATGACCTCCTCCAAAGGACATCCTTGCCTCCACCCCTAGCCCAACACAAGTTTGCCCAGTAAAAGTTGCTAGTCTATCCACTAGGCCTGAGCTGCCACCACCACCACAGGTGCAGAGACAGGATGAGGCACTTAAGTGGCCAACCAGGGTCTCAATTTGCCCTGGAACGAGCGGGCTTCCAAAAACTCCACCATCCCCCTTATAAAATAGAAGACAGGCAGGAAGGCAATAAACAGGCTACAAATTGCATTTTATGCCTTCAAACATATCAGCAGAAAACAGTAATATTCAGCCCACGTCTTATGTACGATTCTTACTTAATGTTTCAATCTCCCCAGATTCATTGTTACAAACAAAAAGGACCACTAAAAGAAAATAAAAAAAATTCAGTGTTTGCAAGGACTATTTCGTACCTGCTCTCTGTTTGGAAACATGAGTGAAGGCCAACCAGAAATGGATTACTAGACGCCTGCTCAAACACATGTTTTTCTGTCTGGACCCAATCAATATCCTGTGAAGGAAGAGAGAATTGCGTAACACGTAGTTCAAATGACAAACCACAAGATACGAATATAAACAAATCTTAATTAGACTGGAAGTGCATTTTTTAAACTCCTCCTTGCCTATTAACCCCCTTCATTAAATTCCATGTTAATTCTGGCTGAAAGGAGCAGCAGAATACACCTCATTCATTAACCTCCTCAATTCTTCAAACTAAATATAAAACATGGCCATAAAAACTTAAAAAAGGCTTTCCCCAGAGATTTTTCACACACAGAGACTATACAGAATATGCAACATTTGGACCCATCAGTCCATGCTGACATTTATGCTCCACTTCTGCCGCCTTCTATTCTTCCTCACCTAATCTGATTAACAGAGCCCTCTATTCTCTTCTCCCTCCTATGTTCATCGGCTCTTCTCTGAAATGCATCTCTCCTATTTGCCAGAACTATACCCACTGGTAGTGAGTTCTTTGTTCTCTCAACTCTCTGCATAAAGCCATCTCTTCTGAATTGTTGGGACCCCGCAGGATCTTGTATGTTTCAATACGATCACCTCTTATTTTTCTAAATTCCAATAGATATAGGCCCAATCTGTCCACCCATTCCTCCTAAGATAACCCCCTCATCCCAGGAATCAGTCAAGTGAAAATTTCTACCTGCTTTCTTAAATACAAGTTTAGCATTAGCTATCAATCACTCCTCTTGTGCTATATATTTTTCTAATGTATTAAATCTTTTCTGCAGATTCTTTGAACTGTTTGAACAGAGTACGTTATTGCCTTTGAATTTGGTTAGTTTATTTACTGTTTCTCCTCTTTTCATTATAAAAGTCTAATCTTTCTGCATCAAGTTCACCTGATCTACCTCCTTGGTAAATACCACAGTAAAGTAATTTCTCAGAATTTCTGCCATTTCATCATCACGATTTGTGACTTTTATCCTGCAAATCCCTTATCAGCCCTATTCCAATGCAGATCTTATGTGCCTATAGAGTGTGTAACTTTTCTGCTCTTCATGTACTTTACGTATGCCTCTTTCCGGACCCTCAACTTTTCTTTTGAGTGATCCATCAGCCCAAATTCCACTTACAGATGCATTGGAAAGTGCACAAAGTCATATTCTAAAGGATGGTGGTTTTTAAAATTTGATTTATTATTGTCACACACATTAGTATACAGTGAAAAGTGTTGTTTCTTGCACGCTATACAGATAGAGCAGACCATTCATAGTGAAGGAAACGAGGAAGTGCAGAATGTAGCATTACAGTCATAGCTAGGGTGTAGAGAAAGATTAGTGTGAGGTAGATCCATTCAAGTCTGATGGCAGCAGGGAAGAAGCTGTTCTTGAGTTGGTTGGTTTGTGACCTCAGACTTTTATTTCTTTTCCTGTCAGGTGGTGGTGGAAGAAGGTACATCCGGGGTGTGTGGGGTCCTTAATTATGCTGGCTGTTTGTCCGAGGCAGCAGGAAGTGTAGACAGAGTCAATGGATGGGAGGCTAGTTTGCATGATGGACATTCACGACCCTTTGTAGTTTCTTGCTCTCTTGGACAGAACAGGAGTCATACCAAGCTGTGATACAACCAGAGAGAATGCATCCTATGGTGCAACTGTAAAATTGAGTGAGAATCATAGCTTACATGCCAAATTTGCTTAGTTTTCTGAGAAAGTAGAAGCATTGGTGGGCTTTCTTAACTAAAGTGTCAGCATGGGGGGAGGGGGTCAAGGACAGGTTGCTGGTGATCTGGACATCTAAAAACTTGAAGATCTTGACCATTTCCATTTTGTCCCCATTGACGTAGACAGGGGCATGTTCTCCACTATGCCCCCTGACGTAGATGACTATCTCCTTTGTTTTGTTGACACTGAAGGAGAGATTATTGTCATTGCACTAGTTCACCAGATTCTCTATCACATTTCTGTACTCTGTCTTATCATTGTTTGATATCTGACCTACTATGGTGGTGGCATCAGCAAACTTGAAAATTGAGTTGAAGGGGAATTTGGTTACAGTCATGGATGTATAAGGAGTATAGTAGGGGTGAATACAAAGCCTTGTGGGACACTGGTGTTGAGGATGATCGTGGAGGTGTTGTTGTCTATCCTTACTGATTGCAGTCTGTGGGTTAGGAAGTTCAGGATCCCACCTAAAGGTTTTTCCCACCAATCCTACTTTCATCCATTTGAAGTCAACGCACAACTTGCAAAATGATTTGTTTGTGTACTAAAACCACATTTGTTCTCTACTGCAGGTAAGATAAATAAAGGTATGTTTGGTTTTTAAAATTACATTTCTAAATCCATCTTTAATTGAGAATCATGCAATGTTATTACTGCATCACAGCTCTATGAACACTTCATTCTTAACTCAATCTCCTGTGCGTTCCTCCTCCTCTTAGCCTTACCGTTGTATCTATCAAGGCCCCACGCTCAGCAACATCCTTCCAAAACCCCTCTGCATCAGAATTGTCTCACAAAAACTTTCAGTCTCTTCATCTCCCTCCTTCTACGAAACATTCCTCAAAACACTTTGACCAAGTTCTGATCACCTCCTCCAATATTTTTATTTTACTCCGCAACAAATTTTCATAATAGCTCTGAAGACTTTGCGATGTGTTTCTACATGCAAGACACTTCACAAATGCAGATCGTGACTTTTTTTAATTCATTCATGGGATGCGAGTGTCACTGGCTAAGCCTGCACTTATTGCCCATTTGTAAATTCCCTTGAGAAAGTGGTGGTGTCCTTCCTTCATGAAGTGCTGCAGTACATTTGTTGCAGAAACACCCACGGTGCTGTTAAGAAGGGGGTTCCAGGATTTTGACCCAGCGACAGTGAAGAATTGTAGTTCAAAGTCAGAATGGTGTGTGGCTCAGAGGGGAAACTGCATGTTGCAGTGCTGCTATACATCTGCTACCCTTGTCCTGCTAGGTGATGGAGGCCACAGGTTTGGAGATGCAGTCAAAGGACCTTGGTGAGTTAGTACAGTGCATCTTGTAGATGATACACATTACTGCCACTGTGTTTCAGTGCTGGAGAGAGCAAAGGTGGTGGATTGGGTGCCAGTTAAGTGGGCTGTTCTGTCCTGGATGGTGCCAAGCTTTTGAGTGCTGTTGGAGCTGCACGTGGCCAGGCAAGTGGAGAGTATTCCATCACAATCCAGCCTTGTAGGTGGTGGACGTGATGTGTCACTCCCCCAGAATTCCTTGTCTCTGACCTGCTCTTGAAGCCATGGTATTTATACAGTAAATCCAGTTCAGCTTCTGGTCAGTGATAACCCCAAAGATGTTGTTAATCTCCTGACAGACATGGTTAACCAAAAGAACGTTGAATGAAACTTACCCACTTCCTAATAACCTAAGGCACTTTTACAGTTTGGGTCACACAAGAATAACGTCAACGCATCAGCTCCTCAAATTTTGTGTCATATTGAAAATTCTTCCCCACATTACTTTCTCCTTTAAATTTGCTGTCATCACCCTTCTCCTCAAAAACAAATATTTGATCGTTTCTTCCACACAAATACTGCCCCATATTCAGCCTTCGTTTCTTCTCCAAAGTCCCTGAACATATTGTGATTGAAATCCACACCCATCTTTCCCAGAGTTCCATATCTGACTTCCTCGAGTTGGGTTTTGCCCCGTCATTGTACTAATATAAGTCCTACCAAATTTCAAATAATGTCCTATGTAACTATAACGATGGTAAACAATCTTGCCTCATACTTCCTGACCTGACTTGATCCTTTGACACAGTAGTTCACACTCTTCCCCCAATCCCTCTCCAATATGACCTTGTTGGGTTGAACTGCACTCAATTACTTCCATCTTTATCTATCTAATCATAAAAAGAGTCTCACTTACAATGGTTTTTCATCTTACTCCTGTACTGTTAACAAGGAATCCCCTCCTATTTTTTATTTACATGCTTCACTGATCATATCATTGAAATGCACAGTGTTAGTTTTCCAATATACGCTGATGATACCCAGCTCTCAAATCTTCCACATTTGCTACATTATCAGGATGTTTGGCCAACATACAGTCTCTGATGAGCAGAAATTTTCTCTAAAGACGTATTTACAGACCATCATCTTCAGTACCAGTTCCAAGCTCTGCTCCCTAGCTACTTATTCCATCCCTATTCCTGGAAATGAAGACTAGACTAGAATGTTCACAACCATGGTGACTTTGATACAAAAACTTCAAGATATATATCAATTTTGTCATTAAGACTTCCCATTTTCACCTCTGTAACACTGCCGGACTTTACATCTGCCTCAGCTCAGCTCATCTGCTGAGAGTCTCAGTAGCATGCAAAGTGGGGATTATACCATTGGGGTGGCCTGCATCTGAAACATCCTAGGACCAATGTTCTTGCAAATCGCATAACTAGGGAAGTAGAGTGCATTTAAACTAATGGGGTGTGTGGGGGGTTGGTTGGAGGAGGAGATGGTTCAGGAAAGGGAATATATAGGCTTACAAAGCAAAAGGATTATCATGGCAGCATTGCAAAGCAGCTATTTAAGTAATGCTACTCTGAGTGTCACAGTGCACACAAACATTTAAAAAGCAAATAGGATCAAAAGGGGAAAATTGGTAGAAAGCCAAAATAAATGAGTCTTTATTTAAATGCAGGTCATATTCAGGATAAAATAAATGAATTAACAGCATCATTTCAGCTGTTAGAGATGCGAGGCAGGATTTTCTGACCTCACTCGGACGAGGCTGATTAAATCCTGCCCGAGGCCAACGGAGAATTCTATTCTGCAGTTGTGTCTTTGGCTACATATGGCACGTTTACGAACAAGCCTCCACTTGCCTGATGAAGAAGCAGTGTTCCAAAAGCTTGTGATTCCAAATAAATCTATTAGACATCAACCTGCATTGTGAGGCTTCTTACAATGCCATCTGTAAGATGCACTGGAGGAACTTCCAAACCCATAACCACTACCATTGAGAAGGATATAGATAGAAGATATCTGGGAACACCACCTCCTGGAGTTTCCTTCCAAGTCACCCACTGTCCTGACTTGAAAATACATCACTGCTCCTTCACTATCTAAATCCAGAACAATTTTTTGGACTCTTGACAAATTTCAAAGTCTCTTGTGTTGAGTAAATATATCAACCAAATGATCTTTATTTGCTGCTCGCATGTGTTTCTATTGCTTTGTTTTGCTCACACTTGACTTTTCCCAATTTTTTTTTTGATGGTCCAGTTCTCCTATCAGTCCAGGAGTGGAACTTCAATCTTCTCAATCTCATTTATTTTGCTTTCAGAACTGCCATGAATGTGCCTGGATTGGTTGGTGAATAACTTGTATGATACTGAAGCGTACAGACAGAGGTCTCGAACTTCACTCATGTATTTGAATTATCTGGGCTGTGGTGGAGATACTGCAATTGGTCTCTAGGTTAGGGCACTTGTTTCTTCATTGATGACCAGTTCACCTTCCTGAAAATGATGCATGTGTAAACATCTGGCGTGGAGGTGACTGGGCTCAGCTATATTCATCACTGAGTAATTTGTCTTGATGTATAGGCTTTCGAATGTGAGAAATGGTTACTTGTATAAGTTATCACGAGACTGTACCTGTGAAGCTACTTTAGCATGAGTCAGCACTTACAGATGGATAGGGAGAAATGGGAAGAAAATTTGGGGTGGTAAGGAACTTAAATTAAACCATTCCTTAACTCGTCGAGATTGTATTTTGTTATAAAGGCACTGGAAAGATATCAGGCAAGAACATGAGAATTCAGTACTAGTCTTGATCTGCAGAAGAAAATGTTTTGTTGATAGCAGATAAACAGCTATGATGTGACACCACCAAGGAATACAAAATGTTGAACGAATATTTATGAAATATTTTGGGTCTTTAAATATTGCTCAAAGGGAGTGTTTTGTGGTAGTTTCAACTCCATTTATGTCACAGAAAGCCATGGACAAACGTCTTTATTTGCTGTGCACCAGAGAGATTGTTTTTCATTCCAATAGAACAGGCATGCTCTCAAAACTGAGAGCAAAGACAACCCCTCTTAAGGAGTCATGGCGAAATTAAAGTTTAATTAGAGTAAAACAAAAGTCAGTCTTTTAAAAAAATCTAAAGCTCCACCATGGGACGTGTCATTGGTATCAAACGGATAGAAATAAGTTCATGCCATTTATTTGAAATGGTTGCAAAATGTGCAATCAAGCCTCATTTATAAAAATAAACATTATTTCTGTTAAACTGATATCTCAGCAGAATTTGTTAAGTCCTGGTTGACTCAAAATTCTAATTTACAGATTTTAATATTAATAATTTGTAATGCAAGATACAGGGCTAAACTCTATGTTCATAATTTCATTTACGGTGCCAGTATTCTTGCCTGTCTTTAGTTCAAAGTCAATTGGTTTGGTGGCGCGGTGTCACGGTGGTTAGCACTGTTGCCTCAGTGCCAGGGACCCGGGTTCAATTCCTGGCTTGGGTCACCATCTGTGCACAGTTTGCACATTCTCCCCGTGTCTGTCTGGGTTTCCTCCGCATGCTCTGGTTTCCTTCCACCATCCAAAGATGTACGTGTTGGGTGAATTGGCCACCCTCAGTCACCCCTTAGTGTCAGGTGGACAAGCTAGGGTAGGTGCATGGGGTCATGGGGATGAAAGCTGGATGGGATTGTAGATGGTGCAGACTCAATCCTACAGAGCCTTCTGCACTGTAGGATTCTATAAGATTCTATGAAATATTCAGTCATCATTGAAACAATGGCAATTGTGGGGTTGGCCATCACAGTATTAAAAATCATGTTTACTTGAAATTTTAATCGTTTCCTCTTTTGTGGATGTTGCAATTACATTTTGGAAACATGCATTAATATTTTACTAATATGTTCAATCAACCCTTGTAATGTCAAGAACCATTCTTGAAGTATAATGTGGGCATAATAAAAAGTTTTATAATATTTCAATTTGAGAAAGAACTTCCATTTTTATTGAAACTTTATACCCCTAAGATGTTCCACCTCAAATATTGAAGTTTTGTCTATAAATTTATGGAATTTACTACTCTTGGAGATATAAAACAAGTCCTATTTTAGATTTGAATTGAATGGGTCCATAATTGGAGGGCTACAGCTTCAAGAATAGTTTGTAAAATTGGTGTTCAGTTATGAAGGCTGACAAAGATACAGGGGTATATGTTGAAAGGGTTGCTGTCACTGTGTCATTGCACATTAGTTCGTCACTGTTGATGATGATTCCAGCACACACTACAAATTCTAGTCTGGTACATGATACCATTACATCTGGCTATTTGGAAAATTCTTTTCTACTGAGCTGATTGATGGTACTCCATTGGTCAAAGGTTTTGCACAATTTGTGGCATTAATTGGACTGAGGACTGAAAAGAATGACAAACTACATTGAAAGTTATTAGACCCATTGTTGTAACTAGCCCAGTACAGGAGACAATTTCACATTGTTCATCTACTTGCATTATTATTAACTCTCATATCTATATTTATCACTGAACCGGTCACTTAGGCTTCTCGTGCTGTAATCATATTTTACAGCCAGAGGGATGCTGCTGCAATTCCTCAGTGGGGCTAGTAGGAGTGCTCCCACAATTCCTCAGGTGGGTGAGGTCATTCAGTATAATTACAGCATGACAAACTTGCGTAGGCAGTTTCCAGTATAAATATGAAAATAGAAACTTTTTGATAAAGAAAGATGGCAGGAAGTACATCTATAACTTTACATAATGCATATAAAAATATTGTGGTAGGCTTTGAGTTTTTGCACAAAATGAAAATAATGCACTTCAAGTTGCTGTAAAGTTGATGTGCTGTGACAGATGGACATCACAAATTATGGCTGTCTCTGATCCCAAAAGCAAAACTGGGCTGACTTCATGACCTTCAGTTATCATACTTCTGATGTATAAGTAGCTACACATAAAGCTAAGAATTGATCAATGTAAATCCACAATTATATTCATGGTACAGGACAGATGATTTGCTAATTCACTCCTTATCAGCTGTGATCAAGAAAATTGTTATTTTTTTCCTCCAAACCTACCCTCTTGTGCCTCCCTCTTTGAAATTGTTTTGGAGAGGCTTAAAATTATACTTCTATTCCATTCGTCCCTTCTACTCTGAACTGAGCAATATTGGTGCTTCACTAGAAATTGCTGCATGAAAGAGTCTTGATTATATCCTTTGCCTTTATGATATAATGAATGACAGCTAGCTACTTTTCTGAAAGAGAAAAGACAAAGACAAATATGATAACTCTTCTGCCTCAGCCCCACCCTTTCCAATGACAGCTAAGTTTAGGGGTTCAGAGCAGGCCACCTACTTTTTTTCAGATATGGTACAAAAAAGGTAGAGTGCAAAATATAAAATGATCAAAAATATCAACTATTTAGTCAGCCAGAAAGATCACTTACGTTTAAGCCTTCATATAGACTACAGGTGTAGCTTAGTTGCATTAATAAATGACATCACAGTTCAAGTACTGCATGTTTATAATGGTGCTCATGGCAAGTGATATCACTCATCAAGGGGACGACTGGAATAACATCTTCAGGTTTGCTGCATGTAAACTATCGCGTAACATAAAACACCCACCTACACAAACATGCAGAACGTACAACACCATTTTGTTAGTACAAGACAATACAGAGAGCTTCTGATCAGCAGATGATGATAAACATCATGACATACTAAAGGAAGATGACAGCAAACATTGAGGATCTTGACAGAGTATAAATAATAAACTGTACTTTCAAATGGCCATATTCATGTTTTGGCAATCTCACTTTGAATTTTAGCTCATGTCCATCAGTCATATTTGAACATTAATAATTTAAAGATGTAGAGTGCATAATATCTTGATTACAGCGCTTTTCCAATTACACCAGTAAATTGCTCACAATATTGTGTGCTACAATAAATTAGATTGAATTATATTCTTATTCAGAAAGCATAACTGATACCAGAAGATGTCAATGATCTCTGTAGGTTTCACTACTTCTATTATAACAAATAAACAAAGCAACATTGACTAAACATTACCTTGTAGATAACTAATGTTCTAAACTACGGAAAAGATAACCTATATTAATGTCTTAGCACAACTGATAATCCCAGGCCACAAATATATTTGCAACATTGTCTCCACAGGGTTATACTCTTCATAGAAAACAGTCCATAATCATACACAATGGGTTCAAGTCTCCCCATTTTATCAAGTTGTATTATCCAGTGACTACTGAAGGTCCCCTTCTTCAGAATTCCTGAAATGACTTTCAACAGCAAGACCTACTCTGGTGATTTCTTCCCCCAGTCTCACCAGAACAAATCTTTCAGGGTCTTTAGATAACTATGGATGTAATTCTTCAATCATAAATAATCACCAAGAAAGGATACTAAACAAATTATTAGAAGTAAAAGCTGACAAGACCCCAGGGTCCTGCCATGCTTCATCCTAGAGTCTTTAAAGAAGTGGTTGCTCAGCTAATAGATGCATTGATTTTAATTTTCCAAAATTCCCTCTTTAGAAAGGTCCCATCAGATTAGAAAATGCAAAATATGACTCCTCTATGCAAGAGAGAAGGAAGACAGAAAGCAGGAAATGAAAGACCAGTTAGCTTAATATGCCACATGGAAATTACTGACATCTACATTCATGAGGGTCTTGGGGGCACTTAGAAAATTTCAATGCAATAAGGCAACGTCAACATGGTTTTGTGAAAGGTAAATTATGAGGAAGTTACAAGTGACGTGGAGAAGGGGGAACCTGTGAATGTGCCATATTTAGATATCTGAAAGATATTTGACAAGGTGCTATGCCAAAGATTACTATTCAAACGAAAAGCACATGGTGTAGGGGTAACACATCAGAACAGATAGAGGATTGGTAAACTAACAGGAAACAGGAGTCATAAATTTTCAAGTTAGTAACTTGTGATGTGGAGTTCCATAGCCATCAGGGTTGGGATCTCAACTATTTACAAATTTACATTATGTCTTGGATGAAGGGATTGAATATATGGTTGCTAAGTTTGCAGATGGTACAAAGATGGGTGGGAGATTACTTTGTGAAGAGGATATAAGAAGTTTGCAAAGATAGCTTAAGTAAACGGACAAAGATTTGGCAGATGAAATATAATGTGGGAAAACATCTTGTCCACTTTGGCAGCAAGCATATAACAGCAGCATATTATTTAAATGGAGACACTGCAGAACTCAAAGGGACCAGAGTGTCATAAAGTTTTACTGCACAGCAAGAGGCTTTTCAGTCGATTGTGTCTGCATTGGCCATCAGGCACTTTTCTTCTAATCTCAATTTCCAGCACTTGATCCGTTGCCATGTATGCTATTACATTTTTTCAAGCACTCATCGAAATGTTTCTGAAATGTTGCAAGGTTTCCTGCCTCTATTATCCTTCCAAGCAGCGAGTTCCAGATTCCCATCGTCCTCTGGGTAGAAAAGTTGTTCCTCAAATCCCCTCACTTTAAATCTATGTCCCCTGGTTATTGACGCCACTCCGAAGGAAAAAGGTCTTACTACCTACCCATAATATGTCATGTGGAAATTGCTGGAGTCTATTAAGGTGGTCCTTGCAGGGCAATTAGAAATTTTAAATGTAATAAGGTATTGTACACCTCAATGAAGTCCCCCTCAGCTTTCTTTGCTCTAAGAAAAACAATCTAGCCTAACCAGCCTCTCTTCATAGCTGAAATGCTCCAGCCCAGGCAACATCCAAGAAGTTGTCATCTCTGTCTTAAATGCAAGACCCCTTATGTTTAAACCAAGTCTCCTTCTCTCCCACAAGCAGAAACACTTTCAGCATCCACCCTGTCTTACATTAGGATCTTGTGTTTCAATAAGATCACCTCTCATTCTTCTAAATTCCAACAGATACAGGCCTAATCAACTTTTCCTCATAAAATAATCCATCCCTGTGTCCTTGTGGGTTTCCGCCAGGTGCATCAGTTTCCTTCCACACTCCAACGATGTGTGGGTTAGGTTGTTTAGCTATGCTAAACTCTCCCTTAGTAACAGGTGGATTAGCTAGGGTAAAATGTATGAAGTTCTGGGAATTGGGCCCGAGTAGGATTGCATAGATTTAATGGGCTGAATGGCCACCTTCTGCACCACAGGACTCTATGCGATCATAAAACTCTTCATTACTCCCTTTTACCTTAAATTAAAGAAATGCAAAGATGGCTGAAAACATATCAATCTTGTGAGACCTCGCATTTGTAAAAGACCTGTTAAAGCATTTGCGATCAAGTTAGTATACTTAACCAATTCCATCAGTTCATCCATCCTTTCCAACTCACCCCTCCACGCAATTTCTATTCCAAGCTACTCCATTCTTCCAATGCCATCCCACTCAGTCCATCTTTCTTTTACGCCCTCTCATGCCCCCTCTGATGCTATCTCTTCACATCCCTCCCATGCAACTCCCATCTCATTTATCCCACGCCACCCCTCACAAACCACAGCATGCCACTCTGGCGATTCCATGTCATTCAAAGAACAAAAACAGCCCGGGAAACAGGCGCTTCGGCCCAACAAGCCCGCGCTGCCATTTTAACACTACCAGTCCCCCCGCTCCACCCATGACCCTTATCTATTGTTTTATGGCCATCCACATTGAGGGAAACTAATTTAAGGACAATTTATTACTGCCAATCAGCCTAATAGCACATCTTTGGGGCGTGAGGAAACCGGAGCACCTGGAGAAAACTCACGCAAGCACGGGGAGAATGCGCAAACTCCCAAAGACACTGGCCCAAATCCATGTGTCTGCACAGCAAACAGTGATAGTCACTGCGCTGTCGTTTTGCCCAGCGTCTGGTCCAGTTTAAGCACACACTAACGACATGAAGCACTAGGCCAATCTCGAACAATCAAGAGCAGCCCAAGTACGACCCATCGCGTGTATGCCCCTCGTTGGACAACAAGGCGGACCAACTTAAAACCTGTGAATGAAAAGAGAAAAAACATTATCATACCATATCCATTTACCTTACCAGGGATGCCCCAATGCTAATGAACCTTCTTTAAAACAATCTCCTGTATCCACCCATCTCCAACCCACTCATGTGCCTGTCGAAGTTACTCTTAAACGACTCTAGCGTGCTTGCCTCCACCACCTTACTTGGCAGAGCATTCTATACCCCCACTACCCTCTGTGTGAAAAACCTCCCTCTAATATCTGTGTTATACCTCTCACCCCTCACCTTACGCCCATGGCCCCTCGTACTATGTGTCTCTATCATAGGAAACAGCTTACTTCTGTTTACTCTATCTATACCCTTCATAATCTTATATACCTCTATTAGATCCCCCCTCAGTCACCGCCTTTCAAGGGAAAAGAGCCCCAATCTGTTCAATCTTTCCTCATAACCCAGTCCTTCCATACCAGGCAACATCCTGGTAAACCTCCTCTGCACTCTCTCCAGAGTCTCCACGTCCTTCCCGTAGTAAGGCAAGCAGAACTGGACACAGTACTCTAAATGTGGCCTAACCAACGTTCTATACAACTGCAACATTAAACTCCAGCTCTTATATTCTATACCCCTTCCTATAAAGGCTAACATAACATAGGCTTTCTTCACAACCTTCTCCGCTTGTACTGCCACCTTCAAAGCCTTGTGCACTTGCACCCCCAGGTCTCACTATGATTCTGTACTCCTTCTGGGCTTACCCTTTATCATATAACTCCCCCCTACATTATTCCGGCCAAAATGCATCACCTCACATTTATCCGGATTAAACTCCATTTGCCATGTATCTGCCCAATATACCAGCCTATCAATGTCCTGTTGTATTGCCAGACACTGCCCCTCACTGCCTGCCAATCCAGCTATCTTGGTGTCATCAGCAAATTTGCTGATCACACCACTTACTCCCTCTTCCAAGTCATTTATATACACTACAAAGAGAAGAGGTCCCACTACTGAACCCTGCGGCACACCACTAGTAAAAAGTCTGACAACACCAGGTTTAAGTCCAACCAATTTATTTGATAGTAAATTCACTAGCTTTCGAGGTTACCCTCTTCGTCAGGTGAATGGAGAGTTCTGGCCTCAGACAGAGCATATAAAGCACTGACAGTTTACAGATTACTGATTAGAATGCGAATCTTTACACCTAACCTGCTGTTCAAGTCCTAAAGTGGCCAACGCCGGCATATCCACATCATGCACACCACTAGTGACAGACCTCCAGCTAGAAAAGGACCCCTCCACTACCACTCTCGGTCTCCTCTTTGCAAGCCAGTTCTCAACCCATCCAGATACCTGGCCACGTATCCCATGAGCCTTAATCTTTTCTACCAACCTACCATGAGGGACTTTGTCAAATGCCTTACTGAAATCCATATAGACGACATCAACGGCTCGTCCTTCGTCGACCGTCTTTGTCACCTCCTCAAAAAATTCTACCAGATTCGTAAGGCAAGACTTCCCCTTTACAAAGCCATGCTGCGTATCCTTAATCAGATCGCAACGCTCCAAGTGCTCATACATCCTGTCCCTAAGAATCCTCTCCATCAACTTGCCTACCACTGACGTTAAACTCACCGGCCTATAGTTACTCGGGTTATCCCTCCTACCCTTTTTAAACAACAGTACCACGCTCGCTATCCTCCAGTCCTCTGGGACCTCACCTGAGTCCAAAGAAGAGACAAAGATTTGTGTCAGAAGCCCAGCAATCTCATCTCTCGCCTCCCTAAGCAGCCGAGGATAAATGCCATCGGGCCCCGGAGATTTATCAGTTTTAATGCTACCTAAAAGCCCTAACACTTCTTCCCTCGTGATCAATAGATCCTTCAATTGGTCTACAGCTCCCTTGATGACTGTACCAGGCATCAAGCCCCTCTCCTTTGTGAATACCAATGCAAAGTATTCATTCAGGATCTCCCCCATTCCCTCAGACTCTAAGCACAATTCCCCTCGTCTGTCCCTGAGAGGACTGATTTTACCCCTAGCCACCCTTTTGCTCCTAACATAGGAGTAAAACGCCTTTGGATTTTCCTTAATCCTACCGACCAATGCCATTTCATGCCCCCTTTTTGCCCTCCTAACTCCCCTTTTGAGATCCCTCCGACTCTCTCTGTACTCCTCCAACGCTCTCTCCGTTCCCAGCTGCTTAGCATTCCTGTCCAATGCCATCCCCTCCTTCCCATGCCAGCCCTAACCATCCCCTCATCCCAACCTCTGATGTTATTCCACTTTCCTTACCATAATATCCCTGTCCTATCCCTCCCATTTCCTTCCTAACATGCCATTCCACCCTACCCATGCCCCCATGCCATTCTTCCCATGCCAGCCCCTGCCTCACAGGCCTTCCCATACACATAGGCAGCAGTTCATCAACCGACATTCTGAAAATCATCTAATTAAAATTCATCTGGTTTGTTTACACAGGAAGTATACATGGCAGCGCTGTCTTAAAAAGTGGAGCAGGCTCTTGGTTTCATTCCTAGATTCAATGGGCTACTTTCCTAGGTCAGTCCCACTGCAATCCAGATATCAGCCAGTGTGGGGCTACTGACCGAATCTGTAGTCATTGTTGAAGTGATTCTAAGTATTGATTGTACATACTCATATCCCAGCCGGTTACAGTACGTCAAGAAAATTAGAAGGAAATTAGAGAAGAGCATGATTCCTGGCATCTCTGACCAATTTCTGGCTCAGATTTAAATAAACACTACCTTCATAAGCATCAGAGAGATTCCATCCTGTTTCTCTCACACAATTCTATTTTGTGTGGGGACTGCAACATATTAACTGCAACATGTGAACATGTGTAACATGGAAAGTCAAAGGAAATCAGGGGAAATCTCTCCACTGTTTCAACTGGTACAAATGAAGGTGGCTGTTGGAGGTCAATAATTTCAGCCTTAGACATCTTTGCAATAATCCCTCAGGGGAGAGTCCTAGGCTCAATTATCATGAGCTGCTTCATCTGTAACCTTCCCTCCATTATACGGTCAGAAATGGGGATATGTGCTGATGGTTGCATTCAAGGTTCCTCAGATAAAGAGGACCCAAATGCAGAAAGACCTGAACAACATTCAAGCAAGGGTTGAGAAATGGGAAGTAATATTTGTAACACTGTTGCAAGAAATGACCATCTCGAGCGAGAAAGTTCAACCACCTTCCCTTCACAATCCGTGGCATAACCATTCCTGAATCTCCACCAACAAGATCATGGGGCTTATCACTGATCAGAAACTGAACTGGACCAGCCATATACTCTGGCTATAAGTCAGTGACTGGAATTGACTCCCTAAAGCCTAAAGGCTCAAGGCATAAGTCAGAAGTGTGATGGAATACTCTCCAATTGCTTGGGTGAGCGCAGCGCCAACAACATTCAAAAAGCCTGACAGTGTTCAGACAATGTATCTGACTTGATCAGCACTCTTCCACCACTTAAACATTTGCTCGCTCCATCAACAGCGCACTATGGCAGCAGTGTACCATCTACAGCAGCTCTTGAAGATTTTTCCAAAAGCACCTGCCAACTCCACAGGCTCTACCACCTAGGACAACAATGTAGACACATTGCAAAGTCACTATCTGCAAGTTCTTCTCTAAGACACATACTATCCTGATCTGGAACAATTTCACTGCCCCTCGCTGTCATAAAACAAAAATATGAAACTCCCTTTCTAACAGTCATTCCAGTACCCTTACATCAGATTGATTGCAGCAGTTCAAGGCAGTGGCGCATCACCGGCTTCTCAAGGGCACACAAAAATATGTAACAAGTGATGGTTTTGCCAGCACTGCTCACTTTAAGGTCTCAAGGGTGATCGTTAATTTTTAAGAAGAAATTAGAGATCCCAAGTATTAAGTGAAAGAATCATGCTACAAGATTTCACATTTCATACAAAAACTTTTACAAAAGTCAAACAAAGCAAGTACTAATAACATTTAACACTAAATATTTCATAAGAACATAAGAACATAAGAAATAGGAGCAGGAGTAGGCCATCTAGCCCTTCGAGCCTGCCCCGCCATTCAATAAGATCATGGCTGATCTGTCGTGGCTCAGTTCCACTTTCCCACCCTCTCCCCATAACCCTTAATCCCCTCTCTTATCAAGAACCCATCAACCCGCTTCTTAAAAGTATTTAGCGAGGCAGCCTCCACCACTTCAACGGGCAGAGAATTCCAGAGATTCACCACCCTTTGAGTGAAGAAGTTCCTCCTCAACTCCGTTCTAAACCGCCTCCCCTTTATCTTGAGGCTGTGCCCCCTAGTCCTACTGTCTTTTTTGAGCGGGAAGAGTCTTTCCACCTCTATCCTATCCATCCCATTCATCATCTTATACGTCTCAATGAGATCTCCCCTCATTCTTCTAAACTCTAACGAGTACAAGCCTAGTTTATTCAGCCTCTCCTCATAGCTCAATCCCCTCAACTCCGGTATCAGCCTAGTAAACCTCCTCTGCACTCCCTCCAGGGCCAAAATATCCTTGCGCAGGTGCAGCGCCCAAAACTGCACACAGTACTCCAGCTGCGGCCTCACCAATGCCCTATACAGCTGCAGCAAGACCTCCCTACTTTTATATTCAATCCCCCTCGCTATGAAGGCCAGCATCCCATTCGCCTTCCTGACCACCTGCTGCACCTGCAAGCTGGGTTTTTGCGACTCATGCACAAGGACCCCGAGGTCCCTCTGCACCGTCGCATGCTGCAGTTTTTCGCCTCGTAAGTAATAGTCCTTCCTACCATTTTTCCTACCAAAGTGGACCACCTCACACTTGCCAACATTAAATTCCATTTGCCATTTCCTGGCCCATTCGCCCAGCCTATCTAGATCCTTCTGCAGACTCTCCACACCCTCCGCACAATTTGCCGTTCCCCCAATCTTGGTGTCATCAGCAAATTTCGACACCCTGCACTTGGTTCCCTCCTCCAGATCATCTATATTCATAAACAGTTGGACTGTCAATCCAAAAATCTCAACAGACCACATCCCATTCTGTTTTTAATTCCACCCAAAAATTCTCTTATACCTTACAGGATCTCAAAGGTTTCTTCAATGTATGCCCGCAGCTCTTAGGAATTCACTTTGATTCTCCTCCTGTTTTCCAAGGTATGAGGTTTCTTGCGATTCTTCTTGTACCACTACTCAGCTCAAACATGGGCTTCACTCACTTCTGACTTAGTGGTGTACAGCCCCAAAGTTCCCTTTCTGTTCATCTCAAAGCTGCTTCCATCTTCAAATGCAACTGCTGGCAGCCTTTTCTCTCTACCTGCTTTGATGTGAAATCTCATAGATAAACCTGAAAAAAGGTTGCCTTTCCTGCAATCTATTCCTATACTAATATGGCATACCTGGGATGTCCCCATAGAAATTTCAACTGAATATTTTCAATTGTTAAACTCGCCTTATGATCCAAAAAAGATTTTCTCTTACCTACCCTTTGTTTTCAAACCTTTGATCTGAGGCACATGAATAATTTAAACCCTTATGGAGACAACTATATTAATTCATTTCAAAGCTAGTTGAAGTAGGAAACTAGATGTCAATCTTTTACTTAATACTTGATTTATTTACAGAACACAGCACTACAAATGTGCTTTCTCCCTAATCAACATATCCAGTGTCCCTGACGTCTCTTTATATTTTTAATGTGTTCAAAATGCTCAATGCTTTCCACCTGTATATTCTAAACCTTAGTACAATTCACCATTAACACTAACTACCATTAACAAACTACAGACAACACATCTCTAACATAACTCAAAGATAGCCCATTCATTGCTTAGTGTCTTCACACTTCCAATTCTGACTTTATTAAATAAATATGGCTACCTTTTGAATTGAACTACTTCAGGTCTATTTACTAACCTCTCATACTCAAGTCTCACCCCCCTGCCCACCATCACCACCACTATTCATCCGCGATTTAACACTTAAATCCCCAAACTAAAAGTTACGTCCCTAAAACACACAAATCATGAAATTAGACATTTTCTTGTAAATAAAAATATTGGAGAATACATTGGGGGATACCCATTGTTGAGCCTAATGGAATGACACATTTATACATACTCCTTTGCCTCATTGATAGCTCCTTTTGTTGTGCAAATGCACAAAATGCACAGACTATAACTATCATTCATGTAGATAATATCTGAAGGTGTTTTAAAAGCACATACAGAAACAAGTCAATGATGTCCTCAGGCATAGCTTTTACAACAGAGATGGGTTTGAGAAAATAATTCAAAAAATTGCAAAAACTTAGGGAGGAAATCGAATCAGGACTCAGCCCTCAAATTGTTTTCTTCTGATGGAACATAAGACAGCTGAGTTGTCATGGCAAATAACAGTTGCACAATTCTATATTGCTGAGAACTGCACAGGCATCAGCTTGTCCGTGCCAAGGTTTCAGAATAGAATTTATTTAATATCCCATCACCATGGCCTAATTTCAGGCATAGAAATTGATATAAACTGTTTATTAACACCCATTTCCTGTTTAGTCTCACATTCCTTGAAATTTCAGTCAATGTTAGTGTGCATGTCTGATGCTTTGCAGATGCAATACATTTGTGCTGACACAGTGTGGGTAATATATCATATTATCATAATAGTAAGATTTGCTACATTTGAATTCTTAAGAACAAAGCAAATATGAGGTACAGACCCATGACCCATCGTTAAATAAATTTAAATAAATTTAACAATGACCCATCAAGCCTGCTCTGCCATTCAATACAACCATGGCTACCCTTTCTTGTCCATTCCCCATACTTCATTGAGACCCCAAAAATCTCTCAATTGCAGCCTTAAATATGTTCAATAACGAAGTATCCACAACCCTCTGAGATTGAGAATTTCAAAGGTTTACAACCTTTTGAGTGAAGAAAATTTCTCTCATCTCAGTTCTAAATGATCGGCCCCTTATCCTGAGACAATGCCCTATGTTTTAGATCCCAAAACCAATGCAAACAATCACAACATCTTCCTATTAAGCCCCTTTAGAACTTTGTAGGTTTCAATGAGTTTGCTTCTTATACTTCTAAGCTCTAGATAGTACAAGCCCACTATAGTCAGCCTATTATAGGAAATCTCCCTCACTCAAGGAATCAATTTAGGGAACCTTCCCTGTACCTCGTCCAATGCAAGTATATCCTTTCTCAATTGGGGAGACCAAAATTGCACACAGTACTCCAGCTGTGGCCTCAAACATCGATGCAATTGTAGCATGGCCTTTTTATTCTCGTACTCCAACCCCTTTGCGAAGACGAGCAATATGCCATTTGCCTTCCTAATTGCTTGCTGCATCTGCACGCTAACCTTCCTCATTCCTTGTACAAGCACACCCAAGTTTCTGTGAACTTCTATACTATCAGTTTCTCGCCTTTTAAAAAATATTCTGCCTTTTTGTTCTTACAACCAACATGAATAACTTCATACTTTTCTATATTATACTTCATCTGCCATCTTGTTGCCCACTCACCAAACCTGTCTATATCTCTTTGCAGCCTGTGTCCTCCCCACAGTCAACTTTCCACCTAGTTTAGTATCAGCAGAAAACTGAAAACACTACTCTTTGTGAAGTCATATTATTATAAGTACCTGAAGCCCCACCACTGATCCTTGCTGCACTTCATTAGTCAGTGCCTATTAATGCCCATTCTATATTTTCTATCCATTAACTAATCCTCTATCCATGCTAATGTATCACCCCCACAACTCCATGCACCCTTATTTTACATGTTAACCTTTTGTGTGGCACCATATCAAATGCCTTTTGGAAATTCAGGAATACTTAATCTACTGGTTCCCATTTTATCTACCCTGTTATTACATCCTCAAAAAACCTCTAACAAATTTGTCTAACTGGATTTCCCCTCAATAACATCATGATTACTTATTCTGATCATACTCTGTTTTTCTAAGAGTATTGTTAACATTTCCTTAACAACAGATTCTAGCATTTTTCCAAAAACTGACGTGAGGCTAACTGTTGTGAAGTTCACGGTTTTCTCTCTCCCTCCTTGTTAGAAAAGCCATGTAACATTTGCCAATTTCCAATCTAATGGAACTATTCAAAAATCAAAGGAATTTTAGAAAATCGTAACTAGTACATTCTATATCTCTCTTTGAACGCTAGGGTGCAGACTCTTAGAGCCCAGGGATCTGTTGGATTGTAGTTCCCCTAAGTTTCTTCAGCACTTCATCTTTGCTGATATTAATTTCCCTAATTTCTTCACTCTTTTTACCCCCCATATTATTGTCTATTTCTGGTGTGGAACTTGCATCTTCTACTGTGAAGATAGACTCAAAATTTTTATTCAATGCCTCTGCCATTTACACAGTCTCCGTGATAATTTCTCCTATCCCTGCTTCGAAGGGACCAACAATTACTTTTTACATACTTACAAACGGTCTTACAATCTGTTTTAATACCTCTGGACAGTTTACTTTTTTTTAAAGCATCAACTTTTTAGTGGTTCCTAAAACACTCCCAGTCCTCGGACTTCAGTCTGGTTTTTGCAATACTGTAAGTCTCTTCTTTTAATCTGACATGCTCCTTCACTTCTGCTTAAGCCATGGATGGGTTGCTGAATTGTTATTGTTGTTCTTCAATGGAATGTATTTTTGTTGAACATTTGAAATAGCTTCTTTAAACATTTCCTACCATTTATTTACCTCCACACCATTTAGCTTCTTTACCCTATTAATCTTAGATAGTTTTCCTGTCATTCCTTTGCACTGGGCTTTAAGTTTAAGATTTTTGTTTGTGATTGGAATATATCACTCTCAAACTCAAGGTGAAATTGAATAGTATTAATATTATTAATTAACCCTGCTTCATTAAACAATACTCGATCGAAAATAGTTTTTATCCCTAGTTTGTTGCATTATGTAGCATTTCAATAAACTATCATAAAAACATCCTACAAACTTATCATCTTAAGCATTCTTGCAAATTTGATTGTCCCAGTCTAAGATCATCCAAGTCCCCCACAATTGTGTCTATAATTTACTCCCATTAGTATTTTCTGACTCTTGCTGTACCTAATTTCCACTCTTACTAATTCTACTTCATGATCTTCAGAGGCTACATCATTTCTCTACACCCTAGCTATGACTGTAACACTACATTCAGCATCTCTCTTTTCCTTCTCAATGAACGGTATGCTTTGGCTCTATAGCATGCCAGAAAAAATATTTTTCACTGTATATCAATACATGTGACAGTAATAAAATTAAAATCAAATCAAAATTCTCATTAGTGTCCTTATGTCATTCTTTACTATAAGAGCTATTCAATCTCCTTTGCTATTCTACCTTGCTAAAATATTGTATACGTTTTTTGTTAAATTCTGTCCCTTCCTGCCATTCTTTGCCTTTAACCACATCACTATAGTGTCTCAATACCCTGATCTTTCTCTTTGGATTTTGAAGTTTCTCTTGACCTGTAACCGTACCCCCCCGCCACTGCTGTTTGCATAAAGCCCTGCCCATAGCCTTTTTGAATTTTCTTTTTGAAGGTGTGTATGATCAAGAAATTCTGATCTGCAAACCTAAGTGCCACTTAAAAAATAAACTGCTGATTTAAATTAAAAATGATGGTGCAAATGCGAGATCAGTGTCAATATGTGTACTTCTGTATTAGAATGAAAAGTAATAGATAATATTATTTCTCAAGTAATTGATAAAACTTCTGAAATCCTGAGTTAACCAATAGCTCAATCGAAGTCAAAATGACCTGCAGAGACCGTATGTTTGACTTCTGGACTATGCTGAATTAAATGAGTGATATTAGTAAGGATGCTGCAACTGGTTTCAGTTACCCTGGGTTAAGCAGGGCAGAAGAAAAATGCAATCATTATTATAAATTCACTGGATGTGGGCATAGACAGATATGCAGCATGGGATTGGGCTTGTACTGATGTCTGTCCATGGCCAAATATGCTATAACTGTCTGGGCTCAAATATAACGAATGGTTGTAATAACACAGTAAGTTCAACTGTAAATTAATATCATTTATTGTTAAACATAAAATAAAACCACTATTCCGTGGCATACGTACATAAGTCTTAATCAGGACAATAGTTCTGCAAACCCTTCGTGGTGTCTGCCTTACAGTTCAGGTGACGAGTTCCATTTGGGCAGACCATTGTCTGTTACCAAGGGAACTCATATTCAATGAGCCCCACAGGGAGATCAATTGAAGACTGCCCATGGGGGTTATCATAATGGTCACCTGATGTTTCTGGGTATCTGTAAACACAAATTGTAGTAGGATGAATCAGGACCTCCGGGCCAAGAAAGAAAAACCATAGAAGCCTAGAACTTGTGTTTACATAACAACTTGTGTTTATATAACACCTTTGAAGTAATAAGCATTCCACACTGAGGCATTTTAAAATAACTTATGACACTGAGCCATATATAGAGATATTAGAGCAGATGGTCAAAGAGATAGGCTTTAAACAATATTTTAAAGAGAGGGATATAAAAAAAAATTGAATCAAGATAGTGAGGTCCCACCCAGTTGGATGAAAATGAAAAGATGGAGGAGATACACAGATTGACAAGGACATGGAGAGATAGTTTGCCAGATACATAAGATGTCACTTGCAACTTTGACAGGAGCTGTATGGTAATGTGCCAGGGCTTGAAATCTGATTGAACGGAGCCAAATATGGAGCTCTGGGAAAAATGGGCAAAGATTTGGAAGGTGACAATATGTTCAAGGATTTTACAAAATGGAAAGTTGGACATGGATGATGGTTGCAAAAATGGATTGGGGGTGGGGAGGGGCAAGAGTTTTTTTGTTGAGGAGTGATGATGGCAGATCTGAAGGAGCGAGGGAGAGGATCTGAGGGTAGTAAACCATTAACAAAGTCAGCTAACGTGACAGCCTGGAAGAGAATCTTGGTGGTCAATAGTTTAATGAGAATAGGGTCAAGACAGCAGGAAGTGGAAGCAGGAAGATGGGCTTAGTGGGACACTAGGGGGTATATGAAAGAAACTAGAGAAGGAAACAATTTCAGGCCTTAGAAGAAGTTTGTTCTAGTTGATTAGGGGATGGGAGGGAAGTAACGGAGGCAGTGGATCAGATGGTCTTAATCTCAGTGACAAAGAAATCCCTAAAGCTCCTCTCAGTTAGAAGTGAGGGTGGAAGAAATGTGGCTAACCAAGAAACATTCTTACTAACAACAAAATTAGAAAAGCGAAATACTGTAGATACCGGAAACTTGAAATAAAAATGTTCTGGAAAAACTCAGCAGATCTGGGGCACCTCTGCAGACAGAAACAGGGTTAACGTTACAAGTTGAATAATTCTTCTTCAGAACTGCTCCAAAGAAGAGTCATTCAACTTGAAACATAATTGTTTCCTCTTCATAGATGCTGCCAGACCACAGTTTGTTCAACAATACCACCCTTGACTAGAAATGCTCATTTCATAAGGGTAAAAGTAGGATAATAAATACAGTGGCCAGGATCTCACTTCATCAGTTTACCACTTGACTAGTGGAGTGCCCCAGGGGTCGGTGCTGGGGCCTCAGCTATTTACCATTTATACAGATGATCTGGAGGAGGGAACCGAGTGCAGGGTGTCGAAATTTGCTGATGACACCAAGATTGGTGGAACGGCAAATTGTGCAGAGGGTGTGGAGAGTCTGCAGAAGGATCTAGATAGGCTGGGCGAATGGGCCAGGAACTGGCAAATGGAATTTAATGTTGGCAAGTGCGAGGTGGTCCACTTTGGTAGGAATAATGGTAGGAAGGACTATTACTTACGTGGCGAAAAACTGCAGCAGGCGACGGTGCAGAGGGACCTCGGGGTCCTTGTGCATGAGTCGCAAAAACCCAGCCTGCAGGTGCAGCAGCTGGTCAGGAAGGCTAATGGGATGCTGGCCTTCATAGCGAGGGGGATTGAATATAAAAGTAGGGAGGTCGTGCTGCAGCTGTAGAGGGCACTGGTGAGGCCGCAGCTGGAGTACTGTGTGCAGTTTTGGTCACCGTACTTACGCAAGGATATTTTGGCCTTGGAGGGAGTGCAGAGGAGGTTTACTAGGCTGATACTGGAGTTGAGGGGCTTGAGCTATGAGGAGAGGCTGAATAAACTAGGCTTGTACTCGTGAGAGTTTAGAAGAATGAGGGGAGATCTCATTGAGACGTATAAGATAATGAATGGGATGGATAGGATAGAGGTGGAGAGGCTCTTCCTGCTCAGAAAGGACAGTAGGACTAGGGGGCACAGCCTCAAGATAAAGGTGGGGGGGGCATGGTTTAGAACAGAGTTGAGGAGGAACTTCTTCACTCAAAGGGTGGTGAATCTCTGCCCGTTGAGGTGGTGGAGGCTGCCTCGCTAAATATTTTTAAGACGCGGGTTGATGGGTTTTTGATAAGCGAGGGGATTAAGGGTCATGGGGAGAGGGCGGGAATGTGGAACTGAGACATGACAGATCAGCCATGATCTTATTGAATGGCGGGGCAGGCTCGAAAGGCTGGATGGCCTACTCCTGCTCCTATTTCTTATGTTCTTATAATATTTGTAGAAAGTTCAAGTTTTTTTATTTCCATGATATTCTTAGAAGGCCAGCCTTGACTACAGCACATCTGCTGGATATGCATTATCAAGTTTATCTCATCACACCACTGTCTTTTGCCATCTTAAAAAAAAAGGCAACTTTATAAATGGGGAGTTTATATTCAAGTGAGTGCATTATTTCAGTGTGGAGGTGAAAGTATTTTTCCACACTGAATTTGGCCCCAGCATATACATCAGGAACTGAGTAAGTCACTGCCAAGCTGTGAAGTAATGACATTTGGCACTGGTTATGATAAAATAATTTTAATTAAATAAATGTATATTCTTCAGTGAAGGGGTGTATATATAACTGTATATAGAAAATATTGTGAAGAAATACAGCTACAAATATGGAGTTATAACAGAATCTACCTCTCAATAAGGAACTAAAGATGAAAGAGAGTGAATCGCCTATCGAAGCTGAGATTAAAAATTAAAAGCCCAGTTCATCTGCTGGACAAAGGTTAAAAGTTTATAAACATGCCTGGGTATAATTGTGTGCTCAAGTTGTGAGACAGGTATCTCAGTAGACTCAGCAGCTTTCTTCCTGGGTATTTTAGGTAAGTGCTATTTTAAATACTAATGGATATCAAATATTTCTCTAACATTAATAATACGTTGATTCTCTATTTGAAACAAGATTATATTTTATTTCCCCAGAACAATCAATGTTGCAATTACCATCAAAAGTGAACTGCATGCTTGTTTCTTTAATTATTAAAGTTTAACAAACTGTTACTTCATTTGGGGACTATGGGGGTGGGGGGGGGGGGGGGGGGGGGGTGCGCAAGCACAGGCAGTCCCTTCGCACTGCCCCATGTCACTGCCAGTGATTTGTTTTTACATTTTAACATTGGGGCGCCCTTTAAATGATGTTGTGAGATCTGCCTCCTGTTTCTTTTTTCCCCCAAAGTGTTTAAAACCTTGCAGCAAAAACTGGTCACCCAGCTGACGAGCTAAACACTGCTTTCCCCACTCGCATCGACAATTTGCAATAATCTCATATAGTTTTCTGAATCCGAACTTGAAAATCCATCTCCGTACACTCTTCAGTAGAGAGAGGTACATTATGGAGGAGAGATGCCTAGGCTCTTTTAAATTCAAGTTATAATCTAGCTAAAACTTGTTTAAAAGGCTATCTGGACAATGACCACGTTCTCTGGTGGTTCTTACCCTTCAGGAGGAGTCAGATCAGTTCTTCTAACCCATCTAAGTGTACGAGGAACCCATCTTATGGAATAGGTTTCTTCAAAAACTAATGTGTTCTCTAAAATTCTGTTAAAATCCAGAAAGAGTGTTACAGCAATTCTCACTGTTTTTACTTTTAAGTAGAGAAAGAATTTAATATAGCAACATAGTTTCTAGAAATGCTACTTTTGAAAATATGATATAAAATTTACTCTTTAGCTTTCCTTTTGAAAGAAAAATCTTCTTTCAAAGCTCTTCAACATATCTACAGCAGCAACTAATCAAAGGTAATAAGGATGGAATAAAACTTTCAATCAGCATGTCAGTAGAGACTGTCAGATGTCGATCTCATCAATGCTATGATAATTAATTCTACAATAATTAATCCTGTTAAGGGAAGCAGCAGTACTTTTCTTTTGAAAGAAAACTAATGTTTTTGTTAAAAGTTGAACGATAAATATGGAATTACGTTCTGGTGTCTTGTCCACCAGACTAACAGACTTGGAGGTCTACAACGCTTGAACAATACACCATCCCACCAATGACTACTTCCTTGAATACACATCAAAGTCCAGTATACATTTTCAAAAACACTTCATAATGATTTGTACAAGATACTATTAAGAACAAGTACCCCAAGTAAAATCAAAGGCCAGATTTTTAATAAAGAGACAGGAATCCTGAGTCAGGAAATTTACCAACTTGGCAGGCCCAACTCCAAATGACTTCCACACACTATTTTCACTCCAGGAAGGTAGGAGTGGAATCTTCAGGCCTGCTGCACTTGGAAACAGTCCTGTGATGGCCACGGAGATGTGAGATGGTCAGAATGGGCTAGATAGAAGGCTCAACTTGGTTATCTGGGAATTTGATCCAGTTGAATTAATGACTGTTAAGTCCTCTGGCCATCACCTGTCACACTCGTTCAGCTCAAATCCATATCAATGCCTTCCCCAGGCTCCCACAGATGGCTTTATTTTGAATGTTTGCTGAGCTTTAAAATTCACTAATGGAATCAGCTCAGCAGGAATCTGTTTATACTACTTGAAATGAGCGTTAACTTTAATTTATTAACATCTTCGGGGCATTAATAAGTTATTATTTATTTGATTCATTGTTTATTTAGATAGGCTGAGGAGGTATGAGGCTGGGTAAAGCTTATTAAAACTATGAATAGCAGTGTCTGACTGAGACTTTTATAGGTTTGTAAGAACAGCTGTTTTTAAAAGCAGTTTTTAAAATGAGTTTTTTTTAAATGAACGTATTATTTATTACATAGTTGATCATTTCAGTATATGGTTCAAACTGGGTGAGTGGACATGGAAGTTACAGGATCGGATGAAAGGGACATGGCATTAATGGAAGGGACATGGGAGATGGGGGGGCACAGGAGATAAGAGGGCATGGGTAAGGGATTTTAAATTGACCTTTCAATAAGCTCCTGAATTCAAATTATGGTTCACAACTCCTTTGAAAGGCTGTGAATTGAGAGGTTCATTACCAGCACTCTTACTCTGCATCAGAGAAAATTACTGGCATCAAGAATGAAGGCAGGAATCCCAGACTTAGGTTCCATCTGCCATTTTTAAAGGGTTCCTGAGTAGGCCCAACTTTGCAAAAATCCAGGCTTAACTGTTTAAGTTATGATCAAAATCACACATTTTGGAAATTAATTGATCTCCAAAAACACATACAGGGCTTATCTGGCCTACGATACAATGTGTACTCCCAAAGTAAGGATAAAAGTGAAATTCTTCCACGCTGCAATTATTTGATATGGTACCAATTTAAGTTTTAGCAAATGAAGAATGAATGAACATTGGCATTTAAAACTCCAGTACGAACATTAATTACATGACAGTAAAGAACCAGGCTGGAAGCCTCTGACGCATTTCATGATTGTTGTACTTATTTCCATGCATACTGACAATGCAGGTAATACCACCTGAAAGTGCTCAGGATTGGAAAACACTTCTCCAGACGTACACCCACCAAGAACAGCTGGCCCACACTAACAAAATCTTTAGAGTCAAAACTCATTTTAAACTTTCAGTTAATGATGTTGATTCTAAAAGTGCTTCGTGTTTCTGATATTCAAGGTAATCAGTAAGGTGTGGACTTCTGTGTTTACAATTCTAGCAGCCAGAAATATGAAATAAAACAAAAACACTAGTATCACTCAGTTTATAAAAAAGGAAAAAAAAATGTAATTCAGATACTGAAGAACTTATTGATTTCACCAGTTAGGCAATAAACTTCATTAGTTCAAATTTCCAAAAATATCTTATAATTATAAAAGTCATAAGGACAATCCAAACAACATTCCATCTGAGTTTTCATTGGACGTGAACCATAATATATAACAAACTAGTGCATATGGCTTTCTCCCAAATAGTACATTTTGGCAACAGATCCTCAATACATTTTTGGTTTGTTAAAAATTCAGTATGAACATTAGTCTTTTGGATGATGGATGACAACGTATGAATGGAAAAGGTTTCATCATTATATAATAGTGACAGCATCAAGCATCCCCAAATTAATAATAAGGACAGATACAGTGTAGAGTCGTCTCTTTCACTCCACATAATTGCATTTACCTACCTGATCTTAAAAACAAACGCATCGCAACAGCACACCTCATTGGTTTGAGAAACCTGCCCATTCACCCCAGCAGGATTCTCCCCACTTGCCAAGTGCCAAATTCTCCACACACACTGGCAGTGGCAGCGGGGCATGAATGACCAGAAAATTATTTGCCAGCCATTATTTGTCACCAATTTGCAAAATAATTGAGAGCATGCAACATAAGGTTGATTTTAACTTTAATATTGTTTGGGACTAGTTCAGCAATCATTTTCAAAGAAAAAGTTGAGAAACCAATGGTTTTCACCAAAGGGCCTCTTTTGTGTTATAAAATTCTATGGCTGGAATTCTCCAGCCATTCAAGCCAGCCGATTTCTCCGGTCCCATTGGTTGCGCACCCTGGCCTGCGGATTTTCCAGCAGCGTGTGGTGACGTAAGCGGGATTTCCCATCGACAGTGTCGGCAGAGAATCCCGCTGCGAGCAAATAACGCGCCACCTCCCACTGGTACGAAACACGTGATTGGGAGTTCGGAAAATCTCGCCCTGTGCCTCAACAGCCACGTTGTGCTTTCATAAACTGTTCATTATACCTCAACATCCACTGACCAATTAACATAACCGACAACCCTACACCATATTTATATTTGCACTCTTAGCAGTTACATAACCTTCCGAAGAAGTCCAAAATTTCTCCCAGCATTTCAAAAGGCTCTCTTTTCCCTATTCCACCAGGATGAGTCTTCAATTGTCCATTAAAAAGTCCCTTTACTCAATTTCTTCATTATAACTGAGTTGATACCCTTTGGCAATTCCTGGATGTTTAAATCTCCAAAGGTCTGATCACTTTAAACTTGGAATCTCTCCTAACCAGCATTCTGCTTGGCAGTTAACATAAATACCATCTCACCATTTGCTTGGCACAACAGCTGTCATTTTTGGGCTTCCCCTCCAGGTGTCTCAGTTTGACTGAGACCATATGTTTGTTCAACAAAACCGGTTGACCCTTGTGTCAAGTGCGAAAGCTGGCACTTTGGGTTTCAACTCAGGCCTCTATTTGTGAGGCAACCAAATCACATGGCCAGTCTGTGGACAGATTAGAGCATGATCACCATCCCCAATTCCAGGATATTGTGCCTTACTTTAAAATGAGAGTTTGAAATCATAACCGCCTTGCATTTGTAATAATATCAACAGCATCATCCTTATTAACCTCTCTCACTTCCTCAAACTAGATCAAATAAGCTAAACACAATTTGCCTTCATTAATCTGTACTTTCATTTATTAGTCCATCCTTTTCCTAATACCAATTAATTGTGTCCTGGATTACTATCTCTAAAAGTTTCCCCAATCTTGATATTGACCTGATAGGACTGTACTGGGTATATCCTTCTAAGTGTTTTTAAAGTGGTGTAACTTTTCCAATCCTCCAGTCCCCCAGCACCACCCACATATCAAGAAGGGTTTGAAGATTGTGGCTGGAGTCTTTGCAATTTTCACCTTTACTTTCCTCAGTAACCGAGGATGCATCTTATCTGGTTGGGGCGACTTTGCTTCTTTGAGAACAGTCAATCTTTGAAGCCTAGATCTTCCAGTAAATGGCATAGCAAAGGCACTCACTGCTGACTGCATTAAAAGTGTACCCTTAACCTTTTCTCACCATTGTAGTTGGCTAATGAAATTATATCCTTTATGCCAGGAGGCCAAACATGACCCAGTGCCCGGGATGTGGGTGGCAATTCTCGCAAATGAACTCCAAGCGCTGTCATCTGCACAAAAATTGGTGCATTTCCTGTTGACGCTGACAGCACTAATGAGGAGAGACTGAACTACTTCAAAATTGAAAAAAAATGCCCCCAAGTGAATCATACTGGGCCAAATGGGCCAGGTGTGAGGCTCCTGAATTGGCAACTAGCTGTTTAGCTGATCTTCAAGAACACCTCCTGGCTTTTCCTTCTTTTAAAATAACTGAATAACTCAGTTTCACATTCATGCAGGATGCATTATTTTATATTACATCTTTTGAGACCAGCCTTTTTAAGTTATAACCGTGGATTTAACTCTGAGTCTCTACTGCAGCAAGAACCCAGAGAAAAATCATTGAGGCCTGTAACTGAACTGCTCCCCCAAAATTTAGCTCATTGCAAGATGAATTAGATGTCCCACACAAGGTCCATTTAAAATGTGATACAACTGCATCAAACCTCTAGTTTTCCTCATGACAACTGCATCTCAGTGGTTCTATTGTTCACGTATACTCACGATAATACAATGAGATGTAGTTCTGAAATTGTACCTAGTGCAGCAGCATCAGGATGTCAGGGTGACACAGTACACTAGGGGTTTTGAGCTTGTATACAAAAAACAGAAATATAGATTAGCACATATAATGCCTCAAGTTTCCACTTTCATCTAATCATTGGAAGGCAAATACTCCCAAACAGGGAGGAAGAGATACCTCAATACCAGCCATTGCATACCTTCCAGTGACGAGTTGCCCACCATTTCACTTATTGATGCTGAAAGTGATGAGAAAACCATCATAAAAAGACTTGCATTCTTGCATAGTACCTTTTCACGTCCTTATGTTGTCCCAGAGTGCCACTGAATTATTCTGAAATATTAACGGTTCTTAAGAAGGTGAACATTGATGAGGAGAAAGCAAAATCATGAAGAGTCTGGTGCTTTAATTAACAGTTTTCACATGTTGGATTTTTGGTATGTTTAAGCATAGTATTGTCATAACTCTAAGGTCAATTTCAAATTCAAGGTAGCCATAACAAAAGTCAGACTTCTGAAACTTCGAAGAGCCAATAAAATACCAAATGAGCCAATGTTCAAATGGACAAGATTCTGTAGTCTCATCTCATTGGCAAAATTATTTTGATGTCTTATTTAACTATTATGAATGGTCCTTCTCAGGAAAAAGTCTGACAACACCAGATTTTAGTCCAACCTATTTATTTGATAATATACTTTGATAATATACCTTCTCAGGAACTCATTGGTTAAAGTGAGGAGATTGGCAATTGAGTTGTAGAAAATAATAGCAGAGGACGTGGCCATTTAACCCAGATGTCTGCTGGCTGAAAGAGATTCAGCTCTGTAAATTATGGCACTTCTAATGGATAACCATACACTGCATGTTTTGGAAGCTTTCTGCCTCTACTATGACACTACCCTCCACCCCATGCACAGGTGCGCACACACTAAAATAATTTCCCTTTAAGTCCCCTTCAATCCTTTGGCCTACCACTTTTAATGTATGCCCACTGGTGACTCCTCTGCTTTTAGAAATAGGTCCTTCCTATAGAACTTATGGGTTCAACGAGAAGCTTTGCAGGCAAGAAAACCAGTGATTAAAAAAAGTATTAGAAAGCTTATCTGCTCTCTAGAAAGGGTCAGAGACTTGAACAAACACAGCAGTGTTAAAAAAAATGGTGCTAGAAACAACAAATGGAGCCAGAAGTGTGGTGAAAGGAGGAAGTACTTCAGGCTTAAAGTAGTATGATCTGATTGTATCAACAATTAACTCTTTGATTTGCCCTGGAGCTGTCAGAAAAAGCTTCTAGTAGATGCACTGTCCCTTGTATAAGTAAACTTCAGCTCATGCCCTCTTTGATATGCTCCGGAGCTGTCAATCAAAGCAGTTCAGTGGTCTCCCGAGCTACTGGGGTTCATTCAAGCTGGAAAGGGGGATTTCCATAATGAAATTGAATGGTCCTGTCAAGAGGTTTCAGTGCTGATGAGAGAAAACAAGACGATCTTCCTTTGTGAAATTGAATGCTCCTATCAAAGAACTTCAAGGAGGTCCACTAACAGTTGGGGTTTCTGAAACCAACCAAGGGCAATCCCTACTGTAGAATGCAGTGCTGTTGCGATTTTGAAAGCTTCCAGGTGTTCAGCGGGCATGAATTTTAATGAGATCAGGCCATTTCAAAGATTTTACAGAACATGGAATAATATTTTTTTAAACAAGTAAGGCATCTGAAATCACCACTCTAGGAATGATTTCTGCGGCTACAACAGCCCCATCCCAAGGGAACCCATGAAGTCAACCCCTTTGCCCCAGCCCAAGCTACCTCCCCCTTTGGGTCCTTCTGCATCTTGGCAGCAACAAATGAGCACATGATACAGATGGGAGACAGTACTTACGTCCTTGTCCCCTCTTGAAGTCCAGAGCACCTGGTTCCCACTTGCCTGGGCCATGAGATTGGCAGCCATAGGACTTCCAGCAAGAGTGGAAGAGCATGTGCTCTTTACTCCAATACTGGGGTGATACCTCTAAATCCCTTTTCACTAAATCTATTCATTTCTCCTGATGATAAAAATTTATTTTGCACAGTAACTTTTGATGCAGCATCTTATCAAAAATCTTTAGAAATCCAATTACAGCACATTCACAGGTTCATCTATAGTTATGGTGCTTGTTACTTTCTCAAATAACTCCAATAAATTAGGTGAACACTATTTCTCTTTCACAAAACTATGTTGATTTTGCATGATTGCATTGCGATCCAAGTGTCCTATGAAAGCCTCCTTAATAATTGGTTCTCACTTCAAAAATGTTAGGTGAACTGGCCTGTCCTTTCCGGCTTTTTGTCTCTTTTTTTTGCATATGTGAGTTACATTCACTAGTTTCCAATTTGATAGGACCTTCCCAAAAGCAAGGAAATTTTGAAAAATTATAGCCAATAATCTACTATCTCAGTAGCCATTTTAAGATCCTACAATGCAGGTCATCAGGTCCTGGGACTTGTAAGCCTGTTATTATCGTTTTCTTAATACCCTTTCTCGAGTGATTGTAATTAAGTTCCTCCCTCCTGCTCATCTCAAGTTAAAAGTATTTCTGGGATATTATTTGTGTCTTCATAAGGGCTGCATAGTGGCATAGTGGTTAGCACTGCTGTCTCACAATGCCAGAGACCTGGGTTCGTGTGTCTATGGGTTTCCGTCAGGTGTTCTGGTTTCCTCCCACAATCCAAAGATGTGTGGGTTCAATAGATTGGCCATTACAAATTCTCCCTTAGTGTCAGAGAGATTAGCAAGGTATATACGTGGAGTTGCAGGAATAGGGCCTGGGTGGAATTGCTGCCAGTTGGCTCGATGGGCCAAATGGCTTCCTTTTGCACCATAGGGGATTCTATGACTGTATTCAATATGATGACAGATACAAAATATCTGTTCAATGTTTCTGCCATTTCCTTATTTCCAAATATTAATTCCCCATTCTCACTCACTGGAGGATCAATTTTCAGTTTAGTTACTCTTTTCCTTTTATTGCTACCATCTCCTTTACTGCTATTTAGCAGTATCCTTTTCTCTAATGAAGATGAATGCAAAGTACTCAGTTAGTACCTCAAAAATTTCCTTTAACTTCTATTTTGTCCCTACTTGGCCCCCTCTTTCCTTCAACAACCCTTCTATTTTACATGTTTAGAAGTTACTTTTGGCTCCCTTTATTAGCAGTTGATCCATTCTTGTACTCTGCCTCATCTTGTTCCCTTCCTTGGACCGTCTCTGAATTTTGAAAATTCAGTTTTGTTCTCTATTGTATTACGAACTTACAACTGTCATATAACTCTTGTGTTCTCATTTTAACCACCACATTTTGGTATGATCTCTGTTCAGATCAGTAACATTAAAAACTGAAACTGAAGTTATTTACTGAAAGAATAAAGCCACAAGATTCCACAGTTTAAAGAGAAGAATTTTCAACTTTACAACAGTCAAACAAAGCAAAAGCTAAATATTACCTTAACAAACCTTAAATGAGTGTCATAAGCGATGTCATATATCAATGGCAATGCAAACATTATCTATATAGAGGTTTAGCTGAGGTAAAACAATACCTCATAATTAAATGAAACAACCAAAAGACATTACAAAAGACAACCGTACATTTATATTGTGCCTTTACTGCAATAAAAGATCTCAAGAAGAGTTTATTGAAAGCACAATTCTGAGGAGGTTTTTAAAGATAGCGAAGAAGTAGTAAAGCACAGAGATTTACTAGAGAATATTGCAAAAACTAAGAACTGGACACTTGAAAGCATTACAAGTCAAGAACTTGTTTTTGAAGTATGGGGGCATAAGGGTTGGCCGCGAATAATCCAGGGCAAAATTTAGATGACTGTTACAAACCAGTACCTCACGGATATTAGAACTATTATACATCACAACAGTAACTGCATAATGTAATTAATTCTAGGTGGAGCATTAGAGAACATTTCTACGAGACCTTAAGGCAGATAATAATAGATTCTCTCTTCACTATATATGAAAATCTCTACTAACCTAGAACATTGGAGGACTAAGCCATTCAGCCCTTCGAGCCTGTTTGGCCATTCAATGTGATTATGGCTGATCTTCTATCTCAATACCATTTTCCAGGGGTAACTCTCCCCTTACCCCTGGATACCTTTACAGTTTAAGAACCTATTCCCTTCCTACTGCTTTCTGCAGTAGAAAATTGCACAGATTCATCACCCTCACTGAAGTTTCTCCTCATCGCAGTCCTAAATGACCTACCGCATATCCTGAGACTATGACACCTTGTTAAACAACATGCCAGCATCCAGTCTGTCCGGCCCTCTCAAAACGTTACAAGTTTCAATTAAATCCCCTCTCATTCTTGCAATTCCAGTGAACACAGGCCAGGTTGACCCAATCTCTCTCCATATGACAATCCTGCCATCCCAGGAATCAGTTTGGTGAACTTTTGATACATTGCATGTATGGCAAGTATATCCTTTCTTAGATGAGGAGATCAAAATTACACATAATTGTCCAGATATGATCATACCAAAGCCTCTTACACCTGCATTAAGACACCCTTATTCCTGGATGCAAGTTCTCCTGCGATGAAGGCCAACATACCATTTGGCAAATTTGAGCAGTTGTGCCAATTGCTAACTTTATCCCAAGATGTTATCACACACGAATTACAGAAGCATACCAGCCAATAACATTTCTGCTCAAAGGAACAAAACCCAAATCCAATATATGCCCTGAAACTCTATATACATATGTAACTGCAAAACTGCAATTAAAATTCAGACAACTGGAACAGGTAAAGGGCTCAAGATTATTCACTTATAATCACAATCAATGATGTTCTATTTTCCTGATAATATATTTGGTGAGTCAAATAATTTTCACCATAAGTGCTAGAGTGAAACATAAAGCCAATTTCAAGGATATACAAAATTCCAAATGAGCAACAATATTCTGCATAGAAGTTATCACAGAAGACAAAAGTAGGTTGCTTTCTAGCTGAACCATAGTCAAATACATTGCCTTTCAGCTCAACAGAATGACATTACTGTAAATTATACATCAGTTAGTCTTAGCTCAATTGTGGTAAATTTTCACAATTCATAGTGATGATTAAATGGGTGGAGCAGCAATAGTGATCATTAATCTGTCATGAGTATGGTGTGTTTGAGCAAAAAAAAAGCAACATCTTTCAACAAGCATACTACAATCCAGAAATCATAAGTTACTGTTTTCGGTCATAATGTAGTGTCCTAACCTCTAAGTCTTTGTAGAAGACTGACCAACTGAAAAGCTCAAGGAAGGAGGGAGAAAATGATTCAGTAACTTCCTTGGAAGAGCAATCAGCATACCCATTCTTCTGTGCCAAATTTGTTCTGTGGCTATCTTGCCTGACCTTTCTTTCTCAGACTGGATGAGATCCAGGCAGCGCAGTTGTCCATGAGGCTCAGTGCTGAAATCTAAAAGAATTGGAGAGAAGGAGGACGTGCCACCCTCTTAATTGCACTAGCTGCTATAAAGCAGGCAAATTTAAAGGTCTGACTGAAACAGGTCAGAGAGAGGATAAATGTTTAAGGCAGTCATGGACAACCTCCAGCCCGGGAGCCACATGCAGCCCATCTCAGTTCTGAGTGCAACCCATGAGACATTTTGTTTACCACTGCCCATGCTCAGCGTTGCCACATTCTGCTGATTTCCAATGTGGAGTTTTTTTTCCTACTGATCAGACTGAAGTGATATGCAAAGCAAGGGCAAGTGAAGTGAGGTGCATGCTGATTGTGCACGCTGATTGTGCACAACGGTGACTGCGAGAGCCATGCGCTCCCTCTGTGTCCAAAGTGTAAATATTTTTCTTTTTTTCCTTTGAAATTGACGATAGTTCTATTAATATAGAAATAGGGGTGGGGGATACCATGGGTGGGTGTTTCATAGGAGGAGAAAGGCATATCCCCTGAAGGGTTGGAGACATCCCTTATGGGGATTGGTGTGGATCTTTAAAATAGTTAGAGAAGTTAAAGGAGATTTTAATTCTTCTAACATTTTCTGAGTAACCCATAGCATAACCCTAGTGGAACCATCTAAAGTTAACAATTTAAATCGCTTTTCCGAAGGGTTCACAGCACAGCACAATTGCACAAAGTTAGTTAGCATTTCTGGACAATTGCCGTGCAACTGTTTAGCCGGACGTTCCAAGAGGAAATCGCTGCACATCTTTGGGGTACCTCCAAAACTGGTACTGGGGAGCCTGGAAGTTACAGCAGTAAGTAACCTGGTTGCATAAAGGGAAATAGGTGGGTTGCAGCATGTATAAAAATTTTAAAAAACTGAAGTTGTTCAGGAAGAACAAAGTACCTGAAAAGCATAATCAGTGTGTCAGGACTCAGCCTTAAGTATGATCACTTCTTTCAAAATAATTTAACAAATCAACTCTATTAACTTATCCACTGCTCTTATTGTCCACTAATTCTTCCTTTCTACTGATTTGATCTGTCCTACATGGGGGTTCGCTTATCTTCCAGTTTGCGATCTTGGTGAAGTGTTTGGACCCAAGACATGATCTACCTTTATTGCTCATCAGTTGCTGTTAGATTGGCTCAGTATTTCTAGCATTTTATTTTGAATGCATATTAATTTACAGATTTCTTAACATTTGTCTCCAAATTACTAAGTTAACTGCACATGCATTTTTCTTGCTCCTTCCAATCATGGTTGGTTATTAGATTGTATTTCTTCATCTTGCTGTGCAACCAATTTGAAATATGTAAAGAAATACACTTCAACTGTAGCTTCTTTATTGGGAGAACATTTTAATAAATAAAAGTCAACACCAGAAGGCATTACTTGGATCACAGCACCACCTGTGGTTTTGTAGGGAACCAATCTGTTCAGAAAATGTGTTAAAGGATCTTTAATCTAAGGTCAAGAACAACAAATTATCAGGGTTTGGGTAATCGTTTTGCAAGAACATAATTTGTTTCACTACTTCACAGGATACACAGCAGCCATGTAAAGTTCTTAAAATGTTTCATATTAAGCAGACATTTTCATAAATAAATCACATGTCGATAGTGGAGACGATAGCATTTGACCTCAGTTTCTTTCACTATAACTTGAAAATCTTATTGAAAGTCTCGTGGTCATTCATCTTAAAAAAAACTTATTAAACAATCATATAATTATTAAAGGGGGCAGAGGGAAATTAAAAATTATTTTCCAAATATTTCAGTCAGGCTCCAAACTTCTCTACCCCTCAGCAAATACACAGCATCTCTCATATTCATAAGCTTCCCACAAACCAACCATGCTGGAATTCATTCAATAGAAACAATTTCCTGTAACAAATGTGATAGCTATGTTGTGCACAAAAGCTTCAAATGCTGGAATTTTGATTACTTAATTGAATCACTGCTTAAAATATCTTTAGCAAAAGGGGAGGAGGTAGGAGAAGTTAGTTTAATCTAATTACTTAGATATAGGAAAGCTTCTTGTTGTTGTTTACCTTTGGAGCAGTCATCCAACCATGTGGGCTCTGCTCAAACCACAGACTGCTGTCAGACTGGAGCCTGTGGTCCTCAAGACGCCCACACAGTTGACTGGCAGCACCCAAGACAAATAAATACTACAAAATTTACAGTATATCTAAATAAATATAGGAAATAGGATTAAAAACTTTTTCTTAAAAAGGTTATTTTGAAAATAATTAAGAATGAAAGGAGAAGGCTATCCAATTGACACAACACAATTATAAATTATACATGTTCCATCTCCAAATTATCGTTCCTCTCCAAAGTCCGAGTGTAATGTCACTATCTTCCATGCAGTTCCTTGTCTGAATCTCTCCAAGCAGGTTTCTGTCCTCACCAAAGCATTGAAATAGCTCTAAGAAATGTCATAAATGCTATCCTTGTGACTGCAGCTATGCTGTATTAAACAGGCTTGGGCACAGTCAACATCATAACTCTTCTCCAATATCTTATTCCCCCACTGTCTAACTCAAGCTGCCTTCAATCTTAATTTTGCAATCAGAGCCACAGTATCTCCAGTAATAGCTTCACTTCCCCAAAGATCTATTCTTGGCTGCTCACTTACATGCTAATCCTTGGCATCATAGAATCTCCACAGTGCAGAAGGCCACTCGGTCCATCGAAACTGCACCAGCAACAATCCCACCCAAGCCTGATTCCTGAAATCCCACCTATTTACCCTGCTAATCTTCCTGACACTAATGGGCAATTTAGCATGGCCAATTCACTTAACCCGCACATCTTTCGACTATGAGAGGAAACCGGAGGACCTGAAGAAACCCACATGAATAGAGAGGTAACACTCAAACTTCATACAGGCAGACATACATGAACAGAAAGAGATCTGCTTCCACATGTATGCTGACAACCCACAGCTCTGCCTCTCTAATATTGCTTGATCCCTCTGCCTCTATATTTCCAGACTGGTTAAGGGACATCCAGTCTTGGATGAATTGCAATTTCCTGGAGTTAAGCATTCAGAAGAATCAAGTCAGTGTCTTTGGTTCCTGCCAAAACAACATATAACTGTCACAGATTTCATCCTCCTCCCCAGTCACTGTCTCTGGCTGAAGCAGACTACTTTTAACCTTGAAGTGCACCAGTGCTTCCAATGACTAACAGTTTAACAATGCAACAATAAGGAAGATAGAACAAAGAAACGAATGTAGAAATTGTGCCCTGTTAATATAGAACATGTTACTTTATTAGTAGAATCCAATTGGACTAATGTTGAGTCTCAGTTTTGTGAAGTATTTATACTGCAGCTTGCAATTTGGGAGCAGAAGCTGCCATAACAATTCCAGCCCAGCAGAATCACATCCATACTGACAGATTCCAATAATAATTTTCCAGTCCAAGTGAGCACTATGTTATGTGCACAACTGCCACTCTTGGTTAGTAACCCTGAATGCTTTAAGTGTGCGTGGGAACAGCCCCATTCACTAAAACAGAAATCAACCAATTGAGAATTTAAAATATGCTTAGAATTTAACAATGCACTATATATGATGACAAACTCCAATAGTGCATGATTTGATTCTTCAAAGGGCTTTGCACTGGAGTCCAGATTTGACTCAGATCCTTAAGAATAATGTAGAATGAAATTTTTGCTTTGTGGTGAGATTGGAGTTGTGATGCGAGCACATCTTTAAAGGTCTCCCTACTGAAAAAACAAGCCAAACGCTAACATAAGGAAAATCAATGTTTCCAAGGAACATCAAATCACTCTTTTCTCTTAGCATAAACAAGCTTCATTTCAGAAAAGAAGTGCAATATAGAATATCTGAAATAATTCCCTGAAGAAAAAATTTCAACTTCTTTAAGCTAATAAAAAAGTGCTTTTTCTATGCAGATTGAAAAGTGTGCCACTTTGCAAGAAGCTAAGGGCACTCCAGTCAATCTGGAAATTTACCCAATCACCAACCATTTGAATCGGGTTGTGAGTGAATCTAGCTGAGGTCCTTGCACAACTGAACTCAAAGACATATTCTGGAGAATTGTTAAATATTAAAGCACCCTGTATTTATGGTACTTATGCTGCTTCTTTCAAAAAAAATCAAATCTCTGAAGAAACTTGAAACATTACAACAAGAATGGAGCTCAAAAGTGGAAGAATATGTATTTGTTGAATAAAGGCAAGGGTAAATGAAACAATTTGACTGCACCCACGCCTGTGAGATTTATAGATTTTGTGAAAGGTGCTTTATAAATGCAAGTCTTTCTTTGATGTGGCAATCATATGCCAAAGATGAAATTTAATTTCCAAGATCTGCGTGCATGATGGTACAGTGGAACCGTAATACCTGCCAACTCAAGTTAAGACATAGGAGCAGATGTAGGCCATTCAGCCCATTGGGTCCTTGGCCACAATTCAATGAGAAGATGACTGATTTGATGTGACAGCTCTCAACTCCACTTTTCCACTTTATCCCCATCACTCTGAATTCCCTTACTGTTTAAAAATCTGCCATGACCTCTCAGCTCTATGGCCCTCTACAGTAAAAAAAATTCCACAGATCCAATATCCCCAGAAAAAATACCTCATCATCTGTGTCTTAAATGGGTGACCCTTTATTCCAGGATTATGCATTCTGGTCTTCCTAAAAGGGGAAAGAACCTCTCAGCAATTACCTTATCAAGCCTCCTGAGAATGTGTGTGTCTCAATATGGTCGCATCTCATTCTTCTAAACTCCAATGAGTACAGGGCCAGCCTACTCAACCTCCCTTCATAAGAAAATCCCTCTATATCCAGAATCAACCTAGTGGACCTTCTCTGGGCTGTCTCCAATACCAGTATATCTTTCCTTACATAAGGAGACCAAAACTGTTGACAGTATTCCAGCTGTGGTATAACTAGTAACTTGTACAGTTTTAGCAAAACTTCCCTATTTCTATACTCTATTTACTTTGAAATAAAGACCAACATTCTATTTGCCTTCCCTATTACTTGCTGAACTTGCATACTAGTTTTTTTGATATATTTGCCAGAATTTTACTGCCCCATCCACCATAGAAATTAGAGGTGGCAAGGGTTGGTCAATGGGAAGGTTTGTTGACCTTAGGCAGGATTTATGGTTTCAGGATAAACAAAGCCGTAAAGTCTCACAAGGACACCACGCCACGCCACCTCCCCCCGCCCCAACAACCACATCTCTCCCCCCAAAGTCCCTCAGCGTTGCTACTTTCTGCAGTCCTCCATTTAAATATTCAGCCTTTTTATTCTTAGGGCAGCACAGTGGCACAGTGGTTAGCACTGCAGCCTCACATGACAGGGACCTGGTTTCAATTCTTGCCTCAGGTCACCGCTATGTGGAGTTTGCGCATTCTCCATGTGTCTACATGGGTTTCCTCTGGGTACTCTGGTTTCCTCAAAACTCCAAAGATGTATGGGTTAGGCTGACTGGCCATGCTAAATTGACCCTTAGTGTCAGGGAGATTAGCAAGATAAATATGAGGGGTTATGGGAATTGGGCCCGGGTGGGATTGTGGTTGGTGCAGACTTGATGGGCTGAATGGTCTCCTTCTGCACTGTAGGGTTTTGATGATTCTATGATTCTTTCCAAGGTGCAGAACTTCACAGTTTCCTACATTATATTCCATCTGTTAAGCTTTTGCACTCACTTAACTTTTCCATATCCTTTTGTAGATTCTTTGCGTCATCCTCATCACTTGCCTTCTTGGCTATTTGTGTACATTATGATCCGAGTTGATGTTATAGATGGAGAGGAAAATCTTAGCATGGAATCCTGGCTCAAAAGATCCTAACTTCTACTTTATTTAGAAAATGTGGAGGAACATAATCAGGGGACCTCGAATCAGCTTTGACAATAATGAAGAAACATTGGTTAAATATGAAAAGTTTGATGATAATAAAATACTCCATTACTCCCATTTTTATTCACAATATACTCAGATTTTAAGGCTAACACAGATTACGAAGTACATCTTAGGCTATAATGGGGTCAATATCACACAGTCCCTTTAACCACACAGCCTGGCTGTGGCCAGACACAGTCCACTTTAGACCGGAGTGAATTTCACTGGATTTTTCCTCGAAAGGCCCCCAAATGATTCTTATACTCTGAGCCACCTTGTCTTACTGAACACTGTCTTCCACACAAGTATTTTCAAATTCTGCTTTCAAAAATACACACTTTCAAATCTTATTACAAATGGTGTGTATCTTCAATGGCATCCAAAGATTCCCTTCCAAATTTTATACTTCTTCCTTCAGGACTCTTATCTTGACTGACAAACTCTTCACAATTGCTTTAACTATCGATTCACAGAATATATTAAGATGGCACCAAATTTTTAACTTACCTCTGAAGTCTGCTTTCTCATTTTAAATCTGTTTACTGCAGCTGTCTCTTTAATTCAGAACACTATCAGCTTTACTCTAGAATTCTCCTGAACTCCCCTTGCTCTCCTTGTTCAATTTCTTGGTCTGTTCCCTTTACTTCAGTCTTACTAAGACATTCTCTCTGTCCCAATTCCCTGGTTGTCTGAACTTAATCTGATTCTTTGGCAAGTCTGCTTTTGTGCAGCTCCCTTTTCCTTTCTAGCTTCTGGCAAAGCTGAGAAATGCTCATTCTCCAGCCTCCTAACTTCAACGGCAATGGCTTCAACCTAAACAAAACTCAAAAAGCATTCTTACCCTAAAGGTGCCCCAAGTTGCTAAGCAACAACCTCAACTTCTCCATAGTTCAATTGCTTTTCATGCCTTACCCTTCTCTGAGCAAAAAAAAAAGCACAACTGTCTCTGAAACGAAAACCCTAAGCTGCAAACATCTTTGTCTAGCATGAATCTATTAAAGGATTATTTCCTTATACAGCAACACTAAATTAAGCCTGCTTGAAACTATATCTTATTCCTAATATTTAAAATTACAAATATATATTCCTCAAAACTACCACTATTTTCCTTACATCTAACGTATGCAAACTTGGCAATAGTACATTCACTTCCCTTGCCCATGTCATGAGTATATATTATAAATAATTGCGGCCCCAGCACTGATCCCTCTGACATTCCACTAGTTACAGGTTGCAACCCTGAAAATGCCTCCCCTATCATAAGCCTTACTTGTGACTAATAAATAAATAAACTTATATACAATGCCCAAAACTATGGGCTTCTACCTTAAGTAGTTTTTGTGATGGAGCTTATTGAATGCTTTTTGGAAATCCAAAATATTACATCTACTGGTTCCCTTTATCTCTCCTGATCTACCATCTCAAAGAAATCTAATAAACTTCTCAGGCATACGTTCCTCTTCACATTATGCTGATTTTGTTTGCTTATATTGTGAATTTCTAAATGCTATCCTATTTCATCCTTATTATAAAGGGGAAATCAATGTTAGAATCCATTATAATTTCCCCAGCGACAGATGTTAAGCTAATTGACCTATAACCAACTTTTTGTCTCCCTCCCTTTTTGAACAAGCACATTGGCAGTTTCCAATGTTCAGGGACTTTGCTGGAATTTAAGGATTCTTGCAACATCACTACCAGTGCATCCACCATCTTGGTAGCTACTTTCTTTAATATCCTAGAATGGACTATCAAGTCCAGGAGATTTATCAGCCTTTAGCCCCATTAGTTTCCCTAATACCTCTTCTAGTGATTGCCACTGTAATCTAACCGCCCCCCAAAACACACACCATCAACCTCTTGATTATTTTGCGTTTTTGGAATGCTATTAATGTCTTCCACCATTAAGATTGATGCAAAAGCCAGAATTTTACCACACTGCCTGCCACGGGAATCCAAGGGGGCAAGGTATGGACCTTGAGCGGAGTTTTACAGTTTTGGGATGAGTGAGACCGTAAAATCCTCCTCAAAGTATTTATTTAACTCCTTTCTGAACCGGGGGGGGGGGGGGGGGGGGGGGGGGGGGAGGCGGCTGCTGTGCTCGCTTGGTCCTTCTCTTCCTTTTTATATAAATGAGTTCTTGCTGTCTTTTTTTTAAAGCTTTACTTGCTAATCGACTCTAAGTTTATCTTCTCTGTCTTTATTATTTTTTGCTCATGCGTTGTTGGTTTAAGAAGCTTTTCCAATCCTCTGGCTTACCACTAATCTTTGACAAATGGTGGACCAGGGCCCATAACTGATATTTTTCACACTCATGAGTTCCCAATGTCAGAGTTGACTAGAGGTCATATACCCACCCACCTATCTCTTGCCCCTCATCCCAAAAGGAAAGGTGAAAACTGGAGGCTGAGCCATTACTAATTTACTTTTGACATATTTCCTCACATTTCCAAGTGGCACAAGTGTTAATTTAGGACACCTGGCTACCCAGCCAACTGTGAAGATAAGAAACAACAATGCAGTGGCAGGTAAATATGAGCATCATTCTCATAAATGACAAAAAAAATTAAACATTTAAACTAAAAAGTTAGCACCTTTCATATACAAGGGACATAGGAAATTAAAGTAGGAAACAACAATTCATCCCCTTAAACCTGCCCTGCCATTCAACTTGATCATGGTTGATCTGCAGCCTCACTCCACTTTTCTATCCATTTCCAATATCCCTTGATTCTCAGAGATCAAAAATCTATCAATTTCAGTCCTGTACATATTCAACAGTGGAGCATCCACAACCCTCTGTGGTAGACAGTTCTGAAAGATTCATAACCATCAGTGAAGAAATCCCTCATTTCAGTACTAAATGATTACTCCCTTACTGTAACATTGTGTCACCATGTTCTTAATTCCTCAAACTGGAAACACTCTGTTATCTGTCAACCCTTTTTAGCAGCTTGTGCATTTCAATGAAATCACCTCTCAATCCTTCTAAATTCCAGAATAGAGGCCAAATTTACTCAGCATCTCATTGATGGATAGCCTCCTCATCCCTGGAATCACACTAGTGAGCCTTCACAGTAAAGTCTCCATGGCAAGTATATCTTTCCTTTGCTATGGAGACAAAAACATGTTGGCCACTCATTTAGCCTGGTCTATATTCTTTTCAGACTCTGTCTCTTCCTCACAGTTTACACTCCCACCTAACTTTGCATTATCACCAATTTTAGGTACACTACTTTGTCTTTTGGATTTCAAAACTGAAGTTACGCACACTGACTAATGTACTGAATTTTCAACGAGGTTTTCAAGCAGCCTAAGAGAATAGAAGTTAACTGGCTGTCATGTTCTAATTCACATTCAACATGATTAGCACATTACTAAATGGAAACAAACTTTATCATTTCAAATTGTATCCTTAGAACAAATGTAGCTTAAGATTTGTGTGATTTTTGTGCCACAATGTTTTGCGTAGGCTAGTTATAGCAAAGCACAGTTTAAGTTACTATTTGTACTTTGAGCATGTACTTTTTTTCCCTTCCCAGATTACTGGGTTACAGTGAAAGTTAAATTCAATGTCAAAAGCATTCTGAATTGCTGCATGCACAATTCAATTCTGCACTGTACTGTAAATGTATTAGTCAAGCACTGGGAACATAACTTTCTGACCATATTAAAAATCCTTTCTCAGCAACATAGAGGTTGAATGCTGAAAATCCCAGCACAAGTTTCTTCTCCTTGGTTCTTGCAGAAAGTATGAACTCATCCTTACACAAGCTGCCAAACATTCATCACAGCTAAGGCAAGAAGCCAAGTGAGATACAAGATTGGGATCCAAGAGCAAGAGAAATAAATTCCATGCATAAATATTGAAATAACTCTGTTTGGATCCATTTTACTTAAAGGAATAAAGATGCTGCAGTATGTTAAATGTTCTGCTGTTGAGGTTTTTGATAGCTGTGAAATATAGCTTCTAGTAAGCCAACAAAACAGGATACGGGCTCATTAAAGCTGGAGATGAGGTAGATTCCCAGAAATTCTTGGTAGTTAGATCAATGTCCAGCTGAACTGTAATTGAAAACAGCTGTTTCTGCACATTTTTCTTGCTGTTTGCTTTATCATAGAAATGTACCCTTTGACACTCACGCAATGTTAACATCCTACATAAAACAGGTCCAAAATTTAACATTGTGAAATCATAGAATCATAGAAACCCTACAGCGCAGAAAGAGGCCATTTGGCCCATCGAGTCTGCACCGACCACAATCCCACCCATTTCCTACCTCCATATCGCAACACATTTACCCGCTAATCCCACTAACCTACACATCTCAGAACACTAAGGGGCAATTTTTAGCATGACCAATCAACTTAACCTGCACATCTTTGGATTGTGGGAGGAAACCGGAGCACTCGGAGGAAATACGTGCAGACACGAGGAGAAAATACAAACTCCCCAGAGACAGTGAGCCAAGCCGGGAATCGAACACAGGTCCCTGGAGCTGTGAAGCAGCAGTGCTAACCACTGTGCTACCGTGCCACCCGTTTATTACATTTTAATAAAAAATTGCTTGCATCACTCTATACATGTTGTGACTGCTTTACTAAGCCAGGAAATTTTCTTCTTCCACACTGGTTAAATTCAAAATTGTGGTTTTCCGTTTTCTAACTGAAAAAAAAACCATTAGGTGGTGGGACTGAAAGCAAGAAGTGGGGTGATGGAAGTTAATGCTAATAGAGAGAAAAGTAAGGAGGAGAAGCGACAAGTGAGAGAGGAGATGGGCTGGGTAATTGTCAGTTACGTGCAGGGAAGAGGAGGTCAGAAGACCTTGAGGCCAAGTTTGATCACCAAACAGGCTTGCAGGCAAAAAATGATCAACCGCAAATAACCTGCTGGGTAACCATGGCAAACATAAAGAAGCCAAAATACATTACAGCACTGTATATCTAAAATCACAGCATTATAAGCCAATATGAAAACTCTAATACAATATATTGAACAAAAACACCAATATTATATTTCATCTGTAAAGACTTGAGGATTTGCAGTTAACATCTTCTTCCAAATGGTTGATTTACTGATTTTTCTCTTTTTTTTTAAAATGCCAATTTCCATCCTACATCTGCTAAAGCCTTTGACTGCAGTGTGGTTTCGCAGGGACATACCAGGTTATTTTCTCTATGCTGCTCCCAACTGACATAATATTCACAGAAGATATTATGGGATAGTAACTGCATGAGGTAGAAAGGTTTTTTGCTCTGAGGCAGCAGGTTGATACACCAAAATATTGCATCACTGAGCTATCCTCAATGCATGGAATATTAACTTGGAAGGTTATCTTCTGTACAGCATGTATTAAAAGTTACATACTTCAGAAGAATCACAGCTTAGTTGTCAATAGGAAAAGCAAACTAAACTGATGCTGCCATCTAGTGATGGGCAAATAACTTAACTGCAATCGATCCAAATGAGAGAAAAAGAATTCCAAACAGATTGCCAATTCCACTCTGTCCTTTGTAGGCTACTGGTGCCAGGAAGTCACAAGTAAATTCAAGTTAATGAGTTTGATTTCCATTCATTTCAGCATGAAGCAGTAAACATTAATTTTCTAAGATGTTTTATTATTTATCTTCTTATTCTCTCTGCACCCTTTTCCACTAGTCAAGAAACTAGGCGTCTGCAAATGCTGCTCACTACTGGATACCCAGGAGATCTGTAATAGCAGTCTCCAGTGACTCAGGATTTTTGTTTAATCCATAGGATGAAGTACCTGGCATTCACACATTTTCTCTCACCTGGCCTGAAAAACGAACACATCTGATACCAGAAACACCGAAAAATTGTAGGACTCATTCAAAGTCCAACATATCACACCATCTTGTATTATCAAAGCCATATTTCAACAATTAACTGATCAACATTTTTATGACAGCTAACTTGAAAGCAGAAGTTACTGTTGGCAACATACTTGTATCAAGGTTCACTTTCTTAATTCGCAACAGTGGTGTTTACATTGCCATCAGTAATCCCTGCCTTTCACTGATTAAGTGCAGAATAGTATTCAGAATCACCCATCGAAAATTATCGAAGCTGTAACTGATTTATGTACTCAGTTGCCTAACTCTTTTTGAACTCTCTATACAGAATGGCCTTGCACAATCCTCACTTGTTTTACAATGTTGATCTGTATTAAAACTCCACTGGAAATCATGACTCACATTGGAATGCGATATCATGGGTGGCGACATTCCTCCAGTCGCTTACTCAAGTGATCACACTTCTACGTCTTGGTGTACCCAATTTTTAAACACACGTTCTCACACACTGTCAATAAGCACCCAGTTGGCAGCTAGTTAGCTGTGGACTATCAGAAGGTTTACTATTGAAGTCTCTTATTAGTTTGTACAAATGGTTTTGTGGATAGAACTCTGTTCAAAGGGTATAACATAAAAATCCATTTTATGATTGTTTTTTGCTTTGCTAAGACCTTATCTGAAGTATTCCCTGAAGTTTTGGTAAACCGATTTCAGAAAACATTTTCAGTGACCGGAAAGGTACAGCTGAGCCCATAACTTAAAGGAATCCATACAAGTAAAAGATTGATTAGCACAGGTCATTTTTCTCTCTAGTAAAGATACTTTGATGAAATACAGTAAGTATTCGAAGCTTGTTTTTCTGCATGTATAGAACTTAAACATAAGTGGCATATTTAAGAACAGCATAAGAAAATAGGAAATGCAGGAAGAATATGATTTTAGTCGAAGGGTATCATGTGAAACAGAGTATCAGTATGGGTGGCGGAACAAGAAAACAAAATAGGTTTCTGTTAACAAATGGGATTCAGGTCTAATCAAGGGAATACTGTGATTAGGTAGTTTAGTTTAGTTGGCCGACACAAACAGCATGGCTTCAATTTCCATACCAGCAGATGTTATTCAAGAACCTTCTCAATCTTGCTCCTTGCCTGAGGTATCATGACCCTCATGTTAAATCACCACCAGCCATATCTCTCTCTCTCTCTTAAAAAAGGGGGAGAGCAAGCCTATCGTCCTCTGGGACTTTGGCAACTTTCAATTCATTCAGGTGATCTAGACAGGCCAAAGGTCTTTCCCACCTAGGACTGCTACTGTATTATACATTTCAGCAAGAATCACCAACTAACAATTAGGAGCAAGCGTAGCCAAAACAACACAATCCAGGAATCAAACTTGGATCAGCTGGAAGGTGCACTGATACATTATATGAGCAATGTCACTTCAAACTTATAAGTATAATATAAACAAAGCACAAAAACATAAAAGAAGAAAACAAATCAAGAATACGCAATACAGATAATCTTAATTTCCCTCTCCCCACAAGAGGGTCCCAATTGCAGATTAAGTTTCTCCAATGACAAAGCTTACTGTTTGATTTATTATTGTCACATGTATTAGCATACAGTGAAAAGAATTGTTTCTTGCGCACTATACAGGCAAAACATACCGTTCACAGAGAAGGAAATGAGAGTGTGCAGTCATAGCTAGGGTGTAGAGAAAGATCAACTTAATGCAAGGTAGGTCTATTCAAAAGCATAATGACATCAGGGAAGAAGCTGTTCTTGAGTCGGTTGGCACATGACCTCAGACTTTTATATCTTTTTCCCAACAGAAGGTGGCGGAAGAGAGAATATGTGGGGTCCTTAATTATGGCCGGCTGCTTTGCCGAGCCAGCAGGAAGTATAGACAGAGCCAATAGATGGGAGGCTGGTTTGTATAATGGATTGGGCTACATTCATAACCTTTTGTAGTTTCTTAGTTGGTCTATTCATGTACATGGCTTAGCACCAGTAAAGAAGTCAATCTAGAAGTGGTTTAGCCAAGTGCTGGATGAATATATAGCAATTCCCAGCCAACAGTAATTTTTCCCAACTTAGATGCCATTGGATTGGCACCAAGGTCAATACAAAACGCCTGGAAAAGTTAGGACCAGCTGAAAGGAAAGCAGTACTCAGCCAGTACTAACTTGCTCTCGTTATCAGATGCTGCCGGACTGGCAGTTACATCAATCCGAAATGTTAACTTCCATTAAGGATACATGCAGGCTGGCACTCAGTCTCTGAAGTGAGGAACTCCAGATGAAAGCAGAACTTTAAAAAAACCAGGTTTTCATAAGAAGAAAAAGAGCTACTTAAATTTACATAATTGTAGGAATTAATATTTTTCAACTTCTACATGCAATAGAGTACTTTGTTCTGATAGCACTCTCCCTCAGCTTCTCTTTATCTTTAAAAATTGATGTAATTTATGCATAATTACTTAAAATAATGCTGTGAATCAAGGGTTGACTAAAATTATCTGCAAATGTAGTATATAATCTGATTAAGATTTGCTTGAAACATGCTTTGAAAATGCATATTTCAGATAATAAAGATCAAGATATCCAATTAATTGTAAATCACACTTGCATTACCATAGATAGTTTAAAAAAATCTGGCTAGTGATTAAAGCAACATAGCTTTATCCCAAGGAGGTGGCTCACCGTGCACGGGATCACAAATGTTAATTCACTCCGCCCAACAACTCACTTCTAAAAACAGAAGGCATGGTGAATCCCATGTTTGATGCCTAGTTTGTCACGTGGACATGACCAGAGATTTGAGAAGGAAACTGTCTGATTTTTGACATTTTTACAATTACAGGTTTTTCTAAGCAAATATTTGGACATGCTTTTCCCTAGTGCATTAAAAAACTTAAACGTGTTCAAAGTTATAGGCTAAATCAAACAATCCATGAATAGCTGTAATGGAAAACGGTCAAGATACTCAAAGAACATAGAACAAAAAGGTATTATTCAATTAGATGATATCCTTCTCGAAAGAGCTGCAATAGTAAACTTCAAGATGGGAATTTGCTTGGTAGACCAGGATTTTACAATGCCATACATATAAAACTTCTTAAAATTTTAAACCAGAGATGCATTTGGTAAAGTCAAAGGGCACAATCTTACTGGCCACTCACGCATGCTCCCAACGAATTTAGCATCTAGCCAAATCTTCATTCACTGCAGCGGGATGGGAAAATTCTGCCAGTGTGAAAGGCCATAACATTCCAGCCAAGGTTTTTGAGGGCAATCTTATTTCCCAGTGGGTAAACAGAACAATTTACAGTTAGTCACAGCTTTCACCAGATTTATTTTCTGATTATTTTCTGGTAAGATATATCTTCGCTTTTTCACCAGTGGTGTAACAATAACTTGTAGTAATACAGTGCTTTAATGCCGAAAGATGATTCCAGGTACTTTACACAGCGTACCAAAATATGGCTATTTTGCCAAAAAAAGGAATATTCAGAGGGGTGGAAGGGTGTATTTTACAGGGGATCTCTTTGGAAGAAAAATGGAGTCGAGAAGTCCTGAGCATGGGGTCCAGTTAGCTTAAAGCGTACCTTCCTAAGTTAGACTGAAGAGGGATAGAAGCAGTGAAGAAGTTTACAGAGTTGGGAGGATTTAAAAATAAGAATCAGTTTTTAATTCCAAGGTGTTGGAGAACTAGAAGCCAAGGTAGATCAGTAAAGGTGGGCAAGGGTGAAAAATGAGTTGATGGGGTGCAGAATAGGATATGAAAAATTTTTTCAAAGCTAATTTTTACTTAGGGTAGATAATAGGAGCCTATTGAAATAAGCAAATCTGTAGATGACAAAGGTATGGATGTCAGTTGTGGTGATAAATGCATTGCAAGACAGTGATTTAATGGCGTAAGCAGTCTGAGTGATCTAAGTAGATTTAGCATTGAATCAATAATACAAGACCAAGAAAAGTTTAGTTCAGCACAACAAACAACTAAAATGAGCAATGCAAGTGTTGAAGAAGACATTCAAACCAGCAGGGAAACAGTGGCTTTTTACAACATGACCAATAAGCAGGCAGGCAGACAGCACTGCGGGGGTCCAGGGCTGGCCAGCAAATGGGGGGCTGACAGATCGGGGTCGCTGCACATGCAGAGTCATGGAACTATCAGACTCTGAATCACGATTGTGACCTCTGCAGTGCACAAAGTGTGAGAGATTCCTGCAAATTCAGCACTCAATTTTTTTGGGACAACCAGACCCATGATCTTTGTGCGAGTTTAGTCACAGCAAAAACTCTTACCGTACAAAAATTGAGGAGAGTTCAGAAACTTCCCGAAGTAAATCTATACCACCCCCAAACAACTGACAACATACAACTGGTAAGCTATTAGTATAAACATTCATACTAATAACTGTACAGTGGTAATATAGTATCAAATACAAAAAAATTCTGAAATAACTTCATATTAAACTGGAAGTAGGAACAAAGTGACAGCTTCAAACTAGTAAATGGCAAATTGAGAGCTCACGTCAAACCAAGAGTGATCAATGGACTTCTGGATAGGATCGTGAAAATATTAACAAATAAACGGCTGTTGTGAAAAGGTAAACATCGAGTCTTTCTGCAGGAGTCAAAATGGGCCAAATGATTTTGCTTATCTGTATCTACTTTGTGATACAAGTATAAATTGGACTCCAAGCAATGAAATACACGTTGGGGATGATCTTACCAAAAAAAAAGTCCTGAATGAGCACAAAAACAGGAGATATTCGCACATTTTTTGGGGCGACTTAAAAGTCAAATCTTACCTGACTCTGGCAAAAAATCTTGACAAACTTTAAAATCACCAGCAGCGGGAGAGGATGGGGCGTAAATCGCCCAAAGGCTAGCTGACAGCAACGGGGTTGCAAGTGCACATGTGCAGGTTTCTAAGCAGACAGCACAGAGACCTGTCAATGCCTCTGCTGCTATAGCCAGCCTCTGTAGCTGATCACCTCCCCACTCCCCCACCAGGCTCTGCTTTCCGCCACCCCGATCTTATCGCAGCCCAAACCACCAGCCCCCTTCCATTACGGATCACTGTTGCAGTGTGCAGCGATTTCCCCAACGCACTACTGATCACTACTATAAAGTGTGCAGTAGCTGCCCACCTACCAAAACAGCCCGCCTCCTCAACACTGCCTGGTGGGCACTGCCAGTGTGCCAGATGGCACTGCCCAAGGGGCATCCCACCCCTATCCACGACATCCCAGGGGGGCCACAATTGCCTCCAGTTCTACAGGCGGGACCAGTACATGTGGCCTCCATTGATGGGGGAACCATATGTGATACTCACTGGAGAGAACCTTCCCCAGAACTTTCTACAGTGGCAAGTGAGCCAAGACGATTCAGTTCTGAACTCGCTAAATCCATTCAAATTGGTTTCTGAATAAATTTAAATATTATCAGCCGTGTCGGATACTCAGTGCCAGTAAGATTGAGAGGGCTCGAAATGGAACCTGATTTCTTGGCTCTTTCACAATCTTACCAGCTTGCCCAGCTCATAGGCTGGTGGGGCTCAATGGCCCCCATCTTATGTTTTAAAAAAGACATTATGAATATCGTCAACTAGAAAGAGCATCTTGCTCCTCTGAGTCCTGATGCCTCAAAAATCTATTTTTAAAAATGTTACCTTTTGAAAGGAGCCCTTTTACTTCACTGAATTCTCATGCAAAATGGAAAAATAAGTCCTCACCAATGGCACCACAGACTGACAGCATCCAGATTCATTTCTGTACTCACTGGCAAGATCAGTTTACAATCTCAATTAAGGTACTGAGGAAAATAGTTCAGATACTTCCTTACAGTGATTAAGGAAAGTCACAGGGAGATTCCAGATAGACTTGTATGATCCCGTGCATGAGTTGGCAGCAGGTTCTTTATTATAATTGTTGAATAGACAAATACATCCAGGTTGAGAAATGGACGAGTAACATAAATATATAGCCAGAAAAATCAGTATGGTTTCATCAAAACCTTTAAATGGACAAATATGAAAGAAATAGAATTAACCAAGTTATTAACATATTAGCAATCACATATGGTAATAGAATTCAAGGCAGGATAATGCAGCTCTGAGGTGCTTTGTAGCTTGTACATGCGCAAGTGGCAAACAACAATAACATAACTATAATAGTTGCAGCAGCAGATTACCTGTCATTCATTACTATCATGAAAATAGTTTTCTTTTAGTTCCAAAATGATGCGTCAAAATAATTTATGGATTGATCACAGATGTGCAGGATACCAGAGATGCAATTAGAGGCTAGAAAGCAGCTATGGCAAAGAAAAGTGGAAACCAGGAACAAAGGAGGCTACAATTCTAATAGTATATTTAGCACATTTTCCAGCTTTTGGAAAAGACTGAAAAAAGGACATTAGAGATGAATGCAAGGTATGGACTGTTAAATCATAGTAGCTTCCTTTTCACTTGCTACTGACTTCCACTTGAGATGCTGAGAGCATGAGATGTTAAGGGCATAAAATGTAACAAGAGGAGGTTGATTTTACCTCTTTTAGTTTCTATCTTCATTTCAACATTAGTTGTCTCATAAAACTACTCTCAAGTCTAACGACGTGCATGTTGGAAAACCTATAAAGCCCTATATTGGTATTTCCATAGAACCATAGAATCACTACATTGCAGCAGGAAGCCATTCAGCCCATTGAGTTGCTCCAAAACAACATTTTGCCCATCACCTCATCCTATCCCCATAACCCTGCACTACTCTATCTATACACATCTTTGGACACCAAAGGACAATTTAGCTCAGCCAATCCACCTAACCTGCACATCTTTGGACTTCTTATCCTTGCTTACCTACTTAAAAAATTACAATGATTTGTAGTCTGACAAAAATCAGAAAAAGCTAATGTGAAAGTACAGTAGAAATGTTTTTAATTTCTTCCACGCTAAAGTAAGTCACATATTGTTTGTAGCATATGTTAGAAATTTCAGAAATAATTATTTCTAGATTGTTAAAAATTGTTAACATAAAACTAATATCAGCAATATGAATAGACTACAGCAGTCATTCATTCAATTTAGATGACTTGATTCAAATCAGTTGATAACTAATGAGAATTAAAGTTTAAGTCCATTGATTAGCATCACAAGTAGGCTTACATTAACACTGCAATGAAGTTACTGTGAACATCCCCCAGTCAGCACACTTTGGCGCATGTTCAGATACACCAGGGGAGAATTTAGCATGGCCAACACACCTAACTAGCACATCTTTCTCAATGTGGGAGGAAACCGGAGCACCCACAGGAAACCCACGCAGACACTGGGAGAACGTGTAGACTCTGCACAGGCAGTGACCGAAGTCGGGAATTGAACCCGGGTCCATGGTGCTGAGGCAGCAGTACTAACCACTGTGCCACACAAGTCATCAACTCTATAAAAACAGAACAAAAGTATCTATGTTTTACATGGAATCACTTAAATACATAATTTCACTGTAGGCATTTCTGAAAAAGTACAGCTTTTCTGCTCTTCACATTTCCAGGAGGAGGACACATTTTGAATGCTTTTTGTAAAATAATGACAGAATTGTCAGCACGGAAAAACCCAACCATGTGTTGGTGATCTACTTTGCTAATCTGGGACAAACCTGTGGCTTGCTCACAAGCTAGCTCTGGAAATTTATCATTGGTATACACAACGCAAGGTTGGCTTCAGTCCATCAAACAATGCATGCATTACAAAAACAAATACTATTCTCCATTAACATCTTCTTATACCAACAAACTAAGCTGGGTTACAACTGGTTTCTAACAAGTTACAAATTTTAAGATTCCATCAGTAAATTTATTTTAATATAACCATACAAGATAGCTTCAGCTTTATTTTAGTATGATTTATGATTAAGAGGGAGAAGAAAGCAGGATTTTGCAGATGATATATTTCTCACAGCAAGAGAAACTATATCCCGATGAGAGGAACCCTCTCCACATCCACCCTATTATCCCTCATGATTTTAAACATTTTGATTATGCCGGCTCTTACTCAACCTAACTCTGGTAGATACAAACCTAACCCCTTCAACCTTTCCTCATAAGACAACCTGCCCATTCTTGGAATTAGTAACCCTCTGAACTGTTTCTAGCACATTAACATATTTCCTTAAATGACAAGACCAATAATGTACACAATACCCCAGATGTAATCTCACCAATGCATTGTACAGCTGAAGCTGAATTGATTATGTAATCAATTCCCCTCAATAAACAACAATATTCGATTGGTTTCCTAATTACTTGCTCTATCTGGTACCAGCCTTTTGTGATTCATGCACTAGGATACCCAGATCCCTCTGCAATCTCTCAGTATGTAGACAGTAAGCTTATTTTTAATTTTTCCTAACAAAATGGACAATTTCATATTTGCCCACACTATTCTCAAGTCTCTTAAAAATTGTCTATTGGGACAAAGCTTTCGATCATTCTTCAAAACTGTCTCTCTTTTTGTACGCTATCTATTTTCCTCCAATTAGGTCTCAATAAATTACCAGGACACTTTTCTGGAATGTACACCATATAAATGCAAGTTATTATTGTTGTCATATTACAATTACTTTTAAAGGCTAAGAATGCATTTAGTGTTACATTACTTACCATTTTAGTACCTTTGTGATTTCCAGTTACTTTTTCTGAAGGGCTGCAGTATAGAACTCCAGAATCTTTTTTAAGTATGAAACAATCCTAAATATTCAACTTAGTCAGAACAACGTGTTCCAATGTTTTGACATTTTCACAATTTTGAGCTTGGTCTAATTAATTCCTTAAATATTGACAAATATGTTGGCTTTCACATTAGGTACAGTTCTTACACATTGAAAATATTATGGCAAATTTCACCCCCTCATTCTTAATTTTCTTTCATATTCTCTTCCATGCAATGGCTCATGCTAGGATTATGCTTCCAGTAGGCAAAACAATCTTCGAGAATCTCACCCACATTGCTATGTCATGTATGTACCTTAACGTAGGCTACTTGACTGCAGGATGCATCTCACACGTTAAACAATAACCTGCACATAGAATCCCTACAGTGCAGAAAGAGGCCATTTGACCCATCAAGTCTGCACTGACAATCATTCCACCTAGGTCCTATCCCCGTAACCCCATGTATTTACCCTGCTAGTCCCCCTGATATTAAGGGACAATTTAGCATAGCCATTCCATCTAATCTGTACATACAACTGTAGTCATTGGATAGTGACCAGGAGTATAAAACTTCAGGTGATTTGCCATTTCTCCCTCTATCAGTAAAGGGAGATTGCAGGACCTTGCTCCCTCAAAGACCAGAGAGCAAATTTGAATAACATTTATGAAATGAGTCAGTGAAGTATAGAATCAAAAAAACTGAAAAAAATTCTGAAATAATTATACTTTCAATGCCAAAAATCTGCGGTATTCCCCAATTAAATACAACAAGAAAGCCACACCAAAACAACTTTTCCCTACATTACAACAGTGACAATGTGTCAAAAATATATAATTAGCTGTGAAGCATTGTGGGCCATTGAGTTTGTGAAAAATACTTAATAAGGTAAGGTCTTTCTTTTCTTAAATGAATAAACTTTACCTCATCATCATGGACCAGTTCCTTCTTTACCACTTTCATTGCATAAATACAGTCGTTTTTCTTCAAGCGTACAAGGAGAACTTTAGCGTAGCTGCCACGTCCAATGACTCGTATAAGGTCAAAGTCTTGCAAACCTAACACTGAAGAAATCTTGATTCCGTCAACACCATCAACCACTGGCTTGAGATCCTAGAACCCCAAAAAATTGACACAGTTCAAGTATATTTGGTAGTTCAAGATCCCTAAAAACTAAAAACAAGTATTAGTTAAAAGGATGAAGCAATATGAAGTATCTGGTGACATGATGATCTAGTCAAATCACCAGATCATCAGGGTTACTGTGACTTCTCTTTGTGCACACCAGATCAATATAAGGCAATACAGGATCAATGAACCAGTTGGTAAGGAGGTTATTTAGTCCATCATGCCTGTGTTAGTTCTTCGAAACATACCAAATAAATAGTCAAACACAACTACTCTGCACCTTAGCTAATGATTAGGCATGGCAGCACAGTGGTGAGCACTGCTGCTTCACAGCTCCAGGGGCGTGGGTTCGATTCCTGGCTTGGGTCACTGCCTGTGTGGCGTTTGCACATTCGCCTCGTGTCAGTGTGGGTTTCCTCCGGCTTCCTCCCACAGTCCAAACGTGTGCAGGTTAGGTTGATTGGTCATGCTAAAATTGCCCCTTAGTGCCCTGAGATGTCTAGGTTAGAGGGATTAGCAGGTAAATATATACAGATATGGGGGTAAGGCCTGGGTGGGATTGTGGTCAGTGCAGACTCAATGGGCCAGATGGCCTCTTTCTGCACTACAGGGTTTCTATGATTCAAACTTTCAAGTTTGCTGATGAAACCACCAGAGTGGGTCAGATCTCAAACAATGATGATATGGACTACAGGGATGATAGAGAGAATCTGGTAAAATGGTGCAACAACAGTAATCTCTCCTTCAATGTCAACAAAATGAAGGAGACAGTCATCAGCTTCAGGAAACGTAGTGGTGAATATGCCCCTGTCTACATTCATGGGGATGAAGTAGAAATTGTTCACAGCTTTAAGTTTTAAGATGTCCAGATCACCAACAACACATCCTGGTCCTCCCATTCCAACACTATGCTTAAGAGAACCCACCAATGCCTCTACTTTCTCAGAAGACTAAGGAAATTTGGCTGCTATGACTCACCAACTTTTACAGATGCACCACAGAAAACATTCTTTCTAGTTATATCACAGCTTTGTGTGGCCCCTGCTCCACCCATGACTGCAAAAAACTACAAAGGGTTGTCAATGAAGGCCAGTCCATCATGCAAAGCAGCCTCCCATCCATTGACTCTGTCTACACTTCCCACTGCTTTGGAAAAGCAGCTAGCATAATCAAAGACCCCATGCACCCTGGAAATACTCTCTTCCACCTTCTTCCATCTGGAAAAACATGCAAAAGTCTGAGGTCATATACCAACTGACTGAAGAACAGCCTGCTGTGATCAGGCTTTTGAATGGACCTACCTTGCACTGTTGATTTTTCTCTACATCTTAGCCATGACTATAACACTACATTCTGCACTCTCTTCTTTCCTTCTCTATGAACAGTATGCCTTGTCTGTATAGCGTGCAAGGAACAATACTTTTCACTGTATACTAATACGTGACAACAATAAATCAAATTAAAATTATATAACTTCTTGCAATCTTTGAAATCTTTCAAAGATCCAAACCATCGTCGTTTGGGAGAAAATATGGTTCAATAAACTATTTGTGTCTTTCTCTTCCAGTTTGAGACACTGGTATGTTAAGATTTTGTAATACGCTGCAGCATATGTACTATTTGGTCATTGGGCAAGGTTGTTATTATGCTACGTTATTAAATTAGCAATTCAGAGACTTGGACTGCAAATTCAGAGAAACGATCAAATTCCCAAGATTGACAACTTGAATTCAAATTTTAAACATCTGTAAATAAAAAGTTGGTATCAGTAAAAGTGACCATGAAGCTTGTCAAAAATATGCAACTGGTTCAACTGACATCCTTTAGGGAAGGAAACCTAATCTCCGTATAAAACTGAAATCCCAAATCACCATGGGTAACTTTTAACTGCTCTCTAAAAGTGGCCGCAAGTCTCTCAGCTATACAAGATCACAATAGAAAATCATTATAGCTTTGTGGGAGTATTGTCATTCTTAACAGCTTTAACACATATTGTCTGAAATCTACTCTGTGACCTACTGATTTGGTGGCATTTCACTCCAGAAATGAAGCACGAAAGCTATAAGTTTCCCACCTCAACTTTCTTCGTTGCTCCCTTTCTGTCTGAGAAATCTGCCTTCGGCTAGGTGACAGTTGTGGCTCAATTGTTAGCACCCTTGCCCATGAGTCATGAGGTTTAGGGTTTAAGTTTTACTCCAGGACTTCAGAAGGTATGTCCCACTCTGCCATGCAGTACAATCATGGCTGGTCTTGGACTTCAACTTCACCTTCCTGTCATTACCCCAATTCCCTTGATTTCCTCAGAGACCGAAAATCTACGACCTCAGTGTTAAATGTATTCAACAATGAAGCATTGAAAGCGTTAAAAATCACCAAGAGCAGCAGGGTTCTCCTGTGAGTTGAGCACAGCACAGTTCCCTGGAAAGTTACTGTGAAGATATTTGAGCAGTTCCCAAATTTACAATAGGCAGCAGAAACAAGCTACACAAGGTATAAGAAGATGGAACTCTGATATCCACAAGGTGGTAGCCAAAAGAGCAGGTGTGGATATTTGAATGATGTAACCATGTAGGCTTACCTCATTAGTAATTAATTAGACAAGCGTATAAAAGTTATAACTGGTAAACTATATTCACCTGACACAATGAATTAAAACTCTTAGCTGTAATTGGATATCAATGACTTCAGAACAAATTCATTCTTGTGATTAGTAGATGCAAGTTACATGCAAGCTAACCAAATGCATAATTGCTCATGCCATGCATCACCCAGGAAGTCTCCAAGCCATCTTGTGGATGGCAGGCTTCCTTGCTATAACTTGAATAAAGGCTAATTGAAAACTCAAAGCTTTTTCTGATTTTGAGGGAAACAAAATAAGAATTTGCTGGACAGTGGCAAAATTCCATGTCAAGCATCCACAAATCTCTGAGGCACAGCATACCAGAGGTTCACAAGCCCCTTTTCCTGAGACTGTCCTACACATTATATTCCCCGACCAACAGAAACAATCTGTGTCAAATCGACCAAGCCCTTCCAGAATCTTGTATGTTTCAACAAGATTATCTCTTATTCGTCTAACCTCCAGAGAAAACAGACACAATTTGCCTATCATTGGTCAACTCTTTCAATCCAGGAACTAAGTTAGAGAAGCTTTGCTGAACTGCCTCCAAATTAGTAAATCTTCTCTTAAATATGAAAACCAAAACTGCACACAGTATTCCAAATATGGTCCCATCAAAATCCACTATTATAGAAGACCTTTTTTCCCCCCCCCTCATACTTCAATCTCCTTGCAATAGACGCCAATATGCCAGCTGCCTTCCTAATTGCTGCATCTGAATGCGAACATTTTGCATTCTTTATATGAGCACAACCAAGTATCTTTGAACATTCAAACTCAATTTTCTCACCTTTTAAAAAATATCTAGCTTTTCTATTCTTTCAACTGAAGTGAATAACTTCACGCTTCCCTACATTATAATCCACCTGCCTCTCTGTAATCCACTCACTCACAGTTTATTTCTCTTTGTAGCCTCCCCACAGCTTACCTTTCCACCTAGTTTTGTATCTTTCCACCTAGTTTTGTGCCATCAGCAAACTTCAACACAAAATGGGAAAAAACATCAAGGTTGACACTCCAGTGTAGAACAGGGCATGCTGCACTGTTGGAGGTGCGTATTTTAAATGCAACATTAACCGAGGCTCAACTGCACACTTGGTAATTGTAAAAAAAATCCCATGGCACTATTTTGAAGAACAGGGAAGTTATCGCTGCTGTCCTGGCCAATATTTATCCCTCAATCAACATCACATCATTACTGTCTCAGAGAGCACGTTGTGCACAAAACCGGCTGCTGTGTTTCCTGCATTATAACAATGACTACATTTCAAAAGTACTTTGCTGGCTATAAAGCGCTTTCAGAAATCCAGCGGTCATGACCTTTTTGTTTTGAGTGTTATACAGATACTCTCCAAGTACTTAATCCAGTTGGTAATTCTCCATGGATGAACCTGTAAATGTCATTAAAGGTATTTTACCATGACAGTTCCATAGCTAAGCCCAATCCTGCCCCTGTCCAATACCTATCCAGAACTGGTAGCATAGGTCAAGAAAGAGGTAGTTTAAAGCAATCCATATTTGCATTTTTGGGTATTGGAAATAAAGGATAGACTTAATTAAGTTTAATTTTGTGTTTCTCTCTAAGAAAAAGTAGAAGTGTTACTTAGCTTCATGTTAAACAAAGGTGCCTTCGCGTCTACGGGTTCAGGTTTCATTTGAAACCATGCCTCCATTGCAATTAAATGGTTGACGACACCAAAATAAATAGGGTTTAAAGAAAGACTAGGTTGTTGCTTAGAAATCAGGGTCTCACACTGCAATCCATAAGTGCTGTGGTTCAGTTGGAACCAGGTCCCAAGAAGAAAGCAACTCTCACAGGAAGTGAGAGAAGAGAAGCAGGGCTATGGCATAAGGGGTAGAAAGCAAGTCCCAGAAGATGAAGAACAAATAGCTCCAGAAACTAAAAATGAAGAGAGTCTAGAGAAGAATTAAGTCAAAGAGATAAAGAATTGGAATCTTAAGTTAAAGAAAGGGGTAGAGAGGAGCTTCCACTTAAAGACAGAGCTGAAATGTGCAGACCTGGTGAAGCTAGTGGTGAGAAGCCAAAGTCATTTCTTCCATGTGATTTGGACAGGCTGAGTGTGTGAGCACGTGCATGGGAAATCCAGTAATACGTGGATAAATGAGATTATCCACTTTGGTAGCAATAATAGAAAAACAGATTATTACTTGCACGGGTGTAAATTCAGAGAGGTAGATACTCAGAAGACCTTGGTGTCCTCATGCTCAAAGTAAGCGCTCAGGTACAGTAGGCAGTAAAGAAGCCAAATGGTACGTTGACCTCTACAGCAAGAGGATTTGAGTATAGGGATAGGGATATAATTGTTTAGGGCGCTGGTCAAGCCACACCTGGAGTGATGTGTGCGGTTTTGATGTCCTTTTCTGAGGGAGGATGGCCTTGCTATGGAGGGAGTACAGTAAAGGCTTACCAGGCTGATTCCTGGGATGGCAGGTCTTTCAAATGAGGAGAGACTAAGTCAGTTAGAGTTATATTCACTGGAATTTACAAGAGTGAGAGTGAATCTCATAAAATTCTGACAGGGCTAGACAGGGTAGATTCAGAAAGAATGTTCCCAATGGTAGGGGACTCCAAAACAAGGAGTAATAGTTTGAGGAAAAGGGAGGAGAAATTTCTTCACCCAGAGGGTGGTAAATGTGTGGAATTTGCTACCACCGAATGTATTTGAGGCCAAAACATTGTCCGATTTCAAGAAGAAATGAGATATAGCTCTAAGGAGTAAAGGGATCATGGGATATGGGGGTAGGGGGAGCTCAAAGGACCGAATGGCCTACTCCTGCTTCTTGTTTCTATCCTAAGGTTGATGACATCATAACACAACCTGTGAAGCAGTAGTGTTCTATTGGGATGGCTAGGTATTTGAGAGATGAGTTGATGTGGAAGCTTGAATCCATATGGCAATCCAAAACACAGGAAGACTGAAAGGCGAGATTGAAATCCTGGAAATGGATCCTTACGAAAGGCGCCCGAGAAGAAGTGCTGCTTGGGAAAAGATTCTCAGACTTGTTTTTCCAGAGTGGAATTTGGAAACACTCAGGTGAAAGTCAGATTTCCAGCGAGATAAGTTTGCTCTTAGTGTGATAAGCATCTTGGGGAGGGGGGATTGTGTACTTACCCAGAACACTAGAATTTAAGATATTTTGTGACTTGTGTAATCCATATAAATCTGCATGTGCATGTAAAGGTGTAGAGGGAGTGAGGAAGTAATGTATTATAATTAATATTTGACAAATGTTTTATTATTTTGTTAAAAGTTGATTAGCTAATTAGCTAAAAGTCTAATTAATCTGCAACTCCATTCATCCACTTCTCTAAGCAAAACACTCACGGTCTGTTGAGCCAAAGTTCCATTCTGGGACCTGATTGACGAGTAATAGCATCAGTTGAGATTGTAACACATGGAACAGGAGTTGGAACTGCTGCTATTTTCCTTTCCACCTCTGCTTAGGTGTAGTGAAACCAGTAGCAGAAACACAACTTCTGTCTTCCAGAGATCAGATAACTGATCATATATCAAGCATAGAACTTGATCCCAACTGAGTTACATGTCTTAAGTACCACACCAGGTTCTGCATCAGTCTATTATAAAGATTACTTAATCTTTAAAATAAAAATCATAATAAGCTCTGATACAAAACTCATCGTGCATCATTGCACATATGAATAACTTAGGTTATTTTACTTTTTATTGCAAAACCTACCTCCGAGTCGTCTGTGACCCTGTCTAATTTAGTCCGACTGTGTGGCAGGAATGGTACAACTGCAAAGGAAAGAAACAAGAACTCAGAGCAACTCAGTTTACAGGATTTACAGAACATTTAGTGTGCCTTCTATTGGAAAAAACAATCCAGAAATCTGAATCAAAATGGAAATTGTTGGAAAAGCACAAGTCACTGATAATATAACCTTTTCCACCAAAACATTAATCTAACTTATCCTTTTTTCAAAAGTAAGATAAAATGCTAGAAATACTCAGCATCTTTGGAGAGAGAACTGAAGTTTATATTTCAGGTCAAGTTCTTTTGATCAAAACAGAAAAAGATATAGATGTACCAGTTTGTAACCAAGTATAGAAACAGGAAATGCGACCAGTGCAGAAAAGAACAAGAAGGTCAAATGGTAGGTAGCAGCGATTAAACGACAAAAGGGGGTGATCATGCATGGCAAAAAGGAGGGTTACAGAAGGAGCAAGAAACATGGGGAAGGATCTGGAGAAGCTGTAAATGAAAACAGCAGAACTATCCCAATAGTTTCTATCCAAAAAAAATGAGAAGGTGGTGACGTTTCGAAATTGCTGACTCCAGAAGGTTGTAAAGCACCTAATCAAAAGATCAGGTGCTATTCCTCGTCTATTCAACAACAAGAAATATTTATATAATAATATATTTTATTTAAGAAATATCTTTGCATATCAAAGGCTGAGTACAGCACAATTTATATCAAGAAATTCATACACAAGCTAAGTAATTAGGATAAAAACATGCAAACATGTAACAACCACGTAGTAACAAAAATACATAAACCATCCAGCAGGAAAGACAGAAGTGATGGACAGGATGTTAAAGGGAGGGCAATATCAGACCAAACTTATACTAAAATTACAAAGCAATACACCATTCCCAATTTACAGGCAATTAAATACATGAAAATTTCATAATTTAAGTATTTAATTAAGGACCCAAACCATGTAAGGAATAGGGCTACATTAATACAGCATCTTTAATGTAATAAAACTCAGGTCACACTTGGAAGACTAACGTTCACCAAATCTGTGTTTGGTTTCCCCAGTGTAGAACAGACCATATTGCGATAAGTAAATATAGCATACTGAGTTGAAAGAAGTATGACTAAATTGCTGCTTCAACTGAAAAGCTTTTGTGGCTCTGGATGGTGAGAAAGGAGGTGGTGAAGGTGCAGGTTTTACATCTCCTGTTTGCACTGGAAGGCGACATAGAAAGGAGAACAGATGTTGGCAATCTTGGAAGAGTGGACCAGGGTATTGTACAGTAAACACTGGTGTGGAAGGTAGCATTGTCAGAACAGATATGACAAAGGCAGAGAAACTGGGAAAATTGAATACAGCCTGTTTTGCATGGACTTTCATGGTGGGCATGATGGACTTCCTGCCCATCATGATTTTATTTCAAATCTTCTAACAAGTATTGTTGATTATGTTACCAGTATCAAAAAAAACTTCCAAAAATGGAGAAAAAAATAAATGATCAATCTTCCATCACTTACTTAAAGTATTTTTGTACAATGTGACAGATAGCTCAATGATACTAAATGTAACATTAGCAAATGTTAGTTAGTTAATAATGTTAGTTTCCATCTGTACTGTCTTAAGCTAACTGAAGAAAGCAGGTTGACCTTGAGACTTGGCTTGTAAGGTATTTTTGTATTATTTAAGACCAATGCTAATAGCATAGTTTATGACATGCAATTATGGAGCAGTAAAAAGAGCAGATTAGGTTCTAACAATCATGTTTTTGTATACGAGAAAAGAGAGATTGGTTATAAAATATCCTCAATAATTAAGTAACTGAAGGGTATATGGCAGCAGTGCAAAATGAAAAAAATGAATGAAGTGAAATTGATTGAACATTACCATTCTATTAAATGCTTCTTTCTTTGTTGCATTTGTACTTTGGAGCATCTTTGGAGAGAGAAACGGAGTTTATGTTTCAAAGCTATCTTACGTCTTTACTATTTGTAGCCATTTTTAGGAATGATAAACTTTAGTACACATTGTTCAGGAGACAAAATGATATATTGTCAATTTCTCCTTGTCAGGGTACTCTCATCCAGTTCCACATGTTTTCAAGCCAGTTTATTCTTCTGCTCAATACGCAATGCCTGAAGTGGCAGCAAAGGATATGGCTCCAAAGAAGGGGCTGAAGAAAGCAGCCACGAAGAGGCACGCCAAGGGCAAGAAGGAGCGTAAGAAGAGCGCAAGGAGAGCTACAGCATCTACATCTACAAGGTGCTGAAGCCGGACACCTGTATCAACTCGTTCGTCAATGACATCTTCGAGCGGCTCGCTTGTGAGGCCTCCCGCCTCATCCACTACAGCAAGCAGCAGACCATCTCCTCAAGAAATCCAGACAACTGTCTGCCTCCTGCTGCCCGGCAAGTTGGCGAAACATGCTGTCTGAGGGCACCAAGGCAGACACCTAGTACACCAGCTGCAAATAACGAGCGCCTCTGGACAAAGACAGACCTGGCTCAAAAAAAACCTCAAGCCAGTTTAAAAACAACAGCTTACTGGGCAATTTTGGAATATGGCCGTCCGATTTGCAGTATTGTCTTCCAGACAACAGTAAAATGTTCTGTCTACTGTGACAATGTTCAAAATATGGAGTTTCCACTAATTTATCCAACAGTTGTGAATAATCCCCAACCCTACTCTCAATGCCTAGATTGATATTTTAATTTCTCACACTAGCCTCAAAACAAACCTATGCTGTCAAATATTATCTGCAAATGACTAATTCTCAGCAGTATGCTGTTTAAGCCTGTTCAGGTTGTTTAAACCAGGAAGACACAGTCACAGAATAATTCTAATGTTGCGATATAATGGATTAATAGATTACTGCAATGGATAGGACATTTGGGAATGAGGGGCAACTTAGTGCCACAAGATCTTTCCACATATCAAAGAGCATTTAAAATGTATCCCATTTATCATGGCAAAGTAAATTAATTTCAGTGTTAATTCACATAGGAAAAAATCAACAGCACTTTGTTGGGAAACCTTTGGCAGAGAGTGCATACATCAATCAATATTTTCTTCTGCCACTGAAATCACAAGGAATACAAAATTCATTCTGCCTAAACGCAATCTCCCTGTACTGTCAATCATTCTACATGAATAGGAGAAACGTCATGATATTTTTATAATAAATTTGAATCTTTTATTATAACCGCATTTAGTGGGAGCTCTGCAAAGATCAATTACAGATTACATTCAGCATTAACTCTCAATTCTTGATCAGGAAATTGTCTTAAAATGTTTATTTTGCTAATTACTGAAAGGACACCATTACAGCTTGGAATGCACTTTGTCAATGTTTGTAGGTTGACCATTAACTGGACACCCTGTGATGATACAAGCATAGGGCTGGCCCCAAATAAATCATGATATCCAAACAAATGCTGCAGTAACTGTGCTGAAAAAGCTGGAGCTGTAGGTGGCAGAATTGGCATATGTGGAAGAATGGTTATGGAAATGACGGGGAGAGGGAAAAACTCAGTAAGAAGGTTTATTTTTTGGAAGGGGAATGAACTTATAACTGTGGCCGCTACTTTGAAATATAAACTCCTTCAGAAAGCAAACACAGTTGTGCCAATTCAAGCATGAGCAACACAAATTATTCAAATCTGTTTTACTGAAGTTGTCTTACTGTCCAGCAGATGTCATTAGAGGAACATAACTACTTTTAAACATGTACAGAAATTGCCTGCATTTGAAAAATTAAGATACCAAATTTAGCTTTTTTAAAACATTAGATACACTGATAGTCATATGTTTGATTTTGCTATCATTGCTCTTACTAACCATTCTACATATTTCCACTAAAAATGTTTCAAAGGAAAAGGCATTATACTCTTAAAAAATCCTGAATACGAAGTCTTGTGATGCAGTAATGGTCCCCTTATCGCTCAACCACAAGCTCTGGGTTCAAGATCCATGCTAGGATATGATGGCCACAGAAAGTGTGTTCATAAAGTGGCCGACAACCTACAAGTCCTTCCAATATCCTTAGGGCAGCCAGTAGAAGTGTCTTCTGCTTGGCCAGTGCATGCAAAAGGCAACAGTAAATCACTCCAGTACCTAGCCAAGCATGACCATAGACCAACACATGGAAGCCCATGGTCACCAACGTTCTGTTAAGGCATGAGGAGAGCACGTCTGCATGTGTTACATGTTTTACTTGTCCCCAAGGTCTCCTGTAAATACTGGTCTCCAGTCAGCCACACCTACAGATTCCCCTTTATCCTTGGCTGTTACATCCTCAAAGAACTTTAATAAATAAGATTTCCCTTTCACAAAACAATGTTGATTCTGCTTGATCCCATTATAACTTTACAAGATCCTGCCATAACCTCCTTAATAATGGATTTTAGTAATTCCTCTGACAGATGTTAGGCTAATTTGTCTGTAGTTTCCATCTGTCTCTCTCCTTTCTCAAATGAAGATATTACATTTGCTATTTTCCAATCTCTCAGGACACTTGCAGAATCTGAAGGATTTTAGAATGCCTCTACTATCTCTGAAGGCACTTCTTTTATGGAAAATGCAAGCCATCTGGTCTTGGGACTTCACATAAGTACAAAGGTTTCCCAATAACTTTTCCCTGGCAATGAAGTTTATTTATTAGTCACAAGTAGTCTTACATTAACACTACAATGAAGTTACTGTGAAAATCCCCTAGTTGTCACACTCCAGCACCTGTTCGGGTACACTGAGCACCAATGTACCTAATCATCTCTTCTTTCGGACTGTGGGAGGAAACCAGAGTACCCAGAGGAAACCCACGCTAACAAGGGGAGAATGAGCAGACTTCACACAGGCAGTGATCCAAGCCAGGAATTGAACCCGGGTGTCCAGCGCTGTGAAGCAGCAGGTCTAACTACCGTGCCATCTTTCCTCCTCCTCTTTCATCTCTTGATTTTTAAGTATCTATGGGAAGTTTTCCAAGTCTACAGCAAAGAGGAACACAAATATCTGTTTAACTCTTTTTGCCAATTCCTTGCTTGGCATTATTAATTCCTCAGAATCCCTCTCTATGGGAACAACACTCAGTTTAATTATCGTTTTTCTATTCAAATACTTGAATCGTAAGAAACTCTTACTATTAATTCTTGTATTTCTTGCTAGCCTTCTCTCACTCCAATTTCTCCCTTTTTTAGTTCTTGAAATCTGTTCAATCTTCTAACCCACCATTAATTTTCACTTGTGCAGTGTTTCTTTCACCTTGATACTATCCTGAACTTCCCTATTGAGCCATGGATGATGCATCCAACTCAAAGTGCTTTCCTCACTGGGCCAAATCTTTGCTGAGAGTTATTAAATAACTCCTTAAAGATCTGCCATTGTATCTGTACTGTCCTGCCTTTTAACCTAGTTTCCCAGTTTACTTTGGCCACCTCTACCTTCAGAACTTTTATAATTGCCTTTATTTGAGTTTAAAAGATTAATGTTAGACATGCATTTCTCACCTTCAAACTGAACATGAAATTCTATCATGTTATGATCACTGTCGCATGAAGATTACTGAGGCTACTGATTAAGCCCGTCTCATTGCACATTACCAGATCTAGAATAACCTGCTCCTGGTTGGCACTAGTATGAATTCCCCTTAGAAATTGTCCTGAAAGCATTTTATGAGCAAGTTTCCAGGCTTTTCTTGTCAATCTGATTTGAGCAATTTACATGTAGATTAAAGTCACCCATGATCATTGCAGTATCTTTCTTAAACACCCTATTTATTTATTCTTGTATACTCTGCCCCATAGTGCAACTACTGTTAGGGGAAGCTATAAACTACTCCCACAAGTGCCCATTCCTATTTCTTAACTATACCCAAACTGATTCTACATTGTGCTCATTCAAGTTAAAATAATCTCTCAGTCTGTATGTCATCCTTCATTAACAGAGCTACCCCAGTACCATTTCCTCCCTTCCTGTCTTTTCAAAATGTCAAATACCCTTCAATTTTCAGGTCCTGACTTCGGATACCTTGCAACCATATCTCTGCAATGTTTTACCTTTGCTTATAAACAATGGGAGGCAGACTGTGGCCAAATAGGCCATCTAAAATGGCGCTTTGTAAAGCATTCTGGGACAATTGGGCAAGAACTAAACCGACAGGCTGCAATTTAAAGGCAGAAACAAACAGGCTGCAATCCTGATGAGTGAATAAACAGGATATTGGTCATCGCCAGGATGAAAGGGACTTTATAGTCACACTGGCTTGTTTCATCTCCGGGATGAAAGAGACTTCCTGGTCACACTGGGTTGTATACTAGACGTAACGGCACCATGAACCCTTATTTAGGAGGGAGGTATGTGACATATGTGCCTCCAGCACCTTCAGACACGGCTGTTAGGGACACACCCAGAGATCGGTGTGGTAGCACCTGATTGGACTCTTCTCAATTAGGGGAATCAAGTCCTGATCAATTGATTGGCAATAGCCAAAAAGGGGCGTGAAACCAAATGGGGATAAAGGGTGCTGCGCAACCAGGAATCTCTCTCTCTCTGACCCCACGAACGAGCTACAACAATGGTGAACATTGCCAGCAACAGGAGAGCCACCACACCTGAGAAGGAAGAAAGAAAGACAGAGCCAGAATGCCAGACCAGACCAAAGGACGAGACTACACAGACAACGACCAAGACCAGCGCACAGATAAAGGCCAATACCTGCTTGGGTACTTGCCAGTCACGCAAAGTCAAGTCAAGGTCTTGTATTGGATTTGAATTCTAGTATTTTCTGTAAGATAACTTGTTGGTCGGGTGGGTGATTATTGTGTGGGTTTAAATAAATATAGTTTGTACTAATGAGATGTCTACTCATAGTTATTTGTCCACCATATAAGGGTTAAAACAGACTGTGCGGCAGGCAACAAGACAGAAAAGAAAGGTGCGAGGGGCTGGAAGAAGAAAAAGGGAAGACTGATGGAAAGGGCTCATGTATAATTTAGTTCATACATTGACAGAGCACACACATTCCACAGTAATAAGGTGAACATGAATTTAGTTGTTTGTTGGATACCTGATGTAATAATCACAAACTTTAACTTGCAAAACAAAAGCTCATGGTTTCTCAATGTTTATCATGTTGCATTAACAGGTTTTTACCATTTTTAAATGTAAAAGAGAATGGTGACAACAAAATAAAAGAGTGAAATCAATAAAATGTGAAAAAGATTGAAAACATCATCCAGCAGAAACAAACTTGGTCCTATGGAAATGAGACAGGAAATCTGGGCACTGGCATGCATTCTTTTCTGTGCAATATTTTCCAAACAAGATCATAGATGAGTCTAACTTTATCTTCTAAGTACCCATTCAGAGCTACATGGAGACTGAATAGTCTATTATCTGTATTTCAACTTTGCATCTAATCAACAAATAATCTGGCATTGATTAGAAAAGATCAAATGGATGGTTATGGACACAAGTTTGTATTTCTTAACAATAACACAACATTTTGGTATATTAATGTACTGCGTTGCTTTGATAATTTTATTGCGAACTAAAACCAATACAAAAATTATATTCAACTTATCAAAAACACACTGCAGATACGTGTGTTGAAGTCAAATTTATGATACCAATCTTCTGGGCCAAAAGTCAAGTGGTCAACTTTTACACAGGTAATTTTAAGGGCTTGACATATGTGCTTGACTTTGAGCACAATGAATGAACAGAGACCTCCAGTGGCTAGAGAGCTGGGGTACTGCCAAATTAATTTAGAAAGATTACAACCCATTATAAAAGGGAGCTAAAGTCTCAAATAAGTCTTTCTCAAACTCAATCCTCTGTTCAATATTCATAATCATATGCTGCTGCAAAAGAAGCTAACCTATAATTGCATTGTTAATGCATTTTATAAAAAATCTTTCCTTTTGATACAGTTTTTAAGTGACATCTCAGCGTGTCCACTTTCTATTGCACTACGCAAAATTGCAAACAACATTCTCTCCCTTTTTAAAAATAAATCAACATTTATAATCTCAACTATTAACCCATCACTGTAATTATCTCTCTAGCTTTTATGACAACTAGGATTTATGCTTTGCTGTCATAACCCATGCTGAGTAGTTTTTAGTGGCTTCATTCTTGCCTTTCCAATAACATACCAACATATCTATGAGCTTACAAATTAGGAGAGAAGGCAGCCATACAGCTCCTTCAGCCTGATCTTCCATTTGACAAGATCATGGCTGATCTGTTTGTGGCCTCAACTCTGTTTTCCTGTCTATCCCCTGTCACTTTGTCTCCCTTGTCAATCAAGGATTTTAAACATCTGAACTTAAAAAATATTAATTGACCCAGCTTTCACTGCTTTCTGGGGAACAGAATTTAACAGGCTAACGACCCTATCTTAAATGAGAGATCCCTTACTTTTAAATGGTGTTCCCTAGTTCTAGTCTCTCTGAGGGGAAAACATACTCTCAGCACTGACCCTATCAATTCCCCCCTCAGAATCTGAAATGTTTCAATAAGATCACCTCATATTCTTCTAAACTCCAACGGGTTCAGGCCCAACTTGTCCAACCTGTCTTCATAAGATAACTCCTTCATCCCAGGAATCGATCAAACCACTCTCTGAACTGGTTCAAATGCTTTTTCAAGTAGGGGGTTCAAAACTGTTCACTGCACAGGCATGCATGGTCTCTCCTATTTTTAACCTCTCCCTATCTATCTTACCTCTTTCAGGGCTTCTGCATCTTTGAGCTTTTGCAATTTATACCTTTTTCTGCAGTTCCATGTCCCATTAGTCATGCGCACGGCCTGCCCAACATAAAATTCCAAACCATGCATGTACAGCTCTTTCCCAGCAGCACATGTGCAAGAGGCCAAAGATTTGTCGGGTCTTGGCGATGCCAACTACCGTTGAAAACAAAGTTTAGTTTTAGTTTAATAACATGAATTTTGAAATATTATGGATCTACCTTCACAGCACACTTGGGGGCTCCTCACGGCATAAATGGACCAGGGCACACTGGTTGGGAATTGATGCTGCCAAAGCATATAAGTTCACATTTTCCCACATGATACTCCACCTGTCAATTTTTTGCCTACTCACTCAGCCTATCTAAATCCACTTTACACTATGACCTCCTCTGAATTTACTGCACTTCCTATCTTCACGCCATCTACTGAGTTGGCAATCATACGTTTGGTGCATTCATCCAAGTCACTGCAACCTTAGCATTCAAAGTAATGGCTTCTCTCCTCCCAAACCTACACAACTCTTGGTTCTGAAATTTTTGGGCCTTGATCTCTGAAAAACTGGAGTTCATCTTTACAGAAGGTAAATGAAAAATCCTGTTTTTAGGTCAAAAATCAATGGGTAAACTTTTACGAAATTTTACATGAGAACCATTAGCTCACAATGTAGAATAGTTAGTGATGGTGATGCAACTCATGAACATTGCAGTACAAAGGGAAGTATTTTTCTTAAAGTTGCATCAAACACAATCAATTTCGAAACATATAAATTAATAACATGAAATACCTGAATTTTGTGCTCACCAACATGAGGGATGTTAGAGCTGAGAAACTGAATACTTGCCATCAGCATCAAGCACTACTAAGTACATCTCCTGCTACCATTCTTCATAAATGTGTCTTAGGTTCAACCACTGCTACATTAGTGCAACATTTTCCTGATTTTTGGCAGAATACTTTCTTTTAAATATTATCCATCATTCTTAACAGATTGTAGGTTAAAAACTTACTTCCATCGGGTTCTTCTGAAGGGATGTCAACTTCATCAGTCTTGTCATCAAGTGGAGGTTCGGGGGAAGGCATGACCGGATCCTGATCATTAAAACAGGAAGCAGAGGAAAGTCATTCATACAGCAGAATAAACTGTTGATGTAAGTGACATCCTTGTCAAGATTCCAGGTAGATGAGCAGCAAGATATCATTTAAATTCCACTCTTCCTTCCAAGCCATCAGCTGGGAGTAGCTGGCATTACAGCTCTGTTATCAAGTCTTACTCTAAATATCACTCGTACGAATACAAACAAATAGCTCTGGGACAAGCAGACAACAACTAACAAAATGCCTCAAAGTCAAAATTTTCATAGGTACACAAACTGTTTCCTCCGGTGGAGTCATCCAGAAGGGAGCATAACCTTAAAATTAGAGCTAGGCAGTTAGGATTGATGTCAGGAAATGTTTCACACAAAGGGTAGTAGAAATCTGCGATGCTTTACCTCAAAAAGTGCAATGACAAGTCAGCTGAGAATTTCAAACCAATAGCTGATAGAATTTTGTCAGACAACTCCAGGGGAATTAGATTAAATGGTAGGGCGCTCACTTTGCATAAGAGGTGTAATGGAATTGATGCCCACATTCTCCACTTTGGGAGGCACGATGCAGAGTGGTTAGAACTGCTGCCTCTCAGCTTCAGGGACCCTTGTTTGATTCCCGGCTTGGGTCACTGTGCAGAGTTGCATATTCTCCCTGTGTTTTTCCTCCAGGTGCTCCGGTTTCCTCCCACAGTCTGAAAACATGCTGGTTAGGTGTAATGGCCATGCTAATTTCTCCTTCCGTGTACATGAACAGGTGCTGAAGTGTGGCGACAAGGGGATTTTCATAGTTAGCCTACTTATGATACAAAGAAATGAACTTAAACTATGTTCACAGAATCAAACTATAAATGCAGTTGAGATATAGACCAACAATTATCTAACTGAATAGTGAATCAGTCTCAGGGGGTGAAAAGCCTACTCTCCGGCATCTGCTCAAGTACACCGAGGGAGTATTTAGTATGGCCATTGCACCTAACCAGCATGTCTTTCAGCTTTTGGGAGGAAACTGGAGCACCTGGAGAAAACTTTTTTGTTTCAGTCTTCACGGAGGAGGATGTGAATAGTTTGCCGGGTGTTAGCGATGGAAAGATGGTAGGAGTGGAGGGCCTGAATGACATTATTGTTACTAGAGAGGCAGTGCTCGACAGACTGGAGGGACTGATTGTGGACAAGTCCCCAGGACCGGTTGGAATGCATCCAAGTGTTCTGAAAGAAATGGCAGAGGTGACAGTGGATGCCTTGATGATTATTTTCCAAACCTCGGTGGTTTCCGGGGAAGTGCTAGAAGATGGGAAAACGGCTAACGTTACGCTGTTGTTTAAGAAGGGTGGCAGACAAAAGGCAGGGAATTATAGGCCGGTTAGTTTAACGTCTGTTGTAAGTAAAATGCTAGAATCCGTGATCAAGGAGAAAATAGCGAGGCATCTTGAGGAGAATTGTTTGATAGAGCAGACGCAGCACGGTTTCGTTAAGGGGAAGTCGTGTCTGACGAATTTATTGGAGTTCTATGAGGATGTGTCTAGGGCGGTGGATAGAGGAGAGCCAGTAGGTGTGGTGTTTCTTGATTTTCAGAAGGCGTTTGATAAGGTGTCGCACAAGAGGTTATTACACAAGGTTAGGAGGCATGGAGTTGGGGGTAGGGTGTTAGCGTGGATAGGGGATTGGCTGTCAAATAGGAGGCAGAGAGTGGGGGTCAATGGGTGCTATTCGGATTGACGGTTGGTAACTAGTGGAGTGCCCCAGGGGTCGGTGCTGGGGCCTCAGCTATTTACCATTTATATAGATGATCTGGAGGAGGGAACCGAGTGTATGGTGTCGAAATTTGCTGATGACACCAAGATTGGTGGAAGGGCAAATTGTGCGGAGGGTGTGGAAAGTCTGCAGAAGGATCTAGATAGGCTGGCCGAATGGGCCAGGAACTGGCAAATGGAATTTAATGTTGGCAAGTGTGAAGTTGTCCACTTTGGTAGGAATAATGGTAGGAAGGACTATTACTTACATGGTGAAAAACTGCAGCATGCGACGGTGCAGAGGGACCTCGGGGTCCTTGTGCATGAGTCGCAAAAACCTAGCCTGCAGGTGCAGCAGCTGGTCAGGAAGGCAAATGGGATGCTGGCCTTCATAGCGAGGGGGATTGAATATAAAAGTAGGGAGGTCTTGCTGCAACTGTACAGGGCATTGGTGAGGCCGCAGCTGGAGTACTGTGTGCAGTTTTGGTCGCTGCACTTACGCAAGGATATTCTGGCCTTGGAGGGAGTGCAGAGGAGGTTCACTAGGCTGATACCAGAGTTGAGGGGGTTGAACTATGAGGAGAGGCTGAATAAACTAGGCTTGTACTCGTTAGAGTTTAGAAGAATGAGGGTAGATCTCATTGAGACATATAAGATGATGAATGGGATGTTTAGGATAGAGGTGGAGAGACTCTTCCCGCTCAGAAAGGACAGTAGGACTAGAGGGCACAGCCTCAAGATAAGGGCGGGGGGGACAGTTTAGAACGGAGTTGAGGAGGAACTTCTTCACTCAAAGGGTGGTGAATCTCTGGAAGTCTCTGCCCGTTGAAGTGGTGGAGGCTGCCTCGCTAAATATATTTAAGATGCGGGTAGATAGGTTTTTGATAGGCAAGGGGATTAAAGGTTATGGGGAGAAGGCAGGAAAGTGGAACTGAGCCACAACAGATCAGCCATGATCTTATTGAATGGCGGGGCAGGCTCGAAGGGCTAGATGGCCTACTCCTGCTCCTATTTCTCATGTTCTTATAAAAAACTCACGCAGACATGGGGCGAATGTGCAAACTCCAAACAGCCAGTGACCCAAGCCAGGAATTGAATCCTGGTCCCTGACACTGAGGCAGCAGTGCTAACCACTGTGCCGATCTGGTCTTTTGGTCACAAGGTTATGCCCCTCTGTTTTTGAAAGTATAATCTTTCTGTCCACATCCTTGTGCGCTTCACTGAGACTGGCAAAGATCTATCATATGCAATGTCAATACTCTGTCTTGCAGAACTGACAGTGATGTCATTGTCTTGGCAATGGCATCCAGCTGAGCGCACCCGCATTTGAAATATATTCCTCGGCGACACTGAAAAGTATAATTGTATGTAGCCAACGAGACAGCTCACCTCTGCACTCTTGCTGAGGCCATTGGCAGCACTGGCTCATCTTCTCTGAATAAGCCCAGCAAAGGCTCGTGTCCAAAACAACTGTAAAATGCTGACCATAAATGTACTAATGGAATTTTTTGACTGCATACATGACCACAAGCTTTCCTTATTGATTTGGGAACGTGCCTTTTCTGCCTCAGACAACATCCTTGGGGGAAAGGCAATTGGCTTTCTGTGGGGGGAAAAAATGCTCCCACTCCATATGGTGATGCACAGCAACCAACAAGTGTTTCGTTGATCATAGTCCACTAATAGTACTAAAGACTGCAACATTGTTTAATTTTTTTTGAACGTCTCTTTCTGGTCTTCACCCCACCTCCATTGTTGATGTTTCTTTAACAATTGGAGGAGACGGGCTAAGATGGTAGATTCATTTTGTATAAAAGGACCACTGTTGCAATTTACAAGTTACATCATAGCTCGCCATTATAACTCAGTAAAAAATTAGCTTGGAGCTGCAGACTCAGAACGAGTAATAGAGTTAACAAGGTTGTGCTGACAAGAGCTTCAGACATGGAACGACCAACACGGTTAGCAAGGTTACATGATTGCAACATAGTCCAGCTCTAATCATGAAACTGGGTCCAACAATAAGCCTAGCAATCCTTGAATATGCCAGCGCAGTCATGGGGAGGCCATGCAAGAACTCCATAACACATGGCAACAGACAGTTCCCACATATGGTTGTTGCAGATTGAATAATTTGCGATGAAGAAATAGTCTCTGCTGAAAACACACTTTACTATCTCCTTCCCTGAAGATATTGACAACCCAATATAATTATGGAACAGGTTTAATTTCTCGTGTTCACAATGGACTGTATAAGTATAAAAACATGCGCAACTTGCCAGCAAATTAGAATTCATTCTGGTGAAAGATCATTGGGCTCTCCATACAATAAAGGTCATACAGGAACTGCTTCTGAGGCTCCTCGAAGTTATTAAGAACTTCCACAACACCTACCATAATAGTTTACCAGAAGCTACATTGTGGCTCTGGGACCTCTTTTATTGCTTTTACTTCATCTTCCAAGCCTTTCGTGTCCACCTAAAACCTAAATAGGTAACTTTGTTTGCTTGGAAGGCAAATTTCTCTCATTTAAGCCTAACCCTGCTTCTTTAAATTGCTTCAAAACTTCCTCCAAGTTTGCCGTGTGTTGGTCAGGTGTGCCTCCTGCAATTAAAACATTATCGAGATAAACCATCACATTTGGGATGCCTTATAATAGACTTTACATTATACGTTGTAAAATTGCACAGGCTGACGAGACTCTGAAAGGCAGTCGTGTATATTGGAACATTGATGGTTACCATTCTCTGAGTTTTCGTCCAATTCCAACTTGGTATAATTGATGTTCAATCTGGTATATTTTAAACCCCCAGCTAGTTTTGTATAGAGGTCTCCAATTTCAGGAATAGGGTTTCTGTCTATCTGAACTCCTCTTTAACTGTCAATTTATAGTCAGTGCGGCCCATTCTGAAAATTGAACAGGTTTTATGATACCTAACTCTTCTAATCTTGAGTTCAACTTCAACCTTTTCATGAAGTGCACAAGGCACTGGACGAGCCCTGAAAAATGTTGGTGTTGTCTTTGGATTCAAGTATAGTTCAACTCCCCTTATTGGTCCTAATTCATTTTTGAAGACCTTGGAATACAGCAGCTCCTGAAAACCTCCATCTTGCTGACTTAATATCTTTAACCAATTCAGTTTAATCTGCTCAAGTCAATCACACCAAATTAAACAAGGTTGATGTCCCTTAATTACCAAAATAGGTAACTGTGCCATCTAATCTTTATAGGGCACTGTGACTGTTGCTGTCCCCAAAATCTGCAGTATCTCTCTGGCATAGGTAGACAATGTAGCTCCAGACTTGTTTAATATCAAAGTTCTGAGGCCTTTTTGAAAGTAACAAAACGTCTGTTCCCCATGACTGTAGTCACAGTCCTCGAGTCGACTTCCATTTTAACAGGTCTGTCATTTACCATCAAGGTTAGCTCGATAGGGGGCACTTTACTAATTTGAACTTGGTTTAGGGTAAACAATTTGGGTCCCTTGTCGAGTCCCTCAGCCAGTTTCTTCACAGGAGTTAAACCGACTGTTGTGGGCTTTTTTTGCACACTTTTTCCTGACAGCTTTGCTCCACACCATGCTTTTGTTGCATGTGTAATTAACATAATTTCTACATCAGCAGAATTCTTGACAGTGTTCTCCCCCACATTGAGAAGCTTATGTCCTCAATGCGATATCCCTTTTATTGGATTCTTCAGTACCCATGTTCAGGTAGGCCTCCACAACAGTCATTTCCCACCATAAACGGTTTACTTCATTTGGCATGCCTTGCAATTCACTCTCGCCTTACACCCTGTTCTGCATTTTCAGTCATCTGGGCCAGCTCTAGCACTGTTCCTAGAGAAATTTTAGTCTCTGTCAACAACTTATTTTCTATATTCAGGCTATTTATACCACAGACCAAATGGTCCCTCAACATATCTCCTAAAGCTGGACTAAATTCACAATGCTCTGTTAATCTGCTCAATCTGACCACGAAGACTTGGATGCTGAGTGAAATTTGATTTATCTGTCCATTATGGGCTAGGCAACAGTAATATTAAACTCCTTCTACTAAAATAGTTCACTACTCCAGGATCACTCTAGGAGTTAGCAGACACATTGGGTCAAATGTCCTCCTGTCTGCAAATCTCTATGGTTCTAACAGCCACACTGGGCAAGGTCAATATTAACAATAAGTCTCTCAACACCAAGTTAACTTATTTGTTAGCACGAGCTTTCGGAGCACTACTCCTTCATCAGGTCCACTCATCAAATAGACTGTTTGGATATTAATCTGGTGTTGAGAGATTTCTTACTGTGCCCATCCCAATCCAACACTGGCATCTACACATCAATATTAATAAAAGGCTAAAACTCAACAGAAAATCTGAAATATTTGCACAACTGGAGAAAACTGATTACCATTGTCAATTCCTCAATCGATATCTCAGGGATCACCATCATTGAGAAACTCAACTGAAGTAGCCACATAAATGGTACTGCAAGTGCGAGGCTGGCTACAATGTGATGAGTGACTCACCTGACTCTCCAAAACTTTTTATTTTATTTACTTATTAGTCACAAGTAGACTTACTTTCACAATGCAAGTTACTGTGAAAATTCCCTAGTCATCACACACTTGTGCACGTTCGGATACACCAAGAGAGAATTTAGCGTGGCCAGTTTATCTAACTTGCACATCTTTGGACTGTGGGAGGAAACCCACGCAGACAGAGGGAGAATGCAAACTCGACAAAGACAGTGACCCAAGACAGGAATCGAACCTGGATCCCAAGCACCGTGAGGCAGCAGTGCTAACTACTGTGCCACTGTACTGCTCTGCATAAGACACAACACAGGGGTGCACTGGAATGCTCTCCAGTTTCCTGAATGGATGCAACTGCTCCAGAAACTCAACAACAAAAGACAATGCAAACTGTTTGTTGGCACCCATTCATGAGATTAAGCACCCACTCTATCAATAACTGGTAAATCACAGCTACAGCATGCACCATTCACCTGCAAGATGCACACAAACCCCAGCACATTTAACATTCAAGTGATGCATCATTCTCAACTCCCTACATACTGTTGCCATTATTGCAGGGTCAATTTCCAGATCTTATGTAATAGCATTTTGGGGGCACCTTCACCACATTGACTACAAAGGTTCATCAAAAAGGTGGCCTGCCTATTTAAGGTTGGATAACAAATGTTGACCTTGCCAACACCTGAATCCTGAGAATTAATGTTTTAAAAAAGCAAACTATCATATTGCAACTTAGATCCAAAGCAGCTGCAGAGCTTATTGTTGAAGTCGTAGCTGTTTCCTGTTTGTCTAAAGGTCAATGTTCTATTCAAAGTAAATTTTAGTAAGTTCTGCATTCATCTGCCTATCAGCTCAACAGAATGAGAGAACATGAAGTCATAAAACATTAAAGGAAACAGAAAGGGACATCAAGAGACTAACGAAGAAAAGTGAGAGTCAAAGATATTCAGGTGTCGCCAACTGAACAAAACTTGACATTTTTTCCCCCCTGGACAAAATAAATGGTAATTAAATAAAATCAATTTCTTTGACATGAAATCTATGAAAGTTTTGTCTTTTTTTGTAAGATGCAGAATTATAAACTTGTCAGTTTAGGACACCATTAATTGAATGATATTAAAAGTTCCTATACAATTGGGTTTGCAAGCCATGGAACTCCTAGTCACCTCCCAAGAGCATCAGGGAACCCCAAGCATTCTCATAATGTTGATTCCCTTTTTTTGCTACAACAATTGGTGCAAACACAAAAATCAAATGTGAACAAGTCTTTTCTTACCATATGTATGCATATATTATCAGAACTGGAAAGAGGCACAAAGTCACAAATACAAAAGCAAATCACTGAAATCTGAAACAAGAACAGAAAATGCTGGAAAGTCTGATAGTTCTTTTCTGTCTCCACAGAGACTAACATTTTGAGTCTGGATGACCCTTTGTCAAAGCTGAAAACACTAAAAAATTGGGTGATATTTATAGTATTAGGGTCAGTGGGGGTGGGAGAAATTGACAAAAATGTCATAGGCAAAAAGACAAATGGAATGTGATCAAGGCTAAGGAGGGTGCTGGCAGCAGCCCATTAAAAGATCAGATTGTGCGAATGGCAGAACAAAGGTAAGCAGAGTTTAAAGAAAAACCTGAGATGGTTCAAGTCGAGTGAGGGGAGGCATAGTGGAGGAAAAAGATGGAAAGTGAGATTTTAACAAAGGTGTAAAAGTAAAACGTTGGAAGGGAAAAAAAAACACACCTCCCACACACACACTTCCAAGTGCATGCAGAATTACACATTCATAAGATGCCTAGATACATCTATTGTTCATGTTCTTCGCAACCAATATTTTATAAGCTTCATTATAGAAACCACCAAAGAACTATGTTAGCTAACTTCTTATGACATATCTGAACTTAATTCTAATTTATTATAACTCACACTACTGGCAGGAGAGTCTGCACTCCTGCACGTGCCTTTTTAGATTTTGCAGGCCTGTCATTTATTACTATTATTTTCTTATTTCAGACTTGACCTCAGCCTTTCTTTGTCAATTTCGCCTGAATTTTCCTCTTTTTACGGGTATATCTGATGAATAGCCTTAATTGTTCTCGTATTGTGTGTTCCTCTTCATAGCCTGATGTAAAGAACGTCTCAATTAAAAAACAATGTCTTGTGTTTCTGTTAAATAGGTTACAGGTCATTCCTGTCTACAAGATTCAAGTCAAGCGTGTGATAGAACACTTGACACATTCATGCATCAGTGCAGCTCAATCCCAAGAAGCTCAGAACTATCCAGGACAAAGCAGCACAACTGATCGGCATCTCATCCATCATCTTAAATATTTATTCCCTCCATCACCTCCACGTGACAGCAGTGTGCAATATATAAAAGACAGTACCTCCCAAACCTCCATGACCGTGAAAAACAACCGCCACCTGCTAGTTCCCCTCCGAACCACTATACTGCTGTTCCTTCACTGGGCCACAACCCTGAAACCTCCTTCCTTACAGCTCTATGGGTGTACCTGCACCAGATAGATTGCAGTGATTCAGGAAGGCAGTCCATCACCACTTCCTTGAGGGCAATCAGGGAGAGGCAATAAATCCTGGCCTTGCCAGTGATGCTCCCATCCCATGAAAGAATGAGTGGAAGTGGGTTTTCTATTTCTTCCCTCCCTTAATCTAATTTAAATTTAAAAATGTTACACTTTTTTTTAAACAAATGTACACTAGGGAAGAGCTTCTACCATTCCTACCCAGTCTGGGCATATAATTCCATACTTGTGATTAGCTCAATGTTCGCTTAAGCGGCTAAGCAAATCATTCAGTTGTAAAACAACCTCAGCAATACTGATTAATAAAAAAAGTAAATTAAACCTTATCTATTGCCAATGTATCAGTTTAAGAATAAAACAAAGGTAATTTCAATACTATCAAATTCTAAACTAATTCTGGGGGACAACCTGGGAAATTGTTCTACAGGCGCATCAAGCAACCACCTGAAAGAGTTATTCTTATTCAGAATCATAGTAACTTGTCGCATTCTTGAACAGGCACTGCCCCACCTTTTAGAAGGGTACATTCACCAGAAAAGGGAGCACAGTGACAGACGATTAGGAGAGATTGGTGATGTGCCTCAGGAAAATTCTGATCAAACAAAATTCAGGAAGCCTCCATTTGATCAAACTTCCAAGGCCCCCCGCCTCTCCACACAGCACCGTTGCCATCACAACAGATAGATTAATATTTATCCATTTTGAACACCACTCGGAGGAAGCATTGAGAGAACCACGGTCACAAAATAGACTCTAGTTACACTTCAACCAGGACTACTCAATAGTATTATCAACAGAATCCACAAACATGGGAAAGGGTGAAGAGAACATGTGTGTGTAAATGAAGTGAAAAAAAATCGCAAACAAAGATGCTGAAATAAATGCACAACATCAAGTTGTACATCAGCCAAAAGTTTCAATAACTGAACATAGTGAAAATCAAGCCATATAAAAGGCACAAAAACTTGATTCCACTTTCAGCTGCTCTTAGTCATAAATTCTTTTGATGGCCTTGTCCTATACTTCTACAATCTCCTTCAGTTTAACACACTCCATTTTTCCTTTATTAAGTACACTGACGTAAATTCTAGGCCAAAGGCTCAAAATAGTTGCAAGTTGTTATTATTGGATAATTCAGTAAAAAAATAACATCAAAAAGCATGAGGAAAAACGAGAAAAAATGAAGGTCAAATAAAATTCAAGAAGTAGGCCATTTAATAAGATCATGGCTGATCTGATTGAGGTCTTACTGTCTGCTCCCCATAAACTTCAAAGCCCTTGTAGATTAAAAAAAAATTTGTCCAGCAGCCTCGAGTACACTTCATGCCCCAGGCTCCACTACTGTCTGGGGTAGAGAATTCCAAAGACTAAGAGCCCTTAGAGAAGAAATTCCTCTTCATTTCCATCTTAAATGAGAACCTCCCTTACTTTTAAGCTGTGCTTCCAAGTTCTAGATGCTCCCAGGAGAGGAAACTTCTCTCAGCCTCTATCCTGTCAATCCTCAGAATCTCTCTCATTCTTCTAAACCCCAAGTGACATTGGTCCAATCTGCTGATCACTAAAGAGAAAAATACTCAAGTACTTCAAATCAGTATCAATAATTTTTTGACTGAATAAAACAAACCAAATCTTTAACTGTTCAGAGTTTTGCTGAAAAATCAAACAAATTATGTATGTTTTTGGCTGCTATCTTTCAAACATATCTGAACAAAAGAAATGCATCATGAAAGAATAAAAAACACAAAGGAAGTTAACATAAAACAGTAGATGTTATATGAAAACTTAATGTAACTTGTTAAATTTCTAACAATTACATTGACAACTGTTCTGACTCAAACTGGAGCAAGATACTTAGTCAAGAACTGAACATTATAAAATTGATAAACTATCAATGGAGCCTACAAATGATATACTGGGATAGCCTGAGAGTGGGTTTAGGACTAAAAGGTGTCATAAGTACCAAATCTCATATTTCTGATGATTTTCCAAAAATTATAATCCAGTCCCATTGCATCTTCCCTGCAGGTGGCATGGTGGCACACTGGTTAGCTCTGTTGCCTCACAGCAACAAGGACCTTGGTTCAATTCTGTGTGGGGTTTGCACATTCTCCCTGTGTCTACATGGGTTTCCTCTCACAATCCAAAGATGTTCAGGTTAGGTGGATTAGGCATGGTAAATGTACGGTGTTATGGGGATTTAAGTATTCACAGAAATAATAGTACTATGACAGCTTAACTGCTCTTAGGCGGGAGAAATTAAAACTCAAAGAAAAACTATGTCTAACCATGTAATAGTACGATATTCAAAAGTGAAGAAGCCTGCAAGCTAGAACACCCTTCACTATTAACTATAAGCAGAGTTGTTCAAAACAAAACCAAGGCGGGGAGAGAATGACGAACAAAATTAGGCATAAACAATAAATCATGTCAACATCTAGCACGTGTAGGTATATGCTACTTACCATATGCCTTTGGCAGGTCCGAGGAACAAGTCTGTGACAGCGCTTATGGACCAACAATTTGCAGTTGATACACTTGTAGCCCTGCCTGCCTAGACTCCATATCCTTTCACTGCAATGTCCACAGTAGGCCTTCTGCAGAGAAGAAAAACAGAATTAACACATATTTTCAATGTTAGGTCTTAAAAATTGTACCCACTTATGACAAGCATGCCTGTTCTCCACAAATGGACTTGAATGCAAGAGTTTGTTGAATTAAGGTCAATCCCACAATGTAGTGTGGAAAAGGAAACTGATCAAAAGGAAGCTGGTGCTGAGAGGGCACTGCTCCTCATGGGAAAAAAAAATCGAGAACACAGGCACAATTTCAGAATAAGAGGTTCCTCCATTCACGACAAGGATAAGGATGAAGCAGCAGCAATGTTACTGGACTAGCAATTGAGGTCAAGACTAATGGTCTAGGAACTCAGGATCAAAGTCCACCACCGCAGCTGCTGGAATTTTAATTTGATTAATTAATAAATTCCTGTGATTATAAAACTCAGAAATTGAAAGTTAACCTCATGAATCGTGCCACAAAACTATCATTGCTTTTTGTGAAAACCAATCTGGTTTACTAATACAGTGGTTTTTAATGGGCATGCTGTGAAGTTTTGTACAAAGGCAATGAAAATCAATGTAAAGCATATCGTTTCATGATAAACAACATTCAATCCAACCAGAAGTACAACTTATAAAACTCATGAAAATTAGGTACTGGTCTTTCAATTCTAAAACATGAACATTTTAAATGCAGGTGGCCAAAGGAGGAAATTGAGATGATGTGATCATTTTTACTCATCGTCATAGAAACCAAGCAGCAGCATTTGCATGCTTTTTGTATCCAAAGTAAAAGAAGACAAAACAAGCTGGTTGAGGCATCGAAATTGACTGAATCCACCTTTATTTACTAGATGTATTTTATGTCCCCTGATCTTAGACAAAATTGCTAAGTTTGATTTCGCCATTTATTCAATCGCTGATGAAACATCTGAAACCCCAAGGAAAATAAAACAAAAAAATCTTCACAGATAGAATAATGAGGGCCAACTGGCCTTTGCATTTTCATGGACGAGAGGTGCTGCTTGCCCCTTACCTGATTGTTTCATCTGCATAGAGAAGCTGGCAAACTTTGTTCTGGTACCAAGATACCATTTGCAGACAAAACACACATCCCTTACAAACAATGACATTCAGTATTTCAAGGACTTTAAAGAAAACATGAAGCAGATCCAACAGCTGATGGAAGCATACATGGGTATCGGATAAAGCTCAAGAGGCGAGTTAACTGTTGGCTGAGTTTGTAGCAAAATCAAAAAGCCCCATATCATTGCTAAAGTTATCCTTGCATGTAAAAAAACATTGGTTTGATAATAGGAGCTGATGCTTCAGAAAAGAGATTGACAAAATTCCATTCTCTGATAATACAGTTAAACAGTGAACTGACGACATGTCAGCTGATGTCGAGAAAATGCTGAAAGAGAAGTTAGCGACGATTACTTTGCAGATTGATGAGTTCACTGATACAAGCAAACACTGGCAGCTGCTGGCCAATGTTCGGTATGTTGTTGGGGGACTTAGTTTTGGAGAATTTTTTATTCTCTAAGGAGGTACCACATTATGCAACTGGCAAGGAAATATTTTGGGTAATAGGTACTCATTTGAGGGAAAACAAACTTACCTGGGCCATTTGTTGGAGGATTTGCACTGAGGAGGCAGCCATGATGAGGAAAGTCAAAGAACGTGTCCGTTAGGTGAAAGAGCAATCAACCACTGTATCCTCCACCATGAAAAGCAAAATTCTGACATGCATATCAACCATTGTATCCTGCAATACGAAACTCTTGTAGTCAAAACACGGCCACTAGCTGGCTGCAATACGAGAGCAAGCTGTGAAAATCATGAATTACATAAAATTCATGTAATCGTGAGCTACATAAAAGCACCTTCGTTCACAATTTTGTGCACAGAAATGCGGCTGAGCATCAGTTTACTGTTACACACAGAGGTGCCATGGTTATCTCCAGAAAGAACGGACAGAGATTTCAAAATACATGAACTGCCTTACAAAAAGTTACTATCTGATAATTATTGTGGGCTAAGCTTGGATATCTTGCACACATTTTCAGTCAACTGAATGAGCTGAATGCTAAAATACAGGGGAAGAACGAGACAATCTTGACCATCACAGCTGAACTTTAAAGCTGTGTGTCAAAACTGGGTCTTTGGCAAAAGATCATAATAGAGGGTTCACTTGAGACATTGTTAGCAGCAGATGCAGCTGTCAAAATGCTGTTAAGACAAGTTTGAATGTTACTTTCCCTCAACAAATGTGGATGACTACAACTGGATATGTGATCCATTTTTCACTTTTGGGGCAACATGGTTGTTGCCTCAAAGCACCAGGGACCTGGGTTCCATTCCAGCCTTGGGTGACTGCCAAATGTGAAGTTTGCACGTTCTGCCTGTGTCTGCATGGGTTTCCTCTGGGTGCTCTGGTTTCCTCCCACAGTCCAAAGATGTGCTGGTTAGGTGGATTGGCCATGGTAAATTTCCCCATAGTGTCAGAAGGATTAGCAGGCTAAATATATGGGGATAGGGTCTGGTTGGGATTGTTGTTGGTGCAGGCTTGATGGGCCGAATTGCCTTTTTCTGCACTGTTGTAATTCTGCGATTCTGATTCATAACAAAAGCTGGCATTAAAAGAAAGAGAGCAATATGCAGAACTACAGATGGATTATGCAATGAAGCTGAAGTTTGGAGGGGTGTCTTTGGATATGTCTTGGTTGCCTGCGGCACATGAATATCCAAGGATCTGACCACACTATTGCTGTACTCTTGCCGTTTCTGACAACAGTGCTCAGCGGGCTAGCATTTTCAACATAGGAATTCGTAAAAAATCAACAGGAGGGAGCATTTGTCAGTGGAACAAGATTTGCAGCTGGTCCGCTCAGCAATTCTTCCCCAGATCAAAAGGCTCTGCATACATTAGCAGCCTCAGGTTTCCCAGTAATCCAGTATGTTGCTGTTAGTTTACATTTTGCTCTGATCCATTGAATTTCAATTGTTTATTGGTTCAACTATTTAGTAAAAATTATATTTTTAAAAATAGTTCTAAATATGAAATTCATCATGAGAAAAAGGCAAAATTCAGACACCCTAACTGGATGCAATGTGTGGAACAGATTTAGGACAATGACTAGGTAGAAATAGTTGAGTTGAGCATATTTTGTAAATATATCTGTGCTCACTGTCAAAGATACTGTATTGTGCAAATTTGAAACAGGAATGAATTTAATCTTCATTTAGCTTCTTGTAAACAATATATTGCAGATTTCCCGTAAAAAATTTAAGTAAATGTGGCATTCATGAGCATCGGATTCAGCTGAAAAAAGTGGGAATGCCATGGAATTATGTGTCTCATTGAAGTGTATCTTGTTACTGAAAAGGTTGCACTAATGCAATTCTGAAACGAACTCTACCATCCTTACCTAGTCTGGCTTACAAGCGACTCCATACCTCGGCAATGTTGTTGACTCTTTGCTGTCCTCTGATACAGCCTAAGTAAGCCACTCAGTTGTACCAAACCACTCCAGGAAAGTCAAAAAAGGAATAAAACAGGACAGATCACCTGGCATTGAATTAAGCATTGGAACCAACAATGGCACACCCACCCTGCAAAGTCATCCTTCTTAACATCTGGGGACTTGTATCAAAATTGGGAGAGCTGTTCCACAGTCTGACAAAGATACAGTCACAGAATCACACCCTCCAGGCAATGTCACAGACTCTGCCATTACCATCCCTGGGTATGCCCTGTCCCACTGTCAGGAGGGACCCACCAGAGGCAGCAGCGCAGTGCTATGCAGTCAAGAGGGAGTTGCCCTGGGAGTCCTCAACATTGATTCCACATTCCATGAAGTCTCATGGGGTATCGGGTTAAACATGTGCAACGAGACTCCTTGGAGTCTCCTACACCTTGGAGACTCCTACTGATTATGATCTATGACATTCCCTTGTCTGATAATCAGTCAGTACTCCTCCATGTTGAACACCATTTGGAAGAAACACTGAGGGTACCAAGTCCACACACTGTGTGGGAATTTCATTGTCCATCACTAAGAATGCTTCAATAGCACCACTACCGACCAAGCTGCCCAAGACCTGAAAAATGTATTTTCAAACTAATTGTAGAGACTCTGTCAGGGTGGTAATTGGTCAGATTGGATTTGTCCTGCTTTTTGTGGATAGGGCATAATTGAATATTTGTTAATCTTGTCGAGTTGATGTCAGTGTTACAGCTGGACTGGAACAGTCCAGTTCAACATATGGCTAGTTCTGGAACACGCATCTTCAGTCCTACCATCACGACAGTTGGCAGAAAATAAGGAGAGAGCAGATGAATTAAACTGATAGTTTTCTCTATAACATATTAAGCTAGTGGCCTGTAGTTTTCAGTCTACACTATAGACAATACAAGTAACATCCCAGAAGTACTGTAAAACTAGCTGAAAAGGGAGATGACAATGGAAGGCAGAACTCAGGAAAATTACCATCACTGGGAAAGTGATACCAACAAAACTGTTGGTGCTGCAGCTGGAAATCTTCATTCTAAGGTCTTAAAAGAAGCAGCTAGTGACATGGTTCATGTGTTATTTTCCCAAAATTGCTTAGATTCAGCTAAGATTCCATTAGATTGGAAAATTGTAAAATGTAACTTTTTTATTTAAAAAGGGAAGGATACAGAAAGCAGAAAACTACAGGCCACTAGCTTAATATGTTATTGAGAAAATATTAGAAACTAGCAGGGCACTTAGGAAAAAATCAAGGCAATCAGGCAGAGTCCATGTTGTTGTGTGAAAGGGAAATAATATTTAACCTATTTATTGGACTTCTTTGCAGTAACATGCTTTGGGTAAAGGGGAACTGGTGAACAAGCTGCGCTTAGATTTTCAAACGTCATTTGATAAGGGTGTCACTTGAAAGGTTACTGTGGAAAATTAAAGTTCATTGTGTAGGGATTAGTATATTGGCATGGATATATGATAGGCTGGCATTCTTCTTCTGGCTCCAGGCTGCTAACCAGTGGTGTGACCAGCCCTCTGACTGCATTATCCATGTAGCACTCAGCCTTGTGGATGCACCGCAGTGGCCCCAGCCACTGCTTGAGCTCCAAAACTCAGAGCTCAAAGCTGCTGCAGATGGTGCCATTTCCTGCACACAGCGTCAATAACTTTCCACATACTTCATGACACGTGTTCCATGTTACTGAACAGTCCTGTCAGCCCTTTACTTAACTTGGGTTTATATATATTAACTTACTTTTACTTGGCCTTAACTGAATAAGCTTTACAACTACTGATAAACCTTACTAGTAACTGATGAGTCCAACACATATTTAACCACTCAACATGTTTTACTATTAGCAATAAACTTCACTCAAAGTACCTCTTTCCCCCATGCGAACCTAATTAGCTACTCACTTTGGTGTAGTCACCTGACTGTGCACCCTTCATATGTTATGAACACTAACTCTTTCATTATCTTTTTTTTAAACATCAGGAAACATGTTGCCTGTTCTGCATTCTCCAGTAATTCTTTGTATATTAAGAAATTCAATACATAGTAGAATCATGGACTTGTATCCATATCCAATTTTTCTGCAGCATATTATTCTGCTGCAATAAAGCAACATGCCCCTATCCTCCTTTAAATGATGACACATTTGGAAATATTACAAAAATGTTTTAGAAAATTATTCTGCAGCTTTAATCCAAACTGAATTTGATCATATATGGTAAATCAAGTCCAAATGCGAGCTAGTCGGTGAAATAATACATTAACTATTTTGTACAACGACATAAGGAGTTCATTTCTCACACAACAATTTTGTAATTTCAATAGTGCATCCTCAGAAAAGGTAAAGCTACTGCAAAATCAGCTGTTCCATATTGGGTGATTGAAACAGCTAGCCAGCGTGGAAATCCAAACAGCAGAGAGAAAGAAATGAAAAGAAATGAATGAGTAGAAGTATGAATATGAACTTATAAATTGATTACAGAACAGCATTAGTAGTTGGGGTCATGTTACCACTGGAGAATTAGTAAAGTCTGTTAATTTATGACAGTAAGAAGTCTGACAGCACCAGGTTTAAATCCAACCGATTTATTTGATAGTAAACTCACAAGCTTTTGAGGTTTACCTTTTCATCAGGCTTTATGTGCTCTGAGGCCAGAACTCTTCATTCATCTGATGAAGAGGTAAACCTCGAAAGCTTGTGAGTTTACTATCAAATAAATTGGTTGGACTTAGACCTGGTGCTGTTCTTACTGTGTTTACCCCAGTCCAACACCAGCATCTCCACATCAAATTATGACAGGTGAGAACACTCCAACAGGTTTATCTCATTATACCTTACATTTACCCTACAACAGATAATCTCTTATATTAGAATAACTATAAGTATTTAGAGATCAGATAAAGTGGTTGGAGTATGCTTACTAAGTACATCAAGGAGTTAAAATTACATCCCAAGTCAAAGTCATTCAAGTCAACCAAATGTGTTAGAACTTACAAACATATTTCAAACTGGAGATCAATTCCATAGCAGGTGCTATCGCATGGCATTATAAACATTGTAAGAAGTCTCACAACACCAGGTTAAAGTCCAACAGGTTTATTTGGTAGCAAAAGCCACTAGCTTTCGAAGCGCTTGCTGATCCTTTGTCAGGTGAGCAGCAAGTGCTCCGAAAGCCAGTGGCTTTGGCTACCAAATAAACCTGTTGGACTTTAACCTGGTGTTATGAGACTTCTTACTCTGTTTATCCCAGTCCAATGCCGGCACCTCCACATCATTACAAACATTGTCAGTAACCATGGTTACCCCATTGTCTATCTTTAATTCTATGATTAATGATCTGCTTTTCATTTTTTGCTCCTCTTTTTTTGTTATTCTCTGTTGCTTCTTTCTGCTTGACAGCTCCTTTGGCTCCTTTTTACCCTTCTTCTTAATTGTCTCCTTTATTTCCTTTGGATGGAGATTGTGAGTAGGTACGAACGGTGCAGTAATGAAAAGTGGGGCCAGAGGAAATGGGCAAAGTATTAAATGAATACTTTGCGTCAGTATTCACCAAAGAGAAGGACTTGGTGGATGATGAACCGAGGAAAGGATGCGCAGATAGTTTGAGTCATGTTGAGATCAAAAAGGTGGTGGTATTGGGGTTCTTGAGAAATATTAAGATAAGGCCCCAGGGCCTGATGGGATATACCCATCAGGGAGAGAGGCAAGGGAGGAAATTGTTGGGGCCTTGAGAGAAATCTTTGTATCTTCATTGGCTATAGGGGAGAGCCGAGAGCATTGGAGAATAGCCAATGTTGTTTCTTTGTTTAAGAAGGGTAGTAAGAATAATCCAGTAATTACAGGCTGGTGAGCCTTACATCAGTGATAGGGAAATTATTGGAGAGGATTCTTCGAGACAGGATTTATTCCCACTTGAAAATAACTGAACATATTTATGACAGGCAATATGGTTTTCTAAGTACAGTGTCTCATGAACTTGATTGAGTTTTTTGAGGATGTGACAAGGAAGATTGATGAGGACACGGCAGTGGATGTTGTCTACATGGACTTCAGTAAGGCCACTGACAAAGTCCCTCATAGCAGATTAGTGCAGAAGGTGAAGTCACATGGGATCAGAGGTGAGTTGGCAAGGTGGATACAAAACTGGCTCGGTCAAAGAAGTCATGATGTGGATGTGTTGTCAGACTTTTTACTCGGTCAAAGAAGACAGAAGGTAGCAGTGGAAGGGTGCGCTTCTGAATGGAAGGCTGTGACAAGTGGTATTCCTCAGTGATCAATGCTGGAACCTTTGCTAATTGTAATATATACAAATGATTTGGAGGAAAATATAACTAGATTGATTAGTAAGTTTGCGGACAACACAAAGATTGGTGGATTTGCGGATAGCGATGAGGACAATCAGAGGATGCAGCAGAATATAGATCAGCTGGGGACTTGGGCAGAGAGAAGACAGATGGAGTTTAATCTGGAGAAATGTGAGGAAATACATTTTGGAAGATCTAATACAAATAGGAAATATAAATAAATGACAGAACCCTTAAGAAGCAAAGGGATATGGGTGTACAGACACACAGGTCACTGAGAGTGACAATGCAGGTGGAGAAGGTAGTCAAGAAGGCATACGGCATGCTTGCCTTCATCAGCCAGGGTATTGAGTTTAAAAATTGGCAAATAATGTTGTAGCTTTATAGAACCTTAGTTAGGCCATACATGGAATATAGTGTTTAATTCTGGTTGCCACACCACCAGAAGGATGTGGAGGCTCTGGAGAGGATACAGAAAAGCTTTACCAGGATGTTGTCTGGAATGGAGGGCATTAGCTAAGAGGAGAGGTTGGAGAAACTTGGTTTATTCTCACTGGAGCGATGGAGGTTGAGAAGTCTACAAGATTATGATAGACATGGACACAGTGGAAAGTCAAAAGCTTTTTCCCAGGGTGGAAGAGTCACTTACTAGGGGGCATAGGTTTAAAGTGTGAGGGCAAGGTTTAAAGGAGATGTATGAGGCAGATATTTCACACAGAGTAGTGGGTGCCTGGAATCCCTTGCTGGGGGAGGTAGTGGAGGCAGACTCGTTCTGACTTTTCAGGGGTGCCTTGACAAGTACACAAATAGGATAGGAATAAAGGGATAAGGTCCCCGAAAGGATAGTGGGTTTTAGTTAAGTCAGACAGCATGGTCGGTGCAGGCTTGGAGGGCCGAAGGGCCTGTTCCTATGCTGTAATTTTCTTTGTTCTTTGTTAGGATTATAGAAGAGTTCAGAAGAGTACGAGGCAATTTGATTGAAACCTTTAAGATTTTGAGGGGAACTAGGGGTCACTGTTTAAAAGTAAGGGGTCACTCATTCACAACATAGATGAGGAAAATTTTTTCTCTCCTAGGTCGTGAGTTTCGGAATTTGTCTTCCTCAAAAGCCAATGGAAAATAGACTCTGAATATTTTTAAAGGAGAGCTAGATAGATCTTGATGAACAAGGGGTGAAAGGTTATTGAGGGAGAGCCGAGAGCATTGGAGAATAGCCAATGTTGTTTCTTTGTTTAAGGGTAGTAAGAATAATCCAGGTAATGACAGGCTGGTGAGCCTTACATCAGTGATAGGGAAATTATTGGAGAGGATTCTTCGAGACAGGATTTATTCCCACTTGGAAATAACTGAACATATTTATGAGAGGCAATATGGTTTTGTGAGTACAGTGTCTCATGAACTTGATTGAGTGTTTTGAGGATGTGACGAGGAAGACTGTGGGGCTGAGGTTATAATCAGATCAGCCATAATCTTGTTGAAAGACAGAGAAGTCTTGAGTGGCCAAATGGCCTATTCCTGCTCCTAATATTTGTATGTTCTCATTTACTCCACTGGTACTCAATTTACAAGTAAGCCAACAGATATAATGTGCATTATATCCACTCCCTTACCCTCAATGCTAGCTGCCAAGGAACTCCTCCGCCTCCTACAGTTTCATTCCTTCACCTATCTCCGATATTTTCTTTTAAAATATAACTTTTAGAAAGAGAAAAATTGGAAAGAGACCTTTCTCTTATCTGCCCTTCTTGCTTCTTGTCTGATGTTATAGAATAGAACTTTGTCTCATCGCTGGATGGTTTTCTGTCGACCTAAAAATAGCGTTTTCAGAATTTAACATGTTCAATCCCAGGTCTCTCTCCTCTATCTCCACTAGATAGATAAGTATGCTTATTAGAACCTTAAAAGCTGTGCAAGAGATCAAGGTACCTTTCTTCACCCATTCTACAATGCATAGAAAAGCAAACACAAAATACTGCGGAAGCTGGAAATCTGAATGAATCCATAAGTCAGAGGCCATTAGGCCCATCAAGTCTGCTCCACCAATGAGGTCATGATTGATCTGACAAGACAATCCTCAACTCCACTTTTCCACCTTAACCTCAATCCTTGATCCCTTACTAATTAAAAATCTGTTTATTGCAGCCTTGAATATACTTAATGACACAGACTCTACAGCCATTTGCGGTGAAGAATTTCACAGATTCACTACCCTAAGAAATTCATCCTTACTCTGAGATTATGCCCCATGGTCTTAAGCTCTCCAACAAGGGAAAGCAACCAGTCAGCATCTACCCTGTCAAGTCCGTTGAGAATCCTACGTCTCAGTAAGGTCGCCTCTCATTCTTCTGTCATGTAAATAAGTACAGGCCCAACTATTCAACCTCTTCTCATAAGAAAAACCCTTCAAGCCCAGGATCAGCCAAATGAACCTTCTCTGGCCTGCCTCCGGTGCCATTATATCTTTCCTTAGAAAAGGGGACCAAAACTGTTCACAATATCCCAGCTGTGATCTAACTAGTGCCTTGTATTATTTACTAAGACTGCCTTCATTTTATATTTCATTATCTTTGAAATAAAGGCTAACATTCTATTTGCTAGAAAATGCTGGAAATACTCAGGTCTTGCAACATCTTTGGAGAGAGAAACAGAATTAACAGTTAGAGGCTGTGATTTCCAGCCATGTTGTGCCCGGTGCAGATCATGCTAAATTGGGGAAAATTACCTGTTAGCCCCAAAGACAGGATTTGCTCTTGGTGCCAAATGGTTTGCAATCTGCCTGGTCTCTTCCTGCTGACACAAACTAGATCTTGCCCAGAAAGAGCATGAGCATAAGACTGATTTGATTTCAATCTCATCAGCAAGTTTGGCACACAACCATCCTCCCTCCCAGAATGTTCCCACCACCTCCCCACAAGCAAGAAGTCACATGGGTGCAAATCACTCCTTTGAAGTTTAATCTAGATGCCATGGATTGTAAGGGTGGGCGAGGTGGTGAATACCACTTAGCACTTGCCTCCAGGGTGCAAGAGGGCAAGTCAACCACTGCCATGGTGTGCAGTGGGATAGGAGACCTTCAAATGTGCAAGGTCCTTGGGGCTGGAGGCCCACAGATTGGGGTCCACCACTGGGCTGAGGCTGGCACGGCGAGTATTCTCACTGGCTGCTGAGAAGCCCTTGAGGAACTGCCTATGATACCAATTGCAAAGCCCGCTAATATCACACTGGTTATCCTGCCTGAAAGGCTCTGTGGTTTGTTTCTGACATTCCATCCCAAGCCCCATGAACAGTTACAAGCACCCATCTAGCAGCTATTATCTCAATCAAGGGAGCATGTCAGCACAACTCTTCACAATGCAAAAATTCTGACGTGCTTCCTATAATGAGAACCGTGATGACTAATTGCATGGATGTTAGGAGGGTTCTTTCTTGTGTCTGAACTCATTGTTATCCTTGGAGGCTAGTTTGCATCAGAAATGCAGGTGGCTACAACCAGAAATAATAATGCAAGCGTTCCCAACGAGGATCTTCTCATAGCCACCCTGATTGTACATGAGTGTCAAAGAGCTCAGCCATAATTGCCACATGCTGCTGCTAGTGACCAAAGATACTAGCAGGAGGGACTCCCATGACCAAAATGTGCCATTTTGGCACAAGGGGCTGACTGCATGTCACTCAGACAAAGAAGTCAGGTTAGACATACCGAGGATGGGAGAGGGGACTAACAACTGACTCCCTGCCAGGCTACATCATAGTTCATGCACTGACTGCCCAGGACCATTGAGCATGATAACACGACAACTTGATCCTGGGGCACTTGGATATCCCTGAGGTTTGCAACGACTATCCCAGGCTGTCCGGATGCAGGAGGTAGTCCTCAAAGAGATACCCACTTACGCTACGGCTAATGACACCAGTGTGGAGGCCTGAGACCAAGATGGAGACCCACTACAGTGAGACACAGGTTGACACTTGAACTGTCATTGAGTGGCGTGTTGGCATGTTCGAGATGCAGTTATGCTGTCTGGACCACTCTGGCAGTGCTCTTCAGTTCAGTCCGCAGAATGTCGCCCGCATCATGGTAGTCTGCTGTACCTTGCATAGCAGCAGGCCGACATTCTGGAGGAAAATCACCAAGCGTATTCTTCTGGGGAGGAGGCAGACCAGGAGGGAGAGCCAGAAGAAGATCCAAGGATGGAGACCAGCAAGGGTCCAAAATGCTAGATGGACCAGGGAGACCCTGATTGCCACCAGATGCTCCCCAAAATCGAACACCCCCCGCCACCCGCACTCTTGTAAGAGCCCTGTCCATCCTTCCAAGACCCTTACCTACCGTTTCAGAACCCTTGTCGACACCCCTCCCCCGAATAATGCTTTTGCCTTCCCCCTCCATGAGTCTCACTGACATCACACCAGGGTGATAGGCCTGGGTTGGCTGTGTCAGCGACTTAAGGTGTAAGAGAGTGATGACTTACTGAGGGGCAAGCTGTGCTACTGCTCTGGAGACTCCTGCCTGTCTTCTCATTGTCCATAAACCTCCAAGCTCTTGTCTGAGCAAGGCCCGAGGTTCAGTGATTGAGCAGACTGTCATTCCAGAAGGTCATTCATTTTCTTGTGACAGTGAATGGCAGTCCTCAGTATCAGGCTGCTGACATTGACTGTTGCAGCCACTGTATCCGAGGTCACATTTGCTTCTCTCTTCCATTGCTTCCAGGAGCCTTCCGAGATCTGCCTCCATGAAGCATGGAGCTGCCCTCTGCACAGCCATCCTACTGGCTTAACTGGCTGAGAGTGCTGAGGGTGTGTTCAATGCAGCTTTCCCTTATTAACACCAGTTAAGATCATAGAATCTATAGTGCAGAAAACAGCTATTTGGCCCATCAAGTCTGCACTTACCACAATCCCACCCAGGCCCTAACCCCATAAATCCATACATTTACCTTAGCTAGTCCCCCTGACACTAAGTGGCAATTTAGCATGGCCAATCCACCTAACCTGCACATCTTTGGACCGTGGGAGGACACCGGAGCACCTAGAGGAAACCCATGCAGACATGGAGAGAATGTGCAAACTCCACACAGGATGAATCACATGCCTGGCGACTCTATACTGGCGTGTTTCAAGTCGTGTTTCTTTCAGTGCAGTAAATGTGGGACAATAATGTTATGATTTGTGCTGGATCACACTGATTTTCTCGCCCAAAATGACACTGCGATTATTTGGAAAAATTCAAACCATAATCTTGTGCTCTCACGTGTGGTGAGCATGGAAACGGGACAGGTAGGTCCCGAGGCTGTGGATGTGCAGATATGTCCCCTCCATGCATCCCCCAGCCCAAAACCACTTGTTCCTGTTGCTTAGGTTACTCCACCACCCTGGGATTGCAGAGTCTGCCATTCTGACAACAGCCAGTGTCCCCATGGCCCTGCTGAGCACAAGAGCTGCTGGCTTCTGAGTGAATACAGTTAGAAGTCTCACACCACCAGGTTAAAGTCCAACTAGTTTATTTGATTATCATTATTGAGACTTCTTACTGTGTTTACCCCAGCCCAACGCCAGCATCTCCACATCATGGCTTCTGAGTGGCCAGAAGTTTTTGGAAGGTCAGACTTCTGCTCCCAGGGTTCTGATTTCAGGGGAAGGCCTGCTGCTGGCCTCATCACTGGCATGTGGTGGTAGTAGTCTTTCCCAAAAAGTTCTGCTCAGTTGGTTGGACAGCTGATTAGGGATGGAGCGATGCCAATAATGCAATTTCAATTTATTGTACTAGTTGAGGTTATTTGTGAAGGCTGGCCTTCTCAACCTTGCTCGCCTGAGGTGTGGCAATCCTCAGGTTAAATCACCGGCAATCAGCTCTCCTCTTCGAAAGGAAGAGCAGGCTATAATCATCTGGGACTATGGCGACTTTATCTTTCAAGTTATGACAAAGGAAATATGAAAATATCAGGAAAAGCAAATAAATTTGGAAAACAAACTGATATTACAAAATTTAATTATAAGGACCATGAAAATATTAAGAATATTCATATATACACGAAGAAAATGAACAAAAATAAGATGAGATAGGGCAAAGAACTAATGCAGAAGCTAAATTCATGGATAATGACTGTGAAATGCCAAAAGTACAGAATAGTTTCTTTGCTCAATATTTATCAGGAGACCAACAAGGTGAGCATGACAACAGAAGAGATCAAAGTTAGCGTGAGAAAATGGCATTGTGGTACAAAATCATTCATAATTTAAATGAAAGGTGGAGCAGCCTCAGTGGTGCAATCAACTTACTCCTGCTCCTATTTCCCCTATTCCAATTTAAGGCAGAAAGGGGATCAAACTTAAACTAATCAAACTTAGAGAAGATAAAACCTCTGGGCTGGACAAATTTCACCTGTACATATTAAAACAAGTTCGGTAAGAGATAACAGAGGCATCAGAATCACAGCCACAGAGGGGTGGGAGATTATTGCACGTTTTCAACAAAGAAGTGCGAAATATAAATATTCCCTCAGCAAAGTACAGCTCAACTGGTGCATCCTGAGGCTTCAATTACTCTTAAAATTGAAGATATAACAAGTCCAGGCCCAATTGGCTCAGCAGTTCTGGTAGGAAAAGAAAACAGAATTCTTACCCAAGATGTTAATAGAAAAATATTTAAAAACTGAAAATATAATCTGTGATTTTTTGAAATGTAACAAAAAGGGTAGAGAAAGGTGACACATTAGACATTAGAAGGTCTTTATGAAGTCTGAAGGCAGATTCATGATTAAAGGCAGTACAGTATCATGTAGCAGAATTTTTTTAGCAAGCTGGCTACATAGCAGAAAACAGACTGGAGATTAATTGGTCATAAGAACATAAGAAATAGGAGCAGGAGTAGGCCATCTAGCCCTTTGAGGTTCCCCGCCATTCTAGAAGATCATGGCTGATCTGAAGTGGCTCAGTTCCACTTTCCCGCTTTCTCCCCATAACCCTTAATTCCCCTGTCTATCAAAAACCTATCTACCCGTGACTTAAATATATTTAGCGAGGTAGCCTCCACCACTTCAACGGGCAGAGAATTCCAGAGATTCACCACCCTCTGAGTGAAGAAGTCCCTCTTCAACTCTGATCTAAACTGCACCCCCCCCCCAAATCTTGAGGCTGTGCCCTCCAGTCCTGCTATCCTTTCTAAGCGGGAAGAATCTCTCTACCTCTACCCTATCCATCCCCTTCATTACCTTATACGTCTCTGTAAGATCCCCCCTCATCCTTCTAAACTCCAACGAGTACAGGCCTAGTCTATTTAGTCTCTCTTCATAGTCCAACCCCCTCATCTCCGGTATCAGCCTAGTGAACCTCCTCTGCACTCCCTCCAAGGCCAATATATCCTTCTGCAAGTGTGGTGACCAAAACTGCACACAGTACTCCAGTAATCTGATACAGGTCAGATTAGCTGAAAGTGGGAAATGGTGTTCCACAAGGATCAATATTGAGATCACTGCTGCTCACAATTTACATAAACAAATTAGACTTGGGGATCAAGAATACAAGATCAAAATTTGTGGACAACACAATTCTGGGGTGCAATTAATACAGAGAAGGATTGAAATAAAATATAGGAAGGTATTAAAATATTGTGAAATGGCATATAATTGACAAAGGAAATTCAAAATAGGCAAATGTGAGGTGGTACATTTTGGTAAAAAGATTAAGTAGGCCACATACTCCTGGGAAGAACACCCTAATTGATAGATGATCAGAGCAATCTTGAAATATAAGGACTCTTCCCCCTTCAGCTCCCATAATTACCCTTTTGATGCCCAGCTCCACCCGACAAATACTATGCAATTCAATAAATAGCGTTTCCACATTGTTTTGATTTACTTTTGTCACATTTATTAACATACAATGCATAGTACTGTTTCTTGCAAGCTATATAGACAAAACATACCGCTCATAGAGAAGGAAATGAGAGAGTGCAAAATGTACTGTTACAGTTATTGCTGGGTGTAGAGAAAGATCAACTTAATGCAAGGTAAGTCAATTCAACAACTGTTGCCTCTGGCAGCAGCAGGCGAGAAGCTGTTCCTGACTCAGTTGCGACGTGACTTCTTTTTCCTGAAGTAAGAAGGTGGAAGAGAGAGTGTCTGGGGTGCGTGGGGTCCTTAATTATGCTGGTTGCTTTGCCAAGGCAGCAGGAAGTGTAAACAGAATCAATGGAATGGGAAGCTGGTTTGCACGATGGATTGGGCTACATTCATGACCTTTTGTAGTTTCTTGTGGTCCTGGGCAAAGCAGGAGCCATACCAAGCTGTGATACACCCAGAAAGAGTGCTTTCTATTGTGCATCTGTAAAAGTTGATTAGAGTCGTAGCTAACGTGCCAAATTTCCTTAGTCTTCTGAGAAAGTAGAGGTGTTGGTGGGCTTTCTTAACTATAGTGTTGGCATGGGGGGACCAGCACAGGTTGATGATGATCTGTACACCTAAAAACTTGAAGCTCTCGACCCTTTCTACTTGGTCTCCAGTGATGTAGACAGGGGCATGATCTCTTCTACACTTCCTGAAGTCAATGACAATCTCCTTCGTTTTGTTGACACTGGGGGAGAGATTATTGTTGCTGCAGCAGTTCACCATATTCTCTGTCATTCCTGTATTCTCTCTCATCATTGTTTGAGACCCACTACAGTGGTGGCATCAGCAAATTTGAAAATTGAATTGGAGGGGAAATTTGACCACACAGTCATAGGTGTATAAAGGGGACTGAGAACACAGCCCTGTGGGGCACTGGTGTTGAGGCTGATTGTGAAGGTGTTGTTGCCCATCCTTACTGATTGTGGTCTGTGAGTTAGGTTGTTCAGGATCTAGTCGCAGAGGGAGGTGCCAAAGTCCAAGCCATGGAGTTGGGAGATGAGTTTAGTGGGAATAATAGTGTTGAAAGCTGGGCTGTAATCAATAAATAGGAGTCTAACCGAGGTGTCTTTGTTATCTAGGTGTTCCAGGGTTGAGTGCAGGGCCTGGGAAATGGCATCTGCTGTGGACCTGTTGCAGCAGCAGGCAAACTGTAGTGGATCCAGGTAGTCTGGGAGGCTGGAATTGATTCATGCCACAACTAACCTTTTGAAGCACTATATGATGATGGATCTCAAGAGATACCGGCCGATAGTGATAGTTGTGACATACATATTTTTGAAATTTATTAAGGCTGTGATTTTGGTGACAAATATTTCAGCCACATTAAACAAAATGGCTAACAAAATTCAAGAGAGTGACTTTAGTGGTGCCAGAGTGATACATTTTCACTATAAAATAACATCAGCATGTGTCATAAGGTGAGACCTAGCACATCATATGTAAGAATAACACGTACATACAACTAGCATTCAATGCAACACCACTCTCGTGGCAAAGTTAATACCGTGTCATATTTTTTGATGTGGAAATGCCGGCGTTGGACTGGGGTAAACACAGTAAGAAGTCTCACAACACCAGGTTAAACTCCAACAGATTTAATTGTTAGTAAATGCCACCAGATTTCGGAATACTGTTCCTTCATCAGATGAGTGGAGAGTCCTGATCACAAACAGGGCATATCAAGACACACACAGTTCGCAGAATACTGATTAGAATGTGAGCCTTTACAGCTAATCAAGTCTTAAAAGGTGCAGACAATTTGAGTGGAGATAGCATTAAGCATAGGTTAAAGAGATGTGTATTGTCTCCAGACAGGACAGCAAGTGAGATGTTACAAGTTCAGGCAAGTCATGGGGTTACAGATAGTGTGACATGAACCCAAGATCCCGGTTGAGGCCATCCTCATGTGTGCAGAATTTGGCTCTTAGTTTCTGCCAACCGGGATCTTGGGTTCATGTCACATTATCTGTAACCCCCATGACTTGCCTAAACTTGCAACATCTCACTTACTGGCCTGTCTGGAGACAATACACATCTCTTTAACCTATCTCCACTCACACTGTCTGCACTTTTAAGACTTGATTAGCTGTAAAGACTCACATTCTAATCAGTATTCTGTGAACTATGTGTATCATTATACGCCCCGTTTGTGATCAGAACTCCCCACTCACCTGACGAAGGAATGACGTTTCGAAAGCTAGTGGCGTTTACTACCAAATAAACCTGTTGGACTCATATTTTTTGACTAGGAATAATAGGCGAAACCTCTAATCAAACCACTATTTCTCTAGTTTATATCCAACTTGACTAAATGCTCAAAATTTTATAATATAAGCACTTGTAAAACAGGCAACAGGCATTTGGAATTGTGGAATTGGTCACACTTCCATTGTGACAATCTTTTAAAAGCTATGTCACATGACTGATTTAATGAAGACTAAAGATGAAGGTCTTCAGTTATTATATCCCACGCACGCAAAATTATATTAAAGGAATAAATGCTATTGTGATACTGAGGGATTACATCATAATTCAAGTTATTGTGGAACCATTGTGAGTGATGACCATGTAAATCAGGGGAAGCTACTCAAAACAGTGAACCTACTTCATTACTGTCAAGCTCAAAACATTAAATAATTGAAATTATCAATGTAAGGTAAGTGATTTGTGAAAGTAGCCCACAGCACAAAGCCACCTGGGTGAACTTAATAGTCTCGTATGCAAGACCACATAATTGGCTGCAAGAGAATTACACATTTCACATTCTTCTGATATTGAGATTTAAGTTGTATTTTGCAACTTTACTCTATATGTAGGCCATGTTACTTGGCAATGCTTGATGCAGACACAATACCATGAGCAAAAATCTATTACACCCATACTAAGATTGGTCATAGTAGAGTTTAGTAACATCTCAATTTCATAATTGTTTAACTGTAGCAATGTAGTAGGCATCATTAACTAGGGATTCACTTGTGCACCTACCTGCATAGGCTGTAATTGTCCTGCACTGACTCCAGATTAAGCAACACCTTGAATTTAAAATTCTCATACTAGTTTTCAAGTCCCTGCATCAGCTCTCCCCTATCTCAGCAATTTTTTCCAAAACCACAATCCTCCCAGATACTGCGTTCCTCTGAGTCTAGCTTGTTATGCATTCCCAATCATAACTCCGCTATCATTTTAACTTGTAACTTCAGCTACCTATGCCCCGAATTCCAGATTACCCTCAATACACATTTCCAACTCTCTACCTCACTTTTCTCCTGAATGACACTACTTAAAACCTTTGATCAAGCTGTTTGTCACCCAATATCTCCTTCTGTGGCTTTTTGTTACACTTTGTTTTATTATATTCATGTAAAGGGCTTTGGAATAATTCATTACGTAAAAGCATTATATAAACAAATGTTGTTAGGTCAGGTATTGCATGTTTGTAATTTTTAACTCTAAGTAAATGCTGACAAACACATATCTAAAGATTGTCTCCAGTTCTATCCTACAACTGGTTTTCAATACGAAAATAGCCTACTCCAATTCCTACATTCCTACTCAAGTATACCTGTCTTATTATCTTGATGTTGCTCTTTGTCTCCCCTCTTCTACTTTCTCTCAAACATTTTTGCTTTTTTATCCTTGTTTGTTCTTTTGGATGGGTGTCTTGGTTCATGGAAAAAGATTAAAACTTAACAGTTGAAGACTGAAATTGTGGCTCAGGCAACAGGGAATATTTGAACACCAGTTGCTCTTTTCCATTCCGCTCCCTCCTCGACCTTCACTCCCATCACTGCCCTGAACATTTTAGATTGCGGAAGGAAACTGCCCATTTGCCTGTTACATTACGAAGTCTGAATGAAAAAACTAAGTCTAACACTCCAATGCAATACTGAGGGAACACTGTTTGCAGTGTTATCGTTCAAATGAAATGTTAAGTTGAGGCCTCATTTACCTGCTTGGGTTGATGCAAAAGTTCCGAAGGCACAATTTTGACGAAGAGCTGGGGAGTTAAACTCAATGCCTGGTCAATATGCACTTTAATTATCACCATCATAGTAAACTGATTATCTGGCCATTGTCACACTGCTGTTAGTGGGAATTTTCTGTGTGCAAATCAGCTGACATATTTTCTATATTTACAATGACAGTAATAAACTACCCTAAGGACAATCAAAGGGCACTTAACTGAGTTATTTATATTTTATTTATTGAACTTTGACTCCCTTCTTTATGGTACGAGTGCAGTATATGCTTAAATCTGAAAGGCTGTGTGAGGGATGAATACTTGATGTTGCACTGTAATTTTTCTCAGTTTTAATGGTTGAAAATTTTGCTCTTGCTTTAACTCCAGAAAACATTGTATGATTGACTCCTTATTGCTCAAGGTTTAAATACTTGAATGCAATCTAATTTTGAAAACACATATGCTCATGAAAAAGAAATTTAGACCTTTGTTGTGACCAATTGAGGAAGTCAAGTAGAGGAAGCTTGTTTATACCTTCTCACCTGGTTGTAACAAGCTTAAAGTCCAAAAAAACCAGAAAACAAAAGTTAAGTACATAACGCACACACAAAATACTATTAATATGAAAGATATTTTGAAAAACCACAAGCTATTCATGTTGAAGCTGAGACAAAGCATTCCATCAATTCAGTGAATGGCATTATTAAGTCATGGAAATTATGAACACGACACATGCCCAATAAGCAAAACAAACTGGTTCAAAAACTGATCACTTTCTTGTGCACCTAACAGCCACTTCCAAGCCTTTTTAAAATTTGTTTCACAGCATATAGGGGTCGCTGGATGGGCCATTTATCAACCATCCCAAATTGTCTTTGAGAAAGTGGCGGATTGTGAAAATACACCCATAGTGCTGTTAGAAAGCAAGTGTTAGGATTTTAAGCCTGTGATAGTGAAGGAAAGGTGATACAAGTCCAAGTCAGGATGGTGTGTGGTTTTAAGGGGAACTTGCAGATAATGGCATTCCCACACATCTACTGCCCTTGTCCTTTAAGGTCATAGAGGTTGCAGGTTTGGACGGTGCTGTTGAAGGAGCCTTGGTGAGTTGTTGTGCTGCCCCAGGAAAATAAACTCCCCAAGTCACCTACAATCGCTTGTCTGATGTTCTTGTCCATGAATTCTGGAGTTAACTCCTGAAGCATTCAACACTCTCATCTTCAGAATTTTGTTAAAAAATATCTCCTACCTAGCTTTTGGTTTTCTTTCCTATCATCTTTGGTTCAGTTTCACTTTTTGGCCTATTGTGTTCCTGCAAAGTGTTGTGGCACATTTTCCAACGTACAAGTGAAGCTGGTTGCTATATTTTAACAGTTTTGAATTATGCATTATCCTTTTAACTCGATAAGCACCAAAATAACTTGTGATAAAAAACTAGCCAATATTGTGCAAGTACGCTATTAAGAAAGCACAAATAACATCCTCTTAAAATGCTCAGTGCCGCACGTAAAAGCGATTAGCAATAGAAAATTTTTGAAAGTGTATGCTTCAGTTTTCAAGAAAGAAATAGTAACACACTGTAAATTACAGATAATCGTAGTGGATGTTGCTTGCATTTCAATCTAAGTCAATTGACACAAACAGCAGCATGCTGGAACTCTGAGTGAAATGCAGTCTACTACATTGATGTTTCCTGTGTTAACTAATGTAGAAAGCACCACTTAATCTCTCTCACCCATTCTTGCTCCCAAATCAGATACATGTTCTGAATATTTTTACATGCATTATGTCTTTGAGAGACTAATTATCATAGATATGTCTAATGTTTATAAAGGCAACATGGGCACACAAATAGATAGAGGTAATGCAAAAAAAAATCAATTTACTCACCCTGTTAAATCGTTTGGCCTGAAAGAGATGTCCATTCACACGGTAAAGCTTCCGCCATCTTCTAGCCCCACGCCTATAAATTGATTCTAGAACGGAGAGAAAAAAGGTGTAAAAAACCAGCATAGTGTTTCGCTTCTTGCAATAGACTTGTAAGTAAGATGCTGTGCAAGTGGCATGATCATCTCTTTCCTTCTCTCTTTCTTCGCCACAGCACACCTCAGTCTAAGGAACAAACTACAGAACATGGAGATCCAGTAACAACATGCTGTCAGATTTCTGTGGGACAAATAAAAAAGGGGGAAAAGCACCCCATCATTGTCTGTTTGTGTGCCACATTCACAAGTTATTTTAATCTCATAATTCCAGGGCTGTTGAGAAAAGATATGATGTGCATCTGAAGGTATCCTTAGCTGCAGCAGTTATTGTTGTTATATAATCTGGAGTATAAAAGTGACACCAAAATGGAAGTGCTTGAGCACTCCCCTCCCTCCATAGATCATGCTATACAGGGTGCAAAATCGTAAAGGTTCTGCTGTGAAATCCTAGCAGTTAAATCAGCAAGCTATTTGTAACATAAACATGGTTTGCTGTCAACAAGACTGAAGCAGAAAATTAAGCCTATTTTCATATACTGACTCACACAATGAAGATAATTTTTCAAAACATGGCACTTGTGTTTTAAAACTAAAATCTAACTCATATAAGAAAGCCAATAAAATAAAAGCTTTGAATTTCTGAAGCATCTTTCATGACCTCAGAAAATAGCCAAGTGCTTTAAACCTAATAAATTACTTTTGAAGTTCATTAATTGTTTTGTAGAAAACTGAAAGAATCAGAAGGGATTAAATTAGCACTGGCGGCAGATATAAGTGCATTAGGTTCCTAACCTATTATATACCAATAACAATAATTTCAATGTATTTTTGAGTGAAAGAGAGGTCAAACTCATTAAATCACCACTCTGCATTCCATCCCTTATCTTTGGACCATATTCAGAGAAGGTTATAGTATAAAACCAAGTCTTGTGGCTTAGTGGGCAATGCCCTGCCTCCGAGTCCAACCTCAAGGGCTGATAGCCAAGGAAAGTTGCTTCACAATATGGCCAAACAAGCTGAGCATTAACCCGCAAACCCTTCCAACACATGCAAATTGCAGGTGGTAAGAAGGAGAGGAGTTTCACGCAAGCCAGGAAAGAAAGTCTTTACTATTCCTATCCATAACTCCAGACTATAAATGCATGTAAAATGAAAAGAACTGTAACACATCATGAAACAGTACAATAACAGGCTGTCTGATCCTTGGACAAAGGCAAAATACTGCAGATGCTGTAATCTGAAACAAAAACGCAAAACGCTGGAAAATCTGAGCAGGTCTGATAGCATCTGTGGAGTGAGGATAGAGCCAACATTTTGGGTTTGGATGACTCAAAAGGTCTACACTCTTGCCATAGATGCTGTCAGACTTGCTCAGATTTTCTAGCATTTTCTGTTTTGGTACTTGATCTTTAGGCTGGATTCTCTTGCCCTCATGGAGGGGAGTTTGAAGGCAGGGGCTCAGGAAAATAGGTCGGAGCTGCATTGCATTTGCTCTCTACAATTCCCTGCCACGAGAGCACTTTTCCAGGACCAGGTAGGGAACCATTTCACCTGCCTGCTCCATGGACATGGATAACCAATTATGGTAATAAAAGGTTCCAGTTAGTGGCAATTTTTCAGTGGCATTTTAATGACATCAGAGCAGCTTTCATCATGTAGCTGCTAGTTCAATCAAGACACGAATGCATCAGAGTGGGATCTCTTCAAACCTCAGCCTGCTTCAGCAGTGCCCATCTCCTCCCCCAGTGGGGTTGCTGAGCTCCAGAGCTGCAGGTTCTCAGATTCAGCCTGCAGTATCCAAAGCCTGCCTGTTATTCTTAAAAGGACAGTAAATGCATAGGCAGGGCCATTCTGGGAAAATTGCACTGGCAGGCCTGCTGCCATTCAGCGGAGGCTCTGAACCTCCATTTGGTCCTAACATCAAGGTCCCGGAGCCCATTATCTCTGTTAAATAACTTTTGCTACCCCGTCAAATCTTTCCCTCCTGTTTTCTCCCCAAATCCTTTAACATCCCACTTTTCAATCAAACGTTATATTCTCTTTTAATAAACTGTATTTCAACACAAGCATTCTATTTTCTGACCTTTGTGTGGGTGAAAAATGTTGTTATCCCAATCTTCCCCTCAACTCATTTTGCAATCATCTTAAATTTGTACCACCTAGATAATGCTTTGTTGTTGAATTTACCATTACCCTTCATATTACTCTTCATCCTCAATGCTTCAGTGAAAATAAAAGAAAATGCCATTTTTTATAAACGTAACCCATCATTCCTACTTCCATCCAAAGAACAGGAAATTGCTGGCCACAAATCTGGTGATGAAAGATCCAAGCACATAAAAGAGGGAGAGCTGCAGACTCCACTGACAGCCTCTCCTTGGGACAGAGACAAGCCCCTGCAGAATGTCAGGAAGGGGTCCAGGCTCTGGAAAAAGTCAGCAAGAGAGAAACATAATGGGAAGGGAAAGGAAGGGAAGCGATAAGCTGAACTGAGTTTCAGGAGTGCTTGGGAGAGACATAGAAACTGTGCTACTCAGGGCTTATTTTGTCAATTTAGTATCAAAATTCAATTTGTACAGTATCTGTTATATTCAGTGATTTATTTTAGTTTGCAAGTTTTAAGGAACCCTTACTGAAGGAAGGATGCAAGTACATTAGCAGTTTAGAGCAAGTTTACCAAATATCAGGAATGGGCAAGTTATCCAATGAGAAAAGATTAGACAGGGTTTGTATCTATTAAGGTTTAGAAATGTAAGTAGTCAATTGATTGAAACATAAAATATTCTGAGATCTTGACAGAGTCAGTATGGGAAAGAGGTTTTCTCTTATGGGAGAATCTAATAGTCGGGGCATGGTTTAAAAATAGAGTTGCCTAAATAAAGCTGTTGGACTTGAACCTGGTGTTGAAATTTCTTACTGTGCCCATTTAAGTCAGAGGTAAGAATAAATTTTCAGATGGTAGTAAGTATTTGGAACTCCTTTCGTCAGAATGCAGTGGAAGAAGAAAATTGAAAATTTTCAAGGCAGAAAGAGAGAAGTTTTTGATAAACAAGGGATCGATGTAGGTGACCGGGGTCAGAGCAACCATGATATTATTAAATGGCTGAGCAGGCTCAGAAGGTCAAACGGACTCCTCCTGTTCTTAGTTTGTATGCAAGTTATCCCAACGAGGAATGCAAAGTGCTGCACACGTACCATATAGTACTTCAACTTGCACATTGGTTTTTCCAGGCAAGAAGCATTTGGAGGAACCAAACTCCAGCTTTAATGTTGATTCCCATCAGAACCAATGATTCACTCTAAGTCACTGTACTTAGTGTCACAATTTTCAGCAAAGCAACCAGAAGTGAGGACTTACTCTATTCTGACCAGCATCAAAAGAATACCCATTATTACACCAATATGACATTTGCTATTTTCCAACATCACTCACATCTTTGAGCAAATGTGACAATTACAGGCAATATAGTGTAAAGACATACCAACAAATTTGAATGGAGACAAGCCTATTTCATCATCTTCAACAATATATACTAAGTTAGAGAAAAAGAAACAGTTATCTGTGGGACCCACATTGACAGTGCACGTGTTGTCAACAACCCTTGTGCAATATATAGAATGCAAGTTAAATTGTCTATATTTTGAACATAGTATAAATCATACATTATATATACAAAATTAATGAACTATTGTATATTGTGTGAAAGGGGCCAAGTAAATCTTGACATGAAATGTACTACACACTTTGCAAGATATATTTAATAACGAAATGTCTTAGTTTTAACGAGAATCTCATCTTGCGTAAAAAGTAAGTTGGTCAGAAAATTTGTAATAATAGCTCAAAATAGAACACAAGAAAACATCAATGACAGTGATGGCAGGTAAACAATGAGTGGCTTGACGCCTACAAACAGTTTAAACACACTGTTAACTGAACTGTTTGATATTGTGAGCCTAGTCAAAAAAGAAAAAGAAAGCATTTGTCAAAGCTAGGAAGCTGGGAACACCCAGAGCAAGTGTGGAATACAAGGAAAGTAGAAATAAACTTAAGCAATGAGCACGGAGGGCTAGAAGGGGTCATGAAGCAGCCCTGGCCAGCAGGATCAAGGAAGATCCCAAGGCTTAGAGTAAGGGCGTAGCCAGGGTTGGCCACTGAAGAACAAGGGAGGGAATCTATGCCAGAGGAAATGGGTGCAGTATTAAATGAGTACTTTGCGTCAGTATTCACCAAGGAGAAGGATTTGGTGGACGATGAATTTAGGAAAGGGTGTGTAGAAAGTTTGAGTCATGTTGAGATCAAAAAGGAGGTGGATTGGGGTTCTTGAAGAACATTAAGGTAGACAAGTACCCAGGGCCTGATGAGATATACCCCAGAATACTGAGAGGGGCAAGGGAGGAAATTGCTGGGGTCTTGAGAGAAATCTTTGTATCTTCACTGGCTGCAGGGGAGGTCCCAGAGGATTGGAGAATAGCCAATGTTGTTCCGTTGTTTAAGAAGGGTACCAAGAATAACCCAGGTAATTACAGGCCGGTGAGACTTACATCAGCGATAGGGAAATTATTGGAGAGGATTCTTCAAGACAGGATTTTTTCCCGCTTGGAAACAGGTGGACGTATTAGTGAGAAGCAACATTGTTTTGTGAAGGGAAGGTCATGTCTCACTAATTTGATCGAGTTTTTCAAGCAAGTGACGAAGATGATTGATGAGGGTAGGGCAGTGGATGTTGTCTACATAGACTTCAGTAAGGCCTTTGACAAGGTACCTCATGGCAAATTGGTGCAGAGAGTGAATCCATGGGATCTGAGATGAGCTGGCAAGGTAGATACAAAACTGGCTCAGTCAAAGAAGACAGAGGGTAGCAGTGGAAGGGCGCGTTTCTGAATGGAGGGCTATTCTAGAACTGATCTTTTAAATTTTGTCTACTATATGTTCAAGCTCAATAAAAGTCAACACTCTTTGAATTTTTTCGATCTCTCTTTGACACAGCTGAGAATGAATATCAGAAACTAGTCTGACACATCTTGTGCTGCTGTATTCTATTCACATATGTGGGAATATATGACTTGGGAACAGGCCATTAGACTCTTCAAGCCTGCTCCACCATTGGCTGATCTGGTTGTGGTCGCAACTCTACTTTCCTATCTGTCCTTTATAATTCTTGGCTTCCTTGTCTATCCAAAATCTAACTCAGCCTTGAATAAGTTCAAAGACCCAGCTTTCTGGGAAAGAGAATTCCACATACTAAAGAACCTCAGAAAAAAATTCTTCTCATCTCTGTCTTAAAAGGATGGCCTCTTATTTATTTTTAAACTCTATTCCTTTGTTCTAGTTTCCCTCATAAGAGGAAGCATCATCCTGGCATCCACCCTAACCCCTCAGGATCTTTTATATTTCAAAAGATTACATCTTAGTTGTCTGGACTTCAATAAGTGCAGGCTCAACCTGTTCAACTTTTCTTCATGGGATAAGTCCTTCATCCCTGGTATCAGTCATGAACACCTTCTTCCAACTGTCTCTAATGTAGCTATATCCTTTTTCAAATATGGAGACCAAAACTGTTTACCCTTTCTAACAATAACTTTCCTTTTGCCTTCTTAATCACTTGGTGCACCTGCATACTAACCTTTTGTCATTCATGTACAAGGATACCTAAACCCTTCTGTACGACCAAGTCCACAATCTCTCTTCAATAGATACTGCTTTTCAATTGTCCCTGCCAAAGTGGATAAATTCACCTTTTCTCATATAATACTCCCATCAGTCAATTTTTTGGCCACTCACTTAACTTACCTATATCCGTTAGTAGAGTTTATAAATTCATCTTGACAACTTAGTTTTCTACCTATTTAGGTGTCATTGGCAAATTTAACTAACATACATTTGTTCAAGTCATTGATATTGATTGAGAGTAGTTGAGGCCCCAGCACTGATCAATGTGGCACTTGACTAGTTACACTTTGCTAAAAATGAAAAAGATCCATTTATCTCTGTTCTCTGCTTCTTTTTATTGATACAAATCCTTTATTCAAATGAATATGTTCCCTTGGCATCATGACCTCTTGACCTGTGTAGTAACCTACATTTTAAGGTGCCTTCCCAAATACCTTTTGGATATCCACATACACCACATCCACAGGTTCCCCTTCATCTTCTACATTGCTTGTTACTGTCCCAAAAGACTCTAGTAAATTAGTCAAACAGATTTCCCTTTTGCCTTTCAGAAAACAATGCTGACTCTGTCCAATCCCATTATGATGTTCCAAGTATCCGGCTATAACCTCCTTAATAATGGATTCTAGGGACTTGCTAGCCTCTTAAGTGTAATAGTTTCCCCAAGACTTTCTCCCTGCTGATTAAGATTTGTTTTAATTTCATCCCTCCCTTTTGATTTTTAAGTATCTTTGGGAGGTTTTCTAAGTCTTTTACAGAGAAGACAGGCAAAACACCCATTCAACACCTCTGCATTTCCTTGTTTTCCATTTTCAATTTCCCAGACTCACACTCTAGAGGACCAACACTTGATTTAGTTCCTCTTTTCCTATCGAAATACTTGTAGAATCTTAATCAATTGTTATATTACTAGCCAGATTTCTCTCATCCTCTATTTTTCTAGTTATTTTTTGCTAACTGTTAAAATCAGATCAATCTTCAAATCTACCACTAATATTTGCAGACTTGTTGTGTTTCTTTCAAATTGATCCTATTCCAAATCTCAAGTTTTTAGATGTCCAGATCACCAACAACCTGTCCTGTCCCTCCATGCTGATACTATAGTTAAGAAAGCCCACCAACGCCTCCACTTTCTCAGGAGACGAAGGAAATTTGGCATGTCCACTACGACTCTCACCAACTTCTGCAGATGCACCATAGAAAGCATTCTTTCCGTATGAATCACAGCTTGGTATGGCACCTGTTCTGTCCAAGACCACAAGAAACTATAAAGGGTTGTGAATGAAGCTCATCCATCACTCAAAGGTTGTGTTCTAGCCATTGAGGGACAAGGTAGGAGTGTAAACAAGCAATAACTAACATTAAAGAAAAGTAATCTTACCAAAGTGAACATGATGTAAAAAGCTCAGCTTAAATGAACGGCACACCAAAAAGCTTCATATTTAGCTTGATTGGCTTCTAAAGAAATTGATGAAGGCAAAAATCAGGTGCTGGCAGGAACTGGAGGATGGTTTTAACTTGAACAATTTTCTCCCAAATTAAACCAACAACTTGAATTTTATATACTGCCTACAAATTCAGAAAGCATCTTTTAGGGACGTGAATGAAAAAAAAAAATCGATGGAAAGCTGAAGGAGACAACACTGAATGGTGCGATTAAAAGCTTGATTAAACTGATGAGTTTTAAATGTGTAGTCTTTAAAGGGAAAGGTTGAAGGAGGGAATTCCAGAGCATGGGGCTTAGGCAACGGTGTTTTGGGGCGGGGCAATAAATTAATGTTACGGAGGTGGAGACGGGCAGCTTGTGTGATGTAATGGGTATGGCTCACCTTGGGTCCTAATTAAATGCTAAGATTGTGAACAGTCTGAGCCTGAGACCTCGTTTTGGAGGGGTTTGGACATCTTGGACATAATGCTGGCATCAACCAATACCTTGAGTTATTGGTAGAGAAGAAAGGTATAATTGATAAAATAGTAGCTGATTCAAATGAGAATTGGTTTCTTTTTCATCCTTCATTGATCAAACATTAAATGTACAATTAAACAATTACAAAGCACCTCAAACAAGTGTTGGCTCAAACAGCAGCAACATCTGATCAAATAGCAATACAACTCCCTTTACTCCATAGGATAATTCTGAAGATAGCAAAGTTCACCAGAACGACACCATCATAGATCAAGTCGTTATATCAGAACGATCATCTTTGATTCCCAATACAATAGTAACTATTGGCAATTATATATGATATTGTCATATAGCTGGAATACTTGAAAGTACATTATTAGCACTGCTACTTCACAGCTCCAGGGACCTGGGTTCAATTCCTGGCTCGGGTCACTGTCTGTGTGGAGTTTGCACATTCTCCTCGTGTCTGCGTGGGTTTCCTCTGGGTGCTCTGGTTTCCTCCCACAGTCCAAAGATGTGTGGGTTAGGTTGATTGGCCATGTTAAAATTGCCCTTTAGTGTCCTGGGATGTGTAGGTTAGAGGGATTAGCGGTTAAATGTGTAGGGATATGGGGATAGGGCCTGGGTGGGATTGTGGTCAGTGCAGACTCGATGGGCCGAAGGGCCTGTTTCTGCACTGTAGGGTTCTATGTTCTATCAAAAACCTACTCACACAATTTCAAGTTTTAAAGATATCCTACTACAAAAAACTCAGACTATTTTCCTTTTTGTCCTTAGCACACCAAAGTGATTTAAAACCTTACGTGCACCAACCTCCTAACAAAGAATTGGAACATGCTATTTGCTCTTTTGAACCATGTTCAGAAATATTTATATATTATTCATGGTTTGAAAGGCCTCTTTCTCTGCCATTATAGCTCCATAGTGCCTCTATACAAAAAGATGTTTAGAGAGAAGGTTGGAAATTAAGTCTAATCCCACAAATCTACACAGCACTAATTTATGAAGCTTCAATCATCGACTTTCTCACATGAATAGAAAGTCTTGATTTTTATTAACAGGGATACTAATCAAACAGAAGAGGCTGCAGTGCAACATGTTCAAGTGCAAAATTACAACACACTAATCAGACAGTGGTGACCACAATAATCCATAATGGTGAGTTTCAAGTCCTTTTCAAATCACTTCAATTTCACCAATTTAACAACTGAAGCCATCAAGTTGTGCTTTTTCCTGTTGACACTGGAATGACGCAAATGCTGTGTACCTGCCATATTCAACACATTCAAAAATACATGGAACTTTGCAAAGTTGTGGAATCTGTGAAACTGGTGCAATCAAGGGTGCCAGCTTTAAATGACTAAATCAGAAAGTACTGTACCAAACTTTTTGCAGTTTGAATCTGCTTTTATAGTTTGCTGTGGTAGTCTTTACAGAAAGCCTTAGTTAGCTTCAGATCTGGATGTGCTCCATTGTAGGAACCCAATACGACAAATGCAAAGGAGGTGCACTGTCACTTTACCTCCTCTGTCTTCACCATTCAAGGCCCAAAAGCACTCCTTTCAAGCAAAGCAACATTTCACTTGCACCTCTTTCAATCTGGTCTACAGGATTCATTCCTCTCAATGCGGTCTCCTCTACACTGGGGAGACTAAATGCAGGGTGGGGACCGCTTTGTGGAACACCTTCGCTCAGTCTGCAAGCCTGGTTCCAATGTTCCTGTTGCCTGCTATTTCAACTCAGCATCTTGCTCTCAGGCCCACATACCCATCCTTGGTCTGCTGCAATGCTTCAGTGAAACCTAACACAAACCAGAGGAGCAAAACCTCATCTTCCAATTAGCTATGTTACAGCCCTTAGGACACAATATCGAGTTCAATAACTTGAGATGGTGACTTTTCTCTTCCTCTCTTTTTACATAGATCACAAACATTCCGTTGCTCCCATACAAAAACCTTCCCCCACCAGGTCACCTGTCACTTGGTAAGTTTTGCTACATGTTCATTGCAATCTCTCTCAGTTACCACTAATCACTGCCCAAGCATTCCACCAAGTCACGTTTTCCTCATTCTTTAGTTCTGAAGAAGGGTCATGCAGACTCGAAATATTAACTCTGTTTTCTCTCCCTATGGATACTGCCAGACCGGCTCAGTTTTTCCAGCTTTTCAGTTTTTCCAGCTTTTCTGTTTTTCCTTCATTTGGAGGTGTTTTGGACATTCAGTGTGGCATTAACTTTATCCTAATAATCAAAATGATTTCCAACAGCCAATCAGTGCTGGCTACTATTAAGTACAGTATGTCATTCTGTACACACTCCAAGATACTGAGAGGATAGAGGTCACAGTAGTGGGTAGAATCTGCCCTGTATACTCAGTCTTAATACAAGTCTCAATTAACAGACAATGCCTCTTGTGCAGATTCACTTCATCCAGTATGTAAAATATTTAAATATGGAATGTGAACCATTACTCAAGAAAATAATTTTATAACATTTCATGACATGGAGCTTGATTAGCTCTGGGACCCAAAGAGAAATCACACTTTCTCCTTGTCTCCCGTATTTTTGTTGCATATCTTATTGTATTGTATATCATAACTATGGTTTCAGACGGCCCAAATAAAGCAAAACTCAACCCTCCAAACTAAACAAGAGCAATGTTAACAGGAGCAGAGTGTGTGGGATGAGGAATACAAGTGTCACTCTGCAGAGCATACTTTAACAAGGATAAATACAGAAAATATTGGAAACACTCCAATCAGGCAGCAGCTGTGGAGATGATTCTCAAATGTTAATTCTGTTTCTCTCCACATTTTGTTTTTATTTCAGTTTTCCAGCATCTGCAGTGTTTCGCTTGTGCATATTTTCACAGGATTTACTGCACACAGAGTGTACGTAGTCAAGGCTTTTGGAAACAGTGCAAATGTTCAATGTCAAAGTTCATTGAGATTGGCATTGTCACTTCAATGTTCATGATTAAAAAGAAAGCACAAAGCACAATTCAAAAACATCAACATGATATCGGTCTATTTATCAACTCCTGCCCTTAAATGTTCATCTGTCTTTCTGATACATTTGCACTGTTCTGCAAGTCTTCTGTGCCACGAACCCTCGCCTTTTTTCCTGAAAACATCTTTCAGAGCTCTTTAGGATGCTCTGATACAGCTGGTCCTCAAACATTTCTCTTTAAAGAATGAATATTTAATTTAGGTAGGTTCAAACAGCACTATTGTGAACTGTTTCAAATATTGTTCTTCACTGATTACTGAAGGTACGGCACAAGATCAACAACAGAATTTACTTTTCATGTGTCAATTTTAAATAGATGCAATTAACAGCAAATTATTTAAATCTTTTGCCTTCATTTTGCTGTCAATGGCAAGAGAGGAGTACACTGCTGACCTCAAATTAAGCTGCCCACAAAGATCTTGATAGCAGGAATTTCCCCTTCCTCAACAGAATTTTACATGTGGCGCTACATCAAGTAGTGTCTTGGTATGCAGCAGCAATGATGTCATTAAGCAGACCGTAAAGTACACACACACGGGAAGTTGAAAGTCCTTTAATTTCAATTTAACTTTTCAAATAACAAAGTAACTGTATTAACTGCATTTAGAAACCAAGAGTGTTAAAAAACTTGTTAAATGCATTATTTGATCATTACGTTGACATTTGTTGCAAGTATCCTGTTCATAATTCATATTTAGAATACAAATTTTAGTTTTAGGAATTAAGATTTAACAGTAAATAAAACAAGCTCAGAATTAATCATACTTGAAAGGTAACTGATATTTCTCTTGACAGTCAGAATTAACAGCATGAAAGCCATAAAAATTGGGGTCTTCTATCTTAACATCATCCTTGAATAAAATATTTAAATTATGTAAGCAGTTGTCAAAAGCAAAAAAAGTCAAAGCCAGGTTACAAACAAGAGAGTTCCTTAACAGGAACTGCAATTCTGAGAAGAGGGTATGGCTGGCTGGCTGCGTGGGTTGGGGGGGGTGTCAAGTTCCATTAGAAATTTAAATTATTTATATGGATCTCAGAATCAAAAAGACAGTTATGTTTATGGTAAAATAATTAATTTGCATTTCTGCTTGTATCATTCCAAAGCATGTCACATTGCCATGATGTGATTCAGGGTGGAACCTTGGTTATAAGATTCTTTTGTTTATACTTCATCTAAGTATGTTTCAGACAGAAGTGGGCAGTTCAATTTGGATTTGAGGGGAAAAGCAGCTGGAAGATTTGCTCTTGCTTGCAGCTAATCTAAGACATTTACAGTGGTCCACACAAAGCTTGTGACAGAAAGCAGTCAGTTTGAACTGTTAATGTAGAAAGAGCCATAGAAGACGAGGGCGAGGAAGGAGAGCGGGGGGGGGGGAGAGAGAGAGAGAGAGAGAGAGAGAGAGAGGGAGCACGTCTTTGCATTTCCAAAGCCAAGACAAGGAGCTAGGAGTCCCATGTCATGATATCTTTAAGAAAAATTGCAGACTTGCTAAGCCACTAGAAGGATCCTCATGTAAATTTAGAATTAAAGTAGATTCTGGAGGGTTGTGCCATACTTTCTAGGTTGGTCCCAGGAAAAGTGAATTAACAATCAAGATTTTAAGGTAAGGAGCTCCTTCCCGAATTGTCTGGTGTTGTAACTGTACTGGAACAGCTTGGCTCCTTCTGAATCATAAGTTTTCACTACTACAGCAGAGATACTGCCAGGTGACATAACATCTGTGGTATCCAGTGATACCACTATTTCTTTATATTACATGGAATTAAGTATTTGTTCATGGGAACTGGGATTTTGCATTTAATACCCCAATAATTTCCCTTGAACTGAGCAGCATGCTAGGCCATTTCAGTGGACATTTTAAGTGTCAACCACATTTCTTTAAGTTTGGAGTCACATTGGCAGATTCACTTCCCAAAAGGCCATTAGTGAACCATATGAGTTTTTACAACAATTGATGATGGTTTCATGATCAGACTTTTAATTCCGATTTTTATTAAATTCAAATTTCACCATCTGCCATGGTGGGATTCAAATCCAGGTCCCCCAAATATTAATTTGAGTCTCTGGACTATTACTCCAATGACTAATACGACTGTGCCACTGCCTCCCACTAAATCAAATTGTCTAAGAACTAGCATCTGAGGGGATCTCCAGAGGAAGCAGAGATGAATCATCCACCCAGCAATAAAATTCACAATAAAATTTATTATAGACACCAGTCCAAGCTGAATTGATTATTAATGTTTTCCTCTTCCGCCCATGACAAAAAAATTGTATAATAAACGCAATTCAAACAGTTCAAGTCCTTCACGTGACAGGGTGGTTTTGGGTCGAGATATTCAGCTAATAATGGACTTTAAGGACTCGTGTTAAATCCTACTGCATTTTGAGCAGATAACTGAAATGATCAGTACAACATTGGAGCTGAGGAGTCCCAATAGCTCTGCCTATGTCCAGAGCTGGCTGGTGCGGATGTTAGTCCCTTCTGCTGGGTTAGCTGGAATACAATGCAAGGGATGTGACATTCCAGAAGGTAAATGAGTTAACGTTTATCCATTCAAAACAAAGCAAATTTAAACAAGAGAACACAAAAGAAAACAGATTTGAATTATTTTTCCTTCATGCCTTCTTAGCACGATACAATATAAAACATTTTGTTGCTTAAAAAGGTAGATCTGTTTTCCCTGCATAGCTTTAGGTAAATGTACCACATATGGAATTGAACAATGCAGAAGTGAGCAATAATGTCCATCCATTGTCAGCATCAAATGAGCTGACCTCAACTGCAGTAGTGGCCAGGTAGAACTGTTGAAAAAAAAACCAGGTTGGCGGGGGGGGGGGGGGGGGCACACACGGGTGAACATAGAGACAATGTATGGTATGGTACCCAAAGACTGGATAACCTGTTGATATGGCCCATCTTGGCTCACACATGTTAAGTTGCAAATTAGACAAACAAAACTGAACAGCACCTCAGCAGACTGGGAAATTGGCACATACATCATTGAAAAGAAACAGAATTTACATTGCTATCTCAAGGTAATATAAAGCCATCTGAAATGTTCAAAATTGCTGGTTTATACCTAATATGGAATTTAGTATAAATTGTACTATTTGATAGAAAACATGTATTTAGCATATGCTAACTTGCAAACAACAAATCCTCAATACTTGAATAAATGCAGAAGACAGTGTGAGACAAACAGTTTCAACATTAACTAATTGATTTACGTTTCATGCTTAAAGATGGCATATTTTAGTTTGCTAAGTGATCTTGCTGGATATAAAGAAACAGATTAGTAATAAAGAGGCTTGAGTTTAAATGACTATTAAATCAACTTCAATCAAATGTTTAAACTGTACATAATTGTCAACTACAGTATTCATCTCTAAGCTTTCAAAATACAGCCAGCAACAAATGTCACATTTAAGACTGAACACTTAAATATCAATGTTGGGAACTATGAAGAAAGTTAAATGTTTTACAGAAAACCTTTAGCCACAGAATTCAACAAGGACAAACACTCAAAGATCAACATTTAACCTCTAGGCCAAATAATCATCAGTATTTTGTTCAATAGTTGTTTTCACTTAAAAAGGGCAGGTTCAGTTTCTGTACAAATTATACTTATAAAATGTTCTGCTGTATAAACCTATTGATTTCTCCTCTAAACAATACCAGATGTACATGACAAGAACTGCCTGCCATCATATGGGATGATAACTCCTCTCCATATAAACAGGAGTAAAATGAGAATGTAAACATCAGACCATGTCTCCTGAACTAAATGACAACAGTCATGTCAGCGAGAAAGCTAGCAGTTGGCTGCTACCTAAAATGTCAAGAGGTCGCCTGAACAAGGTAAACAGCTCAGTGATGTGCATGGTGATACATCAAATTGCATCCAGAATCTAGTTTTTCTTTGCATTTGGGATGTTTACCACATCAGAACCTGTATTACTACAGAAACCATTAACTCTTCACAATAAAAAGATGATTTCTGCACAAATTATGAACAAGCAATACAGCAACAGTCAACAAAATTGTACCATTACTTTCATTAAGACAACAGATTTGGAGTGAGTTTTCTTCTAACGTGTAATGATGACACCAATTTTGTTTTTTTTTAAATTCTACTTAATTCTACAGAAGCTTAATTTCCTGACATCCCCTATTGATCCTTTTGTGCACAGTTGGGTGCTAGACTGCATATTCCATTAAACAGGCTGTCTCCTTGAAGGACACCATTAAAATCTAGGCATCCAAGGATTTTGATAGTCATTTTGGACTTGGCAAAAGTTAGCCATATACAGGAAATAAATACCCATTTATTTAAAAAAACAATATTTTGTTCTTCCAATTTACTGTGTATCTAATGATCATTTTGAAATAAGGATAGCTGACTGATTCCCTCATGCACAACCATTTTTGCCCACAGTGCCATTCTTTGTCCATAAAATCGCAATCCTACAACAACTTTCATTCACACAGGACTTTGAAAGTTATAAAATGTCCCAATGTGCTCCACAGAAGCATAATTCAACAAAATTTGACACTGAGCATATAAGGAGCTAACAGAGCAGATGACCAAAAGGTTGATTAAAGACGCACCATAGATTGTGTCATAGAATTCAACCAGTTTTTGGATACCAAAATGTACGTTTAGGCCTAAACTCAGTGTCTAAGTTGGTCCCCATTTTTTAGCTAATGAATTCATCTTCAGGGCTATATTCCATGCATTAGGAGTCAGCCTCAATTTTTCAGTTCAGAAATACAAGTTGAGTTACACTTGCCTTATAAGTTGGCCTCGTGGGATCAACAGGCAATAGGAACAGTATTAACCAAACAAAATGTACAGGAGTTTAAGGCACACCCACACTGAGCAGATTACAGATGAAGGCTGACAAACAGAAATTTTTTCAAATTTCAAAATAGCAACCACGCACACCAATGATTCATATTTGGCATACAAATCAACCAGGTTTGAGAAGAGTTTTTTTTGAAGTTTCAAAGGTCGACTTATATGTCTCAATCTATGAAAGGTTTTAAGGCAAGTCATTAAGGTTAGATGGGTGAGGTTTAGGGAAGGAATTATAGAGATTAGGGCTTTGACAACCATCAGTACCCGCCCTTCAGTTGAGCAATTAAAATTAGTTGAAATTGGAGGATTGCAGAGCTGGAGGAGGTTACATGGATTGAGTAGAGCAAGGTCAGGGAGGAAATTGAAAACACATACGAAAGTATTAAAATTTCAAAATCCTACGGGTATAGCATGCTGCAGCAGCAACATTCATTGCCGCAGCACCAGGAGGGGAATAAAGAGTTCAGGAATAATATTCTTGATCTCTGTTGTACCAGCACACAGTCATCTACCCCACTGTACGATTCAGTTAAACCATTATGACTAGATGCAGTGCTAAGATACGTCTGCATCACAAGAACTGGGAAAATGCATGAATTTAGGTTTCAACAGTTTTATCATCATTTCTGATCTAAACATGGAAAAAAATGTTATATTTTCTCCAAGAATTTGTATTCCAACACGCACCATGAATCTGCAGGAAGATAAATATAGAAATTCCCAGATAACAGTGAGCGCCAGAGAAAAGAAAGATAATGCAACAGAAATCCTCAAAAATGGATATGAATCGGAAGTCTATTCTGTTAACAAAGCAATCCTTATTTTGACAATGTTCCGAAATCTCTAGCTTGATTTTTTAATCTTCAACATTTTGATAAGTTATTTTGAGGTTGAGTTTCTTTAAGACAAATGTTTCACATATGGAGCACTGCAAGACTCTCAGAAATTTCAAAGTGGACTTAAGTCGCAAAAGAATGTTGAAAGCAACTCAATTTGAAACAAGGTATCAATAGACCAAAACCACATTTTCTTTCTGCATAAATAAAATTCATCAAGATGAATGTTAAAAATACAAAACATCAAGTATACAACTGTAGCCTACAGATGCACCCAATTGCTATATCGGTCAGGCCAGTTACATCAGCAAGAAATCCTTTACATCTCCCATCAGAAAAATGCTCCTGTTATCAGCGCGAGCTGCATTTGTAAATGCGTATTGTAAGACAACAATATCAGCTTGTATTTATATAGTGTTAATACAGGAAAATAGCAAAATACCTAAAATATTCAGTGTTGTACACTTGTTAATTGAGAAACAATAATTCAAGTGTGGAAAAACTAACTCTATGGAAATGTATAGTCCATTTTTACATTACAAATGGAATCAATAGCACAGAAACATGTCATTTGGTCCAACTGGTCTTTACTCCACATTAGCCTCCTCTCAATCTTTCTATCCAGTATCCCTCTTTTCTCCTGCATATATGAATTAAACCTCCGCTTAAAGGCATCAATACTCTCTGCTTCAATCACTCCAATTAGCACTAAGTTCTACTTTCTCACCGTCCATGGAAAACAATTTCGCCCACATTCCCTCTTATCCCCCTTATCTGAACTCACCAGCACACCATCAAATAGAAACAATTTCTCCATGTTCACCCTATCTTACACTTCTGTAATTTTCAAGACCAGTGCTCTGTGACTCTTTTCCAGAGGAAACCGCCCAGGCTCTATAACTTTTCCTAATAGTAGTATTATTTCAATTCTAGTAACATTTCTTGTAAATCGTTTCTGCACTTTCTCCAGTATTTAATTTTGCACATTACTCCTCGTCTGATTAAACTAAGATTCTCCCATAACTTTAACATTAGCTCCCTTATTCTAATTCTCTAGAAATGAAATCTGGGGCATTTCTTTTAATCTTCCCGTGTTGCCAGGTTCAGCCATGTATGTATTTGTAATCCCTGATCACTTTGTTACTTTACCTCATTTGCTTTCTTGCCTTCCATGGAAAAAGTGGCCACTTTATTCCTCCCACCAAGATGAATCATCCTCTAATTTGCTACATTGAATTTAATTTACCATTTATCCGCCCAGTCCGCAAGTCATTGCATCATCCTGTACTTTGGTGCAGTCCACATTATTCACAACCCCCCTTTACCCCCTAATTTTGTATTATCTATAAATTTTGTGATATGATACATATTAAAATAATTTTATAATTACAATGACAACAATCTTTACAACGAATGAAGTTCCTGATAATGTTATCTGCTAAATTATAAAGACTTATTACCCAAATTATTGAGATTACAATTTCTTGATATGCATACACCGATGAATTGTACCTGAATTTTACATGACATCACACTGATGAAAAGAAACATCTTCAAGTTTGGGAAAGAATATAGACGACATCTGTTTTACTGACAGGAAAAAAAAACATGTCAGATGTTGGATAACTCCCACATATGGTTGCATGCACATTCACAATTGTCTGGAACAGGATGCAAACTGTCTAGTCTGATGAATCCAATAAATATTCTAAACATCAGAGGTGAAAAAAGTGTGCTCAAGTACATGGATTGCATAATCGTGATTAGCTCCAATAATGAACTCCAGAATGTTATGAAATGATCCTGTTGGAGAGCATACTACATAAAATCTGATGGAACTCCTTTAGGTAAAATCTGATGAATTCCTGTAGGGATAACAAATTTTAAAAGCCACACATTTTGTCAATTTGTTTACCCATAAGTGATGGGTTGGAGTAATATGTAATTCCACAGACAAAGAAGTCAGATTTAATTCCTTATACCAAAGGACGAGTGAAGGAATAAGGGACCAAGGAAGAAAGAAGAGGGGGAGAGAATGGCAAGGCAGTGAAGAAATGAGACAGTGACAAACATGCAAAATATATGTGATTGATGGTAGAAAGAAAATATAGTTGCTTAATCCTTAAAAACATAGCACCCAACTTTGCTTCATAACAAACTAAAGAGTAATGATCCAAATACTGAACCTTGTCTGAGACCTTGACCGGTCTCCGAACAAATCCAAAACTGTCACAGGCTTTTTGTCCATGTCCTGCGAGTCAGTTCTCAGTCAGGCTCAATGTATTACCAAGAATATTAGAGGCTTCCAGCGCAAGTCTTTTGTGTGGTACTAAATCAAAAGCTTTTTGGAAAAGCGAACAGTTTCTTCTGGGCTTCCTACATCTATTATTTTGAGAGAAGTTAAGTACATTTATAATGCTCAATTGGCATACAGTCTTCAGTGAAAAATGTTCAAGAAGGTGGAGAAAGGGATTTGAAAATTGTAGTGCATTCATCCCTGGCAGTACACAAGTAATGCTGTGAAGTGACAACTAGAGCAAATAAGGTGTTGGGATACATTCAGAGGACAAGTTGAGCAAAAGAGGTGGCATAGTATTTTGTCCTTATACAGGATCTTGGTCAGATCTCACTTGGAACAGTGTTCAATTTTGGTCTCCTCACTTGGCTGGTTACCATTTGGAATAGGTGCAGAGGAGGGCCACTGGATTCATTTCTAGTGTGAAATATCTTAACAAGATAGCTACTCAATATTTCAAAAAAAGCATAGGCTTGGGGGTGATTGGATTGAGGTATACAAAAAGGAGGGAAGATTTTGCTCCAGTTGATCACTTAATTCAGTTAAACAGGTTAGAGAATCAGTTCTAAGTTGGATTTCAGGAGGTGGTACTTTTTTCAAAATTTAGTGACTCTTTGGAACAGGTTGTTGTCTTGTGCAGTATACCACAACTCACCTAATTTGTTCAAGGAGGAGCTAGACCTGTTTCTTTTTAGGGTACTTTAGGGAATTTATGGCAGGGTGATTTTCTGGACCAGATGATCTAAGTACGCTGTGGTTTGTTGCGTCACATTTAGAACAAAGAACAATACAGCATAGGAAACAGGCCCTTCGGCCCTCCAAGGCTGCGCCGCTCATGGGCCCAACTAGACCATTCGTTTGTAACCCTCCATTCCCAGTCTGTTCATGTGGCTATCCAGATAAGCCTTAAATGATCCCAGCGTGTCCATCTCCACTACCTGCTTGGCAGTGCATTCCAGGCCCCCACCACCCTCTGTAAAATACGCCCTTCTGATATCTGAGTTAAACCTCACCTTGAATGTGTGACCCCTCGTGTTCATCACCTCCGACCTGGGAAAAAGCTTCCCACTGTTCACCCTATCTATGCCCTTCATAATTTTATACACCTCTATTAGGTCTCCCCTCATTCTCTGTCTTTCCAGGGAGAACAACCCCAGTTTTCCCAATCTCTCCTCATAGCTAAGACCCTCCATACCAGGCAACATCCTGGTAAACCTTTTCTGTACTCTCTCCGAAGCCTCCACATCCTTCTGACAGTGTGGCGACCAGAACTGGACGCAGTACTCCAAATGTGGCCTAACCACGTGAACATTAGTGTGATGAAATCCAGAGTGTGAGCTGTTGCCTGCACCAATTTTGCTTTCATCCTCTGTACGTTGACAGACTATCCTTAACTGGAAAATTAAAGCTGAACTTCAGATTTCTTGGAGGTGGTGGGTGGAGGGGACACAGAGTGAGATAGGGAGAGCAAAAGCAAGAACAAGAAGCGATACATGATGGGAGACTGATGGTTGTAAAACTGGGTTCATAACTGGGATATTAGACTGAAGCTTCAGGTTGCTCGAGAAATGAAAACTGATTTGGAGAAAAAAATAAGCAGCTCAGGTATCAGTTTTCAACAGGAAAAGTATGGATAGGCTGAGAGTCGGTAATTGAGACAGCTAAGAAAGAACAAAAAACTAAAGGTTGGGTTTGAGATAATGAAATTAAGTTACTGCTACTACTTCAGACCTTACCAGAGTCTGCCATGCTATACATTGGAATGTTATTGATTGGTAAGATGAAGGTAGCTCTGAGGAATCTGCACCACCAGGACTGTCGTGAGCCAAATTAAGAACGTTCCGCAGGAGTACACTCTATTGGTGACAACAGTATCCATGAAACTCAGATGGAGTAAAGTTATTGTCAGAGGGACTTGATGATCAAACTCTGTATGATGACAGGGAATTAAACTCTACTGGAGAAAGACTGAGTTGCAAAGGATATAGCCACAGGAGATTCCACCACTGCCTGCCAAGTCCTCTTGCCCTGCCTGGTAGTCACCCATGCCCTTCCTGCCTGTGGAGTCTGAGTCTGTGGTGTGACCACATCTCTATATATACTATGATACTGTTCACCTCACAAATGCACAGTGTCCTCAGACTCCTTCCCAGCTTCAAAACACGAGCTCCAGGCCCCAGAAGCCCAAGGTGTCACATATAGAACATATCAGCGCAGTACGGGCCCTCTGGCCCTCAATGTTGCGCCGACCAGTGGAACCAATCTAATGACCCTCTAACCTAAACTATTCCAATGTTATCCATATGCCTATCCACTGGCCATTTGAACGCCCTTAAAGTTGGCGAGTCCACAACTGCTGCAGGCAGGGCATTCCACGCCCTTACTATCCTCTGAGTAAAGAACCTACCTCTGACATCCATCCTATAATTGCCACCCCTTAATTTAAAAGCTATGTCCCCTCATGTTAGCCATCACCATGAGGAAAAAGGCTCTCACTTTCCACCCTATCTAACCCTCTGATCATCTTGTATGCCTCAATTAATCACCTCTCAACCTTCTTCTTTCTAACGAAAACAACCTCAAGTCCCTCAGCCTTTCCTCATAAGACCTTCCCACCAGACCAGGCAACATCCTGGTAAACCTCTGCATCCTTTCCAATGCCTCTACATCCTTCTTATAATGCGGAGACCAGAACTGTACTCAACACTCCAAGTGCGGCCACACCAGAGTTTTGTCCATTTCCAACATGGCCTCACAGCTCCGAAATTCAATCCCTCTACCAATAAAAGCTAACACACCGTACACCTTCTTAACAACCTCATCAACCTGGGTGCCAACTTTCAAGGACCTATACACATGTACACCGAGATTTCTCTGTTCGTCGACACTACCTTCCATTAGCCCTATATTCTGTACTCCTGTTACTCTTACCAAATCACCTCACACTTTTCTGCATTAAACTCCAATTGCCACCTCTCAGCCCAGCTCTGCAGCTTATCTAGATCCCTCTGCAAAGCATAACATCCATCCTCACTTTCTACAACTCCTCCGACTTTGGTGTCGTCAGCAAATTTACTAACCCATCCTTCTACACCCTCATCTAGGTCATTTATAAAAATGACAAACAGTGGCCCCAAAACAGATCCCTGAGGTACACCACTTGTAACTGAACTCCAGGTTGAATATTTCCCATCAACCACCACCCTCCGTCTTCTATCAGCTAGCCAATGCCTGATCCAAACTACTAAATCACCCTCAATCCCATGCATCTGCATTTTCTGCAGTAGCCTACCATGGGGAATCTTATCAAACGCTTTGCTAAAATCCATATACACCATGTCAACTGCCTTACCCTTATCCACCTCTTTGGTCACCTTTTCAAAAACTCGATAAGGTTTGTGAGGCATGACCTACCCTTCACAAAACCATGCTGACTATCCCTAATCAATTTATTTCTCTCCAGATGATTATAAATCCTATCCCATATAATTCTTTCCAAAACTTGGCCGACACCAGAAGTAAGGCTCATCGGTTTATAATTCCCAGGATGATCTCTACTCCCCTTCTTGAACAAGGGGACAAACATTTGCTATCCTCCAGTCTTCCGGCACTACACCTGTAGCCAATGACAACATGAAGATCAAAGCCAAAGGCTCTGCGATCTCCTCCCTAGCCTCCCAGAGAATCCTAGGATAAATCCCATCCGGCCCAGGGGACTTATCTATTTTCGTACTGTCAAGAATTGCTAACACCTCCTCCTTAAGTACCTCAATCCCGTTGAGTCTAAAAGCCTGCATCTCAGTATTCTCCTCGACTACATTGACTTTTTCCTGCGTGAATACTGACAAAAAATATTTATTTAGTGCCTCTCCTGTCTCTTCAGGCTCCATGCACAACTTCCCACTACTGTCTCTGACTGGCCCTAATCTTGCCCTAACCAATCTTTTATTCTTGACATACCTATAGAAAACTTTAGGGTTCTCCTTGATCCTATCTGCCAAAGTCTTCTCATGTCCTCTTCTAGCTCTTCTTAACACTCTCTTTAGCTCCTTCCTGGCTAATTTGTAACTCTCCAGTGCCCTAACTGAGCCTTCATGTCTCATTTTTACATAAGCCTCCTTCTTCCTCTTCACTAGAGATTCAACTTCTTTAGTACACCAGGTTCCCTCGCTCGACCACTTCCTCCCTGCCTGACAGGTACATATTTATCAAGGACTCGCAGTAGCTGCTCCTTGAATAAGCTCCACATTTCAGTTGTTTCTAGCCCCTGCAGTTTCCTACTCCAACCTACATATCCTAAATCTCGCCTAATAGCCTCATAATTACCTTTCCCCCAGCTATAACTTCTGCCCTTCGGTATATACCTATCCCTTTCCATCACTAAGGTAAACGTAACTGAATTGTGGTCACTATCACCAAAGTGCTCACCTACCTCCAAGTCTAACACCTGGTCTGGTTCATTACCCAGTATCAAATTCTATGTAGCCGCACCTCTTGTTGGCCTATCTACATACTGTGTCAGGAAACCTTCCTGCACACACTGGACAAAAAATGACCCCTCTAATATGCTTGAGCTATAGCTTTTCCAATCGATATTTGTAAAGTTAAAGTCCCCCATAACAACTACCCTGTTACTTTCGCACCTATCCATTTGTGGCAAGCTGGCTACTAGCAAGTCTGAGAGATCCATCTTTGTTGTAACAGTTATTTAAAGTGTAATTTATAGCTTTTATTGAAAGTAATTTTCCTGTTAATGCATATTTAATATATACTGATTTTGGTTCGATTGTTAAAGCACAAGTTATTAAAAATGAAGTCTTGTTCATTAGTTTCTTCTATTGAGGACGTGTGGGAAGTTTGGCTCTTTTAAGCTGTTGGTCAGCATGGGGATCATAATAATTAGCTTTAATCTACTCTTTCAAATTTCAATTCATCCTCAAAAAGCACAGAAGCAATTAATCATTAGATTGCTGTAAAGTCCAGAGAAACTGAAGTCACTTGAGACCAGTTTGCTTTTTAGACTTTCATAGCATGCACCGAGATGTTCAAATGTGATGTTCAAGAAATAATAACTATTGCATATTAAAACTATTCAAATATATAAAGCAGCTCTATATTAGTATAATATACAAAATCTCTCTTTGGAAATAAAGTAAAGATTAACTTATGCTCAATTGTTTATATCTTTATTCAATTCATTTGAGTAAAATTCCTTTGTATCAGCTGATTTACTTATTTTTACTGATCATAACTTTTGCTCAACTTTTTATTTATGCTGCTTATTCCAATTCACAGACAATAAAAATATTCATTTTGACTGAGATGAACACAAATAACTGGGCTCTTTCCTTTTAAGTACAGTGGTTAGCACAACTGCTTCACAGCGCCAGGGTCCCAGGTTCAATTCCAGCCTCGAATCACTGTTTGGAGTTTGCATGCTTTCCCCATGACTGCGTGTGTTTCCGCCCACACTTCAAAGATGTGCGGGTTAGGTTGACTCGCCACGATAAATTGCCCATTAGTGTCGGAGGGACTAGGAGGGTAAACATGTGGAGTTGCAGGGATAGAGCCTGGGTAGGATTGCTGTCAGTGCAGGTTCAAATGGGCCAACTGGCCTCCTTTTGCATTGTAAGATTCTATGATTCTACCAACTGAAGACAGGAGGCAGAAAACCAAAGATTGAATTTGTAATATCAAATGCAAATATGTCATTGATGCAATAAAATATCGGGAATAATCAAGGACACTACTTCATCCATATCGATCATTTATCAGAATGAAAATAATTAAAGCACTGAAAGATTCTCAGAATGTAATTATTGAACAGCAAACTAGCCCAATCCATAATTACAACTTTTTAAATGACAACGTAATAATACAGAAATACCTGCATTTGGCTGAAGAACTGAGTCTCTTCCCAAAGGTCTAACGCATCTTTCAAAAGGTTTAATTGCATCTATCAAAAGATTTAATTTAAAAAGTAAGGTATGGCAGGAGAGCTCAAAAATGTGGTACGCTCCTCATGCTCTGTCTGGGAAGCCAGAAATATTTACAAAGCCTGGGGCCAACACGTATGCAGGGTGTATCTCCAACTGTAGCTCTGTTTGAGAGCTGAAGCAGAGGATGGGGATACTGCACCCACGACATGAAAAACATTATAAAGTAGCATGGTCACACTGCAGGCACAGATGCCACAGGCAGGAAGGGAATAGGTGGCCACCAGGCAGAGCAAGAGGACTAAACAGGCAGTGCCAGAATCTCCTGTGGCTATTTGCCTACAAAACAGATATACCGCTTTGGGTACTGTTGAGGCAAAGTCTCTCAGAGGTAAGCAGCAACAGCCCAATTCGTTGGCTTTGTTGCACAGAGAAGGAACGCAATAGTTATAGGGGATTCAATTTTAAGGGGAATAAATAAGCGTTTATGTGGCCACAAGTGAGACTCCAGGGTGGTATTGTTGCCTCCCTGGTGTCGGGTCAAGGGTGTCTCATATTGGTTATAGGATATTCTGAAGGGGGAGGATGAACAGATAGTGGTTGTGGTACACATTAGAACAAATAACACAGGTTAGAAAATGGAATGCAGTTGTAAAAATCAGAATATGGGGAGTTAGGAAGCAAGATGAAAAAGTAGGACCCATAGGTAGTAATCTCAGGATTACTACCAGTGCCAGTCAGAGTACCAATAGCAGGATTTCATCGGATGAATACATGGCTGAAGAGATGGTGAAGGAGAAGGTTTAAGATTCCTGGATAATTAGGACTGATCCTCAGGGAAATGGGACCAGTACAATCGGGATGGGTTACACCTGGGCAGGACTAGAACTGATGTCCTTGATGAAGAATTGAAGCAATGTGTGGTTGGGGAAGGTTTTAATTAAAATGGCAGGAAGGTGGGAACCTCTGCAAGGAGTCAGAGGAAGCGGAGTCAAGGACAAGAGCAAAAGTCAGTAAGGAGAGTAAGTAAAGTGAAAGGCAGAGAAATCAAAGCCACAGTGAAAAATGATGGGAATGGGGCAAGTCACGTTAAAAAGACAAGCCTTATAGCTTTCTGCCTTGACGTGCGGAGCATTTGCAATAATATGGATGAATTAATTCTGCAATGGGTAAATGAGTAAATGATATAGTTGAAATTACAGAGACAAGACTGCGGGGTGATGAGGGGCGGGAAACGTACGCCCGGAACAGTATTTAGGGAAGCATAAAAGAAAAGACAGTGGAGTTGCACTGTTGGTTAAAGAGAAAATTAATGCAACAGTGAGGTAAGGTATTAGGTCTGACAACGTGCAAACCGTGCGGATGGAGCTGAGAAATACTAAGAGGAAAAAGCATAAGTAGGGGTTGTACATAGAGCTCCAAACTGCAGTCGTCGCGTCGGGAATGACATTAACCAGGAAATTAGAGATGCTCTGCCAACATCAGAGTGTTAGCTGGATTAAAGCAAACAAGTTAGCTCAACACAGATCAACAATAAAGTTCAAGTTATCCTTTTTTTTAGGTCTATGCTGTCCTTAACATAGGCAATTTCTTGTACCTAGCCCACAGATTATTGAGCGGCTGCTCCCTCTGTAAAACATGCTTCTCAATTCAGTAAATGCAACTACATAATAAGGAAATTCTCATACGGTCACATTTTGCAAAGAAAAAAATCAATTAAAAAGTATTTTTGATAAAATCTTAGGAGAAAAATACCTGAACACCCCATATGGCATTAAAAATCATGACTTGGTAAAGTCCCATTATCTGCCAACTGAACTCAGACTGTGAAGGACCTCCCTGCACAAAGCCATTCCAACTTGGTCACATGCAATTGGCCTTATATTAGTAAAATACAATTTTACCCACTGCAATAATAACAACATACACAACAGCACGTTGCAAGCATCCTTGTGCTTGAGTCACAATCCTTGTGCATGAGTCGCAAAAACCCAGCCTGCAGGTGCAGCAGGTGGTCAGGAAGGCGAATGGGATGCTGGCCTTCAAAGCGAGGGGGATTGAATATAAAAGTAGGGAGGTTTTGCTGCAGCTGTATAGGGCATTGGTGAGGCCGCAGCTGAAGTACTGTGTGCAGTTTTGGTCGCCGCACTTACGTAAGGATATTTTGGCCTTGGAGGGAGTGCAGAGGAGGTTTACTAGGCTGATTCTGGAGTTGAGGGGGTTGAACTTTGAGGAGAGGCTGAATAAACTAGGCTTGTACTCGTTAGAGTTTAGAAGAATGAGGGGAGATCTCATTGAGACGTATAAACATAGAACATAGAACATAGAACACTACAGCACAAACAGGCCCTTCGGCCCACAAGTTGCACCGACCACATCACCTACCAACCTACAGACCTATCTATAACCCTCAATCTCATTAAACCCCATATACTCATCCAGAAGTCTTTTAAAAGACCCCAGCGAGTTCGCCTCCACCACCACTGACGGCAGCTGATTCCATTCACTCACCACCCTCTGAGTGAAAAACTTACCCCTAACATCACTTCTGAACCTCCCTCCCCGCACCTTAAATCTGTGTCCTCTCGTAGCGACCATTTCAAACCGGGGAAATAGCCTCTGAGAGTCCACCCTATCTATTCCTCTCAACATTTTGTAAACTTCTATCAGGTCGCCTCTCAACCTTCGTCTCTCCAGGGAAAAGAGTCCCAGCTCCCTCAACCTAACTTCATAAGGCATGCCTCCCAGTCCAGGCAACATCCTTGTAAATCTCCTCTGCACCCTTTCAATAGCTTCTACATCTTTCCTATAGTGAGGCGACCAGAACTGCGCACAATACTCCAAATGAGGCCTGACAAGGGTCTTATAAAGTTCCAGCATTACCTCCCGACTCCTAAACTCAATCCCTCGATTAATGAAGGCCAGTACACCATACGCCTTCTTGACCACCTCCTCCACCTGCGAGGCCGATTTAAGAGTCCTGTGGACCCGGACCCCAAGATCCTTCTGCTCCTCAACACTACTCAGACTTCTGCCCTTAATAGTGTACTCGTTCATCCCGTTGGTTCTGCCAAAATGGACGACAACACATTTATCCGCGTTGAAGTCCATCTGCCACTTCTCCGCCCAGTCCTGCATCCTATCTATGTCCTGCTGCAACTTTTGCCATCCTTCCAGATCATCCACAACACCACCGACCTTCGTGTCATCAGCGAACTTACTTACCCATCCCTCCACTTCCTCATCCAGGTCATTTATGAAAATGACAAACAACAAGGGTCCCAGAACAGATCCTTGAGGCACTCCGCTGGTGACTGACCTCCATTCAGAAAAAGCCCCATCCACAACCACTCTCTGCCTTCTGCAGGCAAGCCAGTTCTGGATCCACAAGGCCAAAGGCCCTTGGATCCCATGCCCTCTCACCTTCTCAAGAAGTCTTGCATGGTATAAGATGTTGAATGGGATGGATAGGATAGAGGTGGAGAGGTTCTTCCCGTTCTGAAAGGACAGTAGGACTAGAGGGCATAGCCTCAAGATAAAGGGGGGGCGATTTAGAACAGAGTTGAGGAGGAACTTCTTCACTCAAAGGGTGGTGAATCTCTGGAATTCTCTGCCCGTTGAAGTGGTGGAGGCTGCCTTGCTCAATATTTTTAAGACGCGAGTTGATAGGTTTTTGATAGGCAAGGGGATTAAGGGTTATGGGGAGAGGGCGGGAATGTGGAACTGAGCCACGACAGATCAGCCATGATCTTACTGAATGGCGGGGCAGGCTCGAGGGGCTAGATGGCCTACTCCTGCTCCTATTTCTTATGTTCTTATGTTACTCCTGTAACAAAATCAACCTTCAGTGACTGTCCAGTAAGTGAACCTGAGTTAACTGAACTCAAGGACTTGCCTCCAAAAGCAGGTATGTAAAGCATTTTGCACGTTAGCTTTATAGTTACAGCCAGCTTCTAATGTTGCGAGGCACAGATCTGAATCTGTGCTGGTGGCTGCATTGCAGGGCAAATACCCAAGCGCAGCTGTGCTTCACGTCTTTATGGTCCGTGACAATAATTATAGTGCACAGGAAACATAGCAGCCAATTTTCACACTTTAAGCTCTCAATAACCAGATAATTGAATGATTGACAGATAAATATTGCCCAGAGCATCAGGGATAACTACCCTCTGGGTTTAACTGAGGAATCTGTTACACTAACAAAATACAGTACTTCCTCACATTAAGCATCCTAGTTACATCAATACTAGTTTTGGTCATTTGGTTCAAGGCATGGAGCAGGATGACAATGAGCAGGGCAAATTGGGTAATCAACCAAGCCAAGTCAAACCTCCCAATAGCGCAGCTTCTTCGCTCTGCCCATGTTGCCAGGGCGTACAATGCGTGATGACAATGTTAAAAATATAAATTGCTGCACAAAATAAGAGAAACAGGTCCTTAACTTGGTCCAAAAAATGAACAACTTTAAATGATACAACGTTAAGCAAGGCAACTTAAAGCAATTGCTGCCTTTTGTGGAATTGAAAGATGAAAAGCTTATGGAGCAGCCTGTGAAGACAGGTAGCCATGTTTAGCAGTTCATACAGGAGGGAGTAAAATACGAATTTCTTTTGCAACTAAGTTTTTATTGGTAAAGCAATTAGAATAGTTGGCGATGCCAATAATAAACTGTAAGAATTCAATAGCAATGAAGTCATTTCCATCAATCAACATTTCAATTGCAAACAAGCTTATTTTCAATCTAAAGGAAATCGAGGACACAATCCAAAACACTAATAAAGCAATCTATACAAATTTAACACAACTGCATTCCATACAATTCATCCCACTTATCTTTTGTTGATATAATCTACTGAAATCAGAATTAAACTCCAGTTACATATTAAACATGGGCAACCCAGGAGTTACCTTAAGGTGACAAGAACTTTACATTTTAGAACAATACAAGCTATATTTTGTCAGATGTTTGCAAATCCTTTTATTATTGTACACAAATTCAAGTAAAAAACTTATGTAGCATCTTATCACATTCTCAATGCCCCAAACCATTTTATAATACGATTTTTCACGTACGCAGTATTCAATTTGCAAATTGAGTGACCGGATAATTAATAACTAGGTAACTTGGCTCAGTGATAATTTTGGTATTAGAACATAAGAACATAAGAAATAGGAGCAGGAGTAGGCCATCTAGCCCTTCGAGCCTGCCCCGCCATTCAATAAGATCATGGCTGATCTGTCGTGGCTCAGTTCCACATTCCCGCCCTCTCCCCATAACCCTTAATCCCCTCTCTTATCAAAAACCCATCAACCCGCGTCTTAAAAATATTTAGCGAGGCAGCCTCCACCACTTCAATGGGCAGAGAATTCCAGAGATTCACCACCCTTTGAGTGAAGAAGTTCCTCCTCAACTCCGTTCTAAACTGTCGTTCCATCACCTCTCCCTGCCCCCCCACTTACTTTGAGGCTGTGCCCTCTAGTTCTGCTATCCTTTCTAAGCAGGAAGAATCTCTCTACCTCCCTTTGTGCATTTCTGACATTTTTTGCTATCACAAAGTCACTTCCATAACATTACCTACTAACTCCACGCTTCTTTAGCTTATCTGTTGCTGAAACCTTCATGATGTGGATATGCTGCCATTGGACTGGGGTAAACACAGTAAAAAGTCTGACAACACCAGCTTTCAGTCCAACTGATTTATTTGATAGTAAATTCACTAGCTTTCGGGTTAGCCTGTCACCTGACAAAGGGGCTAACCCGAAAGCTAGTGAATTTACTATCAAATACATCGGTTGGACTGAAACCTTCATCCATAGCTTTGTTACTTTTAAATACGAATATTCCAATGCATGCCTAGCCAGCCTCCCATATCTGTTTTCTGAAAGGGATCATCCAAAACTTTGCTGCCTGTATCTAAGATATTCCATTCACCAGTTATCTCTATGCCTACTGATCTACTTTAGCTTCCGGTTAAGGCAGATCCTCAATTTTAAAATTTTCATTGTACTTTCCAAACTCCGATTACCTATATCCCTACCCTATCGCCACAATTTCCTCCAGCCCCACAGATCTCAGGTACCTTCTTTAGTGGTGTCCATCCTTTGTGGGATATAGCTCTTAGAGATATCCAAATGCTGCAAATTTTGACCATGAGTATCCCTGACTTGAATTGCTCCACCACTGGTGGTCACGCCTTCACCTGCTCTGGTCTGAATTTCTGGAATTTTATCCTCATCTTTCTACTTTTCTTTCTTCCTTCAAACTACTCTTTATAATCCCTTTCTTGTAGCAAACTTTTGATCATCTGCCCTTTTATATGCCTCTGTCAAGTTTTGCTTTTTCTTGCTGCTAGGAAGCATATGCAGATGTTTTAATGTTTAAGGTGCTATATAAATGCAAGTTGATTTTCAGATTTCTGGCATTTGTAGTTTTTTCTTCAATGATTAGTGCCAAATTATTGCTCATCTACACAGGACCCTTTTGATTCCTGAACTCCTCCCCTTGGTCTAACCCACTCAATTGCACTCCTGACCATCTAACTGATTGTCAGCATTCTCCATCATACCCCTACTTCAAAAGCTATTATCCTCCTCTCAATCTCTGAGTATAACACTACACAGTGGTGGCTGCAAATTTTATTCAGTTTCATGCTGATGTTGAACTCCCTAACACTACTTAAATCACTGGTCACGCCACTTAAGGTAACAAACTTAATCTGGATTTCATTCTCGGATGTAAAGTTGGCATTTATCATGGAGCCAAAGTATTTGAATTTTTCCACTGCCTCTATCTCAGCACTTCAAATGATACTTTTACATTGCAATTTAGAGCCATAACGTGGCTTTTGCCTCATTTATGCTCCGTCCAAAAGACTTGCTATGTATATACTTAAGATTCCATATGCTAGGACATCCAATGATGAAGCCATATCCTTTCTGGTAATTTTTCCTACACCATCCTTATTTTCCAAGCAGCATAAGCAACTTCAAAACCAAAATATAATGAATGCCTGAAATCTGAGGAAAGGTCACTACCTGAAAAGTTAATCGTTTTGCTCTGCCTAGATAAGACCGTAAGACATAGGAGCAGAATTAGGCCACTCGACCCATCAAGTCTGTTCCGCCATTCAATCATGGCTGATATTTTTCTCATCTCCATTCTCCTGCCTTTTCCCCATATTGATCAAGGGCTTTTCTATTTCTGTCTTAAAGACACTCAATGACCTGGCCTCCATAGCCTTCTGCAGCAAAGAATTCCACAGACTCAGCACTTTCTGGATGAAGAAATTTCTCCTCATCTCCGTTTTAAAGGGTCCCTTTAGATGCTGCTAGATCTGAATATTTCCAGAATTTCCTGCTTTTATTTCAGTATAAAACACTGTTCAACTCAAAATGAGCCTCCTCCCACTATATTTGCGTAATATAATTCTACACATATCTACACTTTATTCATCTTGTACTTAGAGTTTCCCCGAAACATGTCACAGCGATCACTTCAACCATGTGGTAATGAGTGTCACTATAATTTCCTCCTGTACTCAATCATTCAAGTTTTTACTGGAAACCTGAAATTCTAAGTCAAGTTTCAATCGGCAGCAGTCTTGAGGAATTTTAAAAATTAAAGCAGGAGTTGTGGATATCATTCCAAACTTGAAATGATACAAGTTCACAGTCAGCCTGTAAAAATCACACACCTGAAATGCACAAATATCTAAATATATCTACAAAATGAGACTTTCTGAACTGACTGTGAGTCTCTGCTGGTGACTGCTTTGAAGTCAAACCAAAGGAAAGTTGCATTCCCAGTTTTATAAACTTCAACACTTAAAAAAAAAACTAAATCATTGAACATTAGCAACACTGAAAAATACCTGAGAGTTTAAGAGTACAGGGAAGAAATGCCCTGAAAAGGTAAACAATTTTACATATACTGTATTTTAAAATTTTAGTTTGTTTAAAAAGGAGAAAAATGTGAATTACCAATTGAAATTGTGTTCAGATAAAAGCCTGTGCTGTAGAGGCTTACATTGTCATAGGAACACTGAAATCACCATGTGTTTCAAGGTTTCACAGCAGAAGCCATTTGATCCACCCTTCAGAAATGTGCAGCTGAAATTAAATGAATTAAGACAGCTGCAAAAAAATCAGTTGCTGTAAGAAATGGCAGAAAAATAAGTAAAACTTTGCAAAGGATTCACTGCTAGTGAGTCAGTATGGTTTTGAATATTCTAGCAGAAATTAAGGATTTAGGAATGAATTAAAAATGCTTCTAGTATCAACGGAAGAGCAATGAAATTGCCACAGATTTACACAAGAAACCATAATAACTAAGAGCAGCAACTCTACTTTCAGGTGCTGCAGAAAGAATACAAGCACTATTGCACTCGAGCCAACAGCTGAAGCATATTAATGAGAGAACTTGAGGCTTTGCCCCATACCAAGAGGCAATCCAGGCCACACAAGCATAAGTCACTGGGGAAAAGGAAGCTGTATTTGTAGAAGGGGAAGTACAAAGTTCAAGGCCAGAGTACGACATGTAAATATTGCAGAGGACAACATGCGAAAGAGAAAGAAATATGTCTAATATGGGGAAAGCAGTGTTCTAAACCGGAGACAGAGAAACACTTTGCCCTAAAAGTGCTTTGCTGGAAAAAAGAAAAGCAAACCTGTAAAAACCTGTCAGTCCATGATTCTAACGAATCACTCCACACCCTAGAAAAGGTTGACACCATCAAGACTGGAGGTAAAAATGATTTGTGATTATTGAAAGGGTGACTGCAGAGCATCCAGTTAAGTGTCAGATAAGCATTGGTGCCTTGAGCAACATCATGAATCTCACAAACCTTTGTGATATTGCTCAAGATGCAACCCAAAAGTGAAGTTGAGCCTCATGATAGAGCAATACTCATCGAAGTGGACAAACTAAACCTAATACAATGGGAAGAAGGAAGTTTTCCAATTCCAAATATCAGACACAAAGTAAAATTCACTCAACTCAGCTGAAACAAGTTAATAGCTTGGGCTGGTAACCCTCCATGTTGCAGTAAGAGGGTTTCAGTGTTTCATACAGCACAAAGCTACCAACCGCAGGACAGATATAAAAAAAATTACAAGGATGTTTTCACCAATCTTGGATGTCTTCCTAGTGAATATCAGCTTTAAGTAATGTAAGAATTTGCATCTTCTGAGGAGAGTTCAAGCTGCCCTCAAGTCCAGCCTGAAAGACAAGATACAGGAACAAGAATGGGAATAATCAAGAAAGTGACAACTAATACAGACTGGATTAGCGATATGATAGCAGGGAAAAAAAAACCTGAAAAGCAGACATTAAATAGATCCAAAGGACCTCAATAAAGCTTTCATGAGATCTGACTGCTCCAAGCCAACCACTGAAGAAATATTGCAGCAACTTGCCCAGTGGCAAAACATTTACTACCTTAAATGTGAAAGTAAGACACTGGCCAGTAAAGTTGGATGCAAGAAGCAGTTTCCTGACAACCATATAGACAGCATTTGGGAGGTACCGATGGCTGCACGTTAGCATTTGGCTTTTCTACTGCTTCAGAAGAGTATCAACATTACCAGCAGGAGGAAGTCTTTAACATTCCAGAGTGAAAGTGATCATGGATGATCTACTAGCTTATGAATATGGAGATATGATGAAAGAAGCCATTGCAGCCCATTATCAGAGATTGTCATCAAGATGACCTGAAGCTGAACAGATAAAGCTGCAACTGAAGATGACTGAAGTTAAATAAATTGGTCATATACTGACAGCAAAAGCAGTTTTGCCCCGTTCCTGATAAATAGTAGAGATGTGAAGCTGGCACAATGAGATTAGTTGGATTTATTGACTACCTGGTAAAGTTCTTCCCAATTTGTTATATATTATGACCCTCTCCACATGCTCACTGCAAAGAATGCACAATATGTAGGCACACAGAACAAGCGCCACCTTTCACTCGCAGATATCTAATGACAACAATGCCAGTGCAGAGTTGTTACAATATCAACAATGTCATCCTGGATTATCATGCCAACAAGTCAGAATTTACAGCAACCCTCTTGTCACAAGAATAACCAAGTTGTGTTTGCATCCAGAGTATTAAAGCAAACTAAAAACGCTAATTGAGCATCTGGCTGTTATTTCACTTGAGGATTTTAATCAATATCTGTTTGGGGGAACAGATACATTAATGGTTGAGTCTGATCACAAACCATATAAAAGCATCTTTCTCAAGCTGCTTCAATCTGCTCCAAAGGATCTGCAAAGGATGTTAATTCGTTTACAGATATATAATTTGGAAGTGTAGTAAAAGCAGAAGTGGATGGACATTGCTGACATGCTGTCAAGAGCTGCAATCCATTTTAAGCATGTTGATGAAGCTAATATAGTATGTAAAATCTTCCAACAAGCAACAGCACAAGGTGTTCTGAAAGTCATCAACCCAGCTGAGACACCACATCTGACTGACAGGTGTTTTGCTCTAATCATGCAAACTATGCAACAAGACAGAACTCTCCAAGTGCCGCAGGATGCAATGATGACATGATGCCTAAAACCATCAAGAACACACCTGTGGCTATGAGAGTATCGAGCATGCAGAGATGAAATTATTGTCCAAGATGGTCTTGTATACAAATGCCATTATTCCCAAGGACATGAGAAAAGAGATACCGAAGTGTACCCATGCGAGCCTTATCCATACACAAGGAATAGTCTAGTCCAAGGAAGGCAAGAGAAGTGTTCCACTGACCAAAAATAAGCAATGAGAACGAGGACAGCCACAACTAGCTTACTGCTTGTGATGAACATTAAGCTAAAGAATCGCTCATGAATTGTAACACTCAGTCAGACCATGGATAAGGTTTGGAGTAGAACTCTTCAACTCAGTGGAATGGATTATCTTGTTACAGCTGACTACTATTCAGACTACTGAGTTATAACTAACTAGTGTCTACAACTAACAGCAAGGTCGTACAATACCTGAAAGAACACTCGAGTTGCTATGGCTTTCCATAATTGTGATCCGCAACAATTGTTTATGAGTGAAGAATTCAGGTGCTTCTTTAGTTCAGCACTACACATCTCATCAAGTGGAAAGACAGACAACAGTGAAAACTGTCAACGAGATCATCAAAACTTTGGAGGGATCCGACACAAATGTATTCTGGGCAATCCTAGAGCAAAGGAACATATCTACTGAAAGCATGGAAAGTTGTCTCGTCTAGCAACAAATCGCACCACACCCAAACTACTCTTTCAATAGCTAAGCAAGTACTGAAGCCAGAAATAGTGATGAATCAAGTGAAACAAGACAGCCAAATTTCACTGATAAGCTTGCCAACTCAGCTCTGGGAATAATTTAGTAGCTTTATCAGAGTGCAAACATTTAACACACTCAACAGAAGTCAGACCACAAACCAACTTGGGACCAACGAAAGGAAGTTGTCACCTCAATCACATGCAGTGAAAATGAACAAAATTTGATTTGATTTATTGTCACGTATTAGTATACAGTGAAGTGTATTTTACTTGCATGCTGTACAGAGAAAGCACACTGTTCACAGAGAAGGAAAAGAGAATGGGGAATCTAGTGTTGCAGTCATAGCTGGGTTGTAGAGAAAGATCAACTTAGTGCGAGGTTGGTCCATTCAAAAGTCTAATGACAGCAGGGAAGAAGCTCTTCCTGAGTCAACTGGTACTTGTCCTCAGACTTTTGTACCTTCTTCCTGATGGAAGGTGGTGGAAGAGAGTACATCCAGGGTGCATGGGGTCCTTAATTATGCTGCTGCTTTTCTGAGGCAGCGGGAAGTATAGACATGTCAATGGGTGGGAGGCTGGTTTGAGTGATGAACTGGGCTTCGTTCACAACCCTTTTTAGTTTCTTGCGGTCTTGGACAGAGCAGGAGACAGGCCAAGCTGTGATATAACCAGAAAGAATGTTTTTTATGGTTTATCTGTAAAAGTTGGAGAGTGTTACATAAGGACATAAGAAATAGGAGCAGGAGTAGGCCATCTAGCCCTTTGAGCCTACCCCGCCATTCAACAAGATCATGGCTGATCTGAAGTGGCTCAATTCCGCTTTCTCCCCATAACCCTTAATCCCCTTGCCTATCAAAAACCTATCTACCCGCGTCTTAAATATATTTAGCGAGGAAGCCTCCACCACTTCAACGGGCAGAGAATTCCAGAGATTCACCACTCTTTGAGTGAAGAAGTTCGTCCTCAACTCTGTTCTAAACTGCCCCCCGCCCTTATCTTGAGGCTGTGCCCTCTAGTCCTGCTGTCCTTTGAGCGGGAAGAACCTCTCCACCTCTACCCTATCCATCCCTTCCATCATCTTATACATCTCAATGAGATCTCCCCTCATCCTTCTAAACTCTAACGAGTACAAGCCCAGTTTATTCAGCCTCTCCTCATAGCTCAACCCCCTCAATTCCGGTATCAGCCTAGTGAACCTCCTCTGCACTCCCTCCAAGGCCAAAATATCCGTGCGCAGGTGTGGCGACCAAAACTGCACACAGTACTCCAGCTGCGGCCTCATCAGTGCCCTATACAGTTGCAGCAAGACCTCCCTACTTTTATATTCAATCCCCCTCGCTAAGAAGGCCAGCATCCCATTTGCCGCACCTGTAGGCTGGGTTTTTGCGACTCATGCACAAGGACTCCCAGGTCCCTCTGCACCGTAGCATGCTGCAGCTTTTCACCCTGTAAGTAGTAGTCCTTCCTACCATTATTCCTGCCAAAGTGGATAACCTCACACTTGCCAACATTGTATTCCATCGGCCAGGTCCTCGCCCACTCGCTCAGCCTATCTAGATCCCTCTGCAGACTTTCCACACCCTCCACACAATTTGCTGTTCCACTTATCTTTGTGTCATCAGCAAATTTCAACACCTTACACTCAGATCCCTCCTCCAGATCATCTATATAAATGGTAAATAGCTGAGGCCCCAGCACCGATCCCTGGGGCACTCCACTAGTCACCAACCGCCAATCCAAATAGCACCCATTGACACCCACTCTCTGCCTTCTATTTGACAGCCAATCCCCTATCCACGCTAATACCATACCCCCAACTCCATGCCCCCGAACCTTCTGTAACAACCTTTTGTGCGGCACCTTATTAAACGCCTTCTGAAAATCGAGAAACACCACATCCACCGGTTCCCCTCTATCCACCGCACTAGACACATCCTCATAGAATTTCAATAAATTCGTCAGACACGACTTCCCCTTAACGAAACCGTGCTGCGTCTGCTCTATCAAACAATTCTTCTCAAGATGCCTCGCCATTTTCTCCTTGATTACGGATTCAAGCATTTTTCCTACAACAGACGTTAAACTAACCAGCCTATAATTCCCTGCCTTTTGCCTGCTACCCTTTTTAAACAGCGGCGTAACATTAGCCGTTTTCCAATCTTCCAGCACTTCCCCGGAATCCAGCGAGGTTTGGAAAATAATCACCAAGGCATCCACTATCACTTCCGCCATTTCTTTCAGAACCCTTGGATGCATTCCATCCGGTCCTGGGGACTTGTCCACTATCAGTTCCTCTAGTCTGTCGAGCACTGCCCCTCTAGTAACAATGATATCTGACCCACTATGGTGGTGTCATCAGCAAACTTAAAAATCGAGTTGGAGGGAAGTTTGGCCACACAGTTATAGGTGTGTAAGGAGTATAGCAAGGGGCTAAGGACACATCCTTGTGGAGCACTGGTATTGATGATCATGGAGGAGGTACTATTGCCTATCTTTACTGATTGCACTCTCTGGTTAGGAAGTTCAGGATCCATTCGCAGAGGGAGGAGCCGAGCCCCAGGCCATGGAGTTTGAAGATGAGTTTTGTTGGAATAATGGTGTTGAAGGCTGAGTTGTAATCAATAAGTAGGTGCCTGAGTTAGGTGTCCTAGTTATTTAGACGTCCCAAGGTTGAGTACACGGCCAGGGAGATGAAGTCTGCTGTGAACTTGTTGTCATAGAGTCAGAGGTTTACAGCATGAAAACAGGCTGCTTGGCGCAACTTGTTTTTTTTTTAAAAAACCCCTAAGTTAGTCGCAATTGCCCATGTTTGGCCCATATCCCTCTATACCCATCTTATCCATGTAAACTGTCTAAATGCTTTTTAAAAGACAAAAAATTGTGCCCAATCTACTACTACCTCTGGCAGCTTGTTCCAGACATTCACCGCCCTCTGTGTGGAAAAAAATGCCCCTTTGAACACTTGTATCTCTCCCCTCTCACCTTAAACCTATGTCTTCTAGTTTTAGACTCTCCTGCCTTTGGGAAAAGATATTGATTATCTAGCTGACCTATGCCCCTCATTATTTTATAGACCTGGAAAAGATCACCCCTCAGCCTTCTACACTCCAGAGGAAAAAGTTCCAGTCTATCTAGCCTCTCCTTATAAATCAAACCATCAAGTCCCAGTAGCATCCTAGTAATCTCTCCTGCGCTCTTTCTAGTTTAATAACATCCTTTCTATAATAGGATGACCAGAACTGTACACAGTATCCCAAGTGTGGCCTTACCAATGTCTTGTACAACTTCAACAAGACGTCCCAACTCCTGTATTCAATGTTCTGACCAATGAAACCAAGCATGCCGAATGCCTTCTTCACCACTCTGTCCACATGTGACTCTACTTTCAAGCAGCTATGAACCTGTACCCGTAAGATCTCTGTTCTGTAATGCACCCCAACGCCCTACCATTAACTGAGTAAGTCTTGCCCTGGTTCAGTCGACCAAAATGCATCAACTCACATTTATCTAAATTAAACTCCAGCTGCCATTCATCAACCCACTGGCCCAATTGGTCAAGATCCTGTTGCAATCTGAGATAACCTTCTTCACTGTCCACTCTGCCACTTCTATCACTTGGTGTCATCTGCAAACTTACTAAACATGCCTCCTATATTCTCACCCAAATCATTAGTATAAACACAAATAACAGCGGACCCAGCACCAATCCCTGAGGCACAATGCTAGTCACAGGTCTCCAGTTTGAAAAACAACCATCTACAACCACTCTCTGGCTTCTGTCATCAAGCCAATTTTGTATTCATTTAGCCAACTCACCCTGGATCCTGTGAGATTTAACCTTATGCAACAACCTAGCATGCGGTACTTGTCAAAGGCCTTGCTAAAGTCCACGTGGACAACATCAACTGCCCACATCTATCTTCTTAGTTATCTCTTCAAAAAACTCAATCAAATTTGAGAGACATGATTTTCCACTCACAAAGCCATGCTGATTGCCCCTAATCCGTCCTTGCATCTCTAAATGCCTACAGATCCTGTCTCACAAAATATCTTCCAACAACTTACCCACCACAGATGTGAGGCTCACTGGCCTGTGGTTCCCAGGCTTTTCCCTGCAGCCCTTTTTAAACAAAGGCACAACATTTGCCACCATCCAATCTTCAGGCACCTCACCTGTGACTATTGATAATTCAAATCTCTCTGCTAGGGGACCTGCGATTTCCTCCCTAGTCTCCCACAATGTCCTGGGATACACTTCATCAGGTCCTGGGGCTTTATACGTCAAGCTTTAAGACTTCCAGCATCTCCTTTTCTGTAATATGTACACTCCTGAAGACATCACTATTTATTTCCCCAAGTTTGCTAACATCCATGCTTTTCGCAAAAGTACTAATGAGAAATACTCATTTAGGATCTCACCTACTTCCTGCGAATTTGCACATAGATGACGTTGTTGATCCTTAAGAGACCCTACTCTCTCCCTCGTAACTTGTTTGGACTTCGTGTATTTGTAGCTGCTCTTTGAGTTCTCCTTTGCCTTATCTGCCAAAACAATCTTGTGTCCCCTTCTTGCCCGCCCGCCCCCGCCCCCACCCCCCGATTTCTCTCTTAACCCCCAATACTCTTCAAGGGATTCACTTGATCCAGCAGCCTATGCATTGTCATGTGCCTCCTCCTCCTTAACCAGGGCCTCAATATCCCGAGCCATCCAGGGTTCCCTATCTTACCAGCCTTGCCCTTCACTAAGAGGAATACGCTTACCCTGAACCCTGGTTAACACTTTTGAAAACCTTCCACTTACCAGATGTCCTTTTGCTTTCCCACAGACTCCCCCAATTAACTTCTGAAAGTTCCTGCCTAATACCATCAAAATTGGCCTTACCACAGTTGAGAATTTTGGGCCAGACCTACCATTGGCCATAGCTTTCTTAAAACTAATAGAATCATGGTCACTGGTCCCAAAGTAATCCCTCACAAACACTTCCGACACCTGTCCTTCTTTATTTCCCAAGAGGAGGTCAAGTTTTGTCCCATCTTTAGTCGGGCCATCCACTGAATGAGAAATTCCTCCTGAATACACAACGCAACCCAGCTGGACCAAATGGCCAGTTTCTGTACTGCATATTCAGTGTAATTTTGTGTAATGTGGCTAACTTAATGAGCTTTTATTTAAGCAGAGAAACAACAAGGATAATAACATTACTCCAAAAGTTGAATTTCATTAATCAAAATACATCTGTTACAATGAGGTTTTTTAGCAAGATTTCAGTCGTAATTACACTAATTCCTGTAAACTGAGAAACTCCCAAATATTCTGGAAAGTAAATCTTTCCCTTCATAATTGTATAACTACCTCCAGTGATCTGTGCACTAAATTAAATGTAACTGCACCCCACATGTCTACAATTCCTGTTGTCTTAGACATTGTTACCATTTGCACAGATCAGATGCGAATAGATTGTAATGAAGTTAATATTAAATATGAAGCACAAAACATTTAGTAAAATATAAAAACACAAAATGAACTTGGGCAAAAGCCCATTACTTGTAACAAATGAATTAAGATTCAAAGTGTTTTAAAGACTAAAAAGCATTAGTTTCCAGCAAAACAAGTTAAATTGGTTCAATTTTGTTGCACGGTTTTCTTGGTAAACAGCTTCAGTCTGATATCCTGTCAGAAGTTTAGACATCAAAATCATTTTTTCAAAAAAATTACACATCTGAAACAATAGCAAAAAATGTTAGAAATATCCAACAGGTCAGTTAACCTCTGTGAAGAGAATTAATTAAGAGAAGTCATGTCACCAACACACAGAATATCAATGGAACTTTGTTTGAAAGAGTGATTTTCTTTTCTGCAGCCAATTTGGTTGAAACCACAAAACTAAAACTGTTCTTGAAGCCACAATAAATTCTGCCTACAGTTAAGGTGTGACCCATTTTCTTTTGTACGGTCCACCTCCCAGGCAACTTATGGTTATTTTCTCATCTCAACCCCAATTGCATTTATATCTCGATTTCCTGAATTTCACACATCCCTCTCTCATGTGCTGAAACCATCATTACAGAGCTACCCCGTCATCTTTTCTTAATTTCCTGTCCTTCCTAAATGTCATGTACCCCTCAATATTTAAGTTTCAATCTAGGTCATCCGCAGCCATCAGCAGATGGGGAACGTTACTCTTGTCCTTATTCAACTATAATTAACAGTCAGTTCCATAAAATTACTTAAAGGATTTGGCCACAGTTTGCTTGACTGGGCTATACCACATAAGAGAAAATTTCAAAAAGAGTAAAGAATGCAACAAAAAAAAAATGCAATATGTTAACAAAACAAGCAAACAAAGCTAGAATCCAATATGTCAAGCACCAGTACTCTGAGATGCAACTGCACATAAAAATAATCCAAAATTGTTTAATTTGGCCCTTTCAAATTAAAATGGAAAATGTGCGACTCCAACAAGTATTTCAAGGCTCCTACATTTAAGCAGGATATTCAAAATCCAAAACTCATTTCGATAATATTGCCAAATCCCCTTTAAATAAAAATAAACAATTATTTTGGCAATTCTGACATTGTGACAATGCATATGCAGAGCTTTGAAACAAATAAAAATGTCAGCAACCTTCATGTCACAGAAGGGGGAATTCTGCTTAAACAGAATCTGCTTATTTTAATCCAAGTACTCTCTTTTGTGGAAAATGCTCAGGCATCAAAAATGTTGTATACCTAAGTTTTTTCTTTAAATCTCTTTTGTGGCATAATGTCAATAATAAGATTTAAGAGGAGAAAGTGCAGTACAGTATTGGTGCTCGGCATCCAACGCTTAACGTTTCAAGAACTTTTTGTATTCACATTTAAAGCTGTGAATATTTGCAGAAAGTGCAACAATGACTATGAGCACTTTGTCAGTAGCTGATTGTATTTAAAATTAAGGCTTACTTATTTCATTCCCAGAATCTAAATTCAGCTCACTGAAAGACTGCCATAATTATTACTTTGCATGCCTGCATAAACAACTGTTACATCATTTCTCAAAGTAATCAGAATTTAGGCAATAACTATTTATTCCCTCAAAATGAAACATTTCCAACCACGCTGTCTATAACATAACATTTTTCATTACCAAAATAAACAAGTGCAGCTGCAGTTCTGGCCAACCACTTCATAATAGTAGGATTCTGCAAAACACCTGTGGCCAAAAGTCCTAAATGATTGGAAGCGCCCCTTAAACTTGACAATCAAAACAGTCCAGGCAGACAAAAAACTGCATATTATTATAGATTGCTATTATACAAATGGAGCCTTAAAGCAAGATCCAATTTACAGTTATACATTAAGGATCTTTTGGCATTACTGTAAGAATGCCATTCTGCCTTCAATTTACATCACCCAAAACAGGGATCATTAATCTCATAGTATTGTGGTAATGTTGGGAGAGATGAGTTGAGTGCTTCTGTATTCAACATTTCTTGTACTTCAAAGTATTAGAGCCTTATATAAACAGCTCTGAAATCTTTCAACCTGAAAGATACTGTACACATGCAAATTATTTGCATTATTTTCAAATCTCTTGTGGCTTTATAGGGACACATTTACAATAAAGGCTAGTTTTATAATTTCTTGGAATTTTTTGATGTGATTAAGTTCTGACTTGATTTCTAGGAATAAATTGTCATGGCTTAGTAGAAGACTCGTTAATTAAAAATCAGAAATGATGAGATTGATTCCTCCTCTCATCTTCAAGGTGGATTATGTTAACTGTGCATTCACATTTTTTTCAATTAAACTAAATAAGTGCCTGTGCACTTGACTTATTTTTCTACCTTTCTTCTCAATGCAACTTGAAACCATTCAACGAATACAAAATTTGTGCCAATGATATGCAACTGTCAGAGAAATTTGCATGTACTAAAGTATGTTGCCTGAAGTTCAATGAATGCTCTATACAATATGTCTTCTTTAAGGGAGTCCCAACAAGGATAGAAGCAATATACCAGGTAACATATTGACCCGTAAACTTCCTCAAACTGGTAATCTCCATTGGATTGCCAGTCTCGACACTCACTCGTGCTGGGAATCCAAAGTCCCTGTCTCATCCAACCTCCCCCACTCAGGCTGGGCAAGACAGGAGGAATGCACCACATCCCTGGCAGCATTAGTGTGGAGATAACTAGGGCACAGAGGGGTAAGGAATCCCTTTTTGTGGCAGCGGATGGGGCAGTGAAGCCGGGCATGCAGTGATGGGGAGGATGGACTTGGGGGTCCTGTGCTGGGTCCTCTGTGGGACATCATGCAAGGTTTAGTCTGGGTGTTTAGACAGTTCTTCTGGAGTTGGAAGTGTTTTCTTTTCCCTTCTAACTTCTGTTGGATGGTTCCCAGTCCTGTGCAACTTTCCAGAGGAAGTTAGCACTTCCGGGCAATTGCCAGGTAGATGCTTACATGGAAATTTTGTAGAAGGATTTCCCAGCCATCACTGAGGTAACATTGCTGAACCAGGAAGTTATGGGCCATTGCATTGCTCTATTGAAGAGCAAATATACGCTTTTTTTAAAAAAGGCATACAATGCCCCACAGGGGACCCACCACAGCATCCTAGGGATTCCATGATACTATTCAGCTCACCCAAGGTACAATTCCTATCAAGAAGCTGATCTGCAAAAACCCTTCCACACAGGGCTTTAATGCAAATTCCACCTGGACAAACGAATGGGAATCGTTGGACATGACAAACAAGTACCTGGTCTCCAACCCAACCCAACAGTTGTCTGGTTTCAATCTTTCAAGGAACGAGTCTATCCTCAACAGGTTCAGGACCAGCCACAGCAACCTGCTTGGCCAAACTCCAGAAATGGGGTATTAGTGCCTGCCCCACATGTGCCTTTTGAAGAGAGCAAATATCATTGAAGATTGTCCAATCCACAGACTCAGTGGAGGATTATCCACGCTCAATACAGCAGGACTAGAAGTAACCGTTTGGCATAAGGACCTTGCATTTGCTAAGTAAACTGATTTACGGTACAACCAAATAACCATCTCACCATTCGCAGTTGCATGGACTAAAAACCATACGTTTCAGTTTTTAAAAGAGTGACAGAAACCTACTGTGCAATACATTTACAGGCTCTCAACTTCACAACAGGACTTATAATGTTCACAAACTGACACCCCATTTTGACTTCACAACATCAGTTTCAACTTCATAACGCCATACCAGCCCATTTATACATGTACATTGATGGTCTGCACTGCTCATCTGTATGACTGGAGCATTCGAATCATCTTTATTAGGTGAGAAGTGAGTGTTTTATATTTTTAAAACATTTACCAGTTTATGTTGTATTTAATAAGTACTCAGATTCATACAAGTTCAAGGTTTAGCAGGTAACTGACTGCGATCAATGGCTTCTTTATATCCCCACACTCACCAAGGAACTAGAGTTAAAGTATGTGCAGGCATCAACAAGAGCCTCAGTGACTTGACAGAGCGGGAGTTAAGAGCCTTTAACACCAGTGAGCGCCCCTCGAGTGATTACTGGTTTTGGCTCAGAAACCTTTATACCATTTTCTTATGGGAAAATCAGCTCCAACTTAACATTTTGACTTATAAAATGGTTCTCAGGAACCAATTGGGTGGTAGGTCTGAGGACTGCCTATATTATAAAGGTAGAGAAAATTGCAATCTTCAATGGGCAAACGATATTCATTCCCATACACTCAAGTTTCTAATGTTAAAAAAGTTAACAGGAGCACTGCTGTCCTCTGAAATTTACAGGATATCATACTAATTTAACCAATTTAGGATAGTTAATTTTGCAAAATATGCGAGAGAAATTGTTGTTTCATTTTCTTGTCCAGGACAGTGAATTACTCAATCTAATTTGTTCAGTGATTTCTGGCCCAAATCTTCCAATTAGGAGAGGAACCAGTGTGTCTGGCACTGATCAGACCGAAAGCTACCCGCATGTCAACATTTATTTAAAAAGGCTAGACTTCCAATCCAAAATGCAGAAATGAGGTTAAACATCCAATATGAATGTGGGGATGGGGTAGTGGGCAGGCAGGCGAAGTTAACAAGCAGAGCAGGGACAGTTGGGTGAAGGGACATAGAGGAATTTTTAGGTCAAGGCATCAGAACAGATAGCAATGTGGGTAAAGACAAGCAGAGTGCGGCAGGAAGGGGTAGAGTGTTTAACAAAAATTGCACGCAAGTGAATAAGGTTATTGCAAGGAATAAGAGTTGCGCAAAACAAAAAGAAAGGTTCTTTATTTGAATAAACAATGCACCCGTAATAAAATATCTGAACTAGTGGCACAAATAGAAAGAAATAATTTAGATCTAATCACCAATACCGAGAAATGGCAATGAGTTGACCAAAATGAATATTCTATGGTGCACAATATTAGACAAAGACAGACAGAATGCCAGAGGAGGAGGATAGCCCTTATTGTAAAGGATGACACAGGAGCATCATTAAGAAAGGATTTGGCCTCAGGGAATCATGAAGCTGAATCAGTATGGGTAGAAAGTAGGGCAGGAAGAGTCAAGAAATAGTGGTGGGAGTAATTTTTGGACACACAACAGTAGTTCTAATATTAGTCAGGGCATTTAACTAGAAATTCTTGGAGCTTGTAACGAAGGCAATGTAATAACTGTGGGGGACTTCAATGTTCATACAGTCAAGGACACTCGAGTGCCCTTACCAATTCCACCTTCCTGCACCCGACCCATAGCCCTGTAGCTTATAGTACTTCAGGTACTTTTAAAGGAATTTAATGTCTCTTCCTCCAACACCAATTCAGGCAGCAAATTCCAGACACCCATTAGTCTCTGCATAAGAAAGTACTTCATGTCCCCTCTACACCTTAACCTAGTTTGAATCCATGACCCCTGACCGCAGAGTGACAGCCGTTTGCACTACTGCCAGGAACCCAGGTTCTGATCCCAGCCTTGGGTGACTGTGTGGAGTTTGCATGTTCTCCCAGTGTCTTAGTGAGTTTCCTTCAGATGCTCTGGTTTCTTTTCACACTCCAAAAGTGTGTAGGATTGGCTATGTTAAATGCATGGGCAGGAGATCTGTAGTTCCCTGGTTTATCTCTACAATCCTTCTTAAATAACAGAATCACATTAGCTGTTCACCAGTCCTCTGGCATTCCCCCATTGCTAGACAGGAATTAAAAATTTGGGTCAGAGCTCCTGCAATCTCCTCCCTTGCCTCCCACAGCAGCCTGATGCACAATTCATCGTGATCTGGAGATTTGTTCATTTTCAAGCCTGCCAACACCTCCAATACGTTGTCATTCCCTATGTCACTTTGCTCAAGAACCTCACCATCTCTGTCCTGGAGTTCCAAACCTTCACCCTCATTCTCTTGGATGAAGACAGATGTGAAATAGTCATTCAATGCTCCACCGATATCCTCTGGCTCCACCCATAGACGGCCTCTTGGTCCCTACTCTTTTCTTGGTTATCCTCTTCCCATTGATATAGTTATAGAATATCTTTGGATTTTTGTCAGGGCCAGGACACAGCAGCACATCATCCTGAGAGAGGGGTCCAGAGGATAGAGACAGAGATTCAGATGGGATGCCAGATGTCATGTGCCACTGCAGGCTCTGGCTCAGCAGGGAGGCAGTGCTGCACCTGTGCCAGGTCATTGCGGACCTGGCACCTTGCGGGACAGAAAGACACCAGCACCTGGTGGCAGTGAAGGTCATGGAAGCCCTCAACCTCTAAGTCACCTGGTCCTTCCAAGCCTCCAGTGGTTACATCAGCAGCATTTCTCAGTCCTCTCTGCACATGTGTACCCGTGATGTGATGGAAGCCCTGCATGCCCAAGCAGCCAACTACATCAACTTTACATGGGCTAGGCCCAACATGAAGCCCAGGCAGCAGGCTTCGCTGCTATTTCAGGATGCCCTATGTGAAAGGTACTATAGTCAGTATGCAAGTCATCCTGCGGTCCCCATATGATCAAAGGGGTGTCCTTCATTGACAGGAAAGGGTTCCACTCCCTGAATATGCAAATAGTCTGTGGCTACAGGCTTAATACCATGCACATGTAAGCATGCCACTCGGGGAATGTGCAGGATAGCGACATCTTGCCCAGTTCTGACATTCCTGGGCTCTGAGGACCAGCACAGTATGAAGTCTCACAACACCAGGTTAAAGTTCAACACGTTTATTTGGTAGCAAAATCCTCTAGCTTTCAGAGCGCTGCCCGCTCATTAGGTGAGTGGGAGTTCTATTCACAAATGGAGCATATAAAGACACAAACTCAATTTATTTATTTTGTAAATTGAATTTGTGTCCTTATATGCCCTGTTTGTGAATAGAATGCCCACTCACCTGATGAAGGGGCAGCGCTCTAAAAGCTAGTGGATTTTGCTACCAAATAAACCTGTTGGACTTTAACTTGGTGTTGTGAGACGACTTACTGTGTTTACCCCAGTCCAACACCGGCATCTCCACATCTCTGAAGACCAGCCCAGGCTGCTGGAATGGGCTGTGGGGGAACAAGGGCTATGCCAGTGCAGAGGCCTGAAACCAATGCGGAGCCCCACTACAATGTGGCCCATGCTGCCACCTGGTCCATCATCAAGCCGTGCACTGGGCTCCAGAAGATGTGGTTCTGCTGCCTGGACTGCTCTGGTGATGCCTTTCAGTACAGCCTCCATCATCGTGGTCTGCTTTGTGTTCCACAACCTGGTGCAGCAGCATGGAGACTGGAGGAGGAAGACTGAGCACTGTGGAGAAGGAGACCCAAGAGGATGTGGAGGAAGAGGCGGAGAAGGAGCCAGAGGATGGAGGACAGGTGGTGGCATTGTACTTACAGGGTAAGGCAGAGAGAAGGGCTCTCATCACAGCCAGGTTCTCCCAACAGGAGGTATGGGGTCCACCAGCTCCAACCCCCACCCGCACACCACATCGCAGGAGCTTTCAACCATCCCACTTCCAGCCATGTGTTCCTCTAACCAACCAGGGTGATAGACCTGAGTTGGCCATGTTCACGAGTTACAGGTCCAGGTAGAAGGGTGATGATGACTCGCTTTTTGGCACACTGATGGAGCATCCTAGTCTGACTCTCCTACCTGTTCTCTAACTACAGAGTGGTGCCTGGGCCCATGTCTGAGTGAAAGTTGATGGCACCATCATGTGGCCCAATGTCCCAGGATGGGGTGGGGTGGTCCTGGGGGAACCAGTCCTCAGGTCCAATGAGTGATGAGGATGCCATGGCAAGCTGTCACTCTGGGCATACAGGGCTCAAATGCTGGGAATACTCTAGGCGCCCATGGGAACAAAAGTAGCAGAGCACAGACTGCTGAGGTCCCCATCAGCACTGGAGGCTGGAGATCTCCTTACTTGAACAGTGTTTTTGGATGAGCATTTGGAATCCCACAGCAATCAAAAACTTGCACAGGTACTGGAAACTGAGGGTTGCAGAGCCCCATGGGCAGAAGGGCCTCGTGTGCAGAATGGCACTCTGAGCCTCAGTTATGGTATGGACATTCCTCTGGGAGGTGAATCACAGACAGAGCAGTCACAGCTGTGGGGTGAAATAACATTTCAGTGAATTTTAAGAGCACATATTACCCCACCTCTAATGACAAGAGATGCCTTCACCTGTTCTCTCTTGGCAACCCTACAGCTTTGTAATCTTACGTGGCCTACTGCTTCATCTAGGAGATCCCCCCAGGATGCACATCAGACGTGGAGGCAGTCAACTGTGTTCTGCATGCCATGGCCTTGGTGAGTGTCCCCTGGGGGGGGAATCTGGACGGCTCCAGCCAACTTTCAGGTGTCATGGATGTAGCCGTGCCACCCTGTTCTGCCCATGAGATGCATATGTCAGGTAAGGGGGATTTGGAGGGCCTGGAATGGCCAGAGTCTCTCCAGTGGAAGACTCCCCCGTGGACCTCTGGGACAGAGCAGCAGCTGGAGTGAGCTCCTGATGTCTCTGTGCCAGTACTGGAGACCCATTTCCCCAAGGTGTGTGAGACCTCAGCGATGGCCTTCTGAGGCTGGGCCATCCATACCCTACAGCTCCTCAGCAATAGCCCACTGTAACTGGGGCTTGTTTTTGAAGTCCACACCTCTGTGTCTCGAACATGCTCTTGGGGCCCTCGAAGGCTCCGCCATGCCTCGGACCTCGTCACCTGCCCCAGGACATCCACTGTGGACACAAGCTTTGCAGTTTTGGCCTGGGTGTGCACACAATGCCGGTACCATCTCCTGCACCTGAAGACTACGGGATCCTCCAAACTGCCTTGCAATTCTGTAAAGTTGCTGACAGCCCCTCTTGAAATCCCTGGCTCTGTACCTGCAGCAACTCTGGAGGAACTAATTCCAGCAGCCCGACTGTGGGCCAGCTGTTCCCTTGGCTCGAGCAGACCTCTGTCTGCCCAAGCCTCCCTGGACGTTCCCACCTCCACTTAATGTGCATCAACAGCTGTGTGACAAGCACCACAACATGACCCAGAAGGCTCACTGCTGACATGTTCTACTGAGATGACTGTATGGTGGATGGAGCCTGTGTCAACAGGCATGTGCTTTATGTGGTGGTTTCGTCAGAGCTGTACTCCAAGGTAGCAACAGGCAGCACCATGGGAGCCATGGGGAAACTCCTGATGGGCCAGCTCATCTGGGAATTTTTTTTTGCAACAAACATGGTTCAGTGCAAGGGAGGGACAATCTGGACTGATCACAACTTACTTGAGATAGGTCCTGTGAACGAATCCTCACTTCCATGGGAAACCCCCAACTGGCTGTCAATCACAGCTCTATCCTCGGCTTCCCCAGGAATCTCCAATGCCCCTCTCCCCCAAAATGGGGTAGAAAGACAGTGTAGGAACCCCACCTCCAGTCTTCTCCGCTCCTGACAATTAAGGGTCATTTTCTTCTTTGGGGACGGAAGGGGGGTTGAAAGCCTGATGGGCTGGAAAAGCATGGGATATCAAGGGTGTTTGCGATCAGGTGGCATATGTCAGGACTCTGCCTTGTCAAGGGGCAGTGCCAGAGGGGTTGGGGCTCAGGTGCTGGATGAGCATCATCCAGGATCAGGGCACGGATGAAGTGGACATCCCACACATGACAGACAAGACCAATGTCAAGACAGGATGGACACTCAAGCCAAAAAGAAAAAATGCTGAAAAATCTCAGCAGATCTCGCAGCATCTGTAAGGAGAGAAAAGAGATGACCCTTTACACACTCCTGTTGTCCAAAGGAGGTCATTTATCTTCTTCCGGCACTAGGCACTGTCCTTCGTGCCTGTGCACAAGCATTGACAGCACACTCTGCCACTGCCTCTCAGGCCACATTGCTGGCCCAACCCCTCGGACGTTGATCATCCCAGGAAGAAAAGGGCCCTCCTCTCTTCTACTTTATCCAGCAGCCAGCCCAACGTCCCCTCGGTAAACTGCAGAGCCATTCTTTGCGGTGCAGGTTGATGCATCAAGACTTCCACGTGGTCCAAACAAATATCTTGGGTTGCGTATCTAGTCTTTGACAATCGAGAGACTGGAAGATCTGTGCCCTTGGTTTTAACTCATTGGTTAAAAAGATTAATTATTAGCCAATTTACCTAAAATGATGGAATGGAAGGCCGTGGTACAATATCTTAACGCACCAACACTGACAGGGAGTAATTTACAGTTTCATACCCATTACGTTAAACTGTGACCTTCAGTGATCTGGGAGGAATAGCGCAGAATATTCAAGACCAAATGCACATCCTCTATAAATCAATTTTGTAAGCCAGACTGGACAGCGATTGGAGAAGCCATATGCTCCCCTACCAGCAAAGATAATGGTCAGCATCATTTCTGAAACTTTGTGCAAAAATGACTGTACTCTCATCTAATAGTAAAGAAAACAACTTACAGCTTTAGTAATATGATCTTTTTCACATATATAAAAAATACAAAATTCCAAGTACAAAAGTTACTACACACTGACAATTGCTGCAAAGAATAATATAAACTACAGTAGCCAATTTAAACATCAAGTTAAACGCACAGGTTTCTGCAGCACAGAATGCTGCACTGCTGTTCCAGAAAATTATACCACTGAGCTCCCACCTCAGTGGTGCTGTCAGGATGAGGTGGTTTGAAAATAAATTAGGTTGAGGCAAAGTACGTTAGCAATGAAAGGGAGGTCAAATTACATTGAATCACACTGTCCACATTATAAGCATTGGACAAATCCTAGATATACCATTTTTAGCCATCAGTGGTGGGGTATGCCTGAGCATTGATTTATTCCTTAAACAAATATGGGTCAAAATATTTGTTAAGTTGACCATATGACATTAATATATGATTCTGTATTATCCCTCTTATAATCTATGCTCTCCCTTCCTTGATCTTACTTTTTATCCCACAATCTTTTGAGATTTGCAAATATTTTCTCTTGTTTACTCCCACTTTAGGGCCAGAATGGACTTGGCTATCCCAAAACTCACACTGTATGAAATCATTAAATTAATACAACCAATAGATTTAACTCAGGAATTTCACTTACGTTGCATTCATGGCTTATGCTACCCTAGCATTTTTGCCTTCTGTCTCTCCAAAAACAAATGCACATCCAAAGTAGCAAAGTGATTTCCTTCTGGATATGCTGAAGGCACGTCTGGTTTTGCAAATTAAAATGAAGAGATTTAAGGGAAATGACAGTGACAAAGATTTGTATTAATCTTCTTTGTGGTTACGTTTTCCTAGCCCATTCAATCAATCAGTGAATTCTCGTAAAATCAGAGTAACTGGCTCAGATAAGTTACTGACCAATATCAAAAGACCTGGAAGTAACAAACAACTGAATACTTCTGAACCAGCAAGTTAATGGCTATTACCTCAGCTTTCATATGGTTGCAGCCAAACTTTACAAGAACTGAATAAAAATAAAAGTTCACTGCAAAAGCAATTCATCATGAAAATCTGATGAAAAGTTCCAGCGAGAGATGGGCATGCTGCATTTGAAGAGTTTGACAGAAGTTTTGCTGGTCCAATATACTACCCAAATATTGTCGAAATAATCCAATAGACTAGGATTGGTTGTCAAACTCTATTACCGCAAAAAATGGCATGATTATTTCAAAACAAGTCCTGTATTTCACCCCCACCCCCTTCCATTGCAAGGGCAGAAAAGTGCGGCACTACTACAATTCATCCAATTCTCACTATTCGCTACCTCGGGAAATGCAGTTGACCTGCTTTCGCTTTCTGAATTCAACAAAAAAAAGTCAGATGAGACCATAGTTTATTTAAAAAATAAGTTTCTTGCATTCTGTGCTATTATTTCTAGCCTGCAACTGAAGGGTCAAATAGTGCTTCAGAGAGTATTGTGTGGTACAAGGCTGAAGTGAAAATTGCGTGGCCAAACAGGCCATCTAAAATGGCAATTTGTAAAGCACTCTGGGGCAATTGGGCAAGGACTAAAATGACAGGCTGCAGCCTAAAAGACAGAGATAAACAGTCTGCAATCCAGACGAGTGAATACACAGGATGTGGGTTATCTCAGGACAAAAGAGACTTTCTGGTCAAACTGGGTTGTTTACCAGATATAGGGGCACTGTAGCCCCTTATTTGGGAGAGGGGTGTGAAACCTATGTGCCCCCAGCACCTGCAGGTATGGCCGTTGGGGACATACCCAGAGATTGAGGTGGCAGCACCCGATTGGACTTTATCGATCAGGGTTATCAAGTCCTGATCGATTGGCAATGGCCAAAAGGGGCGCAAAACCCAACGGGGTGTAAAGGATGCTGCGCAACCAAGAATCTCTCTCTCACCCCACGAACAGGCTACAACAACATCGACCATCACCAGTGACAACCAGCACAAGGAGAGCCATCACACCTGAGAAAGAAGGAAGACCAGAGCCAGAGTGTCAGACCATACCAAAGGACCAGACTACGCAGAGGACGACAGAGATCAATGCACAGATAAAGGCCAATATCTGCTTGCGTACTTGCCAGTCATGCAAAATTAAGTCAAGGTCTCGTATTGGGCTTCAACTCTAGTATTTTCTGTAAGATAACTTATTGTTGGTTGAGTGGGTGATGATTGATTGTGTGTCTTAAATAAATATTGGTTGTACTAACAAGACATCTACTCAGTTATTTGTCCACTGTGTAAGGGTTAAAACAGACTGTGCAGCAGGCACAATAGTTCGATTGGCTAAGAAAAAGCATGAATAATTATACGTTGTAGCAACGATTACTTTGATCCTTGATGTACAACAATATTTTTTGCTTTCATGAACAAAACAAGGAATAAGTGGTTTGCATTGAAAAATGGTCCTTGCTCATTTGGACATGACCAATTACATTGAATGCTTGCTGATATTTACAGTTTTAAGTGTATTTGAATAACTGAAGCATCATTGTGGCAAAAATGAATTTAATTAGGGTGTCTTCACCAACTTCTTTAAAGAAAGCTTCCAATCTTATTGCATTTCTATTTTCAACAGTTTTTCCAGTAAGTCAACAAATTGGGACTAACGTCAGTAACAGCAATTTGCAGCATTAATTAGTTTGCAACGACAGAATCACAATGAACAATTTTAAACCATTTTGAGTGCCACAGAATCCATCCTTATAAAATTGGAATTTAAAGTTCTTATTGTGGAAGCTACACTGTTCACTAGCGCATTTTATTTGAACAGAAACTTCAGTGCCCTTGGTTATGAAAATGTCAAATTTAATGACTCATGCGCTTTAGGAACATAATTTCTAAGTTGGGATTCAAATGGTAAATGTCGTTACCATCCAAAGGATAGTTCATGTGCACTTACAAGGTCAGAGTTAGAAATGCAGCAGCTATAAAATGGCAGATGGGCTCGTTTAGCTAGGAACCTTAAGAAAGGAATGAAGAGAATTGCTTCGTCTTCATGAGATGTGATTTTCCAGATTTAAAGAAGGTTGCAAAGCATTCTGGTAAACAAGGAAAGTTCTTAAAGCATTCAGAAACCTTTCAATCACAGGACTGGTTTTGGAGTTGTGGATGATTGGTTTGAATCTCTATCTGGGTCACGCCAGGGTTGCCATATTGCCATGGGGTAGGTTGCAGGGGAGGTACCATTTAAGGTTGGGTTTATCTGTTCATTTTCTCACAAATACAGACAGGGAATGATAAAGCTGCCGTTAGTGGATGCAGGAAAGCAGCTGCACCATTAGCAAAGGCTTTGAGAAACAATGTTTTTGGATTTTAGAGTCCCTGAGTAAAAAAGTGGTGAAGCCTAACACTTTCAAGCAAGGATGTCCACAATAATGAGCTACCTAAAATTAATTGGAAGGTCACCAGGTTGAATGCTTATGGGAGGGTCCTAAGAAATTTCCACCTCAGGCAACAGCAGGAACAGTGAGGAGAATCAGTGAATTCCTAAGAGCTGTAAGCACGCCTTGGTTTGGTCTCAGAAGTAAAAGTGAAAGTACCCTCAAGCTCCTGGGAAACACTTGGGTGGAATTATAAACAGAACAGGAAATGGTCTATTGATATTTTCAGGTTTAAAATCTAGAGGTTTACAAAATATACAGCGTTAAATTAATAGTAATTGATTTGGAACCCCAGGTTGAAACATTTTAATGCATTATGAAATGCTGCCCGTGTCTAACCATTTATTCTATCTCATCTTCACCTTGCTATTTCATCTGCAGTTTTACATCTAATTATAAAATCAGAAGAAGGAATTGACTGTAATCTGGTTCAGTTGGCACCACACTTAACCAAGGCAGAACTATGGATGGACTAGCCATATGAATACTGTGGGTATAAGAGCAGGTCAGGGGGTGGGAATTCTGCAGTGAGTAACTCATCTGACTCTTGAAAGCCTGTCCAACATCTACAAGGCACAAGTTAGGAGCGTAGTAGAGTATCTTCATTTCATTGGCACTCCATCCACAACATTCAACATTCACTCCCTCCACCAACGACATACAATGCCAGTCGTGTGTAGTATATAGAAGATGAAAGACAGCAATTCACAAAAGCTTCTTTGACAGCAGCTTCCAAAGCTGTGACCCCTGTGACCTCTAGAGGGACATGGGCAGCAAATGCTTGGGAACACTTGCAACTTCCCCTACAAGCCACACGTCATCTTGACCTGCAACTATAATCGCTACTCTTTCACTGTTGCTGGACTAAAATCCTCAAACTTCCTAGCAGCAGCGAAGATTTACCGACACAAGTTGGACTGCAGCAGCTCAACACCGCCCTTTTGAGGGCAATTAATAACAAGCAACAAATGCTGCCTCACCTATGGTGTTTGCATACCACAGAATAAAAAAAATGACAGCGATCATGCCCCACTTCAGCATTTAGCTCACAATCTAGTCTGACATATGAATACAGGGTTAAGATTGAAGATTAAACAAAAGCCCAGATTTTCACTTGGAAGTAAAAGATCCTTTGTGACTTCAAGAGCAAACAGAGGGCTCTTCCTGGCTAACATCACTCCCTCAATGAAAATCACAAGCAAATAAATCAATTAATTCAATTTTTGTACGATTGTGACACAAAATATTGGCTACCACTTTGTTGCATTGCCATGATTGTACTGTAGAGTAATTCATTTGATGAAATGATGGGACAGTGCCTTCTTTTTGAAAGCAACAAGCATTTAACATTGGGTAATTAAATAACAAAAATCTTTTCATCAACTTAACCAGGTCAATTTGGTACATTCTTATTTATCTATTGCTGGCTGGATGAGTTTATTTATTTGTGACTGTCAAGGCATGTGCATTACATGCCAATCACTTGCCTGCAATGAGTTGAGGGCTAAAATTTCATACACATTGTACTCAGAATAGATGCAAGAGTGACCACAATTTAAACTGAATTAACCTGCTGCAATACAGAAGGTATGACTTTTACATTAATACGGTTCTGTCCTTGTTGTCATGACAATGACTGTAGGGACTGCTTTAATTGGTTATCATGGGTCTCCTGCTCATTGACGACAGCGTGTTTTCATAGGATGTTTGTTGTTCAGCATGGGAATTTCTCCAATTTGTGGGTGAGGAAGAAACAGCTGTTCAGAATTTAACTATTCAGTTTGCTCTTCTACTCAAAATATAAAATGGAAATAGACTAGTAAAATAATCTCATGGGGTAAGCAGAATTGCCAAGGCTTAAAGAAATATATAATTTTAAAAACTGCACTGCTCCACACGTATTCTTCAGACACTGCTACTATATCAAAAACCTGCAACTCCCTTCCCAGACTTCAGTACAAAACCTGAATCTGCACCAAATCGACTGCAGTGATCCGAGAAGATGGTTCACCAGCACTTCTCAAGGGCAATTAGGGATAGGTAAGAAATGTTAACTTTTCCAGCAATGCAGACATCCTTTGAAAGAAAAGAATCCATGGGTAAATCCAATTTAATTTTTGTGACTTTTTTTTAAAAAAATAAGATGCATTCTCATGAGAAGAATAGCCATATGAATGCACAAAAATCTACTATATGGCAGTAGAAACAGCATCCTTTCAGATATCACAAATATAAAAATAACTTACAATGGAGGAAGCCTAAGGTTAGCTTTCAGATACTAAATTTCCTCTTCGTTGTTTAGAACCTCAAATTTTGTACCTCTGACTCAAGGTAGAGGACTACTGGAATCCAATAAGAACAATTTAATGTTTTGCTATGACACAATAGCTATAGGTCTTAGGTTATGCAAAGCTAAAACGATGAATCGAAGAGCCATTGGCGACATGAAGATAAGAGCTTTAGACACAGCAAGTGGTTAGGATTGAAAATGCACTGCCTAAGTGTGGTGGAGACAAAATTCAATCATGGCTTTCAAAATAGAATTGGATCATAATATAAGAACATAAGAAATAGGAGCAGGAGTAGGCCATCTAGCCCTTCGAGCCTGCCCCGCCATTCAATAAGATCGTGGCTGATCTGTCGCTGCTCAGTTCCACTTTCCTGCCCTCTCCCCATAATCCTTAATCCCCTCTCCTATCAAAAACCCATCAACCCGCGTCTTAAAAATATTTAGCGAGGCAGTCTCCACCACTTCAACGGGCAGAGAATTCCAGAGATTCACCACCCTTTGAGTGAAGAAGTTCCTCCTCAACTCCGTTCTAAATCATGATCTGAAGATTAAAAAACTGCAGGGCTATGGGCTAAAGGCATGGGCCAAATGGACTCCTTCAGTACTATAACTGTTCTATGATTGAAATAGATCAAAACTTCACAAAACGCTTGGTCAAATCAGCAGATATACCTACATCCACCTTGCCACCCACCCTGTGAACTATCTGCAGTTAAAACAAAGCAAAAAAATCAAATTATTTCAGTGTATGAAGCAAATGCTCAGCAATGCTTTAGGGGACATAATAAATTAGATATGCTCTGTCATCTGGGGATATTATTGCAAAGTAGTGAATAAGATAATTAATTCTATAGTTGTGGGTATAATGTGTATTTTGCATGATTAATTTAGGTCTCCTATTCTTGGTGGTAGTGTTGATGTGAAAGATACACTTGTTCAGCAAATTTCTATAGTTTACTGAATAAAAGTAATTTGATGTGAAATGTTTGACAGGAGTCACATGGAGATATTAAGACATATGGCCAAACGTTCAGTAAAAGAGGTAGCTTTGAAGAAATATCTTAAAGGGAGGGAGAAAAAGAAACGTAGACAGACAGACCTTGGAGCCAAGGCAGCTTGAAGGCATGACTGCCAGTAGTAGAGCAAGGAAAATTAGGGCGCATAGAGGTTGAAATTGAAGGAATTCAGAGATCCAAGGAGATTGTAGGGCTGGAGAAAATTAGAGATTGGGGGTGTTGGGAGGGACGGGGGAAGGGAGAAGGGAGGAGGAGGAAGGGCGGAGGCCATGAAGGGATATGAAATCCAGGATGAGTATTATAAAGATCAAGGCATTCCCAGAAAGGGAACAATCAACATGGGTGAGCAAGCAAAGGGATAGATAAACTTGACTTGATGAGAGTTAGGATACAAAGAGCAGTTGTTTTGCATTCACGTTGGTGGAGGGTGCAAGATGGGAGACTGATGACAGCAACATTGGAAGAAGTGTCAAACCTGGAGGCAACAAAAGATTAAAATCAAGATTTCAGCAGTACCATGAGCTGAGACAGGGATAGAGTCTGACAATGTTATGGAGGTAGATATCAGGCAGTTTTGGTGATGGAGTGGATATTTGGTTGAAGGACACCGAGGTCTGGTTCAGTCTCAAAACATCAGGGAACAGGATAAATTAAGTGGCGAGGGAACAGGGTTTGCCTAATACAGTGGATTTAGTTTTCATATTTAGTTGAAATAAATTTCCACTCACCAGTATTGATGTTGGCTGAGCAGCATGACAAATCAGAAATAAAGACGAAATCAGGTGAGGTGATGGTGAGGTTGAATTGGAAAACGTCAGCTTAGATGTGAAATGGGACATGAAGTTAAATCCTGCAGAAAGCTGTATTTTTGAGCAGGTTATGCAACCTTCTTGCACTGATTAGACATTTCATATCAAGTACTTTAAAAGGCAGTACCTCATAACAAACGCAGCTTTGAAAATTTCCAGCTGCATTTTGTGCAACTTTGTGTAGCTACCAATGTCACACAAAGTGCACCAAAAACTGGCAAAATTGATGAGCTTCACTATGCATGTCAAGCAAGATTCATCTCGAGGTTAACTCAGCGTGTATTTTACACTCATTTTAAGTACACTATTCAAGACTTGGTCTTTGAATGAATTATTCAAAGTGCTATCATGACAGACAAATTGATTACATGCATTAGCTGTGTAACTATAAAAAAGATGCCTGCTGTTTTCACCACTCTGATATTTGCTGTGACATGTCTTTGTTCAGCATAATTTGACTCAGATTTGCATTAAATTAAATATTACATTTACAAAAGTAATATCTGGAGATTACATCTTTTCAGCAATTTTTGAATATTTTACTAGAAGGATATAACAGGTCTTTTTTTTTTAGAAAAGTGAATCAATATTTTCTTTTAACCTTCTCTTTTATTCCTATCAACTTTATGCTGCATATCTCCCATCAAGTATAGCTGGCCTCTTGTTTTGCACCAATTGCTTTACAAAACATAGGTTTCAAATGAGGCCATGTGAATTTTCCGCTCCCATCACATGAAACTTCCCTGTGTATTGTATTGAGTGGGCTCATTTCAACTACTAGCCCAGACATGAAACACTGTCACAATTTAATCAATGCACACAAGTTCGATGTGCAGAAGGTCTGTTCCTCTCCCATGATCCTAATCACAGAGGCATCAGAACAGAATCCTGTTCAGTGTTGCTGACATTTATACACATGCCCCTTCGGCAAGGGCCAACTTTCAAAACAAGAGGCAAATTCAAACACAATCAGAAAATATAGTATTTTTTTTAAAAAAACGTACAAGAAAAATGGAATTAAACTAGATTGTTCCTGTTGAAGAGCATCAAAAGAGATGCCAGAAGCCAAATTTTTTCTCATGCTGTAATATGATTGTACTAAATTTGAAAAATGCAACATTCTGGTTGCTCGAAAGGCTTGTGTTTCTTGCTTTAGCAGGTTACTGTAAAGCCTTCTCTTTAGTTCTTAGATATTATACATATCCACTAATGCATAACTGAACTAGAGAAATTTAGGTCTGCAAAGAACAGTTTTGCAAGAAACCCTTTCCTGTCAATTTGCTTAGTTTCCTCATAATTTTGGCTGCAAGAAAATAAATTCTTTTGAAATGTTTTACATTATTTTGCATGTTTAATAACACAGATCATATAACAGCAAGAACACTTGCAGGGTGGCTTGCAGGAAGCCCTAAACATAGAGAACCATTTGGCACTTCAATGTTTAACTTCTCAAGACTACTAACTGTTGTGCGTCCAACATCAGTAACAATAAAGATGCTCGTTAGATTAATAATACTATGTGCTATTATTCTCTAGCTAAAATTTGGAATAATTTCTCAATTCTCAAATCATTACCGTAGACTTTTGCAAATATCTAGTTGGTAGTTTTTGGTTTTAAAAATCAAGTTTTAACTTCAGAAACATGGGGACATCCAGCTGAGGAACTGGTAAAATATAGCTCTTGATGTAAATACATATCAATACAAGACTGGGTTTATTACATTTAAAAGGTAACCTATGTTTATCTTACAAGGTCATGGGCAGACCTGTGAAAGCAATCAACAATAGGGAGTATTCTTAGTTTAACTGAGCCAGGAGGTCTGGTCTTACTTTAACAGAAGATTTAAATTGTGCATGTAATTTCCAAATGAAAAGCAAGCTGAAAGCAGTTTGTAAACATGGAGTCTCTTGTGAACTTTGGGTGTCAGGAGAAAGTGACATAAAGTTCCATTAGCAATAAAGATTATTCATATGGGTTACAGGATTAAAGAATTGTGTTGAAGGTAAAATAAATTTGTTTACATTTCTGTTCAAAGATATCCCAGGTCATGCTATATCATCATGGAGGTGGGATGTGGTGATAGACTATTAATTAGTTTAATTGATCTGCGTGTTTTGCTGACATAGGTGAGCAGTTCTGTCTGAGGAACATAGAAGAATTTACAGATTACTATTGTGTAGACTGCATTTCACCAGATTGGGAGGACCAACAGGAAAAGATAGCAAATCTGGTCTGAACTTGAAGCAGGGAAAAAAAACTCCAGCATTCACCATGTAGAATCCAGGTAGGACTCAATCTTAGTTTGGATTTCATGAGAAAAACACAGCTGAAAGATTTGCTATAGTGAAGAAATATACATTGGCCCTCACTGAATCTTGTGGCAGAAGTAAGTTAGCAAAGTTAGCTTGGAAAGTTACGGGAAAGGCAGTTGGCTATTTGCTGGCAATCTCAATGAAGAGTCGAAGCATTCACAGTCTTAAGGTCTCTCAAGTAAAAGTAGACAGACAAATAGCTAAACTAATGGAAGGGCCCAAATAGAAAACTTGGAAAACAGAAGGAACACTGAAGAGGAGTCTAAATGTCTTCTAGAAGTCTGTGGCATACCTTTGTGTTACTCCGCAAGAATGAATGAACCTTCAAGATTTTGTAAGGTAAGGAAACTCTTACGGCATACAGGTAGAACTGAGTTTACACAATAAGTCTTCACAAGCTAAAGTGTTAAGATAGTAGAGTTTGCTTTAATTTCTTTTGAATTCAGTAACTTTTTTTGCTTGAAACTGAAATCTTGTGGCATAGATCTGCCGGTTTTTTTACTGAATGTTTTGTCACGCAATGTCATAGACAGCCGCATTTCTTTCAGTTTTTGACCCTTAAGTGATCAATTAAGATCATCCTCTCATCACTGCTGTGATATTAGTGAAACCAGGTGAGGAAGTGGAGAGACAAAGAGGAGGGTAATTTTGCCAGAGCTTGCCAGCTTGGCCCAACTGAAGCTTAGCTCCATCACAACATGTTTCACTCTACATTGGTGAAGTTAAAGGCCCTCCAGCATCCGTAAAGACATGCTAAAGCAATAGTTTCCTTTGTTTCCCTACATTACAGTGACTTCCACTACAAAATCACTATGTTTCCTAAAAGCTGATGAAATAGTTACTTTATGCATCCATTACATTGCTTCTTATAGAAACAAAGTGTCATATTAATTTCACATTTTAATCAGACAAAAGATTTTTGAGCTTATATTTGCAAACAGAATAAAATTGTTGAGTGTAAGAATCTGTTCCCAGAGGACGCTGCTATGACCTTGGTAGTGACCAGTAACTTTTGAAGAAAGAGTTCTAAGTTATTAACTGAAAATATCATGCAACAGGATTTCACATCTTAAAAGTAAAAGCTTTGACTGATAACAGAAAAAGAACAAAATCATTAACTTAACACAATATCTCATAAGCACTTGTACCTGAAACCATCCTTGCGTAGTGACTCAAAATCAGAAACACCTCTGGTTCATGATAGCCTTCTGCTTCTTGTTCTGACTGCCGATACAGCCTCTGCCTTGTCCAAGCTGCTTCCAGGCTTACTCCCTCAGACTGAAAAAAAAATTCCCCCACATGCCATCTTCATGGAAACCTGATACAAATTTCCCTGTTCCTACATAAAAGATACAAATTAATTGTCTTTAATTTTAAATTGGCCCTTTGATCTAAAAAGTATATAAATACTTTCAAACCCTCCTTTGTTTACCAGGTTCTTCAAATCTTCACTGATCTGGGGAAAATACACAAATAATTTAAACTTCCCATATTCACATAACTTCAAATCTTCTCCCAATATGGCTACAAATGTTGTTTCCTCAGAGAAGCCACTATAATTCTAGCTTTGAACATCTTTCACCACCATTCCACCTGCAAAATAATACTCTTCTTTGGCCTCTAAGGCCAGGTCTATCTGAAAAGCTGTTCAGTCTGATCTTTCTTGCATCATTCCTACATTTAAAAACTACAATTTCAAATCTAAAAAATAATCCTATGATGCATGCATTAGGAATAATACTACTAGGAATTAAGGAAAGAGCACAATCTATAGAACACAATTAAGCAACCACTCCTGTCCATGAGAAGAACTTTTACAGTTAGAGTATACATGGATGGGCATGGGCAACACTAAGCAGACACATCTATTTCCAGCAATTATTCCTAGAGATTCCAATAAAAGCTAAAGTTAAATTAAAGTTTATTTATTTATTAGTCACAAGTAAGACTTACATTAACACTGCAATGAAATTACTGTGAAGTTCCCCTAGTCACCACAGTCCAACGGCTGTTCGGCTCAATGCACCTAACCAGCACGTCTTTCAGAACGTGGGAGGAAACCCATGCAGACATGGGGAGAACATGCAAACTCTACCCAAGCCAGGAATCAGACCTGGGTCCCTGGCGCTGTGAAGCAGCAGTGCTAATCACTGTGCTGTGCCATGACGCAATTGATGAAATGAGCTCCTATAGAAGAACTAGTTTCAAAAGCTGTTCTTACACCATAGTTTTAGGATTCTTCTGCATGACTCTTGGGCTGAAAATGTGTGGCAATAAACTTAATTGAAGAACTTTATGGAGAAGGGGCTGGAGACAGGGTGTTGTACAAACACTCAAAAGTTACACAAAAATATATATAGTGAAATATATCTGATTGCTGCTCACAACCTCCCTCCTGCACCCAAGTACAGTAATCAAACTATATGACAAAAACCCATACCCACATGTTTCTAGTTTCAAAAACAGGCATGGAATATTCTGTGAAACGAGCAAGCTCTGGCCAGAAAATTAAGCACTTGATAAGTGCACAGAAGCACAAAACATGATTCCATTACTAATTTACCTTGTTTTGCTATTAATTATGGAGGCACACCTGTTGTTCTCCTCTGAAATGTATTCAGCGAGTCCAAACTAGACCCAAAATAGTACTGGAGACAGGAAGACAGGACAACAATCCTGTTCATATCCCCATTGGAATATTTCAATAATTTCATTAAGGGCTCATTAAAGTCAGAAGTATGAAGGCAGTGCACAGGATTCAGGAGCTGACCACTGCAGTTTAGTCAGTGGTCTACTCTGACTAAACTGGACTAGTCCCATTAACCTGTGTTTGGCCCACATCCGTCTAAACTTTTCCTATCCATGTATCTGTCCAAATGTCTTTTAAATGTTGTAATTGCCCCCGCCTCTACCACCTCCTCTGGCAGCTCATTCCAAATACGCACCACATTCTGCGTGAAAAAGTTGCCCCTCGGGTCCCTTTTCAATCTTTCCCCTCTCACCTTAACCCTACATCCTCTAGTTTTGGATGCAGAGTGGAGACCCAGTCATGGCTGCCTCAGGGAGTTATCCCAGCCCCATAACATTGTCAATAGGTAAAGGGAAAGACTTTTCAAAAGTGAGATATTCTGGCACTGCACAGGTTTGGATGAGTGGGCACTCAGTGCCCAGACACTGAACACAGTTGTTACTGCCCCTGGCATCACAAGGGGCAGAAGAGCAAGGAGCACAGAAGCCCAGGACAAAGAAGAAGCCATTTGATTAAGAGATTGCCAGAGCTGGAAATGGGTCATGGCTGTCAGATTTTGGGTTTAATGACGATGAAGGGAGTAAATGCATGACAGTGAGTGCAGATCACCACCTCCCCCCCCCCCCTCCCCCCCCCCACCCCCCTACACCCATGACTCGCTCAGTGCTCTGCCTGACCTGGTGGCCTCCTTCTGACATCCTCTGGGACCTCTTCCCCGTCCTCACCTCCAACACTAGATGCAGGTTGGCATCAATGAAGAGTACCAGGGCTCTGTCTCTTCTGACATCTCACTTTCCTCTGTGCCAAAGCACTCCATAGCACAAATGAACCATTGCCTCCCACAAGACAACAAACAGCAGCCTCCGTGACAAGTACTGTGGGAAGTCGAAATTAGTACCACACTTCATCTGACCCACCTCCACTACCATCTCCATAAACTCTAACTGGACAGGGAGTTGGTCTCCCCATCAATTAAGGGCTTAACACTGAGAAAATTTGATTCTTAATTCATTTCCCACCAAGGCAGGTTACTGATCCACAAAGAAACCCAGCTCCTGTTTCCTGCCGTTGTCACGTCTGACAATTTTGAAACTTGAAAAATATAGTTCATTAAATTGTACTACTCAAATTGCCAAGAGCCCTAAAGAACAATCACTACCACTCTGAAACACTAGGAGAACTATTTTTGATTTATTTGTGAACAGCTGTAAAATCACACTTTGACAGGTTGGATGCAGTCAGGTCAGTAGTCAGTTCAGGTTTGTAGTTGGGGTCCAGTTGTGCAGTTACTCAGATGTTAAACAGGGCTTTTTCTGTTCAATATTTCCTGGGTAACTATTCAATAAGTACAACAGAACTGTTCCAAGTCTCCAACACCAACTCAGAGTCAAAGACATTTGCAAAGGATCCTGGGAAACTTCCTAGGCAATTCCCTAAAAGGTCCATGTCAGGACTTCCACAGGGTCTCAACATGCATTTTCAGCAGTACTTCTGGTCTCCCGTTCGTCTGGAGACCAGGAAATTTGGCCTTTTTTATTATTTCATTATAAACTTTAAGCTGCAATTTCAGGTTACTTTTTTAAGCTTTAAGAATATTTTCTATCATATTCTGATATCATAACTGAACAAAAATATATAAGTATTTTAAATTTGACAATTCCAGCAAATAAAGGGTGGGTTTATCCCATTTTATTTCCACTAGCTGCTCTCAGTTAACATTGCATATGCAGTCGCAATCAAGTCTTGAGGTGAAGGGGATGAGAGGCTGGGAATATGTGGAACAGGTATTGTGTTAAAGTCATTGTTCTATCCTTATTTTTAAACAGTATCTGGATTTGATCATATCTTTTACAGCAAAAAGCAAAACCACCTGGCAGTTTGGTCAGCAGAGAAAAAGGCTTGGAGGGAAGAAAGGCCTTTGCTTTGCAGGCCAAGGAGGTATGTAGGTAGTTTCCAAACATAAATGTGGTCTTAATAATTTATAATGGAAATAACTGACAGACATTTTCTCCATGAAAACAATGGATACTTATGGTATGTTTGCCAAGGATCATCTGTCAGTGTAATTAATATTAAATATTTCCAGCAATGTGATTGCATCAAAGGCAATTATTTTTATTGTTCAAACTGAATGTTGTTCTTCTCAGTTCTCAGCATTTTGTGCATCACATTTACATTGCTGCTTCATCTGAAGCTATTTAATCAAATTTCACTTCTAGTTAGAAATAATAGGGGGGATTATTATTTAAAAGGCGAAAAGCTGCAGCATGCTACGGTGCAGAGGGGACCTGGGGGTCCTTGTGCATGAATCACAAAAACCTAGTCTGCAGGTGATCAAGAAGGCGCAATGTTGGCCTTTATAGCAAGGGGGATAGAATATAAAAGCAGGGAGGTCTTGCTACAACTGTACAGGGTACTGGTGAGGCCGCAACTGGAGTATTGTGCGCAGTTCTGGTCACTGCATTTGTGGAAGGATACATTGGCCTTGGAGGGAGTGCAGAGAAGGTTCACCAGGCTGATTCTGGAGATGAGGGGGGTTAGCCTGTGAGGACAGATTGAATAGACTGGGTCTGTACTCGGAGTTTAGAAGGCTGAGGGTGGATCTTATAGAGACATACAAGATAATGAAGGGGATAGACAGGATAGAGGTAGAGAGATTCTTCCCACTTAGAAAGGATAGCAGAACTAGAGGGCACAGCCTCAAAATAAGGGGGGGGGGGTGCAGTTTAAATTGGAGTTGAGGAGGAACTTCTTCACTCAAAGGGTGGGGAGTCTCTGGAATTCTCTGCTCATTAAAGTGGTGGAGGCTACCTCGCTGAATATATTTAAGTCACGGGTAGATAGGTTTCTGATAGACAAGGGAATTAAGGGTTATGGGGAGAAAGCGGGAAAGTGGAACTGATCCACTTCAGATCAGCCATCATCTTATTGAATGGCAGGGCAGGCTCAAAGGGCTAGATGGCCTACTCCTGCTCCTATTTCTTATGTTCTTACGTTCTGGGAAATACAGACAGGCAAGCCTGCAGATAGTGCTAAACACGGGTGGCACGGTGGTTAGCACTGCTGTCTGACAGCGCCAGTGACCCAGGTTCGATTCCTGGGGTCACTGCCTGTGTGAAGTTTGCACATTCTCCCCATGTTTGGGGGTGCTCTGGTCCTCTGGTTTCCTCCCACAGTCCAAAGATGTACAAGTTAGGTACATGGGCCATGCTAAATTCTCCCTCAACGTACCCAAACAGGCGCTGGAGTGTGGCGACTAGGGGATTTTCACAGTAATTTCATTGCAGGGTTAATGTAAGCCCATTTGTGACTAATAAATAAACTACTTTACTTTACACCAGAGCCAGGATTCAAGTCCCCATTTTCTACATGAAATGATGATGCAGGGCAATGTTATTCTGAAGTGAACTCTTTATTTCCTGAGTGGTAAGTAGTTATGAGGGCACATCTGGGAGCTACGCTTGATTGACACGGTGTTTCAGCTTTCCAGTGGCTCTGTTCATCAGTTGAACAGGATTGGTTAGGTCGAATATATATGAACATGAGTGTGGCAGGGGCAGGTGTTGGAGCACTGACTGCACAACACAAGGCTCTTGGACACAAAATATAACCATGAGTCTACAAATCTGGTTAGTTCTTTTGGACTTTAAATTAACTGCTTTGAGCATGCCAGGAATTCAATTAGACTGCGGAATTTAAAAAGGGATCAAAATGGATCCATTATTGTTCCTCTTAAACTCCTCACCTTTTTAAGCCTATAAAATGATTTTGTTGTTATATTCGTACAGCATATTCCAGGTAATTCAAATATCAATTGGACAACATTGCATAACACATTTTGGGCGATCCTGAACACCCAGTTCTTGTGAGTAACCAGTGTGGACTTTAATTCAAAACCTGCAACTTTGAAAGCCCTTTGGCATTTCCCAAAACTAAAAAAACTGTCCTTTCTTTTAAAGGATGCAAATAACTGATCCTTGGGTGATTGCTCAGCCATTGTTTAACAAAAAGTACACATTTTCCTTTCGAAGCTGTGTTACAGTCAGTCAAAAAATTCATAATGTGTATCATTTATCCAATTAGGAATTTGCAATGGAAAGCTTAGTTTAGGATTCAATGGAACAGAGATTGCAATTTGGTTCAGTGCGAGATCTTGAATAGGGAGTGAGATGGAATGGGGCTGTTTCAATATCTTTAATTGGAAGATGTTGCCACTCATTTAAGACTGGATCACAGATGAGGAGGTTGGCAATGCAGAGGAGGTGATTGTGCAGTGAATGTTGCTAGAAAGTGCAGAACTGGATCAGCTCAATTAACATTCATGTGAAAGCTGGGATGTACAAGGATGGGAAGAGGAGCTATTGTTCGAGAAGTTCTAGCTATGATCAAATATTAGGATCAATCAGGAGAATCTCACGTAGCTAGAAGATAGCAAAAACTTATCTAAGGATACACTGGGACCATGTCAAATGATTGCAGAGATTCAAAAATAGACTTGCAGAAAGGATGGACACTAGAGACAACATGTTCTGAGGAAAAGGATGGAGATAGTGCAGTAATTTGCAAGAGCAAGAGATTGAGCGTGGTTTTCTTGAGGGGAGGAGTTTTGACTAAGAAAGAAACAGTACCTGAGGATGGCGAACTTTCTAAACCACTTCAGCTTGCATGAAGTAAAGCAAAGGAGGCTGGGTGATTAGCAGTTTAGTGGATGTGGGGTTAGAGTCAGGGGATTATTCTAAATTGTTATGAAACATTAGCCCCCCCCCCCCCCCCCCGCCCCCGGTACGGTGTTAATTTCTGGGCACCATCCGTCAGGAAAGACGTGATGATTTTGGAGAGGCCATGGTAAAGATTCCCTAGAATGGTTTCAGGGATGAGGGATGACAGCTGCAGAAGCTGAAGTTGTTCTCCTTAAAGGAGAAATGTTAAAAGAGATTTGCAAAAACATTTGATTTGACATCTCGCTAAGCAGATTGTACTAGAAAAACTGGCCTGGGAAGACTGCAGAAAATTTCTGCGTGTATTTCCTGTACCGCTAGGCTACTCAAACAGCGAAGTGGGGTATGAGCTGATTGTTCAATTGTTACCATTTAGTTTACCATGTATCGTTTGACATAGCATATTCACTTTCATTAAGATTGGTATTGTGACCAAAGTGATTTAAATTTCAGAACAAAGTTGTGAAACTTATTTAAATTCAATCATTTAAAACTGTTACACAATGTGATCTGAAGGCCCAAAGGCAGCAGGGCCCATGATTTCTCTTCTTGGCCCTGTCTGCAGTATCATCATCACTCCCTCTCCTGGACAGTTCAGGTCATCACTGCCATATCTCTTGAGAATTCCTATCGTTTCCAACATTACAATCTATTTCCTGACAGCAGGAAAATCTCTCATCAAACTCATGGATAAGTAATGTTGTGTCAGGTTATTGCTCACATGCACCATTTGAATCCCTAAACTGGACTATTGCTAAAAATTCATCAAGATTAATTTTACAAAATAAACTGAATGTCAACACACTGATTTGAACAAATGCCATAGTAGAAATTCACTGGGATCCAAAAATGAATGACTTTCATTATGAAAGGAAGCTCAAGGAATCAAAGCTCTTTTCAGTCAGAACGGTTGAGGGAATGTCTGATAGAGATGTTTATGAAGTATTTGAAAATAAGCAGGGAAAAACTAGTTTCAGTAGCTCCCAAGTCCATAATTAAAGAACATAAACGCAGGATCATCACCAATTGGGGAAGGTGAGAGAAACTTATAAAAATTGATTATCAAGACACAGATAAGTAATGCTATAAGGGATGCATGAATTCAAATTTTAAGTTGCAGCTTGAGGAATATTTCTTCGAAAAGGAGCAGGTAATAAGTAGGCTGACAAGGCTCACTTCAGAGCTGCATCGCCGAGTCTGGAATTGAGCAAAAATGCGAACAGTACAAGTTCTGATTTTGTTGAACTGATCCGTGGGGAGTCAGCAAGCAGTGCAGTGGTGAGTTTCAATACATGGGTAGTAAAGACAGAAAATAGTCAGCAGTCCCATTTCTGATCATTACTGAGTGACCATAGCTTGAAATGCAAGTGTGTATAAAAAGGGGTTCTATGCCAATATTCCACTTGGTTCAGTTTGAACCCAAGTTAGATTCAAACTGAATTCTAACAAATGATCCAGTATCAGAAGGCAATTAGCATACGTGAAATGTAACCCATCTAAATTGGGCTACAGAGTCAAATTGAAAATGACCAGTTTTATCCCTTTCCACAAGTCTCTGTAAGCATACACTTATACAACTACAATTAATGACATTTTACAGTTTATACTTGTTCAGTGATTTTGATGGATCACTAACACAAAACAATTCACAAGACAAATTAACTTGATTAGATTTTAGTTTCCTTTCATGCAGCACTTCTGAAAAACACAATTTTAACTTTTTATAATTGATAATCATTCTACTTTGTTTTTAATATCTAAATATTCATGAATGTTGAACAAGATCCATCTCATCTTTGCAGAGGTGGATGCAGGAACATTCCATCGTTTATTTTATTGCAATGTCACCAATTGCAGCCCAAATTTTAGCAATGTGGTACAACAGAGATAGGAGATTTTCATCACATCAGAGCAGGTAAATTAAAATCATGGGCCTGAAATTGAGAAGGGCCATAGCCGAACCCACTGCAGCGTGCATTGAAGAATCCTAATTGTGTTACCCAATATTCTGGGCAAGTCGTCAGCATGCTCATCAAAAACACAAGGACATTTTCACCGTCTTCAGGATACTCTTCACTACTTTTTTCCAGGGCAGAACTGCTTTCATAAAACAAATACAGAACTACAAGTAAAATCATAACACTGCAGATGCTGAAAATTCAAAATATAAAAAATTGCTGGAAATACTCAGCAGATCAGGCAGCACATAAAAATAGAGTGAACATGTCAGGTTGATGACCTTTCATCCCAGTTGGAAGGTTCTGATACATCAGTTGTGTTAAAGAAGCACATAAACATGGCCTTTGACTGTAAAGTACAATAAAACTTCAAAATTTTACAAAGAATGAGCACATAATAAGCTTGCGAAGTGAGCAGATTCAAAAACCGAACATGATACAATTAAGGATCAATTTAAAAAAAGGCACAGCATAAACTAACAGATTCCTAGAACGAGTGGGTTTGTATGGCGAGTTGAAATATGAAGGAAGTGCAGCTTTTATCTTTAAATTTATTGCACTTAGCAGGATTTTTCCTTACAATATCTAACAATGGAAGTCTAAAGCCTGCTGTGTGTCTCATGCCATTTTAACATTACATTTAGCAGTCCAATTTCACACAAACAGGAGGCAAGAGTTCAACTCCATGCCAATCCTATCTAATTTCCAGTGATGTGCTTAGCAAAGGCAAATATTTCTTGGAGTTAAAGAAAATCCAGCATGACACCTGTTGCTTGGTTTCTAAAGACAGACTTCAAGAAGCAGGATCAAAGGGTTGCAATTAGTCCACTTTTAAAATATTATATTTTGGCGAAATTTCACCATAAACTCACACAATTCTTTGAATTGAATTGGTAAAAGTTGATCCACTCAATTTTAGGGGAATGAGAGGTAATAGCCCCAAATCCATTCTATATTTCAGCTTCAAATTGAAAAATCAGTTCTCAGCATGCACATGTGACATTCAAAAATGTCATGATATGGAGATGCCAGCACTGGACTGGGGTGGGCATAGTGAGAAGTCTCACACCACCAAGTTAAAGTCCAATAGGTTTATTTGGCATCACCAAAATGTCATCGCACATATTGCTTGATGTGTCAGAGATGCAGGATATCTACAGCTCATATGTATACAATGTCAAATGTAAATCTTGACACTGATTTTTGTCAAATTGACTAGAATCTTGGGATGATTTCAGAGTTGTAACATGCTATTGTATATTTGAAATGTGCTTTAAACAAATTGATTTTTAAGATTAAATATAACTTGATATATATATCTCGCCTGGATCAATTCAACAAAATCAGAACTTGTACTGTTCGCATTTTTGCTCAATTCCAGACTCGGCGATCTATATATCAAGTTAAAATAGCTTTTCCCTCTTTTACACTACGCTAAACATTAGCGCAGGATACATTTACAAAACTAATTTTGAGGTTTATTTTAATTTTACTTCCTATAAAGTTTTTGTCCTTGTCCATAATAGTGCCATGGGTAGAGGTATGTAAAAATAAACTTAAGATTTTAATACCTGTTGAAGTGGCAACTATAAAGTATGTATTTAATTATGGGTTGACCTTCCATTTAACTGTGCCTTTTTGTTAGCCCCCTCCACCCCCTGACCCCCAACCCCTTCAGCGATTTTCACTTGTCTTAATGCTGCATTGAAGGAAAGCAGCACCCGATGGGTGCAAGTTTTAAAAATTGGCATAAGAAAATTTTATTTTACACTAATGTATAACCCTAATGTCTTCTGCATCACCATCACCATACTAAATTACATAGACTTCAAATGGATCAAGCAGCACTAAACTGGCCAAAATCTGCAACTTTATGGCCTGGCGTATCTCCTTTTACCACCAAACCAGGGGATCAACCCTGGTTCAATGAAGAGTGCAGAAGGGTATGCCAGCAGCAACACCAGGCATATCTAAAATTGCGATGTCAGTCTAGTGAAGCTACATCGTAGGACTACTTGCATGCCAAACAGCATAAGCAGCAAGTAACACGCAGAGCAAAACAATTCCAAAATGAATGGATCAGATCTAAGCTCTGCAGTCCTTCCACATTCGGCCATGAATGGTGGTGGACAATTAACTCATTACAGGAGGAGGTTCCACAAATGCTCCCATCTTTCATGATGGGGGTTCCTCGTACATCAGGGGCCAAAGCATTCACAACAAGCTGCAGCCAGAAGTGTAAAGTGCATAGTCCATCTCAGAGGTCCCCAGCATCACAGATGTCAGTCTTTCGTCAATTCAATTCGCTCCACGTCATATCAAGAAATGGCTAAGCCAATAATACTGCAAAAGCTATGGGTCTGACAATATAACCTTTGCAGTATTCAGAGCACTCTCCCATTTCCTGGATGACTGCAATTCCAAAATCACTCGAGAAGCATGATGCCATCCAGGACACTCGATTGCTATGACTTCCACAAACATTCAATCCCTCTACCACCAACAAACAGAAGTGAAGACTTGTGCTCCAGAACTTGCTTCATCCCTAGCCAAGCTGTTCCAGTACAACTGCAACACTAGCATCTACCAGGCAATGTGGAAAATTGTCCAGGTCTACCCTATTCACAAGAAACAGAACAAATCCAACTCAGCCAATTACTGCCCCATTAGTCTACTCTTGATCATCAGTAAAATGACAGAAGTGGTCAAAGCGCTATCAAGCGGCACTTACTCAGCAATAACCTGCTCACTGATGCTCAGTCTGAGTTCTGCCAAGGTCAGTCAGCTCTGGCCTCAATACAGCCTTGCTTCAAACATGGACAAAAAAGCTTAATACCAGAGGTGATATGAGAATGACTGCCCTCAACAAGATAGCACTTGACCAAGGATGGCATCAAGGGTCAAGTCTTCCTAATAAAACTGAAGTCATGGGGAAATCAGAGGAAAAAGCCTCTGCTGGTTGGAGTCATACATGGCACAAAGGAAGATGGTTGGAGATCAATCATCTCAGCTCCAGGACATTACTACAGGAGCTCTTCAGGATCATGTCGTAAGTCCAACCACCTTCAACTGCTTTATCAATGACCTTCTTTCCATCATACGGTCAGGAGTGGAGATGTTTGCTGATGACTGCAGAATGATCAACACCACTTGCAACTCCTCAGATACTGAGCCATTACATGTCCAAGAGTACAATATCCAGCCTAAGACAGACAAGTGGGAAGTAACATTTGTATCACAAGTGTCAGGCAATGACCATCGCCAACAAGTGATGATCTAGCCATTGACTCTTGACATTCAATGGCATTATCATCACTGAATCCCACACTATTAACATGGTTATCAATGTCTAGAAACTAAACTAGCCATACAAATGTTGTGGCCACAAGAGCAGGTTGAAGGCTAGGAATCCTGCAGTGAGTAATACATGTCGTAACTCCCCAAAGCCTGCCCACCATCTACAAAGTAAATATCACATGTGTAATTGAATATTCTTCCCTTTCCTGGATGAGTGCAGCTCCAAAATCACTCAAGCAGCTTGACAGCATTCAGGACAAGGCAGCCCACTTGATTGCTATGACTTCCACAAACATTTAATCCCCCAGCAGGGGGAACAGAAACAGGCTATTAGATAGCCTGTACTATATACAAGATACACGGCAGGAATTCACCAAAAAAAACCTACTTTGTTTATAAAAAAAACAATTTATGTACTTGTATTTGAGAGTATGCACAGGTGCATTCCAGATGGCAATGTCACAAGTTAGAGATCCTGAGGTATCTGCAGGATGGAGGCAGCAAAATGGAAAGTGAGTAGCCTTCTTGTTTCACCATTCAAGTGGTTCAAACATTGGATGCTCAATTAGCGGCTATCCAACAGGAAATCAGCCAATTAATCATGTGCTCAATTTAGACCAGGATAACATATAGTAGAGGGGTTATGCAGCGAACAGGAAATTGATCACAGCTGCATACTGCTCTGTGACATTAGTGTATCGTTAAGAGATTTTCTACAGCTCTTACAATCAGTGTTTCTCAGCTTATAACCTTAGCTGATGTTATTATGTTGCTGGACTGACTGTGATGAGTTCGTTTATTGCTAGTTAAGTTGTTTAAATGGGGTTGTTTGTGTTTATTCTGGGATTAGTTTGATGATCCTGCATTGTTAGGATGGTCATATGTTTCTGGACAGGTGCTTTCTCCCCCCAGTGTATTTGACGTTTCATTTTCAGTTCCGAACTGCAGTTGGGTTTTATCAGGGATAGCAAGCTGAACAGAAGTTTCTCCCTCCCAGTTTTATTTGGAAATTCTGCTGGTGATCTTAAAGCAAGGTTTTGTCTTCATGAAGGATGGAATTTGCTGTTATTTGTTTGCCTAAAGTCCCTGATGTTCTGGGAAGCTGTTCTGCCTTTAACCTGTTCGGAATGAATCAAGACTGAGAATGTTCAATTCTTCAACCAAAGGACCCAATTTCTAGTATCACATCAGCATTAGTCTGTGCTGGGTTAAACCTGTTAAAAGGGTCTTTTGTCCATGGGATTGGTTTGAATAGAATTTTAGACATCTTGGTTGAGGGGTATATATTATTGTGATTGCTTGTAATTGATAAAAGTTCTTGCTAATTTTCGTACTATACTATGTTAACTATATTCTTAAATAAACTTTGTTTGATAAAAGCTCCCTCATGGGTCACTTGAATCATACCTGAAGTGAAACATCTCATGCTTATCCTGGCCAAATTCAAGATGCAAAACTTATGATCCAGACGGCTCCATACAACACTGAACCATAACATCTCTCAATCCCTTATTTTCTTATGAGAAGTTCAGAACAGTTAATGAAGTCAATACAGACCTTGCCACCTTCACTAATAGAATCTGCTGCTAAATGCATTCATGTTCCCAGAGATAGTCCATTCTTCCACTCTTGTGGTGTGTCACAAGGATCAGTACTGGGACCCATATTGTTCATTGTATACATAAAATAGATGAAAATGTGGGGGGGAAATGTTAAGCAAGTTTGTAGATGACACCAAAATTGGTAGGGTGGTTAATAGTATAGTAGATGGTTGTAGGTTACAGCAAGATATAGATAGGTTGGTCAGATGGGCAGAGCAGTGGCAGATGGTATTTAACCCTGATAAGCACAATGTGATGTACTTTGGAAGACGAAACAAGATGGAGTATTTAATGAATGACAGGACATTTGGTCGCTCAGAGGAACACAGAGATCTTGGGGTAATTATTCACAGATCCCAAAGACAGCAGAACACGTGAATAGTATAGTTAAGAAGGCATATGGTGCACTGGCTTTCATCAGTCATGTTATAGAGCATCAGAGCAAGAAGGTAATGTTGGAGTTGCACACAACAATGGTTAGGCCACAGCTGGGGTAATGTGTGCAGTTCTGGTCACCTCAGTATGGAAAGGATGTGATAGCACTAGAGGAAGTACAGAGGAGGTTTATCAGAATGTTGCCTGGGTTGGAGAATTTGAGCTTCAAGTAAAGACTGGATAGGCCTGGACTGTTTTCTTTAGAGCAGAGAATGCTTGGGGAGGGCGGGGAGAGGGAGAGAGAGATAGGGGGCATGATTGAGATGTATAAGATTGAGGGGTATGAACATGCGAGTAGGGAGCAACTGTTCCCCTTGGTTGAGGGGTCAGTCATGAGGGGGCATAATTCCAGGGTAAGGGGCAAAACAAAGATGCAAAACAAAATTAATTCAGAGGGTGGTGGGAATCTAGAATGCACTGCCTGGGAAGATAGTGGAGATGGAAACTCTACAACCTTTAAAAAAATTGGATGAGCACTTGAAATATTATATAATTCAAGGATGTGGGACAAGAGAAATGGGATTAGTGTTTCCTTAGTGTTAATTGTCGCACAGACTTGATGGGTCAAGGAGCCTTTTCTGCAACGTATGCCTCTAAATGTTTGTGCTGCCTCATCATACTTGCCACAAAGCACCCTCAAATGTTTTTACATCCAAAACCCAAAAAAATTCAATATGGGAACAGAAAATTAAATACAATTGGCTCTTCAACAAGCTCAATATCTTGCTAATTGGCCATCAATCTTTCGATTTTGACAATCGCCTACCTTTTGTAACATCTGAGTCAGGCATGATGACATTTTGCTGACTTAATGTCATCACACTGTATTTCCTGTTTGTGCAGCTCGCCCAATTTGTAGCTGTGAAACTTATCCCATGCAGTCCTATTTTATGGTCTGAAATTTCAGCTTAAATCACCAAGTTGAAATGTCAACTTTACAATCTTTATTAATTATTACCGAACATGCTCCATATAAAAGTAGAAATCAGAAGTAGTTAGGACTTTCTTTTAAATCAAAGAATTAGAGTATAAAATCTATAAAAGTGGATTTTTTTTTGTTTGAATCAATATTTGCGTCAATAAGTCATCCATCTTTAAACTGTGAACACTGAGCTGTTCATGTCTTGCTATATCCTATAAATGTAGAACAGTATTCATGATTGAATTATATTCAGCTCAGCAGGGGGGCAAAATGAATCACTCATGCTTTGTTTTAATTATGAAATCCCAACTCATACAAAAAAAAAGCAACCAATGTGCTTTGTTTCCCATTTATGCCATCTTACATTGTTCTACATCCAACATCTCAAAGGATACATTATTGTAGTCTCTTTTATTACAACATCCTGTATCAGCTTGTATGTGAATCAGAGTTCTCAACAGTGAACCAATTCTTCCCAGTTTAATTTTTCTCTCTATCCAGTATCACCATCATATTTCTTTTGTCACTCACTGTTCAGAGCCATTATAATGAGACTATTGTATTGCTGCATGATATTTGTAATTAAATTTTATCTTCCTTGATTATCGAGTGTTGTATCCCAATTCAAATGGCTAACATTTTCATCCATACCTTTAACCCTTCCTCGCCAATAATTTTTTGCTCTCAAGATAAGGTTCTCTATCTCTATTTGCTTATCAAAATTAATTCTATTTGAGCAACTTTTGTTTCTTTATCATACTTTTACAAATAATTAATGTGATGGTTTTGACACGGAGTCTGAATAGTACTGTAAATGCTTGTACTTGATTCCATAAATTCCGAAGTGCTTTGTGACCACTACCGTTTCCTATTAGAAATGCAACACATTCTCCAAACCTCAAAAGGTTTATACCTCAAAAGGTATATACTTGGGCAAAAGATGTGCAATTAATTGAACAATTTGGTTTGAAGTTAATCACTTTGCTAAATTACCTATGCAAAATGAAGCATGATCTCCTTATTAAACGTTAATTTTGAAAGGTTTAAGATCATCCCGACAATCATCTTCAGACTGTCAGACTTGTACTGCTCTCCTACAGAATAGTAAAATTAAGAATGCCAGTGTTGCTTTAATAACTCGAGGTTCAATGTAGCAAAAACAAAGGATTTTTTGATAAAGAAGAACTACATACAACAAAAAGGTTTAACAGCATTACAAGTCTACTGCTAACACTGCTGGACTCCAACCGAAGCCTTCCAGCCCTGGGAATGCTTGCCCTCGCTCCCAATTGACCCAGGTTACTGGTCTGGTAACACAGCCCACAAAGGATCACCCTATAATGGGGCAGCATTATCACATTACTTCCCCCTAACTTCTCGGTCTACAGATGACAAAACAAAAAGCAAAACAGTTAACACATAGGTAGAGAAACAAAAATGTAACAGAAGGAACATCAGAGGAAAACAGTTCATAACTTCAACCAGTTTGGAGGCTTCTGGATCCTTGCAGAATGCTACAATTGTCAAGGTTCTTCAGCAGATGACACAATCAATTGAAGGCAAGTATGATAGTCACTTCTGGAGTAAGCAGTTGCGCTTGTCTCCTTCTGCCTCCACCAAAACTAGACCTCACCATTGGTATCAAAATCTAATTCAGAAGCTAATACATATGAATTTGATGGGACTGCACTTGCTTGTTTAAGTTTATAAGTTTATTTATTAGTGCCACAAGAAGGCTTGCATTAACACTTCAATGAGGGTACTATGAAAATCCCCTTGTCGCCACATTCTAGCACCTGTTTGGGCACGCTGAGGGACAATTTAGTACAGCCAATCCATCTAACCAGTACATCTATCGGATTGTGGGAGGAAACCAGAGCACACGGAGGAAGCCCACAGACAAAGGGAGAACATGCAGACTCCATTTCATATCACAGACTAAATGGTCCTTCAAAACGTCTCCCAACACAGGCCCAAACTTAGTGTTCAGCCAGCTGTCAGAGTTTGGCCACAAAGCCAGAGACCTTCCCTCCTGATTCTCTAACTGCAGAATGAAATTTGTATCTTTGCACAATTACAGCAGGTTGAAGGTTATAGCAATCCTTAATTAAATTGATTAACTGGTCAAAAGTTGGTGTCTGAAATGTTAGGCGACTTCCAGGAAGCTGCAAGGCCGCAAACTGTAAGCAGTATCACCTTGTGTTTCTTCTTGGCTGCTATTTTGTTTGACATGGAAAAATACCAGAGCCTCTCACTATACTGCCCCAATTCTTGATCCATGCTTGGATCAAATTGTTCTATCTTCCTAAATAATGGCATTTTAAGATGGAGTTTTCCATCTTTTTGTTTTGGATAATCACTTCAGTAAATATTGGTTTCCGCAAGCAATTTCATTTTGCTGTTGGAATTAGTGATACCAGACTAAACGGTCCCACAACATGGTTCTCAACACAGGCCCAAACTTGCAGTGCTTAGCCAGCCATCAGAATTTGGCCACAAAGCTAGAGACTTTCTCTCCTGGTTCTCGAATTGTAGAATCTTTTACCTTTTTGGGTTGAGTAATCACTCTCTTCCCCCCCAGCTCGGTGCTGTGGGCTTTCAATGCCTGATCAGGTTTTTATTCATTGCCAGAGTAATAAATCGAGGAGACTTTATATAGCAAAAACTAATTATAGTTTAAAGAACAACTATTTATACTAAAGGGTTCAACAACAAAACAATACTGTTCTAACAACAATGCCCTGACTCCAACTGAAGCCCAGGAATGCTTGCCCATGCTTCTGACTGCCCAGGTTCACAAACCTGTGTGCCATTTAAATATCAACAAAGAATGACGAAGAAGTTGATAAAGGGTAGGAGAAACTATGAAGCTGGGCTAGCGCTAAATATAAAAAAGGATAGTAGGAGTTTTTATAAATATAGAAAAAGGAAGAGGCTGGCTAGGGTGAACGCTGGACCCTTAGAGGATGAGAGGGGGGACTTAGTGGTAGGGGATGGGGAAATGGCTGAGGCCTTGAATAACTTTTTTGCTTCGGTCTTCACGGAGGAGGACGTGAATAGTTTGCCGGGTGTTAGCGATGGAAAGATGGTAGGAGTGGGGGGCCTGAATGACATTATTGTTACTAGAGAGGCGGTGCTCGACAGACTGGAGGGACTGATTGTGGACAAGTCCCCAGGACCGGATGGAATGCATCCAAGGGTTCTGAAAGAAATGGCGGAGGTGATAGTGGATGCCTTGATGATTATTTTCCAAACCTCACTGGATTCCGGGGAAGTGTCAGAAGACTGGAAAATGGCTAATGTTACACCGTTGTTTGAGAAGGGTGGCAGACAAAAGGCAGGTAATTATAGGCCAGTTAGTTTAACGTCTGTTGGAGGTAAAATGCTAGAATCCGTGATCAAGGAGAAAATAGCGAGGCATCTTGAGGAGAATTGTTTGACAGAGCAGACGCAGCACGGTTTTGTTAAGGGGAAGTCGTGTCTGACGAATTTATTGGAGTTCTATGAGAATGTGTCTAGGGCGGTGGATAGAGGAGAGCCGGTAGATGTGGTGTTTCTTGATTTTCAGAAGGCGTTTGATAAGGTGCCACACAAGAGGTTATTACAGAAGGTTAGGGGGCATGGAGTTGGGGGTAGGGTGTTAGCGTAGATAGGGGATTGGCTGTCAAATAGGAGGCAGAGAGTGGGGGTCAATGGGTGCTATTCGGATTGACGGTTGGTGACTAGTGGAGTGCCCCAGGGATCGGTGCTGGGGCCTCAGCTATTTACCATTTATATAGATGATCTGGAGGAGGGAACCGAGTGTAAGGTGTCCAAATTTGCTGATGACACAAAGATTGGTGGAACGGCAAATTGTGCGGAGGGTGTGGAAAGTCTGCAGAAGGATCTAGATAGGCTGGCCGAATGGGCCAGGAACTGGCAAATGGAATTTAATGTTAGCAAGAGTGAAGTTGTCCACTTTGGTAGGAATAATGGGAGGAAGGACTATTACTTACATGGCGAAAAACTGCAGCATGCGACGGTGCAGAGGGACCTCGCAAAAACCCAGCCTGCAGGTGGTCAGGAAGGCAAATGGGATGCTGGCCTTCATAGCGAGGGGGATTGAGTATAAAAGTAGGGAGGTCTTGCTGCAGCTGTACAGGGCACTGGTGAGGCTGCAGCTGGAGTACTGTGTGCAGTTTTGGTCGCCGCACTGATGCAAGGATATTTTGGCCTTGGATGGAGTGCAGAGGAGGTTTACTAGGCTGATACCGGAGTTGAGGGGGTTGAACTATGAGGAGAGGCTGAATAAACTAGGCTTGTACTCGTTAGAGTTTAGAAGAATGAGGGGAGATCTCATTGAGACATATAAGATGATGAATGGGATGGATAGGATAGAGGCGGAGAGGCTCTTCCTGCTCAGAAAGGACAGTAGGACTCGAGGGCACAGCCTCAAGATAAGGGGGGGGGGGGCAGTTTAGAACGGAGTTGAGGAGGAACTTCTTCACTCAAAGGGTGGTGAATCTCTGGAATTCTCTGCCCATTGAAGTGGTGGAGGCTGCCTCGCTAAATATATTTAAGACGCGGGTAGATAGGTTTTTGATAGGCAAGGGGATTAAGGGTTATGGGGAGAAGGCGGGAAAGTGGAACTGAGCCATGACACATCAGCCATGATCTTACTGAATGACGGGGCAGGCTCGAAGGGCTAGATGGCCTACTCCTGCTCCTATTTCTTGTGTTCTTATGCTCTGGCCCAGTCACATGACCAGCGAAGGCTCACTCTTTAAAAGGACTATGCTACCACAGTTTCAATTCAACTGCATTCCTCTGCTTAACTGTTGCATGTTCATTAGAAGAACTTGTGCAAAAAACATTTTGATTAAAATTTGAAAGGTGAATTTTTAACAATACTGTCCTAAGAATTTGAGTGAACTAAAATGTGTATACAGTCAGCAATTTGCAAAATATACTTATTCAATGAATAGATAAATCAAATAATGTAGGAGTCTCAAAAGATTCATGTATCATTTCCTCAAATACTTGGACCACGAGTCATTGTTCTCCACAAAACCAAAATTATTTTGCAAGTCAATGTACAAATATCATACCACTACTCAAGTGCAGGCAAGCTGGATGTCCACAGAGTGGAAAGACAACCTCTGAATGTCTGGTACTTGGATAGCACACATGTTTACATCCCTTCTGCCCATCTCTGAAAGAGAAGTGGTATGATCTGCTCTTCAGCAACCTTTAGTAGTTAAACCAACTCCCTGACACTCTCACTAAAGTCAACAAGTAACAAATTGTCTAACTAACAGTGACCAAGTTAACAAAAGTTTTAACAAATCACATAAAACAAAATTCTAATGCTGTCAGATAAATACAAATCCTACTTGTTAACCAAAAAGTAGAATTTTAGTCACTCTAAATTACAACCAGGTCTGTGTCTTCCAGAATATTCTGGACTTTCTTTGTTGATTAACTGTTAGATAATTTGTTACTTGTTGATTTTAGTGCGAGTGTCAGGGAGTTATTTTGGTTTAACTACTAAAAGTTGCTGAAAAGCAGATCGTACCATTTCTCACACACTTTTACAGACTGAGGTCAGGTGCTCCCCTTTTTTGAGTGGTTAGGTGTTAGTTCTCAGAGGGGGATCCACCTCTGCTTCATAACATTATACTCTAAACACTGACTGCTGAGTTCCTTCCTAAAGATTAAAAGCAGCAATCTTAACTTCTTAAAATACAAAACAGTAATATAATGAGTTACCAGATACTATTTTATGATTTTTAATTTTCTGTCATCTATATTGTTTTCTTTGGTACTTTCACTACCGAGATAACGCTTTGAGCTAATAACTGTGACCTATGCTTTCTCCTCTGTTGCACCGCCCCTTCCTTTCATACTTCTAACGACATATCATTATCCCTAACAATATGACTGGTCCTAGGTTGCTAAAACCATCAAATGTAAATCTTATAGGTTATTGGTATAAGAACATAAGAACATAAGAAATAGGAGCAGGAGTAGGCCATCTGGCCCTTCGAGCCTGCCCCGCCATTCAATAAGATCATGGCTGATCTGTCGTGGCTCAGTTCCACTTTCCCGCCCTCTCCCCATAACCCTTAATCCCCTCTCTTATCAAAAACCCATCAACCCGCTTCTTAAAAATATTGAGCGAGGCAGCCTCCACCACTTCAACGGGCAGAGAATTCCAGAGATTCACCACCCTTTGAGTGAAGAAGTTCCTCCTCAACTCCGTTCTGAACCGCCCCCCCTTTATCTTGAGGCTGTGCCCCCTAGTCCTACTGTCTTTTTTGAGCGGGAAGAGTCTTTCCACCTCTATCCTATCCATCCCATTCATCATCTTATACGTCTCAATGAGATCTCCCCTCATTCTTCTAAACTCTAACGAGTACAAGCCTAGTTTATTCAGCCTCTCCTCATAGCTCTAAGTGCCTGATTCAAATTTGATTAGCTGAATTCAAAAAAATGCAAAAAGCCTGTTGCCTTGGTAACCCTGCTGCTTGGCCTTCTGATACAAATGTTTCATTTTTAGATTCTCTATGTAGTTACAGTTTTTATTTCTCTAAGCCACCTTTTAACAGACAATTTTACAATCACCAATCTACAATTGCTCTATCCAACTTTGCAACGATACAAAATCTGTGTTTTCATTTGTAGAGCTTTCATTTCCTCAATTTCAGAAGGCAAAAGGCAGTAAAAACACAGCACCCTGCTGGTACCTGTAAAAAAATAGGATATATATATATTGCAAAGACAGCATAAATGAATTAAACTGGATCCTATTGTATTATATATGCATTATTCAAATGGACAATCTGGAGGTATATCACAATAAATGAATTCTGCTCCAAAAAATATTCAGATATGAGAAGAGTCAGGTTTAAAAATAAGTATGTCTTGTGTTCTTGCCAACTGTCAACCTAATCCAGTTTCTCAAGCAGTGCAGAATACATGGAGCAGCAATACTCAACATCACAGCACTTTGTCACCCAAAGAATGGATGAAGAGATGCAAAAGCAGATTTAGGGATCAATTTACCAATTCTTAAAAATGTTGTGTAGCACTCAAGGGAAATGGTGCCAAATAATTTTAAAAAAAGGAAATGTGAAGATCCTGACGAAGGATAGCCATCCTGATAAGGCCAATCTTTAATGTACTTAATGGCCGTTGAAATTTGAATATTATATTTACATTAGTGCATGGAACCCACCAGCAAGAGGAAGGTGGTCTTTAAAAAAAGGGAACACTCAAATTTTTCAATCGTTATTCAGAAAAAGCTAGAGCATTTTGAGATGTATTAAAGTGGATTTAGATGTTCTCCCCTTGCCTAATTATTCCACATCTGAGTAATATATGCCAACATGCCACCTGATTCACCAATTTCTCATAGAACATAGAAAAGTATAAGCACAGGAACAAGCCCTTCAGCCCACAATGTTGTGCTGAACAAGCACCAAATTAAACTAATCCCTTCTATTTGCCCTTGGTCCATATCCCTTTATCCCTTGCACATTCATATGTTCATCTAAAAGCCCCTTAAACACTCTTATTGTATCTGCCTGCATCACCACCCCGGCAGCACATTCCAGATACCTGTGTAAAAAACTTGTCCCTCACACCTCCTTTGAACAGTACCCCGTCACCTTAAGTGCATGCCCCCTAGTATAAGGCATTTCGATTCCAGGCAAAAGATTCTGACTGTTAGCCTATAAAATTGAGAGAGGCATAATTAAGGTTATCAGGCTCCTCTGAGTCTCTTCCACTCCAGAGAAAGCAAACCAGTTTTTCCAGCCTCTCCTTAATGCTCTTATCCTGTAATCTAGGCAGCATCCTGGTTAACCTCTTCTGCAGCCTCTCCAAAGCTTCCACATCCTTCCTGTAATGTGGTGACTGGAATACAATAGAAGTGTGGCCTAACCAAAGTTTTATAAAGCAGCAACTTGACATCCTGACTTTTGTAGTCAATGCCCCAGTCAATAAAGGCAAGCAAGCCATATGCCTTCTTTATCACCCTATCTAGTTGTTGGCCACTTTCAGGGAGCTATGGACTTGAACCTCAAGATCCCTCTGTACATCAATGCTGTTCAGGGTCCTGCCACTAACTGTATACTTGCCCTTAACGTTTGACCTCCCAAAATGCAGCACCTCACACTTACTTGGATTAAATTCCACCTGCCATTTCTCTGCTCATATTTGCAGCTGAACCATATCCCGCTGTATCCTTTGACAACCTTCTACACTACTTATCTTTGTGTTGTCTGCAAACTTACTAACTCACCCGTCCATTCCTCTGATTTCTATGAGCAAGCCAATTTTAAATCCAAGCAGCTAAGTCACCATGGATCCCATGCATTTGAACCTTCTGACTGAGCCTATCGTGAGGAACGTTGTCGAAAGCCCTATGAAAATCCATGCAGACAACATCCACTGCGCTACCGTCAATCATTAACTTTGTCACCTCCTCAAAAAAAATCCAGTTAGTGAGACATGACCTGTCCCACACAAAGCTATGTTGAGTTTTCCAAATTAGGCCATGCTTTCCCAATGTGCTTAATTCCTATCCCCAAGAATCCTCTCCAACAGGTTCCCAACCACCAATGTGAAACACACATGGATATAATTCCCTGGAGAATCTAATGTTACGCCGTTGTTTAAGAAGGGTGCCAGGCAAAAGGCGGGGAATTATAGGCCTGTTAGTTTAACATCTGTCGTAGGTAAAATGTTAGAATCCGTCATCAAGGAGGAAATAGCGAGGCATCTTGAGGGGAACTGCTTGATAGAGCAGACGCAGCACGGTTTCCTTAAAGGGAACTCGTGTCTGACAAATTTACTGGAGTTCTATGAGGATGTGTCTAAGGCAGTGGATAGAGGAGAGCCAGTGGATGTGGTCTTTCTGGATTTTCAGAAGGCATTTGACAAGGTACCTCACAAGAGGTTATTGCAGAAGGTAAGGGGGCATGGAGTTGGGGGTAGGGTGTTAGCGTGGATAGAGGACTGGTTGTCAAATAGGAGGCAGAGAGTGGGGGTCAATGGGTGCTATTCGGATTGGCGGATGTTGACTAGTGGAGTGCCCCAGGGGTCGGTGCTGGGGCCTCAGCTATTTACCATTTATTTAGATGATCTGGAGGAGGGAACCGAGTGTAGGGTGTCGAAATTTGCTGATGACACCAAGATTGGTGGAAAGGCAAATTGTGCGGAGGGTGGGGAGAGTCTACAGAAGGATCTAGATAGGCTGGGCGAATGGGCCAGGAAATGGCAAATGGAATTTAATGTTGGCAAGTGCGAGGTGGTCCACTTTGGTAGGAATAATGGTAGGAAGGATTATTACTTACGTGGAGAAAAACTGCAGCAGGCGACGGTGCAGAGGGACCTCGGGGTCCTTGTGCATGAGTCGCAAAAACCCAGCTTGCAGGTGGTCAGGAAGGCGAATGGGATGCTGGCCTTCATTGCGAGGGGGATTGAATATAAAAGTAAGGAGGTCTTGCTGCGGCTGTATAGGGCATTGGTGAGGCCGCAGCTGGAGTACTGTGTGCAGTTTTGGGCGCCGTACTTATGCAAGGATATTTTGGCCTTGGAGGGAGTGCAGAGGAGGTTTACTAGGCTGATACCGGAGTTGAGGGGGTTGAGCTATGAGGAGAGGCTGAATAAATTAGGCTTGTACTCGTTAGAGTTTAGAAGAATGAGGGGAGATCTCATTGAGACGTATAAGATGATGAATGGGATGGATAGGATAGGATAGAAGTGGAGAGACTCTTCCCGCTCAGGAAGGATAGTAGGACTAGGGGGCACAGCCTCAAGATAAAGGGGGGGCGGTTTAGAACAGAGTTGAGGAGGAACTTCTTCACTCAAAGGGTGGTGAATCTCTGGAATTCTCTGCCCGTTGAAGTGGTGGAGGCTACCTCGCTAAATATTTTTAAGACGCGGGTTGATGGGTTTTTGATAAGAGAGGGGATTAAGGGTTATGGGGAGAGGGCGGGAATGTGGAACTGAGCCAAGACAGATCAGCCATGATCTTATTGAATGGCGGGGCAGGCTCGAAGGGCTAGTTGGCCTACTCCTGCTCCTATTTCTTATGTTCTTATGTTCTTGTATTTCACCCAATTGAGTCAGTGAATATTTCAAAACTATTTAGTTCCAGGAATTGTACAGTTGATCACAGAGGTGTTACAAATTTGAAGGCATTGATATTAAAAGATTTTCAGAATATTATTTTAACTCATTTTTTGAAAATGATGACAAGGCCATTTAACATTGAAAGAATTGAATACCTTGTGTTACTGGTTCGTTTAACAACTTAATACCCAATAAATACTTACACAAAAGTAACATTTTGATCTGCACTTCGCAATAAGAATAACACCCAGACTAATCAGTGTTTACTGTTACGAAGGACCAAATTGTACAGCAACTATTAATTAAATGTGAAAATTAGAAAAGTTATCTTGTATACTGGTATCTCAAAATGATAAGTAAAGTTTATTTATTAGTCACAAGTAGGCTTACATTCACACTGCAATGAAGTTACTGAAAAATCCCACAGTTGCTGAACTCTGGCTCCTGTTCAGGTTCACTGAGGGAGAATTTAAAATGGCCAATTCACTGAACCTGCACATCTTTGGACTGTGGGAGGAAACCGGAGCACCCAGAGAAAATCCACACAAACACAGGGAGAATATGCAAACGCCACACAAGCAGCAAACCACGCCCAGAATCGAACCTGATTTCTGGGCACTGTAAGGCAGCAGTGCTAACCACTGTGCCATCCCTCACCATTCATGGTGAAGTTGGGGTATTTTCCCCAACATGTCACCAAAAAAACTAAATTAATTTTTAATTGTGACAAGTTTAAACAGTTGCCAAATATCTGACACTTAAATGTTATTTTCAAAAGGGTGGAGTTTCACTGTTTCAAGTGTTAGTTGCTGGAGATTTTAAAACTGTGTTTCTCTATCTTCCTCTCTATTTTGCTTTCTGGACATTTTACACTGAACTAAATATTATAATTTCCCACAATTCCTGGAAGAGTTTATGGGATGGCATTTTCCAAAATGGGAGGGTTTAATTCAGGAGGTAAAAACAGAAAAATCTGAAACTACAACCCAAACTACCTCAAATCAACCCAATTTTGTTTTCACAGAGGTGAGGGCAGGGGCAGGGTGACACTTGGACGATGATATACATTGTTTTTTTTCAATATTTTATTGAGAGGTACATCTGAGGTTTTTAAACCGTTCTCTAACTTTATTACAAGCTGACTGGGTTGCCCAGGCTTCTGAAAAGCTGGCCACTATAGGGAAGCAAAAACGAAAACAGCTAAGTGCTTTTCTGGCACAGTTTCTGGGTGAGGAGAATTAAATGCAGCATGACCTTAGGGAAACCTATTCCTTTGGATTCCCTGAATGTAAAACTGCATCACATTGGCATCCCTGCCTTCCATCTTCCTTGTTAATATCAATGTTTGCATGTTTCAGTAAGGATTCTTCAATCTGTTATAACTCCTGAGAGACCAAAGAACCAAATTTACCACATACAAGATTTCACTTATATAACTTTTACAATATCAAATCTAACATCATCATAAACTGAACATGAACTAACAGACATACTACAGTCAATATAAACAATACATCACACATTAGATAACAGATACCAAGATAGTTCTCTTAGATTGTCCAGGCAGTCTGCTAGGCATATTTGGCACTAATTCCAGCCACAATGTACTTTGAAGCTCTGAACATCAAGTAAAATTCCAGTTCCATTTTCTTCCAAAGGCAACTTTTACTCCAGCCAAATTCTGCAAGTACATAATTTTATTAAACCCCCTTAACTTTGTTCCCAAATATAGCTTTCTTGGTCTTTTTCCAGGCATCACAACCTCTGCTCCTGTTCTTATTTCAGTAGACTTGGTCACCTGACTCATTTACATTGGGGATAATTATGGGGGATTTCAATCTACATATTGATTGATTGACCCATGTTGGACGCGATGGGCTTAAGGAAGAGTTCTTGGAATGCTGCCGGGACAGTTTCCTTGAACAGTGTGTGTTGGAGCTAACGAGGGAGCGAGCTATCTTGGATCTGGTGTTATGTAATGAGGCAGGTAGAATTAGGGACCTTGTCGTGAAGGATCCTCTTGGGAAGAGTGATCATTGTATGGTGGAGTTTCTGATGTAGATGGAGGAGGAGAAAGTGGGTTCCCAGACCTGTGTCCTTTGTTTGAACAGAGGGGAGTACGATAGGATGAGAGAGGAATTGGCGAATGTTGATTGGGGGAGCACATTGGAGGGTAGGTCTGCTGAGGAACAGCGGAGGATCTTTAAGGAGATCTTTCTTGGTGCTCAGCAGAAATTTATTCCGGTGGTTAAAAAGGATCGTAGGAGGAGAGATAATCAGCCGTGGATAACGAAGGAGGTTAAGGAGAGTATTAAATTAAAAGCTGATGCGTTTAGAGTGGCCAAGACTAGTGGGCGAGAAGAGGATTGGGAGAGGTTTAAATATCAACAAAAAATGACAAAGAAGTTGATAAAGGAAGGAAGGATAAATATGAAGCTGGGCTAGCGCTAAATATAAAAAAGGATAGTAAGAGTTTTTATAAGTATATAAAAAGGAAGAGGCTGGCTCGGGTGAACGTTGGACCCTTAGAGGATGAGAGGGGGGGCTTAGTGGTGGAGGATGAGAAAATGGCTGAGGCCCTGAATAACTTTTTTGCTTCGGTCTTCACGGGGGAGAACGTGAATAGTTTACCAGGTGTTAACAATGGAAAGATGGTAGGAGTGGAGGGCCTGAATGACATTATTGTTACTAGAGAGGCAGTGCTAGACAGACTGGAGGGACTGACTGTGGACAAGTCCCCAGGACCGGATGGAATGCATCCAGGGGTTCTGAAAGAAATGGCAGCGGTGATAGTGGTTGCCTTGATGATTATTTTCCAAACCTCGCTGGTTTCCGGGGAAGTGCCGGAAGATTGGAAAATGGCTAATGTTATGCCGTTGTTTAAAAAAGGGTAGCAGGCAAAGGCAGGGAATTATAGGCCGGTTAGTTTAACGTCTGTTGTAGGTAAAATGCTTGAATCCGTAATCAAGGAGAAAACAGCAAGGCATCTTGAGGAGAACTGTTTAACACAGCAGACGCAGCACGGTTTCGTGAAAGGGAAGTTGTGTCTGACGAATTTATTGGAATTCTATGAGGATGTGTCTAGTGCGGTGGATAGAGGAGAGCCAGTAGATGTGGTGTTTCTTGATTTTCAGAAGGCGTTTGATAAGGTGCCGCATGAGAGGTTGTTACAGAAGGTTAGGGGGCATGGAGTTGGGGGTAGGGTGTTAGTGTGGATAGGGGATTGGCTGTCAAATAGGAGGCAGAGAGTGGGGGTCAATGGGTGCTATTCGGATTGGCGGTTGGTGACTAGTGGAGTGCCCCAGGGATCAGTGCTGGGGCCTCAGCTATTTACCATTTATATAGATGATCTGGAGGAGGGAACCGAGTGTAAGGTGTCCAAATTTGCTGATGACACAAAGATTGGTGGAAAGGCAAATTGTGTGGATGGTTTGGAAAGTCTGCAGAGGGATCTAGATAGGCTGGGCGAATGGGCGAGGAACTGGCAAATGGAATTTAATGTTGGCAAGTGTGAGGTTGTCCACTTTGGTAGGAATAATGGTAGGAAGGACTACTACTTACATGGCGAAAGGCTGCAGCATGCTACGGTGCAGAGGGACCTGGGGGTCCTTGTGCGTGAGTTGCAAAAACCCAGCCTGCAGGTGCAGCAGGTGGTCAGGAAGGTGAATGGGATGCTGGCCTTCATAGCGAGGGGGATTGAATATAAAAGTAGGGAGGTCTTGCTGCAACTGTACAGGGCACTGGTGAGGCCGCAGCTGGAGTAGTGTGTGCAGTTTTGGTCGCCGCACTTACGCAAGGATATTTTGGCCTTGGACGGAGTGCAGAGGAGGTTCACTAGGCTGATACTGGAGTTGAGGGGGTTGAGTTATGAGGAGAGGCTGAATAAACTAGGCTTGTACTCATTGGAGTTTAGAAGGATGAGAGGAGATCTCATTGAGACGTACAAGATGAAGAATGGGATGGATAGGATAGAGGTGGAGAGGCTCTTCCTGCTCAGAAAGGACAGTAGGACTCGAGGGCACAGCCTCAGGATAAGGGGGGGGGGGGGGGTAGTAGTTTAGGACGGAGTTGCGGAGGAACTTCTTCACTCAAAAGGGTGGTGAATCTCTGGAATTCTCTGCCCGTTGAAGTGGTGGAGGCTGCCTCGCTAAATATATTTAAGACGCGGGTAGATAGGTTTTTGATAGGCAAGGGGATTAAGGGTTATGGGGAAAAGGCGGGAAAGTGGAACTGAGCCACTTCAGATCAGCCATGATCTTATTGAATGGCGGGGCAAGCTCAAAAGGGCTAGATGGCCTACTCCTGCTCCTACTTCTTAAGTTCTTACATTGCACTCTGGGTTGCCACTTAAATAATCCACCTCTGACAACGTGCTTTGCTGCATTTCAGCTGTTGCCTGGTTGACGTATGGCTCCATAAGCTCCTCTAATACTCAGGAACTGGGTCACTTGGATGCAGGTTTTTGCACAGTATATACTCCACCTCTTCCAATGGGCTTTGCTGCATTTTAGCTGCTGCCTGGTTCACATATTACTCCACAGGCTCCGCTAATACTCAGGAATGTTGAGAATCATCGGGACACAGAGACAGAAGAGATGGGAAATATGGACAATGCTCCCTCATAGCTGCACACACCATGACATTAATTGATATCCTCCTTGCTCACAGCAAAAACCAAGCACGTGCACCAGTTGGTGCCAGTTCCAGAACCCTGTCACACCCTTTTGTAAACTGTGCCAACATCCTCGCAGTGCCTTATCTTAGCCCCTTCATGCATGTGTACTGCATCTGCCAGTAGCATCACCACTCTGGGCTTACTCCCCAACATTACAAATCAATTGGTTGACAAGATACACCATTACTTATCCTGTGCATACAAGCCATGAATCCTTCCAAAGAGTGCTGCACTATTTCAGCTCTCTAACTACTGCAAATTAAAGGTTGCGATAGTCCCAGATGATCATAGGCTGCTCCTCTCTTTGAAAGGAAAGCTGACATGGTGATTTAACTCGAAGATCACCAGACCCAAGGTGAAGGGCAAGGTTGAGAAGGCGAGACCTTCATGAATGACTTCAGCTGGTACAGGAACTGAACTGTTGTTAGTCATCTTCAGAGTCTCAAATTAAACAAAGGTTCTACAACAATTCATCCATTATTTAAGCATAAAATGGGGACAAAAATATTGGGGGGCAATCCCCACATTGGTTCAGTCTATATTTGGGCATTTCTGGCCATCACCTTGAACAAGTGCCAGTTCTCTTGTATATCCTAATGAGAAGTCCAAACCCCATTTAAGGATCTCGCCCCAAAACTGGTTAGAAACAACTGGAGCACACTGACATTTCCACTCAGTTTTTCTGTAGCTCAGCCAGCAACATGTTCCAAGACACTTAACAGGAATGTTATCAAACAAAAGTCTGATACTGAGTCACATAAGGAGATTTTGTAGCAAAAGATGAGTTGAGGAAAGATTTAAAGAGCACCTCCAAGGAACAAAGAGTGGTAATCTCAGAAAAAAATTAGGGAGGGAAATTTTGAACTTGGACCTTCACAGCTCCAGGCACAGCTAACAATACTAGGATAATTAAGATCTGTGATCTTTATAAGGCCACAATTTGAGGAGTGCCGGCATCAGTGGCTTACAGGCAATGCTCTCTCTCAATTTTCTTTGGTCCGCACATCCTGTATTTGTTCCACGCATGCTCTGGACTGCTGAGCAGCCATATACTGACACAGCATGGAGGGGACATTAGTTGTGGAGATTAGATAGATGTAGGAAGACAAGGCCTTAGAAGGATTTGAAAAAAAACAATGCCAGTTTTAAAACTGAAATGTCACTGAACTTAGAATCAATGTTGATCAGCAAGTACAAGGGTGATAGATAAATGGGTCTTTAGGACACAGACATCCTAGTTTTACATGATCTTAAGTTTATGAAGGATAGAATATGGGACATCAGTGAGGAGTATATTGGAATCATCAAGTTTAAAAGTGACAAAGAAATGGATACGATCTACAGCAGCAAATGGGGCAGCAGTGGAGTAAGGTCTTGACATGGAGTCAGAAATAGGAAGTCTTAGCAATGGTGCAGATGTGTGGTCAGAAGTTCATTTTGAGGCCAAATATAACAAAGGGTTGTTAACAACCTGGTTCAGCCTCGGATAATTTCCAGGAGAAGTTATGACATCAGTGGCCAAAGAACATAATTGGTGATGGGGGCCAAAAGCAATGGCTTCAGCCTTTTTAGCAATATTTTAGTTCAATGAAATTTCAATTCACCCAGGTTTGGATGTCAGATCAGTGGCCTGAATTTAGAGTCAGTGAAGGGGGTGAGAGATTGCAGTGAGGAGGAGCTGGATTTCGGCAGCTTTCATATGGGGAAACTGACCTCAATGGCTAAACCAATCTCCTCATTCAGTTTTCATTCAAATTTGTATTCCTGAGCTTAAAGTTGCAGAGATAATGGGCATATCAGTGTGAAACAAGAATAAAGTCTGAAATGGGAAGAGGTCTTCAAAGCTGAGGATGACATTGTGGTTAAGTAGATTGGTAGCTGGAGAAATATTGTGCTGAATGGAGGGTCAAAGGATAGACATTTGGAATATTGAAAATGCAGCCACAAGTGAACTAAATTAGCTTTGCTCTGATGGTATCCTGCAGCCCCACCACTGAATTTTCTTATGAACTTAATGTGGAGACAAGAGAGCAAGAATGTTCCTGATATGACTGCTGGGCTGTTCTTAGCCACTTCCTGTCTTGCTTCATAAAACATACATGAGGCAAATGCTGACATCATAGTTGGCTCAAACTGGTCCAGGAAAAACTGGAGAGCTGTCTTGGGAGAGAAAACACACACTTCTGATTGGATCACAGGGAATGTCGTGGTTCATGAGGCCCAGTTTCAAACCATCCTCAGGCTCCAGGGCCTGCTGCATATGTATCAATCTTTTTTCTTCCCCCACTTTTATTTTCATCAATGGCATGTGCAAGTACTTCAGTCCCCTGTACTGTGTACACAATATTTAGTAAATCTAACAAATACTAATAAAGAAAATAAAAACAGAAAATGCTAGAAATACTCAGCTTCCAGCACTTCTTTCATGTCAAATTTGGTGGGTTCTCAAAGACCAGATTATTTTAACTCCTGAATTCATGTTTAGCATCACTATTTTTGTCCAAGTGGCCATGGCAGGCAAACTGGCCTAAACTTAGAAAATTTCCAAGCACCATCGACTTAACTGTGCTGTGGTAGCATAATAATCAACTTTACAGAGATTCACCACGGATAGTGGCAGACTGGTCCAAAAGTCCCAGAAAATTATGGCAAATCATCTGTGATAGTATGACCGACCATAATTTCTTGAAACCAATGATGTAAAATGACCAAAACTGTAGAGGAAATTCTGGGGCTGATCGGTTATGCATCATGGCATAATTATCGTAACGTTTCACAGCATCATGATATTACTAACATAATAAAACATTTAAAAGTAATGCACAAACAATATGAAATAGTTGAATCAAAATTGAAACAAGTCAATCCAAAACATCAAAATATAGTTTAGTTCAAATGTACTGTAAATATACACATGGCTTTTCAATGGAGAGTAAACTAAGTGAAGCTCAATATTCCAAAAACTAGTGAAACCAACCTATAATTGCAATGCACTGTCATGAAAAATAAGCCCTGTTATGACCAACAATTTAATCCAAGTGAAAAACCAAGAAGTGCAACCCTTGGTTCTTACAGGAATGCTATTTTTCCAAGGGACAGAACTTTTTGTCACCTTGTGTCATTGCAGTCAAAATTAAAGACTTTGGCAATTAATAAAGGATGATGATTTCTTAACATCCCTGCAAGCTCTGAAAATTTACCATCAGTAACAAGAAACAAGATTGGACCCCTGTATAAGGAGCTACAAGATAGAATTTCTGCCTCTTTTCTCCCAAAGTACACCAAAAGCACACATCACAAAAATGCATGTCAATCCTTGTTTCTGTTTAGATATGGAACTTCAACTGCATGGACCAATAGGAATTTACAACACAAAAAGAGGGCTAAATAATTCAATAGGTAATCAATTCATACTTAACTTTTTTATGGGTAATCAACAATAAGCTTCATCAGTCTACAATTCTGGTTAAATTACTTAGGTATCGGCTGTAATATAATTCACATATCGTGCTTGTTGAGGCCTTTTCCATTTTATTTAAAATGATTACACTGCAGTGGACTGGTAACAGTACTACTTTGCAAAGACTTGTTTTTGCAATTGCAAGAAAGAAAACAGACTGCCCAATTTTTTAATATTTCACTCCTTTTAAATCAAGCTCAAAATGGTTTAGAAAACAAACAGAAGAACTTGCATTTAGTTTAAACTTTTTGTTTTACTTTCCAAAGCACCACAACAATACATGTTATTGTTATAAAGCCTCTTAATACTTTAGAGATCTGGATTATGTCTCTTGAAACAAATTAACTCTGCCAATCTCTTCATGTTAGTTTGCAGTTGCACAGCATTTGGTATGCCCCCAAGCTCATGAAATAGCTCTCTTAGATATACAGTCAAAAACAGCTTTGCTTCAATGCAAAAGTAAATCTTCAATCCTGAAATTACATTATTTTCTGAATCAGTTTCAAGATTTGGAATACTCACACTGCAGAGAATATTTCACATATCGTTGCACCAATCATCTGGGCAAGGTTAGGATAATATTTTTCAACTCCACTTGAAAAATATCCCAGTATGTATTGGGTAAAAGCTGTTGACAACATCTGATTATGTGCGACTTATCTGTAGCAATTCATGCATAGTTTATACTAAACCAGGAAATCTTGTGGAATCACAGCAAAAACATCAACAAAGGGAGAGATGGTGGCAAGGAGGATATATAATCCAGAGGCCCAGACTAATGCTCTGGGGAAATGGGTTCCCACCATGGCAACTGGTGAAATTTAAATTCATTTAATAAAAGCCAGTCTCAGTAATGATAAACATGACATAATTTTAAAAATCACGAATGTCCTTTCGGAAAGGAAATCTGCCATCCTTACTTAGCCTAGCCTACATATAATTCCAGATCCACAGTGTTGTGTTTGACTACCAACAACCACCCTTGCAACAAATGCTGGCCTTGCCAGCGACGCCCACATCCCATGCAAAAAAAATTGAGAGCTGAATTTGTCTAAGTAGATCAGGCATCCTTAGAAATCATGTTCACCTCCCACACAAAATCCAGTGCAGTTCCTGATATGCACGCACTACATTTATCAGCATCACCTTTTACGCAGTATATACCTCAAGCCCCTCATATTTTCATAACAGAACTCTCGAATTCAAGCAGGGTAGCCAGAAATTCTAACAAAAGAAAATGCAAGTGTCAACATTGATTAAATAAAATTAACTGATGTCTGAGTCACACTGACAAAATCTGTCCCCATCAATTGTGCAAACTTCAATACTTGAAAATATTTCATTTAAGAGTTTTGGCTGACATTATTCACTGAAAGATCACAACAAAGGGTGCCATCTGAGAAAAATAGGCCACTGAAGGCACAGCCATGCTAGTATAATTAACAATGACCAAAATTCAATGGCAATCACCAGAGCAACAATCACGACTGCCGTTAAGGTGACCTGAGCATAAAAAAGCTTTTATCATTTACCTTGCAATCAGAAACATTACACATACCCTCTGTCTTTTCAGGATGCATTTCACTTCAGAACCATTGCCAGTTGTAATCAATGTTAATTTTTGTATGCTTCTCCAGAAGTACTTCAGTATATATATTTTCCTTTCCAAAGCACCAGCTTCCACTGCATATTTCACATGCACAGCTAGCACAATAGGTACTAAGATAAAAATAAATACAACACAGACATGGCCTCGATGACTATTAAATCAACTCCAAAATGCTGTAGGCAGCGCTCCATTTTTTCCCCTTGCACTGTACTGCTAGTATATTGCACGTTACTAAATCCTGTCACTGACACATAAAGGAAAGAAAAATCAAATCTGTGCAGATAGATAGCTGTAAAACCCACCAGGATCCCTGCAGCTCTTCAGCACATCATCCTACTCGCAGTATGATGCAGAGTGTCTGAAAATACCATTCCCCTCTTTCCTTGCTATCACTGCCACTGAATACTGATAGACACCAAGGACAAAAGGAGGAACCGGCATGAACATTAAGAACAAATATTTAATGGAACACTGGCTTTCCTATCATCTTCATGCAACCAGGCACTGGGTGTTGCTCTCCCCTGAGAGTCTCCGGGCAATTTCTGAGGTAGAATAAAAACCTGGCATGGAGGTGAAAGGGAAATGGCAAAAATTACATTTAGTTTAATATTCACAATTATTTTTAAGCAGGAAAACAACCTTCTCCTTTCCAAAAAAACACCCAGAATTCTATCAGTTAATTTATTACACTCGCAGCAAAATGTGAGACAAACTGGATTTTTCTCTCCAAGCATCAGATTCCACCACAGTAATATATACCTCATACAGGGAATAGAGATGGAAGTGGAATATTCTAATCTACCCAAAATTATTTGCTAATCTTTATATGAAATTAATTACTGTACATTAGAGGCACCTAGAAAAACCGAAATAAAATCTACAACAGGAAAGTAGCTTTCACTTCAAGATAAAAAACAAAATCATTTGAAAATATGAAATCTTGATTCCATTTTCATAATTTGACACATGCATTCTAGTGTCAATTCAAGAACAATTCAAAAAGCCAGTCAGGTATCTTCTGATACAGCCATTAAAATCCCAGAATCCAGTATTGTACAGTACATATTGGTTTGTTTATGTAAAGATTGTAAGTAAAATGTCCACTTAAGAACGATTAAGGCAACATTTTTGTTCTAGTAATGCTTAGATTAAAAAGCTTGTCACAGAATATTTTATACTATCTTAACAGTAAGTCACAGATTAAAAATTAAGGCTGAACCCCTAACAGACGAGTTTGATATGGTAATCGATTAGTATTTTGTTTTAAAAAATGGCATTAAACTCAATTCAAAAAAGCCAATTGATGGCAAAAAAGGTAGAGCTTCAGTGCCAATTTGGATCCAATTATTGAAAAACAACAATTTGTTAGTCTCTGCATCATTAGTAAACTATGTCTCCCAATTTGAATGTGTCAATATTTTATACATTTGTCTTTTCAATCATTGCATTAATAGTAACTATTTTCCCAGAAAATTAGAAATATTTATACATTTTTAAAAATCATACTTTTACCTTTCCAGCTTCTTACTGGAAATAGCAAACCAGAGGCCTAGCATGCATATTAATCAAACAGCCAGTCTCATGAAGCTGGAATGGAGCAGTGAAAACTCTTCTGCAATCTCTTTTTTCCATCACTTGCCTTGCTGTCAGTATCATTGCAACACAAGCAAAGTATTGTAATTTTTAATTGCTCACAGAACCAGGGGTCACAGTCACGAGAAAATAGACAATTTATTACCTGGTAAAATCAGTAGCAAGAGAAGCTTACATAGCACATCTTCTGCAAGGCTCACCAAATGATAGGAGCATGATCCAACTGCCTGCTAAATTGTATCTAGTAGCACTCCACAAAGGCTGGACAATTTTTACATGGAAATAAAGGGACTTGCACTTTTTAATCATACTGTCAAGCAAGATTTAAAAATAGTACTAGTAGCATGTTCGTTCGGGCACAGTCTAACTAAGCACCATGCAGTACCATAGTCGGTGCTGCAACGACTGGCCTTAATCATTGAAATCAAGAATTGACTGAGTTGGCTTGATTCAGTAATACTCGTTCCATTAAGTTAAACACTGATACATTTGCTTGGTTCTTTGATGTGATATTCACACAACAAATATATCACATATGACACTGCTGAAATGAGCAATTTTATAAAGGTGACAAAAGTAAAACAATTCTCAAATGTTTATTTTAACCCTTAGATTAGAGTTCTCAAAACGCATGCAAAAAAACTATTTACACGTTAAAGATTTTAATTTAATGCTCTCCTGCTTTGAAAATTTTCCTTTATATGCTACTTTTTGCCATTGTTACAAATGAAAGATTTTAAAAGATGGTCAAGTTCAAGTAGAATGTCATAAAAGGTGATGATGATCACACTAAACTCTGCCTGGAATAGACTCGTGTCTATTTCATAAATGAAATCTGTAGAACATCTAGTACCAGTTTTCACTTCTTGACCCAAGAGGGACAGTGGTTTTCTGGAGAGAGAGAGAGAGAAATATATAAGAAAACAGAAATAGCTATTGCTGTAAGCAGATGAAAGTACTTTGTGTTAACCACCAAGCAGGATGCTAGTGAGAGTTCATTCTCTGCGCAAAAAGGTGGGATTTACGAAGATCTAAGAACCAAGGAGTTACCAGAGTGAACATTTCTGCAAGAAGGTGTTTTAGAGGAACTCAGGAGGTTTAATGGAACAACTTTCAAAGGCAACAGAAGACTCGCCTGATATGGCATGGAGTAGGGAGCCGCCTGCAATGCTGTGAGTTCAGAATTCAATGTTCAGGGCGATCTATCTGCTAAGAACATGGCGCAAAATTATAACATCATAAAATATGTCCAGTTCGTTAATGGGGAATGAGCTTTAGTGCATCAATTGCAAATGAGGCAACATTTAGTCTGTTGATTTTAGCTCATTTGTTACACTGGAAGTCTTAAAACATAAAATCTTGTCCTATGACTTTTTTCAGCGGTCACTAGGAAATTTACTGCTTTTTTTTTAAAGCAGCTGCTGGTCTCTTGGAGGATTATAACTTTTTTTTGAAAAGAGATCCACTTCATACTTATACTATTATTCAGTTGAGAACAGACTGAACAGGTGTATCCAGACAACCTCTAATACAGCAGCTTGCATTTATATACCACCTTTATCACTGAAAAACATTCCACTCTGTTTTACAAATGCCTAATTAGAAATATGATTCCTTGTAACCATAAAACAGCTCATGAACCTAATTCAGCCCCTTCAACGAAAATTGCTCAGCATTAGTCAGAATCCCGTTCAAATCCCTCCAAGCCTAGCAGTTTAAGAGTAGCTAAGAATCATGGGCATTAGCTCGAATCCTGCCACTGTAGGATAGTATTGATTCATCAACAGTCTGCATTACTAGACCTCTTGCCCCTTGACTTTCAATGGCATTATCATGGTTGAATCTGTCACTATCAACATCCTGAAGGTTACCCTTGACCAGAAACTGAAATGGAGCAGCCATATAAACACTGGCGACAAGAACAGGTCAAATGCTTGGAATCCTGTGGTGAATAAATCTTGCCCGACTCCCGGAAGCCTGCCCAGCATCCACAAGGCACAAGTTAGGAGTGCGATGAAATACTCCCCACTTGCATGTCTGAGTATAGCTCTGACAACTTCCAAGAATTTCAATGCTATCCAGAACAAAGCAGCTGGCTCAATTGGTTTCTTTCCACAAACATTCACTCCCTCCACCAAACAGTTGCAATGTGTACCACATACAACATTCACTGCAGGGACTTCCCAAGGTTCCTTCGGCAGAATCTTCCAAACCCACAACCACTGCCATCTAGAAGGACAAGAGCACAGATACATTGGAACACCACTACCAGGAAGTTTCCCTCCAAGTCAATCAATATCCTGATTTGGAAATGTATAACCGTTCTTTCACTATCACTGGATCAAAACCTCAGGGATTGCAGCAGTTCAAGAAGGCAGCTTATCACCACCTTAAGGGCAACTAGGGATGAGCGATAAATGCTACTCTAGTCACAGACACCCACATCTCAAACAAAAAAATATACACTTCTGCTGTAATAAGCCAAGCAAAGATAATGCCACAGTAATTAAAAACAACTATTGCTTAAACCTTCAAATAACATTTTCAAAAAAAACAAATTAAAACTAAAAGTAAACACTCTTCCGACATGATCATATAGTATATGACAATAGTCTAAACTCATGTAGTAAGTTACAGACTCAGTCCTTAACTCCTGCCTTAACACAATGCAATGTACAGAACAATGATTTGGAGCCTTATGCTGAGAAAATGGGCAGAATTTGATGCGCTCTTATATTCTACTACATTTAATCAACCAACTGGATTTCTGACAGAAGATCTTGGGCATTTCATCTTCCCTAGGAAAGTTGTATAGGTTAGCAAGTTACTACTGTAGACAAGAGAAGGAAAAATAGAAATTAGACTGACTGGAGAAGAATACATACCTCAAATTAAGACTTAATTTAATCTACATAAATGTTAAAACTTGCCTGTAGATTAAGAATAGAAGGAAAAAAAAATTTTCTCATACGAAGCATGGAAATAGTCAACTAAAAAAATGATGATGGTCATGTATCCAAACTCATTCGTGAATGGATGGGAAGTAAGGAAGAACATAATTTCTTCAATGCTATGCATGTAAGTCAATTGCAGTTCATATGCAAGGGCAACGGTATTTTAGAAATGTTTTAAAGATTACAGCAGCTTCCATGTGCCTGCATAACCACTGTACGTTTTAAAAATAAACTTATTTTCTATTAATTATGCACTGGAATACAACTGCCTACTTTATTTGCCCTAACAATTCAGTTGGATGTAATTAAGAAAATGGTTTCATGTTGCATTTTGTTTGGATAACGTGATGATAATGCCGAGAGAAAAATCCAAGCCTACATTTTAAGTATTTTTTATTAATAATGATTAGATATTTATTTTAATTACTCCTTCCTTATATAAAACATATTCACTTATGGTATAGTATGTTATTCTACAGCTTTCTCTGTAGACAAATCTGGAGCTTGAGTCTGGTGAATGGCAACAGTGTTGTTGTGTCCTAACCTTTTTGTTCATCATATCAGTTGAGTGGGTTTTGGTTGTAATACCAGTGGACAGTCCAGCATATTCCCACCCTACATCCAAAACTCTTGCAATATCCTCCATCACTTAAATAACGTTTAAGCCCTAACCATCTCGTCACCACAGACACTTGATCTTTTGACTGGGCACTTTATGATATCCTGATTTAAACCAATTCAAGCACATTTCTTGGCCAAGACTTTTAGTATTTATTATAATTCAAATATCTGAATATTTTAAATATTTAATTGTCATAGCTCTCAACTAAAATGTTACTCTTGTCAGATATACTCTGGTTAAATATAACATAAGAACCATTCCATCCAAACATAAATCATTATTACAAAATTCAACAGGTCATAGGAAAATGAAGATGCTGTAGTATTGCAGTGCCTGATTATGTCACTAGAGAGCTGCAGATCATTTATGTAGCTCACTAACAGCTTCTGAAGCAGTCATCATTATCATTTTGTGCCATGCCTTGAACTTCAACATTGTTTACTAATCTTAAAGGGCTACATTCTCAAATTATGCACAATTGCTTCAAATTAAAAAGACTTCCTACCAGCCACAACTATTATGCTGATTTGCTTTTTAAATTGTAATACAACTTCAAATTAGATTAACATCCTCAAATCATGATCAAGCTTTGTTGATTATGAAAAGAATCTACACAAGTAATTTAACTGATGTTAATTTAAGGGGATTGTAATGTTATACTCTCAGTGGATCCCACTTTAAAAAAATGGAAATACAGGGCATCCAGAAGAAAAAAAATCCTTGATGGTTCCAACGGAGTTCCAATATGCAAAGTCACAGAATGCTCATATGTGGCTTCATACCTTGAATTCCTCATACAACAAATCAACTAAAAACTTCTGATCAGTATTAGTTAAACAGTGTTCAACAATTGTTTTTTGTACAGGTTAACACTGCCTTTAAAGCATCAGGAAGAGAGTTCAGATTTCTGATGTCAACAGCTTCCTTTTGGTTATGTGGTCATTGAAATAGGAAAGTATGAAGAAAACAGTAAGTAATGCAGGGGTTGTTTTTCCTAAATCCACCATTATCTTCCTAATTTTAAGCTTTTCCATCTAAGGCATGCACTATTCCCCAGGCCCATTATATTCATTTAATGACCATCTTACTTTAGAGGAAAAACTAAACAATTTGTTCATTTATGAGAACATATTTTTCTTGTCATTTTTTTCACTCCTAATGTCATTGACTGAGTTATACTTTTACAGGTTCCAATCTGCGTTCATATTTGCCTAACTGGCCATTATTCACAAAGACAGGTGTTTCAATTCTGATTCTGCATTCCCACAATCTCCATATGTTTCTGTAGTTTGAGCACCAATCACAGATTGTACCCAATTCCCTATCCAAATGAGATCAACTGCATTATATCAATACCACCCAAGCCAAGATCAGTCAATTCAACTCCAATATTGAATGGGAGACCTTCATGATTCATACAGCTCAGCTTGTGTAAATCTGCTGAGCCATCACAGGAGCTACAATTCTGCGTGTTATGCAGCTACACGAATGCACTTTTCATATACACTGCAGTTCAGCTTGAAAATTATAAAGTTACATGGAATATACAACACAGAATCAGGTAATTTGACTCAACTCATTGGCTGTTTACGCTTCACACTTATTCCTTTTCCTCCCATATAGTTAAGCTAGTTTCTTTTTGAAAGCATCCAAGTGTGATGTCGCCAGGGGACTCGGGATTTCAATAGGTGGGGTGGAGTTCTCAGTTCAATAACTCAATCATCCAGATACAATAAAAAGAGAATATTTACAGGAATTCAGACACTCACCAAAATCGGAAAAAGGAAATAAATACCTAGCACTTCTTTGAACTCACTGTTCATTCATAGTGAATCCTTCCCTCTCCAAGCAGCCACCTCCTCATTCACAAGTGGGCTTCACCCCTTGTCAGGACTCAGGGCTGTGCTCATATAGTCCAATAAGGGTGCACAGCTGATCCTCACTGAACCATTTCTTCATTGAAATTATTCAACAATAATTTAACGACAATAACGGCAATAGTGGCATTAAAATGACTATTCTGGCTCAGAGCTAGGCATGCTGGGATTTTTGGTCAACTTATAGATTAAAAGCAGATGCAGGTCATAAAAAGAGGTTGTGGGCTGGGAGCTTGATCTGAAGCTTCCTGTGTTGGCCCAGATAAGGGAAGTTGCTTACATTAACCAAGATACACTGTGGCTTCGATTTATACGGCTGCTATGCATAGGACATGTAAAATGAGCTAAGCATCATAGCGTCATTCAAAAGTAGTTTCACTGGATGTTCGAGCCACGTGATCGGTTTCTGATCAATTCATTGCCTGGATGACAGATAATCTTCCGGAAGCAAGGGCAGAATTGTAAATAAAAAGACATGTTTAGCCTTTCTTTGGCAGTGATAACTCAGAGACCATCACAAGAAGATGACTTGTACCTTGAAGGATGCTTCAGAAAAGATGATAGATACCCTATCAAGGATATTTCTTGGCCAAGGTTTTCCTAAACTCAGTAGTATCTATTTTCAGGCCACGAGTTGAGGGGCAGGCCACGAGTTGAGGGGCAGGCCACTGTTTATGTTTAAATTGGTACTGGAAGTGCGAAGTAAAGCAATTGAATTACTATCCTTGTTTGTCTCATTAAACTGGAATGCTTGGAAGATGTTTGAAATAAAGTTGTCTAACACTGCCATATGACTTCCTGTGACCATATTAGTAGGGGAAGCTCTAATCCAGAAACTAGAGGACATGATAAGGTAAATATATTTCCAGCACACAGCCCCTGCTGACACCACATACTCTCCCCCGGGTTGAAGCATCTCCTGGGAAGCAATCTCTGCCTGCAGATTGAACATACGGGGCGATTTCTGCTTGGAAGTCCATATCTGTCTCTTCCAGATCTTCTGCAACCATAACTCTTGCGCTGAGAGATATAACCCCTATCCCTTCAAGGACCTCTAGTACATTCAACAATTACTCGTTTCCCACAGAGTTTCTTACTATTCAGCTCAAACAGCACTGTTTGCCATCAAAATGAGAACCATCAAAATTCAACAAAGCCATACCGATTCTTTATGTTCACCTCCATAGCTCTTGAAGAAACATCCCACTCCAGGGCCTGGTAGCTCAGCCTGCTGATGTAAACCAATAGCATCTCCTTTCCACACACATGTCCAGGCAGTTCCACTATTGGGAGGCTGTCTCCATACTTGCCTTCAGAAGCGGCCGTATCTGCATCCTTCAGACAGATCATAGCCTCTTATGCAACACACTCAGGCTGCTCCCACAGTGCATGGAACAAATGACAAGCTCAACCAATTAATACTTGCTATGGTAGGTGCTTTACAACACCAATTTGGCCTGGTAATGCCTTGGGGGGTTTTGACATGGGACTTGCCCTGTGGGATATGTCTGGGCCTCCCCAAGTACACAACACGTCTTGGGCACTACACTCTGGTCCACTAAAGTTACCAGGCTCCCAAAGTCCAAGGCGGATTCTATGGTTCTCTTCCACATGCAGTTGAGAGTTTTTTGGGGGTACAGGGTTGGTACTGTTATAAGCTGCAATGCAGTTACCACCTCTTTCTCTTCAACACTATATTCTGCAACCTATGCTCTCCTCCCCAACATATATGAATGGTGTATTTGTTTGTATAGCAAGCAAGGAACAATTCTTTTCATTGCATCTCAATACATATGTGGGGCCATTCAGGTAGGGACATGGGCCAGCCAGGTGTATCACTTCCTTACAAATATAGCATTATCTCCTCGCCACTGCCCCCTGCCATCGCCATTACAGTGAAGGTGTGGTCTGTCTAGGACTCTGTTCCTAAAGCCATAGCTTCTTGGTTACCTCCTGGGCAATGGCTCCGGAGGTCGTGTTTGCGAAACAGCACCTTTTTTGCCCTACAGTCAGTTTCTTCATGCATCCTCGATTCATTAGTATCACTAGGTATTGCTCAACAAGTTCCACTGCTTGATCCACCGACTGGAGATTTTCTTGGATCACTGATCTCTCTATGTCCAATGGTAAGTCCTGAATCAGTGATCCAGGAGAACTCTTGCTATCACTTTTTCAGGGCTGAGTTCCTTTGGTTGTAGCCACTTCTTGGCCAGGTACATGGACCACTTAGGGCCAGGGTGCTCTGAATTCTTTGTGTACCCAGACATGGAAGCACTGAGCTTGCATAATAGTCGTCACTCTGAGGTATGCTTTGACTTCTTTTTTAAATGCCTCATAATCCTCAGTCACTTTCTCATCTGGGCCATAGTAAGTCTTCTGGGGATCACTGACCAAATACAAGGCAATAATTCCTGTTTGCAGTCTGCTCAAATATCTTCACAAAGCTTCCACATCATCCGTCTCAGTATCTCCTGGAACTGCCAGGAGAGATTGAGCTGTCCAATTGGCAATGTCAGCTCTTCCCCAATGCAATTCAACCTGTAGTTGCTGACTGTTACTTTGCTCTTTTGGCAACAAATGGTTAGTCTCTGCTCGAGTAAGAGTAGCTTCATGTTGGGCCAGTTATTATATTTGCGCTTCCAATATTAGTTCTCCATGGTTATGCACAACCTAGCCCCACATTCTCTGCCCAAATGTGATGTCGCCATGGGGTGGGAACTGTGATAGGTGGGATGGAGTTCTCATTTCAGTAGCTCAGTTAGTCCAGAAACCAGAGGATATTGAGGGAAATGCCATTCTTTTCCAGCACATAGCCCCTGCTGACATCACACCTGCAAGCTGCCACAACCACTTCTAATCACACCAATCTAGTTTTACATTCCAAAAAGTGAGTAAAATTTGTTTCCTTTTAATTGCATTATTAATGACCTTCGATTCGTGGCTCCAAGTTTTAAATTCTTCCATAAGTGGGAACATTCTCTTCATTTGGATTTATTATTGTCACACGTATTAACATACAGTGAAAAGTATTGTTTCTTGCGTGTTATACAGACAAAACATACCGTTCATGGTGAAGGAAACAAGAGTGCAGAATGTAGTGTTACAATCACAGCTCGAGTGTAGAGAAAGTTCAACTTAACGCAAGCTAAGTCCATTCAAAAGTCTGACAGCGGCAGGGAAAAAGTTGTTCTGGAGTCGGTTGGTGTGTGACCTCAGACTTTTGTATCTTTTTCCTGATGGAAGAGAGAATGTCTGGGGTACATGGGCTCCTTAATTATGCTGGCTGCTTTGCTGAGGCAGCAGGAAGAGTAGACAAAGTCAACGGATGGGAGGCTGGTTTGAGAGATGGATTGGGCTACATTCACATTTTGTAGTTCCTTGCAGTCCTGGACAGAGCAGGAACCATGCCAAGCTGTGACACAACCAGAAATAATGCTTTCTATGGTGAGAGTCGTCGCTGACATGCCAAATTTCCTTAGTCTAAGAAAGTAGAGGTATTGGTGGGCTTTCTTAACTATAGTGTCGGCCTGGGAGGACCACAACAGGTTGTTGGTGATTTGGACACCTAAAAACTTGACGCTCTCGACCCCATTGATGTAGACAGAGGCATGTTCTCCTTTACGCTTCTTGAAGTCGATGACTCTCCATTTCTATCTGCTTCTCCCATTCTATTTGGGGTTGGCCAATGCTGGTTGATATCACTCCTGCACCTCACTATGCTCAAGCCTCTCAGCATCATGTTTCCAACTGGTTTTAAGCCTTCCTCTTCTCCTACTTGCTCGAAGGCACATCTTTATTATTCACCACCAGATTTCATTTCTCTCTGCAACAAATGACCACACAGTTACTTCCTTTGCACACATAACATTCGAGCCCCTGAAGTGCTGGTTCCTGATTTTGTCGTCACTACTCCAGACATCCATCTCAGCACCTGCATTTCATTAGCACTCAGTTGTTTCTCTCATCACGATGTTGCCGAGTTTCTGCACTGTATTTAAAATGCTGGTCTCACGACTATCTTGTAGATTCTTCCATTCAGTTTCAGTGATACTTTTCTGTCACCTAACACTTCATTGGTTGGAGTAATTAGCAGAAGAGCGGAGATAATCAATTGTTTAATTTTCACTTCTTTACTTGCATCTTCTGTCACCATTATTCGTCAAAAAATAAGGGTGGTAGTTAGGAAGCTGTTAATTTCAAGGAAATTTTTCTTTCTCAAATAACATTGTGCCCACCTGCCTTTTCAATTGAGAATGAAACCACTTACAATTATACATGCATTTTCTATGGTTATAAACAAGTCATGGGGCCAGATGATCAACAAATCTTAGTTATAATCCTAAGTACGTTTTCACACATGGACTACTTTATGGAGCTTTTAACAAAAGGAGAAGTTGTGATTCTGTCAAGTCTTTAGAGAACGAATGACTGGAAACTGTTTCAAAGAAGTCCTCATGATAAAGATCATTTTTGACTTCATTCGTATTTTGTAATCATTGTATTTTATAATTTCGCCTTGCCTCTTCATTTTATTTTAACTTCTTCCCCAAGTTGCTCATATCCCCTTTTGTCCCACCTTTATTATCCAAGTATTCCTTATATACCTCTTACGATTTAACTTTTTCTTCAGCTCTTCATCTATTCATGGTGCTTCAATCAGTTCGTTTTTTTTGCTTTTTAGTGGAGTTATGCTCAGCAAAGCTAGGTCTCAGAATACATTTTCCAGAGACAGATCAAGAACATGAAATACAAACTGTTCTTTCGTTTACAACGTGCAAAAATGCACTATTCTTGGAAAGTGTATTTTTTCTTGCACATGCTTTGAAGAATTTCAGGGTGAATGCATGAATAAATAGTCTCTTTATTTAAACCCACAAAAATTTGCTCCTGGTTATTCAGATTGACTAGACACACCTTTCTTTTCAAAAAGCACACTGATCACAATCAGTAAGGGAAAGGATTGGATTTCAGTTCTCTCTGTCCATAACAAATAGCAAAGTAGCAACAGCAGATGTACAGAAGTACTCAAGTATGTACAATTCAGAAAAACATTTCTGAAAGTGAGTAGTTAATAAAGTACTAAACACAGACAGTGTGTGTTTAGTTTCACAATTATGAAGCTACTGAAAATTTGAGGTTGAATGCCTTTATAAAACCAGGAAGCAGTTGGTATCACAAAAATACACTTCATAGGACTGGGCAATAAAATAGAGTTAGAGACAATATTGTTTTGATATTCAAGTGGAAATTTCAGAACACAATAGCAAAGCAATTCCATGTTATATTAATCAGATGGTATAACACAGAACTGAAATATGGTTGAACGCTGCAGCAACTGCAAATCTTACTACCAAAACTGCTTTAAGAATACAAGGAAGATCCATCTTGGCTGCAAAATCCACATATTCTATGCGTATAGAAATGCAACAGAACAAAATTACAAATCACTACATTTCTAGTTAATATCAATCAATAGCAATTTTATTGAATTTCAGACAAACCTATTTATTAGTGATTGCAGGACAAAAAACTCCACATGCTGAGTCCAATTTTCTGTCAAAGAGTGTCATCAACTTCTTGCCAAATAAAGGAGCATCAAGAGAATCAATCCTCAGATTCAATACAATCAAGATCTGCAATCTGCTGTAAAGTAAGGAATCCAGCAGAGGTTAAACCAAGCTTCAAATTACAGGCTAAAAATGTGCTTCAAAAATGTAAAAAGCACAATTAAAAACTAGGGCAAACACCATTCACCAACGAATGAAAACAAAACTGTCGAGGAAGCAGAATGATGAAACTGGGCAAAGGGGAAACTTACTTTTCAAATGTCTTTAAATTAAAAGCCAAGGTTTCAAAATAATTTTAATTTTCAGAAATCAATGATTCTGAACCAGAAATATTTCACAAGGATATATATGATAACAAACAATTTGAATGTTTTAACCACATACAGATAATGCTGATGGACAGAACAAATATTTCAAGTCAGATCCTTCTTTAGAGTGAAGTACTGTATTTTTTTTTAACTATGTCTAAAACGTCAAGTTTAACTCACTTATTTCTACAAATTCAGTAACTCATATGATTTCATAGATGCCAGCAGTCCTCTTCATGTGGTTAGGAAGTGTTAACAAGGTAGTACAGAGTCAAACGAAATCTTAACACTACCAAACATCCATGCTGTTCAGCACTGATGATTATAATCAAATTATATGGCCCAATTGAATGTGGAATTTGCAAACACGAGAAGTAGCTGAAACAAATAGCAAAGATGCATTAAGGGTATGTTGCATAAATACCTGGGGAAAAAGATTTAAGGATATGCTGATTGAATTAGATGAATGAATGGAAGGAGGCTTTGTGAATGACAGTATGGGTCTGCTGGGACAAACAGTCTGTTTGCATGCTCAAATGCCAGAAGCCTGAATAATTTCTATTCTTCTCCATAAACTTTGTAAGTGAGGCTGGTGACATCAACAAGATGAGTTAGAATAACAACTTATAGCTTAACCTAAAGAAAAACAACCTTGAGCTTCCAGGTAGTCTTAAGGCAGGAAAATACGTTTTAGAATGACTGAACAAAAGTTTAGTAGAAGATGGATTTTGAGGTAGTCTCCAAAAAATAATCTTCAGAGACAAGAGGTTTAGGAAGAGAGCTCTGCGACCAAACATGGGACGGCTTGAGGATTCACAGAAGAATGGAGTATTTAGAGGGAACTGTGGGACTAAGTCTCAGATAGTTTAGGACAGCACCACACAAATTTATATATGATGATGATTTGAAGTTTAACGTGTTGATGAATAATGTGTCATAATAAGTCAATGTGGGTAATGAATGAGCAGCACTTTATGCAGAATAAGACACGTGTACAAGAGCTTTGGAGAGCTTGAAGTTTATGAAAGAGAGGGCCAGCAAGGGCAATGTTGCAATAGTCGTTTGGAAATGACAAACAGCAAGTATAAATAAAGATTTGAGCAGCAGAATGGGGGAATTCAATTAAGGGTGGGATCCAGCAACATTGCAATGATGCTGCTTTGGGTTGGCCAAAATGTGGGGTTTAAAACAGGTGAAGGTCAAAGTGCTTCAAGATAACAAGTGGTCTAGTTCAACCTAAGAACCATGCTAGTGAGAGTGGCAGAAGCAATGTCAAGGGATCAAAGATCATGGCGAGATATCCACAGTTAAAAAAACAAAATGGGCCATACTAAAGGAATGACATAGATGGGACACATGCGCTGAGAAGATACTGAAGGACAAAGTGAAGAAGCATTTGTCAGGTTGACGGGAGTATCATGGCGTGTCTAAAGCAAGGTATCTATGAGGGTAAAGTGATAGAAAGTTTTGTACTTTGATCTTGCACGCATTAAGAACTGGAGAAACCAGTAACCTAAAGCTGTTCAACTTAATTTACAGTTAGCAAGATGGGTTAAGTGTAACCCCACAGTTTTGGGATAAATTTGAACCAAAGACCCAAAGCAAACAGATGGATGACACACGTCATTCAGGCCTCCAGGTTTCTTCACACATTGTTTAGACTTCTGGCTGACGAAGAAAGATGCAAGTTTAAATGAGTTGCCACAACAAGATAAATCAGAAAGATACACACCATGCTCTATGAGGTACACAATAGTATAGTTGACTAGCAATCCAGATGACATGAGTACAAGTCTCATAATTACAGAACTAAAGCTAAATCTTCTTAAAAATCTGGAGCTGATCAACAAAAGCAAAACTAAAGCTGCTAGATGTTGTTAAAAACCCATGTGATTCACTAATGCCTTTTAAGGAAGGACTTTATCTAGTTTGGCCTCTGACTCCTATCCAACACCATCCTGTTCAACTCTAAATGGTCTTCCAAGGTGGTCTAGCAAGCTATCAACTTGTACCAAACTGTTACAAAAAATTAGAGGTTCAAGAATGTGGCCCAACACTACTTTCTCAAGGAAAGGCAATAAACCCCAGCTGTGCCAACCATAACCACAGAATTAATTTTCAACTATCATATTTCATCAGTTTTCCAATAAGTGTTGAAAAATATACTTACTGTTCTCCCCAGGGCAGGGCATGCCTGGCTTTTCAGGAATGCTGGGAAATACTGGGTAAATGAGAGAAAAAAAACAAATTTTAAAAATAGAAAACAAACGAACTGTTTTCTTTCTCATTTATCTTTGACATAGTTGTAAACCTGTCCTCATACTAAAGGTAATTAAGTTTGCATGATTCTATGGATTGATTTTATAGCTGCAATCAATTCCTGGTGAACTTGCACTGTCCATTGGGTAAACCAGGTGAAACTGAAATATATTTATTTTATCTGACTGTCAGCTCCAATATCTGTATGCTGGCAAGTGTATATCATTAAAAAAAATTGAGAATTGTTGGCAAATGCAATGTGACGGGGAGTTATTCATTTGTTCAGAACATCAAATGGATAAAGTAGACATGGGCATCTGATACAACTCAATTAAAAGAAAAACTAAAACAAAAATAGTGGACACATACTGCAAGTCTGTAATGGTTGAAATCATAAAATTAACATTTTGGCGACAGATACTTCAGTACTGAAACACTGAGGTGGACAAATTTATCAATATAGGAAGAAAGGAAGCAGGGGGAAAATACATATACAGTCGTACATCTTTTCATATCTAAAGCTTTGACCTTGAAGGAGATTCCACACTTGAAATGTTAGTTGATTTATGCAATAGATGTTCGTTCATCTAGACTGCCTTGAGCATTTTTTAAAAATTTCAGTATCTATTTCTTGTATGGTACACATACGAGCATAAAATTCCTAATTGTGGCCACTGCATTACTGGTCCATGTTTAACACAAAATAATCTTCAAGTTACATTGCAAAAACATGATCTGAAATAATGCAGTAACTTCCAATGGGCGTAGCAATAGAATCAGACTGGCACTACACTCAACATCACTTGCATGGATATCCAGGCAATACTATCTTGTCTGACCTTCTGACTCATGGCAGGATCTATGCAGTATAATGTGGTCCCAAGGCCTTGAATCAAGGGCAGCACAGTAAAAGTCAATTAAGCTTCTTTTTATGACACTAGGTACAAGCTGGAATAGTACAAAAGAGTTGGGGTGCTGGGAGAAGTCTCCTCAGTGCATCCTTGGGGTTCCCTTCCAGACACACTGCCCTGGAGCTCAATATAATTCCAGAGATTCACTACCGTCTGAGAGAAGAAGTTCCTCCTCACTAAACTGACCTCCCCTTATTTTGAGGTTGTGCCCTCTAGTTCTGATTTCCTTTCTAAGTGGAAAGAATCCCTCTATCTTATCTAGCCCCTTCATTATCTTATATGTCTCTATAAAGATCACCCCCCCCAGCCTTCTAAACTCCAACGAGTACAGGCTCAATCTACTCAATCTCTCCTCATAAGCTAACCCCTCATCTCCAGCATCAACCTGGTGAACCTTCTCTGTACTCCCTCCAAGGCCAATATATCCTTTCGCAAATAAGGGAACCAAAATTGCACACAGTACTCTAGTTGCGGCCTCATCAGTGCCTTGTACAGTTGCAGCAAGACCACCCCACTTTTATATTCTATCCCCCTCGCAATAAAGGCCAACATTCCATTCACCTTCTTGATCACCTGCTGCACCTGCAGACTGAGTTTTGGCGATTCATGCACAAGGACCCCCAGGTCCCTCTGCACAGTAGCATGTTGTAATTTTTCAATTCTCATTATTGTTCTCAAATTTCTCCATGACTTGTGAAATTTTAAAACTTTGCATTAAATTGATCTTCAAGAAATAATGCTCTGTGCAACATTGCTCTGACAGCAGAGTCTAGAATATTTTGCATGTAAATGTATTTTTCAAAGTATATCCCTTTGAACCCCTGATGCTATTTCTAAGCATGTTAAACTGAGGGCAAGGATCAAAGCTTTCTTTAAAAATAGTTCATAAGGAAAAGCTTTGAAAAAAAAGCATTCAATTCAAACATTAACTGCCATGCATGAAAAGTCATCAGTTCTATCCAGTGTGTTAAAATACAGCCTTATTCAATAACTTACTTGAAAATGAAGAATTTTGCAGAGGTTGTTAAAAACATATGAAAGTAAATGAAACCAAAGATGAATAAGAATCAAAATTAAACTGTCTCTGCCACTTCCCAATTTACTACCCTCCAGTGTTCCAAGATGATTTTTGTTTGGGTATGGCTCCACAAGTCTCCAGTGCCTCCTAAAAGTATTGTGAATGAACCAAATCAGTATGTGTCAGTGAGTTATTTCATCATAGTTGCATCAAAAATGAGCTGTCCCACCAATGTGTTTTGGGTGAGGGAATCAGCTGAAGTGTTCTTGGTGGAGATCAGTTAGGAACATAGGAATTAGCGACGGAAGTAGCTAAGTTCAGCCCTTCGCGCCTGCTCTGCCATTCAATCAGATCATGGCTGATCTCTCCTGGTCTAACATCCACCTCCCCACCTGTTCCCCATATCTCTTTTTCCTTCTTTGATTAGAAATACGTCTGTCTCCTTCTTGAAACCAATGATTCAGACTCCACCATACTATGGGGCAACGAGTTCCACAATTTCACCACCCTCTGCAAGTAGCAGTCCCTCCTCTTCTCAGCTTTAAATTTACCACCTCTGCCTATATCTGTGACTTTTGTTCTTGATTGCCTTATAAGAGAAAGCATTTGGTATACCTTTATCAATCCCTTTTAAAATTTTATACATCCCGATCAGATCCCCACCCATCCTTCTAAACACCAGCAAGTACAAGCACAAACTGTTTAATTGCAGGTCCTCTAGCAGAGATATTTGAATCATTGACAGCCAGATGATTTGGTTGATGGAGGGTGGCAAGTGTTGTGCCTTTATTTAAGAAGGGCTGCAAGGAAAAGCCCGAGAACTACAGACCACTGAGGCTAACATCTGTAGTGGGCAAATTGTTAAAAGGTATTCTGAGAGACAGGATCTACAGGCATTTATAAAGTCAAGGACTCATTAGGGACAGTCGCATGGCTGTGTGAGTGGAAAATCATGTCTCATGAATTTGATTGAGTTTTTTGAAGGGGTAGATAAGCCCATGCAATTCATGTTGTCTACTTGGATATTAGCAAAGCCGCATGGCAAGTTCTTGCATGAAGTTAAATCTCAAGGGATCCAGGGTGAGGTAGCCAACTGGATACAAAGTTGACTTGATGGCAGAAGAACGAGGGTGGCTGTAAAGGGTTGTTTTACAAATGGAAGGCCTGTGACCAGTGGTGTGCCTCAGGGATCGATGCTGGTCCATTATTATTTGTCATTTATGTCAATGATTTGGATGAGAATTTAGGAGGCATGGTTAGTACGTTTACATATGAACCAAGATTGGTGGCATAGTGGACAGTGAAGGTTATCTAGGATTGCAATGGGATCTTGATCAATTGGGCCAGTGGGCTGATGTATGGCAGGTGGAGCTTAATTTAGATAAATGCGAGGTGATGCATTTTAGAACATCGAACAGTACAGTACAGGCCCTTTGGACCTCGAAGTTGTGCCAAGCTATGTCCAAACCCAAGATCAAACCCAAACTCTCCATCATTTTGGTAGATCGAACTAGGGTAGGACTTACTCAGTTAATGGTAAAGCATCGGGGAGAGTTATAGAACAAAGATGTAGGGGTACAGGTTCACAGCTCCTTGAAAGTGGGGTCATAGGTGGACAAAGTGGTGAAGCAAGCATTCAACATGCTTGCTTTCATTAGTCAGAACATTGAATACAGGAGTTGGGATGTCTTGTTGAAGTTGTACAAGATATTATTAAGGCCAGATTTGGAATACTGTGTACAGTTCTGGTCACAGTATTATAGAAAGGATATTTTTGACTTATGGGACTTGATGGTTTCAGCTATAAAGAGAGACTGGAAAGACTGGGACTTTTTTTCCCCTGGAGCATATGAGACTTAGGGGTGGTCTAATAGAGGTCTATAAAATAACGAAGGGCATAGATCAGCTAGATAGTCAACATTGTTTTCTAAAAGGTAAGGGAGTCTCAAACTAGAGGGCATAGGTTTAAGGTGAAAGGAGAGAGATACAAAAGGGTCCAGAGGGACAATTGTTTCAGAGGGTGGTGAGTGTCTGGAACAAGCTGCCAGAGTTAGTGGTAGACGTGGATACAACTTTGACTTTTAAAAAGCATTTAGTCAGTTTTATGGGTAGGATGGTAAAATGGGTGTAGAGGGATATGGGCCAAATGCAGACAATTGGGACGAGCTTAGTGGTTTAGGAAAAAAAGGGTGGCATGGACATGTTGGACCGAAGGGCCTGTTTCCATGCTGTAAACCTCTATGACTCTACTCATATGTCAACCCCTTCATCTTAATGCTGCACAAACCAGAATCAGACTTGGCACCTTCTAGCTAAAATCTTAGGGTGCATAAAGTAATAAGTTAACTCTAGGCCACAAGGGGAAACTTAAAACAGTGTTAAGGCAATAGAACAATGTCAAGTTGGAATACATAGAAATAAAATGCTAATTGGGCTAATAACGTAATATGTTGGTGCAAATGAGCTTTTCATAAATATGGAAATCTTCTCACAGAAGGAATAGTCAAATTAATGAAGCTTTAATGAAACAAAAATTTACCCATGGAATGTCTTGCACAGACTGAATTATGCCTTCAAAATCCAAGATGTTTCCAGGGAAGCTTTCATAATGCACACGCACATATACCACCCAGCTCCCACCCCCAGGTACACGCATGGAACTCTCAACTCTCCAAAAAAAAGAGTGACTGAGTGGGAGGAATGCAGTGCAGAATGCACAGATAAGGCAGGCATGGATGACTCCGTTATTCTCACTGTTAGGACACTTAGATATTTTTGGGAAAATTCTGTGCAATTATGTCATGACAAATTATTTTAGATTTAGTGTCTTACCCTCTCTTACGCTAAGACATTAAATCCTGGGACACAGTGAAACACAGCATCAGTCACTAAACTTATATAGCTGTGTGGCTTGATGTTAGTGAAGACAATCTCAGGAATAGTGAATGAATCAAACCTCAAAGAATACTTTCCTTATTCTATCAAACCCCCAATTCAATTAATTTCTCTTCTCTAAGCCCCTTCATATACTCAAAACTTCAGTCAAACCCTTGAAGTTATGAAATTCTATTAGGACACAGTAAAGCAGAAATAAACTTAAAAGCAATTTCTTTAAACTCTTATCTGCAGTTTTAATACTCATTTCAAAACAGAAATCAAAGTTTAATATTGCGATTTCAGGTCCAATAATCTCAAGATTCTTAAAAATCACTGAATGGCAGACCCAGCAGAGAAAGTTGGCATCAGATCAGATGAATGAGAATGCCCAGCAAGTTAGCACTGTTTAGTTTTGTTAGATTGTGGAGCAAACGGCACACAAGTGCTCCTCTAGGTCCCATAAGAAAATGTTGTCAATTCTGGCCATACCGTTACCTGATCTAATAAATGGAAATGAGGCCATGGGGTTTATATACAGCCCTACCACAGCTACATTTATGTTAGGGGCACTGATATTTTAGCTAAATGACCAAGTTGAATGAAGTTTAATTTTGGTTCAATACCTTTGTGACGATAATGTGACATATAGAATATTAATCTGTAATTTCAATTATTAAATATGTATTGGAAGTCTTTAAAATTTTTTTAAAGAAAGCCAACATTGACTTAAGATGGCTGCTAAAGGTCACCTGACATGTCTGGTATTAGTTGGCTAGTTTCTGGAAATGAATTCCACGTGAATTACAATTAGGACATGCCAAGGCAACTTCCTATGGAATTTCCCACCAGTTAATGTCAAGAATTATTTCAGAGATGAATGGAAATAAACTGGTTTTCACAATTTGCATTTTTATAAAGCTACCTTTCAGGTAGTCTGCCTGGACAATAGCTGTCTAGAAGGTGTTTATATGTTCTTCCTCGCTCATCACAGGAGAGAATGGTTTATTCAGAAGTGATGGCTGGGACATGAAAGAAACTAATCATCAATCACCCAATAGCCAAGGTCTGTTGAGACACAGGCTAATCAATTACCTTCTGTGGAATACACAATTCACCATGGGGAGAGTGGTCTTGAGACAAGAACAACCATTTTCAAATGTTTACTATTAGAACACTGAAGCTACTAAAAGCAGACTAGTAGAAATCTGCCAATAGAGCAGTAATGTCATCAGACTCTCCCTGCTTTCACGTTCAGAGCCCCATCTCTGCTCCATTGTGGAATATGTCAACGAAATAGAGAATTTTAATCAAAAGGATCTTCAGGTGCAATATCATTGACTTTTGGAAAAGACAGATTATGTTTCAAAAGAGACCTTCCCCAGTAATTGCAGTTTACATCAGCCTCAATCCCAATGGAATTTCAAGACCACAATGGAAAAAAATCTGCCTCAGCCACAAACACCAGTGAAAGACTCAGTGAACTCTCTCCTTTGCAAACATCACATTAACGGTTAGGCAGTTCTTGAATTAATATCTCTATCCTTTTAAGTTGCAACCAAAACGATACTGTTACAACAATCAAGGAATGGGAAAGAAAGGACAAATCCTGCATCACCTGTCTTAACACCATCTATACTTACAATATATATGATTATATATGCTGGAAAACTGTAGGCCCCGTACAAATCACTGGGGAATATCACTGTCACATTCAGTCAAGTACATCATTTAACTTTTCAGAGATCCTTAATAAACTACCAACCATGTAAATTGAGGCCTGATTCTCCATTTTGGTTATACAGTCGAAATGCTTCCTCCAGCTCCATGTGGGATGATACAGTGCATGGATCCCCTATAAACAAAAAATGGAACCAATTAGTGGGGCTTCTATGACCTCAGAATATAGGAACATTTTATTTACTACAATGACAATCTAAGAAACCTACCTTTTTCACACCTCAAATCCAAAATATTCTCCACCCAACCACCCTGAATTAAATGATTACACTACTTCTAATGGAGCAGAAAAACAAAATAACTTGCCAGGTTGCAGAGTTTTGACTGGCTGAAAAGGGAAAGACCCTTTATAAATCGTCTATTTGTCCAATAGAAATTACTGATTCATCACAGATGTGGCGAAGATGACACTGTTTAAACAGCATACATTTAATTTTGGTAGAAAACTCCACACATACACTTATACATTACAAGTAATGCACTTCACATGTTGATTTACTTTAGAAACAACTATGACCAGTGGCAAAAAAAGTTAAGTTCTGCAGCCTTTGACTTCTGTTTAATAAAAGTTATCTGTAGATATGGACTGCCTCAATATGTAAATAGCGACAGAGGAACACACTTTACAAGAAACGTGGTAAAGGAATTGTATAAAGCATTGGACATCAAACAGGAACTGCACTGTCCATACCATCCACATTCCTCAGGAATTGTGGAAAGGTATAATGGCACATTGAAGACCAAGCTTGCAAAACTACACAACGAGACAGGAAAGAAGTGACCAGACGCATTACCTCTAGTATTAATGAGTATGTGAATGACCACTCACCAAAAGATAGGTCTTCCCATCAGGATTTCATACAGGCTTAGACCTATGAGCTCTGGAATAAACCCTTACTGGAACAAGCAGTCAGTCTACATGAAGTAATAAATAAGTACAATATTGACTTACGCTAATGAAAGATTTGAGATCCATTCACTCACAGTTTAAAGAAGCTCAATCCCTACTGAACAAACCCTGTCGCCAGATAACGTCAGGAGACTGAGTCCTGTCATGAGAACATAAGAAATAGGAGCAGGAGTAGGCCATCTAGCCCTTCGAGCCTGCCCGCCATTCAATAAGATCATGGCTGATCTGTTGTGGCTCAGTTCCACTTTCCCGCCCTCTCCCCATAACCCTTAATCCCCTCTCTTATCAAAAACCCATCAACCCACGTCTTAAAAATATTTAGCGAGGCAGCCTCCACCACTTCAATGGGCAGAGAATTCCAGAGATTCACCACCCTTTGAGTGAAGAAGTTCCTCCTCAACTCCATTCTAAACCGCCCCCCCTTTATCTTGAGGCTGAGCCCCCTAGTCCTACTGTCTTTTTTGAGCGGGAAGAGTCTCTCCACCTCTATCCTATCCATCCCATTCATCATCTTATATGTCTCAATGAGATCTCCCCTCATTCTTCTAAACTCTAACGAGTACAAGCCTAGTTTATTCAGCCTCTCCTCATAGCTCAACCCCCTCAACTCCGGTATCAGCCTAGTAAACCTCCTCTGCACTCCCTCCAAGGCCAAAATATCTTTGCGCAGGTGTGGCGCCCAAAACTGCACACAGTACTCCAGCTGCGGCCTCACCAATGCCCTATACAGCTGCAGCAAGACCTCCCTACTTTTATATTCAATCCCCCTCGCTATGAAGGCCAGCATCCCATTCGCCTTCCTAACCACATGCTGCACCTGCAAGCTGGGTTTTTGCGACTCATGCACAAGGACCCCGAGGTCCCTCTGCACCGTCGCCTGCTGCAGCTTTTCGCCCCGTAAGTAATAGTCCTTCCTACCATTATTCCTACCAAAGTGGACCACCTCGCACTTGCCAACATTAAATTCCATTTGCCAGTTCCTGGCCCATTCGCCCAGCCTATCTAGATCCTTCTGCAGACTCTCCATACCCTCCGCACAATTTGCCGTTCCCCCAATCTTGGTGTCATCAGCAAATTTCGACACCCTACACTCGGTTCCCTCCTCCAGATCATCTATATAAATGGTAAAAAGCTGAGGCCCTAGCACCGACCCCTGGGGCACTCCACTAGTCAACATCCGCCAATCCGAATAGCACCCGTTGACCCCCACTCTCTGCCTCCTATTTGACAACCAGTCCTCTATCCACGCTAACACCCTACCCCCAACTCCATGTCCCTCGACCTTCTGCAATAACCTCTTGTGAGGTACTCTGTCAAACGCCTTCTGAAAATCCAGAAAGACCACATCCACCGGCTCTCCTCTATCCACCGCACTAGACACATCCTCATAGAACTCCAGTAAATTTGTCAAAGATCTCAAGAACAGGACTCAACTTGTACACCTGTAATTGTGTTTTAAATGTTACTATTATTGTCAAATATGACCTGTTTACCCAAATGATGTAACATCAGTAAGATCAAATGAAACTGGAAAAGATAAGAAACAAAACGGAGTTGGAAATCATTCTTGAAGGAACAGGGACAGGAATAGGAGCTCCTAATGCAACGGATTTGGAAACCTTACAAAACACAAAAGGTGTGACCATTGATAGGAGAAAGGTACAAGATTGCATCAAAACTGATAGAAGTACATACCAAGCTACACCTTACAGATTGGTGCTCAGATAGGATGCATTGGAAACAAAGGGAGTAGGTGAAGAACAGGAAAACGATGTCACTGGGGCAAGCATTGCTGCCTCACAGCACCAGGGATCCAGGTTTAATTCCGGCTTCAGGTCATTGTTTGTGTGGAGTTTACATATTCTCCTAGTGTCTGCATGGCTTTCCTCCGACTGCTGATGTTTCCTTCCACAGTCCAAAGGTGTACAGGGTTAGGTGGATTGGCCATGATAATCCCCCTGACACTAAGGGGCAATTTAACAGGGTAAGTACATAGGATTACAGGGATAGGGCCTCGGTGGGATTGTCGTTGATGCAGACTCAATGGCCAAAAAAGCTGCCTTCTGCACTGTAGGATTTCTAGATATTTGTGTCTGTGTTAATGAAAATTCTAGTCAAAAACAGAATAACACATTCTGTCAGAGAAAATAAATCACACAAGAATTCTTAAGAAAGACATGCCGAGGATGGGATGCTTCATATAACTTTACCAGTCCTCAATTGCAAATTGAGCCAGGGCTGAAAATACTCAAAAAGTGATACCTCCGGATGCAAAATTTACTATGCAAGTTGCGAATGTTACAAAAGGTCAGGCATGGTGTGTATTTGTAGTTCTACCTCACTTGGTTGGAGAAACCTTTTGGACCCCTGAATTTAAAGGAAACTGGGTTGATGAGAAAAATAATACTCAAATGGGGAAAGACTGCATGACGAGCAGAGAGACAGATAAGAAATTACCTGTTAAAAACCTGTTTAAATAAGTTTAAAACATTTTTGTACTAAGAACTTACCTTGTGGGACTGTTTAAATCATTTAAAAGCATTTTTGCGAGCTTTTTGTATCTACTGCTTTAAGAATTCTAAGGGAGTGGATAGCAGGGAGTTGTGGGGGAGCAGGCTTTAAAACAGCGCCAGGTTTAAAAGGAGGCCTGGTGTAGACAGCGGGCAGTGTCGGAGCGGGCAGCGGAGTGAGAGGGAAGCAGAGTGAGCTACTAGGGCTTAGGAGCAAAAGGGCTGGGGAGAAAAAGGGCCAGGTAAGTTTGTGTTGAAATTTTCAATATTACTACAGTGAATAATGGAGGGGCATGTGATGTGTTGTTTCTGTATGATGTGGGAGCTGGTGGGCCCCAGGGTCCTTCCCAGTGACCATGTCTGCAGTAAGTGCAGGTTGCTGGAGGAGCTCCAGCTCAAGGTAGATGAGCTGGCCTCTGAGCTACAGACACAGGCTCATCAGGGGGAGAGAGGGTGCCACTGTCAATGGGGTGCAAGTGACATCCACCCCCCCCCCCCCCCCCAGACTGGCTAACTCTAAGGGTCAGGAACAAGAGGCGGGTGGGGAGCGGAGGAAGGACAGTGGGAAGCGGATGCCTCAGCCTCTCAATCTGCATAACAGGTTTGAGGTTCTTGCTTCCAGTCTGGACGAGAACGAGGGAGGTGAGGTTGGTGAGCAAACTGCACACAGTACAGTACAGTGATGCAGACGCAGGACATAGGCAAAGAGAAGGTGAAAAGGAACGTAGTAGTAATTGGGGATAGTGGGGTTAAGGGTATTGACACTGTCCTTTGTCACAATGACAAAGTGCACAGAAGGGTGTGTTGTCTGCCTGGTGCTTGGGTCCGGGATGTCACATCTGGGCTGCAGAGGAACCTGGAGTGGGAGGGTGAGAATCCGGTCGTTGTGGTACATGTGGGTGCCAACGACGTAGGCAAAATGCGAACTGAGGATCTGGGGAGGGAGTATGAAAAGCTGGGAATGGAATTAAAAAGTAGAACCGACAAGGTGGTTATCTCTGGGCTACTGCCTGAACAGAGTGCAGACGGGCGTAAGGTTGATAAGATTAAGGAAGTGAATGGGTGGCTCAGGGATTGGTGTGGGAGGAATGGGTTTGAATTTATGGGGCATTGGCATCAGTATTGGGGTAGGTGGGACCTGTTCAGGTGGGATGGGGTTGGTCTGAAATGTGCTGGGACCAGAGTCCTGGCAAATCGTGTAAATAGGACTGTAGACAGGGCTTAGGCACTTTATCTGAATGCACGAAGCATTCGGAATAAAGTGGATGAGCTGGTGGCGCAGATCAGCACAAATGGATATGATCTGGTGGTCATTACAGAGACGTGGCTGCAAGGTGACAGGGACTGGGAGCTGAATGTCCAGGGGTATCAAGTGTTTAGGAAGGATAGGCGGGAGGAAAAAGGGGGGTGCGTAGCTCTGCTGATTAAGGATAGCGTCAGGGTGGTAGCAAGGGATGATATAGGAACCAAAGAGCAGAAAGTGGAATCATTGTGGGTGGAGATTAGGAACAGCAAAGGGAGGAAGACACTGGTGGGTGTCGTCCATAGGCCCCCGAATAATGATCTGGAGGTGGGGCGGGCTGTTAACGCTCAAATAAGTGCGGCGTGCAGGAATGGAACGGCGATAATTATGGGGGATTTCAATCTACATATTGATTGGTCGACCCATGTTGGACACGGTGGGCTCAAGGAGGAGTTCTTGGAATGCTGCCGGGATAGTTTCCTTGAACAGTGTGTGTTGGAGCCGACGAGGGAGTGAGCTATCTTGGATCTGGTGTTATGTAATGAGGCGGGTAGAATTAGGTGAAGGATCCTCTTGGGGAGAGTGATCATTGTATGGTGGAGTTTCTGGTGCAGATGGAGGAGGAGAAAGTGGGTTCCCGGACACGCGTCCTTTGTTTGAACAGAGTACGGTAGGATGACAGAAGAATTGGCAAATGTTGGCTGGGGGAGCGCGTTGGAAGGTAGGTCTGTTGAGGAGCAGTGGAGGATCTTTAAGGAGATCTTTCTTGGTGCTCAGCAGAAATTTATTCCGATGGTTAAAAAGGACCGTAGGAGGAGAGGTAATAAGCCGTGGATAACCAAGGAGGTGAAGGAAAGTGTTAAATTAAAAGCGGAGGCATTTAGAGTAGCTAAGAGTAGTGGGCAAGAAGAGGATTGGGAGAGGTTTAAATGTCAACAAAGATTGACAAAGAAGTTGATAAAGAAGGGTAGGAGAAACTATGAAGCTGGGCTAGAGCTTAATATAAAAAAGAATAGCAAGAGTTTTTATAAATATATAAAAAGGAAGAGGCTGGCTAGGGTGAACGTTGGACCCTTAGAGGATGAGAGGGGGGACTTAGTGGTAGGGGATGGGGAAAATGGCTGAGGTCTTGAATAACTTTTTTGTTTCGGTCTTCACGGAGGAGGACGTGAATGATCTGCCGGGTGTTAGCAACGGAAAGGTGGTAGGACTGGAGGGTATCAATGACATTATTGTTACTAGAGAGGCGGTGCTCGACAGACTGGAGGGACTGATTGTGGACAAGTCCCCAGGACCGGATGGAATGCATCCGAGGGTTCTGAAAGAAATGGCGGAGGTGATAGTGGATGCCTTGGTGGTTATTTTCCAAACGTCGCTGGATTCCGGGGAAGTGCCGGAAGATTGGAAAATGGCTAATGTTACGCTGTTGTTTAAGAAGGGTGGCAGGCAAAAGGCAGGGAATTATTAGGCCGGTTAGTTTAACATCTGTTGTAGGTAAAATGTTAGAATCCGTCATCAAGAAGGAGATAACGAGGCATCTTAAGGGGAATTGCTTGATACAGCAGACGCAGCACGGTTTCGTTAAGGGGAAGTCGTGTCTGACAAATTTATTGGAGTTCTATGAGGATGTGTCTAGGGCAGTGGATAGAGGAGAGCCGGTGGATGTGGTCTTTCTTGATTTTCAGAAGGCGTTTGACAAGGTACCTCACAAGAGGTTATTGCAGAAGGTAAGGGGGCATGGAGTTGGGGGTAGGGTGTTAGCGTGGATAGAGGATTGGTTGTCAAATAGGAGGCAGAGAGTGGGGGTTAATGGGTGCTATTCGGATTGGCGGTTGGTGACTAGTGGAGTGCCCCAGGGCTCGGTGCTGGGGCCTCAGCTATTTACCATTTATATAGATGATCTGGAGGAGGGAACCGAGTGTATGGTGTCGAAATTTGCTGATGACACCAAGATTGGGGGAACGGCAAATTGTGCGGAGGGTGTGGAGAGTCTGCAGAAGGATCTAGATAGGCTGGGCGAATGGGCCAGGAACTGGCAAATGGAATTTAATGTTGGCAAGTGCGAGGTGGTCCACTTTGGTAGGAATAATGGTAGGAAGGACTATTACTTACGGGGCGAAAAACTGCAGCAGGTGATGGTGCAGAGGGACCTCGGGGTCCTTGTGCATGAGTCGCAAAAACCCAGCCTGCAGGTGCAGCAGGTGGTCAGGAAGGCTAATGGGATGCTGGCCTTCATAGCGAGGGGGATTGAATATAAAAGTAGGGAGGTCTTGCTGCAGCTGTATAGGGCATTGGTGAGGCCGCAGCTGGAGTACTGTGTGCAGTTTTGGTCGCCGCACTTACGCAAGGATATTTTGGCCCTGGAGGGAGTGCAGAGGAGGTTTACTAGGCTGATACCGGAGTTGAGGGGGTTGAGCCATGAGGAGAGGCTGAATAAACTAGACTTGTACTCGTTAGAGTTTAGAAGAATGAGGGGAGATCTCATTGAGACGTATAAGATGATGAATGGGATGGACAGGATAGAGGTGGAGAGACTCTTCCCACTAAGAAAGGACAGTAGGACTAGGGGGCACAGCCTCAAGATAAAGGGGGGGGGTTCAGAACAGAGTTGAGGAGGAACTTCTTCACTCAAAGGGTGGTGAATCTCTGGAATTCTCTGCCCGTTGAAGTGGTGGAGGCTGCCTCGCTCAATATTTTTAAAACGTGGGTTGATGGGTTTTTGATAAGCGAGGGGATTAAGGGTTATGGGGAGAGGGCGGGAATGTGGAACTGAGCCACAACAGATCAGCCATGATCTTATTGAATGGCGGGGCAGGCTCGAAGGGCTAGATGGCCTACTCCTGCTCCTATTTCTTATGTTCTTATATGGCCCAAATATATGGTGTGTCCTGTACATTCTCCTATATATAAACCACGTAGTTTTAATCACTCTGAAGGAAATTGTGGACTCGGGTAATATACCCCAGGCCATTGTCCATGAAATTGAACAAAATAAAGCCGGCATCACCAGCTCACATGAAGTATACATGGATGAGCAACGACAAGCATCCCCATAGATGAATGTTGTGATGAAATATACACTATTTTTGACACCTTTGATTAGCAAGCTTGCCAGCTTGGTGGGTGCAGGAATGTTGAGCTTGAGTGCCAAGTTGCTCTGATTGAAATGTTATTACCAATGGTGAACCAAGAAAGACTGCAGATACTTCAAGAACAATACAAAGATCAACGAAGCCTTGCAAAGAGGGAACAATTAATTGAGCTGTAGTTATTAACTCAAAATGGAACTTAGACATTTGCTTCACAAAATATCCTCATTGACGGTACATCACTGGTGGGGATATTTTTAAGGGCTGGTCTCCAAAGGCCTCCATTATAATATTCTTGCTTGTATATATTATTGTAATGATGAGAGCAACTGGATTATTACTAATTTTTATCTTAACCTTATGCTGTAAAGTTCGACACGTCACAAACTCAGCAATGTTATTAAGAAACTAAGTAAAGTTGTGCTTGCAAAGCACAAAAATAGAGGCTAAGAAAATAGAATATAAATAAAGGGCTTACTAAGAAACATGGGTTAGCATGGCTTGACAGAGGTTAAAGAAGACAGCATGACTCGAATAAAATTAAGGCAAAGAATGGAATGTTCTGGGAGGAAAAAAGCTACAACCACCTAAGTAATTTCATTATGGGTGTAATTTTATTCTGGTAAAGACCTACTTGGTAAACAAGGTAGGAAATCCATTGTATTGAGGAATGTGATTAGATCTGTACAGAATTGCATATACTCGTATGATCTGTATAAAACACGGCTGTAACAGGACAGCTTTGAGCATATAAGATGGCGGGAGAAACAGCAAATACACTAGTGGTAATTTACCAAAATTCACTGGACTCTACGGTGGTTCCCGCAAATTGATAAACAGCAATTATGACGCTACTGTTTAAAAAAAATGAGGTAGACAAAAGGCAGCTAACTATAGACCGGTTAGCTTAATTTCTATAGTAGGGAAAATGCTTGAATCCATCATCAAGGAAGAAATAGCGAGGCATCTGGATATAAATTGTTCTATTGGTAAAACGCAGCATGGGTTCATGAAGGGCAGGTTATGTTTGACTAATTTGGTGGAATTCTTTGAGACCATTACATGTGCAGTGGTCAATGGGGAACCTGCGGATGTGGTATATCTGGATTTCCAGAAGGCATTTGACAAAAGTGCCGCACCAAAGACTGCTACGTAAGATAAACAGTGCACAGTGTTATGGATAATGTATTAGCATGGACAGAGGATTGGTTAACTAACAGAAAGCAAAGAGTGGAAATAAATGGGTGTTTTTCTGGTTGGTGATCAGTGACTAGTGGTGTGCCTCAGTGTTGGGACTGCAATTGTTTACGATTTACATAGATGATCTGGAGTTGGGGACCAAGTATAGTGTGTCAAAATTTGCAGACGGCACTAAGATGGGTGGAAGAGCAAAGTGTGCAGACTTTCAGCGTCCTCTGCAAACGGATATAGATAATCTAGGTAAGTGGGCAAGCATCTGGCAGATGGAGTACAATGTTGGTAAATGTGTGGTCATCCGTTTTGGTAGGAATAACAGCAAAATGGACTATTACTTAAATGGTAAAAAATTGCAGCATGCTGCTGTGCAGAGAGACCTGGGTGTCCTTGTGCAGGAATCTCAAGGAGTTGGTTTGCAGGCAGTTAAGGCGGCAAATGGAATTCTGACCTTCAGTGCTAGAGGGATGGAGTTTAAAAACGGTGAGATTATGTTGCAGCTGTATAAGATGCTGGTGAGGCCACACCTGGAGTACTGTGTACAGTTGTGGTCTCCTTACTTGAGATATACTGGCACTGGAGGGGGTGCAGAGGAGATTCACTAGATTGATTCCAGAGTTGGGAGGATTGGCTTATGAGGAGAGACCGAGTAGACTGGGGCTATACTCATTGGAATTCAGAAGCATGAAGGGAGCTCTTATAGAAATATATAAGATTATGAAGGGAATAGATACAAACAGGGAAGTTGTTTCCACTTGCAGGTGAAACTAGAACTGGGGGCATAGCCTCAAAGCAGATTTAGGACTGAGTTGAGGAGGAACTTCTTCCCACAAAGGGTTGTGAATCTGTGGAATTCCCTGCCCAGTGAAGCACTTGAGGCTACCTCATTGAATGTTTTTAAGGCAAGGATAGATACATTTTTGAACATTAAAAGAACTAAGGGTTATGGTGAACGGGCGGCTAAGTGGAGCTGAGTCCACAAAAAGATCAACCATGATCTTACTGAATGACGGAGCAAGCTTGAAGGGCCAGATGGCCTACTCCTGCTCCGAGTTCTTATGTTCTTTATATCCTTTTGACCACTCCCAATGGCCATTTTAAGAGCAAAATGAAGTAATATTGCGTGTATTCGCCACAATGTAGGTTGTCCTTTAAAGATGTTCTTTAACAAGCCCTTATTTGGGTCAAATCATAAAGGTCCCAGACCCCAATCCCAAAAACTACACGACCATCCAACCTACAAAATCTTAAGTGTGGGGAAATATGTAGGGAAAAACAGTAGTATTTCACTGAGCTGAAGAGTACTGTATTTTCCATAACCTAGCAGGTCTGAATTGTTACTTAATAGCACACTTGATGTAACTTTATATTGACTTTTCATGGTATACAAACATCATAGATGTGAACAGGAAAGGAGGGCTGTGGTTTAAACTATATCCTGCCTCTCTTACTGTTGACTTAATTTTTATCATTTCTTTTCCCATCATTATTTTGTGTCTTGTAGCTTTTCCAGCAAAATATATCATAAAGACCTGCTCCAAAGTCTCAGTAAATGGTGCTGTATTGTCAACTCCACAAATGACTAGATGACCGATTTCCCTCCAATAGATTTATGTTCACCAATCCTTTCAGTGGTATAGTTAAAATGAGATGACGATATCATACTCTTTCAATCACACAGCATGTAGCAGCTGCAGTGCAAGACCATTACATCACTTGGGTGAACCACTGACATAAATGTTCACAAATTAATTCAAGTTACAATAGAAAGAAAAACTGCAAGGATCAAAATACAAAAATGCTGCAAATGAACAGCGTATCTCTAGGCACCTAAAACGGGTTAATATTTCAGCTGGGAGCTTTGATCAGAACTGACAGCAGGGAAGGAGATTCTATTTATAGTACTGATTGAAACAAACAAAAGCGAAAACAAACTCGTGTAGAGTTTTTACAATGGGGCAGCTAATAGATTCAGAAGACTGATATCAAATTTCCAAATGAAAGCAAGAGATCAAAGTTGTTCTAGATTATACAAAACTACAACGTTTGCAGGATTTTATTTTAAAATAAAACTACTCTTTCTGCATCTTTTTATTTGATCTGGAGAATAAAATGATTGTTCTAGCGTGGAATTCCATTATGATATATAGCAATTAAAATTACCAAAACTACTTCCAACACAAATATTCATGACAGCCTTTAACTAAATCTTTTACTGTTTATGCAATGTATACGTAGAAAAAAACTAAAAAAACAAGCAAATTAAAATGAATATTTGATCATTGTTCTTTGAAACTACACTTAGGAATCTGTAATGCATTAAATATGCATTTTCAAATACCAAACCACAACCGTCATAATACATTAAATTTTGGTGATGCAGTTAAAACAATCAACTCCCTCATACATTTCATTCTTGCTGGATATATACAGATTTAGCATCTATTTCGTCCGTAACCCCAATTAACGTTGCTGTGTTACATAATGGGGTTTGTGTATTTGTATTCTTGAAACAAGGCTATGGGCCAAGTGCTGTCAAGTGGGATTAGGTGGGCAGGTCAGGGCCTTTCATGCGTTGGTGTAGACTCGATAGGCTGAAGGGCCTCTTCTGTGATTCTGTGAACTGATCAGTCCAAATTTCATATACATAAAATAGGTATGAAGCATAACTTGAAGAGGTACAGAAAGTGCAAATCAAGTGCAAGGAAAGCAACTAGATTTACAAAATGGTATCAACAATCAACAAAATCTAAAAAAACGCTATCATGCATTTTTTAAAAAATAGGTTTACAATGGTTGCCACTGCCTTGAGCCCATGGGTGCCAGATCCACCTGTCAGCTAATGAGACAGGTTTGTGCGCTATAGCAGCCAGCAAGCATTTGTCCCTATGACTTTTAGATTTTGGAGGGAGGGAATTGGTAGGAAAACTGGCCAGACAGTGTCAGAATTTGCATTAAAATTTGTCACGTCCCACTATGCAAGTGTGACAGTGGAACATTTGAGAATGAAAATGTTCCATTGAAAATGAATGATTTTCATTTCCATTGAAGTAATTTTCTGGAGCAATAAAAGCATTTACATTAGTTTACTTTGCCTAAAGTATAAAAAGTTAAAGCATGATTTTTCACACCGTAAGATAGCTTGCCTTAAAAAAAAGTTGCTGTATGCAGGAGGTTGTTTGCAACAGATTACATAAGAAATTAAACGCTAAACAACATCACATTCTTAATACACATACTTGCAATGTATTCTGAACAGTTACAGAAACCGTCTTTTTATTTGTTTATACTGAATGCAAAAACACTTTCATTCACATTGCTATGATCCCTGTTGATGTTATTACAGAGCGGGAAGGTCCCATGACAATCTTCACACAAACAATAAAAGATTTACAGTTAAGGTATTCACAGAAAAAACTAAAAACAGTAAGCAATTTAAATTGAATATTTGATTGTTGTCCTTTGAAACTACACTTCGGAATCTGTAATGCATTAAATATGTGTTTTCAAATACCAAACCACAACCATAATAATAAGTTAATGAAATCCTGGCTCAGAAGTCCATAATTTTTAAGAAAACACACATGAACAGGCTTATGGGACTGCCAATTATCTTTTAAAAAGTTCGATTACGATACAGTACTCCTTCGCTCCCACTTACTTTCACAAACATAAGCAGATGATTTTAAGCATGGCAAAGATTACAATATAGCTCTTGTGCTATAGTGTTTTCTGTAAATACACAGCCCCTGTAAACCTACAGGCTAATTGCAGACACTCTTGGCTTCCCACTCTGAAACCAAGTGGGAAATGCCAACAAAACTTCTGTAGATTTCTCCTCAAATCCCTCCAAAAGATTATTATACTGTGAGCCATCAAGCCTCTGGCTTCCACGAGTGTCTTCTTCCAAACAAAGCTTTCCTCAGCTGTTTTCAGAAAGGATCCACTTCCAGGAGTTTCAACTCTTCTTTATTCCTCTGCCTTGAATTGTCATGTACATTCAAGTATCACAATCTCTCAGGTACTCAGCCATGCAGATATCTGGCTTTTCACTGGCCAACTTCATCAGATCTGCTTTTCAGCTCTGCTTTTAACTTCAATGAACAGTACCTTGCTCAAATTCCATTTTGTTTTTTTTTCCTTTTGATTTCAATCTTCCTGGAACTTTTCATTCCCAGGATTCAAGAACTATCTGTTCTTTAGTTAATGGGACTTGCTTTATTTCCATTACCTCATTGTCCTGCTTCTGGCCAAGTGCTAGAGCTGCTTCCTCTTGCTGCTAAGCTCCAATTGTTTCCCCTCTCGCTGCTAAGCTGCGACTGCCTCGAGTCCCATTAAAATCACATTCAAAAGATCTTTCCAATTTAAAGATGGCCGCTGTCACAAAGCAACAGCCCAGTTCTTCTCACTTTGCACACTGTAAACTCTCTCAACACAATAAACTCAAGAGTTTGAAATTAAATCAGAACCCTCATACATGCAAACACATTTCTTTAACATTAATCTACTGTTTTTGTGTAAGATTCAACTCCTTTAAATCTAAACTTTATTTCTAATATTCAATATAAACATAAGAACATAAGAAATAGGAGCAGGAGTAGGCCATCTAGCCCTTCAAGCCTGCCCCGCCATTCAATAAGATCATGGCTGATCTGTTGCTGCTCAGTTCCACTTTCCCGCTTTCTCCCCATAACCCTTAATCCCCTCTCTTATCAAAAACCCATCAACCCGCGTCTTAAAAATATTTAGCGAGGCAGCCTCCACCACTTCAACGGGCAGAGAATTCCAGAGATTCACCACCCTTTGAGTGAAGAAGTTCCTCCTCAACTCCGTTCTAAACCGCCCCCCTTTTATCTTGAGGCTGTGCCCCCTAGTCCTACTGTCTTTTTTGAGCGGGAAGAGTCTCTCCACCTCTATCCTATCCATCCCATTCATCATCTTATACGTCTCAATGAGATCTCCCCTCATTCTTCTAAACTCTAATGAGTACAAGCCCAGTTTATTCAGCCTCTCCTCATAGCTCAACTCCCTCAACTCCGGTATCAGCCTAGTAAACCTCCTCTGCACTCCCTCCAAGGCCAAAATATCTTTGTGCAGGTGCGGCGCCCAAAACTGCACACTACTCCAGCTGCGGCCTCACCAATGCCCTATACAGCTGCAGCAAGACCTCCCTACTTTTATATTCAATCCCCCTCGCTATGAAGGCCAGCATCCCATTTGCCTTCCTGACCACCTGCTGCACCTGCAAGCTGGGTTTTATACAGACCACCAAAAATATCTCTTTCTGACATCATAAACAGTTACAACTGCTAGAAGAATTGGATCATTAATATCCAGCACTATGTAGTGGGGGTGGGGGTTTAGTCATCTGGAAGTGCATGCAAAGCAAGTCCACGCCTGTAATGGGCTTGAACCTGATGACGTTGCTGGAGAAGGGCAGCCCAAAGTTGGGTTCTGGCCAACAAGAACTGAGTCTTTACCTTGAGCTCCCCAGCATTCTGGATTGCAAACACAGGCTCAAGAGTTTGCCCAATACTTTAAGTCCAAGTCATAAGTTTGGATATTTTGCACATATTACCTTTAGATTACTGTGCGTGTAACGAAGTGGGTCAAAGGTTAAATATTGTGGATGGAATTCTCCCAAAAAGTTCTAAGTGTTATAACAGACAATGGAGTGATCTGTGCCAGTCTCTTCAGCACGCTCCTCCACACTGCAGTCCTTCACTACTTTGTGCATTGAAAAAGCCTCCCCATAAAATATGTCGATATGGAGTCCCCAGGTGTGTGACTCACCCAAAGTGGCCGCAGCTGTGCGCCATTAACAAGGGGGCGCTTATTAATGGCGACAATCGACAATGGTTTCATGGTCATCAGTGGATTCTTAGTTCCAGATCTTTTAAAATTGAATTCAAATCCCACCATCTGCCATGGCAGAATTCAAACCTGACTCCCCTGAGTTTCTGAGTTTCTGGATTAATCATACAGCAATAATACCACTAGATCATCATCTCCATTTAGACCTTTCTCAAGTGCCAAAGTGCCCTGGCCAACTTGTCTCTCCCTTGCACATACCCATTGTCTTCTACTGCATGAGCAATGCCCTCCCGAATTCCCCCCTTCCTGATACAGATGCATCTCACAGGCAGCAGGTTGAACTGGGTAGCACAGCTATGTCTGTAACACCTGAAAGCTGCCTGGGACTCCAAGATTCCAGGAATATCTGCCAAAGGCATCAAAGGTCATAGGCACAGAACACAGCTGACCATTTCCACTTCTGATGTGTATCCTGGGGACCATCTAGATATTGCAGTAGGCCCCTGTAAAATTAAGTTCTACGGTCATCAAGAGGTTACGGGTGAATGCAGACACTGTAGTTAGGGATAGAATGCACTGCAAATAATAACAATTAAAGATTCTTGCACCCCACACCATGACTCCTGCTTATGACCCACCTCCCACAGGGGGCTTTGCATCCCATCTACACCAATATTGGCATGTAGAACTCAGAAGTCGTCCTTTGGCTCACTGAATCTGAACTGACAATAACCATGACTCAAATCGTGCAAATCCATTCTCCCAGCGCCTGTGCCATATCCTTGGATTCCATAGTACTCCCAAGCACTCAAATACATTGCAAGGTAACTGGTCCCTACTGCCATCCCATTCAAACGTTTATTAGGATAGCCATAGGCTACTAAGTGAACAGATTTCCTTTCTTGTCAAATCATCCAGCAAAAACTCATGCACCACAAATATGGACATTAGTTAAAAGCACAACTTAACTTTTCTTCACCCGAATGGTACAAACTCAATATTTTGCTCCAGTCCTAATATGCTACATCTGTATAGGCATGTTTCTGCATTTGCTTGATACAAAGTTCTTATAGGAACAAAAAGGACACAGGTGAGATAAGAGGAGGATTGTTCTTTCCACCAAGATGGAGAGAGACATCTTGCTCTCTCTAGAAAAACTTTACTACAGTCAGACTGTTATTGCTTCTACTTCTACTGCTAACTGTCTACCACTATCCGTGTCAGGTAACCAGAGCAACACCTATACCAAAGGTATCACCTTCCTCTTCTGAGGGTTAAATCTGATAGATGTGCAGTTCTAAGCCTATCAGGATTGAGGTGTCATATCAGCAGTGACTAGTGGCACTGCCAATACAGAGATGCCAGCAGCTGTCAGTGCAGAATTTCAGTCTGGCATTGGGCTTGATTTCTGCTCTGCAAAGGGCACGATATACACGTTGGCCAAATGCTGTCCAAGAATTCCCAACTCTCAAAAGATTTCATCAGGCCTCTTGAAAATGTTCAATGCTAGGTTCCCACTATTCTTCCAGCCAGTGGAGCAAACCATGCCTTAACATCTTAAAACAACAAAGAGGCATGGTAACTCCAGTTGATTTGGGAACTCCAGGAAACCAGTGTCCTGGACGGGAGATCTGTTCAGCTCAAGGAGTTTGAGCTTTGGGTTTCAGGGCTTGATCAACAGATGGCATCAATGCAAAATATTTGCAAGGCAGAGAAAAAGGTTAGCACCGTTTTGGATGTGGTCACCCTGTATTTCCTAACTAGGACTGTGCAGACAGAGGGGGAAAATAGGGTGACCACCAGGCAGTCAAGGAGAGCCAGGAGTTACTAAGCACATCTTGCTCTATAAACAGCATTCAGCTCTGAATGCTGGTGAAAGTAGTGATCCCTCTGAGGAATGTAACAGAGATAAGCACATGATATCACAGCTAATTCAGTTGTACAGTGGGGACAGGAGGAAGTTTGGCAAAGTGATAGCGTTATGAGATTCTGTAGTCGTCAGGGAAAATGTTTCTGCAACTGTGAAGGTGGGATGGAAGTGAACATCCATATCAGTACCAATAACTTATGTAAAAAGAGGGATGAGGTGCTGTAGGCATATTTTTGAGAACAAAGAACAGCACAGCACAGGAAACAGGCCCTTCGGCCCTACAAGCCCGTGCCACCCATTTTAACACAGTGAGTGCCCCACTCAAGTCCCTCATCGCTGCTCCTGTCCACCTCCAGTGGAGCTCCACAATAAAGGGGGTGGAAATTTAGGAAATTGTATGTACGCCAGATTAAGGAGAAAAAAACTGGCAGGACCTCAAAGAGCTGGAAATCTCCATATTATTCCCGGTGTCAAGCAATGGTGGGTATAAAAATAGGAAAAAAAAAGAGCTGATAAAGTGGGTTGGAAAAGAAGGAGGTTTTTGATTTCTCAGGCCATAGAACCAGTTCTGGAGAGATGAGATTTACCTTAACTCTGTTCAGTTTCAATTTATTTCCCTAAAGGATGGGGATTTTTCTTCAATCGTTTACAGGATTATGGCCAGTATTTATTGCCCATCCCAAGGTAGTGGCGAGCTGCTTTCTTGAAATGCTGCAGTCACTGTGGTATACAAGTACATTGAGGTCAATGTACAGTGTTATTCAGTAGGGAATTCCAGCATTTTGACCCAGCGACAGTAAGGGAACAGCAACGTATTTCCAAGTCAGATGGTGAGCAACTTGGAGGGGAAACTCAAGTTATGCTCCCACGTATCTGTTCTGTTTCTCTTGCTTGACTTTAATTTCTGCACTTTGCAAATTCTGCTTGACTATCAACCTGACATCCATTACATGAACCCTTTCTCTGCTTCATCTTATTCCCTAACTTCTTTGCCATCCAGAGAGCTCTGATTTTTGTTCTCCTACCTCACACTCCCACAAAAGGAGTCATGCTCTGTTTTCCTATGTGTGCACGTTATACTTAATTTAGATCTCACTGTACTGATACCCATCCATACCTTAATAATTCTTATTCTAGCTCTCCCAAGTCTTTGTACATCTTATTTATTCTGTCAAATGATGTATCTTGGTTCCCATTCTATTGCCAACTTAACTTAAACCCTCCTCTTATTGCTGACTACCACACAGAGCAGATCAAATGCTCGGAATTCTGCGGCGAGTAACTCACTGCCTGACTCCCCAAAGCCTGTCCACCATCTACAAGGCACAAACCAGGAGTGTAACAGAATATTCTCCACTTAGCTAGATGAGTGCAACTCCAACAAACTCAAGAAGCACAACATTAAGTGGGGCAAAACCGCCTGCTTGATTGCTCCTTCTTCCACAAACATTCAATCCCTCTACCACTGAAACAGTGGCCGCAGAGAGTATCACCTACAATATGCACTGTAGGAAATCACCAAGGTTCCTTGATGCACTCTTTCAAACCCACAATCACTACCAAACTCCAATCTCCAGTGACCTCTGCGTGGTGTGCCCCATTCCGACCCACTTGCCTCTCTCTTGGGATCCAATTATGACCTCAGATGAAGGCACCCGTCATATCAGTAGTGACCACTGTGCTGGGTGGCAGAGAGACAATGAACCAAAGACTGTCAGCTAAAACAAAGGAAAGCAAAAGTATCCATCTCAATAGAAAAGGTCTGAAAGACCATGGGGAAAAAGGTGGGGGAGTGGGACTAGCTGAGTTGCTCTTGCAAAGAGCCAACACAGACAATCTGAACAGCCTCTACAGTTTTATAGCTGACCACTATATTCCATAGTCAGTTTTAAGTTGCACTCTGAGGAGTGGTACGTGTACTGAAAGTTACAAGCGCTGGAGTAATTAAGTGTAGAGGTAACAAAATGAGGATTTCAGAAGCAGACGTTCAAAGGATGGAAGGAAATAAGATGAGGTACTTGTTTTTAAAAAGACCTAAGAACTAAAGTAAAGAGCTACATTTCTGAAGACACTGATTGAAACGACAGCGAGAGCGAAAGGAATTAATGCATTTAAGGAAGTACTGAAGCCTATATATGAGGGGCAAACTGTTGCGATCTCCCAGCAGACAGCAGGATAGCTGGTCAGAACTCCCAGAAAACACTGTATGAACAAGCCAGACTCGAAGAATCAGTTACTATCAGCTTCAAAGGTCACCCCAAGAGAAAAAAGGCACTGTCTGGTCAAAGTTACAAGAAAGCCATAGATTTTAAAATCTATAGGGATAGTTGCTGAACTGAAAAGTGAAGGTTGGTTTTGAGGGTATTTAAAGTTGAAATCTTTTGGAACTATTTGAAGCATTGTTTACTGTGTGAAGTCATTCTTGTGTTTAAATGTAATTTTCTTATTTTTTGCTTTATTTTCTTAATAAACATATACATTGCTATAAAATCATTCCAAGCAGACTGGGGCAGAATTTTCTGATTTCAGAACCTCTTCTCATATTCAACAAATTGCCAAAACCATTTTGGCAACTGTTTCAAGTTTCCCTGAGTGATTTGGACAATCTGAATTTCACCATCAGCCATAACATAACACTTGTTGCATCAATTTTAATTTTGCATTTCCCTTGCATTTGTCAATTCTTTAACTCCGTGCTGGCTCACATTGCATGAAACAGGATTAACACCTTTTATAAAAATGAGTTTTCTTACCTTCATTATCAATCCACTTCAGTGTAATAGGCTGATCCTGTTGTAAACTACACATATCCCTCACTTCAGAACACATTCCATCATAAGTGATTGCAGGATCAAGGTCTGTGATGAGTATGTCCCTGTTGAGAACAAAAGTATTCTGTAAACTGAGTCTGTGCCTTTACATGCCCTGTTTGTGATTAGGACTCCCTACCCAGGGAGTCCCAGGCAAAAGCCCTGAAAGCTAGTGGCGTTTGCTACCAAATAAATCTGTTGGACTTTAACCTGGTGTTATGAGACTTCTTACTGAGAACAAAAGATATAGCAATCTAGAGATGAACAGTTTCACAATTCCTACATTACTTTCCTAATGAAAGCCCCCATTTTTACATCTGAAAACATACTTCAAGTACAATGAAGAAGTGAAACACATTAAAAACTTACTGTTAATGGATTTCTCCCATCTATGAACATTTGTCAACAAACTACTTAGGGATATTAAGCTACAGAAACAACATTGTGTACATTTTACTAACTACACATTCTCCATGTCTGCATGGGTTTTCCACAGGTGTGCCAATTTCCTCCCACACTCCAAAGATGTGTGGATTAGCCATGGTAAATTTCCCCTTAGTGTCAGGGTGGCTAGCAGGGTAAATACATGGTGTTATCGGGATAGGGCCTGAGTGGTCTTGTCAGTGTAGACACGATGGGCTGAATGGCCTCATTCTGCACTGTAGGAATTCTATGCCATGAAATAATAATTGGAGTGAACATCCCAATTACAGTGTTTTTAGAATTACACAATCCTGAATGAGAGTTAGAGGACATCTTTAATTTACTGCTTTAAGTGTGCAAAAGCTTCAACCTTGAGGAAAATACAACATGTAAGAAAAAGACAAAATTAATAAAAACATCTTTTGGTGTGAAAGAAGTCAAACAGGCTGGGTCAGGTCCAGTCTGTCTGCATAGAACGTAGAATAGTACAGCACACTACAAGCCCTTCAGCCCTCGATGTTGTGCTGAGCTTTGTCCAAACCCAAGATCAACCCACTCCCTATCATTCTGGTGTGTTCCACGTGCCTATCCAATAACCACTTGAAAGTTCCTAAAGTGTCCGACTCCACTATCATAGCAGGCAGTGCATTCCACACCCCAACCACTCAGTGAAGAATCTACCTCGGACATCCCTCCTTTATCTCCCACCATGAACCTTTATAGTTATGCCCCCTAGTAACAGCTACATCCACCCTGAGGAAATAGTCTCTGAACGTCCAGTCTATCCATCCCTCTCACCATCTTATAAACATCTATTAAGTCACCTCTCATTCTCCTCCGCTCTAAAGAGAAAAGCCCCAGCTTTTCCTCATAAGACCTACCCTCCAAACTAGGCAGCATCCTGGTAAATCTCCTCTGCACTTTCTCCAATGCTTCCACATCCTTCTTAGTGGGGTGACTAGAACTGCACACAATATTCCAAATGTGGTCTCACCAAGGTCCTGTATAGTTGCAGCATAACCCCGCAATTCTTCAACCCAAACCCCCTGTTAATAAACGATAACACACTAAGCCTTCTTCACGGCTCTAGCCACTTGAATGGCAACCTTCAGAGATCTGTGGATATGAACCCCAATGTCTATATTTGGTTAGCAGATTGCTTCAGCAGTAAGTACAAGGAGACTATCATTTGCCTCAACACAAGTGTACAATAATACAGAAAATTAGAGATATGGTTTGGTTTCTCATTTCTAGCCAATGATCTCTATTGAGACAGCATTTATGGTAGCCACTGAATAAGTACATGCAGATACCCCCCATTCAACCCAAATCAAACCAGTTGCCAATATTCAGCGCGTTGACTCAGGTACCAAAATTAGTCACATGGACAAGCTGGGAGAGAACTTCCGCTACACATATACATAATAATAACTAGGCAGAATCAATGTGATTTTTGTGAAAGGTTCTTGAGAATGTAACTACAAGGGTGGATAAAGGGGAATCAGTGGATGTGTTTAGATTTCCAAAAAGACATTCAATAAGATGTAACAAAAAGGTTACTGCACATAGTAAGAGCTCATAGCGTTGAGGTTGCTTTATTAGCATGGATAGAGGACTGGTTAACTAACAAGAAACAAACATTAGGAATAAATGCATCATTTTTAGGTTGGTAAACTGTAACAGCTAAGAGTGTCGCAGGGACGGGTGCTGGGGCCTCAACTATTTAGGATCCATGACTTGGATGAAGAGACCAATTGTAACCAAATTTGCTGATGATACAAAGATGAAGGGGAAAGCAAGCTATGAGGAGGATCTGAAGAGAATTCCAGAGATTCACCACCCTCTGAGCAAAGAAATTTCTACACACAAAGGTAGAGCAGGTTGTGCTCATATTGAAACATAAGATTCCAAGGGGACTTGGCAAAGTAGATGCTGAGAGGATATTTCCCCTTGAGGGGGAAATCTAGAACAAAGGAGCACAATTTCAAAATATGGTGCTCCCATTTAAGTTGAAGATGAGACCAAATTTCTTCTTGCAGAGGGTGATGTATGTTTGGAATTGTCTCCCCCAATGAGTGGCTGGGTCATTGAATATATTCACAGTCAAGTTGAACACAATTTTTGATTGACAAGGTAATCAAGGATTATGGGGACAGGCAGGAAAGTGGAGTTAAATCAAATCAACCATAATTTTATTGACTGACAGGGGAAGCTTGAAGAGTCAAATGGCCTACAGCTTTTTATGTTTCTTTCTACGGAACATCACAAAAGATGGAAGAAATTAAGAATAGTGACAGTGCCTGGGCACAACATTAGTCATCCCACTTTCTTCCAACCACATTATAGTCCACTGCAACAAAACAAAACATGGGAAACAGTGACAAATAGCCAATAGCTGTATGTACAGACTAAGCTATCAAACCACTATTGGCTTTATGGATTACCAGAGTACAAACCTGAATAACTGACAAAGTTCACTAAAATTTAAGTTACCTTTTAAGGTCTCAACGCATAACATTCAAACACTCAATGAAGAGGACAGATTGCCTGTCTTGGAATAACTGGGTTACACAAGTGTAATTCACCAATATGAGGAAAACCAGTGAATGAAACTTCTATCCTATCTATTTTGCAGATAAAGTAGCTGTGGGGGTGAGGGGTGGGAAAGGAGGGAGAAAAATGAGCAGTTTTCTTGAAGGTGAGGGATGTCAGTGCAGTAAAATGTAATTGTCTACTTTTGGCAAACAAGCAGTCCTAATTCAGGTAAGCATCAGTCTAATGAATAAAGCTTGCTCTTGTTGTAAAATCAGTCTGTTTTAACCCTTACACAGTGGACAAATAACTGAGTAGACGTCTTACTAGTGCAAACAATATTTATTTAAACCCACACAATCAATAATCACCCACCCGACCAACAATAAGTTATCTTACAGAAAATACTAGAACTCAAGTACAATACAAGGCCTTGACTTAACTTTGCATGACTAACAAGTACCCAAACAGATATTGGCCTTTATCTGTGCGCTGGTCTTGGTAGCTGTCTGCGTAGTCTGATCCTTTGGTCTGATGTGGCACTCTGGCTCTGATCTTCTTTTCCTTCCTTCTCAGGTGTGGTGGTTCTCCATCGTTGTAGCTCGTTTGTGGGGTCAGAGAGAGAGAGAGATTCCTGGTTGTGCAGCACCCTTTATACCCCGTTTGGTTATTACCAATCAATCAGGACTTGATCACCCTGATCGATAAGAGTCCAATCAGGTGCTACCACACCGATCTCTGGGTGTGTCCCCAGCAGCCATGCCTGTAGGTGTTGTAGGCACATAGGTCATATACCTTCCTCCTAAATAAGGATTCACAGTGCCCCTATGTCTGGCACACAACCCAGTGTGACCAGAAAGTCTGTTCCATCCTGGAGATGGCCCATATCCTGTGTATTCACTGATCAGGGTTGCAGCCTGTTTGTCTGTCTTTAAACTGCAGCCTGTCGGTTTAGTTTCTTGCCCAATTGTCCCAGAGTGCTTTACAAAACGCCATTTTAGATTGCCTGTTTGACTACACTCTCATCAGGCCCAACGTATATATCGAAGCAGGAAGTGCGTTCCAAATTCAAGGTGAATTTGCTACGGAATTGTCTTTTAATTCTCAACTACACCATTATCTCCATGATAATAAAATTTTTCTAATATTCTGTCTTGGCTAAAGCTTAAGTTTCTCCAGTTAAAATTAGAAGAATCAAGCCCATCATTTTTAGTCTACACCACTAACACTGGCACCAACCCTTCACAACCTCTGTCTTGTTGAGTGATGAATTGTTTTTAACCACATTAAAAATATCACCTACCTTCAACTCTACAGCCACCACTAACTACCTCAGCTGTTGAAACCCTCACTTCAGATTTGATTAGTACTGCTCACCATAAATTTCAAGTCATTCAAAATTTTGACACCTGTCCAAAACAAAATCCCATTTATCCATTCAGCCCATCCTCTCTAATCTACATCAAGATATTTTAGGACTGGAAGCCAAATTTAAAATTCTAGTTCTCAAATCTGTTGGTAGTGCAGACCCTTCTCAGTTCTGCAACCAGTGCAACCTTAGACCTTCCTGCCCCAAATTCTCTGTTACTACAATATTGATTTATAACCCATTATTGGCAGCTATAGAATTCTCCCTAAATTCTTCCACGCAACAAATTGCATCTCATTACGTTAAAAGCAGTACAAATCTTGCAAGGTGTTTTACTGGAGCATTTAATCAAAAAACTTTGACACCAAGCATTATAAGGAGGCACATCAGGGTAGATGTCCAAAGCTCTGACAAAACGACAGCTTTAAAAGGACTGGAAAAAAGAGGAAAGAGAAGCCAGGAGGTTTAGGATGATAATTCCAGAGATTAAGACCTTGGCGACTGAAGGTATAAGCAGATAATTATGAAATGATTAAAATCAGGAATGCTTTTGAGGGCAGAATTGGAGGAGCATTGGTATCTTGGAGGTTATAGCACTGAAGGTCAGAGGGATATGAAAACAAGGATGAGAATTTCAAAATTGATGTGCTATTTAACCAGAAGCCAATCTAAATCAGTGATATCAGATGTAATGGATAAACATCTGCAACGAGCTACTGACAGCAAGGTTTATGATGAGTTTAAGTTTATGGACAGTGGAAGACAGAGAAGGCAGAAGCATGTTAAAAAAGTTATGCTTAGAGACAAAGACAGCATGGATGAAAGCTTCAATAGATCAGCTGAAGCAAAAGAGGAATTGGGTATTGTGAACTTAGTACAATTAGATGGCCTTAGAGATGGTGCAGAAGATCAGCCTGGGATCATAGGAGACACCAAAATCATGAAGTTTGGTTCTGCTTCAGACAGAAGCGGACAGACAATGGAGTTTGTGGCAGGGATCAGTGGCAATGGTTGCCACCTCCCATTCTTCCTTGAAACCCATCTCTTCAACCAAGCTATCTTTCCTATTTTTGTTCTATGTAACTGTTTTTCCTTTACATTTATTTTTTCTCTATTAAATGTACCACATCAATGCAAGTTGCATTTTTCTCTGATACCTTGTGAAAATTTTCCAAAAGTTGATGTAAACTACATTTCTTATATCATCTCCTTTTTGACATTTCTCAAGATTGATCAATATGACTTGTCCCTCAATTTCTTGTACCGACTGCTATGAGTAACAAATTTCTTCAAGTATTTAGTAATTACAGTCCATATTTGTACTAGTAGATTAGTAGCACAACATGCAAAGACCCATGATATCCTAGCTGAGGTCAGTCTCTTATTTTTGCCCTAAGATGTTGCATTCACCACCCTCAAGTTGTCAAAATTTTCCTTTCCACTGAATTTTGGGAAGTTATATTCTCAGCCTCCATCATTTCTTCCCTAGATTCTCTTGGAACCCTTGAATCTTTAAACCAATGTTTCCATAATTTGTCAAAATTTATGGTTGAATAGCCCCTTTCGCTGTTAATTCTACACAAACTCAAGGTGCAATCTAACCCCTCTGAAAAGCAAGGCTATTTGCGCCATTAATTCACTCTCCACCACAAAGTTCCCTCCATTTTTCAGTTGCATTTTTCCAACTTAACTGCTCTCTTCATTCCCCTGGTTTTCAATTTACTACCTGTCTAATACTTTAAATTCAGATTCCAGGAGTCTGACTTGAGATAACTGCATTCCTTCAAGCTAGCAACAAATCCATAAATATTCCTTTGAGTCAACTGCCTTGCTACACAAAGATTTCATTGCCTAAATGCCAGGGACTGACTCACTAAAGTAGAGCTCTCAAGTTAATAAAGCATAAATGCAGTTGTAGTTTTTTTTTAAAATGACAATCAGAATTAGGTACTAATTTATTTAGAAGGCATCAGCTAGAACAGTTTCTAGTATATCTGAGAAATTTCTTTTAATTTGTTGGTTGCTAATTGAGATTGCTCATTGAAATTGTTGACTGCAATACAAAAGAGTCTTTATCACTGTTAGATTGAGAACACTTGAATATTCATCAACTTCTTTTGTCAATTGAGCTTGTCACTAAAACTAGTCATCTTATTCAAGGAGAATATCTGAACCTTGTATTATTGTCATTTGGTATTTTGATAGTGATTTTATAGAAGATCCATTTTAACCTCTGTAAATTTACTGCTTTCAGTGCAAATATTTAATCATAAACTGTGATAGAGACAATGAAGCTTGACTGCTCTTTTGAATTGGAGATGGTATAAAGCTTGGATAAGAAAGACAGCTTCAGAGCAAAACAGGAAAGAAAAACTGTCACTTCACTTTGATCTCATCCTTCCTTCTAATCTCATTTTTTGCTGTGTATTCACAACACTCTCCAACCTTCCCCTCCCTGATAATGAGCTATTTTTATGTCTATAGCAAAAGGACTCAGTTTTATTCTCTTATGTCCACACCTCAATGAATTGCAATTTTGGCATGACATTGACCTCTTCTTCAATCACCTTCACCTCCATGCCTACTTCCTTGGCCAAGCCAGATGCCTCCTCTGAACCTGTTGCATCCAGTTCTCTCTGGGCCAACCTGAACTTTATCAAAACTACTATAAGGTGCTCTCATTGTTCTAAGGTGAGCAGGCCTCTAACTGAGAGAGGCTGTGCGCCAACTGATCCTCCCTTTCTCTGGACTATGACACAACTACCAAAAATCAAGCAATTGTTCTCAAAATTGTCACAGGTCTCAATGCACTGAGAAATTTCTCTGCAGCTTCTGACCTTAGTTCCCAACTGTGAACGGTCTTCTTTGACCTCCATCATAAAATCCGCATACAGGACTTCTCTGGTAGACCTATCATTTCAGTCTTATCCTGACGAGGCAAACTGATTTCTTCTCATTCTACTTCTCCCCTTGTCCACTCTCACCCACTTATATTAGTGATTCACTCTTCTGATGCCGTCCATCAATAATATTTTCAAAATTTCCTGGCTCCATTTCACCGTGGATACCTCCACCAGGATGGATTTGGAGCTCTCTTTCTTGAGCAGAGACTGAAGCAGTTTCTGCATACCTTCACCTAGCTGAACTTTCTCTCACATTGAACAACTTTGCTTTAAAATTGCTCATCTCCTCCAAATCAAAGATGGTGCTCTGACTCCCTTCGTGTGGGTTGCGTGGAACATCCCAGCTTTACCTAGGGCCCTCTCAATCACTTCTTTGTACAGAACATTGATAACTTTATCCGCTCTCATCCTAACCTGGAAAATTTAGTCAACTTTGACACCAACTGTTACCTCAGCTGCACTTTCTTACACACTGCTTCCCACAAGGACTCAATTCCATTCTCCCACTCTCAGGCTTTTTCCCTGCATGTTCAGATGATGTAACCTTCCACAAATGCTTGATATGTCTTCCTTTTCACCTAACTGAGGATTCTCTCCCCAGCATAGTTGTCAAGACACTCAGTGGGATCCAACCCAGTTCCCACACCTATACTCTTGTCTCTTCCCTTCCAGAACCAATTCCTAACCTACCGTCCCACCAACCTCCATATTTCAACAGATCATTCTCCATCACTTCTGTCACCACAAGACACATTCTTCCTACCATCCCCTTCCAGCATTCAATAAGAACATTCCCTCTGTGATATCTGGTCCATTCCTCAATCACTCTCAACATCCTTGTCCATGGAGGAAACTTGAGATTTATGTTCCAAGAACAGTATTATATACATTTAACATCTTCAAACATACATTCCAACCGAATAATACCTTCTGTAATGCCAAAGGACTTTAAGAAGCAAAAGCTACTTTTCAAGAAATTATAAAGATATCATGGCAATAGCCTTGAGATTATATAAGTCAGTGGATTTCTCACGGAGGAAAAGGCAAAGTTCTCCTTTAAGTACATTAGAAATTTTCCAGTTAGAATAACAGTATGGGGAAGCTCCATCTAGTGGGAGAAATGCACAGCAATATACACTTACACTTAAATAATGGTTGCACTTTATAGACTTTAAATTGAATATATTAGATGTCATTTAAGTATAAATTAATAAATAGTAGTGTATGACTTTAATAGTTGGTCCCGAATGTAATATTACTGCATTCAAATTGACAGGACATGTAGGCAGGAATAGAATTTAAATTCTAGTGAGCAATGCTGTTGCAAAATAAATGAATTGCCGCCAATGGAATGCACAAGACAATCTTTTTCAATGGTCAAGTGTGGCTCTCATCCAGTCTGCCCGGTATGACTTTCAGAAAAAAAAGGAAATACACAGAATATACATTGTTGATTTCAACTTGCCAAGTCTGTAGTATTATTTTGAACACTGAACACACATAGATTTGCTATACTAGTAATAATTATAATTTGAGCATTAGCTGGGTTTGCTTAAATTAATGTGCATATGATTCAGATGATCGATTTATCACATCTGCCAACACCACAATTTAAGCTTGGGATAGTACATTGTCAGTGATGATAATAATACGAGTCTATCAGATTTATGGTGTTTCAGGCAAGTTCCAGCTTGCTGCATTTCACTGAGCATTGCACAGTGGCTCCTGTGGAGAGTAACTCACCGGACTCCCCAAAGCCTGTCCACTATCTCCAAGGCACAAATCATGAGTGTGATGGATTACTCTCCACTTGCCTGAATGCGTACAGCTCCAACAACATAAGAAGTTCAATTCTATTCAGGACAAAGAAGCCCCTTCCAATTGCCACCCCTTCCAAACATTCACTCCCTCCACCACTAACAAATAGTGGTAGCTATGGTGCACCATCCACAAGATGCACTGCAGGAACTCACCTTAAGCAACACCTTCCAAACCCACAACCACTATCACCTAGAAGGACAAAGTCAACAGACACATGCGAATACCACCACCTGGAAGTTCCCCTTCAAACCATTCGCCATCCTGATTTGAAAATCACAGCACTGCCCCTAGGACAAAATCCTGGAATTCCTTCCCAACAGCACTATGAATTAAGTACATCACATGAACTGCAACAGTTCAAGAAGGCACTCATCAAAGGCAATCAGAGATGGAAAATAAATGCTGGCCTAGCCAGTGACTTCCATACCCCATAAATGAATAAGTACAAAAGTCAGATGGCCACTCTTGTCTAGCCAACATAACCCATTTATTAACTAAAGTAAACATTTCCTGTTTTTCCCTTGAAGATTATTTTCAGCACTTCAGCAGGTTAATGCTGGCTAATAATTTGGATGTGACAAATAAGGGAGTTGAAGTTTCCGAAGTACTTCAATAAAAAATACTGTTCTCCACAAACTAGGAAAACCAAGTATTCATGTTAATTTTCTTTGAGAAATTCATTTCATGAATGATGATTTAATAAATGACTATGAGTGGGTTCCCACTTGCTGATAAAAACTAATTCCCTATTTTTTTGTTAACCTTGTGCTAAACCATGGGAAAAATAGTTTGGATGTCAGAAATGTGCATTTGCAACAGTGAACGTTTTCGGTGCTCCAATGTGTGACAGTGGATGCCGATGTAATAAATTTTCTGTCTCAGCTGCTATTTGCACGGAGCTCTCTATGGAGGAGGGGAAATGATGAAGTGATTTCTGCAGGCTTCAGCTACATATCCTGGGACTAATTGGAGTGATGGAGGCTGCTTAGAAGTCCCCCACAACCTTTCATAGCTGAGGGATGGTGGCTGGTGCATTGGAATAAGAATACTGGGGATGGTTGGGGCTGTTGAGAAGGGCAATGGTTTAAGGAAGTACGAGAAATCTTTTTAATTCTGGTATGAGAGACTCTTCATATTACCCTAGGCCCGAATGTACAATTAATGTACAAAGTATAAAGAGCCTATTGTTTTATCCTACTTTGACAAATCATTTTCATAGACCAGAACATACAAAGGTTTTGTGAAAAAAACCTGAAATTACTAATATGGTTTGATCAATGCTACTTTTAATTTCATTTTCAGGTCCATACTTTTGTGGTACTATTGAGCATGCTTCCTGGCTTCCTCAGGAAGAGTACATGATAGAGTAGTTTCATTTGGCGATTCATTCCACAAGGCACATATTAAGGGTTGTCAATATCCTGCGGTTGCCATTGACCAGAAACTAGGCTAGCCAAATTAATGCTGCAGCCACGAGAACAGTTCAGAGGCTGGAAATCCTGTGGTGAGTAACTTACCTTCTGACTTCCCAAAGCCTGTCCACCACTTACAAGGTACGCGTCACGGGTGGCACATTGGTCTGCAGTGTTAATGTAAGCCTACTTGTGACACTAATGAATAAGTTTTCTTAAGTCAGGAGTGTGGTGGAATACTCTCCACTTGCCTGGACGCAAACAGCCCCAACAAAACTCAAGAAGTGCAGCATCATCCAGGATAAAACACCTCACTTGATTGTTTCTGGAAGGAATGCCAATCATTTCCTCCAGCACCAACAGTGGCAGTGGTGTATCCGATCTGCAGGAACTCACCAAGGCCCCTGAGACAGCCCATTCCAAACCCTTAAACCTACCATCTAGAAGGACCAGGGCAGCAGACGCATGGAAACACCACCATCTGGCAGCTCCCCCTCAGTCACTCATGACCCCGACTTGGAAGTATATCAGCGACGTTTCACACCATTATCGTGGAATTCCTTTCTTAACAGCATGTTGGATATAGCTACACCACATGGTGGAGCAGTTCAAGAAAGCAGTTTACAACTTTCTCAAGGACAATTGAGGATGGACAAGAAATGCTGGCCTAGCCAACAATGCTCACATCCCCTAAATGAATATAAAAAAAGTTAATCGGAAGAGCTGGGATGAAACAAGGGAATATTACCAAATGATTGAATCTTTTTGATGCAGATGGTGTACTTGTCTGGTTTTGAGAAAAGTCACTGCTTGCCCACATCCCCTCCTGGCAGCTGGTTTGAGTGGCGTGTGGGAGCTTGTGCTAAGTGCAGCTCTGGAAATAACCCATCAACTGACATTTCTCCATTAGTTTATTGCTGTCCAGATAATTTCATCAATCTCTTTGTTGCAAAATGCCCCTATAAAGCCTGAATCTGTTGCTTCATGTAAGAATAAACAAATCCTTGAAAACCTAAGTGTACTTGGCCTTTTTTTAATTCAATACAATAGAATCCTGATGTTTTTATCAATGAATTTTACATCAGCTGTGTTAGGGATGAAGGGAAGAAAGTGACCGTTGACCTGAGCATTACTAGGCTGATACCGGAGTTGAGGGGGTGAACTGAGGAGAGGCTGAATAAACTAGGATTGTACTCGTTAGAGTTTAGAAGAATGAGGGGAGATCTCATTGAGACATATAAGATGATGAATGGGATGGATAGGATAGAGTTGGAGAGGCTCTTCCCACCCAGAAAGGACAGTAGGACTAGACGGCACAGCCTTAAGATTGGGGGGGGGGGGGCAGTGTAGAATGGAGTTGAGGAGAAATTTCTTCACTCAAAGGGTGGTGAATCTCTGGAATTCTCTGCCCGTTGAAGTGGTGGAGGCTGCCTCGCTAAATATATTTAAGACACGGGTAGATAGGTTTTTGATAGGCAAGGGGATTAAGGGTTATGGGGAGAAGGCGGGAAAGTGGAACTGAGCCACGACAGATCAGCCATGATCTTATTGAATGGCGGGGCAGGCTTGAAGGGCTAGATGGCCTACTCCTGCTCCTATTTCTTATGTTCTTATGTTCTTATGATTTCTGCTTACATTTAATCTCTCATATTCTATCAACTCAAGAGAAGTTCACTTTGAGGCGAGGAAGCAATTGAAATTTAGCTTTTAACTCAAGTTCATAAGATATAGCAACAGAATTAGGCCATTCGGCCAATCAAGTCTGTTCTGCCACTCGATCATGACTGATATGCTCGTCATCCCCATAACTCTTCAACGCATTACCAATTAAAGATCTAACTCCTGCTTAAATTTATTCACTGTTCCAGCGTCCACCACACTTTGGGCGAGTGAATTCCACAGATTCACAACCCTTTGGGAGAAACAGTTTCTCCTCAACTCTGTTTTAACTTTGCTACCCTTTATCCTAAGGCTATGACCTCTCGTCCTAGAATGCCCCACAAGGGAAAGCATCCACTCCACGTCCACTTTATCATCTTGTATACCTTAATTTGATCTTCCCTCATTCTTCTAAATTCCAGAGTATAAGCGTAAACTATTCAATCTCTCTTCATACTACAAACCCCATATCTCTGGAATCGATGTTTTGAACCTCGTCTGGACTGCCTCCAATGCCACTACATCTGTCCTCAAATAAAGGGATTAAAACAGTGCACAATACTCTAGGTGTGGTCTCACCAATGCCTAGTATAGTTGCAACAATACTTTATTGCCTTTATATCCTACTCCTTTAGCTATAAATGCCAATATTCCATTCACTTTCTTTATTATCTGCATGATAGTTTTCTGTGACTCATGAACGAGGACACCCAGCTCCTTCTGCACCGGACATTCAGATAATAAGCCGCCTTCCCATTTTTCCCAACCAAAATGAAAGACCTCACATTTTTCCACATTAAACTCCATCTGCCATATTTCACCCACTCTCCTAACCTATGTCCATCTGTAAAGTTCTTATTTCCTCACTGCAACTTACTGTCCCACCTATTCTTGTGTCATCTGCAAATGTGGCTATACAGCCTTCTAGCCCTGCATCCAAGTTGTTAATATAGATTGCAAATAGCTGGAATCCAAGGACCAAACTCTGCGGCACCCCACGAGTTACTTTTTGCCATCCAGAAAAAAAACTCATTTCTCCCACCTCTCTGTCTTCTGTCCATCAGCCAGTCACCGATCTGAGCTAATGAATTACCCCTAATCCCACGTGATCTAACCTTGTGAATTAACCTCTCGTACGGCACCTTATCAAACGCCTCCTGGAAGTCCAGATATACGTGATCCACTTTGCTTTTACATCTTCAAAGAACTCTAGCAAATTAATCAATCACGATTTGTTCTTCGTAAAACCACGCTGACTCTAATGGATAGCGTTTTGACTTTCCAAATGTCCTGATACTGCCTCCTTGATGATTGATTTTTAACACTTTCTCAGCAACAGATGTCAAACTAGTCTAAAATTTCCCATATTTTGCCTTCCTCCTTTTTGAATAAAAGAGTGTTACATGAGCATTTTTCCAATCCACTGGAACCTTTCCCATGTCCAGGGAATTTTGAAATATTATAACCAATGGATCCACTATCTCCGTTACCACTTCCAGGCCAATCTCTGCCAATTTGATTCTTCCATGATTCATGCCCATACCTTTCTTGCGAGCCCTCAGTATTTCCTAGCTTATACTGTGCCCCACTGCTGGTTGGGGACCTCTAGATTATTCCTACCAGTACTACTTCCATTTGCTATTGTTTATTTCTACCCAGACTGATTCCAATCTTGATCTCTCCTGCTTGTGTCAATTCTTATTACAATACTGATCCTTTCTTCACCAGCAAAACTATACTACCTCTTTTTCCTTTCAGTCTGCTATTCCTTCAAAATGCTAAGTACCTTCGAATATTCAATTCCCAGACCCAGTCTTCTTGTAAGCATGTCTCAGCAATCGCCACCAAATTCAGTCAGATATTTCAGAAAAGTAGTCACTCAACTTTTTTTCACTTTTATATTGTGCTAGCTACATAACTGAATTGAACAGCCTTTTATAAATGCAAAAACTGCAATGGCTCAGTAGGATTTTGTTCAAAGTCATAATGGCTACAGCACTTCACGTGTCAACTCTCTGCTACTGCTACACAGCCTTTCCTCCATAGCACTGTAAATTCCCTTTAGAACACCACAATTTAATCTGCCTCCACTAAGCTTTCTGGCAGTGTGTCCCAAGTCTAAAAGCTCGATGCATAAATGCCCAATGCTGTTAATTGTATCGCTTTTGGTTCTTTTGCCATTCACCTTAAATCGGTGTGGTCTGGCTCTCAACCACTCTGCAACTTGGCAAGGTTCGTCCCATCTCTTCACACCCTTCATGACGTTGTGCATCTCTACCAAATCTTCTCTTCTTAAAAGGACAATAGCCCCAGCTTTTCCAATCTACCAAGTAATTTAAGTCCCTTAACTTTGAGCTGTTTTCAAAACCTTTGTTCTCTATCTAATGCTTTCATATACTTCCTGAAGTGTGGCGCCCCTAATCAAGTACAATATTCCAATTGAAACCAGTGTTTTATAATCATTCATCATAGTTTCCTTGCTTATGTACTCTATGCCCACAATCCCATATGCCTTATTAACCACTTTCTCAATCTGCCCTGCCACTTACAATTTCTGCACACATATTCCCTCTTGCTCCTACAGCCCATTAGAATGATAGCCTTGATTTTATATTTGTTTTCCTAGTTTTCTTCATGTCTTACTTCACACTTCACTGCATTAACTTTCATCTGCCATGCGCAAGTCTCTTGCACCAGCCTACATCCTTTTGAAGTTTATCACACTCTTCATTACAGTCAATAATACATCCAAGTTTGGTATCATCTGCAAATTTTCAAAGCCTTAATCATTAACATAGATCAAGAATAGTAGTATCCACTCCTGTGGAATAGCACTGTCTACCTTCCTCCAGTCCAAAACAAAACAGCCGTTCAATAGTTCATCAGTACTGTTTCCTATCGTTGCATTAACTTTGGATCAATGTCATCATTACCCCTTTTATTCCATTGGCTTTGACTTTACTGACAAGACTGCCATGTTAGGGGAAATTCTGTGATCCGAGTGAGAAATTGTATTCATTGAGAGCACAGGTTGACAAAACAGGCTACGGTATTCTAACTTTATTTCATTTCTTTGAGTTTGGAGCATGGGATTACAGAATTTACCTTATTAATAACTTGGAAAATAATAGCAACCAAGCTAATGGGCATATTCAGTACCTGCTGAGCTGTGAAATTAAATTTTTCATGTTGTGTTTTTCCTTAGTCATTGAATAAGGCACAAGCATTGTCTAAAATCACAACAGCTAGAAGGAAATTATAATAGAGTTAATTGGCCCCAGTCCAGGAGTTGTAAATGTAACTGATCTAACACTGGCTGTTCACCGTTTGCTATGCTTTTACTCGGTGCTAAGTGGCAGTGGTGCCCTCTAGGCAAAACAGTTTTTGGATTGTGCTCACACCAGCAACAATGAATAGGGCAATCAAGGTGACCTGGGGAAATCACTCCCAAAATTCCAACTTTGTTTCTCCAAAACTTTACAGTTGTGAGAAATCTAAATAAAGGGTTTTTTTGGTCTGAAAAAATGTATTCTCATAGATCATACTTCGACCTTTTAAACTCAAGAGAATACAAACCCACTTCTGCAACCTGCCCTCGTGATTTAACCCTTTAAGCCTCCATTTATGAATCGAATAAAAGTCCTCACCGCAAAGCAGAATTATAAACATACTTTAGTGGCTATAGCACGCAACTGACAGAGAAACACATGACTGCAGGCAGCTGCATTTAGAATCTTCATAAACAAATATGTTTAATTATACTTACTTCAATGTTTTGAGAGTTCGCAATATAAACAATGTGGTCATAAATTTTGCCGTGTTAACAGCTTCACAGAGACCAACGTATTGAGCAACGCTCTGGAATGTGCCTTTGCACATTCCCTACAAAGTTTTTCAATGATTTCCACATGAAACTTCACCATTTTGATCAGTGACAAACCAGGATATCCCATGAGTCAATGGATATGTTTGACCTCTTCAGGGATGCATTCCTAATGACGACCTTAGTCATTGAAGTCTGTTGCCTTAACCAAGTTCAAGTAGAGGAATTGGTTCAGGATTCTGGTGTCAGGCATACGAACGACAGCTTCCACCTAGAAAAGCTGGTTTTGAATGATCAGCACTTTGATGCTGGACAAGTTGGCTTGGCAGAGAACTCTGGGACAGGACTGCTTTTCTTGTCATCGGATTAGCACAGAAGAGGTCATTCAGTCCGCTAAGTCTCTCACATGCACCATTATGCACAGTGATGTTCAACTGAAATTACTGAAAACACCACCATATTGAAGCTTCATCTTGCCAATCTTTATCGGAAGCACTGAGTCTGCAATTATATAATTTGCACCAGTATTCTTGATATACACAAGTTTCTGCTATCTAAGGGAATTATCATAATCATGACTCAATCTTGGACAATGTAACTTCCACCCCTTCATGTAAAAGAAATAAATGCTCAAGAATTAAACTCCTTTAGGAGACTTTATTACTCCACCCCTCCCCAAAGAAGATAATCGAAGTAATCTAATAACTTCCTCCACAAGCTGAAAAATTAGTCATGGGCATACCTCTCTCCTCAAATTTCCATTGACGAAATGCAGATCTAAGAGTTTTATCTCCTCCGTCCTGTTCCCTCTCCCTCATGTTCCATTTTCCTGTATTCCCCCTAACCAAGCTTGACCCAAATACAACATTTGTCTCATCATCAGCTCCCCAGAAATTGATTAGGTTCACAAAAATTAATGATGCCCCATCAAAACCTGCCCAAAATTAAAATTAAATGAAATACAAAAAAAAAGAAATAATTCTCACCACAAACATGAGCTTAAAATTTTCTGATATACATTTCTACAAAGTTGACTTCTACTATTCGATCACTTGATGTTGTAAATATTCACAATTCTGCAAATAAATCTCAATATGTCATGAGCAATTAATCACAGAAAATGATTCATCTTCAAGGACTAAAAAAACACACTAGAGTAATGTTTTTTGACTGATGTTGTCCCTTAAAGGGTTAATACAGGACAGTGATTGCCAGTCCTGGGAAAAATAATTTTACAAGAAAACGTAATTAAGTTATTTTCAAGAAACTGAAACCGTCTTGATTCTGGTGGACTAGCTACAAAAGGTTGATTATGGCTGTAAAAAAAAACATGCCTGGAAAAAACTGTTTAAAAGTTGGTTTTGGCTGTGCTTTGCGGAAGAGGTTGAGTTTGTGAATACAAGACTGCAGCCTTGTTGGAGTCCAAAGACAGGCCACAAGGAGAAGTGAATACAAATTGTTCCCAAGTTCATCTACATGGTGGGATTGAGTACTTGCAAAATCAGCCTGCCTGAAAAGCAGTACGTTTTGCAGATCAGTGTTGAAAGGTAAACTGCATAACCCAGATGCCCATTTCAACGGCTCCACCACCTTTCCTTTTCCCTTGACTTATTAACCTCTGGCAGAAGTTTTTTTTGGGAGGGGGTGTCTTATTGTATCTTGAAATAGTAATTGGCATACTTTCATACTGTAGATTAATAAGCTTTGCCTTTATTTGACAAGTGTGGTTTTATAATAAGCTAATGACTTTATTTATTGAAAGAAGCCTGATTAAAGTCTCATTTATTCTGGGCAACAGTAGCAAAGGTAAACAATTGGCCAATGTGATGAATGAATCAAACTTTTAAACTAATGCTTCAACCTGTGAAAAAGTGGGGCTAGTTAATCTACACACTCCTCGCATCCCACTCGTAACAACAAAAAACACATTTCCTGTTTTCACATTTTATTCAATGGGGATATTTAATAAAGCATTAATTAAATTTCCACCTTCAAAAACACAATTGGGAAGCAATTAATAAGTTCCACTACCAACCCCTATAACCAATTTCACATCATACAACATATAAATAAGACCTAATGTTTTAAGAACCTCTTTCCATCAAAATTGTACACGATAATATATCTTGATAATTTTTGCTTGTATCCCAATTAAAGCTTAAGTGGCAGCACAAAACAATAATTTTAATATTCTGGGCACAACTTTCCAGTTCCACTTCATTCTTTTCAATTGAACTGGAGCATTATGAGTGAAAAATGCCAATCCCAAGAAATGCATTCCAGGTTACTTAGCAATGAAGTGCTGCTAAGCAACAAGGCTGCAACATTGCTTTCTACCAGAGGAAACTAAAATGCACTAAGTTATTTCTGAAGCAGTACATATTTCAGGACCACCAACATTTTCTGCACTCAACTCTCATTTTTAGCTTCATTTCCTTCAAATAAGCAGTTATCTCATCAACATTAAACTGGGTTCCAGCAAAATATATCCAAAATGACCTTCGAATCACTTGTTAACACAGACACAGCTAATTTGTATAATAAACGTGCATCTCCGAGAATCAAATAAATTACATCTACTTCCATTTCAAATAGCTCTAGTGGTCATGCTCTCGGGAATCAACTGCAATGGTTTCTCTTCCCATGCTTGTACCATCAGCAATGGTATCCTGTAAGGACCTATCCATTTAACAATGGAACTTTGTTACACACAACTTATTACAGAAGGTGAAGAGATTTTGAAAGATGGGTGTCCGTACAGGGTATCTGGGCTGTTCAAGAGTGCTGGAGGGTACAGAGTGTTTTGTTTGCTCAAGTTGTGAGCTATTGTCTCTCTTAACTCCAGCACTGCTAAGCAACCAGCCTTCATTAGTGTGCCTTGTCATTTAAATAACCAGCAACCTTTAGACAGTCAGGAATGAAATCATTCTTGTGCCACCAGTGAGTGGGATTCAGAAAGCCTGACTCTTAAACTTTTAACTGTTTAGAATCTCAAATAACAGCAATCCTTTCCAGCCCATTCCTACCCCAGTCCTTCCACAACATACTGACATGTCGAAATGTGCCTCTTTCTTTCAGAAGAGTTTGGTGAGCCAACAATACAGAGTGAAGTGGTTGCAAATACCTTTGGACACAAACCAGTTCTCGACAGAGGTTGTTACTGACAGCTACCCCAGAAAAGGGGAGAAGCAGCTGGAATTTGTGTTGATGGTAAGAAGTCCTTATTGCACTACGTGGTGTGTTAGTGAGGGTGTAAAATACAGCATGCTGATTGAGGATGTACGGGAAAACAAAACTCACTGATTAACCCTCCTATATTCAAGTCTAAATTATTTATATAAGCCACAAACACCCCTCAACCATAACCCACTGCTTCCTGCCACTCAGCCAACTCTAGATCCAATTTGTCAAATTTCCTTGGATCCCATGGGCTCTTACTTTCACTGCTAGTCTCCTATGTGGAACCTCAGCAAAAGCCTTGTCTAAGAAGTCCAAGTAGATTATGTCAAAGGCATTGCCTTCATCAACAAGCCTGGTCATCATGAAAAACTGAATCAAGGTGGTCAGACCATGACCTCCCCTTAACAAAACTACGCTGATTGTTCTTGATTAATCCCTGTCTCTCCAAATGCAGATTAATTATGGTTATCAAAACTTCCAGTAGTTTTCCCACCACTGAGGTTAGACTGAATGGCCTGTAGTTCCCTGGTTTATCCCTTCCTGGATAATGGTACCCACATCGACTCTCCTACAGTACCTCCTCTATGGCCAGCGAGCAATTGAAAATTATTTCCAGCGCTCCTGCTATTTTGCTCCCTTGCCTCACAACAGCCTGGTATATATTTCATTAGACCCAGATCTACTTTTAAGCTTGACTGACCACTCAGAACCTCCTCTCTCAGCATGGTGCACTGCAATTAGCACTGCTACCCTCACAGCACCAGGGACACATGTTCAATTCCCAGCTTGGGTTACTGTCAGTACGGAGTTTGCATGTTCTCCGCGTCTGCATGGGTTTCCTATGGGTGCTCTGGTTTCCTCCTGCAGTCTGAAAGATATAATGGTTAGGTGCATTGGTCATGCTAAATTCTCTATGTTTCCAAACAGTCGCAGAAGTGTGGCAATTAAGGGATTTTCACACTAAATTCATTGCAGTGTTAATGTAAGCCTACTTGTGACACTAATAAGTAAACTTAAACTCCTTGTTAATCTATTTAATTATATCACTATCCTCCTCAGATTTCTATACATATGGTTTCCAATCAGAGTCCTGCTGTAAAAACTACCGCCCCCCACAAAGTGTGCCACAAAAAAAATCAAAATTCACGTAATTAAAATAAAATTAACCTTCATCTTCAGTTTTATGGATGGCATCTGCAAGAGCCGATGAGTCTTGGGCCTCCTGCACATGTGCTGGATGGTAGATAACCACATGCGTGGTTTAGATTTTTGACGTTGATCAGGCCCATCACATGACCAACAGGACTTGGAGCTGCAGCCAAAGGTCCTATGCCTGCACAAAAAGTGTGCAAAAACTCAGAAGTGAGACAGACAGGGAGAGGCAAACAAAAAAAAATAGGAGGGAGGACAAGAGAGAAGTTAAAAACAAAGTTCACACCAAGGAAAGAGGACAGAGAAAATAGGAAGTGTGCCTCAAATTTGTTTTGTACAGCATAGAGGTGTGCCATGGCATATAACGAAAAGGTTGGAAACCTCTGTTCTATGCCCACATCATCCCTCTCACTAATGAACATCGAACAAAGTATTCATTTAGAACTCTATCTAAATCCTCTGGTTCCACAAACAAATTACCATTGTGGTCTTTAATGGGACCTACCTTTTCCTGAGTTATGCTTTTACACTTAATATACTTGTAAAGCAACTTAGGACTTTCCTTTATTTTACCCACCAATATCCTTTCATGTCCCATTTTTCACAGTCATAGAATTCCTACAGAGCAGAAGGAGGCCATTCAGGCCATTGAGTCTGCACTGACAACAATCTCACACAGGCCCTATTCCCATAACCTCACATTTTTAACCTAATCTCCCTGACCCTAAAGAGCAATATAGCATGGCCAATCCACCTAACGTGCACATCTTTGGACTACAAGAGGAAACCAGAGCACCTGAAGGAAACCCAACCGGACACGGGGAGAACATGCAAACTCCACACAGTGACCCAAGACAGGAATTGAACCCAGGTCCCTGGCATTGCGAGGCAGCAATGCTAACCACTGTGCCACCATGCCATCTGGACCTACTGTCACAAAAGCTATGCCCCTTTGTTTTTGAAAGTATAATCTTGTGTCGCACATCTTTGTGTGCTTCACCGAGACTGTAAAGGCTATCATATGCACTATCAGCACTCTCTTTTGCAGAACAGACAGTTCTCCTAATTTCCTTTCAAAGTTCCCTCTTGCACATTCTACACTTTAAGAGTTCTGCTGTTTTGAGCCCTCTATATTTGTCACAAACTTCCCTTTTACTCTTTATCCAACGCAGTATATTCTTTGATATCATGGCTCATTGGTCCCACCATTTTTCTTCACTGTAATATGTTAGCCTTGTACTCTCCCGATTTTCTTCACAATTGCATCCTAACAACCTGTCACAGATTACTTGGAAGGCTTATTCCCAGTCCACATGAGCCAAATCAAATCTCATCTTATTAAAATTGGCTTCCCCCCAGCTGAGAACTTTAAATTTCAGGGCCATCCTTGTCCTTTTTCATAACAAGTTTGAATCTAATCAAGTTATGACCGCAGTCTGCAAAATGCTCCCCCATTGATACTTCAACCACTAGCCTGGCTTTGTCACCAAAAATTGAGTCCAAGACTGCCCCCTCTCATAGGACCTTTGATGTACGGCTTGAAAGTCCTCTGGGATGCACTAAGAATTCCACTCCCTCTAAACTGTTCACACTATGACTACCCCAGTTAATTTTGGGGAAATTGGAAACCCCCCACTATTACTACCCTATTAATTGAATCCTCTCTGAAATTTGTCCACATATCTGCTCTTCAATTTCTCTCAGGCTCCTATAAAGCCTATAAAACACTCCCAGTAATGTGATTGCTTCTTTTCTGTTTTTTAAGTTTTACCCAAATGGCTTTAGTTTTCTAAGCCGTTGACCCTCCGTCCTTACTGCTTTAATTCATTCTCTGATAAAAGTTGCGACACCCCTCTTTTATCTCCTTCCACGTCTCACCTGAAGTTTCTGTATCCTGAAACACCGAGCTGTCAATCCTGCCCCTCGTCAACCATGTCTCAGACTTGCATTAAGAAAAATACCAACCATCCGATTTCGCTTCGGGTGCAACCCATCTGACTGGTACAGGTCCCACCATCCACAAAAGTGGTCCCAATGTCCCAGAAATTTAAAGCCCCCCTCCTGCACCATTTCTCCAGCCACACATTCATCTGGACTAAACCCCTATTTCTATACTAACTAGTACATGCTGCTGGATGTAATCCGGAGATTACTGCCTTCTGGGCACTATTTTTTAAACCTACTTTCTAGTTCCCTAAATTCTGCTTACAGGGCCTCAATTCTTTCTCTACTTATGTTATTTTAATCAATATGTACCACAATGTCTATCTGTTCGCCCTCTCCCTTCAAACGTTCCGTAACATCCCTGATCCCGACATCAAGGAAGCAACTGAATATCAATTTCCCAGTTTCTCCCCATTACCTCAGACATTTTCTTTTCAGCCAACAGTTTATTTTTGCTTAGAATGCTCCAATTGAACCTGCCTCCACCATACTCAGTAGTACAGTCTGGATCTTAAATCACCCACTGCAAGAAAAAGTTCTCCAAATTTACTTTTTTCTCCTTTTGCCGATTACTTAAAATCAGTGGCATATCACTATCAATCCATTTACAATTGGGAAGAGCGGTAATGAAGGAAAGGCAATATATTTCTAAAATAAGATAGTTCGTGACTTGCAGTGAAACCTCCAGGTTGTCAGGTTTCCAGGAACATGCTGCCTCTGTCCTTCTCAATTGCAGCAACTGTGGGTTTTGAAGGTGCTGTCTGTGTTGATGAGTTCCTGCGATGCATCTTGTAGATGGTACACACTGCAATTACTGTCCGTCAGTAGTGGAGGGAGTGCATATTTGTGGATGCAGTGTCAATCAAGTGGGCTGCTTTGTCTTAGATGTTGTCAAGCTTCAAGTGGTGCTGGAGCTGCACTCAGAGGAAAGGGGGCTTTGCAACTTGTAGATAGTGCAACTGCAGGCGAGTTAATCACAGCAAATTTCTTCGGCTCTAACCTCTTATAGTCAGTGTTTATATTGCCAGTCCAGTTCCAGGTCAATGGTAACCCCCAGATTGTTGGTAGTGGGCACTTAATGATGGTAATGCCAATTACAGTCAAGGGCAGATGATTAGATCCACTCTTGTTGGCGGTGGCCATTGCATGGCACTCGTCTAGCACCAATGTTACTTGCCAGTCCAAGCCTGGATATTACCCAGGTCTTTCTGCACTTGGACATGGACTGCTTCAGCATTTAAGGAGTTGTGAATGCTGCTGACTATTGTATATTCATCAGCAAACATTGCCACTTCTGATCTTATGATGGAAGGAAGTCATTGAAGTAATAGTTAGATGGTTGGGCTGAGGACATTCCCCTGAGAAACCCCTGCACTAAAGTCCTGGAACTAAATACTTGTTCTCCTCAACCATCTTTCTTTACTTCCCAGGTATGGCTCCCAGCAGCAGGGGGTTTTCCCAAATTCTTATTGACTTCAGTTTTGCTGTAGCTGCTTGACACCATACTCAGTCAAAAGCTGCCTTAATATCAAGGGCAGTCATTCTCACCTTACCTCTGGTGTTCAGCTCGTGTCCATGTTTAAACCAAGGCTGTAATAAGGTCAGGAGCAGAGTGACTCTGGCGGAACCCAAACTGAGCGTCAGTGAGCAGCAGGTTATTCCCAAGTAAGTGCCACTTGATAGGCTTTGGTGACCCCTTCCATTACTGTACTGATGACCAAGAATGAACTAATGGGGTACTAATTGGCTGGATTGGATTTGTCCTGTACAGGACATATCTAGGCAATTTTCCATGTTGCAGGGTAGATATCAGTATTGTAACCACATTGGAACAGCTTGGCGAAGGGCATGGCAAGTTCTGGAACACGTCTTCATTATTATTACCAGAATATTGTCAGGACCCATAGCCTTTACAGGATCGAGCACCTTCAGCCGTTTATTGATATCAGTGTGAATTGAATTAAATAAAGACTGGCATCTGTGATGCCGAGATGGATTGTTCACTTACTACTTCTGGGGATCAACAAAGACAAAATAATACCCACCTTTACTATTACCTCTGGCAGCTTGTTCCAGACACTCATCGCCCTGTGTGAAATAATTGCTCCTCTGGACACTTTTGTATCTCTCCCCTCTCACCTTAAATCTATGCCCTTACCTTTGGGAAAAGATATTGACTACGTAGCTGATCTGAGCCCCTCATTACTTTATAGATCTGTATAAGATCACCCCTAAGCCTCCTATGCTCTAGAGAAAAAAGTTCCAGTCTATCCAGCCTCTCCTTATAACTCAAATCATCAAGTCCTGGTAGCATCCCAATAAATATTTTCTGCAATCTTTCTAGTTTAATATCCTTTATGGTGGTAATACTGAGCTACACTTGGTGATGGTAAGTCCCCCATCCTAAGCACATTCTGCACCCTTGTCATCCTCAGTGCTTCTTGATGTTCTGAAACTGTACATCATATCATAGAAAGCATACAGTGCAAGATGCAGCCATGCGACCCATCAGGTCAGCACCGACTCTCCGACAGAGTATCTTACTGAGGCCCACCTCCACTTCCGTCCTATCCACCAACTCTATACATTTAATCCTCCTAACCTGCGCAGCATGGGACACTAAGGGACAATTTACTAAGGGCAATTCACTTAATCTACACATCTGTGTGCTATGGGAGGAGATCAGAGCACCCAGAGGAAACCCATGCAGACACAGGGAGAATGTGCGAACTCCACAGTTGCCTGAGGCCAGAATCAAACCTGTGTCCGTGGACCCGAGACAGTAGCGCTCACTTGTCAACCTTCTCGGTGTGGAAACTCCAGTGTACAAACCTTTCAATTGAATTGTATCTTTTCATTCTTGGTGCCACTTATGAATTTTTGCTGTACTTCTGCTATGCTTCTAATATATTTTGTACAATGAAATGCCCGTACAATATACCACCTGAGAATTAAGTAACACTGAAGAGAAATTCAACAGCATTTCCTTGTTTTTATACTTGATACTCACATAAAAAATAAAGAATCCCATTGACCTTATGACTTTTTCCTACATGCATTCATTTTTTTTAAAAAGGTATTTTCTTCATTCACTCCTACCTTTAAAAGATTGAAGAATTTACATTCCTAGAGCTGTGCATCTCCCACTGTTTTCCATCTAATGAAAAATGAATTTCATTGTGCTATTCCTAGAAATATAATGCTTCACATTACATTGCATTAAAATACACCCATCTGCCAATTTCTGACCTGCCTGCATCTTCCTACAATCTATTGCACTCAGTTTCCCACACCTACTCTGTTCACTCCCCTATCTATGGTCAAGAGGAGCAAGAAATTACGTGAGAAAAATCTACATTGTAACTTCATCCAAAAATCCAAATAATCACTTGTCTTGTTCGTCACCTTTTGAAGACAAAGTATATTAAACTGGATAAACTGGAAATCCTGCTTTTGCATAAAACACAGTAAGAAGTTTCACAACACCAGGTTAAAGTCCAACAAGTTTATTTGATAGTAAACCCACAAGCTTTTGGAATGCTGTTCCTTCCTCAGGTGAGAGTGGAAAGTTCTCATCAGAAACAGGGCATATAAAAGGCACACACAGTTTACAGAATACTGATTAGAATGCGACTCTTTACTGCTAATCTGCTATTCAAGTCTTAAAGGTGCAGGCAGCATTAAGCACAGGTTAAAGAGATGTGTATTGTCTCCAGACAGGACAGTGAGATGTTGCAAGTTCAGGCAAGTCATGGGGGTTACAGATTGTGTGGCATGAAGCCGTCCTCATTTGTGCAGAACTTAGCTATCAGTCTCTGTGTTGTCGTGTGCCATGAAGGCTGCCTTGGAGAACGCTTACCTGAAGATCAGAGGCTGAATGCCTAGGACTGCAGAAGTGCTCACCAACAGGAAGGGAACAGTCTTGCCTGCTGATTGTCAAGCAGTATTCATTCATAAGAACATAAGAAATAGGAGCAGGAGTAGGCCATCTAGCCCTTCGAGCCTGCCCCGCCATTCAATAAGATCGTGGCTGATCTGTCGTGGCTCAGTTCCACATTCCCGCCCTCTCCCCATAACCCTTAATCCCCTCGCTTATCAAAAACCCATCAACCCGCGTCTTAAAAATATTGAGCGAGGTAGCCTCCACCACTTCAACGGGCAGAGAATTCCAGAAATTCACCACCCTTTGAGTGAAGAAGTTCCTCCTCAACTCCGTTCTAAACCGCCCCTCCCTTTATCTTGAGGCTGTGCCCCCTAGTCCTACTGTCCTTTCTGAGCTGGAAGAGCCTCTCCACCTCTATCCTATCCATCCCATTCATCATCTTGTATGTCTCAATGAGATCTCCCCTCATTCTTCTAAACTCTAACGAGTACAAGTCTAGTTTATTCAGCCTCTCCTCATAGCTCAACCCCCTCAACTCCGGTATCAGCCTAGTAAACCTCCTCTGCACTCCCTCCAAGGCCAAAATATACTTGCGTAAGTGCAGCGACCAACACTGCACACAGTACTCCAGCCGTGGCCTCACCAATGCCCTATACAGCTGCAGCAAGACCTCCCTACTTTTATATTCAATCCCCCTCACTATGAAGGCCAGCATCCCATTAGCCTTCCTGACCACCTGCTGCACCTGCAGGCTGGGTTTTTGCGACTCATGCACAAGGACCCCGAGGTCCCTCTGCACCGTCGCCTGCTGCAGTTTTTCGCCCCATAAGTAATAGTCCTTCCTACCATCATTCCTACCAAAGTGGACCACCTCGCACTTGCCAACATTAAATTCCATTTGCCAGTTCCTGGCCCATTCGCCCAGCCTATCTAGATCCTTCTGCAGACTCTCCACACCCTCCGCACAATTTGCCGTTCCACCAATCTTGGTGTCATCAGCAAATTTCGACACCATACACTCGGTTCCCTCCTCCAGATCATCTATATAAATGGTAAATAGCTGAGGCCCCAGCACCGAGCCCTGGGGCACTCCACTAGTCACCAACCGCCAATCCGAATAGCACCCATTAACCCCCACTCTCTGCCTCCTATTTGAGGACCAATCCTCTATCCATGCTAACACCCTACCCCCAACTCCATGCCCCCTTACTTTCTGCAATAACCTCTTGTGAGGTACCTTGTCAAACGCCTTCTGAAAATCAAGAAAGACCACATCCACCGGCTCTCCTCTATCCACCGCCCTAGACACATCCTCATAGAACTCCAATAAATTTGTCAGACACGACTTCCCCTTAACGAAACCGTGCTGCGCCTGCTGTATCGAGCAATTCCCCTCAAGATGCCGCGCTATTTCCTCCTTGATGACGGATTCTAACATTTTACCTACAACAGACGTTAAACTAACCGGCCTATAATTCCCTGCCTTTTGCCTGCCACCCTTCTTAAACAACGGCGTAACATGAGCCGTTTTCCAATCTTCTGGCACTTCCCCGGAATCCAGCGACGTTTGGAAAATAACCACCAAGGCATCCATTATCACCTCCGCCATTTCTTTCAGAACCCTCGGATGCATTCCATCCGGTCCTGGGGACTTGTCCACAATCAGTCCCTCCATTGTCGGAGCGTCTGCATGGTCTCCCCAATGTACCATGCTTCAGGACATCCTTTCCTGCAGCGTATTAGGTAGACAATGTTGGCCGAGTTGCAAGAGTACGTGTCGTGAACCTGGTGGATGGTGCTCTCATGTGAGATGATGCCATTCATGTCGATGATCCGGCATGTTTTGCAGAGGTTGCTGTGGTGTTATGGTCACTGTTCTCCTGATGGCTGGGTAGTTTGCTGCAAACAATGATCTGTTTGAGATTGTGCGGTTATTTGAAGGCAAGAAGTGGGGATGACCCTGGCGAGATGTTCGTCTTCAATGACATGTTGAAGACTCTGTAGAAGGTGTCGTAGCTTCTCCACTCCAGGCAAGTACTGAACTTCGAAGGGTAGTCGATTCACCGTGTCCCATGTTTGTCTTCTGAGGAGGTTGGTGCAGTTTTTCGCTGTGGCATGTTGGAACTGTCAATCACTGAGTTGAGCGCCATATCCTGCTCTCATGAAGGCATCTTTCAGCGACTGGAGGTGTCCGTTGCAATCCTCCTCATCTGAGCAGATCTGTGTATATGGAGGGCTTGTCCATAGGAGATGGCTTCTTTAATGTAGAAGCCATCCCCTATGGGGACAGAGAAGCATCCCCAGGATGTGGCGCTGGACTCATCGATCGACAGTTCCAACACGCCACAGCGAAAAACCACACCAACCTCCTCAGAAGACAAACACAGGACACGGTGGACAGAGTACCCTTCATCGTCCAGTACTTCCCTGGAGCGGAGAAGCTACGATATCTTCTCCGGAGTCTTCAACATGTCATTGATGAAGACGAACATCTCGCCAGGGTCATCCTCACTTCTTGCCTTCAAACAACCACACAATCTCAAACAGGCCATTTTTCGCAGCAAACTACCCGGCCTTCAGGGGGACAGTGACCACAACACCACACAACCCTGCCACAGGAACATCTGCAAAACATGCCGGATCATCGACATGAATGACATCATCTCACATGAGAACACCATCCACCAGGTACACGGCACATACTCTTGCAACTCAGCCAACGTTGTCTACCTGATACGCTGCAGGAAAGGATGTCCCGAAGCATGGTACACTGGGGAGACCATGCAGACGCTACGACAATGGATGAATGAATACCGCATGACAATCACCAGGCAAAGACTGTTCCCTTCCTGTTGGTGAACACTTCAGCAGTCACAGGCATTCAGCCTCTGATCTTCAGGTAAGCGCTCTCCAAGGCAGCCTTCACGACACACGACAGCGCAGAGTCGCTGAGCAGAGACTGATAGCCAAATTCTGCACGCATGAGGACAGCCTCATGCCACACTATTTGTAACCCCCATGACTTGCCTGAACTTGCAACATCTCACTTACTGTCCTGTCTGGAGACAATACACATCTCTTTAACCTATGCTTAATGCTATCTCCACTCACACTGTCTGCACCTTTAAGACTTGAATGGCAGATTAGTGGTAAAGACTCGCATTCTAATCAGTATTCTATAAACTGTGTGTGCCTTTACATGCTCTGTTTCTGATGAGAGCTTTCCACTCACCTGAGGAAGGAACAGCGTTCCAAAAGCTTGTGGGTTTACTATCAAATAAACTTGTTGGACTGGTGTTGTGATACTTCTTACTTTGTTTATCTCAGTCCAATGCCAGCATCTCCACATCATGACTTTGCATAAAACAACAGGCCAAGGATGAGGGCGAGAGACAGGGAGGGAACAGTCTCATAACTGGCACTGCAAGTTTCTATTTCTAGTTTCTGGCTGACCAGTCATATTAGCAAAGTTGAATTTCATTTTTGTTATAGCTAAATGAAACTTAACTTCCAAATCCTGTTGATGGCTATACTTGTTCAGCGGAGCCCCTCTCCATTTCAGCCATGCCCGATGTTCGCAAATGCTATTTGGGAGGGTTGAAATGAATTACAGGGAGGAAACCAGGATTTAAAAAAATAATGTGCATAAAGAAATAAGTTGGGATAATATGATATGATCTAAATTAGGTTTACTGTGGTAAATAAGGTTGGTGAACTGTAGACAAAGGTAGCCAGGTGGGAATATAATGCTGTGGTGATAATGGAGACCTGTCTCAAAAAAGAACAAGACTGGGTATTAAATATTCATGGAAGTAGGGAGGAAAGAACAGAGGAGAGAATTGATTAAGGATTGCTGAAGAGAGAGGGATCAAGGACCAAATATTTGATCAGAGCTCAAAAACAACCAGGGTAATATTGCACTACCAGGCTTATGCTTTCAATCACCAATTAATGGGAAAGAGACAGAGGAACAAATTCCCTAAGAAATTACAGGGAGGAGAAGAACCATAGGGCAGTTATAATGGAGAACTTCAAGTGATTCCAATATAGACTAGAATACTAAAAGTGTCAAGGACAGAAAGGTTTGGAATGGGTGTTGAGGTAGAGGGTATGAGTTTCTAAAGTGTATGTTTCCAAAATTTTGCACATCAGTATTCTTCTAACCCAATCAGGAAGGAGGCATTGCTGGATCTGGTTCTCAGGAATGAGATGTGACCAGTAGATCAAGTGTCTGCAGAGGCATATTTTGGCCTCTTTTAAAAGGTCAAACCAAATAAACTCAAATTAAATTAGGACAAAATAAAAGTGGCAGCTCCCCAAAAGAAAGGGGAACAGCCCCAACAAAAACAAAGTACAAAGGAAACTTAAAAAACGTCAAATTAAAATGTGATTGTAAGGGTCAATAATGCACCTCAGCCCCTGCGGTGCCCAAGGGGCATGGAAGGAGTCAACTGCGCCCATGAACACTGCATGCTCCCTCTCCAGGAACACCTGAGGTGAACATAGCCGCAGTAGAGGGGCAGACAGTCAGGATGGACGACTCCCTCGATCGCCCGCAGGGGCACATTTTGGGGACAGTGATCATTGTATCATAAGGTTTAGGTTAGATGTGGAAAAGAACAAGGAGTAATCAAGAGGAAAGATAACAAGTGGAGAAGGGTTAATACAATGAGAACAAATCTGGCCCAGGCAAATTAGCACCATTTGCAAGCAGAACTGTAACTGGACAACGGACTGCCTTCAAGAGATGGTTTGGATGCAATCAAGGCAGAACAAAAAAAAAGCCAAAGTTCTTGTAAAGAGTAAGATAAAGTAGAGAAAGGATGTGTGTGGCATATAGCAGGTTGATAATACAAGCAAGAGCCAGGTTAAACATACAAAGTTTAGAGGGGAAATGAAAGAAGAAATGAGTAAAGAGAAAATTTGGGACAAGACTGGCAGTCAACATAAAAAGGAATCCAAAAGTACTCTATAGACATAGATAGTAAAAGGATGAGTAGGACCATTTGGGACACCGAAAATAGGACTTATCCAAGAGCTACGTGATTAAATTAGTGCTTTCTTAACCAAGGGAGAAAATGCTACCAAGTCATAGCTGAAGAGGAGACAGTTGAGGTATTTGGTAGCAATAATAGGAAGACATTATTATTTGAATGGGTGTAAATTGAGAAAGGTGGATACTCAATGAGACCTTGAAGTCCTCGTGTATCAGTCACTGAAAGTAAGCATGCAGGTACAGCAGACAGTAAAGGCAGCAAATGGTGTGTTGGCCTTCATAGCGAGAAGATTGAATACAAGGAAAGGGATGTTTTGTTGCAATTGCATAGGGTGTTGGTGAGACCACATCTGGAGTTTTGGTATCCTTACCTGAGGAAGGATGTCCTTTCTATAGTACAGCAAGTTTACCAGGCTGATTCCTGGGAGGGCGGGTCTGTCACATGAGGAGAGACTAAATTGGTTAGGATGATAGTCACTGGAATTTAGAAGAGTGAGAGAGGATCTCAGAAACTTATAACATTCTAACAGAGTTTATGCAGGGTAGATTCAGAAAGCACGTTCCCAATTGTGGGGGAAGTCCAGAACTAGGGGTCATCATTTGAAGATAAGGGGCAAACCTTTTAGAATTGAGGTGAAGAGAAATTTCTTCACCCAGAGGGTGGTCAATGTGCGGAATTAGTACCATCGAATGTAGTTGAGGGCAAAACATCAAGGGATATAGGAGGAAAGAAAATCAGGATATTGAATTCGATAATCAGTCATGATCAAGATGATGAATGGTAGAGCAGGCTTGAAGGGCCAAATGGCCTACTATTAAGAACATAAGAAATAGGAGCAGGAGTAGGCCATCTAGCCCTTCAAGCCTGCCCTGCCATTCAACAAGATCATGACTGATCTGAAGTGGATCAGTTCCACTTTCCCACTTTCTCCCCATAACCCTTAATTCCCCTGTCTATCAGAAACCTATCTACCCATGACTTAAACATATTTACCAAAGTAGCCTCCACCACTTCAATGGGCAGAGATTCACCACCCTTCGAGTGAAGAAGTTCCTCCTCAACTCTGATCTAAACTGCCACCCCCCCCACTTGAGGCTGTGCCCACTAGTCCTGCTATCCTTTCTAAGCAGGAAGAATGTCTCTACCCCTACCCTATCCATCCCCTTCATTATCTTATACGTCTCTATAAGATCCCCCCTCATCCTTCTAAACTCCAGCGAGTAGAGACCCAGTCTATTTAGTCTCTCTTCATAGGCCTACCCCCTCATCGCCGGTATCAGCCTTGTGAACCTCCTCTGCACTCCCTCCAAGGCCAATATATCGTTCCGCAAGCGCAGCGACCAAAACTGCACACAATACTCCAGCTGCGGCCTCACCAGTACCCTGTACAGTTGCAGCAAGACCTCCCTACTTTTATATTCTATCCCCCTCGCTATAAAAGCCAACATTCCATTCGCCTTCTTAATCACCTGCTGCACCTGCAGACTGGGTTTTTGCGACTTGTGCACAAGGACCCCCAGGTCCCTCTGCACCGTAGCATGCTGCAGCTTTTCGCCTTTTAAATAATAATCCCCCCTAATATTATTTCTGCCAAAGTGGATAACCTCACACTTGCTAACATTATACTCCATCTGCCAGTTCCTCGCCCACTCGCTCAGCCTATCCAGATCTCTCTGCAGACTTTCCACACCCTCCATGCAATTTGCTTTTCCACTCATCTTCGTGTCATCAGCAAATTTCGTCACCCTACACTCAGCCCCCTCCTCCAGATCATCTATATAAATGGTAAATAGCTGAGGCCCAGCACCGATCCCTGCGGCACTCCTGCTTCTAGTTTCTATTGGGTGGGCCAAAAACCTACCAAGAGATCTTGAAAGCTGTCTGTACTTAGTGGATAAACTACCAGAACCAAATAGTATGCATCTGAGGATACTGATCAACAATGGAAATGATAGAGACACTCACAATAATCTTCCATTTGTCATTTGATACAGGACTGGAGAGTTGCAAATTTTACACCCTTGTTCACAAGAGGATGCAAGGATTACCCAGCACAATGGGTCAGGAAATTTAATGTCAGTGTTGAGAAACGATAATCTGGTCATATATTAGTCACTTGGACAAATGTGGATCAATTAAGGAAAGTAAGATTAGATTTGTTAAAGGCAAATTGTGTTTAACGAATTTGTTTGCATTTTGATGAGCTGACAGAACACGTTAATAACAATCATGTGATTGATTAATGATATGAACCTCCATGAAGTATGTTTGATAAAGTGCCACATGGCAATGTGCAGAGTACCTGAAGAAAACTCCAGGAAAGAAGTCAGACGAAAAAGATCCAGTTCAATGAATAATCTAATTGAATTTAAACACAGAGTTGGAATCTAACCTTGCCAACAAGCTATTTAAATTTAGTTTTAGCATCACAGTAAATGAATCATTTATAGAATTGTTCAAGTAAAATACATTTTTGGTGCTGAAAAATAAATAAACCAAAATAAAATACATGAAATACAAGGAACAATGGTGTTGAAGTTAACTTTTGCTGTGAAAGCTTGTTCATAAGGGAAAGCTTTTTCAGAAAAGGAAAATAAGGTAATTTTTTTTTAAGCCAATATAAATTTTCTGTGTCACTTGCTGTAGCTTATCTTTCTCAAGATGTATTGTCTACGGTTTAAAATTTTGGTCCAAGTTAAATTGGAATGGAAGACAATTAACTTATTAAATTGTGAAAATCTGACTTTAATTTAATTTAAGGCCACATTGAAATTCAAGTTATTGTAAATTGAGAGAATTGTGAATCTTCTAAATATGAGATTGTCACAGAATTACTCAGCTTTTTAAAATGGAATTTTGAGGCTCATTCAAGTACCAGAGATTCATCCACAGCCAAGCCAAACATGGTCTGTTCAACTGCAGTTCACTGGATATCAACCAAGAGTTGCAGCCCTGGCTAAATTTCATTCACTTCTTCCAATCTCAGACGCCTGAAGGGGAATTGTAGTGGTCCATAGTGGAGTTTCCTAAACTTCTCCGCTCTTTTTGACCTCAAGAGTACAGCTAGAACTCCTTAGAAACATTATTTTGAAGCATTAAACCACAAAAATTTGATTGTTTTGCAGAATAAATACAAAGAAAAACACTGATAAAACTATTTTCTATTTCTTATATATTTTTATAATCAAAGTTCTCATTCAACAAATACTTATGTCTTACCTTTTTGTTATTTTTGATGCTGCTTCATTTGCTCACAAATTTATTAGTGTGGGATTTGGAAATGCAGCTCCACACTTATCTCCCCTACATCAAGGACTTTCAATACTGACTCTGCCACTATTTCCAGCCCAAAGACCAGCTTCTAACTGTGAAAACTGCTTTTGATTGGACAAGCTGGAAGGTTTTAAGATTTAAAATAGTCATACTAACCATGGAGCACTTGGATGTCTCCTGTGGAACATCAGAATTCCACAATTACCATTTGAGAAATGCTGGTCTATAAGGTTATCCCAGCTGAGTAGTTGTTATTTAACCGTTTTGAACCACATAGCTTGGAAACAGCAAATAGAAGCCAAACCAATCCAAGACACAGAAAATGGCTCAGTCTAGCCTGAAGGATTCCATTAGAGTCTCTCAAAACTAATTCTATTTCAATGCTATTTGTACAGCTTTGCACACTGTATTTATCCTCTTTTTAATTTCAGTTTTTTTGCATTTTCGTAGCCCGTGGATTTGCGAAAGGCTTCTCCTCATTAATGGATTTGTAACAATGATGGAACAGCTTTTCCCCATTAATAAGTAAGAAACCTTCAACAATTGTCAACAGCTAAGAAATGCAAACAGCTGAAGCTAATAACTGAGAAGTAGCTTGTCCAAGCCAGTTATTGCACTGAATTCCAGATGTGACTATAGGTAGGAATTTCAGTTCATTGCAAGCAGGTTTCCATAAAATCATAAGACATAGGAACAGAATTATGCCATTCAGCCCGTCAAGTCTGCTTCACCATTCAATCATGGCTGATACTTTTCTCATCCCCATTCCCCCGATCCCCTTATTAATCAAGAACCCATCTATCTCGGTCTTAAAGACACTCAATGACCTGGCCTCCACAGACTCACTACTCTCTAGCTGAAGAAATTCCTCATCTGTTTTAGCCTGAGATTGTGCCCTCTGGTTCTAGTTTTTCCTACTAGTAGAAACATCCTCTCCACGTCCATTCTATCCAGGCCTCGCAGCATCCTGTAAGTTTCAGTAAGATTTTCCCCCCTCATCCTTCTAAACTCCAACGAGTACAGACCCAGAGTCCTCAGCCGTTCCTCATATGACAAGCTCTTCATTCCAGGGATCATTCTTGTAAACCTCCTTTGGACCATTTCCAAATGGACATCCTTCCTTAAATATGGGTCCCAAAACTGTTCACAATACTTGAAATGGGGTCTGACCAGAGCCTTATGCAGCCTCAGAAGTAGATCTCTGCTCTTGTATTCTAGCCCTCTCGACATGAACGCTAACATTACATCTGCCTTCCTAACTGCCGACCGAATTTGCACGTTAACCTTAAGAGAATCTCCAGCAAAAGATTCCCAAATCCCTTTGTGTATCTGATTTCTTAAGCATTCTCCCATTTAGAAAATAGTCTGTGCCTCTACATCTCCTTCCAAAGTGCATAATTACACACTTTTCCACATTGTATTCCATCTGCCATTTCTTTACCCACTCTCCTAACCTGTCCAAGTACTTTTGCAGCTCCTCCTGTTTCCTCAATACTACCTGTCTCTCCACATTTTCTTTGTATCATCTGCAAATGTAGCAACAGTGCCTTCCTCCAAATCATTAATGCACACTGTGAAACGTTATAGTCCCAGCACTGACGCGAGGCACATCACTAGTCACCGGCTGTCTTCCTGAAAAAGACCCCTTTATCCCCACTATCTACCTTCTACCTTTCAGCCAATCCTCTATCCATGTCTTACCCTTAACACTATGGTTTCAGGAGAGGTAGACATGTCATAATTTTCTAAGTCTGTTAGATCATACATTCTGAGCTGTCATTAAAATGGGCAAACTCCCCATAGAACTTGCGCCATCGGACATAGCTAAGGGTTCATTTCTGTTCTTCATCTCCTTAACACGTAGAGTAATTTTTTTCTTAATTAATAATCCAAAAAAATTAATTCAAGATCCCATCATGAGAATCTGAATTCAATTTTTAAAAACCTGGTGAAAGGTGGCCATGACATGCTGGATTGCTGTGAATATTCAAATGGTTTACTAATATCCTTCAGAGAAGGAAATCTGATATCCATACCTGATCCGGTCTGTAACTAAGGTGGCAACTAGGAACCATTTTCTGAACTGGTCTAATACGCCACTTATTTATATCAAACTATTTGCCTCAAGACGCTTCTCAGAGCAACTTGGAGAAGGGCAATAAATGTAACCCATTCTGAAAACATTTTTCAAATACTTTCACCAGCAAAAATCCGACAGCAAATTTAAATTAGTTAGTTAATATGCTGTTTGTGGGAGAGTGCCACATCTAGATTGGAATGCTCCAGCTGTTCACACCCTACCACCACTACCAGCGGGGACGGAGAATTTGGCGCTCATTCACTGCAGCGAGACGAGAGAATCCCAGCTACAAGCAAGATTTGGGAATCTAGTCCCTAGTATCCTTGAAATATTTAGTAACTTCTCTCGAATGGCCCAATTCTGACTTTAAGCTCACGTCTCTTTGTCCTAGACTCTCTCACTAATAGGAAATGTTACTATCTATCCTACTGATTTCTTTCAAAGTCCTGAAATCTTTAAACAAATCATCCTTTTAGCTTCTAAAATAGAAGGAATATAAGCCTCGTTTATATCAGTTTAACCAATTCACCAATTGCATTTTAGCAAATCACCACTGTCACAAATGGGACTCCATTAACACTGCAATTAAGTTAGTGTTACTGTTACTAGTGCGAAAATCCTCTAGTCGCCACAGTCCAGCGCCTGTTTGGGTACACTGAGGGAGAATTCAGCATGGCCAATGCACCTAACCAACACATCTTTCAGACTGTGGAAGGAAACTGGAGCACTCAAAGTAAACACATGCAGACATGGGGAGGTTGTGCAGACTGGAAATGAACCTGGGTCCCTGGCATTGTGAGGCAGCAGTGCTAACCACTGTGCCACCGTGCTGCCTTATATTGTTATGGACCAAAGACATTCTATTTAAAGCAGCTGAAGATTGAGATTCAAGACACCTGCTTTTGGAACAGAGCCATAAGACTACGTAGGTCTTGAACAAAGACAAATAAATTTTTACAAATTCAGAAAGGTAAAACTATTGACAAAATGTATTTTATGCTCACTTAGGGTAGATATAAGATACATGTGAATTAACAGAACAACTGTGGTCGAACACACGACAAAAGAAAATGACAGATGCAACCAAGACAGAATTCATAGATTTCTCAAGAACCCACATAGATGTCAATAAACACAAAGTCAAATAAACTTGTTGAAACTCCATCTCATGAGGATTACAGCTTCACCTTTGTGAGCAATAGGTAAAGATGTTGTTAACACATATATTTGTAGAGCATAGAGAAATAGCTTGAAGTTAAATAGATTGGATATAGTTAGGCATATTGATAACCCACTTTATGGAAACAACTGTGAGTTTAGTCACAAACATAGGACATAGGGTTCGATGCTGCTAACACAGCAATAATTAGGGATAATAAAAAGACTGCCTGTAATGTAGAGATAACATCAGAGATGTGATGTGCAGTGAAGCATACACCACATCCTGCAGGAATGTAAGAGGCCCACGTTATAAAAAGCAAATGGTCTGCAAGATGTGTTGTTTCTACAACTAAGCATAAAAGGGGAAAAGGTCACTGAGATGGTTGGGACAGCAGTGATTAAGTTGGCAAAGGATTGATTACCGCCAATCTGAACTGGACATGTAACAGTATTGGATAAGATGGATGAGTTTGCTAATGCACTCTTGTGATAACAGGAGACATTGTTAGATGGGATAGGAACTTAGGGCACCTCGAGCCAATAGGAGAATGTCAACACATAGATGGGACAGGGACCACCAATTAGGAGAGAACATCACATTGCAAAGCCATCACAATGCTTGTAAAAAAGGTATAAAATGTGCTGTAAATCTATGTGAGGTGTGCCTATTTCGCTAGACACCCGGTCTTGCAAGAACGTCAAATAAAATCTTGCTCCTTCAGAACTTGACTTGACTAAATTGTTTAACTGTGAGCTGTGTTTCTCACAATTGGGGGCTCGTCCGGGATCCTAACATCCCTGGTAGGGAGGTTGCCGGTGGCAACTGGGAAGACGCGTCCCGTTCCAAATTGAACGGTCCCAGGTGCTCATCGGTGGGCTTCTCTGCCACTGACTGTTAAGAATCCTAGGAAAGTTGTTCTGAACGAGTAAGTGGGATACGATAGGCACCGTCGTGTGGTCGGGCAACGCTGTGCACGGACCAAGGTAAGAAAAGTGACTTTTAAGTATTGCCTTGGCGACCGGGTCGTGGTCGGTAAACCATGGAAAAATGGGGGTAGTTGGAAGAAGTCCCCCGGGAAAGGTGTCAGGATTGGGGCCCCAGGTAACATCCCTCCAGAAAGTCCGTTGGGAAGGATGTTGGAAGGTTGGAGCACTAGTAGCTGTACTAGGGATAAAAACAAGACGACAATGAGAGGATATTGTTGTCTTGTTTGGGTGAAAGAAGCAATCCGGAGTCCGTCTGTCTTCTGGCCAAAGTACGGATCGGAGGAGGATTGGGTTTGTCATATTCTTAATGAATATGTGAGATAGAAGCAGCCGGTGTCCCAGAAAGGAATTGACTATGCAAGTTGCTGGATAATGTTAATTTCGGGGCTGCGGGGGAGGTTATGTGATGAGGAAGCAGAAAGAGTAGAGAGAAGTATGTCAGTGGAACTGGGAACCCTGACATAGGCTTTTACTGAGGTGCGGGGTGAACGCTAATAGCAGTTATGTATTTGGAATTGTGCATGACTATATGACTGTTTGAGAGAGAAGGGGATTTGTCACGGCATGGGGCACCCAAATCAAACAGGTCAAATTTATTAGAGGCCAGTGAGCTCCCACCAGTAAAGGGTTAAAAAAAGAGACAAGCAGGCTGACTCTGTATGGTACAGAGAGAGAGAGAGGGTGTAACTGTGTAATTGAGACCCTCATGTGATGTAATAGGTATAGCCAATCAAAGTGAATTGCTTTAAGTTTACTAAATTATGTAGGGATCGGACAGAGATTTGAATTCTGCCAAGTGGGAAAGGTGGCATTACATTGCATCTTAAAGTTGTGAGGAGAGTTAACCATTTAGGCAAACAGTAGATTTGATTTTGTACTTGCCTGTGTTGGTTACAAAGGCAGAGCTGTAGAAATAATTAAACATGTAGATTGCACATTAGAATGCTTTCAGTATTTCTTCGTGCATCTGTGTTCCAAGTGATGTTTTGTTTTATTGTACCAGAATTGTAAGAATGTGCAAGGGTCTTGATTTAGTGAGGATATTTAAAGGTGATAAAAATAAATCTTATTTTGGATTTTCTGAATCAGGCTTTTGTTAAATAAACTGCTGTACTTTGACTCACAATTGGATTCAGAGGTATCTTTACCTACAAGAATTGGTGCTGAAACCTGGGATCTGTTTACGGGTCCGGTTGAATGGCCACAACCGGAGCTCCGGAATAGATTACCGAATTTAAGGGAGTGAATCAAAGTACAGTAGGTGCTCATCTGTGATGAAAGAGTGTGAGTGTGTGAGAGGTCTGAGCTGAGCACGTGCAGATAAGGAGGTGTCTGTCTTTACACCCAGCCTTAGACCAGTTGTTAAGAGGGGTAGCCCCCTATGCGAAGCTCAGAAGTTTGAAGTGAGTGTAAAGGCTAGAAAAGGATGCCTGGGATGTGATGTTCAGATGAGAGTAAGAAAGAATCTGTCTGAGAGATTGTCGGAGTAGAAGGGAAAGCCGGCTTAATAGTGTGAGCTTAAGGGTGTAAGCCCACGAGTGTAAGCGGTGGTACGGAGGGGACTGATCACCCCTGATAGGTATCACCGGACTGTGATAAGAGCGACCTAGGGGTGGGATCCATTTCACCCACTAGATCAACAATGGAAATGATTGGGAAAAAAAAGGACGGAACTAAGATAATTGGAATTCTCTTAGTTTGAATTAATTAAACAGGTTTAAACTGGATTAATTGAACACATCTCAGTCTTGGGTAAAAAATTGGGCTGACGACAAGGAGAGAATTGAAACGTCAGAATCACAGATTAGAGAGTTAGAAAAGAGAAACCAAACAAAGAAAATAGCAGTATTGTTAATACATCAGTTAGCTGGACTAATTGAACAAGTAGTCACTTCCACTAAGAAGTGGAGTGGGGATAAAAAAAAAATTCAGAAAATAGAAGGGTGGAGTGAGAAGCCACTTGATGAATTGTTAAGAGAAGCACAGAAGGTATTTGTGAAGAGAGATAATGAGACAGAGAAACAGAAGGCAAAGATAATGGTAGCGACCGTAGATGAGATTGTGAGAAAGAGGGTAAATCCCCTAACTGAGGAAAGGACACGAGGGTATCAGTATGTTGAACGGAAGGTGCGCGGAAGTAGAAAAGGTGGGGCACTAAAAGGTGGGGTAACACAAAAAAAACCCAAAAGGGGTGTTATCACTGTGGAATGGTTGGACATTTTAGAAGACAGTGCCCTGAATTACAAAGAGAAGAGAGGGTAGTCCCTCTCATGAGTATGGATGAAGATTAGGGAGGTCAGGGGTTCCTACCCCCAGGAATCCACCGGGAACCCTTGATAAATCTGCAGGTGGGTCCCCAACAAGAAGATGCGGTGTTTCTGGTGGATACGGGGGCCACTAGATCCTCTCTGAATTATATACCGAGAGGAATAAAGTTAATCGATAAAAAAATTAATGGTATCGGGAGTGAAAGGGGAAGGTTTTACAGTCCCCATGTTTGAACCGATTATGCTTAAATATCAGACTGAGCGGATAGAGGGTCAACTCTTATACATACCAGCAGTTGGCAGTAATTTATTAGGCAGAGACTTAATAATTAAATTGGGTTTGGCAATTGGAGTAGAAAAGAACCAATTAACAGTAACCATTGGCAGTATTAACAGACGAACAGGAACAGCAAATAGACCCGATAGTCTGGGCAGGGGAGGAAAACCGAGGGGGATTAGACGTTCCTCCTCTGCAAATAAATTTAAAAAAAAAGGAGAGACGGTGTGTGTTAAGCAATACCCTATACCTTTGCAAGGAAAACAAGGATTACAGCCAGTAATTGAAGGATTGGTTAGAGATGGACTGTTAGAACCCTGCATGTCCCCTTATAATACCCCTATATTGCCTGTAAAGAAGCCTGATGGAACGTACCGCCTGGTACAAGACCTAAGGGCCCTGAATCAGATAGTGCAGACACAACACCCCGTTGTCCCTAATCCTTATACTTTATTAAGCAAGATTCCTCCTGATCATGGATGGTTCAGTGTAGTAGACCTAAAAGATGCATTTTGGATATGCCCACTGGTGGAAGAAAGTCGAGACTTATTTGCTTTTGAGTGGGAAAATCCTATCACAGGACGGAAACAACAGTTCAGGTGGACAGTGCTCCCACAGGGGTTCACAGAGTCCCCAAATCTTTTCGGTCAAGTCTTAAAGCAGGTGTTAGAAAGATTTAAAAAGCCTGATGAAATCACGTTACTACAATATGTAGATGACCTACTAGTAACAGGAGGAGGAAAGGAAAAGGTAATAGAAACAACAAATAGCTTATTGAATTTTCTGGGACAACAGGGATTCAGGGTGTCAAAGAAAAAGCTGCAGTACATAGAGAAGGAAGTTAAATACCTTGGACACCTAATCAGTGAGGGAAGGAGAAGAATAGATCCAGAAAGAATACAAGGAATCCTAGATCTAAATATACTACGGACTAAAAAAGAACTTAGGAGGTTCTTGGGATTAGTAGGATACTGTAGATTGTGGATCAAAGGGTACGCACAGAAAACTAAACAACTATATTTGAAACTGTTAGAAGAAGAACCTAATGTTTTAGAGTGGACAGAGGATCTAAGCTGATAATAGAAACGAAACTCCCTTGGACTAAGTGCTTACCAATAGCACTTTTGCATATTTGTACACCTCCTCGAAAGGATTTGGGTTTATCCCCCTATGAAATGCTATTTGGACTGTCTTATATGGGAGCAGTCGGGGAGTTACCGGTTCCTGAAATGAATGATCAATTTGTAAAGAAATATATACTGGGCCTGTCCTCCTCGATATCTTCCCTTAGGAAACAAGGATTATTGTCGCAGACTCCAGCCCTCGACTTCACGGTACATACAATTCGACCGGGAGATTGGGTCCTGGTAAAGTCATGGAAAGAAACTAAGCTGCAACTGGAATGGGAGGAACCATATCAAGCACTCCTAACAACTGAGACAGCAATCAGGACTGCTGAAAAGGGGTGGACACATCATACTAGAATCAAAAGGACTGGTAAAACCTCCAGATAATTCCGACACGTGGAAGGTCGAACCAACTGAAGAACCTTTAAAGCTGAAATTTAAAAGACTCTAAATAATCAATTTCTAGTAGCGGCGTGAGCGCGGGAAAGAAACTGTTTTGAATAAGTTCTCTCCTAAAAGGTAACGAGAAAGGGATAGAATGGAAGGGGTAACCTGGATAATGCTTTCCTTCCTCTTGTCTCAGAAAGTACTTACAAGTATGGGATATAATTTAGATAAATTAGAAAAGGAAAGGAAAAATACTATAAGCTCAATTACGATTCTGGATCTCCCTACAACACAGGTGGTAGAGACTGACCTATGTTTTTTGGTAGTATGTGGAGATCTGATGAGCCAGCGAAAATATTCGGTGGAATTCTTACAATTTTATGCTGATGGAAAGTATCCTTGGGGTAGACTTCCTTCCATAATATCCCTTCATCAGAAATATATGCAGTCCAGGTCAGAATGCTTAGATAAGAAATGCAATCCTATATATATATATATATAACAATAAAAGGGACCAAATGGACCGGGAAAAAAAAAGTAAACAGTCCAGTTCTAGATCCTAAGAACCTCTCCCGGTACTCCATAGCTGGTGGACCCTTCCTTACAGTTAACTGGACCAGAGACTACCAATTGCACCAGGCAGTATTTGGAATTAGGGTGAAGGAGGGAGGAAAAGATAGTAAATTGAAATGTTGTTTCCGAATCTATGTAGATAAAAATTTGAAAACACCCGACCAGAATGATAAGGTTCCCCAAAACGACCCAAGGGCAGTAAAAGTAGTAGAAATACACAACCTAAAACAAACCCTTGAAATAGAGACTGGGTATGAGGAAACCAATGCCTGGGTAGAATGAGTTAAATACACTGTAAAAAGCTTAAATAAAAGCAATTGCTATGCCTGTGCGTCTGGGAGGCCAGTGGCCCAAATAGTACCCTTCCCTCTGGGATGGAAACGCGACAGAAGAGGTGTGGAGTGCATGTTAGCCCTGTATCAAGAAAAGGAAGCATGGGGCAATCCGAACTGCACATCCCTATCCCTGATGTTCCCTCCCGTGGAAGCAAAGAACTTAAAAACTCCCCCTCAGTTTCTCACTGCTGTTGTGAATCACACTTCATGTGTGAACCGACAAGGGGCAGAGTTAACTCATAATATGGGAGAGTTAGAATCATGCTCAGAGATCAGGAGCATTACAGAGAACGGAATGGGAGGGAACTATTCATCATTGAAAATCCCCAGAGCAGATATATGGTGGTATTGTGGAGGAAGGGTACTGAGGCCAACTCTACCCCCCCAGTGGAAAGGTACATGTGCAATTGTCCAATTGGCTATACCATTTACCCTGGCATTTGAAGAATCGAAAAAGATAAGGAAAAATAAGAGATCAGTGATAGGAATTTCTTTTGATGAAAAGATATATCTAGATCCCATAGGAGTGCCTCGGGGAGTCCCAGATGAATTTAAAGCTCGAAATCAAATTACAGCTGGGTTTGAATCCTTGTTTTGGTGGGTGACAATAAATAAGAACGTAGATTGGATAAATTATATATACTATAACCAACAGAGATTCATTAACTAAACCAGGGATGCTGTCAAGGGGTTGGAGGAACAACTAGACGCCACTAGTAGAATGGCGTGGGAAAATAGGATAGCCTTAGATATGACGTTAGCAGAAAAAGGAGGTGTATGTGTAATGTTGGGGGGAAAGTGTTGTACCTTTATCCCAAATAATACGGCCCCTGATGGCTCTATAACCCGAGCCTTATGAGGACTAACAACCTTAGCAGAGGAAATAGCAGAAAACTCTGGGGTAAACAACGTATTCACTGTCTGGTTAGAGTCCTGGTTTGGAAAATGGAAAGGAATGGTGGTGTCAGTACTAACCTCCTTAATAATAATGGCAAGGATATTGATAACCGTGGGATGTTGCATAATCCCCTGTGTAAGGGGACTGGTCCAAAGGCTTATTGAAACAACACTAACAAAGAAAATGTCTACGGTAGATCATGGAGAGAGAATGAATTTATTGAAAATTGGAAATGAACTGGATGATGAAGTAAATAAAATAGCAGAACAAATGCTCCAGGAATTTGAAATGTGAGGATGGATGGATGTGTCAACAACAAATTAAAAAGAAAAGGGGGGAATTGTGAGCAATAGGTAAAGATGTTGTTAACACATATATTTGTAGAGCATAGAGAAATAGCTTGAAGTTAAATAGATTGGATATAGTTAGGCATATTGATAACCCACTTTATGGAAACAACTGTGAGTTTAGTCACAAACATAGGACATAGGGTTCGATGCTGCTAACACAGCAATAATTAGGGATAATAAAAAGACTGCCTGTAATGTAGAGATAACATCAGAGATGTGATGTGCAGTGAAGCATACACCACATCCTGCAGGAATGTAAGAGGCCCACGTTATAAAAAGCAAATGGTCTGCAAGATGTGTTGTTTCTACAACTAAGCATAAAAGGGGAAAAGGTCACTGAGATGGTTGGGACAGCAGTGATTAAGTTGGCAAAGGATTGATTACCGCCAATCTGAACTGGACATGTAACAGTATTGGATAAGATGGATGAGTTTGCTAATGCACTCTTGTGATAACAGGAGACATTGTTAGATGGGATAGGAACTTAGGGCACCTCGAGCCAATAGGAGAATGTCAACACATAGATGGGACAGGGACCACCAATTAGGAGAGAACATCACATTGCAAAGCCATCACAATGCTTGTAAAAAAGGTATAAAATGTGCTGTAAATCTATGTGAGGTGTGCCTATTTCGCTAGACACCCGGTCTTGCAAGAACGTCAAATAAAATCTTGCTCCTTCAGAACTTGACTTGACTAAATTGTTTAACTGTGAGCTGTGTTTCTCACACCTTCAATAATCTCTCCTTGGAGTTCTCTCCAAAAATTACTCCCACCAGGATGGCTTTAATAATGGCCCACCCCACAATGTTTCAATTTGGCCTTCCAAAATTCTTCTCCCCGGATTCCTGAGTATGCACCTCAGCCTCTACTTAATGGCATAACTACAGCTCTTTGCTTCACTGATCTGGCATTGCCCCCAAGTTTCTCCAAACTCATGTCTCAGCTGTAGTCTACTATAATCTGGTTGACAGGGTTTTCCCCCACTGAGCCCTCTTCCATTGCCAGGGCTTCCCTTCACCAAGCCCCCTTCTCAGCTCCTCAAAGCTAACAACAGTACTTTTGCTGCTTGGAGTTTCTCTACCCTCCTCCCATGACTTTTCCAAAACTTACCTTTGAACTAATCTGGGGAACCATCAAAACAACCTCAAGTGGTCCCATCCTTGTTACTAGGCATGAACCAACGTTGCAAGCATTGGAACATCCTGTTCCTGAAATGTTACAATCTCCACAGATTGCTAATTTAGCACATAGGGACACAATGTATTGAACTCAACAGTAGTGGCTACATCAGATGTACTCTAGCCATGTTTTTTTTGTGGCAACCCTGGAATACAGCATCTTGCCCGACAAATCAGACAGATAAAGAAGCTGCAAAAGATCCAAAACTGAGAATTACGGACAGTACATCATCTCCCTCTATATGTACACGTTTAACACTGTCAACACCAAACAATGGAAGCAAGGTTTTAGATACGCCAGAGGTACTTGCACACAAAAAGCTGTTATTATTGAAGGAAAAATAGAATTCACCTTTGAGATTGGCAACACTGCAGTTTACAGCAGATACTGGCAACAACCATTGAGTGAGTCAATGTCTTCACGAGTCAGCTGAGCAATAATCTGCATAACTTTCAGAATAGGTTGTTGTAAATTCCAAAACAACAATCTGATACAAAAGATATGCAGAAAAACAATAACAAACCTGGGCCATCTTTTGCAAGTTCACATTAGTCCCCAGAGAAGGGCAGAAATCAGTGAGCAGAGAAGAAGAAAGAAATTACATCAACAGGCTGCAGTAATCCAATAATCCAAAATTTTTTTATTAGCAAAGAGAGTGAGTGTGTTAGATATGGTATTTATCATGATTCACGCTGGCACTATTATTTGCATCTTACATTTTACCAGTATTTCGCAACACTGAGATGCAACTCCTTGCACAAAAGGATTGTAGTTATTGATGAAAGACACTAATTTCTGGTAATTTTAAAACTAACTTCCAGCCGAATCTAGCTCATTTTCTGATTTTTGCTCAAGTTCTTTGTGAGCTAATTAAGTTTGCTACACCTCCCCCTCCCAAGTACGTTTCCACAGCAGAAAACTTGCAAATGTATTTTTGGACACAAAATTCATCTTTGTCTCCTTGGCAGCTCCCAGTAGCAAAATAAATACTAATACAACATGCTAAAGCTCCAATAATTTTAAAATATTTTATAAGCAACAAAAGGAGCATTCTGGAGAATGTAGAAGTCCCTGCAGCATACTTAAAATGAAAAAAAATGTAACTGACATATAAATGAGGGAACTCAAACAACAAGAACATCAAATTGCTTTTCGTATAAAAATAGCCAGATTTTGCTATACAGTGGCAGCATTTGCCCAGACTTCAAAATCCATGCCCTGACTCCATCCCTCTCCCTGGCAATGGTCAGATTTTTTAAAAAATCAAAAATTACAGCACAGGAACAGGCCCTACAGCTTTCCAAGCCTGCACCAATCATGCTGCCCATCTGAATTAAAACCCCCTACCTTTCCGGGGACCATATCCCTGCATTCCCATCCTATCCATGTATTTGCCACGGCGCCCCTTAAAAGTCACTATTTTATCTGCTTCCACTACCCCTCCCGGCAGCGAGTTCCAGGCACCCATCACCTCTAAAAAAAGAACCTTGTAGCAGGGTTGTATGGTGTCATGACACTATGCAACCCTGCCACAGCAACATTTGCAAGACATGCTGGATCATCAACACAGATGCCATCATCTCACGTGAGAACACCATCCACCAGGTACAGGTACTCTTGCAACTTAGCCAACGTTGTCTATCTGATACACAAAGGATGTTCCGAGGCATGGTACACTGGGGAGACCACGCAGATACTACAACAACGGATGAATGAACTCTGCTCGACAATTACTAGGCAAGAGAGTGCTCTCTTCCTGTTGGCATTCAGCCTCTGACCTTCAGGTAAGCATTCTCCAAGGTGGCCTTCACGACACACAACAATGCAGAGTTGCTGAGCAGAGACTGATAGCCAAGAATGGCCTCAACTGAGATCTTGGGCTCATGTCACACTATTTGTAATCCCAGTGACTTGCAAAATCTCACTAACTGTCCCGGCTGAAGACAATACACATCTCTTTAACCTGTGCTTAACCATCTCTCTACTCACATTGTCTGTACCTTTAAGACTTGATTACCTGTAAAGACTTGCATTCCAACCATCATTATGTAAATTGAATTTGTACCTTTATATGCCCTGTTTGTGAACAGAACTCCCACTTAGCTGACGAAAGCGCAGTGGCATTTGCTACCATATAAACCTGTTGGACTTTAACCTGGTGTTGAGAGGCTTCTTACATGGTAGATTGAAGCCAGGTGGGTGGACAGACAGGGTGTGGGATCTTTGATGATGAAATAATTTTTAATCCATGTTTTTTAGTGGTGGCACATTGGTTCTATTCCTCAGCCACAAGGCCTCTGCTGTTATTTCTTGGTAAGAAGTCTCACAGCACCAGGTTGAAGTCCAACAGGTTTATTTGGTAGCACAAGCCACAAGCTTTTGGAGTACTGCCCCTTCATCACATGAGTGGGAGTTCTGTTCACAAACAGGGCATATACAGACACAAACTCAATTTACAAGATAATGGTTGGAATGCAAGTCTTTAGAGGTAAAAGTCTTAAAGGTACAAACAATGTCAGTGGAGAGAGGGTTAAGTACCAAAGAGATGTGTATTGTCTCCAGTCAGGACAGTTAGTGACAGTTATCCCACTAGCTGGAGACAATACACATCTCTAACCTGTGCTTAACCCTCTCTCCAGACAGTCTGTACCTTTAAGATTTTATTACCTCTAAAGACTCGCATTCCAACCATTATCTTGTAAATTGAGTTTCTGTCTATATATGCCCTGTTTGTGAACAGAACTCCCACTCACGTGATGAAGGGGGAGTGCTCTGAAAGCTTGAGGTACCAAATAAACCTGTTGGACTTTAACCTGGTGCTGAGAGACTTCTTATTGTGCTTACCCCAGTCCAAAGCCGGTATCTCCACATTATAGTTACTTCTTGGCACAGCGGTCTAAGCCATACAGACTGGTGTGACGATGCAAGAAGCAGATGGATTATTAAAAAAGTCCTTGTGTAACAGCAGGCTTGGGTTCATGTAAACCTTATTCAAGAGTTTTCCTATTGCACTCTCCTTCCCTGTGAGGGGGTGGGATGTTGCTCAGAACTGAGAGGCAGAGTTCAGTCAATCAGAATGTACCCAAAATGATGCACATTGTTATGTTGAGCTGGGTATCTACAAGACTGATAAAGGATAAGCTGCATCATACTGATGTACAGTACTCTGCAGTCAACTGAACATGGCAAAAGCTGGGCATCTGCACCCCATAAACAGGCAACAAGTTTGCTGAGGAGATTGTTTCACGTTTTGATCTTGGCTGCTGTCTTGGTCAGATGCTTTTTGTATGTTGGTATTCAGTTAAGGGTAACAGCATGTTGTTATTGATTCAGTCTTTTGCCATTCAAGGCAATGTGGAATTCCCTCTTGGTCCTGCGTTTGAAGTTGGAATGTACTTGAGACTGTTTTGCTGCTGCAGGTTGCCATGTCTTACAATAGTTTGCCAGCTTTACATCCTTGCTTACCATTATCTCTAGTTTAGAAAATGTCCAAACCCAGGAGGCACAATACATCAGCATACTTGAAGTTCCGAGACAGGGTTGAAGGCAGATCGTTGATATAGAGACTGAAAAGAGTTGGGCTCGAACAGATCCTTGGGAAATTGTTGGACTCTTTCTCCAGGCACTTGTCTCATTACCCATGTGCACTCTGAACCAACTATGTCAGTAACCCACAGAGAGAGGGCTTTGAGATTTTAACAGGAGACCAGTGTACCAGACAGCATCATACTACAGTGAGGTTGAGAAAGACGCCTATTGTGTCATTTTCAACTAAGGTGGTTAGAACAAGCAACTGTTTACATGTACTCTGCCCTCAACAAATGCTGGCTTGTTCAGCTCTCAAGATTTTCTCCACTTCTGGCTCTATTTTTGTAAGATACTCTTAAGACTTTGCAGCACAGAGTGCAAAGATATTGGTCAGTAGCTTGAAAGTGAGTTTGGATCTCTGCTTGGTTTTGGGATGCCGATGACTTTGGAAATGTCAGTTTTCCTCTGCAGATAACCCTTATGAGGAATTGAACCAATCAGCAGCAGACACATGGGTCACAGTATTTAAGGAACGCAGGAAGAATGTTGTCTTCACTGGCAGCTGTGCCATGCTTGATTTTTTTTTAATGTAGCATGTTATCCAACTTGACTCCAGTGAAGGGTTCAGAACATGATCTAAAATTGCAATGCTTTTGAAAGACAGTTCCTTCAGTGATGAAGGAGAAAAGCACAATCCTGTTTGAGACAGGGGGTGCATATGGGCAATATCCCTGTGGAATGGATTTGGTAATAAAATTGATTGTGCTTGTTCAAATTCTATGGAATCTTGTGGGCTTTATTCCAAAAGCAATGATTTTAATTTCAACATGTAACTAAACAAAACATTCCTGCTCCCTAAGCAGACTCCCCTCATATCCCGGGGTCTGGCCAAAGAACATAATGGTATTCACACCATTTTAAAATCATTAACTTAAAATACTAACCACCATTCCAATTCACACCAGCATGATTGAAATTATTTGCTGAATCACTGAAATATCCAGATTAGCACTTAATAAAGCACTTCTTTGAAAACACGCTCAGTAGATTTTATATGCTGCAGATTTTAATAGGCAACTTCTTTTTTATTCCCAACCATCACTGTGCACAGTTCTTCAAGTGTCACAAACTGGATTTTTACAGCATTCTTAAAAAGTAAAATAAAACTTAAAAGAAATTTTAGAGGGGGGAAAATAATAAGAGGCTGAATCGTGGCAGTAAATCCAAGCCAAAGCCAAAAATAACACACCCTAATTAAGACTGACAATTTGAGGACATTACAGTGTGTTCTAAGATCAATGGTCAAATCCCCAGCTCAAGTCAAATTCTGTGGTGAAACTGCTGACTGAACAACAATTATTTATTTATTTTTGTTGTATACAAGAACTATCTATAGTCGAGGATCCAAAATAGCAGACTTGGAGCAATGTGTATTTTCACATCGTGAACATACTGGCTAAATAAATTTTTCAATAAACATTCTCATTTTCCTAGTTAATTAGTTGATATACCCACTCAGATATGGTGCAGATTTATAGATGTAACCTAAATGGTTTTCAACATTAAATGATTCAAGATGAAGATAATTATCCCCTGGATTACGCTTCTGGTTTATGAACATTCAAATTTTAGATATTGCTGTAAGAACAGACATGCTACCAAACTTTTTATCTTGCATTCATCGGGGACAGATACAAGAATGTCAAATTTCAAAAAGAACAACAATTTAGCTTATCTAGCAGATATATATTCTGGGGTACCCAATGGCTTGTCTGATTCTTACATGCAGCATGAATATTTGGTGGTGTTGCAAGGCCTCAAGGCCAACCCAGACATACATATTATGTAAGTCAGACAAAATGATTGGAGTTGTCACCCTTAACCAGCAATAACATATTAACAAAATGCATGCTGTTCTTAATGACATATCCAAATCTGTATTCATCGGGCCAGCTGGCAAACAGGTCTGCACAATCTGACCTGAATGAAAGTCACAAAAAAAATCTGCTAGACCCATGCAAGACTAATAAGCTGCTATGTGGTGTATATGATAGTGAATTTCCACATATGTACAGGCTGCTCAAGACATGCTACAAAGGTGATGTCCCATTACGGCCTAACTTATCTATGGCTGGTTCTACACAACATGAATTGGCCAAATGGTCAATTAGCCAAAAAGCTGTTTTAGTGCAGCTATCAAACTGGCCTCGACCCCACAATGTAGAAATTGTCCAAGTATGATCTGTCCACAATAAGCAGGATAACTTTAAGCAATTATCGCCCCATTAGCCTCCTCTAGATCAAAAATGATGGAAGACACTGCCAGGAATATTCTGATGTGGGTATGCCGGCGTTGGACTGGCGTAAACACAGTGAAAAGTCTGACAACACCAGGTTTTAGTCCAACCTATTTATTTGATAATATACTCACAAGCTTTCGGGGTTAGCCCCTTCGTCAGCAGAATTTGACTTGAGCTGGGGATTTGATCATTGATCTTAGAACACACTGTAATGTCCTCAAATTGTCAGTCTTAATTAGGGTGTGTTATTTTTGGCTTTGGCTTGGATTTACTGCCACGATTCAGCCTCTTTTATTATTTTCCCCCCTCTAAAATTTCTTTTAAGTTTTATTTTACTTTTTAAGAATGCTGTAAAAATTCACCTGACGAAGGGGCTAACCCCGAAAGCTTGTGAGTATATTATCAAACAAATAGGTTGGACTAAAACCTGGTGTTGTAGGAATATTCTGCTCATTGATGCTCAGTTTGTACTCCACCAGGATTACTTGGCTCCTGATCTTATTGTAGACTGGTTAAAACATGGACAAAAGAGTTGACCGCAAGAGGTGAGTGAGTGTGATTGCCCTTGACACCAAGGCGGCATTTGACCAAATGAGGTATCAAACAGCCCTGGTAAAACTGAAGTCACTGGGAATTGGTGGAAACTCTCCGTAAGTCGGAGTGATAGCCAGCACAACTAAGTATAGTTGGGATTATTGAAGGTCACTCATCTCAGCCCCAAGATATTGCTATAGGAATTCCTAGAAGTAGCACCCTATGCTCAAATATTTTCCGTTGTTTCATCAATAATCTTCCCTCCATCGTAAGGTCAGTTGTTGGAATGTTTGCAGCGTTCAGTGCCATTTGTGACTCCTCAGATATTGCATATCAACATGCAGCAAGACCTGGACAACATTCAGGCTCGAGTGATCAGTGGCAAGTAACATTCATGCCACACAAGTGCCAAGCAATAATAAGAACATAAGAAATAGGAGCAGGAATAGGCCATCTAGCCCCTCAAGCCTGCCCTGCCATTCAATAAGATTATGGCTGATCTGAAGTGGGTCAATTCCACTTACCCGCTTGCTCCCCATAACCCTTAATTCCCTTGGCGATCAGAAATCTATCTACCCGTGACTTAAACATATTCAACGAGGTAGCCTCCACCACTTCAATGGGCAGAGAATTCCAAAGATTCACCACCCTCTGAGAGAAGAAGTTCCTCCTCAACTCTGTTCTAAACTGAACCCCCCCTTATTTTGAGGCTGTGCCCTCTAATTCTGGTTTCCTTTCTAAGTGGAAAGAATGTCTCTGCCTCTATCCTATCTAGCCCCTTCATTATCTTATATGTCTGTATAAGATCACCCCTCAGCCTTCTAAACTCCAACGAGTACAGGCCCAATCTACTCAATCTCTCCTCATAAGCCAACCCCCTCATCTCCGGTATCAACCTGGTGAACCTTCTCTGTACTCCCTCCAAGGCCATTTATCCTTTCGCAAATAAGGGGACCAAAATTGCACACAGTATTCTGGTTGCGGCCTCACCAGTGCCTTGTACAGTTGCAGCAAGACCTCCCTGCTTTTATATTCTATGCCTCTCTCAATAAAGGCCAACATTCCATTTGCCTTCTTGATCACCTGCTGCACCTGCAGACTGAGTTTTTGTGATTCATGCACAAGGACCCCCAAGTCCCTCTGCACAGTAACATGTTGTAATTCTTCACCATTTAAATAATATTCCATTTTACTATTATTTCTTCCAAAGTGGATGACCTCACATTTGCCAATGTTATACTCCATCTGCCAGATCCTCGCCCACTCACTCAGCCTATCCAAATCTCTCTGCAGACCTTCCGTGTCCTCCATGCAATTCGCTTTCCCACTCATCTTTGTGTCATCAGCAAACTTTGTTACCCTACACTCAGTCCCCTCCTCCTGATCGTCTATATATATTGTAAACAGCTGAGGCCCCAGCACCAATCCCTGCAGCACGCCAGTAGTCACCAACTGCCAACCAGAAAAGCACCCATTGATTCCAACTCTCTGCTTCCTGTTAGATAGCCAAGCCTCAATCCATGCTACACTTTACCCCCAACTCCTTGTACCCTAATCTTCTACAGCGACCTTTTGTGAGGCACCTTATCTAACGCCTTGTGGAAATCATCCACTGGCTCCCCTCTGTCAACCGCACTAGTCACACCTTCATAAAAATCCATCTCTGTTATTTTCTTTGATTACATGTACCAATCATATAATGATTAGTGAACTTACAATTTCCCTTCCAAATTATTTGCACATTGGTCTTATTACAAAAGGGCTATGATGGATTATTCTGTGCTGGTCTGGATGACTGCAGCTCCAATAATACTCAAAAAGCTTGACATAAGTAAGACATTTGACAAGGAAAACTGGTTAGAAAGTTGAGATCTCTTGGGATACTGGGGAAGGTGGCAAATTGGATCCAAAATTAGCTTGGTGACCAGAAACAAAGGGTTGTTGGTTGTTTTTGCAAATGGAAAACAGTTTCCACTGATCAAATACAATATGTTGTTTGTGAAGTTTTTACTCAGAATAGGGCAGCACAGTAGTTAGCACTACTGCCTCGCAGGGATCTGGATTCAACTCCATCCTTGGGTCACTATTGTGTTTGCATGTACTCCCTGCATCAGCGCTGGTTTTCCTCCAGATCTCCGATTTCTTCCTACAGTCCAATCACTGTAGTGTAGTGATAGATTAAAACAAAGCAAATTAAAATATCATTGGAAGACCAAATATCATGCTCTTAAAGATAAAAGCACAAAGATTTTTCTCCCCCAAATAAAAGCCTTTCATCTGAAAGAGCAGGTGACGATGATCAAAGAAGTTGAATTGCAGTCTCCTGATAAAATTTTGGCAATAATATGCAAATACAGGAAGGAGAGCCACTTGTTTTTGATCAACTATGAATCAACATTTTACCACCATTTCCTTGATTTCTTGCAGGTTTTACTGGGTTATTTGACTGACTTCTGACATCGTCAATAAACTGAACCTTTGTCAGGTAAAGACAGTAAGATTTCCATCGTGTTCAAAAAAATAGAGCTTTACCAAAAAATTATGTAACTGGATGCTACAAGACAATGCAACTGCATTCCCAACATTATTTTCAGTTATCATGGATTGCAAAACAGTATAAGTATTATTGAAAATTTTACAAAAATTCTCTTTAAAGAGGGAACAAATTGCCCAATTTCATCTGACTTAAAATCTAAAAATCAATTTGAGGAACTTGTAGCAACTGCCAAGCTTGCCATCAGTCTTCAATTGACAGAGCTAGTGAGTCTGTTTATAGACAATCTTGAAGTTATGTTTCCTGATTAGTGGCTGTCAATTCAAAGAGTTTCCAAAGTTCTCTAAACGTGCTACTGAAATACTTGCCCACTTTGCTTCAATGCATCAGTGGACATTGTTTGTTTTACATTAGAGACGAAACATAGAAGCTATGGTATCAGATTTGTAGTTGAATCGCTGCAAAATCAAAGAGATTTCATGAACTGTAAGCTGGGCTCACACTACTCAAATGAGGGGAGGTGAGGGCAAGTCATCAAGTATTTAAACCATAGAATCATTGCACTGCAGAAGGAAGCCAATTGGCCACTAAGATTGCATCAACTCTGACAGAGTGTCTTGCCCTGGCCCTATGCTCATATCTGTTCAATTGTACTGATACTGTATAAATCTGGTTTTATCTTGAGCATTTTACTATGGTGACCAAGAAAATAAAACCTTGTTCTAAGTAACAAAAAAAATCAGGCTGTGAAATTAATGTTACCGCCAGGACAAAAGTGATACATACCTAACAGGTAGTCTGTTTTACAGCATGTCTGATTTTCTTTTCTATAAGAAGCAGTGAAAAATAAGCTGATTTTTTTATTGTTCATTTTGTGTTACTGATAGATATGCATTTTTTTACCTACTGTTTCTTAAAGAGGGGATGAAGGGCATGAAACTCCAAAGAGGGTGAGCTCAGCAAAAATAAAGTCTGAATACTTCTGCTCTACATTATAATCAAAGCTCTGCCCATAGTTAGCCAAAATGCCCAAGGGAACATTTAAACAATTTCTACACTATTTTCATTTAAGATATTTGGCTAAGCAGGTTAGACAGCAAATAGAATAGGATGCTACTTGAACAGAATAAAAATTCTGAGAGAATTAACTCTCAATTAAGAGATTAAAAAGCACTAAAATTTTTAAAAAGCTTATGTCCATCATGCTGTGGAATAGGCAAAAATCCCCAATGAAGAAAATTCTTAAATTAACTGTGCAATCAGATACATAAAAGTGTCCAGTTTTTTATAAATTGAATGAATGAGCCACCTCCAACTTCTTGAGAAACCCAATCATAATACTGTCCTAAGCAGCACAGAATACAAATTCAAACTTACCAAAATTCCACTGCCTGAACAATGTCCCACTCAGTCTCTCTTCCATCCTCACTAATCTATGCCTACCTCACATCCAATGCATTACATTTGATTCATCCTACTTCTATAAGCTCCTCATTGCTCACAGAGAACAAGCCCTTTGCAATTCCTCTTCTCACTCAATCAACAGCCTTCAAATCATTCTGACCATAGATAACTCACGATCTATCTGCCAAAGGCTCCTCAGAAACTCTCACTACATTTTTGGTTACTTTCTCTTATTCAGTTCTTGTCTCGTCTCTAAAACACAATTTCAAATTCCTTAAACTGAAAGGAACACTCCCTCACCTGCACCTTTGATGTCTAAATCCCCAATAAAACCATTACTCTCATTTTGACAACTTCTGCGAAAACCATTCACCGCCACACTCTTAAATCCAAGGCATACAGATTTGAAAGGACATGGTGGTCAACTGGTTTAATGACCCCGTAAAACTGGCTGGACTACATAAAACACCACTGGGTCCTACCTGTTATTCCAGGATCATTCTGCATTGCAAAGATAAATCCCAGCTCATTTTCTCCAGTACAATAGTCTTCTCAAACCCATTTAATAGAGTTGAGAACAACATCGTCCTCCAATGTATATCTACTGTCATCCAGTTGGGTGGGGCAGCTCTCATCTAATTCTATTATTTTCTATCCAAAAATTGAAAGTGATACTCTGGCTATGGCTTCTCCTCCAGCTCCTGCACCATTACCTTCAAAGTCTCCTGAGGCTCTATCCTTGGCCCTCTGTTTCTCGTCTACATGCTGCCCTAATGACATCATCCAAAGGCATGAAATTAATTTTCACTTTAATGCTGACAACACCCAGCTCTCAGCACTGCAGCACAGTTCTTAATTTCTCCACTGCTGTTAAATTATCAGACTGCTCATCCAATATTGAGTACTGAATAAGCAGAAAGTTCCTCCAAATAAATTTTAAGACTGAAGCGATAGTATTCAGTCCCCATTCCAAACTCCAATTCCTGGTTATGTAATTAAGTCTGAGGTTAAGTTGGTCTGTTCACAGTCTCTGTAGCATACTTGATCCCGAGATCAGTTTCCACTCTCATGTTCATGTCATCATTTAGACCACTTACTTCCACCTCCATAACAGTGCTCAACTTCCCTTGTCTCAGCTCATCCACTGCTGAAACTCTCATTTATGTCTTTATTGCCGCTACACCCAATTATTCTAATGCACTCCTGGTTAGTTTCGGGGTGGATTTATAATGAAACACTGCTGTAGCAAAAGGAGTGCCCCAATATGATGAGTAAATGTTGAAGTGCCAAGATGTTAAACTGTCTGCTGAATGCAGTATCTGGAAGGTTCATGAAGAGAGCAAATAATAACATTCCAAAGACAAGTGCATAAATCTCAAAGGGAACAGTTTTACATGGCTTTAGGAAAGGAGCAGGTTGAAAATCTACTAAAGATCACCGAAGGCACAATGAGATAACAGCTTGTCATGTCTATATCCAAATAACCTTTAGGATTCTTAATAGCATTGGTGTAAACTTTCTATCGGATCACACTTTGGACTAAGCTGCCAAACATACTTATTAAATGTGTAGCTATTTCAGTTGCAAGAGAAAATAATACTTATTCTTTAAAAAGAACAGAAATCAAGCATTACTGCATTTGCCCTGGTCCCAAAAATATCACACATGCATAGATCATTTTTTTTTAAAAATCTTCGGGTTCTGCATATGTGCCAGCTGAAGAATGGTTGCACATGCACAGTTGGGACATATTTTCTTTACCAGGCCAGGAACTGGCCCTGCACAATTTGCTTTTTTCATATCTTTCATTTAAAGCTAATCCTGTGCCTACTCAAGAGGGCAAATTAAAATAAAAGTGAAACACTCTGTGAAAGGGGTCAAATGATTCAAGAAAATGTTATCTGGACATGAGCTAAGACTGCAGAGAGCAGAAATTATGCTAAAAAGAGATTATGAAGGGAATAGATAAGATAGAAGCAGGGAGGTTTTTTCCACTGGCAGGTGAAACTAGAACTAAGGGCCACGGCCTCAAAATAAGTGGGAGCAGATTGGGGGCTGAGTTGAGGAGGAACTTCTTCGCACAAAGGGTTGTGAATCTGTGGAACTCCCTATTTAATGAAGCAGTTGAGGCTACCTCATTGAATGTTTTTAAGGCAAGGATAGATAGATTATTGAAAAGTAAAGGAATTAAGAGTTGTGGTGAGCGGCTAGGTAAGTGGAGCTGAGTCCATGAAAAGATCGGCCATGATCTTATTGAGTGGCAGAGCAGGCTCGAGAGGCCACTCATGCTCCTAGTTCTTATGTTCTAAAGGTCTTGAAACCAGGGAGAGAGATCAAAGCAAGTTCCAAGAAGAGGACACAAGAAGAAGAATCTGAAAAAATGTTATGTTCAGTGAAGTTAAGAGTTAGGATCAAAAAGGGAGATTCCAAAAATCAAAGCTGCAGAAAATAAACAGAAAGCAAAGGCAGCTTGTGAGAAGCCAAAGATCTATAGTGGCAAGAAGGTTGGTGACTCCTTGGTATGGGCCTGTGAAGCAGAGGTGTTCTGTTGTTATGACCGGGTATCCAGATGTGTATGCGGAAGGCGATGGCAAAGCTTGAGTGCACATGGCAATTCTGGCAAGAAATATCAAAAGAAGGTGAATCCTTGGTGAAGACATCTCTGAGAAAAAGTGTCATTTGGGAGACAGTGCCAAGATATGCTCCTAGAGATTGTAAACCCTTGTGTGAAAGACAGTTCTAGTAAGATCAGTTGGCTCACAGTGTGATAATTGCCTGGGCAGGGAAATTGCTGAGAAATAGAATCATAGATACCAGCCCATCGGGCCTGCACCAACAAAACAATCTCACCCGGGCTCTATCCCTGTAACCGTACATATTTACCCCACTGATCCTCAACACTAAGAGGCAATTTACCATTGTCAATTGACCTAACCCGCACATCTTTGGGTCTCCTTCCACGCAGTCACGGGTCTTCTGCACCAGTGTCAAGTGAGTGAAACAGCAGATAATCGAATTTTACAATGTCTTAAATTTGTTAGTTAACTAATGCCAGAGGAAATAATTTCAGCTATTGTTTAGAGAAATTACTGACCCAGGATTGACCGTTTCACACTAGTACCTTTGGGTTAGGTTTTTAATTTGGGTTAGTTCATAAATATTACTTTGGGTGCCATCTAGCATTGTTTCAGAGTGTGGAGTGTCTGACCACAATTCACCAATTGGTTTATATGGACTGTGTAGTTACTGTGAACATGAGAGTCCAAAATAGATGTTGTAACTTGTGTATCCTTACAAATTTGTATAAATCTGTAAAAATATAGTGGGATGATGGAACAGTTTGTTTGTATTATACTTTTTCTTGTTTAATCAATGTTTTATTCTTCTGTTGCTGAGGGAATTAAGAGCAGAAACTGCAGATTTTATATCCTCATTCTTCTAACACTTTTGTATTGAAAACACCACACCCATGTTTAAATAACATAGATGAATAAACCCAGTAATTAATTTCAGACAATCTAACTCCTGGTGATAAGGAAAGTTCAGTGTGCAAGGTACAAGCAAAACAATAAATGACACTTGAGACAAATAAATGCAAATTCAGCCCAGATTTGTTAACAAAATTTGTTTAGCTAAAACAATTGAGTGCTTTGATGAAGGGCATGGTTAATGAGGGTGGTATGGTTGATCACAAGTATATGGACTTTGACAATTAACCAATACTAGTCCTGAAAGCAAAAAACAGCTCCTGGAACTAAAGGGAAGAGCAGCTCCTAGGTGCAGAATGATATTTGCAGTGGTGTTCCCCAAGATTTGATATTAGGATCACTGCACTTTTTGAAATATGATTACCTTGATTAGTTATAGAATCTTAAACATTACAGGTGGCATAAAATTAGAAAACATAGTGACCAATAAGAAGCATAGCATGAGAGTTGAGGAGTTTATGGAAAGGCTGGTAATACAGGTAGATATATTTTAATAACACCATATATTTACGTAGTGCCTTGAACATAATAAAAGATCCCAGAATTTACAGAAACATTATAAAACATTGTATGATACTGAACCATATAAGGAGATATATCAAATGACCAAAAACTTGGTCAAAGAGATGGGCTTTAAGGAATCCTGAAAAAATGTGAGGGAAGAAAGAGTGTTAAAAGGGAATTCCAGAGCTTGAGGCCAAGGCAATTAAAGGCTCGTCCACCAACGGGAGAGCGAGCACAGCTGGGAACGCACAAGAGGCCAGGATTAGCGTGCACATATCCCAAAGGACTATGGAGTTTGTGGAGATTACAAAGCTAGAGAGCCACAAAGACATAGACCATGTCTATAAGATATAGGAACAGAAGTAGGCCACTCGGCCCATCGATTCTGCTCCACCATTCAATCACGGTTGTTATTTTTCTCATTCCCATCCTCCTGCCTTTTCCCCATGACCCCTGATCGCTTTATCAATCAAGAACCCATCTATCTCTGTCATAAAAACACTCATTGACCTGGCCTCCACAGCCTTCTGCGGCAAAGAGTTCTGCAGATTCACCATTCCCTGGCTGAAGAAATTCCTCCTCATCTCTGTTTAAAGGATCATGCCTTCAGCCTGAGGTTGTGTCTTCTGCTTCTAGTTTTTCCTATTAGTGGAAACATGCCGTCCACGTCCACTCTATCCAAGCCTCACAGTGTCCTGTAAGATCCCCCCTCATCCTTCTAAAATCCAACGAGTATAAACCCAAAATCCTCAGCCGTTCCACACAAGACAAGCTCTTCATTCCTGGGATCATTCCTGTGAACCTCCTCTGGACCCTTTCCAAGGCCAGCACATTCTTCCTTAGATATAGGGCCCAAACTGTTCACAATATTCCAAATGAGGTCTAACCAAAGCCTTATACAGCTTCAGGAGTACATCCCTGCTGTTGTATTCTAGCCCTCTCGACATGAGTGCTAATACTGCATTTGCCTTCCAAACTGCCAAATGAACCTGCATGTTAACCTTAAGAGAATCTTGAACAAAGACTCCCAAGTCCCTTGTGTTTCTGATTTCTTAAGCATTTTCCCATTTAGAAAATAGTCTATGCCTCCATTCCTCCTTCCAAAGTGCATAACTTCACATTTTTCCAAATTATGTTCCTTCTTTGACAACTCTCCTAACTGTCCAAGTCGTTCTGCAGCACCCCCACCCCGGCTTCCTCAATACTACCTGTCTCTCTACATATCTTTGTATCATCTGCAAACTTAGCAACAATGCCTTCAGTTCTTTCCTCCAAATCGTTAATGTATTTTGTGAAAAGTTGCGGTCCCAGCATTGACCCCAGAGGCACACCACTAGTCACCAGCTGCCATCCTGAAAAAGACCCTTTACAGTGGCACAGTGATGAGAACTGCTGCCTCACAGTGCCCAGTGACCCGGGTTCCATTCAAGCCTCGGATCACTGTTTATGTGGAGTTTGCACATTCTCTCCATGTCTGCATGGGTTTCCTCCAGGTACTCAGATTTCCTCCCATGCTCCAAAGATGTGCAGGTTAGGTTGATTGGCCATACTAAATCATTCTTTAGTGTCAGGATGACTAGGGTAATTTTGTGAAGTTATGGGAATAGTACCTGGGTGGGATTGTTGTTGATGCAGGTTCAAAGGACTGAAGGGTCTCCTTCTGCACTGTGGGGATTTTGTCTTCTGCAATCAGCCAATCCTCTATCCATGCCAAGATCTTACCCTTAACACCATGGGTGCTTAACTTATTTAACAGTCTCCAAGGCGGCCTTCTGGAAATCTAAATAAATCACGTCAACAGGTTCTCCTTTATCTAACTTCCTTGTTACTGCCTCAAAAAACTCTAACAGATTTGGCAGACATGACGCCCTTTTGACAAAGCCGTGCTGACTCAGTCCTACTTTAAACATGCATTTCCAAGTACTCTGTGATCTCATCTTTAATAATGGATTCTAAAATCTCTAAAAACATGGAGGAAATTGAAAACAAACTAACCCAAAAGGTACTAAAGAGGAAATGATAAAAGTGATTCAATCGCGAGTCAGTAATTTTTCCAAACATGGCTGAAGTTATTCATCTGTCATCACAATCAAGTTTAAGACAACAGAAAATTCAATTATCTGCTGTTTCACTCACTGACACTGGCACAAAAAACAACAACTTACATCTCCATAGCACCTTTCAGCATTGTAAAAAAATCCCAAAACACTTCCTAGAAATGATAACAGACAAAAAGAGAAAAGAGGAGAGGTGATTAAAGTGTCAGTCTTGTTTTTTCCAACTCAATGATCTTTAATGATGGTCTGGGAAATCAGCCCGAAAATCATTTCAACAAATGCCAATGGCCTCTAAGGTCAAACCAAATAAACAAACTCAAGTTAAATCAGGGCAAAGTAAAAGGGGCAGCTCCCCAAAAGGAACAGGAACAGCCCAAACAAAATCAATGTGCAAAGGAAACTTGAAAACATCAAATTAAAATGTGATTATTAGGATCAGTAATGCACCCCAGCCCCAGCGGTGCCCAACAGGCGCGGGAGGCGTCAACTGCGCCCGAGGATACCGCATGCTCCCTCTCCAGGGACACCTGGCCGCGAACATAGCTGCAGTAAAGAGGCAGACAGTCAGGATGGATGGCCCCCTCGATCGCCCACTGCCTGGACCTGTAAATGGTGCACTTTGCCAGGCCCAGGAGCAGGTTCACGAGGAAGTACAAATGCCAATGGCAGACAGCAGGAACTGGAGATATTCCTGGCCAAGGATGTGATGGAAGGAACGCTGGGGCCTTTTACAATCACTATTAAAAGCTCCAGGCCACAACATGTGTGCTGCAACAACAGCAACTCAAACTGCTCAAGCAAACTATAATACACCACGTAACCATCTCTTCACTGACACTCAGTTATTAGCTTCATACTTACATTTCACTTACAGCCTAAACCAAAGCCCCTAAACAGAATCAGATGGAGACACCATGGATACAGGCCTACTCCAACAATAACAAAACAGCCACTGGTGACTGGGCAACACATTCATGAAGGTTTAAACTGGAGGAAAAAAAACAGAAAAAGAACAAACAGGGGGAATCTAAACTCATCCACCTAAATACTTGTTTGCTTTTATATTTCTTTTAAACTGCATATTTTTTCTCACCTAAATACAGAGCTCTCCAAAACAAAATATCCTCAAATCCTTTCCTGTCTTTATGAAGTAAGAACAGAAATGAGCAATGAAACAAAGTGAGTTATAAGAAAGGTTACTGAGGCAATGAAGCTCACTTCTATTATCAATCTAACACAGTAGCAAACCAAGTAATTGTCTAGGACAGGCAGGCAGGAAGGAGCGGGTAAAGTGACACACACGTACCTACTGGAGCCAGCTAAAAAATGCATTGTTGCTGCACACATTGTTGGCAGCACTTTCTGAAATTTCTGTAACTTTGTAAATTATTGGCCTGGCTACACAGAGTGAGAATTGTTCTCTGTCAACAATCTGAGACATAGTTGTTGAATCAGTGTCAACTGTGTGAAAGAAAGACAGCAGTACTCAACTGACACACTTTACAGACTTCATAAAGACTATTACTGGAACAGATTGAGCCCACAATCCCCTCAACATCAAATCCATACCCTCTCAAAATTCTGCATCAAGACATCAAATCTTTATTTTACGCAAAACCTCATGCTTTCATCCCTTCTGCATACTTGTAAAAAGGATAATGGCCAAAATCTGATACTCATTTGCAACTGGGATTTTCTGGTGCCGTTGAGAATGAATGAAGTTTGCTAGAACACCAAATTTTCCATTCTTGTTCACAACTAGTGCCATCATGGGCAAGACTGGAAAATCCACCCTGTTTGGTGCATCCTCTCTGACTGAATTCCATGTAGGTTGATCTGGGAATTTCAGACTGCACATACAGCCACAAATGTAACCACCCCATTGCACAAAATGGGCGTATTTCCTTGGCTTCAGCCTTTGGGTGGTGGGAGGGGGACAGTACAAAAATGAAGCTGAACAAAGGGTCCCACTAACTGTAAGTTCACCATTGCTTGCTCTCCCACATTCCACCCTCTGTAACTTGAACCCATCCAAAACTCAACTATCCTAACTCAAAACAAGTCCAATTCCAATAACATCTCTATGGTCACTGACCTATACTAACTCTTTGTCAAGCAAGACCTGATTTTAAAATTCCTTTTCAAATCCCTCCATGGTCTTGCCCATCCCTTGCTTTGTAATATCTACCAATCACACAACCATGCAGGGCATCTGCAGTCATCTAACTCTGGTCTTTTGTGCATTTCCAATTGTTATTACTCCAACATTGGTAGTCTTGCCTTCAGTTGCCTAGACCTCAAACTCTGGAGTTCTCTCCCTACAACTTTCCACCTTAGTTTTCTCCTTTAAAATGCTTCTTAAAACCTAGCATTTTTGATCAAGCTTTGGTCATCTGACCAAATACATATTTGCATCATACTTTGTTTAATAAATGCTCCTCTGAGGTGTCTTGTAAAGTTTAATGACATTAAATGCTCTGTAAAGAAGTTGTTACAAATGCATCTTTTTAAAATCTAATTTCACAAACCAAAATCCTACTAGTTTGCTTGGCTCAGTTGGGATTCAGCAACCCGAAATCAAGGCTAATGTTTGGCATTCTATTCAGTTGTAGTTGGGCATTTGTTCATAATGTCACAGCCTAAGAGCAACACAATGGCAAATGAATCTTGAAGAAATTTTCAGCCAGCCATAAGCCAATGGAAGGCTGTAATATCTAAAGATTCAAATTAAGCAGACAGAGCCCAATATGCAAATTAATGAGTTACAGTTATTGCAAAATTAAATAAATCACAGTCAGCTGGAGGGCAGTTTTGTGTGTTGTCAGCCATCATAGTAATAATATTTGCAGCTGATCTCTAACAACATACATACTAAAGGGTAATGCAACAACATCCATACTAAAGGAAGGATTAATAAATTAGTTATGTTTATTTATTTGTGTCACAAGTAGGCTTACATTAACACTGCAATGAAGTTACTGTGAAAGTCCCTAGTCATCATAGTCATACATCTATTCTGGTACACTGAGGGAGCACTTAGTATGGCCAATGCAGCTAACCAGCATATCTCTCAGACATATAGTTCAATCAGCATTTAAATTACAAGAAACACAAACGGTACATATTTAACACATATATCAGTCCCAACATTCTTATACAAGCTATGTTTTTAGACAACATGTCCAGTACAATCAAAGCCAAATTCGTATTGTAAGATATAGAATGATTAATAAGTTTTAAAAAAGCAACTCTTCTCCTGTAACCATAAACCATACAGCACGATGGATGTCAATAAAATAAAATAGCAAAAAGTTTTAAGTCTGTGATAAAACGAATAGGCTTCATTTTTTCCTTTTTAAAAAAAACGTTGTTAATTTTCTGTGATGCGGCTTGAATGTTGAGAGTGTGAATGATGCCGGTGGTTTAGTGTGGGAAGAGATTAGGTTATTTTAAGTGTCAGGTTGCTTTACTCACCCATTATAGTGAGCTTTCACTTTGATCGAGTCACCTGTTCCATACTCCATGTTATCATCCGTTCTTGTAGGCATGACACAACCCAAACTCCGCCGGGTTCAAAGTAAACCAGGAGCACAAACTTTGAAACAAGAAATAAGGAAAGCGCCTCTCACTCACTCCCCTCTTCTCTCTTTCTCTCGTATAAATCCAAGTTTCTTCTTCTTTTAGAGGTAAATTCAGATGTTGAAGAAAAATCTAGACCGATTTATCAGAAATACAAATCGAGTTTCAGCATAAATCAAAAATAAAAGCCTTTCGGGGACGTTTCGTTTTTTTGTTTTTCCTCAAAGTTAAGACGAAACATCACCAAGTTGTTGTACTTTCCCCAGTGGAACTTGTTGCTGTCGACAGCCCCTAACCGAGTCTCGAGCTTTCCGCGCAGGGAAGGCGGTGGGGGGGGGGGGGGGGACCCAAACGGAAAATTATGCTCGCGCCGGACAAATGGCGGTTGCAGGTTAACCGACAATCTCCGTCCCTCTCCCCCCGCCGTCCTCGCAGAGCTCCCGTGCCCAACAACCAATCACGCGCCAGCCCTGGCATACCTGTCCCTCCCGCAGCCAATCCCGAGAAGCGGAGAGGCCGAAACCCACCTTTGACCAATCGGGAACAAACAAAGCCCCGGCCAATAGGAGGAGGGACGGTTTTATTTTCAGCCAGTAGATTGGAGCATCCAATCTCCGGGGTCTCCTCACCCACCAAAAAACACACATACACCTGTCACCACAGTCAGACGGACAATCTGCACTCATGCCCAACAACACAAAGGAAGAGGTCGCATTTATCTCTTTTTTTATACTCGTTCATGGGACATGGGTGTCGCTGGCTGGCCGGCATTTATGATGTAGAGATGCTGGCGTTGAACTGGGGTAAACACAGTAAGAAGTCTCACAATACCAGGTTAAAGTCCAAATAGTTTATTTGATATAATCCCACAAGCTTTTGGAAATAATGTTCCGTCGTCAGGTGTGTGGAAGGTTCTGATCAGAGAAGGGCAGGTATTTTCATTCTAATCAGTATTCTGTGAACTGTGTATGACTTTATATGCCCTTCTCTGATCAGAACCTTCCACATACCTGACGAAGGAACATCGTTTCCAAAAACTTGTGGGATTACTATCAAATAAACTGGTTGGACTTTAACCTGGTGTCGTGAGACTTCTTACTGTGGCCAGCATTTATACAGTGGATATATGGTACATGCTCTTGCAACTCGGCCAATGTTGTCTACCTGATACGCTGCAGGAAAGGATGTCCTGAACATGGTACATTGGGGAGACCATGCAGACGCTACAACAATAGATGAATGAACACCACTCGACAATCACCAGGCAAGACTGTTCTCTTCCTGTTGGCAAACACTTCAGCGGTCATGGGCATTCGGCCTCTGATCTTCGGGTAAATGTTCTCCAAAGTGGCCTTCGTGACATACAACGGCGTAGAGTCGCTGAGCAGAAATTGATAGCCAAGTTCCGCACACATGAGGACACCCTCAACTGGGATCTTGGGTTCATGTCACACTATCTGTAACCCCCATGACTTGCCTGGGCTTGCAACATCTCATTTACTGTCCTGTCTGGAGACAATACACACCTCTTTAACCTATGCTTAATGCTATCTCCACTCACATTGTCTGCACCTTTAAGACTTGATTAGCTGTAAAGTCTCACATTCTAATCAGTATTCTGTAAACTGAGTGTGTGCCTTTATATGCTCTGTTTGTGATCAGAACTCCCTACTCATCTGACGAAGGGGCAAAGCCCCGAAAGCTAGTGGTGTTTGCTAGTGGTGTTGTGAGATTTCTTCTCGCATTTATTAACAGAATCCCCACTCATCTGATGAAGGGGCAGCGCTCCGAAAGTTTTGTGGCTTGTGCTACCAAATAAAACTATTGGACTTTAATGTGGTGTTCGTTGTGAGACTTGTTACAGCACTATTTGTCCATCCCTAGTTGCCCAAGGGCAGTTGGGAGTTAACCACATGGCTGTGGCTCTGGATTCGCATGTAGGCGAAAGGACATTAGTGAACCAGATGGGTTTTCCCGACAATCGATGGTAGTTCATGGTCATCAGTAGATTCTTATTTCAGGGGCATTCCATCAACAGGTCCAGGCAGTAGACAATGGAAGGGGTTGTCCAACTTGACTGTCTGCCCCTCTACTGAAGCTATATTCGCAGCCAGATGTCCCTGGAAAGGGAGCATGCAGTATCTGGGGGCACAGTTGACGCCTTCCATGCCCGTTGAGCACTGCAAGGACTGCGGTATGTTATTGACCCCACTAATCACATTTTATTTTGATGTTTTAAGTTTCCTTTCCGCTTTGTTTTTTGTTTCAGGTGGTTACCCTCCTAAAGGGAGCTGCCCTTTTTGAGTTGTCCCTAAGTTAATTTGATTTTGTTTAGTTGGTTGGTACATTAAAACAGGTGCCTTTCAGAACATCCTCAAGCACTTTACAGCCAATTAAATATTTACTGAATTGAATTGATTTGATATATCATTGTCATATGTATTGGGATATAATCAAAGCATACTATTCATTGAGTACATAGGGAGAAGGAAAACATGTGGTGCAGAAGTGTAGTCACTTTTCATTTGATTTATTATTGTCACATATACTGGGATACAGTGAAAAGTACTGTTTCTTGCACTATACAGGTAAAAGGTACCGTTCATAGAGAAGGAAAGGAAAGAGTGCAGAATGTAGTGGTAGTCATACCAAGGGTGCAGAGAAAGAGTTAGAGTGGAGTTTTAAAAGCATAGAACGAGAGTAAAAGTTATAATTAGAGAATATACTAGCCACAGCCTGCAAGTAGCTTCCACGCTCTACTGCCATATGAAATCACATTGTGGTGCTTTTCAGAACTTCCTGATGACCTCGAGCACTTTACAGCCAATTAAATACTTATTGAATTGCTTTATTATTATTGTCACGTGTATCGGGATGCAGTCAAAACCTACCATTTAAAGTTTAGTTATTAATGTCACAAGTAGGCTTACATTAATACTGCAATGAAGTTACTGTGAAAATCCCCTAGTCACCACACTCCGGCACCTGTTCGACTACACTGAGGGAAAATTTAGCATAGCCAATGCACCTAACCAACACATCTTTCAAACTGTGGGAGGAAACTGGGGCACCTGGAGGAAACTCATGCAGACACGGGGAAAATATGCAAACTCCACACAGTCACCCAAGCCAGGGATCAAACCCGTGTCCCTGGTGCTGCAGCAGTACTAATCACTGTGCCACCATGCCACCCACAGACTACATAGGAGTTCACAGAGTACATGGGAGAGAAGAACAGAATGCAAAAGCATAGTCACTGTTTGATTTGATATGGCGTATACATATATATATATAGACATATATAAAGGTATGTATAAATAAAGGCTGATAGCAATGTTGGTTGAATGATAAATATTAGTTGAGATATAGTTTGAAACATTGCTATGGAATTTTTTACATTCAACCACAAGAGCAGAGAGACATTAGTTTAATGTTTCATTCAAAAATAAACAGAATCTCTTTATAGCATTCCATCTGGAATATCATCCTAGCTTTTGTGCCCAAGTCTCCTCAGTGGAACTTAAATCCACAATCTTCTGACTGAGACCAAGAGTGCTGCTCACTAAGCTATGGCTAACAGTGATATACTTCTTATAATCTATGGCACATAGTAGTGCCATCTGTAGTGTCATCTGCAGCCAATTGCAGAGAAATTATGTTTGGTTCCAAAAGAGGTAACAGGAATTCTGATAAGTGACAAAGGCTATTAGGAGAGAATTAGGAAGTATAGGTTGGACTAGGAGATTACAGGGACTGGGAACGTCTGAAATGTGGAGTTTTTTCAAGGAGCAGCTACTGCGAGTCCGTGATAGGTATGTCTCTGTCAGGCAAGGAGGAATTGGTAGGGCTAGGGAACCGTGGTGCACCAAAAAAGTTTTTTCGTTGGTTAAGAGGAAAAAGGAGGCTTATGTTCGGGTGAGACGTGAGGGCTCGGGTAGTGCACTAGAAAACTTTAGATTGGCTAGGAGGGAGTTGAAGAGTGAGCTAAGAAGGGCTAAAAGAGGACATGAGAAGACTTTGGCTGATAGGGTTAAGGAGAATCCTAAGGCGTTCTATAGGTATGTTAAGAACAGAAGGTTGGTTAGGGCAAGATTAGGGCCAGTTATAGACAGCAGAGGGAAGTTATGTGTGGAACCGGAGGAGATTGGAGAGGCATTGAACCAATATTTCTCTTCGGTGTTCACGCAAGGGAACATGGATATAGCTGAGGAGGACACTGGATTGCAGGGGAGTAGAATTGACAGTGTTGCAGTTGATAAGGAGGATGTGCTAGATATTCTGGAGGGTCTGAAAATAGATAAGTCCCCTGGTCCGGATGGGATTTACCCCAGGATTCTCTGGGGGGCAAGAGAAGTGATTGCAGAGCCTCTGGCTCTGATCTTCAGGTCGTCGTTGGCCTCTGGTATAGTACCGGAAGATTGGAGGTTCGCGAATGTTGTCCCATTGTTTAAGAAGGGGAACAGAGACTTCCCCGGGAATTATAGACCGGTGAGTCTCACTTCTGTTGTGGGCAAGGTTTTAGAAAAAATTATTCGGGATAGGATTTATAGTTATTTGGAGAGTAAAGAATTGATTGGAGATAGTCAGCATGGTTTTGTGGCGGGTAGGTCGTGCCTTACTAACCTTATTGAGTTTTTTGAGAAAGTGACCAAAGAGGTGGATGGGGGTAAGGCAGTGGACGTGGTGTATATGGATTTTAGTAAGGCGTTTGATAAAGTTCACCATGGTAGGCTTCTGCAGAAAATGCAGATGTATGGGATTGGGGGTGATCTAGGGAATTGGATCAGGAATTGGCTAGCGGATAGGAGACAGAGGGTGGTGGTTGATGGTAAATATTCATCATGGAGTTCGGTTTCGAGTGGTGTGCCTCAGGGATCTGTTTTGGGGCCACTGCTGTTTGTAATTTTTATTAATGATCTGGATGAGGGTATAGTTGGGTGGATTAGTAAGTTTGCTGATGACACCAAAGTCGGAGGTGTGGTAGATTGTGAGGAAGGGTGTCATAGTTTGCAGGAAGACTTGGACAGGTTGCAGAGCTGGGCCGAGAGGTGGCGGATGGAGTTTAATGCGGAGAAGTGTGAGGTAATTCACTTTGGTAGGAATAACAGATGTGTCGAGTATAGGGCTAACGGGAGGACTTTGAATAGTGTGGATGAGCAGAGGGATCTAGGTGTATGTGTACATAGATCCCTGAAAGTTGGGAGTCAAGTAGATAAGGTTGTTAAGAAGGCATTCGGTGTCTTGGCGTTTATTGGTAGGGGGATTGAATTTAGGAGTCGCAGCGTCATGTTGCAACTGTACACAACTCTGGTGCGGCTGCAGTTGGAGTACTGTGTGCAGTTCTGGTCCCCACATTATAGGAAGGATGTGGAGGCTTTGGAGAGGGTGCAGAGGAGGTTTACCAGGATGTTGCCTGGTATGGAGGGGAGGTCCTATGAGGAGAGGCTGAGGGATTTGGGGTTGTTTTCGCTGGAAAGAAGGCAGCTAAGAGGGGATCTTATTGAAACATATAAGATGATTAGAGGTTTAGATAGGGTGGATAGTAATAGCCTTTTTCCTCTGATGGAGAAATCTAGCACGAGGGGGCATGGCTTTAAATTAAGGGGTGGTAGTTATAGGACGGATGTCAGGGGTAGGTTCTTTACCCAGAGGGTGGTGAGGGATTGGAATGCCCTGCCTGCTGCAGTTGTAAATGCGCCTAGTTTGGGGGCGTTTAAGAGATCCGTGGATAGGTTTATGGACGAGAAGGGATTGGTTTAGGTTAGTGGGTCATTGTTTTGTAACTGGTCGGCGCAACATCGTGGGCCGAAGGGCCTGTTCTGCGCTGTAATGTTCTATGTTCTATCTTGAGTGAGGATGTGTTAGAAATGGATTGCATGGTTCATTGTGACTATTTGCATAACTGTTACATTAGAGTGCTGATTTATTTGGAGGTTAATGGGTTGAGGCATTGATTTCACTAAAAACTCCTTCAAGAGGCCATGTTTACATCTGATGTAAAGATACGGATAGCTCAAGTTTATATATGGTGTAAAAAGGGAGGCCAGCTAGGAGAGCATTGCAATAGTCAGATTTAAAGATAACAATGGCATGGATGAGGAATTCAGCAACAGATGAGCTGAGACAGGGATGGTGTTGGGCAATGTTACGCTGATGGAACTAGGCAGACGTGGTGGTGGAGTAGGTTTGTGGTCGGAGGTTCAACTTAAGGTCAAATGTGACACCAAGGAAGCATAGTGCAAAAAGTCTGGTTCCATCTCAGACAGCTGACAAAGAGAGAGAGAAAGAGAGACAGAGACAAAATAGCTGTCCCAGTAATGGTTGTGGTGAAGACCAAAGACAATGCTTCAGTTAGTCCAATGTTTAGTTGGAGATATTTGTACTCAACTGAATGTTGAATACACAATGTGAGAAATAAAAGATAAAAACAGAACATCCTGGAAAGACTTGGCAGGTCAGGTTATACCTGTGGAGAGAGAAAGTTAACGGACTCAAAATAGTCTTGAGGGGGATTTCGCGAGATGGCAAGGAGATTTGAGTGTAGAAATAAAGTTGTTTATGCAATTATATAGGGCATTGGTGAGGCCATACCTGGAGTATTGTATGCAGTTATGGTGTCCTTATTTCAGAAAGAATGTCCTTGCTATAGAGGGAGTACAGCAAAGGTTTACCAGGCTAATTTCTGGGATGGCAGGTCTGTCATATAAGGGGAGACCAAGTTGGTTAGGATTGTATTCATTGCAGCTTTAGGAAAGTGAGAGGAAATCTCATAGAAACTTATAAAACTCTAACAGGGTTAGGCAGAGTAGATTCAGAAAGAATGTTCCTGATGTTGGGGGAGCCAAGAACTTGGGATCATAGTTTAAGGATCAGGGGTAAATCTTTTAGAACTGAGGTGAGGAGGAATTTCTTCATCCAGACAGTGGTGAATGTGTGGATTCACTACCACAGAAAGTCAAAGAGGCCAAAGCATCTGATTTCAAGAAGAAATTAGATATGCCTCTTCAGACTAAAGGGATCAAAGGATATTGGGGGAAGGGGTGTCCAGGTTGTTGAATTTGATGATCACTCATGATCATAATAAATGGCAGGGCAGGTTCTACAGGCTTATGGCCAATTCCTGTTTCTAGTTTCTGAAGTAACTCTGTTTTTCACTCCACAAACGCTGCCAGATCTGCTGAGTCTTTCCAGCATGTTCTGTGTTTAATTCAGATTTCCAAAGCCTTCAATATTTTGCTTTTATTTTAGTGAGAAACCATAGCAGTGGAGGAATCAAGAGAGGTGGTCTCAAGATAGAGCAGACCATCACTGGCACGAGAGTAGAACCTAAAATTGTGTTATCAGATGGTCACCAAGGAACAGCAGTAAGTGAGAAATTGGAGTGGGGTGATAGATCCAGGGGCAACAGCAGAGGTATTGCTCCAGTAGGATGAGGAAAAACCATTGCAATTGACTATCTAGCTATGACTGTATAGATAAGAAAGAGAGAAGAGCTGTAGTGGACTAAATAGTTAACTCTGTTTCTGACTCACCAAAGATGCCACCAGACCTGCACTTTCTGTTTTTATTTCAGATCTCCGGTATGTACAGTATTTTGCTTTTATACCAGGGTGGGAGCATTCAGGTGTAGATTGCGCCTTTTAAGCATTGGGATGTCACATCTTATGTGCTCTTCACAAATGCAGGTCCTTGGCTCACTGTCTGCTGATGATACTTCACCCTGAGCTGTTTTTTAAGCCAGTTTTTGTCACTGGTGGTTGGTTTGCCACTATCTTCCAATCTCGGGGCAGGGCAGGGCAAGGCAGTGGAAATAATACAGAATATTACTCTACACTGCTGATCAACAGAAAGCACCACCAATGATAGGCCATGAATTCAGTCTAGACTAATTTGAATAATTATTAATAACTGATTAAAACAATTCATTTTTATTTTTTAGAAGTAAGATTCAACAGAAACTAGAGCTAACCAATAGATTAAAACAATAGTATTCATCAGCAGACTAAACAGCTTACTGAGATCAATCTATCAAACTGCTTCAAGGTTGTCAGTTTTTTTTCAGTCTGCATTAAGCTTGATGATGAATGCTCTAAATGCCGTGTCACCATTTTTTCACTGCTAGTCCAACCTCCCAATGAACTGCTGAACCGATCGATGGCTGTAATGCATATACCTCTTGTCAGGTTGTCTCTCAATCTATACGTCCAAATAAAATTAAATTTTAAAGACTCAGGGCATCATCAAAAATAACAGCTGATGGGAAACAATCACAGGAACATAGGAATTAACAGCATTCAACTCTTCAAGCTTGCTCCTCCATTCCATAAGGTCATGGCTGATCTGGTTGTGGTCTGAACTCCAACTCCTTGTCTGGCCTCCATAGCCCATGACTCCCTTGTCTTTCAAAAGTAACCACAAGTAACAAGTTCATTCTTGCTAGCTAGTATTCCAAAACATCCATCTTGTAGGAACCTTTGGCTTTGGTCCCCAGCATCTCTTATTTACACTTCTCATCCTTATATTTAAATATCGTTATGGATATCTTTATACGCTTCTCCAGAACAGTAAGGATAGCGTTAACTGTTAAACAGTATATTAATATGACACTACAATCTTCAATTAGTATACGAGGTATATTTCCTTTTAACCTGTAAAACATATAATATTGCCCTCTCGTGTATATATGGGATTGCTCTTGTTTTTACAAAATAGGCGACTTAACTTACTTGAAACAGAAGACATGAAAACGTGACTTTGTATGAAATGGGTTTCCATTTTATATTCTGTTTGCACCAATAGTTACACTAACAACCATTTTAAGTCAAACTCATAACTTAGCTCATTTACACTTGTTAGAAGTGGCATACCCATGCTCCGTAAACAAAATGAATATGTTCAAGCCTTGCACCTTTTTGAATTACCCAAGAGCTTGGGAAGCCTATTGTTCTCCATTCCTTTCTCTACAGAAATATCTCGGCCAATCAATTAGCACCCTGTTCTTCTGCGGTAGAAAATGTGGTGATTGTTTGAAATTTGGCATTCTTGCATCTGTCCTAATGAGTGCAAGAGCTAATGAGTGAAAAGGTTCGGCAACATGTCTCTTTTTTCAGCGATATATTCTGTTTGTAAAATTAATGTTGTGACCTGGCAAGGTTTCCATTATTAAACCGATTAATTCATCACTGAACATTTAGGTGCTCTTCTCAAATAGTTCTGGGCAATGTGACTAAGGTTTAGGAATTGGCATCTTGCAGAAAGATAGTCATAGTTGGAATATTGTGACAAACTGTGACAATGTTTTGAAGTCAGAGGTTAACTCTAAAAGGAGAAAGTAAGGAAAAATAACTCAAAATAACCCAGTAAAACAAATCTGTAAAGTGAAGCAGATGTCTCATATGTTGTAATTTATAGGATACATTCTAGGTTTCAAACAAAACGCTGAACGGATACATTGCAATATGTAACCATCAGGTTTTATTGTATCTTGGTGGGGTAAATTTGTCGTTGATCTGCCCAGCGTGAAATTTGCCTTTGTAGCCAACAAAACAGGAAGATTCCCTGGTTTTCTCCATCATTATATTTAAAGAAGTTACATGCCACTCGTTCGTTGTCGGTGACCGTTAACTATATAGAAAACTTGCAGTCGGTTATGGTTCTGTTTCTGCAAAGAGGAATTTCACCCCACAAATTCAATCTGAAGGCTCTTCCTCAAAACTGAGAACACTGGACAGAGTTGGACACATTTTGTCGCCGACCCTGTTCGTAACGAAAGACCACAAAGAGCAAGTTCTGAGTCTGGGACGATATCAGATGCTGGACAATTCATCATATAATTGTCATTGGTAACTGCACCAAAACAATTTTCTATTCCATTCACAACATTTCTTAATCTCGTGAACCTCCGCGTAGGTTTTAAATCTCTTATTGAAATATCCTGTGAAGTGTTTTCTGGACAGAATATATTCTTAAATCCCTTGCCCCGGCCGTTGACTTGGTTTTATCCTCCAGAGATTCTGGTAAATTTACACAGCATTATTTACTTTCTGTGAGCTTATATTGCCTTTCATCTACTCCCACATTTTTGATAGGTAATCCTGTCTTATTGTTCTCACAAGACTCTGCAGCACTTTTTCCACAATTAAAGCCGGACTGATTCATCTATTATTACTCGTATTCTTCCTCCCCGAATATTGAAATTGCATTAAGTTTTGGACCTGCGACCCAAGACTTTTGGAAAGTTTCAAAAGATATAACTCACATCTGCAGCGCCAGGTTTCAAATTGGGGGTCCGTGCTCTGAAATGATCCCTGAGGAGATCGCAAGAGATCTGCAAAGTCACACTTCCAGACCAAATGCAACAGGTATCATGAGCATAATGTTCAACTGTTCACCAGTGGGCTTCGAATGTCGGGAACCAATGCACCACATCTAGCCGAGCTATTGCAAAGCAGTTACGGCACCGACGATGTGGGAAAGCCTCCTCCAGTGTTGCTGCTAGGTCAGTCCTCCTGTGCGGCAGGCGGCACTGTTTCCCCCTCGAGGATATCATTCTTCCTGTCTGGCAGGCGGCACTGCTTCTCTCCTCCAGGATATCAGTCCTCCTGTCCGGCAGGTGGCCCTGCTCCCCCCTCCCCCCGCCGTGTTGCTGCTAGATCAGGCTTCCCATCCGACAGGCGGCACTGTTTCTCTCCTCCAAGATATCAGACCTCCTGTCCGGCAGGTGGCGCTGTTTCCTTCCTCCGAGTGTAGTTACTAGGAGATCAATCCTCCTGTTCGGTACGCAAGCGCTGTTTCCTGTTTCCAATGTACATGCAAGATTAGTCCTCCCGTCCGGCAGATGGCGCTATTTCCATCCTCCAGGTTAGCAGTTCGCCTGTCCGCAGGCGACTCTGTTTCCCTCTTCAGGATATTCGTCCTCCTGTCCGGCAGTTGGTGCTGTTTCCCTGCTTCTAGTGTACGTGTTGGATTAATCCTCCTGTCCGGCAGATGGCGCCGTTTCCCTCTTCCAGGCTAGCAGTCCTCCTGTCCGCAGGCGACACTGTTTCCCTCCTCCAGGGTATTAGTCCGGCAGGCGGTTTGCTGTTTCCCTGCCTCCAGCGTACATGTTGGATTAATCCTCCCGTCCGCCAGATGGCGCTGTTCCCCTCCTTCAGGGTAGCAGTCCTCCTCTCCGGCAGGCAGTGCTGATTCCTTCCTCCAGAGTATCAGTCCTCCTCTCCGACGAGCGACGCTGTTTCTGTTCCTTTCCCCGTTGCGGTTGTGTTGGAGCCGCTTCGTTTCCTGTAGTTGGATTCCACATCCGGGAGCGGAGTGAGGGGATTGATGTGCGTTTAGAGAGCGACGATGCGTGCATTGGGGTGAGAAGCTGTTGGGCCGCCACTAGAATCACCCAGGGCCTGCACTGCTGTGCTTTTTTAATCTGTTGGCGGTGGGGCCGGCAGAAAGTTAGAAGCAGGGCTGGGGCTGAACACTCTGCGATTGGGGCTGTACTGGGGGAGAACCAGAGCCGGGAATATAAATAAATGCAGGCAGGAGGGAAGAAAAATAAACTACACGGACGGAGACGAGAGGGAAAAACATAAGGGGGAAAGATAGGAAAAACATTGAGCAATAGCAGGGACGGAGTGGAGGGAGAAACACTGGTGAAAGGCGAGGGAGACATCAAGGAATGGGGGGGCGGGTAGAGAAAAGAGCAAAAGTAGAAGCTAGCAGAACCTGAAGAGAAATCGAAATAGACACGAAGGGGAAAGAAATACAGGAGGGGTAGGACGAAAAGAGAGCAAAGGGGTAAACACTGAAAATTATTGCGAAAACTGCTGAGTAAGTAAAAGGGAGAAAACAGAATTCGAAGAGAGGGAGAATTACGTAAACTGTGCAGAGAAGAAACAGACACTCCAGGGTACACAGAAACTGGATAGGGAGAAACATACTAAACCTGAAAGAGAAACACAAATAAAATATGTTGTAGGATCTGGAAAGAAACCAAGAAGGGAAGAGAACAGAATACAGAAATTTGCTGGGGGAAAAGGAAACTTGAGAAAGGACAACAGGCACCTGGTGAAAGCAAGATATTTTATCAACGTTGAAAAAACTGAGAAGAGCTGGGAGAGATACTTGGGAAGTGAAATGTAAAAACTATCATTGGAATTGCAGAGTGAGACAAGAGAGAAACAGAGGAAGCAGACAGGCAAAGAGGATTCATAAATTAGAACAAGGGAGAAACCAGTGCAAGAATGTAGAGACAGAGAAACTGTCAGAATGCAATAAATGTATGGAAGGAATTTAATATAAAACAGCTAAAGAAACACAGAATTCCAAATGAGAGTGAATAAATATGTGATGAAGAGGAGTGTAAAATATCAGGGAAAAGGTAATTTAAATTGAAAATACTTAAATGCGCAGAACAATCTGAAACCATTGGGGGCAAAAAAGGACTCATGATGTGACATTGTGCAAGTAGGACAAAGCAAGTCAGAAGACAAATTGAAAGGGAGGAGTGAACATAGCTTGAATAAAGGGGAAGCTTAGGAAGACGGTACTCATTACACAGCTCAGAGGCAGGTCGTCACTGGGATCATCCAACAGCAGGGCTGCGGTGACTTAGGTAAAGAATTTGAAATTAGAAGAGAAAAAAAGTATTTTCAGCATGGGGAGGAAGAAAAAGTCTCTGCATGATTATGCTGCTGAATTCTGTGATTTGTCAGTGAAGAGACATATTGTTGAGCAAAAGGAAGGAGGGGAGAGGGATTTGGTGGAGATTTTGTACTGTAAATCCTGTGAAATCCCGATGAGTGCTCGGAGGGACCGCATTTTAGAGCATTTGGCATCAGCCAGACACTACCGCAACAAACGATTGGAGAAGCATACCTCAGCCAGGCTTCATGCAACCACATTACTCATGTAAGTGAAACAAAGTGCTTTGAGAAATTGTGTGGAGAGCCACTGCTTTAGAATAGTAACCTATCCCACTTGTCGTACACATGCACTTTGACAGTGCGACGAGGTGCGATGATACAACCAGGGTGATTTGAAATGTGTGCCCCATTAAACTATAATAATTATTAAATAGTCTTCAAGTGGAAATCCAGTGCCTCAGTCAATGTGGTATGGCATAGAGAACAGGGAAGGTCCTAGTTTGATCGCTGTTTTCATTTCACTTCATTTGTACTGGGTGATGGCAGAGGCCACTACAATTAATCCCAAGCTGATCACCAAGCAGTGATTCTGCCGTAAAAGTAGGTGTCAAATGAAGGACAGGATTGAGGGTCAGCTGTGACACTCCATACAGTCATATAGTCTGCTGACATTCACTCTTTGTCTCTCTTTATGAATGCCCAGTTTTGGGGGGTTGGTGTTGGGAACAGAGGCACTTTAACTCTTTCCCCACAAGAAAAATGAGGTAAGAGGTTTGAACTGCGGCTGTGAAAGTGTTCGTAAAGAAGTGAAGGTTTCTTCAGGTAGAAAACCTGCTGATGTTTTGATGCAGACAAATGAATGTTCCAGAATCTCAGCAAGACGCAAGTTGTCAAAATTTCAAGAGTGTATATTTTGTTTTAGTGACAGATTGCTGCCAAACATATGGCTTATAGGGTATTGTGTCAAATGCAGGTTTACACAAATTAGATGATTCTAGATTTGATTCTTTGCCTGTATCAGGTGGACTGATGTATAGAACCATATGTTCTTTAGAATCATAGATTCCCCACAGTGTAGGAGGCCATTTGGGCCACCGACTCACCAACAGAGCATCTTAGCCAGGCCTACCCCTGCCCTATCCCCGTAACCCCACACATCTACCCTGCTAATCCTCCTAACCCACACGTCTTGAGACACTAAGGTGTAATTTAGCATGGCCAATTCACCTAACCGCGATGAAACTCACACAGACACAGGGAGAATGTGCAAACTCCACGCAGACAGTCACCCAAGGCTGGAATTGAATGTGGGTCCCTAGCATTGTGAGGCAGCAGTGCTAACCACTGTGCCAACGTACTGTCCCAGTGGGGGAAAGCATTGCAATTGGCTTCTTCACCTCTAGGTGAGAGAAAGAGACAAAAATAACGAGGACGGGAGGTTTTTGATCCTGATCACTATTTAGTAATCCGTTGACAAATTTGGCAGGTACTGTATGTGACTCAGTTTTGTACCTTCCTGTGGTTGAATATCTAGCACACAATCAATATCTAGTCTCAGGTATTACAAATTACCAACAAAGTGAGGAACAACAACATCTGCGGAAATGAAGGAGCTCATAGTTCCCCCATCCCAACAAAGGCGGGGGGATTCCACAGCAATAATTGAAAAGGAGTTAAAAGCCCCTGTATACCAAAAAAACCCTCAAAAATCCTGGATTGTTTGAAACAACCCCTGTCCTCACCCCCATACCCAATTTTTCAGTTTTAAATAACCCACAATTCCTACCACAATTAGGAGATTCTAATCACTTATGTTCCCTCACAGCCGTATGTTTTGAATCTCATTTGGGTGAATTTTTCCATCCCACCTGCCATGGGAATCAGAGCGGGCAAGGGGCAGAGCATGGAAAGGTCTATTGACCTTATCGTTTTGGCCTCCTTATTTGAAAGAGAATATACTGGCACTGGCAGGGGCACAGAGTAGATTCATGCAGTTGATTCTGGCATTTAGAGGGTTGGTTTATGAGGAAAGACTGAGTAGACTGGGGCTATACTCTTTGGAATTTAGAAGAATGAGGGGGGATTTTATAGAAACATATAAAATTATGAAGGGCAGAGATAAGATAGAAGCAGAGAGGTTATTTCCATTGGTGGGTGAAACTAGAACAATGGGGTATAGCCTCAAAAAAAAGGGGGAGCAGATTTAGGACTGAATTGAGAAGGAATTTCTTCACCCAAATGGTTGTAAATCCGTGGAATTCCCTGCCTAGTGAAGCAGTTGAGGCTACCTCATTGAATGCTTTTAGACAAAGATGGATAGATTTTTGAACAGTAAAGGAACTAAGGGTTATGGTGAGCAGGTGGGTAAAAGCTTAAAGTTTATTTATTATGGTCACAAGTAGGCTTCATAGAATCACAACATCTCAACAGTGCAGAAGGGGGCCATTTGGCCGATCGAGTCTGCAGCAACCAGAATCCCACCCAGGTCCTATTCCTGTAACTTTACACATTTATTCTGCTAATCCCCTGACACCAGGCTCAATTTAGCATGGCCAACCAAACTAACCCGCACATCTTTGGACTGTGGGAGAAAACCTGGAAGAAACCCATGCAGACATGGGGAGAACGTGCAAATTCCACACAGACAGTGACCCGAGGCCAGAATGGAACCCAGGTCCCTGGTGTTGTGAGGCAGCAGTGCTAACCATTGCGCCACCGTGCTGTCCACTTACATTAACACTGCAATGAAATTACTGCGAAAATCTCCACAAAAATGGAGCTGAGTTCACGAAAAGATCAGCCATGATCTTATTCAGTGGTGGCGGAGCAGGCTCAAGAGGGCAGATGGCCTATTTCTGCTCCTAGTTCTTATGACCTCGGGTGTGATTTTCTGGTTTGGGGGGATCATGTCTGGAAAATCCCACCCCCTTTATCCAATTAGATCACTGAAGCAGAACAATAGAAACCATTGAAAATTTACAGCTCAAAAACAGGCCTTTTGACCTTTCTTGGGTGTGCCAAACCATTTTTTGCCTTGTCCCACTGACCTGCACTTGAACCATATCCCTCCACACCCCTCTCACCCATGAACCCGTCCAAGTTTTTCTTAAATGTTAAAAGTGACCCCTGCATTAACTACTTTATCCGGCAGCTCATTCCACACTCCCACCGCTCTCTGTGTGAAGAAGCCCCACCCCCCCCCCCAATATTCCCTTTAAACTTTTCTCCTTTCACCCTTAACCCATGCCCTCTAGATTTTTTCTCCCTTAGCCTCAGTATGTTGTCCTTACTGCTCCCCTTCAATTGTACCGACTTTGCGGTAGAACTTGGAAGTCAGAAAATCAGTTCATCAGATAGTCGAACGCGTAAAAACACCACCTGGTGTGCTGCAGAAACTGAACACTGCTTGGTGCTGCCCATGTACTATGCTGAGTTAGCTGATATTGGAGGTTTTCCCTCAATGCCTGAGGGATAGGGATGGCAAGTAAAACAGTTATGGTTCCTGGTCCGAATCAGTCTCTAGTTGCTCCTTCTAAAAAGCAGAGGTGTGTAAAACCCCCTGAGAAAAGGATTGAGCCAGGATGTGATGCTGTCCATAGTTGAATAAAAGTGAAGTTTACAAGTAAGGCTTACATTAACACTGCAATGAAGTTACTGTGAAATTCCCCTAGTCGTCACACTCTGGCACCCGTTCAGGTCGATGCACCTAACCAGCGCGTCTTTCAGACTGTCGGAGAAAATCTGCGCAGACATGGAGGGGAACGTGCAAACTCCACACAGACAGTGACCCAAGCCGGGAATTGAACCCGGGTTCCTGGCGCTGTGAGGCAGCAGTGCTAACCACTGTGCCACCGTGCAGCCCACATGAATAACTTAATCCTCAAGTGGTGGTGACATCTCAAAGTGTTTCACACAGGCCCTAATGACTTCAAAGTTTTACCTCAAATTAGCTGCAACATTGAAGGGGAGCTGCAAGGACAGTGTTCTGCTCCAGTGATCAGATGGGCTACGCTTGACTTCCAGACTTTGAACTTATTTCTCCAGCAAGGATAATTCTTGATCATGTCCCACATAATCTAGGCTGATACACTCCAGAGCAGAACTGGGGGATTGCTGCCCTGACAAAGGCCTTGTCTGCCCTCTGAGGTGGAAACAAATGATCTCGTACCACTAAATGAAAAAGAGCAGGAGAGCTTTTCCCATCTTCCTGGGCCAATATTTATCCCTCAATCGTTATTACAATCAGATTATTTGGACATTATCGCATTAAACTTGGAATGTAGACTGATGAGGCAGTTGTTGCATGCAGCAAAATCTCAAACAAAAGATTGATCAAAACTGGTTAATTGTTTTTTTTCCTCAAACATTGATTTCAAGTAAAATTGTTGGACAGAATGTTTACTCTTCTTCCAGTAGTTTGGTATTTATTATCCATGCAAAGCCACTGACAGGCCTTCAGTTTAACATCTTGTACACAAGACGACACTTCTGACAAGTCAGTACTGGAGTCAACTGTCAGCCCTAAGTTATGTGTTTGAGTATTGAAGTTGGAGCAAGAACAGCCTTGAACGGTCACCGTGGCCAAACTGATGGTCCCCTGAAGACTGAGGCCATCAATCAAAGGCTGACTCAGGTCAGAAATTTGGAGCAAGATTGTATGTGCTCTGTGCAAAATCTGCAGCAATGTTTAATATCCAACCATCAACAATTACATTTAAAACAAGCAAAATACTGCTGATGGATACAGCATCATTAACAAAGGAAAATATCCCAGGTTGCTTCGTGGTTAGCAGTGGCAATGTCCACAACAATATGCATCTTTTACAAAAAACTAGGGAGCCCCCTTAAGTGTTGTCCGCAAACTGTGCATCTTTTGAAAGTCCCCTTGCTTGATTTTTTTAAAAAAGTTTTAGCATGTTTCCTGCATTTGCCTGCATTGTTTAGACTCCACGCTTTCTTAAATAGCAAGAAACACAAATTGAGACAGATTTCTAACCAAGCAGGGAGAATTGAAGTTAATGCCTTTTGGACCTAAGCCGATGTGGCCCATTGGAAAGATGTATATAGAAGTAATCCCAGCAGAATGAGACTTGGAAGAAAGAAACCCACTTTTCACTTTGTGAATCTCCTAGGGAATCACATGAATCCATCTTGCATAGTATCGTGTTGACATTGAATGCAGCCATTCCAGTACATATGAGATGTGATAACTGTCTCTCAAACAAATGACTGAAAATAAAAGCGAAGTGTTGTTCCTGGAGTCATACAGAACCGGTTCTGGGGCTATACTGATAAGATCTGCGTACAATGCTTTTCCCATTCTATACTTATTTATGCTGACTTTATTCAAGACAATCAATTTGTGTGGATTCGGTTTCTTTTGATTACATTATTTTATTCATTTTGGCATTGGCCCGGTTTTGAGATGTACAGAGTGTTCCTTTACTGTCTTCAATTGTTCAGTTGACACTGGTTTCAGGGTTGAGTTAACACAACCTGTTGGCCTTTTGATATTGGAATCAGTAGCATTTGGCATCGTAGGAATAGGATGAGACCATTTGGTCTCCTGAGCCAGGTCTGCTATTCAGTTAAATCATGGCTGATTTGCACCTCAGCTTCCCGTTTTTCTTGCCTTTGCTCCGTATTCTTTGCTAGCTATACCTAACAAACATCTATCAGAAGTATTTTGTCCGTGGTGGCAGGGTTCAAATAATTCCATTAACTTGCTGTGTTTGATTTAAATCCTGACTAGGTTATGGACCCAAAGCAGAGGAAGCCTGTGTATCCATTGAAGACCAGATCTGGTGTTTTAATGGAGGTAAAGCTTTGGACAAAGTGAAGGACCACATTGCATTGCTGCAATGAAAGCAGAATACTGCATGCATTCCCCGGAAGGAAAGGCAGGTCACTGTGAAATGCAGAAGTCGCGTACCTTTTAGAATTTTACTCAGGCAAAGGGGATTCCAGTCCTGAAGACAACATTCAATTTGGTATAGGATCATAGAATCTCTACAGTACAGGAGGGGGCCATTTGACCCATCGCATCTGTATCAGCCAAAATCCCACCCACGCCGCAACCCCGCACATTTAATCCGCCTGACACTGTAAGAAGTCTCACAACACCAGGTTAAGTCCAGCAGGTTTATTTGGTAGCAGAAACCACTAGCTTTAGGAGCATTGCCCTTTCATGTGAGTGGGAGTTATGTTCACAAACGGGGCATATATAGATACAAACTCAATTTACAAGATAATGGTTGGAATACAAATCCTTACAGGGAATACAAGTCTTTACAGGTAATCAAGTCCTAAAACTACAGACAATGTGAGTGGAGAGAAGCTTAAGCACAGGTTAAAGAGATGTGTATTGTCTCCAGCCAGGACAGTTAGTGGGATTTTGCAAGCCCAGGCAAGTTGTGGGGGTTACAGATAGTGTGACATGAACCCAAGATCCCGATTGAGGCTGCCTTCATGCATGCGGAACTTGGCTATCAGTTTCTGCTCAGCGATTCTGTGTTGTCGTGTGTCATGAAGATGACCTTGGAGAACGCTTACCCAAAAATCTAATCTGTCCGACACCAGCGTCAATTTAGCATGGCCAAGCAGCCTAACCAGCACAGCTTTGGACTGTGGGAGGAAACTGGAACACCCGGAGGAAACTCATGCAGATATGGGGAGAATGTGCAGACTCTGCACACACAGTGATCCAAGGCTGGAATTGAACCTGGGTCCCTGGCATTGTGAGGCAGCAGTGCTAACCACTGTGCCACCACGCCACCCCAGTCGTTCAGAACTTGAGTATTGCTGAAAAGTCAGACATGTTGTCAAAGTTTTTCATCTTGTGCTCATCAGAACAGCTCGCAAGAAATTACCAACAGGAACGGGGGGCAATAATTTGTTCTGCATGAGAAGAATGTGCTGATTGATTGATGAAGACAGGGTTGCTGATGGGCAGTCTGAGGACAGTTGCTGTTATGTCTATGAAGCAAGACATAAAATAAAACTGAAGGTAACTATAGACACATGAGTCCTAGAAATGTACGGGGAATGATTAACTTGCGTTTTAATTGTGATTCCAAATATCATTATGCAATGGATTGTTCGAAGCACAAAAATCAAGCCTTTAAGGTAACTCATGATATGGATAGTTCTGATGTGAGAAAGATAAGGATGACTGGCCTGAAGAAATTGTATTGGTTAATCAATGTTTGAGTCCAGTGATGAGCATTTTTATCGCTGATTCATTCAACTGTGCAGTGTTGGGTAGCAGGTGCACCTCTACAGTGTGTGGAGTGAAGAGGCTTAGTGAAAACTTGGAATTTCCTGACAAGGAAGAGCGACAGAAGGTTAAGGAATATAAAAGCTCCATCTGCTTTCAGTTTCGGAATGACATTATATTGAGGTAGCGGTCATCCCATGCAAAACATCTGGAATAAGTCTCTTTGGCTCTGATGTTGTCTCCAGTGAAGTACCTTTATTGTTGAGCAAGTTCTCAAATGAAACTAGACATGGAAAATAGCGAAGTATTTGTATTTGGGAAAGCTGTGGATTTACATTTCACTCATTTATGTTGACCTAAAGTTATGGAACAATGATCAAGGGTTGTTTTGCTACACTTTGTGGATATGACAATTAAATTCAGACCATCTATGCTGATAAATGAGAGGGACAAACAAGCCATCAGAGAAAAGGTAATGGAAAAATGAGTTATTACTGGACTAGGTATGGTAACTGAATCCCTGTTGGATAATAGAAGAAAATTTGTAAATGGCAAATTTCAGGACATGTGTGGGAATTTGAATATTTTAACCCTGAATATTGCTGTTGAGAGTCCGTTCAGTGATTTCTGCAAGAGGTTGTGCAAGATACTGGCTGGCCAACTGACTTGCAAGTTGCAAATGGCACTGACATAGGCAGTACATGTTAAAAGTTCTTAGCAAATGCTTAGGGGGTTTAGCTGATACCAATTGATATAGGGAAGGAATCCAAAGTTGTCTTCCGTATGTCTGATGAGTTTGCATTTGGCTAGGATAAGCATGATATGTTCCACTTCAAGTGTGATTCAAAAGACCCACTAGGGAGCTTTTACTGAACAAAGTTTATTTAAGAATATAATTAACATGTATGGAAAGAAAATTAGCAATAACTTTTAATAATTACAAACAAAAAACAACCTCTTAACAAAGATCTCAACAATGTTCCAATCAAACCAATTCCATAGACAAAAGACCCTTTTAACAGGTTTAACACAGCACAGACTAATGCTCAAGTGATACTAGGATCAAGGCCTTTAGTTGAATTCTGCAGTCAAGTGCTCTTGAGACTCAGAATGGTTTGAAAACAGGGCTGCTTCCCAAAATGCCAGAGACGCTCTGGTCTAGCTCCCAGTAATAACAGATTTTCACCCTTCAGGAAAATAAGATCTTGTTTTCAGCTAACAGAATTTTCAAAACAGCAAGGAGAGAGGAAAAACACTTTTAACTTGCTGTCCCTTCTAAAACTAAAAAACTCAAACTTGCAGCTCCAAACTGAAAATGAGCCTCTGTCACCTGCCCAGTTCATTCCTCCTCTCAACAATGACATCATCTGAGGCTGAAAGCATGAGACACATAGAGAGCTGCAGAGATCATGATTTAAAAAAACACTTCTTAAAGGTACACTAATGTCACAAGTGTCTAGCCCCTTAAGTTTGTTTCAATGAGATGACCTCTCATTCTACTAAATCTGAGAGAATATAGGCCCAGTCTCCTCATTCTCCTCATAGAACAATCAAGAATCTGTCTGGTGAATCTCTACTGTACCTCCTCTCTGGTAAGTGTAACATTAGGTAAGGACACCAAAAACTGCACAGTACTCCAAGTGGGATCTAACCAAGGTTACATACAATTGAAACAAGGCATCTTTATTCCTGTTCTCAGATTCTTTTGTAATAAAAGCCAACATACATTTGTCTTCCTAATTGTTTTATGCACCTGCATGTTAGCTCCCAGTGACTTATAAACAAGAGCACCCCAGGTCCCTTTGGACATCAACACTTCCCAATCTCTCAGCATCTTAATACTCTGTGCCTATTTCACTCACTAACCTAGTCCAAATCCTTTGCAGCCTCACATGATGCACGTTCCACCAGTGTAGTGTCATCCTCAAATCTGAAAGTATTACATTTGAATTTGCATCCAAATCATTTTTGTATGTGTTTATAGAGGAACACTTTTTTAATGTTGCAAAACCCTTTTGGGCCCACTGGAGATGGGATAGTTGTCGCGCATTGTCTGTGGCCTTGGGCACTGGAGGCATGGAAATCATTTGCTGCATTTTGGCAATGCCAAAATTCCTGCCACTAACACATATTCATTGGTTTACAGCATTTATTGTCTGTCGGATTACACTTCTGGTTTGCACTTCAGAGTTCCATTTCAGCTATATAATTTCCTTTTGTACAAATTTCCTGTTCCCAATCTCTCCACTTTAAATCCCTGGTAACAGTATAAGGTCGTGAGCACTTCAAGAGGACGTCCCCAAACAGAAAAGTCTTGCATTCCGGGGGAGAGGAAAAATGTTTTAAAAGGTGTATTAATGAAACATAGTGGGGTCCATTATAGTTAGTTGTGATTTTTAAAAAAATATCTTGTAAGATTACTGAACTGGTTGGAAGAGCAAGCAGGATGTGATGCTTGGGGAGTGGGAACACTGTGAATCAGTAACTGTAGGGTCATGAAGTTCTTGATTAATGTATTTTGAAGTGAAATGGCACAGCTAGAAGTGGCAGTTGCAGGTATAAATACCTATTAACTCAGCTTGAGAGGAGATCAAATTCTAACATTCTCTGGAGATGTCTTGATTGACTTCAAGGTCAAATTGGTGATTTTGGCTGCCCTCTATCAAGAAATGAATAAGAGTTGCAACAGAGACAGTCCATTCGGCCCTAGGGATCCTTGCAAGCATTCATGCTTCACGTAAACCACTTCCCACCATCCATCATCTCACCCTATCATTAAACTCTTTTTGCTTTTTCCTTCATTTAAAGTTATCTAACTTCACCTTAAATACAAAAATGAAAATAAAAGCAGCTACAATTTTTTTCCACCTCATTTTTTTTGTATGAAGCCAAACTTTGATCCACAAATTACAAAATAAAATGTTTACAACTTCATATATTTAATTACATTGACTTCTATTTTATTTTGTGGCTATTCTCTTTCTGTTTGTACTGTTTCTCTTCATAGATTAAATTTCTGGAGCGCTCACAACTAGAAAGGTGCTTCACAGAGTATTGAGAAAGGTGGATAAGGAGTGGGGTAATAGGGAAGATTATAATACTTGCAGTGGGAGGGGAATTGAACATACTTGTTTGTCAGTATTCATTCTTTTGTTTCTTTCCCTTTTGTGGTTTATTCCTCAACCACTTTCAGGTTGTTTTCATTTTTTTTAGCCAATGCATTAGTAGTTTTTGCAAGACTATTTGAGATTCTTACAAAATGCAGGGAGTCTTCACTTTTTACTGATTGTCTATTCTTACATCCTCCTTGTGTACCTCTATCATCTGGGGAACAGGGACTGTTATCTTTTGCTACGTTTTGGGTTCTAGCATGAAAGTAACATCATCTGTAGCAACAACAGCTCATATTGATGTTGCACGTTTAATGTAGTAAATCATTTCATGGAATGTTATCAGATGAAATTTGACACTGAACCACAAAGAAAAATTAGGACAGGTGATCAAAATCTCGATCAAAGTAGTGGGTATTAAGGGCCTTCTTGAAAAAAGAGAGCAAGTCAGAGATTTAGGGAGGGAATTTTAGAGCATGGAGTTTAGGCAGTTGAAAGCATGACTGTCAATGATGGAACAATGAAGACTTGAATGCACAAGAGGCTAGAGAAAGCAGATGAATTGTCATTGGCCCATGGAATATTTGACAAGTAAAAGTTGGCGAGAATGCTACTTATAACTTAGAGGCATCTATTGGAGGCACTTCGTAAAATGTATTGAGCGTGTAACAGGAAATAGATTGTTGAAAAATCTTATGTAAAGCGTGCACTTATTATGCACAAAACCTTGCTTCCCATTGCCAAGAGTTTTGATCACACTTTGTATCAATATTCTAAATCGCTGCGCCAACATTTTCTGTTCTGTCACAGATATAATTAACTGCTTTGACCATGTCTTTTGTGGGCAAATGAGGCACCATTTTTTAATTAAAGGACTCCACAAGCAATAATGAGCTGATTGATCCTTTTGAGAAATTACGCAGGAATATACAGGATTGGAAAAAGACATCAGCCCATTTGTTTGGTCAGTTTGTCTACATTAACAGTGACCATACTTCAAAAGTAATTCACTAGATTTCAATCATTTTGGGCCATCCCCAGGACATTAACAATGTTATCAAAGGTTGTGTTTATTTGGTGATGCTGGCCTAAAGAGAAAATTATGGCCAAGACATCAAGAGAGTTCCCCCATTGTTCTTCAGAGATTGCTATGGTATTTTTAACATGCATCTGGACTAGTGGAGAAGGTACAAAAGGCATTGGTTTAACATTTCATCCAAGGAATGGTATATCCTGTGATGAAGCATTTAGTGCAGCATTGGATGTCAACCTAGATTGGATTCAAAAGTCTTGCTGTGTGGATTTATAACCAAGTTAAGACTGTTATCAATTAAGCCAAGCTAACAAGTAGACCAGTTTTACTGCGCTCCTATTCCCAACTTAATATCCAAAGCCTTTCTTGGAAAGACTGCTGAAGACTATGGGTTAATCTGTGATGTGTCTGTACAGTTGATGCAGCCAGCCCACTGTTGTGTGTCAAATACCATAATCTTGAAATCACCTCGATGAAGTCCAGCATTCTAAGCACATTCTTCCAACCGATACAATTGCAGGATTATAAATAAAGCAAACTGGGTTGGAACTTGTGGTTCCAAAAATCTACATACACAGCCTTTTTATCTAAAATTGTGAGCTTCACAAACTGATTTTTTTTTGTCTTCCTGTCTCAGTAATTATAATGTTAAGGAGACACTTTCAAAGTTAAAACTAAACAGCAAGACTTCAAAATTGAACAAAGAATTGGCAGTGATTTAAATATTAATGACTCTGTGTGCTGAAGTAGAATTTAGACATCAAATTGATTTTGCTCCCCGGTTTTCCCCCTACATTGCAGAAATGATCACAGAAGTATGTATCAGCTGCGAAGCACTTCTGGATGTCTTGAGGTCATGAAGGGTGCTGTTTGAATGTTGTCTTTTTATTTGCCTGATGACACGGTACAGTTCTACTGGGTAAGAGCAGGAACAGCAGTGTCCATCTGGTGCCTCGCTTTAAGTAACTTGTTTCACAAATGATGCTGAGATTTGAATATTGAAAAGCTTTCCAACCCATTGGGGCAAGGAGAACATCGCAGTCATGCTCAATTCTATTCTGGCCGCCACCTAAATGTGTATGCTTCCAGTAAGGATCAAGGCTTTAACACTTTTTCCCTTCTTTCCCAGCCTTCCTCTGTAGGTTAGTACTGTGGTCAAGTACAACTCCATGCTGCCATAACTGCTGACGTCGGCTAATTCGACCCTGGGGTAGTGTGGTTATTATGACTCAGTACAACTGTACTGTGCATTTATCAAATGAACTATTGTGACCAGGGGAAACTAACTGATATCCATGTTTTTAAAAAAATTTTATTTAGATAGCTAATATTTTGTTGGTGTATTATCTTTCCTAGGTCGCCTCCTGTGGACTTTACCACTGGCATGTCTGTTCTCGATCAGTCTGTTCTACCACAGTCATCGTCCTTTGTATTTCAACCCAACCCATGTCCCACCAGCTTCAGCAACAGTATTCCATCTCCAGTACCTCATCATCAGAACATGATCTCATTCAGAACCAATGTGTCCAACTCCACAACCAGCACAGTGACTATCCGCCATGACATGGCTACCTCAAACACCCCCTCAGGTTCTTCACTTTTATTCAATGGCTTTCAAGTCCTTGGTCATTCACACTCCTCAAGATCCAATGGCCAAAGGCACATTGTTCCTGAAGCTTCCAATAATGTAATTTCCAACACAACAGTAGGACAATATGGGAATGTTGATTTGATGGGCAGCCGCATTGGACTGGCACTGTTTGGTGTTTGTAGTGGCAACAGAGCTTTGTTTAAAAGCATTGAAGAGGAGAGTGGCTGCACCTTGCTGTACATTGTGGAGGATTGCATCCAGGACTTGGAATGTTCTTTCAGCACGGACGTTCTTGCAAACACCAGGGTGTTACGGGGACAGGACGCTGACATTGTGCTCAATGACCAACGGTACGGTTATGAATTGCGTATTTATTCTACACACATTTGCACATTTTGGAGCAGTGCGCTCCTATTATGGAGGCAACAAAATAGTTGGGATAGTTTAGATCCACCACTATCTCCATGAGTTGCTTGTTTGCCTCGGGCATTGAGGATTCTCCAAGAGTCTTTCCTGAAATTCTGCTTTGGCTGATTTCGCTTGGTATTCCACCAGTGCAGAAGGGAGATGCACGAGTGTGCATCATTAATGGATAGTATCAGCAAGGATGGCTTTGAAGATCATTTCTCATCTTTCTTTGTATACTTGTATAATGTCTTCTTGTTAGGCTTTTTAATTTCCTCTTCAAGTGGGCACTCCTGAAAGACTAATGAGCCACAGATTTTGCCTAAGTGGCCATTCATCATCTGGAAGTCTAGAGTGTAAGTATCTGCCAGGGCAGGATATCAGCACAGGAACTTATCTTTTATGTGGAATCCATATTCATGCCCTATTCATTAGACATGAGCGTTGTTGGCTGGCCAGCATTTATTGCCCATCCTTAGTTGCCTGAGGGCAGTCGAGAGTCAGCCACATTGTTGTGACCCTGGAATCACATGTAGGCCACAGCAGGTAAGGACCAGATTTCCTTCCCTAAAGGACATTAGTGAACCAGATGATTTTTTTTGGCAATGGTTTCCTGGCCATCAGTTGATTCTTAATTCCAGATTTTTTATTTATTGATTTCAAATTCCGCCAGCTGCGAAGTGGGATTCGAACCTGGGTCCCCAGAATTTCTGGATTAATAGCCTAGCGATAATACCAATAGGCCAGCACCTCCCCTTTGTTGCTGAATAGGAACAGAGAGGAGTAGACACTCAGGCTGTTTGTCTCTTGCTAACTATTACCTAGTTGTAGACCACAAAGCTCTTTCATCCCTGTAGAGCTGGTTGAAAACAGTTACTTCAGCTTGGATTGGATCTAACCAGTTGCTCTTCCTTAGCCAAGTGGAACCAAATCCAGCATTCAGTTGTTGACTTTTCCTCATTTTGTTCCACAATATCATCAGAACAGTAATGTTTACTGTTTTCCCACCCCTCAACAAGATGTAATGTTTGAACTATACAAGGTACTCTGATGAGCAAAGTCAGATTTTGTTTAACTTCAGTTGTGGTACCCTAATATGTAATGGACTAGGTGCAGTTGGTTACTCCATTGCAAGATGAATGAATGCCATTGTCAGCTGCTATCTGCCCATAATGGCACCTGTCTGTTGACCGTTTTGGCCATTCATTTATGAAGTGATGTTCCTTTAAACATTGTGAATCAGTGAGTATTGCCAATAAAAACCTTGCATAGGACATGTTACGGAAATCAAACCATGAATTCTCAACGGACAGCAGGTCTGTTCGAAGTTCACCTTTTAGAGTTGTCCTAATTGTTCTAATGATTATTCTGGATGAAGAAGCTTTCTTTGCTTTATTTTGAATTTTTCAGTTTTTTTTCTATTTTTATCTTGTGCAAGGACAATCCTGTTCTATTGGCTGTTTGGACAGCAGGTAATATGGCAGAACATTGACTGGAGGTGAATAGAAACTGTGTTTCTATTATTTTGTTTCTCAGCCCTTGTGATTAATGCAACTGAAAAAATTTGGTTCAATGGAACATTTTTCCTTGCCGTGGTCTCCTTCTGCAAATTAGAATGAAAGCATTTTAGTTGTATTCGTAAAAATGAATTGAGATCTGAGATGGATTTCAGGTTGATCTACCCAAACACCTAATTGTTTCCTGTGCTGTTGTTTGTGCAGTGTCTCAGGAATTATTATTTGCTCGCTGGCAGAAGAAGGCTCGGAAATAGTCCTGGATGCTTTACGCGCAGGTATGGTGTGCGTTTTGGATAAATGCAGATGGGAATTGGAGGGACAAGGAAAGATGATGTTGAGGAGGTAACTCTTGTCAGTTTGCTCTAAAGGTTAAATGGGTCTACTTCATGTGCTGTGGTTCTGAGTCAACCAGATAGTCCTAATTTTGATTGCAAACATGTGCTATGTTAGTTGTTTAAGCCTGGGGAGCTACCGGAAGCTTCTATAACATCTCTGGAGCAGGGTGGCGGGGGGGGTTATGTGATCAGTCAGCAACGCTATTCGTGAATGCAAGCCAGTGTTTCTGCTGAAAAATACATTTGTTTGGACATTTGATAAAGATGAGCATTTGCTTTGGTGCTCAATGTTATCAGATAGTTGTGTGATGTTTGGATTCTGTGTAAATCGTAACCACTTGGCTGAGATCTTGGCACAGTTGCTGCAACCCATGTAACTGCCATAAATTATGGATCGACACCGTCACTGAGGAGAGGAGGGATCAGGGGAATTGTAAGTGGAAATAGGCAGATAACAAAGATGGAAATCGAGATGGGATACTCGAGTGAAGTTTTATGTTCCTGTAATCCGTAATGTTATAATTGTTTATTTAACTCAGGTGAGGTTACAAACTTAATTGACTGATATGCATCAATCATTTTTATTGCTTTTCAATAATACATATTCCCTGTGCACTACACATGCCTGTTGTCAAATGCAAATTTCTGCAACTATTTAAAAAAAAACTTAATTAAGACCAAGAGCTCTTCTCGTCAAAGCACAGAAGAGTTTGCTACATGCAGGAAATACCAGAGGCACAGTGACCCGAGCCTCTTAGTTGGTCTTGCCACAAACAAAGTAAAGGGTGCTCATCCCAAAATAGATTAGTGGTTTTTTTTTCAATTAACCCAATGTTTACTTAACATTTGTTAGAATTTGTAACCTTAAAAGCCTAGTTTTATTCACCCTTTAGCTATAAAATGATACATTGTAGTTTAAAAAGTTAAGTTTATTTGTTAGTCGCAAGTAGGCTTACATTAACACTGCAATGAAGTTACTGTGAAAATCCCCTAGTCGCCACACACTGATGCCTGTTCGGGTACACTAAGGGAGAATTTAGCTTGGCCAATGCACCTAACCAGCATATCTTTTGGACTGTGGGAGGAAACCGGAGCATCCAGAGGAAACCCACACAGAACTGGGGAGAATGTGCAAACTCCACACACTGATTGAACCCAGGTCCCTGGTGCTATGAAGCAGCAGTGCAAACCACTGTGCCACCGTGCTAGGTAATGGGTATAAAATAACACGTCCCCTGATTTACTGTAGGCAGCACTGTTGGCAATTCAGTAATGCCAACCACAAGGATTGTTGCTTTTTATCTCCTCATTTTTCCCTTCCTGTCCTTGAAAGTAAATAAAATGTGCTGCAAGTATTTCAGGAGCCCAGAAGTGCCTCTTCTGAGTAGCTAAGGTTCAGGCAGAGCCTGGATTGTTGTTTGTGGAAGCTCATTTGACTGAATTTGCCAAGGCTGATTCTAACTGCAGTTGACAACCACGTGCACCATCCTGCAAAGCTTTCTCCAGGAAGTTAGATTTCCTCTTGCATGTTGAAACGCTTTTCCCCTTAAAGTTTTATGCAGCCAGAGCCCATTCATTTCTGATTAACTCCTTCCAGTATCTTTCTCACACTCCTACAAAGGATACAGGTTGAAGCTTGTTGTCTGATAAATGAACTTTTTCTCATTTGTAGCCAGGTGCTTGGAGGATTTTATGTTTGTCATTATGCCAGTGATTTTCAGTGAAAACCTGAATTGTAGCTTCAACAGCCCAAATTCCCAAGTATACACAAAACAGAAACTCTATTCAGTCGTACTTAGCCAGACTCCACCAGAATACCGCGAAGGGTTATTATTGTCCTGTCTTGTATACGGTTCTCTGAAATGAATGAATTATTTTCTTTGTGTTGCAGGTAAAGGAGTATTCTGTGAAAAGCTACTGAGTTTAGACAAACAAATGGCTGAGTCGTGCTTCGATGAAGCTGCAAGATGTGGGCAACCTCTGGTGTGTGGACTCTATAAGTGAGTAAAGTCTACCAGCTGAGGTTAATGATAAAATCCCAACTGCATAGGCTATTGCTTTGGTAACTTATTTGCTAAATCAAAACATGGGTGGCGACTCCCTCTGGGCAAATATACCCAGATCTCAGCTGGCCAAAATGGAAGGGTGAATTAAAATCAGCCAGGGGTGCTGGCCCTGTTCACAGCAAGAAAGCATGTATGTCTTTATTTGCATACATTAAGTGAATAGGTTCAACTGTAACATCTCCAGCAATCAGATAGCTTCCTGGTATTCACTTCGCTTACATTTGCTGAATGGGTGATTCACTGGTGAGCATGGAACTATACCTCAGGAACAGGCTTCAGGGGAAGAGAGGAGATGACAAATTAAAAAACAGGTAGCGGGGAGCATAGTATTATAACTTGTTTTTTAAAAATGTGCTCAAGACATGTGACCTTGTTGATGTTCCCAATGTTTTCTCCATTCTAACCTCTTAAATCCAGTTTTGGAATACTGGCACTGACCTCAGGAATCTGAATGGATTTGTTAGTTTCAGAAACCACTTCATTATTCTGCCAGAATAAACTTCTGTTGGTAGCAGCGTGTTATTGAAGTTCACATAAAACAGAACAGATAAACTCTACGCTTGACATTAATGTCTATTTTCTGTCTCTGTGCAGACGTTTTGATCCAGCCGTGCAATTCTTGTACAAGAAAGTTCACAATAAAGCTCTTGGGAGGATTCATCGAATAGTTAGTGTCAGTAGGATCTACCCTTCTCTGTCTCTCAGCTATATCAAAAAAACAGGTATGGGCTTGGAAAAGTAAATTCCATGTGGAATAGATGTATGTGAATGCAACTCTGAGAAAAGTTGATTTGGAGAAATTACTTTGGGAGCAAAAAGAAAACTGTTGAAAATATGAAATAGAAATGGTGGAAAAATGCACTAGGTGTGAATGTTTGTAGATAGTGGCAGTCAAGCAGGCTGCTTTGTCCTGGATGGTGTTGAGTTTCTTGAGTGTTGTTGGAGTTACACTCATCCAGGTAAGTGGAGAGTATTCCATCACACTCCTAACTTGTTCCTTGTAGATGGCAGGCAGACCTTGGCGAATCAGGAAGTGAGTTACTCGCTGCATGGTTCCCAGCCCGTGGCCTACCCTTGTAGTGTTTATATGACTATTCCAGTTCAGTTACTGGCCAATAATAACCTCCAGGTTGTTGATAAGGGTGAATTCAGCAATGGTAATGCTATTGACATTTGAGGGGCGTTGAATGGATTTTCTCTGTTGGAGATGGTCATTGCCTGGCACTGGTGTGGCACGAAATGTTTCTTGTTCAGGTCTCATTGCATTTGGATGTGGGCTGTTTCAGCATTTGAAGAGTAGTGAATGTTTTTTAATTCATTTTGCGGGATGAGGACATTGCTGGCTGGAGCAGCATTTATTGCACATTCCTAGTTGCCTTTCAGAACGTAGTGGTGAGCTGTCTTCTTGAACCGCTACATCATGAGTTGTAGTAAACCCACACTGCCATTAGGGAGGGAGTTAGTTCCAATTTTTGACCCAGCGACAATGAGCAAACAATGAAATATTTCCAAATCAGGTTGGTGAGTGACTTGGAAAGGAACCTCCAGGTTGTGGTGTTGCCACATATCTGCTGCTCTTGTCCTTCTAGTTGGTAGTGGTTGTGAGTTTGGAAGGTGTTGTTTAAGGAACCTTGGTGAGTTTCATAGATGGTCATGCTGCTGTCACTGTTCATCAGTGGTGGAGAGATTGAATATGGAAGGGGTAGCTTTGCCCTGGATGGTGGTTGGAGCTGCACTCATCCAGGCAAGTGGAGAGTATTTCATCACATTCCTGACTTGAGTCTTGTAGATTGTGGACAGGCTTGGGGAGGGGGAGGATCAAGAGGTGAGTTACTTACCACAGGATTCCTAGCCGTTGACCTGCTCTGGTAAACATAGTATTTATATGGCTAGTCCAGTTCAGTTGCTGGTCAAAGTAAACTCCCAGTATGTTGAAGATTGATCCATTTGTTATGGAATCGCTTAGCTCTGTCAATGGCGCAGAACATTGTGCAATCATAATGAAAATCCCCATTTGACCTTATGATTGAAGGAAGGTCATTGATGAAACAAGATGGTTGTGCCAAGGACAGTGACCTGAGGAACTCCTGCTGTGATGTCCTGGAACTGAGGTGATCGACATTATCCTTTGTGTTAGGTATAACTCCAGCGGAAAGGATTCCCACTGATTCCAGTTTTGCTTGAGCTCCTTGATGCCATGCTCGCTCAAAAGCTGCCAAGCTGCCCTGATGTCAAGAGCAGTCACTCACACCTCACCTCTGGAGTTCAGCTCTTTAGTCCATGTTTGAACTGAGGGTATAATGAGGTAAGGAATGAGTGACCCTGGCAGAACCCAAACTGAGCAGGTTATTGCAGACCAAGTGCTATTGGATAGCCCTTCTATCACTTTATTGAAGATGGAGAGTAGACTTATGAACAGTATTTGACTGGGTTGTATTTATCCTGCTTTGTATGGACAATGCATACTGAGACAATTTCCCACATTGTCCAGTAAATGCCACTGTTGTAGCTGTGGTGCAACAGCTTGGCTAGGGGCACGCCAAGTTCTGGAGCAAAAGTCTTTGATACTGTTGCCAGAATATCATCAGGACTCTTAGCCTTTGCCGTATGTAGCACCTTAAGCTATTTCTTATTATCACATGGGGTGAATCCAGTTGGCTGAAGGCTGGCATCTATGATGCTGGGGAGATGGATCATTCACTGGCACTTGTGGCAGAAGATGGTTGGAGGAATACGTCAGCTTTATCTTCTCCCCCTTATTCCCCGCATCCGCCCGCCAACTGCTGGAGGAATAGTCTGTGGACAGAGAATAGAGCCAACATTTTGAGTCTGGATGACCCTCCGTCAGCTCTGATGATGGGTCATTGAGGCTCAAAACATTGGCTCTATTCTCTCTCCCAGATGCTGTCACACGTGCTAAGATTTTCCAGCATTTTCTGTTTTTGTTTCAGACTCCAGCATCCACAGTATTTTGCCTTTATCGGTTGAGGATGGGGATAGCCATGGAGCCTTCTCCATAATCTGATCTTTTCCTGATTGTCATATGTCCATATGTTGATGTGTGCCTAAAGGTTGAGACTGACAAGTCTTAACCTTTAGGCACACTGATAAAGACTGGTAATCTGCTTAGAATTCCCCACATCTTGTGATGTTTGTCCTTTCTGTCACAAAACCTGCTCCAAGCTGAATTCTTATATGCATTGTTATATAACTGTGGCTGTAACCTATTGTTCCAGACAGGCGTAGTCACCTGAATTGTTGTGTTTTAAACAGGTGGGATATTCTACGATGGTGTTGTACACGATTTGGATACTGTCTGCTGGCTACTTGGAGAAAATGCTCCAGATACCATATTCTCATTGGGTCATGCCTTCTGCCAAGGTAGGAACTAATTGAATGTATAATAAGATAGTGAGCGTAGCAAAGAACTTGTCTGGAAGTAGTGAGGGAAGAATCTTCAGAATAGTAGATTTACATCAGTTGTGTCAAATTCCCATCTCAATCTGATTCAGAAGCTTGAACCTAACAAGCTGCGTTCTGATTGAAGACTTGAGTGTAGATCTGGAGGAATGGGGGGCAGGAGGATGGAAATTTAAAGATTAATTGGTCAACTCCCAGGTGAAATGAATTGTGGCTGGGGGGCACAAGCTGTGAGTTTAACTCTTTCCACCAGTTCAATCAATCTGGTCCTTTTTGAGCTGGGGACCAAATCAAAGTTCGTCATAAATATACCCCACTAGTTCACAGAGAGCCTGCTGCTTCCACCTACATTCAGACCTGCAGACTACACCAGTCCCACATTGTGTGCTTGACTCTTCATATCCCCAGAGCCACTCGGGGAAAGGCAATAAATGCAGCCTCAATCATTATGAACATCCCAGGCACGAGTTAAATTTTTTGAAAAAAGGAACACAGGAAGCAGACTGTTTCTATCATGCACGAAAGTGGAAAATGTTGGCCTCAAAGTCTTTGTGGAAATGTCACTTGAGAGGGATACTCAGATATCATTGGGTAATAGAAGCATTACAAGTAATTCCCAACATAGAGAGCAATGTTTTTTATCAACTTGCACAGTCCTCTTTCCTGCTCCACTTCTGACTGTTATACTAAATAAATGCAAGTTTATTCTTTCTGTCTTCACCTGAAAGTTCCAAAATTCTTAGTCAATGAAGTGCCTTTTCAAATGTAGCTACTGTTGTAATATATGAAAACCTTTTTTTTGTATGCAGCAAGAACACACAAACAACTACATAATATTGATCAGTATTCTGTTTTGGTGATGTTTATTTAGGGATAAAAGTTGGCCAGGCCACCAAGGAGACCTGGATCTTTGAGTTAGTGCCATGGAATCTTCCATCTGGGAGAGAGCTTCAATTTTAACAGTACACCCGATTCAGCACTGCTGATAGTGCAGCGCTCCTTCTGCGCTGCTGATAGTGCAGCGCTCCTTCTGCGCTGCTGATAGTGCAGCGCTCCTTCTGCGCTGCTGATAGTGCAGCGCTCCTTCTGCGCTGCTGATAGTGCAGCGCTCCTTCTGCGCTGCTGATAGTGCAGCGCTCCTTCTGCGCTGCTGATAGTGCAGCGCTCCTTCTGCGCTGCTGATAGTGCAGCGCTCCTTCTGCGCTGCTGATAGTGCAGCGCTCCTTCTGCGCTGCTGATAGTGCAGCGCTCCTTCTGCGCTGCTGATAGTGCAGCGCTCCTTCTGCGCTGCTGATAGTGCAGCGCTCCTTCTGCGCTGCTGATAGTGCAGCGCTCCTTCTGCGCTGCTGATAGTGCAGCGCTCCTTCTGCGCTGCTGATAGTGCAGCGCTCCTTCTGCGCTGCTGATAGTGCAGCGCTCCTTCTGCGCTGCTGATAGTGCAGCGCTCCTTCTGCGCTGCTGATAGTGCAGCGCTCCTTCTGCGCTGCTGATAGTGCAGCGCTCCTTCTGCGCTGCTGATAGTGCAGCGCTCCTTCTGCGCTGCTGATAGTGCAGCGCTCCTTCTGCGCTGCTGATAGTGCAGCGCTCCTTCTGCGCTGCTGATAGTGCAGCGCTCCTTCTGCGCTGCTGATAGTGCAGCGCTCCTTCTGCGCTGCTGATAGTGCAGCGCTCCTTCTGCGCTGCTGATAGTGCAGCGCTCCTTCTGCGCTGCTGATAGTGCAGCGCTCCTTCTGCGCTGCTGATAGTGCAGCGCTCCTTCTGCGCTGCTGATAGTGCAGCGCTCCTTCTGCGCTGCTGATAGTGCAGCGCTCCTTCTGCGCTGCTGATAGTGCAGCGCTCCTTCTGCGCTGCTGATAGTGCAGCGCTCCTTCTGCGCTGCTGATAGTGCAGCGCTCCTTCTGCGCTGCTGATAGTGCAGCGCTCCTTCTGCGCTGCTGATAGTGCAGCGCTCCTTCTGCGCTGCTGATAGTGCAGCGCTCCTTCTGCGCTGCTGATAGTGCAGCGCTCCTTCTGCGCTGCTGATAGTGCAGCGCTCCTTCTGCGCTGCACAGGGAGTGTCAACCTAGATGTTGTGTTCAAGTAGAATCATTGAATCCATACAGTGCAGAAGGAAGCCATTCGGCCCATCAAACATGCACCGACAGCAATCCCACCCAGGTCCATCCCTGTAATTCCATATATTTACCCTGCTACTCCCTCTGACACTAAGGAGCAATTTAGTATGGTCAACCAGCCAATCCAACCCACACATCTTTGGAGTCTGGAGGAAGCTGGAGCACCTGGAGGAAACCCACGAGGAGAACGTGCAAACTCCACATGGACAGTCACCCAAGGCTGGAACTGAACCTGGGTCCCTGACACTGAGGCAGCAATGCTAACCACCGTGCCACCATACCTAGAGTGGAACTTGAATCCACAGTCTTCTGATTTGGAGACAGGAGTGTTACCCACTGAGCCACAGTCAACACAGTAAAGATTTATATTCGCTAAGATTTTGCAAATTATTAAAGAGGGTAAAACAGGGCTTTTCTCATGATTGCTATCAAATGTCCTTCACTGTGGTGCAAACATGGACATCAGGAGAAGCCCTTCATGTAGAATGTCCTGCCGATACTAAGTGGCCTTAAACAGGCAAATTCCCATGTCTGTCAGAGATAACATTTGGCACTTTCAGTTTTTGGACCTTAACCCCGGTGAGAGTCAGCAAGTTCAGAAGGGACAAAGGAAATATTGCTGGCCGTGGGGTGAAAGGAGGATGAGGTAACACTTGCTGCACAGCACTTTGGCACTGAGTCCGGGCGAAGGGCTTAGTGCATGATCCCTCTGAGTGTCCATAGATTTATTAAGATATTATTGTCTCCCTTCTCTATTCTATGCAGTTTTAAATTTTGCTGAACCTGTATTGATTGTGGCCAGTTCTTAAACCTCACTGAGCATATCACTGTGTGTCTGTGCAGCATCTGATGGAGTAGTGACTGCTGCAATATCTACACCTGACAAACAAAAAGATATTAAAATAACCGGTACAAAAAATAAATTATTTAAAAAGACCAGGAAACAAAGCATAGAGGTTAAAATGATTCAAAAAATGAAAGGAGGCAGCTCTCTTTGGATGAAAGCAGTTTTGTGATTTGTGCAGAGGTTAACTCCAATCCATTCTCAACTCCTGACAGAGATTGCAGCCCTGAAGGATGCTGACACAGTCTCAGTCAGCATGAAATTTGCCAGTGGTGCTATCGTCACACTTGATGTCAGTCAGCATTGTACACGCAGTAGTGACCAGAGGTTGGAGGTAAGTCACTTCTCCACAGATATATAAGCAAATGGTTGTCACGCCTATCCCCACCAGGATTCCTCCTTCATCTCTCACTGACTGTTCCCTTCACCCTTTTATTTAAAATCTTTTTTTTTCAACCATCTGTCTCCACAATTTCATTTCTGAGAGTGCCGGTTCTATCTGGTGTACAACTTCCACAATGCCAGTCAACCTGGTGGATATTCAGTTGTAAAGGAATATCATAGCAGTCAATTCTTTGTTTTGTCCTATGCTCACCTCACACAAGTTTGGGAGTGTTTACTGGGTAATCAGTGTAGGAGCAAAGTTTTCACTCACGCTGCTTAATACTGTTTCAAGCGGTGGGTGCGGGTGGGGGGAGGGGTGGTGAGTGCAGGGTAGTGATGGTATTGGTGATGTGCACATCAGGGTGCTGTGTGTTTAAATGGCATGCTCATCCACATGTTTGTTTTTGAATCCTTCAAGGTTCACGGATCAGAAGGGACACTAAGGATGGACAATCGGAATGCACTGGGAATAACTGAGCAGGGCACACCAAGACCTGTCTGTTCCCACCTGCATTACGACCAGTACAAAGATGCTTATAGAGATCTGCTGAAACACTTCCTCAAGACTCTGAAAGGTTAGCAAAGGGGCAGAAATACAGTAATGTGATGGTTCTATGTTTGTGATTTGGATTACAAAGTAAATTACTACTGAATATGTTAGCTCACCAGTTGTAAGTGTGGCCGTCCAGAAGATTTGGGGCCTCGATAGATTAGATTGCCATTTACAGAAGCTGAATTAAGTATCATAGAATCATAGAATCCCTACAGTGCAGAAAGAGGCCATTCAGCCCATCAAGTCTGCACTGACCACAATCCCAACCAGGCCTTATCCCCATAACCCCTCACAATTACCCTGTTAATCACCTGACGCTAGGATCAGTTTACCATTTCCAGTCAACCTAATCTATCAGTTTGGTTTCAATGCGTACCATTCTCATCTCAAATCAGAATATTTGTGAGTTCAAGCTGCATCCTGTAAATGAATTTAAAAAAGCCCCACTGCAAAATTCATGCATGGATATTTAAGCGGGAGTGCTGCATTTTATTTTAGTTCTTTTGGTGTGACGTGTGTGTTGCTAGCAGGCCATACCTCATACTATCAGCCCAATTCAGAGGACAGTTAAGAATCAATCACATTGCTGTGGATCTGGAGTCACATGTAGTCCAGACCAGGTAAAGATGGCAGATTTCCTTGTGTCAATGATAGTTTCATAGTCAACGTTACTGAGATTAGCTTTCAATTCTAGGTTTTAGTAGTTGAATTTAAATTCCACTAACTGCAATGGCAAAATTTGAACCATGTCCCTAGGACGTTAACCTCGACTTCTGGATTTCTGCTCCAGTGACATTACCACGATGCCACCCTCTCCCCCAAGGGAGTGCTTTCTTTTGTGTGGGACTTCAAGGTTCAGACGAATGTAGATATACCACAGTGTGTCATCATAAAAGAGCAAGAATCCTTATTTTTGACGCCACTTGCCAGTAAATAGATTAACTGGTCAGTCGTTTTATTGTTGAGGAATCTTCCTGTTAGCAAATTGACTGTTGGAGCTGCCTATCTGAGCAACAATGACTGTCTTTCAGAAAATAATTGAATGGCTTTGAAGCTGTTTTGGGGTACCCTTAGGATGTAAAAAGCAACCAAAAATATACAAATCTCTTGCTCTTACAATTATAAGGTTTATGAGATTATGTTTTGGGGTCTGTGCCTTTAAAGTAAAATTAAGGGAGTCATGTGAGCTTGTTCTGACGTTTGACTGACAGTAGGCTTGAATGTTTTAATTGTTAGAAATTAAAAGGGGGCCCAGATCGTTTCACTGGGAAAAAGGTGTAAAGTGTTTACACTTGGAGACAATGGCAGGAGTCTGTGTACTAACAGCGGAAAGACTAAGTGTCTCCAAAGTCTCAGAAAAGAGAATGCTGGGCTGTAAAAGTTGTGTTTTAACAGTCCATTTCCTTCCAAGATAGAAGAGAATTGGGGTCTCAAGGAAAGCAAATCAGCATTTCTACCTGGATTCAATGCCCACTGTATGATTCACGTTGCCACAGTAGTGGGTGTTTGAGAGGACAAGGGTGTAAAGATATCCCTGAAAACTCACAGACAAGCTTAGTTTGCCAGGGTCCATGAGAGCGACAGCAGTTACAGATAACAAGACACTATTGTTCATTACACAGGAATGCGGGTTGTCATACTTTCAGCTATTATTTGGAAGTTTGAATTTTTTCTTAAATGTTATTGGTCTCTACAAAAATTGTAACACCATTTAAACTCTCTGGATTTCTCACTCTTCGGTTTCCCAATTTTTATCTCTCTTTGAAAGCACTGACTTCTAAGAATCAGCAACCTTTGCCACTTCGTGCCAGCTCTAGCAGGGAGGATGCAGGGACCGCATTACTGCTGAGTGTTATTCTCTGACAATGCCTACACCCATGTAATTTCCAGAGTATGTCACTGGGTTTATCCATTAGACAATCCTAAGTCTTTAAAGTTTAAAAGCATTCCAAACTCCACCGATACCTCAGTGGGAAAATGCATCACATCATTGTAGAAAGGTCTACATTTAACTGATCTTGTCTGGAATCACAGAGGTGGCTGTTTTAACTTGCAAATCCACAATGGGTGAGATACAGGATTGCCACCATCACCTATGTAACCAGATCCCAGCAACAGGCTGCTCCTTGCATTTTATATAGTGTGTTTCACAATCTCAGCACATTTATAGCTAATGAAGTACTTTTGAAGTGCAGTTGCCGTTTTAACGTAGGAACATGGCAGCCAATTTGGATGTAGCAACCTCCCTCAAACAGAATTAAGGCGATGGTCAGATAATTTGATTTGGTTGAGCACAAATATTGGGCAAAACCCAGGGAAGAATTCCCCTGCTCCGCTTTGAAATAGTGCCGCAGGATCTTTTATGAGAGCCTTGGTTTAACATCTCATCGGAAAGATGGCATCAATAACAGTCCCACAGTGCCAGCGTAGGTTTTGTGTTCCAAGTCTCTGTAGTATTTTTGAACCCGCAACACCTGTCAGCCGCAGATGGGTGGGGTGTGAGAGTGCTGTCTTCATTTATAGAACCGTATCCCAGCCCCCTTGTTCAGGAGAGAAAGCAGGAAGGAGCAATACTGATGTTACCATGCATTAAACTGGAACTCTGGGCTTAATAACTCTTGGCTTATTGCTTGCTGTAGAAACAATTTTTTTTATTTTTGAGTAATTGTTTGCTCTTCCCTCAGGGAAAGAGGAGCCTTTTATCACGAAGGAGAACTTCCTGTGGACGATTCAGGTTGCAGCAGCTGCAGAGCAGTCTTGGAGGAACGGTTCAGCAGTGGATCTGCGGAACGAAGCCCTCGACGGCACAGTTATCAAAACTGAAGTGCCCTGAAAAAAAGCAGATGGCAGGAAAATTGAGGACCGTGTTTAATGGCTATCTGTAACAGTACCTGGTTGGGGAAGCAGAGAGGAAACAGGAAACTGAGAACTGTTCCATAAACTGCTTGTCACTCTTGTAGACCGATACTTGTAAAGGAAAAATTTTATTCAAAGTAGTGGGTTAGAATGGTAGCAGATAGACCAGCTGGTGTGGGGGAGTTAGGTGCAAGAGACCAGGGAGGAGATGTGAAGGGGAGTGGAGTGAGTTAGCCCACCTTGCAGGTCTAACTCTGATGTCCCAGCAAGAACCCATGTTGTATAATCACTTAGCAATTGGCAATGCCTGGCATTATGAATGTTACACAGGAAGAAGTTGGAGCTTCCAACATATGGAAGCTTTTGAGTGTCTACTGTTGAATTAGTAGAATTGCATTGCCTCCCCCTCCCTCTCTTCCCACCCCTCAATTGTACTCCTCATGTGCTTTTCAGCAACAAGCAACAGCTGATTATTCTACCTATTGTCTACCAATAAGTGTATTGAATTTCAGAACTGTACCGATGGAGCTCGGATGCTTTTGTGTAGGTGAAGCACTCCCAGCAGCACATCTGGAATGCGGCCTGGGCTTAACATCTATTCTTCAGATGACCTCGGGGCGTGATGAGAATTTTTTCTGCCCGTGAATCAGAAGTGTATTTCTATACCATTCCTGGTATGATGGCGGTGGATTAACACAAGTACTGTATATGTATAACTGATGTAACCCAGTCTGCGCATGCTTTTGTTTGCTGTACTTTAGATGCAATATTGGCATTTTCACAATCCTGTAACTTAATTGATTTAACAGAATTAGGTCTTATGTATACGATAGGTTAAAAGGGTAATTTATTTAGAAATATGTGTTTTTATATTTGTAATTATTGGCCAGTTTAGGATTGCTTCTAAACATTATTATTGTTGGACTTGTTTTTACCAGAGCAGAGGCAACAATTGGGAGTTGGACAATTAAAAAGAACGTAACCTCTGTTTTAACTGAAAGGCATATAGCAATGAATGGTTAATTTTTATTTAAAAAAAATGTAAACTTTTTAATAGATATAGCGAATTTTCTTCTTTTCTGTATGAAATGAATTTTGTGAACACAATGAATGTTAATTTCACCCCTAATGTTGCATCACCTCATAGGAGTGCAGAAGGAGGCCATTTGGCCCATTGAGTCTGCACCAATCCCCTGACAGAGTATCACAGCCAGGCCCTTGCCTCCACCCTATCCCTGTAACCACGCACATTTACCACAGCAAATTCATCTAACCTACACATCTTGGAACACTAAGGGGCAATTTAGCATGGCCAATTCCCCTAACCTGCACATCTTTGGACAATGGGAGGAAGTTAGAGCGCCAAGAAGAAACCCACGCAAACACAGGGAGAATGTGCAAATACAACACTGGCAGTCACCCAAGACCAGATTTGAACCTGGCCCCTGATGTTGTGAGGCAGCAGTGCTTACCAACATGTGCTACCACCATTGTGGCACAGTGGTTAGCATTGCTGCCTCCCAGTGCTGGGGACTCAGGTTGAATTCCTGGCCTGAGTCACTGTCTGTGCAGAGTCTGCACATTCTCTTCATGTCTGCATGGGTTTCCTCCCACCGTCCAAAAGACGTGCTGGTTAGGTGCATTGGCTGTTCTAAAATCTCCCTCAGTGTATCCGAACGGGCACCAGATTGTGGCGACTGAGGGATTTTCACAGTAACTTGCAGTGTCAATGTAAGCCTACTTGTTACAGTAATAAATAATAAACTTAAAAATTCACACTAACATTCATTGGGCAGGTGAAGGGAGAGGAGAGGTTTCTCCTATTGTCAAACCAGTGACAAACTGGGCTTCATTTGTCCAAATGAGAAATACTGAACCCATGCCAGTAATTAACCTTGAAAGATCAGAAAAGCAGGAATCAAAGGCAGCCAAAAGAAGCTGTATGTCTCAACTGAACACAGCACATCTGCAGAGTTAACTTGTTTATTTCACTGCATATGATGTGTATTTGGAACAATAGAACCAACGAAACCTTTTATGACTTCTGTAAGGTGAAATCTGGAGCTGATGGTGGGAGAGTGTTTTTGCAAGGAAGCTCTAAGAGAACAGCTCAGTGACACAGCTCTGTGTAATGAGTAGTATTACCTAATGCACTTAGAAGTCTAAAGTTGCTAATGAGAGCTTGCTGGCACTCCAGTTAGCTCACTATGGGATTTCATCATCTTGCCCTGAGTTTGAGCTGTGAGAAAGATGGCAGAAAATTCACACCCTGACTCAATTGGCATCTTTGACCAAGCTCTTATGGTGGCTATTTACATTTGCGATATGCAGCAAGTCCTGCTTCACAACGTGGTATTGGAGAGAATTACTGATTGATGTTGAGCTGACAGGAGATTCCTGGTGTGCATACCATAAGACATAGGAGCAGAATTAGGTCACTCAGCCCATTGAGTCTACTCCACTATTCAATCATGGCTGATATTTTTCTCATTCTCCTGCCTTTTCCCCATAGCCCTAGATCCCCTTATTAATCAAGAACCTATCTATCTCTGTCTTAAACACTCCACAGTTTTCTGCAGTAAAGAGTTCCACAGATTCGCCACTCTCTAGTTGAAGAAATTCCTCCTCATATCTGTTTTAAAGGATCGTCCCTTTAGTCTGGTTCCAATTTTTCCTACTAGTGGAAACATCCTCTGTGTCCAGTCTATCCAGGCCTCTCAATATCATGTAAGTTTCAATAAGATCCCCCTTTATCCTTCTAAACTCCAATGAATACAGACCCAGAGTCCTCAATCGTTCCTCATACGACAAGCTCCTCATTTCAGGGATCATTCTTGTGAACCTCCTCTGGATCTTTCCAAGGCCAGTACATCCTTCCTTAGAGCTGGGGCGCAAAACTGTTCACAATACACCAAGTGGGGTCTGACCAGAGTTAAGTCATGTTGAGTGGATTTCATAGTGCGGGGCAGGATTGCTGCCCTTTGTGAGCACTGCTGTAATCAATTGGGTAGTCTGGTGTTTCACTGAGAAAGTGTGGATTTCAGCATTGAAAGAAAATTTGGTAAATTGGGAAATACAAATTAGCTGATGTTAGGTTTGAATCTGAAGACGATGGAGTGAATGGAAAGTTAACTCTACACCAGTGCAGAGTGTGCAACAGGGAATTGTAGTCTCAGGACTGTTCTTTCCCTATTGTGTGGGAAGTCACACTGATGATTGCAAACATTTTGAAACTTCCAGAGCTAGCTTTAAGAATACGTACAATTTGCAATAGAAAGGTAGTCAAAAAATTGTACTTCCTATAAACAGTAAATTCTATTTAAATCTTTAAAAAATATATATTTGTAAGGCTAGTGGTCCCCTAAATACACTTTATGTTGGTTGTAGCAACTAGTTATTGACCTGGGTCTTGGTATCAGTTCCATGATTTGAGTTATGCAGATTTCTTGAAATGTGGCATGGGCCTGCAGGTTCTTTAAGGAATATATTGGTCATCTAAAACGTCGTCTTGAATATTTCCATCTACTTAAGTTACCACAGAATTGAAAGCACAGGACACTGCACAAGAAGTCAGCTGATCGAGTCTGTGCTGACTCTTCTGAAGAGCAATTGAGTTAGTCCCACTCCATGCTTCCCCATGTCCCTGCATATCTTCTCCTTCAATTATTTACCCAATTCCCTTTTGAAACCGACTCTTGAATCTGTTTCTGCCACCCTATCGGTGCATTCCAAATTCAAACCACCCCTTGTGTTTAAAAGAAAGGGTTTTCTCTTGTGTCGTTTCTGGGGGGTTTTTTTGCCAATTGCTTTAAATATGTATGCTCTGGTTATCAACCCTTCAGTCATTGGAAACATTTTCTGTTTATTTGTTACATTTAAACCTTTCATGATTTTAAATACCTTGATCAAATCTCCTCTTAGCCTTTTGACTGCTTGAATTTTTATTCCGCGGCCCAGTCTGCCTAGTCTGATCTGAACCCATTCAAACTCAAGTTTTAATCTGGCTCTGTTCCTGATTAGTGATGTGTATTGCACTTTTCACACAATATTGTTTTTCTCAAAAGACAATCATTTTATGCTCCTTTGATTTATCGATTTCTGCACTTGTCGACTTATTTTTTTAAAGAAATGTTACTGTACAATTAAGATGCAATTATTGGTGGTTGGATTGTAGATGTTATTGGCAGCAACAGAGCAAGTTGCAGGATACACAGACCGGGCAACAATTGCTGATTTTTTTTTAAGCATTCCAGCCACTTTCCTGCCCATTACTTCCACTCTTAAGATGCTGATGCTCCTGATGGAATGGTTCACAGGTACTGGCTGTCCACTGATAACTTGCTCAAGTGGCTAACCTTGTCGTGATCCTAGAAAAACGATTTCTCGTGAATCTCACATCTAAGCTAATTACCTGTTATACAACACCTCAGTTGCATCATTATCCCAGCTAAGATCTTACAGGTTGAACTTGGCATCTTCCTGCTAGTATAGCTGAGTCTGGTAGTGTGTGATGTACTCAGCTGTTGCAAGAGTGGAAGGGACCTTTACAAAGTTTCTTGCAGTCATGCTAACAGATGTTTTGGACTGAGCATCTTAAGGGGCAATGAGGCCCAAATGCATTAGTTCAACAGTCTAAGATGGCTTGGTGCAGTGCCCACCTGAAGCCATGTTGTGCATTAAGATGTTGATGCTATTTTGCAGTAAGCAATCCAGCTATTGCAATATTCATAATTCTCTGATCAGAGAGTTATAAATATGAATTTACAATGAGTTACATTTATGTGACCGATGAATATGTCAATTGTGCCCCACAATTGTTGATTTATTTTGGATCCTGAGATCACATGACTAGTGATTTAGTCATGGAAGACTGTGTGAGTGACCACCTCACGAATTAATAAATTAACTTGGTCATCAATCAATGAAATAATTTTCTTTTCTGGACATTTCATAGCTGTACACAGTGTGGAACAAGTTGGTCAGAAGGTTTACATTGTCAGGAGAAAGTTGGCTGCTTTTAAGAATGTGCCATGTCACAGTTTATAACCATTCATTTAATAATCTACACCACATCCCCTTGGCTGTGGCTCTCTGTCACCTGCCAAATCTTCTAGAGGTGTGCAGAAACTGTGATCCAAGAGAAGGATTTTTAACCAAAAAAATTGCCAAAGCTTTTGAAATGAGCGAACCTTGCTCTGGAGATGGCATTGTGACCCAGAATGCATTGTTAGCTCTTACTAGCCAATATAGAATCCTGTATGTGGCCTTTGGAATGCACTATAAAAATAGTGCATTTCACAATCTCATGATGCCACAGAATTTTTCTAGCAACTGATGAAATTCCTTTGAAGTGTTATCACATGTGTAGGTAAACCCAGCAGCTGATTTGCACAGTTTCCTACGACAGCAGCACGATGTCTGGATAGATTTTTTTTGGATTAACGGATCAATAGTGGCCTGAGAATGCGTCTGCTTTTTTAAATGTTTCAGTGAGATCTTTTACGTCCACGTGAGTATGCAGACTGGGACCTCCATAAGGCATCCAAAAGACAACACCTCTGTCAGTGCAGTAGTTCAATGTCAGCCTAAATTTTAGTACTTGAGTTTCTGGATTGGAACTTGAACCTGCAGCCTTCTGACTCAGAAATGAATGCTACCCACTGTACCATGACTAAGACTGTCAGTCACTTATTGCTAAATCATTAATGCAATCTTCATTTGTTACTGGATTCCCAGTGGCAAGTCTATCCATTCCTGTCAGCAAAAACAAAAGGATACATATTGCTAAAGAAAAATGGAACCATACATTAAAGGACCCACATTGCATGGGTAATTGCTGAACAATTTTCAGCTGGTTTAATTTTAATGATAGCTTTTCTCAAAATTCTGGGAAGGCAAACAGACGTAAGACAATGATAGCTTGCTTCTGTCTTTCTCTGATTGTCTTGCCCCTATATCGCTGGCAGCCTCTAGAATTTTGCATGTGTGAACTTGGTGGTTGACGATCAAAAGGTTATTTGTACAGCAAGGGGGCATCAGAACAGAATTTTAGGTTGCCTGATACACATGTCTGGCCTTTAGGTCTCTCTGCCTAAGTGGAAATCTTTTTGTGTGCAAGGTTCCTTACAGTCTCTACTGCCATCTAGCTTGAAGTTACTAATAACAGTTTTAGTAGTCACACTTCGCTAACTGCGCAGGCTAAAGAGCAGACATTGAACTTTCTTGGTCCGTGTAATCTGTTCTGGTGTTGCATTTACCTTCCGAGTCATTGGATACTAATCTTTGTGGGTTTTGATGACAGGTGAAGTCTAGCTGAGCCTGAGACATCAGTTCTGGGTAATGGAAAATTTGGTGAAATGGGCAGACAAATGGCAGATGAAGTTCAACCAGAGAAATGTGAAGTGATTCATTTTGGTAGGAAGTGCATGTAGAAACAATATAAAATAAAGGATACAACTCTGAAAGGGGTGCGGGAGCAGAGAAATCTGGGTATTTGTATGCAATAGTAATTGAAGGTGACAACACAGTTTGAAGGCACATTTAGTAAAACATACATTATCTGAGGCTTTAATTGGGACATAGAAAACAAAAACAAGGAGATTATATTGAACTTGAGTAAGAGGCTAGTTTGGCCTCAGTTGCACTTTAGGAAAGATGTGAACATATTGGAGACTGTGTTGGAAAGATTCACGAGATTGGTGCCACAAAGTAAGAACTTCAATTATGAAGAAAGATGGGAAAAGTTGAAACTGTTTTCCTTGGAGAAAACTGAGGAAATTGTTAGAGATTTTGAGAATCATGAAGGGTTTGGGCAGAGCAGATCGAAACTGTTGCCATTTGTGATAGGATTGAGAATAAGAGTAATTGGCAATAAAAGCAACTTCATGCCCCAAGTGGTTAAGGCCTGGAATGCACTGCCCAAGTATGTAATGGAGGAAGTTCACTTGAGGCTTTCAATCAGAATAGGACCGTTAACTGGAAAGGAAAAAACTATGCAGGGTTATCGGGGATTGGCAGTAGGTGAATTGCTCATTTGGAGAGCCAGAGTGGGCATGATGGGCCAAAAGGCTTCTTGTGGTGTAATGATTCTGTGAAGTTCCTGCCTCCAGTATTAGTATTGAATATTCTCAAGGTCTTGCATAGGACTGGACATTAAATACAGTCTAAACAAACCAACCCCCCCCTCCCCACTCTGTGGATGACTGCAAAATTGGAACTGGAAGCACCAGTAGCAGCCCCTTTTAAAAGGCATCACCAACATTGGTTTTATCAATCTGAAAAGTCCTTAAAATAATGTAATATAGTCCTATTTCACTAAATTCAGCGGAATCTTATACAGCTAACTCATAATACAAGTTTTATTAGGCATTATTTCCTGCAGTACCCACTGGTCACTACAACATTTCACTTTGGAGCCCTTGCAGCTAATGGAAAATGAAGACATTTACTACCAGTGGGCTGGTTTTGATTATAGGTCCAGCAATGTAAGAAGAGTATTTGACTGTTTCCAGGGTTTTCTTTTAAAGCTGAAGAGCATTTGTTTTTCGTAGCACTCAACCTGATTAATGCCTTAATGATTTGGTTGTCTCCTCCACTAATCTGATAGGTTTATTAAAGGAATAGTTCATTTTCCTCCCCTCCATAGCAACTATGGACTTCTAATATTTAACAATGCACTGGAAAAGCACAGTGATTGAAGAGCTGTGAGTGCATACAAGTAGGTGCCTTAATCAAATGATGTGAGGATGATAATGTTTTGGAAAACAGCAGGTATTTTTGTGTAAAGCTATAAAAGTGCTTTGAAACTAGCTTGGACCCTGGTTCAACCTCCAGTGTGTGGTATGTTAGCTGATCTCAGACAGGCTAGTGGTGGGAATGCATCAATAAACCACAGCAGCATCATTGGGCTAAAGAGGGAAATTCAGCCGAAGTCTTTATTGCCTTTTGCTATGTGGTGACTTTGAAAAGTGTTGGGGTGCAGATTTCAGGTTGGCTGTGATGCTTTGCTTATGATGAGTTTGAATAGCTTGCTGATCATTGTCAAAAATTAAGCTTGAAGAATTACCACTTAGCCAAGTACTGGCAGTGAATCAAACTGAGCAAGCAAGGTAAAGGAAAATTGGAACAAAAAATTATGATTGAAATTCCCAGTTAAATATAATGCACCATCATTTTTATAAAGGCAGAAGAAAGAGACCAACATTTAGTATATTTTACAATTTTATCTGATTGATGCTATTTTACTATTGTAACAGATTGAGTTATACTTGTAATTTAAAAAATGTTTCAAACATGACTTTTTTTAAACGTAAAACTATAGAAGAACAGTATTTGAATTAAATTAACAATGTTACCTGTTGTTCAACAGTAACAGTTATGTATTTTGGATATGTTCTTATTTGATTCTTGCTGGTCACTGATCTCTGAAGATTAGCAGTTGCTGTTACCTTTTAGTTTGTATTAATTGGCATTTTCCAGTAGTCTTCAAATGCAGTTGAACAGTTTGATGTACATTATTTTTCTTGGGTCAACTGCTTCTGATTTGTTTTTATGTATTCATTTTTACAATATTAGACTTGCAAATAAAATTATTTGGGGTGATAACATTCTAAACTGTTGGTTTTGATTACCACATTTAGATTAAAATACAGTCTTCGCCGAAAATACAAAATTCTCCTTTACTTACTCACTCCTGACAATTGATTCTGAAGGGAGTTTTAGTCAGTTTCAAGTGGATGTGGGAACTTGTATTATTTATGTAGCTCCTTCTGACCCCAGGATGCCTTAAAGTGCTAATTAGGCAGTTGAAGTGTGTAAGAAATACAGCAGCCTATCTGAACACACAAAGGTCCCACAGTAATGTGACAGCCATCTAATCTGTATTTTAATGATGGTGGTTGAAAGATAAATACTGGCTGAGATATTGGGGAGCACCCCCCTACACTCTAAAATAATCCCACATTTGGTGTGGGATTGAGCCACACAGATTTGGGCAACGACCTGATTTATCTGTGCTAAATGAACTGGTGGTGTATGAGGGCAAACACTAAGTCAGAATACTTGCATTAATCTCAGCTGTAAACTGTGTCTGTAGACAAATTAGGAGTTGGGCAGAATACCTAACACTACCACTTATTTAGGTTAAATATAAAGGACACAGTTAAAAAAAGGCAGCAACCCATTAGTGAAACTACATCCAAGCCCTTTAGGATAGCCAATGAAAAAAAATTGCTCAGAATAAAATTCCTGCATTAAAAATCAATAAGGGTTAGAAGTTGCCATTACCTAGGAATGTGTATTTAACTGTGAAATATTTTTAAACTCACAAAGCACATCCAAGACCTGAAATACCCTCAGTTTTATTGATATATATTCTACCCAGTACACAAAATCTGTATCTGCATATCATATGTACAAATTTTTCATTTTCATGGATAAATCCATTGATCTCGATTAAAAATAAAGAAAAATCTGTAGAATTCCATGGCATGGAAATTAAATTTGACTTATTCATCTGTGAGATAGTTGCCCAGGGGAATTTTTAAATTTCTGCAATTGAATGCAAATTCTGAAAAAGTAAATTAGATTCCAACACAGAGATAGATGCAGGATCCATGTGCTTTATTGTGTTACAAAATGTTTTGAAACATAATTTCAAAGGATACATTACAAATAATAAAAAAGTACACAGTTACGACTTGTTTGGAATATAAGGTAACAATTAATACTGGCTTAAAAAGCATTAGTTGACATTGAAACAATTTTTTTCCTTTTAATCTTAAATGTTTAAAGCAATAAAGTGCTTTAAATTGCTACTATTCAAAGGTGAGGGGTCACAAGTGCCCAAAATGTAATTTTACAGTGTGCACCAGTTTACAATTGAGAAAAAGCTCCTAGAACAGTGAGTTCACCATATAAAACTTGCAGACTTAAATTATTTATGGGTTCTAAGTGCTGTGGAAATGTCTCTTTCAAGAACTCCGGAAAGAAATGAGCAATATTACCATGGAAGTACTCCCCAGCTCTGCCACATCTATCAATTCCTTTTTGGCTCATAGCTCCGTGGTAGCATTGTGCACCTGATACCTCACCCAATTTTTCCCGTGCGAGTTAGACAGTGAGCGACCAGCAGCCTAATTCCAAACTACCCAGTGAGAAACCTGTTTAGAAAGAGAATATGTGGGAAGTCAGAGCAAATCACAATGGTGTAGCCTAATTGGGTTTTGCTCAGTGGGTTGGGTTTGATGGCTCAGGATTTTCAAGCGGGAGCTGGCCCAGTTCTTGACGAGGGCAGAAATTCCATCATATAGAAGTTAATTGCCTTCATAGAAAACACTCTGTCTATATGATCTCCTGGGTCCATTTTGATTACTTGAAGGGATAGGAGATGCACTTTCAACAATGTATTTTTATCTTATTTTTGTTCACCTCTCTTGAGGGGGCTTTCATGGCTGTAGGGAGAGTGAGGAATATTTAGTTTTGTTCTGGCAGTGAGGGAAAGGTTGAATGACCACCTGGTCTTTTCATGTGTTAATTTTGTACATTAACTCACTGACTACAGGCAAATTACTAGTATTTACAAGATATTATTTCAAAAATCATTGGCTTTTTGTTCTGTTTCAGACCCCCCCCCTCATAATGTTTAACTAAATTTATAATAATGTCAGAACATTCCAAAAAAGGCAACTGATACTTATAGGCCTTAAAGGTTACAAATAACTTGGATTTGACCCTAGAGTTCAGTCTAAACCTATAAATTAGCTGATTTTAGATAGTATGACAGTAGGAACACCACCATTAGTCTTTGCACCCTGGGATGAGAACAGCAGCTACAACTGTCCATTTAATAATCCCTGCTGGAAAGCGTGTGTAATCCCTGTAGAAAATGTGTGTGCGGCCACTGGTTTAGCTGGCGATGCACCCTACAGCTGAATAACCTGTTGACACTCATCATCTAGTCTCACAAATAAAGAGTCACCACTTGAATTTCAAGGGTGAATAAAACATGAACCCCATGTGGAAGCACCTTTAGGAGTTCAGGGAAGAAAAATTGGTAAGTAATTGATTAATTTCCAAAAGAACAATTTATATTTACTTTCTTCTTATTAACACTATTTCTCTGATTCTTGTACCAGGAATCTTTCCCCAACTTAGAACTGAAGGGTTCAGCCATTTTCTTACATGCTAGAAGATTTGCAAAAGGGTCTGAGTGTCTGATGTGTTTTGTGTTCAAACCCTCGCTTTGGGGAAAAGGCAGGATCTCCTATTGCTGAGACAGATGAATTCAGATTAAGGACATCCAGAACTGATTGCATTTGTTTTAGCACAATTCAATACACTTCAATGTTATGTTCTTCCCCTGCAATACCTGATCTCTTTTGTCAGAAGGGTGAAGAGAGTGGAATGGAAACATTCTTTCCATTGTCAGTAGCTCGGTGCAATTGCTCATCTCTGATCTCCAATGTAATAAACGCCACCAAATGTGGTAAAATTCCAGCATCATTTTGGAGAGATTTGTTTTGGAGGTGTGTGTAGGGGAGGTGGGGAGGTAGGGACAGATTCATTCCTGAATCTCCTGCTGCTTTGTGTTGTAGCAGATGCTGCTTTCTTACATGTCTCAACATCGCTCAAATGCCTGACAGATTAACTAGTTCAGTCTGTTCTTTACAGTGCAATGGCCAATACTCTTACACAAATGGGTCACTAACTGCACTCAAATAGTATAGGCAGAAATTTAAGTGGACCTTGTTAACCTAAAAATAGTGCACAGAAGAATTTATGACTACAATAACAGTGTTGCACACTGTAAAAATCTGGCGGTGTACTGAAAGAGAACAAAATCCCCTTAATTTGGGAGGGAAGGAATCATCTCACTCTCTGACGCACGGTAACCTTAATAAACTCACAATCTGACCTGTTAAGAAATCATGGGTAACATTCCAGATATGCTCTTTACAATGAGCTTCTCGGAGTACCTATCCCCAAGTATGTTTATTCTGATAAAGGACTCCCTGTACCTGTTATCTATCCTCTCCCCTCCTTTTTAAATCCAGTGCTATGGATGTTTCCCTGCCTGACAGGGCATAAGGTTTCCAACTGTCCTGAGTATCCAAAAATTAAAAAAATCTCCTAGGCACTGCTGTGACCAACTTAAAATTAATAGGACATTAAAAAGAACATGTTTTTAAAAAATTGAATATCTTTATGATTACACTTTGGAGATGAGGGGAAATCTTTTTTTTACATTATTTAGTGGAGATGATGTTTTGAAACCATGGTACATCCACCTCGAGTTGATAATCCCACCTTTGGACATGGATTAGTGCTCTGTTGTCTTGCCAATAATCCTTTTTCTGGTTTCCAATGCTCATAGAAGCCCAGAATATCAATCATGTCCTGTGCCAGTGACTTGGTTATCGTATAAGAGAAGACATATTCTGCACGCCACATCAGGTTTACTGTGTTTTAAACTGACCAAACCGAGGGACGTGCAAACTAGGCAGCTTCTGACCTAATCAAAACCTGGCCTGCTGTTGACATAGTGTGGACTGCACTACCTCGGTTTCACAGAAATCTGTAAGTATCTAGAATGTAAAACCTAACATCAAACAATCTGATTTTCTTTTGAGAAACACAAGCCAATTCTCCCTCTTCTGCCTACTTCACACTTGGGTCCAGTGAAGTGGAAGCATCAATCGGCGATTAAAGGTTTTGAATGAAGTTTACATGGGAGCAAAAATCAGAACTTGATTTACTCCTAATTGCTACTAGTTCTCTCTCTCCCTTCCTCGCAGGCATTGATGGGCTGCCGCATTCTGAAAATAGAGGGGGCTGGAAATACATGGCACCTTTATCAACTCCTGAAAGAAACAAGAAAAACTGATCAATGTTCACCGTCTTTCACCTTTCAGTCATTGACTAACCCAGTACACCTCCAGAGCCCCTCAGTTATATTTTTAATATCCACCCTGCCCTTTGTTTCATCATCTTTCCGAAGACTCTTCCAGGAATTCAGTCTTTTGTACAACAGGACGAAAGCAATAGCTGCTGGTTCTAGCTGGAATGCTGCAGGCCTAAAGCTACAAAACTCAAATTCTGCACCAGCCACAGACAGTTAGAGGACTGTTTTACTCGTTAGATAATACAACAAAGGCGTAGAATTCCCTTGCCCTGCAAGGTGTACACTGCACAATACATCAGAAAAGAAAAATAATGTATATACATAAAGTTTAAAAAAGGAACTTCTCATTTTCAGAGGAATCTTGTGTACAGTTCCACCGAAGAAACAGCAGTTAAAGAATTTCAGTTTAAAAATAACAATCTAACATGCATCAAAATATCTGAAATGAACGGACCAGGAAAATGGGGCTGGATTGAAGGGGAAGGAGAGAGTCAGGGGTGCTGGTAAATGGTTAGTCGTCAGTCAAACAATACTTGGGTCTTTTTGTCTATTCTACAGTGGCAATCTTCAGACAGAGCAACCTTCCAATCCATTCTCCAAATACAACTTTATCTTATATCATTACAAATCACAGTATCTTCTTGTATGTATAAAATTTCAATTCCCGGTATTTCCAAGTCTGCTTCAGGCAGTGATTGCCACTGTCATCCTTAAACATCATGCAACTGCGCAGTCTGTCCACAGAGTGCAGTGGAGAGCTGCCATTAACTGGTATCAGTGCAATCTCTCCCAGCGCTCACCATTCAATGGGTTCTGCCCTTTTGAGCTTCCCTTATGTGATGCTTACAGATCTTTCAATCAAAGGAAAACCTTTAGGGTGGAGAGGATTTAGCCATGCAGGGTTAATCATCCTAGGGATTCAGTGAATGCTTTGGGGTATTACAAAACCTTGTCATTTACTCTGTTTGATAACAAATATAACAGTGAATGATGTAATGGAATAAGTGTGCACGTGCAGGGATTGGATCAGAATTGAGGATAAGATGGAGTGTTGCTGTTTCTGTTTGTTGAGTGTATGCTGAAGTTGCCAGTTTAATCAACATATAATCTGAAACTGAGCAGCCCTTATTGGTGACATATTGAGACAACCCCCACCTTTTCCCTTCTAAGCGACAACAACCACTGACATTTATACCAGTGCGTAACTTAATAGAGCATTCCGAGGTACCTTACTAAACACTGAATACGGCTTTGGAGAAGAGTTCTGGAGGCAACGGAAGACTTGCCTAAAGAAACAGATTTCAGGGCAAGACATACTGTTTTGGATGAGATTTCATAGGCTTGATGATTAAAAGGTACGGATTTGAAATAGTGCTTCTGGGAATAACAAGCTGGAGTAGCTTGCTGAGAGCAAGGGTTGTAGATGTTCAGGAATTAATATGGGTTAGGACACAGGTGGTAGCGGTCTGGGATTGTTATAGGGTGGAACTTGGTGGCTTTCGAAAGGGACTTGGAAAAGCCAACTGTGGAGGTAAGGAAAAATGAATGAGAACATAAGCAACGTAGGGGAAAGATAAAGCAGGCAATATCATGCTAGGGGAAATAGGCCCTGTTGGAGGATGGATTGGATGTAGAGTTTAAAAGTTAACTCAGGGTACAACAGAACACAATGAAGAAGAAATTCCTCTTGGGAAGTAGCACCAAACAAGCAATAGCAAATTTATAGCCTGTCTTACCCTCCGCTCAATTTTCCCTACTATTGATACTTTTAGCACTGGAGTGAGTTCTACTTAACTCATTCCAGCTTGGTTGGAGTATGGGGGTGGTGGGAGAGTGGCTGTCATCTCAGTAGTCTGATACAATTTACATTTCTGCCAAAGTACAAGAGAAGAGGAAAGACACATTAACCTTTTGGATGTGGACCCAGTGCAGGAACTGGAAGATGAGTGAGCCACTCATTAGAACTGGATTGTATTGAGTTTAACACTATGTATAATACGATTTGCTTTTGAAGATGAAGTGATGTAGAAATCTATAAACAATTCGAACAATGGGCTGAATATCTTGTAAAAGCAGCAGGGTTCTTGGCTGCCGGCTGGAGAGCTGATAAGATCCCTGCATTGCCTACTTATTACAAGTCCCACTGCATCTTGTGCCAATGAAGCATTTATAACAGGCCAGTGGTGAGCCTGCTCCTGGGATTATGAACCCTGGGGGCAGAAGTCCCATCCACCAAAAGCTGCTAGCCAATCAGAAGCCAGTAACTCTATTGATGGCAGCACCATTGGGAAGGCAGTGGCTGCTGGAATGACATCCACCCAAGACCTGAATATCATGATGGACCAATGAGTGATGGGGTTGTGGATGAGGGATGAGGTGAGGCGGTTGGCAAAAAGGGCACAGGATGGCTTTCAGCATCTCCCCCTCCCCCCATACCAGATCCCCCAATCAAGCATTGAGCGCCTTTGAGAAGGGGTGCCCTGGGAGCCCACACACAAGGGTTTGCTTGTCATGTTCCCTGCATTACTAGCCCCCTGCCCACAGGTCAGTACCAGTGAGAGGGGAATAAGACTCTTAAATCAGCAAAATTGGACACTCAAAGGCCTCAATTGGCGATAGTGTGAGAAGACCATTCACAGGTCTTCCTACCACAGGTGGAAGTGGGAAGACAGCATGGTCCTAATCACCACCCTTCTGCCCAATTAAATGCTCCCTCATCACCAAATCTACCATGAGGGAGGGCACAAGATTCACCCCAATGGATGTATTTTGGCAAAAGGAAGCATAACAAATACTTTTTGGACAATGTTCCAAGGGTTTGCTTATATTCCAGTTTCTAGTTCCATGTCTTAAACATTAATCTGCCTCTCTCCTCTCTTAATAAATGCTTTTGGTGCTGTTGTACATATCCAGCATTTTCTGTTTTATTTTATATTTCCAATTATTTTCTTAACTGTTAGGATGATACTTTAATCCTGTGTACCATCAAAATCCTCCCCTCCCTGGGACACGAGTCACTTGGTTTTAACAGTAAAAATGTGCTTTTCCCCACACCTCCCACTTCCATCCTTGTCCTGCCCCAAGATATCTCTAAGAGAATTTTCATGCACATAAAAACCAGAAACTAGATGAGGAATGGGAGAACCATACCGTGGCTAACACACTTCCTGTTCCCAGTGACTAATATTTCAATGCACATTTTGTTCAGATGACCAAACATTTTCTTTAACATTGGGAGAAAGAAAATCTCAACTATGGAAGTGTACAAGTACATAAGTAAAATGAGTAGCAAACCCACCCTCTCCTGCAGTCTCCACAGTGAACTGACAAACTTTGGATGATTAGAAATATTTTTGGCTGTCCAACAGAAAATGAGAGACTCCCACGCATGCACGATAGGGGGCATTAGAATGGGGGGGTGGGGAGTGGGTGGGAGGTTGGAGGAAGAATGTGAGAGATGCTGTGCTTTGATTATACAAGAAGCTCCATTCATCCATATTCATGGATTGAAGGACTGCAACAAGTCTGGGATATTGACTGGGGAAGGGGGGTCATGATCATGGCACTTCTGGTCATTTACCCTCCTGATTAGAAATGGAGACAAAGGGCAAGGAAAGGAGGAAAACACATAGCATTCAGATCAGCCACAAGAACCAGTGATGAGGTGACCCCATGACCCAAGTTTGATTGCTATCCAAGCCCCTTTTGTTTTTCAAAGGAAGTATTCAACGTGCCTGGGTATAAACCCACCAGGGACAATGTTTGTAGCACTAAAGCTCTCCAATCTCTCTCAGCTTATTTTACAACAGTCAGTGCTTTGAACAAGGTAACAAGCTGCTGGGTTTCTCTGTTTTCTGCTTTTCCCTTTTCTGTCCTTAATTTAGATCATTTTCAGTAAATTCCTCTTTGATTGACTGTTTCCGTGACTTGCAGTCGGGTACATCGAAACCAAAGTCTCCCCAGTCGTCACCCCGGTTGGGAATGGTAATAGTATGACGCACTCTGAAATGGACAGCCTCCATCACCCGCTGACGCTGCAGCTCCCCACTGATTGTGCTGCTGTTGTTGCTGGACCTGATCAGTTGCTGCGAGCTATAGTCATGCCCCTGTTTGAACTCCTGAAGCCCTCTCCAAATCAGAAGACGGTATTGTTCTGGAATCTTTAGTGCTCCCAGATCCTAATGAGGAAGAGAAGGGCAACGTTAAATGATTGAGTAAGAGTACACCAGAGATTTTATTTTGAAATTTATTCTTGGGATGTGGATATTGCTGCCAACGCCATCATTTACTGCCCATCCTACTTGTCCTGAGAAGGTAGTAGCAAGCCTTCGTAAATCTGTCAGTGACCTAGTAATCAAACAGTGACACTTGCTAGAAAGTGCTTGAGAGTGGATATTGAGTCAGGATTGGATCAGGCTTAGCTATTGCCCCCATGGTTGGATACCTCCCAGCATTCACTGTCTGAGTTCACACAAGAAGATCGGCCACTTGAGCAACCTACAAAAAGGCAGATTGCATCCAAGGACATCTATGGGCCTGTACCTGAGTAAGTGACACCACTAAAGATAGACTGACCTCCCTAGAAGGGCTTCTTCTTGGAACTAATGGAATAGGCAGCACCAGGAAAGGGGTTGGAGTGGTAATACAGTAGTTTTGGCAACTTTCACAGGAACATTCAGGTTATCTCCCAAATTCCCATAAGGTGTGTCCACCCCTGGACAACATGGTCAGAAAGGAGGGAGGAAGTAGGACAAATAAAAAAAAGAAGAACCTATTGAAAGAAAGGAAAGTGAAGCATTTACAGATTGAGGGATTAGAAGTTATTCTGATTTCCTTTGAACTCCCCAATGGCTTTGTTAGTAAACAGTGCGTAACTGAGCAACGAAAAGCAGAAATCCCAATCCATGCTTAGTTAGCTAGTCACTGGTAAGTTGCAGTTGTGGTGCTAGAATTGGCCTCAGTGCCTGAGGGCTGTGGAGGGGTAAGAACATCGGGTGGGGTTCGTGTTTCTTATTGCAATCCTGTGCTCCCCTGCTTGATTGTGCATGTGCCGACATCCAGCAAGGACTGGATCAGCTTAAGCTGGTATCATTGGGACAAGTGAATCAAAAATCAACACCTTCATTGAAGGAGGAACAGGGAAAAGTGTACTTAGGAGACAAGAAAAATCATTTGATTAATAGGATGAAGAAATGGGCATAATTCTACACTTAAGTGTATAAAAAAAAACTAATGTGTCTTTAATAAAAGGATCAGCAACTCAAGCTCCAGTGTAGCCTGATGCTACACTGATAGGTTCCTGACTTTGCCTGGCTTACTAAGAGGCTGTTCCATGGAGAGGTATGTAGCTTATTGAGGGATCTCTCCTTCCTTGTGATGGGAATCCTCCACCTCTTAAGTGCTTCACCAAACTGGTGTGGGTAGAATCAAGAATTTGGAGGCATGTGGAAGTCTGGCTTCAAACTGATGTACAACCAATCCATGGGCCACACCTTTGCATCATAAAATGTATCACTTTTCAGAAAAGGGATCCAGCTGTCGTTATCTCCATTCATAAACCACCTAAGTATTTGTAAACAGTACCTCCAAGGAAAGGTTCTGCAAGTGGTACATAGTCTGCAGCCCTTGTGAGGTGAAATATTCCAGACAGTTAGGACAGCCCAGACCTGTTAAAAAACTATGAAAGAAAATTCAATAAACACACAGAATGAGGCTGACTACAAAACATTACAGGTTTATTAAGTCTGAATGGGCTGACCAGAAAATATTACAGGTTGATTGACCAGAAATTGTTACAGGTTTATTGAACTAAATGGTGATACATGGTTGGGGCTTCTTGGAAAACATCATCTACCCAACTAATACTGCATTTGTTGTTTTCACGAACCTAACCTCCCCATTTGCTTTTAAAAAAAAGTTGACTCAAACATTTCCATAGCTGCTAGCCACGTTCTGATGCCTTTCTCTTCCAACATGATTTTTATTCACCTTAGAACCTCAACAGTGAATGTTGGCAGGTTTGGCTGTGAGAGGCATTGCAGTCAAGACCGATCCTGTCCTCACCTGCAGTGCTCACTTTCCAACAGGAGTTGTTGAATTGTGAGCAGGAGGGCTAACTTGAATAAATTCCTCTCTTTTCTGATCCAGAGGCACCGAGGTCAACTGTGGCACCACTCCTACTGCTACACTGACTGGGATCAGCTAAAAGCAGATAGAGGATTATACCATGGAGCCTTACTGGCTAAGCTTCCATTGTTTCATCAGGGTATGTCATTGGGAAAGGTATTTCTGTTTTTCCAAGCCAAAAATTGAATAGCAAGTTACATTAAATGAGCGTGAGGTTAATGATACGATATACAATTAGGAAAGAATCACCCACAGCTGATCACCTGAAGAAGTATACGTGGCATAAGAGAGAGAAGGCTGCTCACCTGACAAGAGCTGGATCTGCAGTGTATGGTGGGGGAGGAGTGCAGTGTGAGGTTGGCCCCATGCCTGCTGACTGTGAGGAATTTCCTCCGTTGATATTACCATTGGTTGGTATATGATGATGGTGATGATGGTGGTGGTTATTCATTATAGTTGGGCCTATAAGAGAAAATACAATATTAATAATTTGAGGGGGATGTCCCTCTATTTCAGTGCTCATTTCCTCTAGTCTTTACTCTTTATTGGCAGTTGATGAAATGTTTGCAATACTTGCTTCAACTTGTTGGTGTGAAAGTTTTTGTTACAGGAATAATTTGCTCCCCATTCTGAACACAAGTGTGGAAATATTATTCATATTTAACAAAATTACCCAAATACACATGAGAAGTGAAAGTTAGAGGTGACTCTATGACCAAAAGAGAGAAAGGAAGAGCTGTCTTTGCAGGGTGCATATCTCAGGGAATCTTGAACATCGAGCTGCTATTTCCTGAGATCCATTCTCCCAGAATGCTGTTCCACATGGGGAGCACCAGATTGAAGAATCACCCCTACAACATCACAAAAGCAAAATGCTAGAAACAAGATGTTGGAAATCTGAACAAGTTGGGCTGAATAGCCTGTTTCCATGCTACAAAGCTCTATGAATCTATGACCTCAGGCAAGATTTTCCGGTTTTGGGGTGAGTGCAGACGGAAAATTCAGCCCATCTCAATCTGATCTGTCAACTGTCTTTCTCTCCAAAAATACTACCTGACCTGCTGAGATTTTCCAGCATGATTGTTTTTATTGGAGGACTTGCTCTTGTGTATGAGAAAGACTGGAGATCCCAACACACAAGGTCCTTATTAAAAGTCAAGCTTTGAATAGCGCACTTCATTGAATGGTTCACCCTCTCTCAGTATTGCAACTTTCTCTGCACTTTATTAATAAAGATACAACCAATGCTCATCCTTACTTTCCTCTTTACTTCATTCAAGTTCCAAATTCTCCATGTCATATTCTCTTGTTTCTCCTTATTGTCACAGAGGCATTGGAAACTCAGAGTGGAGGCCAAAGTTGCAAATGGTCTGGCTCAGTCTGAGATACTGGCTAGGGAGAGAGATGGGGTCAGTGGCAAAAGTACAGAGTTTGTGGTAGGGGCCAAAGATGATTGCTGCCCAGTGGTAAATAGGAGGAAGTCGAAGATTGAATTGCTTTCAAGACTTGATGGTGGACAAGTGGATTTGAAAGGACAGGGTTACAACAACCAAGGAGACAGAACCATCTGCAATCTCAGATAGCATAGGGACCAGGAATGAAAGTTAATTGGTCAGGTACTGGGGAGTCAAGAGAGCAAGAGACGGATCTCAAAGAGAAAGTAAGCTAGAAAGGCATTAGGGAATAAAAGAGAAGGAAGATGTGAGATTAGGGATAAGGCTGTCAGGATCCTTCAAGGAGGTATAGATTGGTGGGCAAGGGCGGGAATGCAATTAAATGAGATCTTTGAATCTTAATGATAAAACGTTCCATGAATTCCTAGCATTTGTTACTGTTGGGGAGGATGGAGAGAGTAGAGTGAGAGGCTGAAAGAAATAGTTTGTAGCAGAGAAAAAAAGGCCAGACGTTATTCCTCTCCAAGATGATCCTTGAGTACTGGGCAGTTTGGTATGTGAGCCAGATCCAGTGACAAATGGGTCAACCACATCGCACCAGTTACATTCTAGTGTGCCTCCCTGGGATCTAAAAGAGGTGAAAGTGGGAAATGACTGATATGGGCGAGAGTTTTTTTTTACAGGGGAGAAAAGCATCATAGATGGTGGTGTCTCAATATTACTAAGCAAAACGTGATTACAAAAAGATAAGGACACTATCACTGGGTCTGATGTGCAAAGGTTAGATTGAAGCCTGTTACCAGGGTAACATAGGACAAGCTCTCAGAGAAAAACAAAAGTGTTCCATTCCCAAGTAATGCTGATTCTAAAGGTTGACAAGTGTGCACATTCTAACAAGACGCAAACATCTGCAGAAACACACAGCGTCTGTGCTTAGTTACCCATGTGTCCAAGGTTGGCTGAGGTACTCGGGCTGTGTTGGGAGGGCTGTCCCACCAGTTGGTTGACAGAGGGCAGTTTGTTCATCATGTTGGGGATCTTGTTTGTAGGCGGTATCACTGCACCATAGGAAGATGAAGCCTGCTGCCTACTCAAAACAACAACGAAAACATCAATTAGAATGATTTAAAGACTTGGAAAGAAAATGTATTCTACATATTACACAAAAAGAGAGAAACTTCCCTTGAGTCATTACAGGAATGCATGGTAAAGCTATACAAAAGGAATTGGAATGGGACTGAGCTACCCAAAATGGGAAAGCTAAAGGTTCATTCTTTGGATGGTGTTGAGCTAGCTTACTCACAATAACCCAGAACCAGAGAGAGAAACCTACAAAAGTTATCAGTCCTGAAAGCTACCCATGATGCCCACTAAGAAGCAAGTGTGGGAAAATGTCAGTTGAAGCCAGGATTACAGCTTGATTTCAACACCCACCACAGTTGAATAGCTTGCAAACACTCACTGTTGAAGAATGGTGACTCAGGCAAGATATTACAAGGCTGCAGATGCTTGTGGAACCATAACTCAGCAAGAGCCGATGGCGTCCAGAAAGGAACGGAGGGAATAATGGGCAGTAATTTGCTCCTATGTGGCTCAATATGCAACATGTAAATGTGCTCTTTCCCAAGCTTTACTGTTCCTATAATTCACTTTGGGCTGACTATTGTGAAATTACTGATTGAAATGTGGGAGAGTGAACCTGTGAGTAATACCATCAAGCTCTTCACACTCCAGTGAGATTTGAGTAAGGAAAAAGCTAACAAGCAGGCTTGTGTCACAACAAATTCTGTCACCTGGACATCAGAATTGGGCAGGGTCATGTCTCTGCTGATGGTTATTTTTCATTGAAAGAGACTGTTGTGTGTTGAGGTATTTGAATTTAAAAATGAAGGAGGTGGGGGCTGGTGGGGAATTTTAGAAATAAGCATCAGAAATAATGGGATTTTCCGAGTGTAGATACTGACTGGCGCTGTAGCAATTGCTGTTGCTGCTGCCGGTATGAGTCGATAAGTTGCTGAGGTACCAATTCCATCAACTCCAGGCTCTCCTTGATCTTCATGAGGATTTCAAAATTCTCTCGTCCTCGTACCTGCAGGAAAAGATTAAGACCATCACACTCATTTCTATTGTATCGCTTACAATAATAATGTGACAACGTTGATTGACCTATTCCCTCTATAATCCAGGGCAAGTTGCAATGCCCCAACTGTTACTCAATACAAAATCAACTAACTCAGCACAGATTGAAACTGGGACCTTCCTGGTTTATTTTAACCAAAGGAGCTAATAAATCTGTTGGTGTAACTCATCCCATTGATGAGAAGCTATAAGAGAACTGCTAGCTTTTGGAAACCATTGTATTTTGATTCAGTTTTAATCGGTTTGAAAAACTAGAAACAGGATTTCTGACCAGGCCCTTAATTCTACAATGTGAAATTTTGCTAGCAAGCTCAAAGACCAGAAACTTACCATAGCAAATAGTCACAATGGGACTATATTCCCAAGGTGGTGGGCATGTGATTTACTCAGTGTTTTTCCATGACTAAGTCACATCCCTTGTCACAGTTGTGGGCTCATTGCACAAATACTGGTACACTAATTGTCGTTTAACAGCCAATTTCAATCAGTGAAGTCTGTGGAAAATGGCAATACTGCACTGATACAATTGGGTTGCTCTTCTGAGGTTGAAGGTGAGGCATGTTGTTGCAGCAGAGTACAAGAAAAGATATTTTGCAACATGTCTAAGTTCTTCCTGACTTGAGAATGCTTGATGCTGACACTGGACATTCAAATTGAAAAATGTACCTTTGCTCAACACTTGGCGTCAGCTGTGGCTTGGTGGGTAGCATTCCTGCCTCTGATTCAAGACAGCTGTGGATTCAATCCTATACCGGGAGCTTGATCATTAAGTCAAGGCTGGCACTCCCAGTGCAGTACTGGCAAAGTGCTGCATCGCGCAGTTGAAGGTCTCAGTGTTCAGATGAGGTGTTTGATCGAGGATAGGTCTACCCTCTTTGGTGGCTTAAGTCCTTTGCTGTCCTGGCCAATATTTATCCCTTCCCCAAGGGAAATTTTCTGGCCACTTTCCACATTGCTGTGTGTGGGATCTTGCTTTTCGCTAACCAGTTGCAGATTTTCCTACATCACAACAGTTTTTCAAAAGTACTTCACTGGCTGAGATGTGTTTTTGGAGATCCTGAGGTCATGAAAGGTATTCTTTTCACTAAAATTTTTTACTTTGGTTAAAATAACTAGCTATTCATTAAAAATACATACATCCTTAACTTTGGGGGGCTAAGTTTCAGAAAGAGAACTGTTCCATTGTCCAATTGTAATAATGCTCATCTTGAAAAGGTGTGCTTTCAGTTCACTACTTTTCAATCCACTTTTGGTAGCAGGGCATTCAGCTAGCGCACTGCTTCTTCTCTTTCAACCACCTTTAGGAGCTATCTGACTAGCATTTCAATAATCCTTTCTAATCTCTGTCCTTATAGCTCAGTATTCAATTTCTTTACTGCAATTTCTGAAGTACTTTGGATTGTTTTATGTTAAGGGTGTTATAAAATATACACTGCTGTTGGTCCACGCAAATAAATGGAAAAGCAAAAACGTAAGAGATCCACATGAATACGGTCTGGCTGGTTAGGAGAGCGACCATTAACCACAGTCCTGCTGGGATAATTGGAAAAATTGGGCAGACTTGATGTTACTAGTGATCAGTGCCAGAAAGTGTTCATATGTGGATGTTGGATGAGAACAGGGTTGTACTAAATTTTTAAAAATTCATTCATGGGTTGTGGATGTCGCTGGTTAGTCCAGCATTTACTGTCCATTCCTAATTACCCTTGAGAAGGTGGTGATGAGCTGCTGCTGTAGACCATGTGCTGTTAGGGAGGGAGTTCCAGGATTTTGACCAGTGAAAAAAACAAAAATATATTTCCAAGTCAGAATGGTAAATGACTTGGAGGAGAACTTCCAGATGGTGGTGTTCCCATGTATCTGCTGCCTTTGTCCTTCTAGACAGTAATGGTCATAGTTTGGAAGGTGTTGTCTAAGGAGCTTTGTGAATTCTGCCAACTACTCCTGCCTTGGGTCACACAAGAAGAGGGTAAAGCATCTGAAGAGCCGCTGGCAACTTATCCTATTCAATAAATGGAGTCCTGTCTCAGCAAATTTAATTATTAAATTTTGAGAGCCTGCTATCATTAGAAAGGGTAGACATCGGAGAGCATATGGTGAGGAGAATATTGGGAAGAAAAAGATAGGAAATGTGTGGACCATGGAGACACTGGATGCTTTGATGGCTAAAGAAAAAATGTGTATACTCACAGGTACATAGAAGAACTCCTCATCTCCATGCCTCCTCTTTTTGATGCCTGCATTGGGCCCTTGAACTCCCTGTGGTGTCTGTTTGAAGGCTGAAGCACAAAGTATAAGAGCATCTAGTCACCTCTCGTGCGTATCCACTCATGATCTGTTTTACAACCTTTCCTTAAAAATATAATTTCTAATCTTGTAAATTACCCCAGGCCAGATTGTATAGTCTATAATGAGTTTGAAATTTTATTCCACTTTTTTTTAAAACAGTAACTTTGAATTTGGTTAAAATAAATAAAAATAATGTCCTGGTAATGTACAGTCTTTGCGCCATATAGCCATGGAATTCCCATCTCTGCTGAGTTCATGACATCAGTAAGTCCGTGTCTGTAGAGGCTAAGTGCTCACTGACAAGCTTTCAAGGTTGTGGGAACAATGAAAAGTTTCACAGAGACAACTGAGTCCGGTGTGTGTCTCAGCCTTTGAAACGGAAACCAACACAGAAACAGATGGTAACATTAGGGGATGCCCACCTCACCTATAGTCAGACCAGCAAAACTTACTGCGTTTGTTACCATTTCCATTTTTTGCTGCGCTCTCGTTGATAGCTTGCTGCTCACGGTAATGGTCCTCATCTGCTTTTCGATCTCTTCCTGGGCAGGCACAGATTCGACCCTCAAATGACCGGCGTCCAAGAACCTGACCACTGAAGACGACAACCGGGGCACTCATTTGGTGAGGGAATTTCATCAGCCCCAATAACCCCAAATATCAAATCACATCTTTATTGCAGAAAAACAATCCAGCTCACCTCACAGAGGAAAATTGGAGAAGGTATTGGGGTAGCATGGTGGCACAGTGGTTAGCTCTGCAGCACAGTGGTTAACACTGCTGCCTCATAGCTTCAGGGACCTGGGTTTGATTCCTGACTTGGGTGACTGTGAGGAGTTTTCACGTTCTCCCCATGTTTGTGAGAGTTTCCTCCAGGTGCTCTGGTTTCCTCCCACAGTCCAAAGATGTGTGGGTTAGGTAAGGTGGTCATGCTAAATTGCCCCCCAATGTCCCAGGATCCATAGATTAGAGGGATTAGTGGGTTAAATATGTGGGGATAAGGGCTAGATGGGATTGTTGTCAGCGCAGACTCAATGGGCTGAATGGCCTCCTTTTGCACTGTAGGGTTTCTATGATTTCTATGTATTATAAATTTTTGGGAGGGTTTGAAGACGTGACTGAAAGCTTTCGTTGAAGAGATGTATTTGAAAAAGTGTATAAATGTGGGAAGAGGGATAACCAAGGTTTTGCTGGGTTGTTCCTTAAAAATAGGGAGAAGTAGCAAACAACAGGCTGGAGGCTGCATGGGAAACACAAAAAGTAGGATTGAAGGATCCAAGTCTAGACAGGTTGTTGAGGCCTTGTGCAGCCAGGCCCAGGAGTAATTTAAAAATAATAAATTTTATCTATAATCCATTGGAGGACAGGGAACATTATGGATCAGCAAGGATACGAGTCAGAATATAAACTAACACAATGAGTGGAGTAGGATAAACTAAAGTTCTAAATATTGATACAAAGGGCAGAATTTTTTGTAGGTGGCAGTGCCACCACTGCTGCCAAAGAAAAAGAAAGGGGTGAGGGGTGTGACCCTGCTTCAGTGAGCAGCAGGATCCAGGGCTGCATTTGCTAGCGGCGTCCAATTAAAGAGCTACCATCAGGGCTACCAGCCTATTAAGAGCAGAAGACTGCCCCAAGAACAGGCCAATCAAAAAGTTAGCATCTCAACAGGGCCATAGCTGGGATTGGCCATTGCCAGGGCTACAGGATGAGAGCACATTGATGGCTGTATGAGGAGTCTAGGGACACTGGAGCTATTAGGATAGACCCTGGAGATGGGTGGGGTTTCACCAAGGGCAGGGAGCAGCCTCAACTACTGATAAAATGCCAGAGGAGGTGGAAAGAGGCTTTTAGACACTTCAATCGTGTTCTGGGGTGGGCTACCCTGTTTGCTACCTTCCCCACTCCTGGCAAAATGGCATGGCAGCAAGATGTTAAAAGGCATTTTGCCAGCCTTCCTGCTTCTGAGCCCATCCCCCCCACAAAAAGCTGGTAAAATTCGGCCCAGATACTCATCATGCTGTCTAACTTGTGTCCTTAATGAATGATCAAATATCTTGGAATCAGGCAGCAGTGATTGTAATCCAACATTCTTGTAGAGTCAGTTACTCACTCTCTTGTTTCCAAGGTGATGATAATGAGGATGGGTCGTCGATTCATTCCACCCACACAGCTACTGTTACACATGAAGTTGTACAGGATTGTAGTGAACTCTGTTCCTACCTGTTCAAAGCGGAAGAATCAATTAATCAATCAATAAATAAAGTAATAGTCAACAAACTAACCAATACACATTTCGGTATATATGTGTGGAGTTACAATTTATAACATTGAAAATAAGACTCATCTCATATCTCCATTTCAACTCTTTCTACAAACAATCTCAAAGTTGTGGAACTCCTTATCTCCTAAAAGCTTAGTGTTGCCTAACAACTGCTTCTAAGTTTACTCAATCTTCTCTTCAAAACAGATATCCTTCACAATGGCCCAGTTCACTGGAGTTTCTCAATTTAACACAGTGAATGGCCACTGCTGAAATCTATCTTTTCCTTTCAAGTTCCTATCTCTGATCTACCCAACATGTGCTTCCAGCATTTTCCATCCTTACTCTCATATATTCTGAACTTACAGTTTTGATTCAGGATATAACGTACAGGATTTAACGTTACAACTTTATCCATAACAAAAAAAACTGTCAGAATTTATCTGATTTCTTATGTCTCATTGTCTCTTGTGGTTGAAATTCTTGTTTTATCCAGCACAATCTGCTGGTCTAACCTTTTTCTAAAATTAAGAGGTGTCAAGAGTAGTGGGCCCTTAGGGTGGAATTTTATGGCCCCCTCCACCAATGGGATCTGCCAAAATCAATGAACATTTGAACAGCTTGCTGCAATTTCTGGCCCTGCTAGGATGGTGCTGTAAAATTCTGCCCCAAGTTTCTAACAATAACCATTTCATATCTGACACTAGGTGTCAGTATAACCTTAGCAGTGTGCTATTCAAGGGACCTACCCTGTACAGAATATGGATTTCAGATCCAAAACACTACATTCTGCATTCTCTTGTTTCCTTCTCTATGAATAGGATGCCTTGTCTATATAGCGTGCAAGAAACAATACTTTTCATGGTATACCAATACGTATGACAATAATAAATCAAATCAAATCCTTAACGTGTTCTGCACCCTGCACTTTACAATTCCCATGATGGGAGGGAGGGGAAATTTCCACAATACTATATCTCACCGTGATTTTTCGTACATTGTTGATCATTATAGTACACAGTGCAACAGAACACAGACTGCAAAATATAACTAACTGATTCAAAGTATAAAAATCGTTTACTCTGTGTTGCCTCTGATTAATTGTATGGAGCATTGGTGAGGCCACATCGGGAATTTTATGTGTAGTTTTGGTGTCCTTATCCGAGGAAGGATGTTTTTCTATAGAGGAGTGCAGCGAAAGTTTACCAGGCTGATTCCTGGGATGGCAGGTCTCATATGACGAGAGACTAAGTTGGTTAGGATTATATTCACTGGAGTTTAGAAGAGTGAGAGGGAATCTCATAGAAACTTATAAAATTTTAACAGGGTTAGACAGGGTAGATTCAGAAAGAATGTTCCCAATGGTGGGGCAATCCAGAACTAGAGGGTAGCGGGTAACCCTTTTAGAACTGAGGTGAGGAGAAATTTCTTCACCCAGAGAGTGGTGAGTGTGTGGAATTCACTACCATAGAATGTAGTTGAGGCCAAAACAGTGTCCGATTTCAAGAAGAAATTAGATATAGTTCTTGGGGCTAAAGGGATCAAGTGATATGGGACAGAAGGTGGGATCAGGATATTGATTTTGATGGTCAGCCATGATCAAAATGAATGGCAGAACATACTCGAAGGACCAAATGGCCTGCTTCTATTTTTTACGCACTTGTGAACAAACTGCGGAGTGCAATGATCTCAGGGATGAGCTGAATCTCTTTATTTGTGAACAAAAGACAGGAACACATCTTCCTTCCTGACTGGATTAATGGATGATTCAATCACTTGCTACCTAGCTCAGGGACAAACGTAAGAATGAAAAATGTACAGATGCAACGTACCTGTGGAGGCTCAAATGGCACCAAGACGCTCTGCCGTCCAGTGACAGCGTCATCGATGTACTGAGCAAGGTTGTTTCCTTCCACTCTGATCAGGTGACTTGCTGGAGCAGACTGACCTGGGAGGATGACAGTAACATTTCAGCCATAAATTGCAACCAGGGCAAAACTAAATGATGAGGGCCCAATGAGGATTCACCCAGAAGGAAGCACATGGATCCAATATAAAAATGATAACATTTCCCACAGGTAGAGCTTATTCTATTTTATTACTTATCTGTAATGAGAAGTGAATAAATAAGACCATAAGATATAGGAACAGAATTAGACCATTTGGTCCATCATGTCTGTTCTGCCATTCAATCATGGCTGATATTTTTCTCATTCCTGTTCTCCTGCCTTTTCCCCATAACCCCAGATCCCTTTATTAATCAAGAACCTATCTAGCTGTGTCTTAAAGACACTCAATGACCCGGCCTCCACAGCCTTCTGTGGCAAAAAGATCCACAGATTCATTACTCTCTGGCTGACAAATTCCTACTCCTCCCCGTTTTAAAGGATCGTTCCTTTAGCCTGAGGTTGTGCCTAGAATGAGAGAATGAAGATCTGACTGAACTATAACCCAGGATAGAATTCAGAAGTCAGGCATGTACCATCTGAGGTAGGATTACAAGTTTTAATTTGTTAACTTTCTTATACCTCACTTCCAAATTTCTCCTCTTCTTTCCTCATGCTAAGATGCAGGTCTATAAATGCCACCATGCCTTCATCTGTCTCACTCGAGGCAATTCTGCATATATATTATGTACAGAAATATATCTATGTTTAGAGATTGTTGGCAGGTTATACAGCTGTTGAGGTGCAGCACAATTGTACCTGAGAATAATCCTGTCCTCGCTAGCAGGTGTTGGTGAATGGTAATCGGGAAGGGGGAAATCTAGTTGACTTTTCTCCCTCAGTAAACAGGAAGGACAGAGGTCAATCGTAGAGTTTCCTATCACTGTCATGGTTGAGATCAGCACAGACTGAAGATTGAACTGCAATCTTCCTTGTCTGTTGCATACAAGGCTGCAGCCAACTGAAAATCCCAAGATAATTTGTTATCTAAATGTTGATCATATCAGAACAATTAATTTTTCACTTAAGTTTGGAAACCTCAATGCATGTGGGAATTAAACAGTGGAGAGGGAGCATCATAACTGGTGAGGAAAAGCATGAGGAGGTTATGAGATTGGAGATAATATCTAGAATAACACTGCTGCCAAAAAAACCTGGCTGAGGTGAGTAAACAGATGTTGTACAAATGAGCTGACTTATGTTTACTACAGCTGTTTACTAAGCTCAGCACAATCTAACTGGCAGGAATAATCTAGATGGCAATTGCAACATGGCCTTACTTACAGGTGGTTGATTTGTGGGCCTGATAAAACTTCAGTTGGCAGACACAGAGCTGGTTGAAGCTTCTTTACTGAGTTTGGCTGCAGATGGCAAATAGTCTATACTTAAGCGTAAGTTTGGCACTGCGCCCAATGGCAATATTTTACATGCTGATTGGCTAATTTTGACACTGGCTAATTTTAACACTATCAGTTCACTGGTGCATATTTGAAAAGCCTCTGAGTGTGAACATAACTGAACTTGGGAAACTTGGCAACTTTCCATGTTGACTGATGGGGGATAAGGCAATTAAGACACTTTGACATACTGACTCCCAGATTCAACTCCGTGTACACTGAGTGACTGATTCTGGCTATGCTGCTGGGAAACACCCAGCCGTCATCCAACAGGTAAGGAAGAGCCACCCCCAGCTTGTATCTCTTGAGCAGTTGATTTTGGAACAGATGAGGGAGCCTGCCCTCAGCAGAGAATGGCCAGGGCAATATAGATGATGTTGGAAAGGAGAATACCAGATCCCTCTGTTGTCGTTTCTGCATTACTCTCTGCCACCAATTCTTTAAGTTTGAGTTGCTTCTGTGTGAAATGTGAATAAATACAACAACGTAGACAATGGATGGTAACTTTAGCTTATACCATAGTCTGGGTGGGACGGAGAATATCGTTGCATGTTAGGTGGGAAGATTACATCGCAAGTTAAAAGGGAGGCTTTGACTACAAGGGCCTTTTGCAATGTGGACACAGTCATATGAAACACGAGATGAAGGGTGGAGTGGGCTTAGTGACTGTTAATACTGTGTAAGTAGAATGGTTTACAAGATCCAGCCCATAGTGAAACTTCTTGACTGGAAAATACATGATAAAATAAATAACCAACTGTGAAATCATTTAGTTGTTTCTCTGCAAGGAAATGCTGCTGTTCCTCAGAGCAAACAATCCTGGTCTCAAGACAACTTCAATCTAAGGCAAGTACTGTTCTATTCATTATTATTTCAATGAGTCATTTTTGCTACTTCAGACCCTCACATTGTGTGAGAAAGCAGAGTACATTCACAACACTCACTAGAACCAAAGGTAGTTGTGAGAGCTTGGAACAAGCCATGTCGGGACTCATTAGAGGAACCGGCACCAAGTCCAACATGTGGTGATAGAGTCGGAGAAATTGGTATATCTTTATTGAAAGTAGCTGTGCAAAGTTCACTTAACCAAATTCCTGGAATCTTTCTGATGACTCAAAATGAACTACCACTTCACTGGAACATTCAGCCAATGATTCTTTCCCCCTTTCAGTCTTTCACTCATTTTATGTTTCAAGTGGAGATAACGAAGTGAAAGAGAATAGCTTGTCTGGTGAGTGAATGCGCAACACTAAGAAAGAAGGATAACTTCAGCAGTTCTGTGCTCTTATACTGAGCTATGCTTGAATGAAGTATTTGTCAAAGAATGAGCTATAGTACTGATTCTCCAGTTTGCAATCCCTCTGAGTTTGACTCTCCACTGGGAGAGAAGATGATTGACTCCAACTGAAACAGAACAGAAATGAACACACAATTTAAATAACGGGCCAATGCTTTGGACAAAAAGAGAGATGAATGGTAGAAAAATGGTCTACATTTTCTGATTGGTGCCACTTCAAGGAGGAGGAAAGTTTCACCCTCCCTTCCCATCAGTGACTATCCATGGCTACTAAGCAGGTACATAGAGAGGGGAGTTACATTGCATCCACTCACCATCATTGAAGTCTCTGCCAAGTTCGTGATTGGGGCAGCGTTTTACCACTTCAGTCACATGCTCAGCCTTCTTGTAGACTGGCATTGCACGCACCACACTGCCTGGAGGTGGTGGCGAGGTCAATTTCACCTGGATTGGACATGTCTTTGCAATCTGACAATAAAGTTTCTTCAGCAGTGGAGAATACTGGAAATAAAATAACACATAGTAAAACATTAATCAAAATCAATCTCAGCCTTCCATAGTAAGTCAGACCCAGAGTAGTCATCAGGTGAAGAGAAGTCAGACAGCAGAGGAACAAGGCACACAGATTTAATTCAGTCCACGTTTTTAAAATCATACACACCATCTTGATTTGTATATGCTGTTTGACTTTTTACAGCTATAGAGATAAACCTAGGAAGTCTTGTGGCACAGTGGGTAGTGTCCTTACCTCTGAGCTAGAAGCTCTGGTTCAAGTTCTGCTCCAGGGCTTGATGGTCCAGGAAGATTTAAGTTTTTTTGCTAGTGTCACAAGTAGGCTTACATTAACACTGCCAAGAAAATCCCCTACTTGCCACACTCCAGCACCTGTTCGGATACACTGAGGGAGAATTTAGCATGGCAAATGGACTAAGGGAGGAAACCCAAGCACTCTGAGGAAACCCACACAGACAAGGGGAGAACGTGAAATCTATGCACAGACAGTAACTCAAGCTGGGTCCCTGGTTCTGTGAAACAGCAGTGCTAACCACTGTGCTGCAAGTACATATACATGTGAAGTGAATTGAATTTGCTGAAGACTGGCATCTGTGATGATGAGGACCTCAGGAGGAGGCTGAGCTCAACACTTTTGGCTGAAGATGGTTGCAAATACTTCAGCCTTAACTTTTGCACTTGTGTGGCGCTTTACCCCATGAAGACTCCTCCTCTAAGTTTTTTTATTTAATTGCCTACCACCATTCATTACTTGTTCTGACAGGGCTGATGAGTTTTGACTTGATCCATTGTTTATGCGATCAATTAGTTCAGTCGATAGCACACTAACTCCACTGATTATCATGCATTTAGTCCTCTGTTGTGACTTCACCTCAGATTGGCACCACATTTGCACAGATGCCTGGCACTCATCGAACCAGGATTGGTCCCCTGGCTTGATGGTATTGACAGTAAGAAGTCTCACAACACCAGGATAAAGTCCAACAAGTTTATTTGATAGTAAACCCACAAGCTTTTGGAACACTGTTCCTTCGTCAGGTGAGTGGAAAGTGAATTCCACCAATACTGTCATGGCCAGATGCATCTGCTACTGGTCAACTGGTGAGGTGATGATCAAATAAGCTTTTTTCGCAAGAGGTCAAGTTAGTTCTCTCACCTCCTGCTGCATGCCTAGTAGGGGTGTGGCACAATGGTTTGCACTGCTGCCTCACAGCGCCAGGGATCCGGGTTCGATTCTGGCCTTGGGTGGCTGTTTGTGTGGAGGTTACACATTCTTCCCGCATCTGCGTGGGTTTCCTCTGGATGCTCTGTAGATTGTAGATTAGGTGGATTGGCCATGGTAAATTGCCCCTTAGTGTCAGGGGATTAGCAATGTAAATAGATAGGGTTACAAGCATAGAGCTTGGTTGAATTGTTGTCGGTGCAAAATGGCCTCCTTCTACACCGTAGGGATTTTACAATTCTATTAACACAGCAATGTTCTTCATGACTCTGCCTGCTCAGTTAATTGTAGTGTTACACTTTGAAGCCCTCCGACCTGAGTATGTTCTGTACACTTGCTGCCTTCAATGCTTGTCATGAACCCAATTGGTCCAGAGCCATTGATGATAACCCCCAAGATCACATCCTCTGGTGGTTCTGCCCTGTCAGTGGAATACCCAGGGATGGTGATGGAGGGGTCTGGGTCATTGGGTGAGAGATAGGATTCTGTGAGTAAGATTAAATCAGGCTTTTGCAACAATTTTGCCACGAATGTTAATGAAGAGCACTTTGCCAGATTGACTGGGCCAAATGTCCCTTTGTCCTTTCTGAATCCAAAGTCTAGGCAAATGCCAGGTAGTTTGTCCAGTCTTATTCTTTTTATATCAGTATTATTTAATTGAGTAATTTAAATTCTCCAGCCTCATGAGAGATTTGGACTCACGTATCTGGATCATTAGTTAAGGTCTCTAGATTACTAGTCCACAATAAACAAAATCAAAATACTACTGTTTCCACTAATAGCATAATATACTGATACAACCATTTTCCCTATTTATGCAGAAACCTAAAGGGTGTGGGCTGTATTTATAGAGTCATAGAGATCTACAGCACACAGAAAGGGCCTTTTGCCCATGGGGTTTATGCCAGCCAAAGACAAACCACCCAACTATTCTAATCCCATTTTCCAGCACTTAGCCCATGGCTTTGTATGGCATCACAAGAGCACATCTGAATACTTAAATGTTATTTGAGCCCAAAACTCAGAGATGAAAGACCAGTTAGCCAACTCAGACCTAACCTCCAGCAAAATGAAGAACAGAGAAAGACTGACACTTATAAAGCACTTCTCACGATCACCAGACGAAGTGTTTTACAGCCAATGTCATACTTCTTTGAAGTGTAGTCACTGTTGTAATGCAGGAAACAGTAGCCAATGTGCACACAAGCTCCCATAAACAGCAAGGTGATTTGCCCAGATAATCTGATTTTGTGATGTGAAATAGTGGGTTCTTTTACATCCAATTGAGAGAATAGATAGGACTTCAATTTAACACATCATCTGAAAGATGGCACCTTCAACAGTGCAGCACTCCCTAAGTAAAAGCCTTGATTATTGTACTCAGGTCCTCAAATGGGACTTGAACGCAGAATTTTGTAACTCAGTGGCAATAGTGCTACTGCTAACACAAGCCATTCAGACTCTTCCTCCTTTTTGATCTTTGTAACTCTTATTTCAACTCATTTTTCCTGAGGATCTTGAAATTGCAGAACCCCTTGCCTTCTTGCAGCTTACTCTTCTTCCCACAAACTACATGATTTCTAAAAATGTTTGGCATCATCTAACTGGTTCCTGATTTACCTTCTTTTCAATTCTTCAGCTTGTTTTGCTGTCTTGTGTTATCACTTGGGTTTCTCCACATAACAAAAAAAAACTTATAGTTTGGTGTGGATTTAAACACAGGTCTCAGAGATGAAACAGAGAGCCAACCCACCTTGCAGTTTCTTTGTGTGGGTCAGCAGTTAGAACTGGCAGTGACCGAACCTTTAATTGTGACCAAATTCTCTTGTGCTTTTTAACAAGACCCAGGTTAGCATTAACAATCTGGAAAGGAATTTGGTCCAAATGTGCGAGGAAGTCATATGGGAATATTTATTCTTGCATCTAGACATCTTCTGAAAGTATCCTAAAAGCCTGTAACAGCTTCCAGAAAACACTGTGACATATAATGAATTTGGTAAACACTTGGTAATCAGTAAGTAAACACTTAAATCCCCATCCGCAATGTTTTGACATTCGCTCATTGAATAAACTTGGAGTACTGTGTGCAGTTCTGGTCCCCACATTACAGGAAGGATGTGGAGGCTTTGGAGAGGGTGCAGAGGAGGTTTACCAGGATGTTGCCTGGTATGGAGGGGAGGTCCTATGAGGAGAGGCTGAGGGATTTGGGGTTGTTTTCGCTGGAAAGAAGGCGGCTAAGAGGGGATCTTATTGAAACATATAAGATGATTAGAGGTTTACATAGGGTGGATAGTGATAGCCTTTTTCCTCTGATGGAGAAATCTAGCACGAGGGAGCATGGCTTTAAATTAAGGGGGGGTAGTTATAGGACGGATGTCAGGGGTGGGTTCTTTACCCAGAGGGTGGTGAGGGATTGGAATGCCCTGCCTGCTGCAGTTGTAAATGCGCCTAGTTTGGGGGCGTTTAAGAGATCCATGGATAGGTTTATGGACGAGAAGGGATTTGTTTAGGTTAGTGGGTCATTGTTTTTTAACTGGTCGGCGCAACATCGTGGGCCGATGGGCCTGTTCTGCGCTGTAATGTTCTATGTTCTATTAAACCTTCTTTGACACTTTTTCTTTTACAATCTTTTTGTATGAAACCCCCTATTGATTCACATCCTGTCAAGAAAATGTAATCTGTCTTGGGGTTTTATTTCTTCCCTATAATAATTGGTGGAATTGCAGTACCAGAAAAACAAAAATAAACCTAAACCTGAGACTGAAACAAAGATAAACCTAAAAACTTAACTGTAGAGTTTCCTTTGTGCGATTCTCAATATTTATATGACAGAACTAAATTTTCTCCATTGTAATGTTTCTCCTTACTTATTTGCTGGGATACAGACTGGGAGTGAGAGCCCACAAAGATAATCTTGCTTCACAGTGCTGGATAGTGAGCAAAACCAGAAATCTGCTCTGAGTAGCTCAGTACTACTTCCACCTCTTACCAACTGAATCTTTAAGAGAGATTTGAACTTGGAATCTAAATTTCAACTCAGCTGAGGATCTTTTGCAAGAATGTCTAAAGTAGTTTTAAAAAATACAATACATATACAAGAATTCCAAATCTACTCGATGCAAAAATGATTTTATTGCAACTTCCAACTAAATCAAACAAGTTTGGTCATGTCCAGTGGAGAAAATCACTTTCTTGTGTCCTGACACTGGTCTTTGAAATTCAAACAGTTTGTTCCACTTTGAAATCAAACCCTCATATTCTATTTTCACTCATGGGTAGAACAGTCGTATGCATGGAGGTCTTCACATTATCATTGGCGTGCTTCAGCATGTCTTTCCTGAGAAGAACCCAGAACTTCACCTGCAGCATATTGTTTCCTGACTTTTCAGCAGTATTTGTATAGACATGCAGATTAATGGAATGAAATGACAGCATCTGAAAGGCTATAAATTGCAAATGGCTTTTAAACACAGCCTGCCATTTGGAGACCTGGTTATGTAAACTCCCCACACAGGAGAGCTGCAAGCAAAGTAATGCCATTGTGCTGAGTTAGCTGATCTGAACAGGAGCACCAGTACACTATGCTAGACTTAACCTTGGTACCTGGGCTGTAAATGGGATCCTTGATCCTGACCACAGCTCAATGACCCTGCTGGAAAGTACACATGAATGTTGAGGACAGGTTTGGGATTGGCTGCAAGCAAGTTCCCCCACCCTCCCTAATCTTTGTTTTAAACTGGAAGTCAACACATTCAAAGAAAGAAGGCAGGATCCCTGATGAAACCAGTGCCAGCCATGGCTGAGGTGATAGTGCTCATCAAGAAAACCATGGATTCCAGTCTCACTCCAGAGATTTGATAACAAAAATCTAGGCTGATAATTCAGTGCAGTAAGGGAGTACTGCATTGTTGGAGGTGCAATACTTTGGATGAAATATTAAACCAAGAAACAATCTATTTTCTCAGATAATTATAAAATATTCCATTGCTCTATTTTGAAGAAGATTAGAGGAGTTACTCCTAGCGTCCTGGCCAATAATTATTCCTCAATCAACAGCTCTAAACAAAATAATCAGATTAACTGGTCATGATCACATTGTTGTTAGTGGGAACTATCTACACATATTACAACAGTGACTACACTTCAACAATACTCCATTGGCTGTAAAGTGCTTTGAGTCATCATGTGGTTGTGAAAATCACAATAAAAAGTCTTCCTTTTTTTCAATTCCAATCTGTCAACAGAGGAGGCTGATGTGGAATTCTAGAGATGTGGTGGGTTGAAGAAGCAGTAACTCAGTGGGTGTAGAAAATAAAACCAATTAATGTTCGCGCAAGACTTAATTTTCAGAATAATAAACTGCTGCATATGTTGATGCAATTGCTTCACATTTTAATTGCACAACTGGACCTACAGGTGAGGTACTAATCCCAGACCCCATCTGTCTGTGAAATTCCAGCACACGATTAAAGGAGAACAGGGAGCTCGTCCTTCAACTTACGTTACCATTCATCTCTTTTTGGTTTGTGGGATGTTGCTGGCACATTTACCAAACCGTAATTCATGATATGAAGTTTTGAGATGTTTCAATTACCTGAAGAATTGAAGTCAACAACATTAAACAGGCTGGCTCTTGATACTTTCCCAATTTTATGCAGACAAAGACATTGTGCACAGCTACATACATTCCATAGGCCTTTCGCTCATTATTTACAGTAATTCTGGACCTTATTGATTGGACTTGTCCACTTTTCCCCACTATGCCAATCAAGATAGTGTTGTTATACCAGACCCAAATTTCAACACAGCTGGACTATGTCAATGGTTACAAATTATCTGCCATATCTAAACCTGTCATAATCCTATACACCTCTAAAAATAAATCTCCTCTCAATCTCCTGTGCTCCAACAAGAGCAACACTGCTTTTTCAATTTAACCTTATAACTAAATTCTTTGGGCAGAATCTGTGCCCTACCATCCCCTCCTCCTCCCATGGTGAGTTTGGTGCTGGGGAGCATTTAATCAGGCGGGAGGAAGTTGGTTGGGGATTTGGTCATCTTTTCACAATTATGTTTGTGACAGGAAGGCCCATGGATGGCCTTCACTCTTATTGAGGCCCTTAAATGACAATTATTGCAAGCAACAGGCTGATAAGGACCACAACAAACATCCCCTCCCAGGGATGGAGAGGGAGTGACTCATTTGAAGGCACCCAATGTCTGATCAAGGGGCCCAGCATTGTGGGGGCTGAGGAGAGGGGTGGTGGTGTTGGGGATGGTTGTTGAGAAACATCCCGCTGAGCATGCTGCCAACATCCCTCCCATTATCACTTACGTCTGGGCTGTGTCCCAACAATGATTCTAGGCCTCAGGTCAGTGTGTGTGTGTGTGTGTGTCATACAGGCAGCAGCCTATGCTTCTCTGGTGGTGCTGTCATCCAATAGTGCTGCTGGTCTCTGATTGGCTAGCAACTCTCAGCATGTGGGACCTCTGCCCCTGAATGTCCCTGATCCCAGGGAAGACCTGCCACTGGCCTGTCATGTGCCTGAATGGAATATGATGCAGCAGGCTATCCTGAAGAGAGATGACGCAAGCATTTACCAGCTCTCCAGCTGGCTCCTGCAATCCTTGTCGCCTCTACAAAATTCCATCCCTCATCCATGAAACCATTTTGATACATTGCTTCAGGATTCTGTCAAGGGCCTTCCTAAAGTGTAGTAAACAAAATACTCTATTGGAGCCTAACCAGACTGATATAAGCATTCAGCATAACTTTACTGCTTTTGTACTCAATATCGCTATTTCCCATATGTTTTGCTAACTACCCTTTCAATATGTCCTGTCACCTTTTAAGGATCTCTGCACGTGGAACCTCATCCCTGCACATTTTTAAAGAATAGTACCATTAAATCTCTCTCCATGGATGCTGTCAGATCTGCTGAGATTTGCTAGAATTTTCTGTTTTTGTGCGATTAAACCTTATATTGTTTCCCCCTATCCCTGCTGCTAAAATGTATCACCTCACACTTCTGCGCGTCAAATTCCACCTGCCACTTGTCTGCCCATTCTATGTCATGTTGCAGTCAATTTTTATTATCCACAATGCCACACCTCAGAGTTTGATATCATCAGCAGATTTTTAAATTTTACTCTGCACTCCAATGTCTAAGTCATCTTATACAAGAAAAAAATGAGTGTTCCTAGCACTAAATCTTGGGGAACATCACTCAACCATCCTACAGTCTGAAGACAAACATTTAATATGACTTCTCTATCCTGTTCCTTGCTGTTCCACTCAAACCAGGCAACTTATCCATTCTTAAACATAGCAAGACTTTCTTGTACATCTGCCTTCAATTTTCACCGCATCATTAGCATCTACCAAAATTTTAATTGGCATTCTCCTCCTTAATAAATGAGATATTTATGAATTATTCTAGTTTATTTGTGCCTTTAAGAATATATCACTTTTTTGTCCCTAAATGGGCCATTCTCACCATTTACTACCAGCTTTCTATGTTGATAACAGCAATATCATTTGGGGTTTCCTCTTATGTTACCATACAGTGAGGGACATATAAAACCACTCAGGAACACTAGCAGGTTAGCAAAATGGTCAGACAAGTAGCAAACACATAGATACGTACAAAGCACTACATTTCTGGAAGAATAGGAACATATACTTCATGGTTAAAACAAGAAATGAGTGTACGTGAATGAAAAGTTGAGAGGTTCAAATGCATAATTTTCTGAAAATACAGCTGGGTAAAGCAATCAAAATAGTCAATTGAATTTGGAGTTTTATAAACTGCAGCATAAACTATACATGTAAATGAATAATGTTGAATGTATGCAAAACATTGGTTAGGTCACAGCTAAGACTGTGCAGCTTGGACACCTCATTATACGAAAGAAGTTAAAGCCATAGAAAGTGTAAAACACACACTCATCAGAATAACGCCAGGTGGAATATTATACAACTGAGGAAACATGAGGCACAACTGCAGCAGAGCCAAGAACAGAATTACAGAAGGTCTTGAAATTCTTTTGAGTTTTTATAGAATGAATTGGAAAAGACTATTTTCTTTGGTACTTAAAAATTGTTGTAAGCCAAATTTTAGAATGAGGTTCAGAGAAACTTCTTGACATAACGGATTGTTGCAAAATCGTGGCTTTGGCATAGAAGATGTTGATCTAGCGGTAAATCTTCCTATCCTGCCCGCTACAGGAATCGTCGCAGGCAGGATGGACCATTTAATGCATTGTTAGAAAGTCTGTTGACCTGAGGTGGGAATTTCCAGTCCCCAAGCAGGCGTGACTGAAAAATCTTACCCCTAGAAACCATTTCATCTTTTATAGGAATGTTAAATATTTGAAGCAGATAGAGAGACAGGGTTATGGGGAAAGCAGAGCAGCGGGATTTGAATTGCTGAACAGACATGACAGAGTGAATTACCTCTTTCACAGCTGTAAACGTCTAGTGTTCTAGGGAATACACACAGAAACAGTAATGCTGCCACAAACAGAGCAAGAGACAGATGTAAACATGCAGAAATACAGGCATATCTGCGACATGAATTTATAGCATCTTTAGGATAGTTCAAAAGATAGTTAAAACACAGGCTCCTGAAAGTATGGCTGAAGAGTTAAGTTGTAAGAAACTGACTGAATACGGGAGAAAATGCAGTACAGTGGAAAAAAGTTTGAGAATTCTACAGCATCAGGCAATAATAGCCAAAGGCTCTGCCACAGCTTTGGGGAACATAAAATATTCCATAAATTGACAGCATAAGGTATGACTAAGTAAGGAATGACTAAATTATCTATGATTGCTAAGTAAATCAGTCAGCAAACAAGCTAACCTTTCTCATTATTGACAAGATCACCATTTTTATTCTAACAGCATCACCTTTTAATGTGTATTAATGGCAAGTCCTATTCACTGTCTTATCTTCACATGAAACATGCATGACTGTAATCACCAGCCACATTTATTATTACAGATATAACTGCCTTTAACATTAAGGCAAGTCTCTACAGCAGTGTGCCAAGAGGCTGCTGTATTTGGAGAAGGCAATCTTCTTAGTGAGAGCTTGTTTTCAGTTTATCGGGTGCAGCTGGCAAGTGACAAAAATGGGAATCCCCTCTTTGTGTTCGAAGCGTCTCATTATCTTTGTGGCTTTGATAAACAATCCATTGACACTACCTGTCAGGAAGACCTGGTAATTTTAATGTATTGTAGCAAACACACTTCTAGATTGTTGAGACTCTTAAAAGACTTAATTCCTCCAACACCTGGATATCCTTGAGGCTCTAAAGATTGAAACTGCAGACCCCCCAGACTAATTCTGTTAGGGCTCTTCTTGTTCCTTGAAAGGTCTCAACATATTTTTACTCTGATCTAGTCTCAGAAAGCATTGGCTTCTCGTTTTGGGAAAGTTAGGACTTGCTGTAATTTTCAAAAAAGAAACAACTGTGTTTTACCAGGTCCTGACTTGCACGCACATTGAGTAAGATGAAGTGTGCCTGTCTCATTTGGAACATGTACAGGCTCCTTACATGTGGCTGCATTCCATCAGCAAAACCATAGGCAACTAACAGACCACCTCAGTCTTTCAGGTTTCTGATGATCTGAAACTTCTTGGCTATGGGAAGACCCAGAGATTTTAATCTGGCTTTGGACCAAATTTCATAGTTTACGTTTGTATGAATATCTATCTTTCTTTTTCCTCTATCTTAGCAATTCATCACTTTATCTTCTGGTCTTTCTATTAGTGCCACTGTTTTGTTTTGTTCTTGCTGTTGTTCATCCACAACTTTGAAGCATTATGTGATGATTTGTTATGTTAAAATGCTACAAAAGCAAGCTGTGCACTATTCTCTTTTTTTAAATTTCTCATCATTCTCTCTAAATATACCACACAGTGATATACAAATGCACATAACAGTTGCAATTTTAAGTGTGCTTATGCCATATTACTCTAAGAAAATAGTTGAAGAACTATAGGTAAGAGGAGAAAGAGCAGAGAGTGAGGCAGTGTGCCAGTCATTGAACATTGGATACCTCATCCTCTACCTGGGCAATGGATAGCCAAGTATATATGATTAAACTAAAAAGGAAGGAAAATAGTTCAAGCAAAATAGGGATCATTAACAAAGAAGTGCTATCTCTTTCTTTCAGAGCTTTGTGAAAGACCAGAAGATGCCAGGCATTTGTTTTCATCACTATGAAGCAACATGCTAATGTACAATAATTTTTGTCATGTGTGTTTGCAACCAAATATAGCAATGTTTTCCAAACACTTCATTTTTGCAAAAGCAGTGCTCCCTTTAAATGTTATTAAGTGTCTAAAGAATGTATTTTCTCCAAGAACTCAGACTTCAACAGTTGCAGCTTTATCAGTGGCAGCTTAGTGTGGTCTTCAAATCTCTAATTTTCTTTAGTTTGCATTGGAGGAACCTAATATGTTCCTACTCGAATTCTGAAAGTCAAAAGAAAATCTCTGGCTGAGCTCAACTAATTTGGCAGTGCTGAAGGAGATATCTGTGTATACCTCTGTGGTTGCTGCACACCAGTGCATCACTCAGGTAACACATGCCCCCTTCACCAAGGTTGGACAACACATCTGATTCACAATCAATGGGGCATCATAGGCTCTATAAGAGGGTGCTGGGTCTTGTGCCTGAACTGCTCACTGGAATAGTCCCCCTGCAAGGGTCTTGGTCATTGTAGAGATCTATTACACTCTCCAAACATGATTCTGCCGAGAGCTGTGGACCTTGAGGATGGTAAGGCCCTGGAAGAGGACAGCTCATTGTGAGATGCAAAAGCAAGGAGTAAGAGAGTGGGAGGAGTTGAAGGCAAATCACAATGAACAGGGAGGTGTTCCTACTGCAGGATGAGGTGGTCTCTTCCTTCAAGGGAGGGGGACCTCACTCCTGTTACTCATTGTTTCCAGCTCTATTTGCTTTATCTTGATGCCTTGCTTTCTTGTGATGCAGTGGAAAATTTTGGCACACATTCTCTCTTTTAGGGCAACCAACAACCTCAATGATGGCTGCCATGGCTGTCTGAATGATCCACACTGCTCTCATCAGCTTTAATCTCCATAAATCTCAATTTCCCCATGGAAGTGGCATTCTGACACTAACAGATCTGGCTCCCTGTTTTCCACATTTGTGGTAAAAATCCAGCCCTACGGTTCCAAAACATACCAAAAACTGGGGAATTGCTGAATTTTAGGAAATTCCTTTAACTAAAGTATTATAAGAATATGGAACTTGCTACTGCAAGCGACAGTTTAGATGAATAACTTGGATGAATTTAAAGAAAAGCTAAATAGGCAAATGAGGGAGCAAGGAATAAAGTATGCTGGCAGGATGAGATGAGAAGTTAAAGTTTATTTATTCGTCACAAGTAAGGCTTACATTAATGCTGCAATGAAGTTACTGCAAAATTCCCCTAGTCACCACACTCTGGCACCTGTTCAGGTCAATGCACCTAACCAGCACATCTTTCAGACTGTGGGAGGAAACTGGAGCACTTAGAGGAAGCCCATGCAGACATGGGGAGAACGTGCAAACTCCACACAAACAGTGTGGGAATCGAACCTGGGTCCCTGGCACTATGAGGCAGCAGTGCTAACCACTGTGCCACCATGCCGGCCACCAAGAGGAGTGGAAGGAAACTTGTCTGGTCCATATACACTGGCACACAACATTTGGGCTGAATTTCCTCTTTCTGCAGAATTCAATGTAAAACAACAAAAAATACAAAGTTACTTAAGGCTGTGTTCTAGTGTCTGTATGGGTTTCTGGGAATTGGCAAGATTTGAGTATTTGACTAGCTTTATGAATACAGTCCAGCACAGCAAGAATCACCTTGCATGTCTGCACTGATATTCACTCCAGTGTGCCTCCACCCTGAAGAGGTAAATATTGAGGAATTCACTCCTTCCTCTTGTGGTTGCTTTTCCCACGCACTTCATGTTAAAGCTGAGCTTAATGAGAATGTTGCAAGACTGGAATTCTTGGATGTAATCAGGAGGGAGAGATTTGAAGCTGCAGACTAGCAAAAACGTTTCTAAATTAAGTAAATTCTTCATACTTGTGAATTGCCAAATTTAAGTTAATTATTTTCAGCTATACTTGGCCTTTGTCTTGGTGGCAGCAAGACATAGCGACGCCCATGCATCAGCTCGGACTGGAATGGGCAGACTGAAATCCACCACCTTGCTTGCTCCAAAAACCAAGTTCAAACTGAACCCAATTCATGGTTCCCACAAGAGAGACATACAAGATCCAAGTTAACAAGATAAGGCATCAACACCACACCTTGGATTTGATCTGATGTTTGAGCTCAGCTAAAAGGAGAAGAAACATAGCTATGCTAAGTGGATCACGGTTCCACCCTTGGGAGATCAATCTTGCCGATCAATGACTCTCCCTGCCAGGTAACTGTGGTAAAGAGCCAACTTAGACAATTAAAAGTCCAATTAAGGTCAATTTTCCTGGCTTAACGGCATTATTCTGGGGGAGGAGGAATAAGTGGAGCGTGTCAGCTGCTCCTTCCCATTACAGGGAGGGCCTTTGGAGCCAGACACTTCATGGTTTCCCATCTAATTCTTGGCTCTTCCTGCCTGCTCACTCTGGCAAGACAACCAAAGCTTTGCCTCCTCAGCAACCATCTCGCTTGATGATGGTGCAGAGCTGCCAACATTGTCCATTTGCCAATCCTCGCATTGCCTTGTCCTGACAATGTCTGTCCCAGGAGAAGTCTAGCCTCCCACCCGAGTGTGCAGGTCACATTAAAAACTGCCCAACTCCCCTTTGTGCGTCTTGAGTGCTGCACAAATGCTGTCTTCTAACTCTACCAGTTTTCCAACAGGCTCACAGTTAATGAACAGCACATTAACAGAAAAAGTAGGACTCTACTTGAGTACCAGTGGCAGCAGCAAAATATCATCTGATTGATTCTTGAGACTGAACTCATCGCCACAATGCAAGCCTGTGATTTTGATTATCATCTTTCATCAAATCCAAGGGTGGACAGGGGAAGAACTAGGATAAGGGGTAACGGGAGGGAGAGTGGAAGGATGGACTTGGTTAATTGCTGTGCTGATAAGAACCTTATGAAAAACTTTGATAAATAAATCGGTGGGGGAGGTCAGGGTTGGGTGGTGGAAGTAGGGGAGCACAATCATATCTTTGGCAAATCAGACCACAAGGCTGTGCTCCTGCTCCAGGCTTACAAGCAAAACCTGAAACAGAAGAATCCATCAAAGGAAATTGTGCAATGTTGGTCTGAGAAATCAGATAACCTCCTCCTGCTTAGCGTCAGTAGATTGGTCAGTATTTAAAAACTCTGCGACCAGCCTGAATGAGTATGCAACTACAGTAACTGACTTCATTATTAAGTGTGTAGAAGACTCTGTGCCAAAGAAGCAAATCTGCATGTTTCCCAACCAGAAACCATGGATGAGCAGGGATAGTCATGCTTGCTGAAGACTAGATCTGAGGCGTTCAAGTCAAGTGACCCAGGCCTATACAAAAAAGTGAGATATAATCTAAAGAGACCCATCAAAGATGCCAAGAGACAGTACCCGAGCTGGAGCCCCGTGCTAGTCACATGGACCCCCGCCAACTATGGCAAGGTCTGCAAGACATAACAGGCTACAAGATGAAGGCACGTAAAATCACTGGTATCAACGTACCCTTCCCTGATGAGCTCAATGCATTCTATGCCCATTTTGAACAAATAGTCAGCGAGAACACACCCTCCACCTGGAAGCCTCGGATGAACCTGTATCCGAGGTCACTACTGCAGATGTCAGAGCAGCCTTCTCAAAAGTCAACCCATGGATACCCAGACAAGCACTCAGATCCTGTGCAGACCAGTTGGCGAGGGTATTTGCAGACATCTTCAACCTCTCTTTACAACAATCTGAGGTTCCTATCTGCTTCAAGAAGACGACCATCTTCCTGATACCAAAAAAAGCTAAGCAGCGTGCTTAATGACTAATGGCTCTGACATCCATCATTATGAAGTACTTCTAAAGGTTAGTCATGGCATGCATCAATTCCGGCCTCTCAGATTGCCTAGATCCATTATAGCTCACCTACCACCTCAACAGGCCCACTGCAGATGCCATTGTCTTGGCCCTGCACTCAAACATGGAACACCTAGATAATAAAGACACCCATGACAGACTTCTATTTATCAACTACAGCTCAGCCTTCAACACCGAAACTTATCTCCAAATTCCATGGCATGGAGCTCAGCTACTCCCTCTGCGGCTGGATCCTGAATTTCCTAACCAACAGAATGCAATCAGTAAGGGTAGGCAACAACACCTCCTCCACAATCATCCTCAACATCGGTGCCCCACAAGGCTGTGTCTTCAGCCCCTTACTATACTCCTTATATATCTATGACTGTGTGGCCAAATTCCCCTCCAGCTTGATTTCAAGTTTGCTGATGACACCACCGTAGTGGGTCGGATCTTAAGCAATAACAAGACAGAGTACAGGAAAGAGACAGAGAATCTGCTGAACTGGTGCAACGACAATAAACTCTTACACAGTGTCAACAAAAGGAGATAGTCATTGACTTTAAGAAGCCTAGTGGAGGACATGCCCCTGTTTACATCAATGGGGTGAAGTAGAAATGGTCAAGAGCTTCACGTTTTTAGACGTCCAGGTCACCAACAACCTGTCCTCGTTGCTCCATGTTGAAATTATAGCTAAGAAAGCCCAATAATACCTCTACTTTCTCAAAAGACTAAGGAAGTTTGACAGGTCCACTATGACTTTCATTAACTTTTACAGATGCACCATGGAAAACATTCTTTCTAGTTGTATCCAGCTTGGTATGGCTCCTGCTCTGTCCAAGACTGCAAGAAACTACAAAGGGTTGAGAACAAAGCCCAGTCCATCACTCAAACCAGCCTCTCACCCATTGACATTGTCTATACATCCCATTGCCTCAGAAAAGCAGCCAGCATAATTAAGGACCCCATGCATCCTGGACATACTCTCTTCCACCTTCTTCTGTCAGGAAAAAGATAAAAATTCTGAGGACATGTACCAACCGACTCAAGAATAGTTTCTTCCCTCTGCCATTAGACCTTTGAATGGACCTACCTCACATTAAGTTGATCTTTCTCTATACCCAAACTATGACTGTAACACCACATTCTGCACTCTCTCCTTTCCTTCTCTATGGACGGTATGCTTTGTATAGCACACAAGAAACAATACTTTTCACTGTATACTAATATGTGTGAAATAATAAATCAGATCAAGAAAACCAATTGTGCAACGATAGTAACAAGTTACATCGGTTGGGTGAAACTCCTCCATCTAATTTTAAGGCATTCCCATGTTTGTTTCCATAACACAATTTCAACCTCGTAAAAGTGGAAAAGTTGCGTTTGTTGATAAATTACATTGAAGTTATAGCACAGAAAAAGGCCATCTGGCCCATCTGGATTATGCTAACATCAATCAACAGCCTGCTCTTCCTTACTTCATCTTGCCCTATCAACATATTGCATGGGATTCTCTGGCCATGCTCGCCTGAAAACCAGAGATTCCAGCCCAACTTCAATGGATCTTTACATGGTCCGCCCCTCGTTGGCTAGAATTCCAGTGGCGGGCGGGATGGGAGAATTCCGGCTGTTATTTTTATGCATTTCTTCATCTACTTATCTAGCTTCCCTTTAAATACATCTATGCTATGTGCCTCAACTACTCCATGCGGTGACAAGTTCAGACAAAGCATCAGGCTTCGATGTGAAAATTTTACAAGATTTCACTCTTGTTCAGTAAATCAGGAACTATGTGCACAGAGTATGCTGACCTCTGTGAAAACAGATTTTCGTGCATCAAGTTTGCATGTTAGAAATTTGTATGCAGCCAAGTCAAAATGCCAGAGTTCAGAGTTGGACCAATTGTGCCTCAGACTGTCAGGAAGCCAGCTATCCATTCACTTTCAGACAGGCCCATCACACTGTCTGCCTGCTTCCTGAACAGTTCTCAACACGTCTTTCTAACCTTCCGTGGGGGAGTGGAGGGTGGCAGAATCTCACACAGCTTGCGGGCATAAATTCTGCAGAGAATCCATGCTATAACATGGATAAATTCAAGATAAAAAGAAACTGAATGCCTGTGAGGTGCATATTATAGTATACAGTTACAAGTCACTACAACGTAAAACTTTTAAATACAGACTCTTTAAACATTTAATAAGCTGTGTAAGGATTATATATCACTGAAATTGCTTTTTTTTCTCGCCGCTACTTAATTAAAACAAATATCCTGTGGGATCCAGAGTTAGTTAAATGCTTAAACTCTTACGTCACAAACTTTCTTACTTGCCTGTTTGAATTGTCCAGTGGATACTGGACCCACCATTATTTTTTAAACATGTTAAGATTCCATCCACTGCATTAATATACATTACACGCTAAAGTTTTGAAGAGGCATTTCCCACAATTTTTTGGCTCAGACTTGAGAATGCAGTCGACTGAGCCAATTTGACAAATTCTAAGCAATGTATGCTGGATTGAGAATGGACCAATTCACAGAATCCCTATAGTGCAGATGGAAGTCATTCGGCCCATTGAGACTGCAAAGACTCTCTGACAGAGCATTTTACCAAGGCCCTATACCTGTAACCTGAAGTATTTACCCCACTAAACTCCATAACCTCTTGGGATACTAAGGGGCAATTTAGCATGGTCAATCCATCTAACCTGCACATTTTTGGACTGTGGGACGAAACTGGGACACCCAGTGGAAACCCACACAGGCACAGGGAAAATGTGCAAACTCCACACAGACAGTCCCCAAGGTTGGAATCAAACCTGGGTCCCTGGCACTGTGAGGCAGCAGTGCTAACCACTGTGTCATCGTGCCACCACAAATTCATTTCATTTGAGGCCATTACAGCAAAGAAAGGAAATATTTGTCTTGTCAGTACAAGCTAGAATTGATTGAAGGTTCCCAGGGATGAAAGTAAAATGTAGTAATCCACTTGAATATCCAGGACTTTTACTGCAAGACGGGGTGATTCTAAAGTAACATCTTAGGGCAACATATGTTCTCATGCACTTAAGGTATGGGTTTGGCAACCAGAGTTCTGCACATTAGTTTTGATCATGTGGGGAACAACGCAGATAACTCCACAGAGAGGAAAAGAAAAATCATGAAATAAGGCAGTCTATGCTGCTTTTCCATTATGCTGATAGAATTTTAGGCATGGTGTGGCGTTTTGGAACAGCATGAGGATAGGCTGTGACTCAATTGCCAAATGAAAGTGAGAAGGACTATTAGTTTGCTTTAGTTAGGAAATTATTCACATTCTCCTTCTCTGCATTTCCAGTCAATTATCAAATTGACAGGTGACTTACTAAAAAAGAGTGGCTCCAAGTTCCTTCAGTGATACTATATCAAATACTATCTTCTATCTTGATTGGTTCAAAAAGGGCAAAGTGTGGATTATGGAGGCAGAAATGGAATGGTTGCCTGTGATATTGAAGAAAAAAAATGCTGTTGCTCAGGAATTCAAAACTCACAAGCAGTGCACTCCTGTGGAAATTAATCCCCGGACTTGTAGCTAATTCAGTGATAGAATTAAAATCAAGTGATTCACTTGCATGTCATCCTGCTTTATAAAATTGCAATTTGTTCTTCTAGAATTCCAGCGAATTATTCCCTTCCTATTCAGTCCAATTATACGGAAATCCAATGGACCAAAACCTTTCCAATACATGCTATTCTACAGAAATTCCAACTGACCCAAACCCCTTTCTGCTCATTCCCGCTGTACAGGATTACAATGAACAAATCCCTTTTCTATCCACTCCCATCATAGAGAATTCCAAAGAATCAATTAATTTCCTTCAGCACAAGTCAAGGCAAGTAGAAATGAAGATTCCATTGTGAAATGCACATGCCCAGTAAGAACATGATGGATTCACCTTGGAAGAAATGCAGAAATGAAAGACTTCAAAAGATATCAGGAATTACTGAACATAAAGAGGAATCTGCAAAAAAAAAAGGAACTCTAGCAGAAATATTAAAATAAAAAGATGTAATGACTGACAGCAAACAAGAAAAGATAGTACAAAAATTGTCAAAATGAAGTTCAAGAGAACTTAATGAGACAATTGAGAATAAGCTGAACTCCATGAAAAGCAACCAGAAAATAAGAACAAGTCCAGTGAAGAATTGGAATCAGGAAAATAAAAACTTGAAGGAAGCTTGACAATGAGAAATTATCTGAAGAATTAAAACATTGAAATTGACAGCAGAATCAGTAATTCAGACAGAGAAATAGATTGTGTGCCAAAACATGAATGGAAAAGCAGCAAGCCTGTATGGAAAAGCTCCATGCAAGACTATAGGTGGGATTTTACTCCCTACCTTGAAAGAGGACAATGGGCATTTCCATTGTATGCCCCTTGCCTGCCCTGATTCCGTGGCCAATGGTGCAGGAGAATTCTAACACATGTTTGGAACTGCACATAGTTAAAGCCTACCAATAAAGGTAAGTATGTTTAAAAATACACAAGCCTCAAGATTTTATCAATAAGCTATCACCACTCCAACAATAAAAAACCCATATCAAATACATAATAGAATATGGTGCCATAACATGAATTTTCGGTAGCAGATCAAGTGAGATCCCTGGTATTATTAGCTCTGTGACCGGACTCCTGTTGTACCCAGTAGACATGAAGGGATGGATCATTCATAAACATGTGGATCACATATGGGTCATTGGAGGAGAAGACGATGATCCAGCACTCAGTGTTGGGTCAATAAATGTTTTGAATCTGTAAGCCATATAAATACGTAATAGCTGATCGGCCTGTTATAGACATAACTGATAATTCTGTGGAAGCAAGTAGCAAAGGACTGCCTGTGCCAGAAGAAGTACCTGTTAATGTCGATCCTGTGGAAGCATCTCAAACTACAGAATTACACAGTTCTACAAGGAGGAGAAAAAATCTTCAGACTCTATTTATAATTGTCCAACTCCTGTGTTTTAGTTCGAGTTTGAACTGAGTAGCTTGCTTATTGAAGATTGTATAAAGGAGTTAAGGGGGGGGTAGGAATATGGTGATTGTCCCTTTAAGGGAAACATGGCAGAAGATGGTCAATTTACTTGAGGACCAATTGGGACTGAGAGTGGGTAAATCACCCAAGGGGTGGAGCTTTCTCTTGGGCAGGAGACAAGTAAGTACTGGGGGCAGCTGGTGGGGTGGGCTGCCCTAGGAAAGCTATGTGACTGCGAGTCTCCGTACAGTATTTCTTTATTAATGAATACCCTTTGTGTTTCTGAAGAAGTCTGCGAGTGTGCATCATTAAAGTCATGTGTCAAAATAAGTCATTTTGCCCAGCTTGAAAACGAGTGGATAGCACTAAACCACTGATCCTTTTCCCATACAATATCAACAGACTCTGGAAAAAAGGTTAAAACATTTTTTGTAAACACATATGCAATAAACATTCTCATTTGTGCATTAGATTAATTTTTCCACCCACACACATCTGGTTGAACAGTAACAAGTTGAAGGCTTTGGTTTCAACGTGTTCCCTACCATTAAAATTATTTCACATGCAAATTATTATATATATTTCATCATATTTTATAAACTTACATACAAAAATATTTCAATTTGACTAAATATATAAAACAAAGGACTTGATAGTTCAAACAGTCTGCACTGGAATCTCTCATCGGGAGCCTACACCTTCTCATGGCAGTAAGTTTAATACAGTCCCGGTAAAATTCCTATCAAGTCCGCGGCAGAACCTCATTTACAATTCATTACTAATTTAACACAAACTTATTAGTTTCACTTGGGTAACAGAGGCACCAACAGTGGTAATACTATACTGATTCTTCTAAGGTTGGTATCATGGCACTTTGGAGCAGAGGGAGCTGCAGCCTACAATGAGATTTCAGTAACTCAGGGCTGTCTAAGGGAAAACAATACGTCAGATTAGGTTCAGAGAGTGTCTTGATCTGGCCTTGCGAAATCCATGTCATCTTTTTACAGTGGGGTTACCAGTGACCAGAAACTGAACTAGAATAGCCATATAAATACTGCAGCGACAAGAACAGGTCAAAGGCTGGGAATTCTTCAGAGAGTAACTCACTTCTTGACTCCCCAATGCCTGTCTACCATCTACAAGCACAAGTCAGGAGTGTGATGGAATACTCTTCACTTGCCTGGATGAGTGCATCTTCAACAATACTCAAGAAGCTAGACTAATCCAGGATAAAGAACCCACTTGATTAGCATCCATCCAATATCTTAAACATTCTCTCCTTCCACCAGTGGCAGCAACGTGCACCATCTGTAAGATGCACGGTAGCAACTCACATAGGCTCCTTTGACAGTGCCTTCCATACCCACAGCCTCTACCACCTGGAAGGACAAAGGCAGCAGATACAAGGGAACAACATCATCTGCAAGCTCCCCTCCATCCTCACTTTGAACATATCACCATCCTTTCACCGTCACTGGGTCAAATACTGGAACTCCTTTCCTAATGACATGCTGGAGGTTCCTCCAGCACATGGGTTTCAGAAGTTCAAGTTGGCAGCTAACCACCACATTCTTGAGGGCATTTAGGGATAGTCAATAAACGATTGTCTGTCAACAATGCCCACATCCCATTAATTAATTAATAAAAGCTCAAAGTCAACTACTGCATGCGTGAGCTTCAACTTTTCAAAACTCATCCTATCCGCAATTCCCCAAATCCATCAATTGGGAAGTATCAGATTCCAATTCACCATGCCTAGAAACTTTAAGGTGCTTAAGTTTCCACTTTTTCAGACTTTAAGAGGAGGTGGCTAGAAAGAAAGAGAAATTTGTGTGCCATGCTACTTTTGCCAATGAGAATCTCACTCTGTGTATGCCATTGTGGGTCAGAGATAGAAAGAAGTACCATACATTACTCTGCTGTCAAAAGGTCCAGCGTTTAATTGGATTTGTCTCACTAAGGCCACAAAGACTAATGTTTTAGTAAATTAGACTTTCTTTGCTTACATAACTATATGTTGCCTTGCACAAATTTGCTATGTTTGCCTATATATCGATGATTATTTTGCTAAAACAATACATTTGTTGCAAACTCTTCAGGATGTTCTGAGGAAAGGAATTACATAAATACAAGTTATTTCTGTAATTGCTATTGTCAAGGGATGTTTGTTGCTAAATTGGAGTGTTTGCGAACCTTGGCTCATTCTCTTTGGGACAGGCAAATGGACCCAATGAGATTTCTCAGACAGAAATATAATCAACATGGCTATTTCACAAGTCTCTACTGCAAATAGCATATCTTGCTAAATATGAGCCTGGAATGGGCTAGATTATGATAGTTTTAATTGTTAAGGTCAGAAGAAACTTAGGAAATTATAATCTTCCTTTCCAATTTTGTTTTAGGATTCTTTGTCACTCGATTTGTTAGCTGTCTTTTTATTAATTTAACATTCATCCAAGTCAATGTTCCATGCGACACTTTCAAACATGATAGTTATTATGTTAAAACATGTGTATATAAAGGGTTATTTCAAGATGCCCCACAAAATCTTAGGATCAATAAACCGTAGATAGAAGAATTGGGACTAATGATATACCCGTATCTCCAATCTGGATTTGTGTTTAGCGAGGTTCTGTGTCCACAGCTTGGCCTCAAATCATTATCTTTGGCAATGTTATTGCAATTTGTCAGGTTTCACTGAAGTTGGATGTAAATATTATATGATTAGATTGTATTTAATGTGACATTGGATCAATATTCATTGAGGGCTATATTGCAGGTTCGGTTGTCACTATAAATATCATTACCCTCGAGATTCTACAGAGAGATCACTGCCTTGGCAGCATAGCAATGAGTCTCCATCAGCTAAGACCATTCACCTGAGGGGATGGAAGTCTGGAGTCATGAGTTGACTGCTGCCAACAACCATGCCCCTCGGAGGCATCCACCTCCCTTCTTCTGACTGCTGCCGATGGCAAATGACACAGAATGAACAACAGCTCCAGATCTTGCTGGGATTTCTGTGTTGGGAACAAACCTACTGCAATGTGGGCTTCACCATAAAGAGAATACAATTGAGCATGGTTGAAATCCAGTTGCTCTATGAATGAAGGTGTCCCTTTAGTCAATCATTTGTGCTGAACTTGAATGCCGCCCACTTGAAAAGATCCTGCTCTTACTTCAAGGGACCTCACTGACTAGATAACTGTATGGTCAAAGTTAGATGGGAAAAATGTTGTGCTACACCTTTCAAACTTACTCCACTACCTTCTATCCTAACTTACCTTCTAAATTGGGATGTCTTGTTGATGTCTTGTACAAGACATTCATAAGGCCACACTTGGAAATTGTGTGCAGTTCTGGTCACCCTATTATAGAAAGGATATTACTAAACCAGAAAGAGTGCAGAAAAGATTTACTAGAATACTACCAGGACTTGATGATTTGAGTTGTAAGGAGAGGCTGGATAGACTGGGACTTTTTTCTCTAGAGCATAGGAGGTTTAGGGGTGATCTTATCAAGGTCTGTAAAATAATGAGGGTCATAGATCAGTTAGATAGTCAATATCTTTTCCGAAAGGTAGGGGAGTCTAAAACTAGATGGCATAGGTTTAAGGTGAGAGATACAAAAGAGTCCAGCGGGGCAACTTTTTCACAGAGGGTGGTGAGTGTCTGGAACAAGCTGCCAGAGGTAGTAGTAGAGGCAGGTACAATTTTGTCGTTTAGAAAGCGTTTATGAGTTACATGGGTAAGATGGATATGGAGGGATATGGGCCAAATATGAGCAATTGGGACTAGCTTAGGGATTTAAAAAAGGGGCACGTGGACAAGTTGGGCCAAAGGGCCTGTTTCCATGCTGTAAACCACTATGACACTATGACTATATCCTTGCGTCACCCACCAACCTCTGTCAGCAGACACATGAGAACACCATCACCTGGAAGTTCCCCTCCATGCCACTTACCATCCTGACTTGGAAATGGATCAGCATTGCTTCACAGTCACTGAGACAAAATCCTAGAACTCCCTCACTAATAGCACTGTGGGTGTACCTACACTACAGTGGTTTAAGAAGGCAGCTCACCACCATCCTCTCAGGACAATTAGTGATGGGCAATAAATACTGGCCTAGACAGTGATGCCACATCCATGAATTAATTTTAAGAAATGCATGCCATTTGGATAAACTGAACATTCTAAACTTTTGCTGGCAAAGAACTTAATTTAGAGGATGAACTTAATTCCAGTGGCCTTTTAATTAACATGCGTGATACTATGGAATGCTAATGGAGTTCCCAATATTAGTCAGTAAACATGACCTAATTTTAAACTGCCTTGAAAATCAGGAGGACAAAATTCACACAGCTTCTCCTGCTGTTGGGAAACAGAGTTTTTGAATTCTCCCAAATAACATGCCCTGATCTGCCATGATTCCCACCATTGGCAAGCGCAGAATTCCACCCAGCCTTTATGAAAGACTTAAAGAGCAGGACTTTTAAATTTCTAAACAGCTTAACAATTGCTTTTGCACTTTAGATGTTTGCTTTTGAAGCTCTCTTGACAGTTCCAGTGAACTTTTGCAATTTTAGCACTTATTCATACCTATTTTTAACCATCCCAAAAGGCATCTTACCTCTTCCGAAGGGTCCCTGATCCCTCCCCACCCACCACCAAAAGTCTCCTAGGATCATATCCAAAGGTATATTCTTCCTTTCTAAAAAGGTACACCACTTCGCTAACAGTCTCTACAAAGCCTACATCTGCTCCTACAAAGTCTAATCTGCACATGCATGTTTCCACTCCTGGCTAACAAAATAAGACATAACTGAAGGCAGCTTTATCAGGATAGGTACCTGTGCAAAATGCTCATGCGCAAATCCTGATCCAGATCCATTTCCACCTCCCTGCAAATGGTGGATGCTGTGTTCCGTGGCGGAAATTTTGAATTTCGGCCTTCTCCACCATTTTCACAACAATAGAGAGGTTCTTTGTTCTTGCAAAAATTCAGGCTATAATGTTTTTCTTTCTTTCTTATCCCATTATTTAGAAGACTCAAAATTAGGATTCATTTGTTCTTAATCCTGGTGACTCTGCCCATAGAATTAAACTATTTGCATTCTAAACGTTTGTATCTATGCTTCTCCTGCAAAGTTCTTTCCCTAAGCAGATCATTAAATAAGATAATTTTGACAGTCTCCAATGTAACATTGCGTAGCTTCAACTGGAGCTGTTGGAATGCCCAGGGTGCTCAGCTGCTCTCTGCAATGCAAATGGAAATGAAATAGTGAGTAAAGGATTTGTCAAAGAACAATGCCCTCAGGAGAATTTCACTTAGGCCAGTGCAGGCCTAGCAGTGTGGGGCATTTGTTCACTTGGAGGCCATTTAATTCATCGTGGCTCATCCATCAAAAAAACTGTACAGTGTTCAGATTAATTCATCTGTGTCTCAAAAAATCCAAAGCCTTCACATCATATAAGACCACCTCAAGTAGTCCAGATCGGCATGGTGGTTAGCACTGCTAGCTCTCAGTGCCAGGGATCTGGATTCAATTCCAGCCCCTTGGACAATAATCTGTGTGGATTTTGCACGTTCTCCCCGTGGGTTTCCTCCAGGTGCTCTGGTTTCTCCCCACTGATGTGGAGATGCCGGTGTTGGACTGGGGTAAACACAGTAAGAAGCCTCACAACACCAAATTAAAGTCCAACAGGTTTATTTGGTAGTAAGCAACACTAGCTTTCGGAACGCTCCTCACCTGACGAAGGAACAGCGTTCCAAAAGCTAGTGGCGTTTACTACCAAATAAACTTGTCGGACTTTAACCTGGTGTTGTGAGGCTTCTTACTGTGTTCTCCCCACTGTCCAAAGATCTGCAGGTTAGATGGTTTGGTCATGCTAAATTGCTTCTAAGCGTGCCAAGATGTACAGGTTAGGGGGATTAGTGGGGTACCTATGTAGGTTTACAGGAAAGGGCCTGGATGGGATCATCTGTTGGAGAGTGGGTGCAAACTAAATGGGTCGAATGGCCTCCTTCTGCATTGTAGAGGTTCTATGACTCTATGATTCTAATGTTGATTTTTTACATGTCTTGATGATATCTGCTCTAATTTGGCCTTTCGCCAGTTTTAGATTCTGCCTCCTTGCTCCATTGTCTTGTGTACAAGTATTGCTCTGGATTAAACTTATATAGTTCTATAACATGTCCTCCGAGATGCTTCCTTTAAAGGATGTGCCCATTATATGCTGCTGCAGTGGCAGTGTGTGTGCGCTGTCCCTCCAATGCTGGTGGGCAAAGAAGATGTTCGCAGTCAATACGTTCAGGAACATTTTTCACAGGTGTAAGTTATGCATTTTCTCAGCTCAAAACTATAGTGGTCAAGGGGTACATCGTTCATTTATTCCTTTCAGAACAAATATTCTGAATATCTGAAACTTGAATCTCTAAAACTAAGCGCCAAAGAAAGTACTTTGTTTATTTTTCCATAATTACTTCCTATCTTTTTCATCCTTTTCCCTCATCTTGTGACTGCATCAGTGTGAATGGGAAATGTCTGTAATATAGTTTTTGAATACGTTTTACTACTAACACTCCTGATGCAAAAACTGTATGCAATGAGGAAGCAAATTAGGAACTTAGGTGTGTCCAAGGCAGGTCCAATGCGGATGGCAAATCACACAGGACTTTAAACAAACATGAAATGACAAAATCATATGTAGCCACCATAACCTGCATCAGAAAATCATCATAGAAAAGGGAACTATTTTGGTCATTGAATCTGTGCATGATTCATTTAACCTAATTCCACTTTCCAGCTCATTTCTTTACCTTTTATTATTTGTACTGACATCATTCATTGGTTTAACACAGAGGTTGCTGATTCTGATGTTTCTAATAGAAGCAAATGAGTTCTAGAAACAGGAAAGATCAATACCTCTTATTGACTGCATCAAATTCAACCGTTCTACAACATTGTTCCTTAAGCTCATTTTTATTGTCTGCTTCAATGAGCTCTTCCCTGGATATTTATTCTGAAACTCTAATACCCTGTTGGTAAAAGGGATCCCTTCACCTCCTTTCTTACTCTAAATATGTGTATTTTCAATTCGGATTCCATAATAATTGAACTTTTCAAAGGAGGCTTTATAAGCACCTTTCTTAATCTCAGGACATCCCAAAGCGCTTTACAACCAATGACTGTTGTTTGTAGAGGAATTGGTCAAGGCAGTGAACAATTTGTAAAGATCGCTTTTGTTGGTTCAGCTTCTCTCCTTGACTGTGGCTACAGGTAAGATTCCTGTCTCTATTGAGTCTTATCTTTGGTTTATAGAAAAGAGTAAACAAACAAAGACCGACTGCTAGCAGACTACCTCCTCCTCTCTCACAAAGGAACTGTATTCCAACTACAGATGCTGGCATTTCCAGGCTTAAAGTTCCTAGGGTAGAATTTCCATATTATTTCTAAATTAATCAGTTCAATTTGTCAGTGTACTCTTCTTAACAGAAAGTCATTTACTTAAAATTGGTATTTAGGAGCAAGAGGACATCTTTTGGTCCATTGATCTGGTTCCTGTATTTGATAGCTGAGGCAACTCTTTTTAAATTTCTGCCTTGTGTCCAAATCCCTTAAAGTCCTTATATCTTAAGTAGTACCAAAACCTTGGCTGATTCTACATCCACAGGTTTCTGGGACTCTCCAAATCCATACTATTTTTGTGAGAAGAAATTTTTTCTGGATATACTATTAGCTGGCCTTGTTTGAATTTTCAGATGATGTTGATTTGTCCTGGATCCCCCTGATTGGGGGGGCAGTATCATACCTCAAATATCTCTATTGCTCGATAACCTTAAGGAAATGTAATACAAGTTTACTCAGTGTCTCATCATGAACCAGTCGTTGCAGCCATCATCCTAGCGAATCTTGTACTTTTCCAATGTAATTTCCAAAGTGGTAATCCCCAAAACAAAATCAAATTCCAATGCCTGGATTAAGAATAGCTTGCTTTAATGGGGTTGTACGCCACTAAGACCTTTGAGGCTTTTCATGCACAAGAGGAAGGAAGACTATTTAAGAAGATAGATACTGTCCATATTTAGAACCGCTCTGGAGTTCTAAACCTAACATTGTCAATGGAAGGTTTGATTTGTGTCAGAACATATTATTGCATATTGATGCCATCACATCATTTGCAGGTAACATGATTGGGGTCAAGTTAGCAACTGCAGAAAGCTGTATCGTTGACTAAACGCTCAAGTTGGTCTGCTATCAGACTTGTAGCACATTCCAAGTTATATTTTTTGTGAATCTCCAAAAGATAAGGGATAGTTGAATGAATACTTTTTCATAAAAGCACAATTTACCCAAAACTTGCTTGAGCTGGATAGCTGCATTTGTGCTGTAAAGTTTTACTTAGATGTGAAAAGCACATTTTTTCCAAACCATTAATGATCTTGTTTGAACACTAGTCTCCGATGAAACTTTAAGTGCAGCTGTCCCTTTGGAAGAGTTCAGACTTGTTCTTTAGGGATTAAAGCCATCAATTTCTTTGTTTTTAAATAAAGGATCTAACCAATGAATGCTTTGTGCCTCCTGTCTCCTGCATTCCTTACTGCGCTCAGGAGCATGCACGAGATATGCCCGGAACAGACGCTCAACGGTTCCTAATAAACCGCTAGTTCTGCTGGCCAAGAGGAGATGGCAGCCACAGGCAGGTCTGAGCCAAACAGCTGCCATTTCACATCTCCGCGACATGTTGGGACAAGCTCTCAGAGTGAGAGTGGTAATGATCTATATCCCTTGTCACTAGGCAAGTACCATCTTGCAAATCATAGATACCGTTAACTGCCTTGCCTCTGTGCTGCTTCAATTTTCAAAGATGTGCTTTTATGGGAGAATATAAAATAAAGCAATAAAATAAATATTAACCCTTTCAAATGTTTCAACTCCTCAGCAGCTCACAAATATTTCAGATAACTTTTAGGGGTGGTTTTCGCTTTCTTGCACCTGGGCATTGGCTACACTACATTGAGAAAAACTGGACTGAGAAAATTGTGTGTAGGTCAAGGGTTTGACCCAATGCCTTGTCCAATTAGGACATGACATCTTCCTCACATCACTCACCTCTACGTGCTTCATTCAGGCATTGCTGCAATAACAGGAAGATTTGTCTCATAAGGATCAAAGTCAAAGCTTGAATCACTGAAGCTTTGAGGTCAGACAGGTTAAACTGAGAAACAGAAATTACGTATCATAAAATCATTCAAGAACATAAGAAAGACGAACAATGATAGACCACATGTTTGATTGAGCCTGCTCCGCTATTTAGTACAATCATGGCTATCTCTGGCTTCAACTCCATTTTACCTCTCATTCCCAAAAATCTATCTATCCCTACCTTAAAGGTATCCAATGATTGAGCATCCACAATCCTATGGGGTAGAGAATTCCAATGAATCACAATCCTTTTAGTGAAGAAGTTTCTACTCATCTCAGTCTTAAATGACCTACCCTTTATCCTGAAATTCTGCCCACCTGGTTTAGATTCCCTGACCGGTGTAAATAATCCATCAACATCCACACTACCAAGCCCCGTTAGAATTATATAGGTTTCAATGGGATTGCCTCTCATTCTTCGAAACATCAGAGAATAAAATCGCAAGTTATTTAGCCTCTCATCATTGGGCAACTTCCTCATCTGATTTCCAATTTAGTGAACCTTTGCTGTACAGCCTCCATTGCAAGTATATCCTTTCTTAAACATGGAGACTAAAACTGTGCACAGTACTCTAGATGTGGTTTCACCAAATCCTTGTACAACTGTAGCAAGACTTCTTCATTCTTGTACTCTAATCCCTTTGCAATAAAGGCCAACATGTCATTTGCCTTCCTAATTGCTTGCTGTATCTGCATGCTAACTTTCTACATTCCTTTTACAAGTTTAAACATCAACACTTAGCAGTTTCTCACTTTTTAAAAATATTCTGCTTTTTTATTCTTATAACCAAAGTGAATAACTTACCTATATTATGCTCTATCTCCATCTCACTGTCCACTCACTTAATCTGTCTATATCTCTTTGCAACTTCCCAGAAAGGTTAAACAGGAAACGATAATGACTACCACAGCTTTGAGGTCTAGTGAAAGAATAAAACTGAAACCTGAGATTGAGGTGAATCTATTTGAAAAATCAAAGGAATACTCAGGATGTGCCCCCAACAAATCTTGTGCCAGCATTAATCACTCATATCTTAGTGCAACACGGGACAACTATACATCTCTAATTGTTGATCATACATGATCAGGAGTCAGGTACAAGGGCTGGGTGAGTGGGGCGGGGTCTGGTTGATAATATTGCGTTTACTTAATTTTGAAAGGCATTGCCTGGGTTTCTTTTTGCAGAAATGGCCAAAATAGACACAATCTCCATCAATAGGAGGGTAATTCTAAGAGCCATATTATCAAGATCAGTCAAAACAACAGGAAATAATTAGTTTCCTTCTCTTTTATGTACTTGCCACTTTAATTGTTACATTCTACACATACACATAGACATACATAAAAATGCACACACACATGTGCACACGCACACATCCAAAACTCCCTCGGACTGCGTTGCTAAACAGGATCTGTTCCTAATGGTGCTGATTTTGTGATGTTTATGTTATTTCCAAGAACTTCATTTGGCTTAATTTTTTAAAAAAACAACAATTTTTCTAAGGGGATGTTCTTTCAAGGCAGATTAATTCTCTGTTTATTTCACTGGCCCCACAATTTGCAGCTAACAGCTAGAGCTCACATCTTCTGCCAACAATGCCCTATGATTAGTTTGGGTGTGGACCAGATTCCCTTCACCCTGGCCAGTGGGGAGGTAGAGATAAGAAGGAGCATAATGCTTGGGGGTCGGAACGAGTGTGTTGCCTCCAATGGAGACAAGGAACCACACCCCCCCACCCCGCCGCACAAAGGAGATACCAGCCCCTGCCTTTCTGCTCAATAAGCAGCCTGCATAGCAAAAGCTGCCATTAATTGTCCACCCAAGAACCTCAGCAGCCCCAAGGGCAGGTGAGCTGTCTTACATGTTGCCCATCCACAATAATATGGGAAATAGGTCAAGGTTGGGTGGGAAGGCAGCAGGCAGGTCAGCTGTGTTTGTTTTACAACTCTCCCCAACTTTCAAATAAGCTGTTGGGGACCGTCATAAATTTCACTCTATTATGTGTATTTTGACAGTCAACATCTCAAAATTGATTTTAGTTATATAACAAAATATTATAATGTGCATTGCAAGAACTTTTAAGAAGTGTTCCTTCTGAAACAAAAGCTGTGGGATATATATTCTATACATCAATAGTGTGATTTGATGTAATTTATATAAATTCTTTACAAACAATGAGTTTGGGAATATCATTCAACAGTATGCAGAATGTAATTCCAACAGAAATATTTGATTTAGCTATAATTTTGGAGCCTCGGAGGTTCCAACTTGATCCTACTTTTCCCACCTTTCTGCCCTCCACCCCTGAGGCACTGAAATGGCAACACAAGACTGCACTAGCAACCCTCAATACTATCTAAGCGCCAATGTTTGTTCCTGTTCAGCAAGTATCCACTAGCTACTTGACTCAGGTGAGGCATCATACCCTAGAGGAACAGTATCTCAGCAGATTTCATTCTTCCCTACAAGAAATTATTGATAGTTATTGGGAGTGAGATGGCCGACTGAATTTTCCCTTCCATAACTTAAGTGCGCAAAGGTTCATTATACTGAATGGAATGCCATCCCAATTGAGATTAACAAATTCAGAAAAGACTAGGATTGTTAAGATCTTCGAGTTACATTTGACCTGGCATCACATCAGGCAGTGCTTACCTAACGAGCTGTTTAAGCAAAGATCCATTGCTTTCAATCTTTATGTGATATTGACACAGGAAAACCTTGTGAGAAGCAATAACTGGAGCTGAATTTTCTCCTCTCTAGCTGACAGAACACAATACTGGGCAAACCTTATAACATTCAAGGGAATATCTCTTTCAGTGCTGCCAGTTACAGTTGGTAGATCACCAAGTGATCTTTTTGAGACAAACACATTAAACCAGGTACTATGGAATTGCTGCAGTGACCTCAGCACCTAGGACAGCAACAAGAGTTAGACTGATGGCCAATTCTTTGTAGAGTTAACTCTATAGAGTTAAGTCTTTCAGGTTTAACTTTCTGTCAGATCATTCTCTGGTGGGAAGGAAGCAGGGGTCAACAGCCTAAGAGTTAATTTTTTAGATGGTCAACTCACCATGAGTGTTCTCTCTCTCTCTGTTAGGTCAACTGTCTGTAGTGTCAGTTGCATTTATATTGACTCCAGCAACTGCAATGTCAGTTATAACAGGTAATATGCATTCATGTAATGTGCATCTAACTGTGAATTTTCCTAGCCAATGTACAATGACTTGGTGTGCTCCTACCTCAAACCTTAAATATAAATGCTTTTAGGGTGCAGATTGGCAATACAGCACCTTCTAAGGATTTAAAATAACTCAGGGTGAATTTGAGGAAGACTTAGGAAGTCCAGCCCAGTTGTTTTTTTAATATTGCAAGGCCATAGAATCCTGACATTGCTGGAGGTAGCCATTTGGCCCATTGAGTCTGCACTGACACGCCAAAAGAGCACCTCACCCAGGCTCACTCCCTCCCCACACCCTATCCCTGTAATCCCGTGCATTTATGACAGCAATCCACTTAACCTGCATATCTCTGGCTGTGGGACGAAACTGGAGCACCCAAAGGAAACACATGCAGACACAGGGAGAATGTGAAAACTCCACACAGACACAACAAACCAAAGCCGGAATCAAACTTGGGTCCCTGTTGCTGTGAGGCAGCAGCACTAACTAGTGTGCCACCATGCCACTACTATTTGCTTTTGTGCAATATTAGTATATATTTACAATCAGATTTAACACAACTAAAGGTGCACTGTACTTAACACAAGACAGCATAACAAATACAGAGCACAAGCTACACTTTGGAAAGCTCCTTTAGTAACTGTTCTTTTTCACCTTTGGCCTTCAGCCTGTATTTTGTTTTACTGACATGGTCACTGCTTTACTTTTTAGTTTGTTTCCTCCCTGTTTTTTTTATTCACACTCCCTTGTGCCCTGATATATGGTTTCATTGACACTGGGTACCAGTCTTTATGGATGACCCAAGGTGGAGGTTGTTTTCAACAGCTGAAGCTCCAGGATTTGTGCCAGGAACACTAATTTGCCAATTACATCCCGATATCCATCTACTGCACCAATTTTCAGATTTGGGAATTAATTCTGTGTTGGATTCTGGTCAAATTGGAAATTTGATCAGCAAATATCCGTTAGTACTTCAAAAGCCTCAGGGTGAAATGTTGCTCAACCTCTGGAAACAGTGCAAGTTAGATTTTGTAGACTGAAGTAGTTGATGTTAGTTCTTTTTGCAATTATCAGCTGTAGAACATTAATGAAAATGCCTAATTGTTTCACTTAGATCTAATTTACATTACTTGGTTCGTGAGAGTAGGTGGGTAGGCCTGTTAATCATAGATTTGGTAACTTAACAGAGCTACACCCAGTGCCCTGTGACAATTAGAGTCTTGTTTTTTTATAAAAATCCCTTCAGGCAGCTAAACAAGAATCAAAGCATTACAAAAGTGGAGAATGCTGCCGAATCATTAGTACAACAATGTTGAACAACAAGGTGGAAATATTTGCCAAGTGATGATATATATTTTTTTTCCTGTGGAATCCAGATGAAAGGTAAAGGCCTTAATGCATGTTTGAGCTGAGAAAGAGTATAAGAAGTTTAGCAAGAGTATTGCCAAGTGGTGGCAGAAAGCTTGACCCTAAATCTATGTGTTACAAATTATTTGCGTGCACTTCTTGTCAACTTTTGCCATTATATTGCCACTGGCAGTAGGTTGCAATTACAGCATGGAAAATTTAGACAGGCAGCTTCCATTATAAATAAGTGCATAAAAAATTATACTAAAAAATATAATAATAAGAGCAGAACATACAATTTGAAAATTAAGAGTGCATTACACTTGTGTCCAATCAGCAGCCATCCCAACTCCATTTCATCTGATGATTATATACAGTGATTAATTTGAACTCTGTTTAATGGCACATTGGAAATGATTCAGCTGATGGAACATATTTTGGTTTTTCACTTGAGTAGTATATTTAGTAAGTGCTAGGATGGCTATGTTAACTAGTGTGGATTGAGGCAACACAAAGCAATCAGTCTGTGAAACCAAGTACTGAGGCGATACCAGGGAAATGATATTAGTCACTGGAGACTGTGTGTACTGGACAAGTTAATTTTGGTGCATTATCTTGGTGTTTATTCATTAAAATGAGCCACATCAGCAAAAATAAATAGTCAATTTGTATTTTAATCCAAACTGTAGTCCATTACACTTACTGAAGTATTGAAGCCTGTCACTGCATTTAAGCATGCCGGTTACTCAATTTTAAGAAAAGCCACACTCCGACAATTTATTTGCCCCCTTTTCCCCTTCTCCTGACGCTGTTGCCATTGCTGGGGTATGGTTCCAAGATGCCAGCAGCCTTAAACGAGCAGATCATCTTCGTGTGGCTGTTTGGACAGAAAGCGTCAGCAGATAATTTGACCATGAGAATGTCAAAATTGAACCTTATCCTGTCCTCACCAAACAATCACTTGCATGTCACTTTGTAAACAGCTGGCATGACTGGGTAGCCATCAGGAGCACTGACCCCAGCTGATTTCCCTCTTTCTTGTAGCTTAGTGTTGTGGAGACCAATTAAGTATCCTCCCATGCATGAGTCCAACTAACTCAGGACAAACTGGGAACCAATCTTGAGACCTGCCTTGTTTATATGGTTCAATGCCACATTGAACAACATATTCATCCATTGTGCAGTGTGGAGGAAGTTCTATTTTTCACATTTTAAAAAAATGCATCACAGGAACATACAAAGTAAGCAATTATAGTATTTTACACTTCGTGATGCTGAATAAACAGGAACACAATGACATTACACAAGTGCCTTAAAAATCAAAAAATTGCAAACTCTGGAATTAATTTCTCTTAGTATGTGTACATCCAAGTTACTGTGTAAAACAGTGCAGAAAAATAATTAATTTTGGTTGCTTTCCTGTGCAGAATCCTCTGCTTACAGTAGGCATTTTTTAAAATGCAAATATTGGCAATCCGGAATAGTTATTCACAATGAGTCTGTCAGCATATTTTTAAAATTCATTCGGGGGACGTGAGCTTTGTTGGCTAGGGTAACATTTATTGTTCATCCCTAATTGTCCTTGAGAAGGTGGGGATTAGCTACCTTCTTGAACCACTGCAGTCCATGTGGTGTTGGTACACACACAGTGAGCTGTTGAAGGAACTTCAAGATTTTGACCCAGTGACAGTGAAGGAATGGAATGATACTCAGAAACTTGGAGGGGGATCTTCTGTAAACAGAGTAAAGCCAGGTCACTGCTTTAAATTGGTGTCCTCTGTCACAGCAGTTCCTAGAATTATGCACCCAAGAGGTCATCATTTGGCCCACGGTGCCTGGGCAGGCTCTTTGAAACAACTCTCCAATTAATTGTATTCCCCCACCTTTTCCCATAGCTCTTCAAATTTTGCCTCCAAGTATATAGCTAATTCCCCTTTAAGCTACCATTGCATTTCAGATTATAACAACTTGCACAATAAAAAAAAGTATCTCCCTCACTGGTTCTTTTATCAATGATCTTTAACCTGTGTTCCTTTGATTACTGATCCTCTGCCAGGAAAAACAGTTTCTTCTGTTTGCTCTTTCAAAACCCCTCAGTTTTGAACATCTTTGTTAGATCTCTACTTTCTCTGCTGTCAGGAGAATAATCCCAGCTTCTCAAGTCTCTTTATACAACTGAAGTCCCTCATCCCTGGTATCATTCTAATAAATATACTTTGCACCTTCTCTAGTACCTCCAATTCAATGGGTGGTCACTGTATAAAATACCCATTGTTTTCTGTGTCCTTTCATAGGATATGGATGTCACTGACAAGGCCAGTATTTGCTTCTCGTCCCTAATTGCCTTTGAACAGAGTGGCTTGCTGAGTCTTTACAAGGGCAGTTAAAAGTCAACCACATTATTATGGGCCTGGAGTTACATACAAGACAAACCCAGTATGGACAGTGGATTTCCTTTCTAACAGGCATTATGAACCAGATAAGCTTTTACAACAATGGAAGATAGCTGTCATGGTCAATATTACTTTATATTCTGGATTCATTAACTGGATTCAAATTCCATGGTGGGATTTGGGATGGAGACCACCATCTTATGGTTGCTGTTATTCTCTCAAGAGCCAGAAGTGAGCGATGTATGAGAACTTGAGGTTAAAGGTGTGTGTGCATGTGCTTTTTGGGGGGCAAATTGCCTTTGTTCATTTGTGTTTTTAAATACCTTCTCTGGTGAATTCCAGGATTGATAACTCTGCAACTAAAAAAGATGGTGAACTTTTGTAGCTAAATGCCATTTGCAGCCACCAACTTGCCAGGTGTGATTCAGTCAAGCTTTCTCATCATGCTGGTGATATTTCTATCTCTACTTGGCATTGCCCACAGGTCAGCCTGAGCACTAAGCTTGGCTGGAATTGTACATGCTTCTTTTCTTGGGCTTAAACTAAGGTGAAAAAAATAAAATAGCTGGTGGAGACTGAAGAGGGTAAATTGGATAACCCTAAAAATGGGTGAGGGGACTGTGATGTGCGAACTCATGGCCATTGAGTGCAATGCAGAGAACATGGCAACTTCATGTTGCATGCTCACTTGAATGATTTTCGCTTGAATCCAGCACTAATCATGATGTTGATTGACTGGATGCAAAACTATAATTTGCTAGCACTAGTTAAAGCTCGTCTTCACTCCTTTAAGCTCGGTTATAACTCTTGAAAGGGAGGAGCATGTGTTGACAGTTGTGTAGAAAATGAGTCTGACTTGGAAAACAATGAACAATGTTGAATGATACAATATGTGAACAGCCAAAGGTTTCTGATGCTGCACCACAGGAGGAAAGCAATGTTCTGTACATGCAGGGGAAGGTAGCCCTCCAGAGTCAAACTTAAAAAGCAGTGGGCGCAGATAGCCATGGAGAGCTTGGATAGTCAAACTCCCAAGGACTTAAATGCAATGATACAAGAGGTTCAACTGCAAGAGCGATCAAGGTCAGTGAGTGCACTCAAATATCTCACTGAAGCACTACTTTCAGATACTGCTCAATTCACTACATTCCAATTATTCACTGACCAACTATCAACCAGGGCTTATTCATATGCTTCACCTCATTCTCATACATTCAGTATTGCTGCAGCCTCATATCCACATCGCTCAGCTTGCACGCACTGACGGCTATCCAATCGAGACAGCCACATCACCCAGATTACACAAAACTCCATGACAGGCTTCTCTCTTGAAGGCCTGAAGAAGCAGGAGCTACCCATAAGAGCCCATCTGGAAGATACTACTTACTGTTATTGAAATATTTGTTTCTGAAGCCTTGGTCAGTGGCGGGGCTGAAATCATCGATTATAACAGCATTGCGTACCTGATACTCTTCTTACATCCCACAATATCTACAGACTTACAAGCTGCAGATGGTGCAAGTATGCACTCCTTATTTTCCATTTACTCTCTCACATCAAACTTAACCTTGTGCTTTTCATCTTTCATACACCCAATCTGGCCAGAGAGTAGAGGAACAGGAAGATGACAGTGAAGATGCACTGTAACTTGATTTCACATTCACTAGCACCAACTCACATATTGACAGTGTGCATAATTTGGAGGATAGTATCAAGGTGGGAATCACATAGGATAAGACATTGGGCATAGATAGCCTCCTGGCAGGACAGGGACAAAGACCAGCATGGATGGCCAGCACACCAAGAGGGCGAGACCACACATATTCCACTACAGAAGACTCAGTTGGGAACTTCAATGGGACAGCCTACAGAAGATGGTAGATGGATGCACAATAAAATGGTGTATTGGGAGAAAGGCAGCCTGTGTTAAATGTCAAGGTGCATGGAGAAGTTCAGCACCAACCTGGCAAAGAGCTTTGTACAAAGCTTGGAGCCCATCCTTTCCACTCTAAGTGGTGGCCAACAGCATGTGGATCAATGACGATGTAGCCTTTGACGGTCAATGTCACAGCTCCCACATGGACAAGCACAGCCACCCAGTGTCCAAGTGCTGCGGTGGAACTTTTGGCTGTGTCATGCAAGGTCATCTTGCTGCCAGGGAAGCTTATAAGGCTCCCATCACGGCTGTGGATTACTGTATGATAAGGTGCTTGCAGAGTTTTTTAGCAATCTGTCCTCCAGCAGATAAGTAGGATTGTTGGGGTATTGCCCTGGGGAGTGGCAGTGGTTCCATGGAACACAAATTTGCTGTGCTCTGTCAGGAAGACAAATTTTTTTCTTCAACACTGTCACTCTGCCAGTGCCCTTACTGTTGCTAGTCAGCCCAGACTGCAGCTGCAGATGCCAAGATATTGCAGGCCACAGTTGGGTCTCCTAGACCCAGAACGGTTTGAGGTCACTCTGGGTCATTTGTAATATCTTTCACTGAAAGTCAGCAGCTTTCTAGTGGACATGTTGCAGCCACTTTGGTAGCGATTACAAGATAGGCAGAGGCACAAAAACGACAGACTTGCACGAGGTGAATTGTTGGCCTTTTCACGCAACATGGCATGATTTCATTTATAAATTGGGTTTGGAATGTTTATTTTGAGGTGGTTTTATTTTGTATCATGGCTTAGAGGGAGGATAAAGTACACAGCTGTTGGTGAACTGGGGTCTTCATGGACAGTCCAGGCAGAACATGGCTATATACTCTGTCCACACCCTTTCATCTTTTCTTCCTCTTGTATTGCTGGTGGCTGTGCCCTCATGATGACAAGATTGTGCAGTATACAGCAGACCACCATAAATCCTGATATCTACCCCAGGGTACTGCAGGGCTCATCCAGAGTGGTGTAAGCAACAGAACTGTTTCAGCATGCTGTGGTCTGCTCTATCACATTTCACCTGGGTAGCATGGTTTTTACTGTGTGCATGCCATGCATGTGTATGGAGTTGTGCATAGAGTTATGAGCCATGTCTTCAGTGGATTGCCCTCATCACCCTCTGGTGTCTCATGCTGACCCAAACACAACTGGCACAGCAGACTGCCACAGAACAAAGGCACCATTATTTATGGTGAGCTATCAGCTCAACTTTTGAAGGAGCAGAATTCCTTTTGGTTCCAGCATAGGACAAAGTTAACATATGGAACCCACAAAGCAATGTACATGCAAAGGAAGTGTCACTCTTTGAATGAAGAGCCACATTGATTTGCTTACAGAAGTGGATGATAAACTATGGAGGTGTTGCAAAGATCTCCAGCTCCAGCTTAGATGGAGCCAGGCAAAAAAAAGTTCATTGCCATGGTCACCTTGGCAGCAACCGGCAATGTGGTCCTTGTCCTATAGTGAGGTTTCCATTTGTGGTTGCTACAGGCAATAAATTTCAGCAAAGGTATCCTTACTGAAGCAGAGAAATATCACTCACCACTCCTCGCTAAGGCTAATAGGAGAATAGCTCGCTGAACACTGTGCGATGTAGCTTCCTTTTGAGTGTATTTCACCCTCTTCTCCTCCTTCCACTTCCAGTAGCTTGCCCTGTCGTGTGTGACCTCTACTTATTCTTTCAGCCATACTGTGTTTCCAAGGGAAATGAGTACTAGTGTGTCTAGAAGCAACTTGTTTGTGCAGATGCTTTTAAGCATGCCACATGTTCTGGAGATCTTTTCAACTTGAAACAACCATAGAAAGCATCAAAGTAAAAATAACCAGAAAGAAAATCAACCAGCAACTAACTTGTACGTAGTTGACAATTCCCTAAACAGCCTTGGTGGGGATTCCTTTCGGCTGTTGAGAATTTGCTGTGTGAGATTCAGGGAGGGTGATAACAGGAGCACCGAGTTCAAAATGACCACAGCTAGCACTGAATCAGTGTTGAACGTTGCATGATGACACTGTACATCTGCTCTGCATACTTTTGGTAGATATTCACTGCATGCTTGCTGAAGCTTGCACCAATATCATAGGGTTCACTCAAGAAACAGACACCATGTTGACGCTCTAAGGGCACTCAAAACACCCAAAAAAATCATCTTATAATTACACATGTGAATGCTACACAACGATTTCATCAGTATTAAAGATCTGATATGAAGTTGGATGTGGTGGTGTAAGGTTATGGTTCACCTCTAGGGTTCGTGAAAATGGCTATTTGGTTCTGACCCCCTTAAGAGTCTAGTATCCTTGTTAGAGTGGGCTCTAGAGTAGCTCCTTGTCTCAGGGAAGCAGCAACTTTGTGAAGTGTCGTTGCTGCCTTTGGAGGTGCCAGAAAAGATCTAAAGAAGCGAGCACACCCCTTGACAGCTAATCAAGGCACTGCATTTGGCTTAAACAGATATTTTTCTGGAGATGGCTAATGAAGGGGAGGCTGAGTTCTCAGTTCACTAGTATGGGTCAGCTGTCCTAATGTTTTGTGTGGAACTTACCCCAACCAGGAGGGGAGACCCAATAGACAGAAATTGTTCATGCAACAATTTGCATCCTGTTCTTTTCACATGCACTGTTGCTGTGGGAGTCACAGCTCATAACAGAGGAAAATTCAACAGCAACCAGAGTCCTGGTGTGGTACAGAACTGGCTTTTAACACAATGCTACAGCAGAGGACATTACTGCAAACCGTAGCACTGGTTGGTGCTTGAACCCAGGACAAATGCAACAGGCTGGAACTCAAACAGTTAAGCTATGGATGACATTCTACATTTAGTGAAAAGTCAGCATTGCTAATTTCAGCCAGAGTTAACCGCTGCCAATCGCCGCAACCCAATCAACAGCCCGACTGTACGCCCTTCACATCGTGGCGAGCCTTTGCACAGACGAGGATGAGCAGCACATTTGAAATTGCACTTGAGAAAAACACTAATTATCCCATCAGTTACCAGCAGACAGGGAGCCGTGCTTCTTCTACTGTTGGACAGGATGCTTGCTCGTCTGCAGCAAGTCTGAACATCTCCCTTCAGGAGATAGCACAAGCAGCATCCAACATGTGCTTGGATTGCGAGCGTGTTCAGTCACGTCTTGCTGCAAGACATAATCTTTAAGATATATAAGACACAGGATAAAAAAAAACACATGTTTTCAGCAGACTAGAGACTCGTGTTAAAAGCAATTTTCACAATTAAAAACACTTCGGCTTCTCCCATTGGAGAAAGTGCAGATGTTACAGTTGGAGAGGTTTGAGCATCTCGCATTCTGGTTCATTTTCTGGCCAGACTGTTTAAAATTATGTTCTGTTGCAAAGTTAGCTATTTAGTGTCTGGCATGTAGTGGGATGCACAGGGTACAAGCTGAAATCAGTAGTCATTTCAACAAAACACCAAGTTTTGAAGTTGCATTGAGTCAATCTCCAGTAAAACTTTAACAACACTTGAACATCACATTTAGATAATACACTTTCCATGAAAGTAAAGACAGGAAGAAAGAACAAAGGACTACAAGGGGCTGTAGCTGAAAATATCCTTTTTTGTTGATGAATTAAGGAGGAGCACAATATTCTCATATAAATAGTCTATACTTTCTTTACAGTATATTTCGATCAAAAATACAAAAGAGCAGACTCACGGTCCAGGTAGCTGACTTAGCAGTACTCGATTGCTGAAAAGTGACCTCAAATAAATGTGGTCCCGGATAGTCTGTGTTGGAAGGGATTGCTGGAGCAGGCGACATGGTATCAAATGTGGAGCTTGGCTGCGAGTAGGGAGACGGCGTCGGGACATTCGAGGCGTGCTCCGAGTTGTAAGGGCTGGCGGAGGATGCACGGTTGGTGATACTCTGATCCATGCTGCTGTTTAGCAAATTAAACTGGGACTGGAAAGGCAAAGGGGTGGGGATAAGAAGTGAAACAGCCAGGTAAGGACTTGCAACATCCACTTATTTCAGACTATTAAGAAAACACACACATCAGACAGCTGTCACTACATTTCAGCTCCTGGAATCCTTTTTATTCCTGTTGCCCCATGTAAAGACTTGTCAAATAATTAATCATAAATGTATTATTCAGGCAAATATGAAGGGAAAAATGTCAGTTTGAAACTTGTTACCTCTTGTTTTTTTCTCTGACCACTGATCCCTGACAGTTTTTTATGTATTGAAAACTATTTTTGGGCCATTGGTTTACTTATAACTGTTTGGTGATTGTGGGAGAAATCCGGTCGGATTGTTCAAGCAGATTTTTTTTGTTTCATTCATATAATTTCAAGCAAGGAAGCAACCCCATACAAATGAATGAACACAAATCATTCAAAAAACATGTTTCCTCAGGAGCTAAGAATAAACCTGGGCTCACGAATGAATCAAATCGACTCAGCTGTAAAGTTCAGAGGATCAGATAAATGGAAAATAATACAAGAAAATCAAATAAACGTATGGAGTGGTTGTTTAAAAAAGAAATCTCCCCAAACCCTATTTTTCTCCTCTCCTGAAGGTCTTGGCTTGAGCTGGTGTCCACTTCCACTGCTGTTGTCACTATCTCTCTGCCACCTCACTTGATTGGCTCTTCTCTACATGGCAGCCTAGACAGTGCATGTGGGCAGACTATTCTGCTATGTGGTGCATCAAAATTTAAGCTTAATCTGTCCACACCTGATACACACAAAGACTATCAGGCACAGCAACAAGAACAAAAATTGCCTTCCCCAGCCCAGCAATATTGAGGCCGATAGCAGCATCCCAATTCCTGTCGTGACTGAAAAATCAACCAATGAATGAATTGAGGATTTTCCTGTTCTTCATGGCTGCATGGTCCATTACTGTAATCAGAGGATCACTATCACTGTTTCAAGGGCTGTCCTAGCGTAGACAGTAACACAAGGATCACTTTATCAACTTATGGTTGGAACACTGGAGTTGATTTTGACTTTTGGTACCCAACTGACCCCTGCTCCCCATGCTGGCTATGAAGAAGCCCCTGCCATTTTGATGCCCCAACCTCTTTTAAATTGGGCAGGCAGGGTGCAGGGTTCTATACTGGCATCCTGATTCGGTCTACCGCATTTAGTCTTCAAGATTAAACAATGGAGACTTTAAGGAGCGCCAGTGCAGCCACTCATTTCAAGGGCAGCTTACATTTCATGTCAGAGAGGCCTCATGCAAGAAGACATTAGTGATCATGTTGCTACTGCCCCATTCACTTTGAAAAATAGGATTATGAGACAAACATTGTTCCCACCCAATGATACCAATCTAACATAAATAGGAAAAGGATCATGGAGCTTAGTGTGCACTCAACAGATGGAAGAAAGGCTAACACATTGTAGTGACAATAGAGAACCAGGGAGCATATGTCTACCTGTCTGTGCCTGTCAGGTGGGGATAGTGAACCAGAAGACCTGAGATAGGATAGAAAATACCAAAATCCAGAACAAAGAGTCAGGTGGAGTGCCCTTGTGGAACAGTGCATGAGACAATATTTCACCAGGGCACAGTAACCTCACTTCAATGTACTTTCATTCATGACAAATTCATATCTTTTGATTTTTAAAAAGTTACATGATGACAAAGACTGCTTTATAAAAGATCCTTTCCAACACTGTCTTCAGCCTTGACAACCAACGTGGGGGTCTCTCAGGCTGGCATGTCACCAGCTGATCCAGGAGGTAGGTCGAAGTCCCTTTCAGAGAATTTAATATAAACTTCAGTTGTGGGTGTCGCTGGCTGGGCCAGCATTTATTGGCCATCCCTCATTGCCCTTGAAGAGACATTTAAAAGTCAACCACATTGCTCTGGATCTGGAGTCACATGTGTGCCAGAGCAGGGAAGATCAGCAGATATGGAGTCACATGTAGGACGACAGATTTCATTCCCTAAAGGACATTAGTGAACCAGGTAGATTTTTAAAGTTAAAATTTATTTATAGTCACAAGTAGGCTTACATAGTAATGAAGTTACTGTGAAAATCCTCTAGTCACCACACTCCGGTGCCTAGGACATACCGAGGGAGGATTTAACATCACCAACGTATCTAACCTGCACATCTTTGGACTGTGGGAGGAAACCAGAGCACTTGGAGGAAACAGGGAGAATATGCAAACTCCACACAGACAGTGACCCAAATTTGGAATCGAACCCAGTTCCCTGGCACTGAGGCAGCAGTGCTAACCACTGTGCCACCCCTACGACAATCGACAATGCTCTCAAGGTCATCATTAGACTTTTAATTCCATATTTCTTATTCAAGTTTCACATCTGCCATGGTGGGATCCGAAGCTGGGTCCCAGAGCATTACCCTGGGTTTCCAGATTACTAGTCCAGTGACAATACCACAATGCCATTGCCTCCCCACCATTGCAGGGAGTGAGGCCAATTGGATACTCTTTCAAAGAATCAGCACATGCATAATGGCCCCCTACTGTACTGTATGATTCTATTACTGCACCCAGCAAAGTGTGTATGCTCTCTCGGATTCTGCATTACAAGGCGTCTACACCACTTTTGTAAGTAGCAGATTTTAAGGTCAAACATTTTACGCTATATTTGTGTCAAGTTAGCCCTGCATAAAAAGTTTTAGAAAACAACTTCATCAATTTCACACTAAGTTTGGACTATCATTGGGAAGCAATGTTGGTTGCACATACTGGGGAAACGGCAAGCAGCAGGACCCAAAAAGTTGACGCTTACAATTAAGACGTTTATAAAGTTACTATTTCAGTTCCCACACTCACTGATACATCGCTTAATCCATTTGAAGTGTACACGGCATGTTCTTTCTCTGGCCTCCTGAGTAAGTTTAAATTACACAGACTTACAGTATGGAAGCAGACCAACTAAACGAACTGTGACGTTAGTGTACCTTCAAGAATTTGTTTGAAAAACTGTGTTCTCCGCAGTCGTAAGCAGGCCTTTTTGGTTTGTGTTGCCGGGCTGGCTGCTAGAAGTCCTCTTCTTACTGCTTCAGTGACTTAAATGGGGATTTGTTTATTTTTTTACTATAGGGCTTAGGTACTTTCTGGGAGTTGTTTTACGACACTGCATTGTGAGAGGGAAGATTGGTGGTAAGTCATGTGTTTTGGACAGATCGTTTTCTTCATAGTGAATTCACTTTTAATTTGGCTGACAGCAGTTTTAGTTTAGAAGGGATTGGACATCAAGCTGAAAAAAATGTATTTCTCTCTCTCCCTACTTTTAGAAATTCTGCTGTTGGCTGGACATAAGGCCTGCCTAGATTCTCTCTTTCCCTGGTGTGTTTTGGGAAGCTGTTCTGATTTCAAGCTATATCCAGAGCACTGCTAGAAGTTACAAGGCTAGGAAGTCAGCGTTTCAATTCTCCACCCAAAAGTCTAAGTTCTAGTATCATCTGAACATTCACATTTTACGTATTAAACCTATGGCAAAGGTTTTGTTTATCAGATTTGTTTCATTGGAATGATAGTTAGCTGTTAAGAATTATACAATATCATGATTGTTTTTTCCTTATTTGTAATTGGTAAAAGTTATCACTAATTTTCTTTCTATACATGTTAACTGCACTCAAATAAAATTTGTTTGATAAAAGCTTCCTAATGGGTCATTTGAATCATACCTGAAGAGAAATATCACACGCTCACTCTAGCCAAATTTAAAGTGCAAAACTTATGATCTAGGAGGATTTCACAGAACACCTTGGAGTTTCTGATCTGAATTATAACACAGCCTTAAGCTAGCATTCATACTGCTCATGGCCTTCTCTTACTCCATTTACTTAATCTCACCCCATCAATAAATACATCCTTACATTTCTCCTTCCATCTTCCTCAACGAACTTTAGCAGCACAACCCTCAATTCCCTTGTCCCTCATTTTTTCCCAAATCCCTTCAATATATCCATGTGACTTGTCTCAACCATGTGTCAGGAGTTCACATTCTCACTGTTCTCCAAGTAAAGACGTTTCTCTGAACTCCTCATTGGTGACTATGGGTGGGATTTCATGGCCCTTCCCTTTCCAGCGGTGGAGGCAACTTGTCAGGGGGATTTCCAGTCCCGCCAAAAGTGAGCCCCACAGGGGGTTCCCCAGCAGCGTGGCAACACAAATGGCCAATGACTTTGGCAGGACTGGTCACCTCCACCAACAGAAAACATGCTTCGTGGGATGCGGAAAATCCTGAACTATTATATTTATGATCTCTAATTTTGGTCTCCCTCACAAGTAGAAATATCTTCCCTACACCGTCTCTTTCTTCTTTCTTAGTTGTAATGAGCTCTTATCAGGTCCTAATCTGCTCTTTTCTAGCAGCCCTTTGCTTCTTAGTTGTATCCTTTCAGCTCTGACTTGATCCTTGTAAATCTCTTGTTCACTTTCTTTAGTGTTTCTATATCCTGTGACATTGAGACTAAAACTATGAAAAACATTCGTAGTGAAGTTACTCAGATGACACATTCAGCTGATGTTATAGTTAACTTACTCTTAGTTTTATACACTGCCATGGTTTTAAATTAGAGATGAATAAAAGCATTGATGAGAGTTGACGGTAAAATTTAAGGTAGTCATTTCCTGATGAAAGTTCAGCTAACTGAAGCTGACCAAAAGGCAACGATGACTTTTGTTTTTATACAATACACCTCTGGGGTAGCAGTTTCATTTTAGTTTCCCCCATTGCGTGCCAGAATTGAAAATTATCCTCCCTCCCATGAAAATTTGGCTTTGGATTGAAATGAAGGTAAAATTGAAAAAAGCATTGGCTGTAACAGAAGTGCAGATCTGAAGCAAAGTGCTATATTTTGGGAGGTTTAAAATGTATGAATAGTGCAAATCAAAGTTGTAAGAACGTGTAATAGTTTTACAACAGCTCAATTAAGTTGGCAACACTTTTATTCTTGAGCAGAAGATCAAAGATTTAAGCCCCACTCCAGGATGTGAACATATTATCTAAGACTGATCCTCTGAGGAAGTTCTACCTTGTCGGATGGTCATAATTAGTATAGATAGGGGAGAATCAACAGATGTAGTGTATTTGGATGTTCGGAAAGCTATTGATAAAATCCCACATATGAGGCGAGTGTACAAAATTAAAGCACATGGGATTGGGGATAATATATTGATGTGGATTAAGAATTGATTAGCAGACAGGAAAAAAAAGAGTAGGAATAAATGGGTCTTTTCTGGGCTGACAGGTGGATATTGGTAGAGTACTGCAGGATCTGGTTCTTACTCCCTGACTATCAATAGTTTTGATGAGGGAATCAAATGTAATATTTCCAAGTTTACTGAAAACACAAAACTAGGCCAAGATGTGACCGATGAGGAGGAAGTTAAAAGGCTTCAAAGTGATTTAGACAAATTGAGTGACAGAGTCATAGGGGTTTGCAGCATGGAAAAATGTCCAACATGTCCATGCCATCCAGTTTTTAACCACTAAGCTAGTCCCAATTGCCTGCAGTTGGCCCATATCTCTCTATACCCCGCTTACTCATGTAACTGTGTAAATGCTTTTTAAAAGACAAAATTGTACCTGCCTCTACTACGGCCTCTGGCAGCTCGTTCTAGGCACTCAGCATCCTCTGTGAAAAAAATTGCCCCTCTGGCCCCTTTTGTATTGCTCTCCTCTCACTTTAAACCTAGGCCCTCTAGTTTGACTCCCCCGTCTTTGAGAAAAGATGTTAACTATCTACTTTATCTGTGCCCCTCATTATGATAGACCTCTAAAATTGCCCTAAGCCTCCTGCAATCCAGGGAAAAAAGTCTCAGTCTATGCAGCCTCTCCTCATAACTCAAACCATCAAGCCCCGGTAGCATTCTAGTCAATCTTTTCTGCACTATTTCTAGTTTAATATCCTTTCTATAATAGGGTGACCAGAACTGTACACAGTATTCTAGTGTGGCCTCACTAATGTCCTGTACAACAAGCTGTCCCAACTGCTATATTCAATGAAACCAAGCATGCCAAATGTCTTTTTCACCATCCTGTCCACCTGTGACTCCACTTTCAAGGAGCTATGAACCTGTACCCTAGATCTCTTTGCTCTATGACTCTCTCCAATGTCCTACGATTAACCGAGTAGATCCTGCCCCAATTCGATTTACTAAAATGCATTGCCTCACATTTATCTAAATTAAACTCCATCTGCCATTCAATGGTCCAATTGATCAAGATCCCATCGCAATCCTAGAAAACCTTCTTCACTGTCCACCATGCCACCAATCTTGGTGTCATCTGCAAACTTAACCATGCCTCCTAAATTCTCATCCAGATCATTAATATAAATAACAAATAACATTGGACCCAGCACCGATCCCTGAGGCACATCACTGGTATCAGGCCTCCAGTTTGAAAAACAACGCTCTGCATTCAACCTCTGTCTTCTGTCATCAAGCCAATTTTGTATCCAATAGGCTACCTCACCCTGGATCCCGTGAGATTTAAGTAAGTGGGCAAACACATGACAGATGCAGAATAACATGGATAAATGTAAAGTTATCCATTTTGGTAAGAAAAACAGAAAGTCAGAGTATTACTTAAATGGTGATAGGTTGGGAAATGTTGCTGTATGAAGGGACCTGGGTGTGCTTGTACACTTGTCTTTGAAACCAAGCATGCAAGTGCAGCAAGCAGTTAGGAAGGCAAATGGTTGGCTTTCATTGCAAGGACATTTGAGTATAGGAAAATGGATGTCTTACTACAGCTGTACAGTGCCTTTGCGAGACCACTCGAAGTATTGTATGCAATTTAGTCTCCTTACCCAAGGAAGGATATACATGCCGAGAGACAGCGTGCAGCGAAGGTTCACCAGACTGATTCCTGGGATGGCAGGATTGTCGTAGGGAGAGAGATTGGGTCAACTTGGCCTGTATTCACTGGAGTTTAGAAGAATTAGAGGGGGTCTCATTGAAATGTATAAAATTCTGACAAGACTGAATAGATTGGAGGCAGGAATGACATTTCCCCTGGCTGGAAAGGATCTGAAATAATGGTTCACTATCTTGAGATATGGGATAGGCCGTTTAGGGCTGAGATGAGGAGAAATTTCTTCACTCACAGGGTGAACCTGTGAAATTCTCTACCACAGAAGGTTTTGGGGGTCAAGTCACTGAATATGTTTAAGGAGGAGATAGATTTCTAGACTCTAAGGCACGAAGGGGTCTGGGGAGAGAATGGAAGTGTGATGTTGAGATAGAGGATCAGCCATGATCTTCATGGAAAGTAGGCTCAAGGGGCCAAATGGCCTACTCCTGCTCCTATATTTCTATATGTTAAACCCAGCCCCATCTATCCTCTCTGGTGACCATCAAATAACCTTATAATAAAAGCAAAATACTGCAGATGCCAGAAGCTGAAACAAATACAGAAAATGCTGGAAATCTCAGCAGGCCTGACAGCATCGGTGGAGAAAGAATAGAACCAATGTTTCGGGTCTGGATGACCCTTTGTCAAAGCCTTGTCTTTTTTAAAGACCAGTACGGGTGTTCTCCTTGGAGTCCTGGCCATATTTATTCCTCAAACATAAAAATAATCACCTAGACATTATCACATTGCTGTGCACAAATTCACTGCTGGGCTTGTCTAAAAGTAACTACACTCCAAGAGTACTTCTCTGGTTGTAAAGTGCTATAGATGCCCTGAAGTTGTAAAATAACTTTTATAAATTCAGGCCTTTCCTTCTTAGAGACATTGCTTTAACTGTTTCAAAAATGTACAATGATCTCTTCTTTCTTTCGCTGTTCCACACAGAAATTTTACAATGGGAAAATGTGTTAATATCTTTCTAAATGTAATACATTGTTTAGACTTGTCCAACTGAATCCAAAAGTCAGTCAGAGAGTAGGCTCATCTTTTCCCAATAGTAGATGAATAAGAGTCGGCGGGGGGGGGGAGGTTTTTTTTTGTGATGGTTGCCTGGCTTGAGATGGGCTACTTTTCTTCGTTATCATTTTTCCCCTTCACCCCTTCTTCTTAGCTGGGCTGGCTTTGAGCTGATGTTATTAATGGACTAGTCCAAGTTAAAATAACAGACAAGGCAGCCGAGACTAATTATCTGCATAACTTCCCCCAGACAACAACACAGGCGCAGGTATGCACATGTCGAGGAACCAGCCGCGGAGGTGAATGTTCATACTGTGGCTGGTTATCCCATTGTATGCTTATAAAATTTAGGAGTTAGCAATGATTGTGTTCACTGCTTTATGAGTGTGGGGGCGGAGGGGGTGATTCTGTACTTGGTTAGTACTCCAAGCCCTGCCCTTCAGAATTATGTCGTGCACAAATGGGAGACGATTATGTACTGGTAATGACACTGGACCAGTAATACTGAGGCCCAAGCTAAAGCTCTGGAGGCCTGGCTTCAAATCTCACTGCAACTAAGAGTGGAGTGAAATGTTTTTAAAAATTCATTTACGGGATGTTGGTGTCACTGACTAGCCAAAATTTATTGCCCATTACTAATTTCTCGAAGGTGTGTTTTTAAACCACTGCAATCCATGTGGTGTAGGTACAACCTTAGTGCTGTTAGGAGAGAGTAGACTACTTGGGGGATAATTGGCTGGCTTGTATTTGCCCTCCCTTTTGTGGGCAGGCATACCTGGACAATTTTCCACATTACCAGGTTGATGCCAGTGTTGTAGCTATGCTGGAACAGTTAGGCAAGGGGTGCAGCTAGTTCTGGAGCACAAGTTGTCAGTAATATTGCTGGAATGTTGTCTGAGCCCAGAGCCTTTGCAATATCCAGTGCTTTCAGTCATTTCTTGATAGCACATGAAGCAAATCGGATTAGCTGAATATTGCTGGAACCTTAGGAGGAGACCAAGATACATCTTCCACTTAGCACTCCTGGCTAGAGATGGTTGCAAATGCATCAGCTTGTCTTTTGCACTGATGTTAAGTGGTCCCCCTTCGTTGAGAATAGGGATATTTTTGGAGCCACCTCCTCCAGTGAGTTGTTTAATTGTCCATCACCATTTGTGGCTGGATGTGACGGGATTGTAGAATTTAGATCCGATTTATTGATTGTGGGATCGCTTAGTTTTATTTATTGCTTGCTGCTTCTCCTGTTTGGCATGCAACTAACCCTAAGTTGTAGTTTCAGACTGACCTCTCATTTTTAAGGAGGCCCGGTGCTCCTTCTATCATGCTCTTCTTCACTGAACCATGGTTGATGCCTGGATCGATGGTAGTAGTCGAGCGGGTAATATGCCAGGCCATGAGATTACAAGTTATGGATGATTTAGAATTAATTGGCTGTGAACCCTCTCCCACATGTAAGCAAACATGCTAACAACTATGGTGAGTTTGCCATGCCAGCTGGACAGAGCAAACCCAGGGATGTTTGTGATGGTGTCTAGGACATTGATTGTATGGTATGGTTCCATGAGGATGCGTGTCAAAGAGCTGCCATTGACAATGATGGGCTGAATAGCCTCCTTCTGAGCTGTATGATTCCTAGGGTCACCTTTGGTCAGCATACATGTTATCAAAACCTTCGATACCTTAGTTTTATATATTTTAAATAAAATACTGGAAGGACATAGCACACCTGTCATTACGTGAAAATTGAAAGATAGTGTTTTGAGTTTAGCCCCTTGATCAGAGCTCTGTAAGATCCATACCTTCTTTTCGCTTCACAGTAATGGGACTTGTGTAATTGCAGCATTTTCTAATTTGTAGTCAAGAACTCCAACAATTGTGGCTTTATCTTTTTTAATCTTGGATTATTTCAATTCAGATGAAACAGAGATTTAATGAAAAGCTAGAGATAGATAATCTATACATTACAAACAGAATTTAAGATAATCTACATATATTTTTGCAATTCTTCTCCTTTCCTCACCACTAACCTATCAATCTCGTTCTGTGTCAATTCCCCGTTCTTCTCCATTCCCCCACCAAAGTACTCAAGTCACTGGTGCATATATATTTTACAGCCAGTCTGCTTCCTTCACAGACTATATGCTTGGAAATCTAGTTGGAAAAGATCAAAGGGTGCACTCTGCTGGCCAGCAGTGAAAGTGACAAAGTTTGTGCATCTTTTCCAAGGGGGAATTCATTATTGGGGTTGCTCATGTCAGAAGCCATAGGAGCTGCATGACTGCGAGGGAATTAGAAACAAAAGAATATGAGTTGGCACACAGATCATGACTCAACTCCATTTACTTGCCTTTGTTCCATAGCCCTTGATAACTTTATCCAACAATAATCCATGAATCTCAGTCCATGTCAAAAGTTGTTTCCTGATTTCTCTCCTTAAGGCACAGCTCTAATTTTAAGATTAGAGCACTTGTTCTGAATATTACCATCAATGATTTTCTATAAACTACCAAATCCCTAATTAAATTTAAACTATCTTGATTAGATTACTTTTAATATGGTGAAATAAAGAGCATACAAGCTACGTAATCAATTTAAAACTAGTTAAATGGTAAATTAAGTAATACTGTTAAACTGCTGATTTGAAAATAGTGAATGCCACTCCTCTATTAAGATGGGAGGGAGACGGAAAGTTATAAGCTAGTTAGCTTAAAATCAATCACAGGGAAAAAGCTGAAATCTATTACTGAGTTTTTTGTGAGGCACTTTGAAAATCTTAATGCAATCAGGCAGAGTCAACATAGTTTTGTGAAAGAGAAATTGTATCTAATTTATTAGGGTATTTTGAGGGAGTAACAAGGTGCTATATCAAAAGGTGCCACACAGAATAAGAGCTCATGGTGTACAGCGTAACATATTAGGATAGATAGAGCATTGATTAGTTATCAGGAAACAGAATAGGCGTGAACTGGTCATTTTCAGATTGGCAAGATGTGCTGAATACAATATTACAGGGATCTGTGGTGGGGCCTCAACCATTTACAATTTATATTAATAGCTTAGATGCTAGGATCAAATGAATGATTGCTAAATTTGCAGATGATACAAAAATAGGTAGTTGGGAGGAGGGCATAAATCTGCAAAGGGTTACAGACAGGTTAAGTGACTGGGCAAAGATTTGACAGATAGAGTGAGAAAATGTGAACTTGTCTACTTTGGCAGAAAAAAGAAAGAAGTCATATTATTTAAATAAGGAGAGATTGCTTAACTTTAAGGTTCAGAAGGATTTGGGTGCCCTGACACATGAATCACAAAAAACATAGTATACAGGTACAGCAAGTGGTTAGGAAGGTAGAATGTAGTCATTTTTTTAAAAGGGAAATTAAATATAAAAGTAGGGATGTTTTGCTACAGTTGTCCAGGGCATTGATGAGAATATATCTGGCGTACCGTGTACAGTTTTGGTCTCCTTATTCAAGAAAGGATGTAAATATGTTAGAAGCAGTTCAGAGAAGGTTCACTCAACTGATTTCTGGAATGAGGGGTTTATCCTATGAGGAAAGATTGGACAAGTTTTGGTTGTATCAGTTGGAGTTTAAAAGAACAGGATGTGATCATGTTGAAATATATAGGCCAGAATTTGATGGCCGTTCTTGCCAGCGGGATCTTCTGGTTCTGCTGACTGTGAACCCCCACTGCAGGTTTCCCAGTGGTGGTGGTGGTGGCAGGGGAGGAGAGAAATAGAATAGGAAACTCTGTTTACATTGACGAGATCAGAAGGTGCCAGTCAATGCCGGGTTGCCTATGCTGCCTATGATTGACAAGAGAGTCAAAGACTATAGAAGGTAGGAAGGAAAGTGGAATTGAGGCCACAGTAAGATCAGCCATGATTTTATCAAATGACAGAGCAGATTTGAGGAGCCGAATGGCCTACTCCTCCTCCTAATTCAAAGCTTGGTGTATTTGTTTGTATGTCGTTAAAACTGGCACATTTGGTGGGCATGCATGTTCCAAAACTTAGATGGAATTATTGTATATATTTTAAATAAAATCAGAAAATACTGAAAGCACACAGCATGCCAGCAATTACCTGAAAATTGAAAAAGCAGTTAAGTGTATTGGGTATAACCCCTTCTATGGATAGGATAGAGGTGGAGAGACTCTTCCCGCTCAAAAAAGACAGTAGGACTAGGGGGCACAGCCTCAAGATAAAAGGAGGGCGGTTTAGAAAGCGGGAAAGTGGAACTGAGCAGTGACAGATCAGCCATGATCTTACTGAATGGCGGGGCAGGCTCGAAGGGCTGGATGGCCTACTCCTGCTCCTATTTCTTATGTTCTTCAGAGTGCTTTATAATCCACCCCTGAAGACAGAACTCTTCTTCTCTCTTGACACTGGTGTGTAATTGCAGCATTTTCAGATTTTTATTTGAGAATTACAACAACCATGGCTTTATCTGTTTTTATCTTAAGTTATCTTTATTTAGATAAAATAGAGATTTATCAAAAAGCTAAAGATAGAATAAATACCTATACAAACAGGATTGAAAATCATGTACATGTGTTTATTACACGGCAAGCATTGGTACACTGCACTAGTCTCTGAAATGTGCTGGAAGAGGAGTTCAAAAGTTAACTATCGTCCAAGTGCCAATTTGTCAACATTAATGGGGCAAAGCTTCTACCTCCCATATCTCATGTAACTATAAAGTCAAGTATGAACAGTTTTAACCATCACTGCTTCTCTTGGCAGCTTAATGTGTTATAAATGGCACATTAGTAATTGACTTCAATGTATATGGCAAACATCATCATTTGCCTGATTTCGGTAGCTGACTCTGATAAATATGGACATTACATAAGTGAAAGGTCCTGTGCATCATAATGCCGCTGAAGTATCTCAGAACAATCAATCATTAAAGTGATTTAATCTTTGAACTGCAGTGACCATTAGGTAGGTAAACATGACAGCCAACCTGCATATAGCAAGGTTCTAAAAATAGCAATGTAATGGATAACCAAACTTGATAGTTGAGGGTAGAATGTTGGCCCAAGCACAGAGTCCTTTGCGCTCTTCTTCTAGTGGTGTCATAGGATCTCTAACATTCACCTGAACAGGCAGTGAGGGCCTCTGTTTAATAGCTCATCCAAAGATGGCAACATCTTAACACTGCACTGGATTATGAGATAAAATTCTGGGGTAAGTACTGAAAGAAGTACAACCCACAGCCAAAAGGCCATCCACAAAGCCAAATTAAAAACAACTGACCTCGAGGGGCAAGCTAGCAAATTGATTTAATGAAGAACAAATAAGGTGCATCACTTGAAATGTGGTAGCAATAATTGTCATTATTAGGGGAACCTACTTAAAACTACAAAAAAATGCTGACGATTTTGTGGAATGACTGGTCCTCTGACATTCCCATGTATGTGCTGCAGATAACAAATTAGTTTTGCTGAGAGATCCAGTTGAGAAGAAGAGCCTATGGCGCATAACGCCTATGCTTTCAATCTAGCAGTAAGAAGGTTAGGTAAATAAGAAAAAGCTTTTAAAAGCTTGTAGTTTATGGGAAGAAGGGAGTAGGAAGTAGAAGGAAAGAATTCCAATATTTCTTCCCAGGAAAACAATATTTTAACATCAGTTTACGCTTGATTTGAGGACAGTCACTGTACTGTCTATATGCCAAACCCTCTGCTCCCAAGCGTATGTTGTAATGAGACTAGAATTTCAGGTCAAACATTCTAAATTACAAGTGATATTTCTTGCCTTCCATGTAATTGCTGCTCTGATGGCTCAGTTGGCCAAAATTGTGTGTAAAGGAGTCTCAGAAACCAGAAGGCCCCAAGCCCAATAATTGGTCTGCGTTGAATTAGTTAATGTGAGCACTCTTTTATTAAGTGTTGACGAGTACAGTGGAGATCAGCCTGAGTTCTTCCTTATTATTACTAAACACTGACTTCTATAGAAAACTGTGTATGTGGATGTCAGATGAGCATAGGATTAAGGATATTAATAAGATTAAAAGAGTATACAGAAGGTTTACAAGGATGTTGCTGGGGCTTGAGAAACTGAGTTACAGAGAAAGGTTGAATAGGTTATGACTTTATTCCCTGGAACGTAGAAGAATGAGGGGAGATTTGATAGAGGTGTATAAAATTATGATGGGCATAGATAGATTGAATTCAAGCGGGCTTTTTCTACTGAGGCTAGGGGAGAAAAAAGCTAGAGGGCATGAGTTAAGAGTGAAGGGGGAAAAGTTTAAAGGGAATATGAGGGGTGGGGTGATGGTTCTTCACATAGAAAGTGGTGGGAGTGTGGAATGAGCTACCAGATGAAGTGGTAAATGCAGGCTCACTTTTAACATTTAAGAAAAGCTTGGACAGGTACATGGATGAGAGGGATGTGGAGGGATATGGTCCACGTGCAGGTCAGTGGGACTAGGCAGAAGAATGGTTTGGCCCAGCCAAGAGATACCAAAGGGCCTGTTTCTGTGCTGTAGTGTTCTACGGTTCTATGACTAGGATGTATAAAACGTCCGATGTTCTTTGTGCCCGTGGATTCATGCTGCAATCTGTTCTAGAGGGGGAAGAAAACTGAAGGAGAAAATGGTATGCAAGGAAACGGTGATGTCTGTAATTCGTGGAATCCCATATACATAACAAATTGAATTTTTTTTAGGAATCTGTCAATAATTATACATCGTATTAACTTTGAACCACGTGGAACTGCGTAATTTTGAAGAACAATCTGATACTTTGGATGTGTGAAAGTACAGGTTGTTCAAACTTGCAGGGGACCTAAATGGAAAGTGGAGTTGAAACAGAAGATCAGCCATGCTAAATTTACTACCTTGAATGTCAGAGTAACTCACCATTTCACACTGGCCTGCTGTGCCTTTAGAGTTATGACAGCTATCTTCCACAACTTTGGCAGGGTCACGATAAAATAAGGTCAGTGCTGCTGCAGCACATCACTATATGTACACCAGCTATAGTTCAATTGGTAGTACTTTCAGCTTCTGAGTCAGGAGGTTGTGGGTTCAAGTGCCATTCCAGGACTTGAGCACAAATAAATCTAGGCTGGCACCCCAGTGCAGCACTGAGAAAATGCAGTGCTGTCTTTTGGGTGATTTAAGATGTGGAAACAAGAGAATGAGAGAAAGTGAAAGGTTGCAATAAATCTTACCCCATCCCTCCACCCCCTCACTCCACTAACTACCTACCCATGCATCCCCTTTCTTTGAACAGCAGCATAAATGCTCAAGAATGGCTGTTGATATCTTATATTCAGGGTTCCTCTTGATCAGCCATTGAATGCAGAGGAAGATTGGAAAGATTGCCCCAGAAATTCAAGGTCCTCAATTCAAAAGCAAGCCCTTCTCAATTAACAAATGTCTTCTGGGAAATCTCAAATCCTTTCTCTGCAGATCAATTATTTCTATCATCCAGGTAGCTGGCAACCAGAAAAACAAAAGCAATTGGAAATACCTTCTGGCACAGCAACCACTCTTATGGCTGTGGAAATATAAATAATTGGCCTCCACCTGCTTTGCCTAACCAGCACATGTTCATTGAAGGACATTCTAGCAGCCATAGCTCCACTTTACAGCTCCCAATGCTTTGCGGTGGCTAAAATGTATCTACAAAAATATTAAAGCAGATAATACACCTCAGTCACGTACACATTGTTTCTGGATTGGCACATATTGTTGAACTCTAAAATAAAAACATGTTGGAAATGAAGGATGGCTCTTTGCATATTGGAAAAGCCAGTGATATGTTTCAGGGAGTCTTCAAGACTATATCTCTCCCTTTCCCTGAAATGCCACAGTTCTGCTATGTGTTTCCAGCATCTATCATTTCTAGTGTCCAATTTAGAGAATTTTGATCCTACATAATTTGGAAACAGGAGCTATGATTGTTAGGAGCTAAAAAAAGAAAGGCTTATATAGGCTTACCTACTGGGAGCAAAGACAGCATTGAGTATTCTGCAGGGAGTGAGATTGCATGCACAGCATTTTATGAGACCTGATTTTAGATTGGGGCTAGGTTTAACTCGGCAAATGATAGGTTGCTGGGACTGGTGGCTTTGGGCTGAAAGCAATTAGTTTTCATCCTGCCCTCATTTTCATGAACATCTATCAGTGTTCAAATCGCATCCCATGTGGGAATGTTTGTCAGTTCATTGCTGCAATACTCTGGATTCACATAAATTGTCCATGTCCACCAAAATCATTGAAAGTTTCTAAAAATGCATCAGGCACCAAAAACCCTGACTATTTTATTCCTCATATTGAATTTCTTTTTGTGGTCTGCTGTTGGTAAATAATGAAATTTATTACCAGTTAATTTAGGTATTAAGGTTTTTCAACAGATTTTTATGATAACCCAAAGCCATGATGAGGCCAGGTGAACTTGAGGGGGAAAATCAGTAATGCTGGCAACATCTATAATATGGCAGTATGTTTCAAAATGAAAACTTTTCTTACTGCCAGGAGCTGAGACCATGCTAAGGACATCAGTGATCGCTCCTTCTGAGCCCCAGAATATTGGGTAGGTCTCCTCAACCTTGAGACAAAGAATCTATGGCATGTTTAAGCTTTACATTTTTGTCTTAAAACGGTTTTCTGCCAAAATGATACCAAGCCCATCAAAAAGTGAGCAGCAAAGCTTTAATTCATTTGTTGCAAACTTGAGATAAAATTGAGAAAAAGTATATAATTAAATCACCCGCACATGACACAATTTACCGTTGCCTGATCTGGCAACAGTTGCTTTATAATGGTTCCTTGTTTGATCTCTCAACCTCTTTCCTAAATGGAATTGTGCCACTCCATCTGGCCAACAACCAAATACTGACTGGAATGCAGACAGCATAGGATCAATATCCCATCCAACATCAAACACTGATGCTCCATATTCAATTGCCCTCACCCAAGTTGCAAGATTTAAAAAAGATTTCCATTGTATCACATGACGGTGTACAGGCCAGATATCTCAATGAAGAGCTTCCATTTGCTCTTGCAAGTTGGCCCAGGGACAACACTGAAGCTGCCCTAGGAATAAATTGATCTGTAAGCTGCCCTCCCCAAGTTATAAGTCATCATAAATGCTGAACTTTCTTGTTATTGTTGATATGCACTCAGCACACACTGTCCCATTTTAAATTCTTCTTTCCCTGCATCTCGAAATGATTAGGTTCCTTGCCTCCTTCAGTTTTCCTTCCCCTTATAATCCATATTTTGAAACTCACGCTTGGTGTTAACAAAGTATAATGTTGTGATTTACCTCATTTACTATCATCAATCTTGAATTTAAGTATTTGGCTCTTCATCTAGACTTCTATAATTTTAACAAGAAAAAGTGGAAAATGAGAGATTTTGGTCCAGCTTTGTGTAGTGTCTTTTCTGCATTATTTTCTTTTGCTGTTGTACATTCAATGAAGGAGGAGGGTTACAGCATTATGGATCAACCAACTACGCAGAACAGAAAGTTACCGATCTCATTAGCCAAAGTCAGCCAAGGCAACAGTTGGATCATTTCAACTGATCTCAGTGCCAATGGAGCAGGGTTCCTCTTCCTGACTTTACTGGAAAAATGGAACTGTGCAAAATTTGGACATTGACAGGAAACAGTGGCGGCAAATAGCATAAGTGCACACATTAACAATGGCTGTGTAAAGAACCACTGTCGTTCAGAAAACTTCCTCAGAACCAACACTTTTTAAGGAAGCAGGCGGGCGGAGGGGATAAAATGATCAGTCATCCATCTGCCTTGTCCTATCATTAGACAGTTTTGTACATTTTGTATAAAGATGCAATTCCAAGCACATAGGGCCAGTAAGGAAATTGAGATTCAGGAATATGAACTGGATCTGTGTACTAAATAAACAAAGAACTAGGTTCAAAATCTGCAAATTAGGAAACAGGAAGCAAAGTGGCATAAGTAATCCAGGTGTTTCAGCACTCCCAGCTGATACTGCAGAGAGCATACGTTGGAGAATCAACTGTGCCATAAACAGATTTCTTGCAAGCAACACCATTACGGTGATTTCACTGTCGAGTATGTGGGATTAAGGAATCATCCTTAATGCCTACTGGCAGTAACATATCAGGAGCCAAAAGTAAGATTTTAAACAATCAAAATAAAAATACAGCTTTTAAAAACAAATTATTAGAAAGCAATCATGAACCTTCTGAAAGTATTTACTAAGAAAATCATGCAACTTATAAACAACAATAATCTGCAAAATGTCCCTGTGCATAAGTTTGGAGCATCTCCCTAATCTACTTTGTTTTCCCACTATTCATCCAAAGCTTCTTGAAAACACTTAACTCAGTTTTCAACTCCTCCCTTTCTTTAATTTTCCTCCTCTCCACATGTGCAGTTGTTAGCCTGCACATAATTGTCTAATATCCCTTGTAAAGCCCTTGGAGATGGTGTGCATGAGGGTCACCATGTAAAAGCAATGTGTTTTTACTCAAGTCTTAGAACGTGGGACGCTTTGGTACAGAAGCTGTTGGGTGAAGACACTATAAACATAATGTGAAAATAAATGTTCTAGGCACTTGGAAAGGAAGAATACTAAAGGATATAGGAAAAGTCAAGAAAGGAAGATAGAGAATAACTGTGGTTGAAGAGTTAGCCCTGACAAGCATTGTAGGCTAATCAGCTTCCTCTGTGATTCCAGGTAAGTGTGTCGTCGATTCAGAATGACTCCTATTGTGTTACTTGCATACGATGCAGGATAAAATTCTTCCCCTGAAGGGCAATGACGCCCCTATGATGAATGTTGTGAAGCCAGTAAGCAATGCGATGAGCTTTATTGAAACAAACCTAGCAAAACATACTGGTCATCTCGTTCATCAGGACCTCAAGTTACAATATAACATAACTGGAAAAATTTTTTTGTAAAATTCATTACAGCTTAAAGCAGAGGCATGACATCTGACCATGTATTCTAGATGTATTGTTTTGATTCATACTGGGTGATTCAAGACAGATTAGAAAAATAAAGGAACCAGCTAAACTGACCAAGATATTGGTCTGTATTTTCTCTTCTTAGGACTAGCCAACTGCTTCCTATTTTTAAATCAACTGCATTTTTAGTTCTCATTGTCAAATAAATATACTGACCCAAAACTTCCTAATCTGAACAAAAATCTAGAAACTGGTTCCTTCTCATTAACCTGAACCCTTCATGCTCCATTAGATATGAAACCAGGTTGTGGAGAATTCATTTGAAAGATGATAACTAACAAATCTGAAGATGCACAGTCCATTCTGTAGAAGGCGGATATCATATTCATTGAACAATCATTTCAAATATTGAAGAGTGTTCTTGAGTATCAATATCCTGCCCAAAAGGCATGATACTAGGCCCTGTCCATCCCATCACTGGATTTTGTGGAATAACCTGGAACCTGTGGATGCTAGAAAGCAGGGAAGATCAGAAGGGCAGGGAATGGCACAGTTTTGGAGTCCGGCAAAAGGATAAATGAAATTTGGAGGTGGTGATGTGATGTCCTGATTTCAAAGTCTGTTGCAAGATGGAAAGCAGTGTTGGAGAGTGAAATTGCCAGCTTAAGGGAACCACAAGAGAAAAGTTCAGAGCAGTGATGACCAACAGTAGTAGCAATAAAACAGAGAAAGAAGTAAGGCCGGAACAGAAAGAACTACTGACCACCTATACCTATACTTTTCCAATTAAAAAGGAACTTGTATCAATTATAGGGTTTCTATTACAGACCCATCAGAGTTATCCTGCATTATACACCATAAATTGGAATGTGTTAAATATTCCATATACCTAAAATCATTATGAGCCAATGGACTCTTATGGGAAACCAATAGGATTCTTTAGTAAGAGGCACAGCAGCACTTAAAGGTAACTCTGAGCTGCAGCAACACCTCTACAAACTCCTGTGATAAGAGTGATATTGGGTCAGTATAGCAGTAAATAATATTAATCTCAGTCATAGTGTTGTCTAATTACCTAGCAACAAGCTGAAGGAAATGAGAGCAGCATCAAACTTATTACCCCACAAATCAGCAACAGGTTCAGATCTTGACAAAAATACAAAATTCTTTTTAAAATTTTTTTTATATATGTACAAAATAGGTAAATTTGTAGCCACCTACCGTGGTGCAGTGCTGGGCTGCGTCACTTATGTAAAGCATTTTAGTATTTCCGAAATGTGGGTGCAGCAGGGATTATTCCCACCTCAGGTGTCATCGGAGAGAGGAGGGATGTTTTGCTCCCCGTCTTAAACAAACATGGTGCAGAGTCTACGGCAGACCTTACTGGCATCCACTGGTCAAGGTTTGGGGGTTATGAAACAGGTAAACACGGTGGGACAGTCTTTGTCGCTTTTCCATCTCTTCTATCTCTCTTTCTTTCTCCCTCTCTTTCTCTCAATCCTCTCTCCAGACTGCATCTAACAACAAAACCTGGACCTCCCCTCTATTCCTCATGACTATTCAATTAACCAGAAGGCAGGTTCAGACTTGCCCAATGATGTTTGGGACTCTACCATTTCGGATCTGCGGTGACAGAGGGACTTCATTAATTAAAAAGGCATTATTTCACCTCGTGCAGGGGTTTATTAACCTTTTTCTTTACAATGAGCAATATTACCCAATGCCAGATTCCAAAACTAGTTAATACAGTTCAAAATTTAAATTGTGTTTTATTTCCAAAGAGCAATGGAAGATCAAACTCATTGACTTTTGCCCCTGGCACAACCTCTGCTTTCTAGTCACCAATTTTATCCCCCTTCCTGTCGCTGAATAAGACTGCACCAAACTGTTCGCAACCTCACCATCCTATTCAGCCCCAAGTTAAACTTCTAACTACATATTCTTTTCATTTCCAATACCTCCTATTTCTAATATCACTCATCTCCACCTCTGCCTCAGTTCAATCGCTGCTGAAAATCTCACGCATTCCTTCCAACACTCTCCTGGCCAGCTTCCCATCTTCCACCCTCCATTAATTTAAGCTCATCCAAAACTTTGCAGCGCATATCCTAACTCATCACAAGGCCCATTTTGGCTGGGACTCATCCCCTCTGTGCTTGCTGACGTACAATAGCTTCCAGTCCACCAGGACCTTGATTTTAAAATGCGCACCTTAGTTTTCATATCCATCCGTGGTCTCATCTTCTTCCATCTCTAAGCTTCTCCATCCCTACAACCTTCCAAAATCTTTTAATTTCTCCAATACTGGCCTCCTGTCCTTCACCTACCATTAGCTCCATGCCTTCAGGCATCTAGACCTTAAGTTCTGAATTCCCTCCCCAAATCTTTGCCTCTCTCTCCTACTTTAATATCGTCTTTGGCAACTGCCTCTTTGACCATGCTTCTGGTCACCTGTTTGAGTCAAAAAAGGCGACCAATCTAAATCTTTGTCTCATGTGAAGCTTCCCAAGACATTTTAATATTTTAAAGTTGCTATAAAGTTGCAAGCTATTGTTATTGTTGAAATGAAAGCTTCAGTTCACCTCAGCAACTAAAGGTCCCCATGCAGATACTATAGTTAAGAAAGCCCATCGATGTCTTTACTTTCTCAGGAGACTAAGGAAATTTGGCATATTCGCTGCAACTCTCACCAACTTCTACAGATGCACCATGGAAAGTATTCTTTCTGGTGTATCACAGCTTGCTATGGCTCCTGCTCTGTCCGTGACTGCAATAAACTACAAAGGGTCGTGAATGAAGCCCAGTCCATCACTCAAACCAGCCTCCCATCCATTGACACATTCCGCTGCCTTGGAAAAGCGGCCAGCATAATCAAGGACCCCATGCATCCCGTACATACTCTCTTCTACCTTCGTCCGTCAGGGAAATGATACATAAGTCTGAGGACATGTACCAATCGACTCAAAAACAGCTTCTTCCCTGTGCTATCAGACATTTGAACGGATTAAGTTGATCTTTCGCTACACCCTATCTATGACTGTAACACTATATTCTGCACTCTCTCCTTCTCTATGAACGGTATGCTTTGTCTGTATAGCATGCAAGAAACAATGCTTTTCACTGTAATATTAATACGTGACAATAAATCAAATCAAATAAACCAAATCAAATCAGGTTGATAAGGGTATATGCACCATTTCTTTTTCACAAATGTTTACCTGACAGACCAAATTAATCTTACTGTACAGTTACTTTAGTTAACCAAAAGTTAAATACTTCTCTTATGAGACCTCCATAAACCCCTACTTCCATTTTTATAAAACTGTTTTATAACCTATTACCATCAGTACATTAAAAACTACATTTATAGGGTGCATTATGCTTACTTCCTGTCATGCTTAAGGCATCACACTTCAGATTTTAGCATGTCATTTGACTCATTGGCACATTTCTAAAAGACTTGATTTCTCACTTCAAATAGTGAACTTTTGAGAGATGCAAACAATCTTTAGAAGAAGGAATAAAGCTGAGCAATTCAAAGGGGCTCTTCTAAAACAGAAAATGCTGTAAATCTCACTAAGTCTGGCACCATATGGAGAGCAAGAAACAGAGCCCCAAGACAAAGGCAAAATACTGCTGGAATCTGTGACAAAAACAGAAAATGGTTTTCTGGTGAAGGTTGCAAATTGCAGGTAGGCCAGCTGACTAGGGAAAAGGTTGGGGTGTTTAAAGGACATGTCTCGGTGCTATGCGACTTGCCCCCAGTTACAACAAAAACTGAAGGGTCCTCCAGCCCTCAAACCCCACAACTTCTCATCCACCCCCCTTTTGGCTTTTAAAAAATGTTCATGGGATGTGGGCATGGCTGGCTAGGCCAGCATTTATTATCTATCCTTCAGGGCATCTAAGACTCACTCAGAATTGTGTTTCTGGAGTCACATATAGGCCTGTCTAGGTAAGGGTGACAGTCTTCCTTCCCCACAGGATATTAGTGAACCAGATGTTGGGCTTTTATGACAATTGACAATGGTCATCATTAGACTTTTAATTCCAGATTTTTACTGAACTCAAATTTCATCATCTGCCAGGGTGGGATTCGAATCTGGGTTCACAGATCATTATCCTGGGTCTCTAGAATACTACTTAAGTGACAATACCACTATGCACTGCCTCCCCGATCATTGGGCCTGTTAGCCTCTGGTTGGAATCCTGCTGGCCAGTTGAATCCAGTGTCAGGCTTAAAACGGGATTCCCGCCAGGCAGCAAACCCATTGCTGTGATCCCAGCCAGCCCCAATCAGGTTTCTGCCAGGGTAATGAAGAAGGCATTTAGCACAATGGTCTTCATCAGTCAGAACACTGAGTATAAAAGTTGGGACATTATATTACAGTTGTACACATTGTTGATGAGGTCACGCTTTAAGTATCGTATACAGTTCTGGTCATTCTTGTAGGAAAAACTTTGATAAACTGGGAAGAGTGCAAAGATGATTTACGAGGATGTTGCCAGGACTATTGAGCCTGAGTTATAGGGAGAGATTGGCCAGGCTAAGACTTAATTCCTTGAAACGTGGGAGAATGAGGGGTGACCTTATTGAGGTGTAGAAATCATGAGGGACATAGATAGGATGAAAGCACAGTCTTTTTCCCAGGGAAAGGGAAGTGAAAAACTTAAACCTATGCCCTCTAGTTAAGTTTAATGTGAAAGGGGAATGATTTAAAAGGGATCGGAGAGGCAACTTCTTCACGCAGAGGGTAGTGCATATATGGAATAAACTGCCACTGAAAGTGGTTGAGGCAGGTACAATAGCAACATTTAAAAACATTTGGATAAATACACAGATGGGAAAGGATTAGAGAGATATTGGCTAAACACAGGCAACTGGGATTAGTTCAATGGCACCACTGTTGGCATGGACCAGTTGGGCTAAAGTGCCTGTTTCCATGCTGTATTTCTCTATGACTATGAGCAGGCGGCAAACAATTGATTGTACAAAGCTGCTAATAAACATGTAATTAACAAGCTGGAAGGCTGATTCAGAGATCCTTCATTATGCACCACCCTACCATCCACAAGCTGGAAACCCACCGGGCAGGCTTGGGTACAGATCCTGTCAAATGTGGACCTAGCACCTTGTACTATGAGGAAGGCAAGGAGGAAGGGCGTACATGGTGTGCCCCTATCAGGCTGCAGAGGGGGTTCCCTCCCCAAGGGACCTGGGTGTTGTGGGCTCAGACTGGGGGAAAGGGCTTGACCTGAGAGGACTCTTCCCCTGGGATGGAGGTCTAGTGACTGCCTAACCAATATTATAAACATTCAGCCTTGGATTGACAAGTAGGATAATTTAAGAGGTTTAACTTCCTCTTCTAACCACAATGTTAACAAAGAACTGGAGACGCATTCAACCATAAAGGGAAGGAAAAACAAACAAGGTTCTTTGTTAGTGGGTAAGTAATCCATACTTGTCAATCAAACCACTTCAAAGAGTGAAGACACCAGATGTATAAAAATTTTAAGCAACTCCTCTACAATCCATAGTAGACACAATGGATGTGTCTACTATGTTTCCAGCAGCCACTCCATTACGCTGTAATATTGCGTAATGGAGTAGCCTCTGGAAACATCGTAGACACATCCATTATGATCAATAAATATTGATTCCCAATATTTGTTTTAGGAAGGGATCAAATTCTGGAATGGGTATTAAAAGTGCTTGAGGTTTTCCTATCAACTGACATGGCTAAAATACATTTCTTACAAGGCACAGTGTTCATTGAGGCCTGAGGGAAGAATGAAAGTGTGAATGTGAGTGAGAGTGTGAGTGTAGGGAGGGGGAGGAACAATTGATACCCAGCATGTCAGGAATTTCATAAGTAATTCCAGGACCCTCTGTCTAGTGCTCTCCATCTCCACTGATGGTGACCCCAAAGACTTAAATGGACTTGGGAGACTTAGCTGCATTGAATCCTTGCTGCTCGATGATGAAAGTGAACTTATGCCACAATGCTTGTGGTGGAAGAGATGAACTCCAGTCTGCTACACTTCTGAGGCTGAACACGAGCATCTAGATCCAGCATGGAAATGCTGAAAAAGATTCACAAGTTGGTTGACTTCCCTGCAGTTCCTCAGACCTAGAGGAGAATGGGTGTAATGACTTTAAATGACGAGGTCCAGGAGTTGGACCTGCTAGAATGTGAACTCTCTAATTGAGGCCTGTTAACGCTGCCCAGAGAGGGAGCTTTACAGAGACATATAACGTGGAGTGTCTGGGTCCCTGGCACTTGGGGTGAATACTTTGTTCTGGGAAGTACATACCTGAGTATGTGCAAACCATTGTAAATAAATCAGTTTTGGTGTAGGGACACTGGCCTCAACTTATTTCAGGGGTATTACGCTTGCCAGCAGGGGTTGCCATGTCCATTGAGGTGGGGGGGCTTTTTGTCAGCCTGGAGATTGAGTGCACTGTAAAAACAGTTCTTAGATCTCTAAGGCCAGGCTGGCTGACATGTTTCCCAGAAATTAAAATGGTTAAGGTGGGTGACTCCCACCTGGCATGCCTTGCTAATGTCAACTCAAAACGCTGGTTTTCCTGCTAGTGGGCACACTTAGAAGGCAAATGGGAGAATTTCTCTCTCTACAGATGCTGCCATGCATGTTGAGTATTTCTAGCATTTTCTGTCCCTTTATCAGATTTCCGTCATCTGTTGTATTTTCTCCTGAGCTCTCATAATTTCCATGATGGAGCACAGGAGTTCATAGGCTGCAACAATTACCTTGATTTATTTATTTAGGCCACTTCTCCACACGGAGTACTTTGGTACTGCCCAGAAAAGCACAAGGTGCATTAGCAAACTGAACCATGGTAAAGACTTCAGATTACTTGTGAGCTGGTGTTAAAATAACATAATTTCAATTGATTCATAGAGGTAAAACTACAATTGCAAACAAAGGAAATCTGAACTTGAGTAGAGAATTGACAGAAGGAAAGAACTTGCCTTTACATAGCAGCCCATAAACTCGGAGTCGCAAAACACTAGTCAACCAATGAATTACTCTGAAATGTAGTCAACATTTTTAAGTAGGCAGATGCAACAGTTAGTTTAGACAAAAAAAAGTCAGAAGCAGCAACTGAACATGCAAACAGTTGATCTATTTCAGTGGCTTTGGTTGAGGAAAGAATATTGGCAAAAAATTAGGAGAAATACTTGCTCCTTGTTGAAAATGTGAGGGGATCTTTTATATAGATTTCAGTGGACAGATAGGGTCAATTTTAATATCTTGTCCAAGCAATGGCACTTTTGACAATGCAGTAATGTCCAAACACTGCTCTGCAATATGGACTTAGATCGACAGAGGGATTCGGTCCACAAGCATATGACTCAGTAAAGGATTGGTGTTCCCAACTAGGAAAGTTGAAATTCATAACAAGTTTCATAGAGGTTTCACCCTCACAATGCTTACTGTTCCATTTACAATCACAGCCACAACTATTCTACAAAAACAAAATACATCCAAATTATCCAAATCAAAATTCCCCATCCAATGTGGAAGTACACAGCAAAGCCAGGAGTTGAATCCTCAATTGCTGTTGAGATAACTGATTTCTGCAAAAGTGGGTCTAAGTACTCAGATCTGATGAGAAGCAAAATAAAAATCTCAAAATTCTTGTTCCAGTGTTTTCTTGGAAACATGGATATTAGATAATTCATTAATTCATCTTACACTCCAAACAACCAGCTGTACTTGTAGAAAGGGAATGGTAGAGAAATGGCATTAAATCTTTGTAGCACTATTTCTAATCCACATTCTGTTCAAGCCTGACTTCTCACCACAAATGCAATATTCTTGAATTTACCCTCAGGAACGAGTTAGTGATACTGACTCTCCAAAGTCAAATAATCTGCTGACGTGCATCTTCTTGGCCCACATGCCTAGAAGGTTACTTGGATATATACTACCCTGGACTCAGCAGGAGTTACAGTCTTCAGGGGAGGAGATTACAAAAATTAGGTGAATAAAACCCTTTTGCATCCTGGTCACTGATTGCTGATTGTGATGCAAGGACAGAATATGCCCATGTAGGATTTTATACCAATGAACTATCCACAAATACTCTTGGAAAGTCTGCATCTGTTGAGTGTAATTATCACACCTTGTGTATTCTACAGTTATAAGATTTGATGTCAGTAATTTTCTATCTTGCACGCTCCTTCCCAGCCTATCTCCTGCCAGTCTTTCACCAATTGCTCAAACACAAACTGTATGTTTTGAGCTCTGAGGCTATCCTCAGTTGGCATTTTGGTCACTTGGGCTTGAGAGGGTTATATCTGGTTGTCAAGGCAGCCTACTGAGCTAGATTCTGCTGCAGCTGACAGTTAGCTATTTAAGTTAATAGATTAGACTCTGAAGAACAGATAGCCAATCTCTTCAACACAAAGTTGTTGAGGAGAAACGTAATGATTTTATCCATGCTGAGGCACCATTATTTCTAGAAAGCAAGCTCACTGCCTCATAAAATAATTATTAAGATGATGTTCTAGATAGTTTGTGGATTTTGTGGTCAATAGTGAAGTATGGGTGCTCATTGTTAACCTCAAAGTAAGCACACAAAGATCCAGCGATCTGTGTGGCTTAGTTTTCCCCTTTCCTAATACTAGTTTAAATCTGGTACCAAGTCAAAAGGATGACAGTGTGCAGCAAGCTGTGATGTCCACAAACTTATCACATTTTAAGTACTCATACACAATAAACTGTGAAGTTAAAAGCATTTAATACTTAATTTAAATTTTCAAATAGAGAAATAAATGATTATAATTGAATTAAGATGGGAAGTTAAATTAACAAGTTAGGCAAATGAAAATTAAATTAAACTGAAAGTGTGGGTTTTTTTACTTCTATGGACATCCCACAATTACAAAATTAATTTTCCAGGCAAATAAGGGTGTTTAGAAATAATCATGAAGTTAGTGAGCCGTTATACCTCATACAACATACAACTTAGACAAGGATTTTTACAGTGAGGCTTATTAAGCTTCGGGCTCTTGTCAATTCAATTGATTGCAATCTGGGGATGATGGGGACGGGTGTCTCAACAGCGCATCCTCTGGAGAAGCACAGAATTACTTTCAGGATGCTTTGGATTTTCTTGTAATTCTGCATTCATGTGACTCCAGAATTTGTTGTCACGTTTATTGGAGCAATGATGGCAAACGCTGACAGTTTCATTACCATTCCCTAGCAAATCCAAGTACTTTGTATTGTAAAAGCAAACAGAAAATTGTCAAAAGAAAGACCTTGCATTTATTTTGATTCATATAATGATTATAGGACATTCAGCCCATCAAGTTTGTTCCAGCTCTCTGCCAGAACAATCTAGTTAGTCCCAACTTCCTTTAGCCTTGCAAAATTTTTCCTTCAGTTCTTATCCAATTCCCTTTTGAAAGCCACGATGAATGTGCCCCCACCGCACTCTCAGGCAGTGCATGGCATTAATTTTTCATACCCAAAATATATGCTGCTTAAGTACACTGGAGACTGAATGTGTTTTGGTATGGTTGATTGTCATCAAAAGGGAACATGTCAAACTGACCATAGCTGTGCATTCCTTAGAAGCATGAGTCAGGTGGGGCCAGATAGCAGAGATCTATGATGATCAGATTAGACAGTGGTGGATTTGGGCGCTGGAGAAGCAAAGGTTTAGGTAACTAGAATATTAAGAGTCAGGGGAAATTGGAATCCAACATGCATGGGCAAAGTGTACAGGAACAAACAGATGGCCAATGTGAATGTACCAAAGAAACATTTAAACAACTTTCCTTCATTTGGAGTGAGGCGGATAGACCCAATAGTCTGTACAAAGAGCACCCCTAACAAATAGAGGTAATTGTAAAGAGTGATGCTGTGTTGACTAATCCTGTAGGTTGTTAATCAGTAGTACAGAAATTTCCCTTTAATAGTAGGAGTCTGGTTTAAATAAATAGAATTTTGATAACTAAAAACTAACCAGCTCAGATCTGCTTTTCAACTTATTGTATGTGTAAACAAGCCAGCTTCACATCTGTGCTGTGTGAGTGGCCCAGATTTGCGCATTTACACATTGCTGTTTTAATACAGAAAGTTTCCTGTGTAAGCTCTGCTCCCTGCTCAGCCCATGTTTGACTTTGAACTTGGGGTGGCTCAGACTTTGGACTTAGTAGTCCTGCAAGCCATGCTCTGTAGTGACAATTATACGTGGTCCAGCCCCGTCTGTTTTCATCAGCTGCTGTGCCCCCCTTTCCAGGGACAACCAGATATATTAAATCATTCTTGAGTTTTCCCTTCATCTAAAAAGATATCTGAAGAACCTGAACATCTTTGAAATTATGTGAAATAACAGGCTGCAGTAAATAATGACGGACCTTGGTAGGGGTGTCTGGTTTACAATGATGGTCACGTCAAATTGTGTCTTTATTACTCACATTTTCACGACAACTTATGATCACATTATGTAATCAGTACAATTAGTTCTGAAGCTGCAGACAGTTTGCATTTTGTTGGGAGGTGACTGATGTAAACCACACTCAACAGAGCCCTCTAGTGAAATCACAGGAAAATATAATGGAAACAACCAATTCGGCTGAAGGGGGATTTTACATTTCTTGATAACGTCGGCCTTACAAATGGAAGCAAAATGTTTATTTTCACCCCCTAGAACCCTCTAATCTACGATGCCTTGGCCAAGTGAGTACCCCTGTTTTCTGATTTCCCCTCCCTGTGAGATACAATAGATTTTTGCACAGTGCCTGTTCCTGATGGTATAGGCAGGACTGAGACCTTGACACATGACTGGGAAACCGTGCCATGCCTTTCTATATATCATTCTGTAATTTTCCAAAACACAGGCAAAGCGACACATTAATATGGTGAAGTCTCTTCAGAAAAGCACCTATTTATAGGGCTGATGGTCCACAGGGACATCAACAACTTACATTTGTATGGCACATTTAATGTAGAAAATGCCCTAGCCATTGCGCAGAGGAGGAATGGACACAAAAGTAGGGAAGAATTAGGAGAGTTGACCGAAAGTACAGTCAAATAGAAGGGGCTTTCGAAAGATGGGGCAGGGATATCCAGGGGCAAAGAATACTGGCAGGAAATGTCAGAAATTAGGGCTAAGACAGCTGAATGTTTTGAAACTGATGATGAAGAGGAGGGGGAGGCAAGATTTGGTAGACACATGAAGATACCAATTAGGAGACATAGGCTAGAAGAGCCCTTGAGCCTGCTCCACCATTTAGTAAGATCATGGTTGATCGAATTGTGGCCTCACCGCCACTTTCCAAGGTTTTTCCCAATAATCTTTATCTCTCATTAGGCAAGAATCTAGCAATCCCTGCTTTAAAATATTCAATGACCCTACTTCACTACTCTTCAGGGAGTAAAGTTTAAAATAGTCACAACCCTCAAAGAAAAATATCTCATCTCCATTTTAAGTGGGAGACCTGTTATTTTTAAAACTGTGTCCCCTAGTTGTAGTCTCTCCCACAAGGAGAAACATTCTTTCGGCATCCACTCTGTCAAGTCCCCTCTGGATCTTAGCTTTTCAATAAGATTATCTCTTATTCTTCTAAATGCTAATGGAAGCAAGCCGAACCTCTCCACCTTTCCTCATAAGATAATTCCCCTCATCAAAGGCATCTTCTCTGAACTGCTTCTAATGTACTTCTATCCTTCCTCAAAAAAGGAGACAAAAACTGTACACGCCACTCTAGAAATGGTCTCAATGATCTATGCAACTGCAGCAAAACCATCCCTACTTTTATATTCCGTTTCCCTTGTAATAAATGACAACATTCCGTTTGCTTTCCTAATCTTTTGCTGTGTCTGCATACTAACATTTCATGTACTAGGACAGCTAGATGTTTATGTGCTGCAAGAGTTCTGCAATTACTATTAAATATTTTGCATTCCTTTTCTTTCTACAAAAGTAGAAAAGTCCACTTACCAGAACAAGTATAGCCTGCTCTCTGACAGGTGCTAAAATGTGTTGCTTTAAGAAACTGTCCCATAACACTCTCATCCAGGCTACCTTTGCAATCTGATTTTTCCAACCAACTAACCAATCTATTAAAATTACCCATGATTATCGCCATATCTTTCTCACAAACCCCAAGCTTCCATTATTTCTTCCTGTATATGAATTTCTAGGATCTGGTCACTGTTAGAGGGATAATAAAACCCAAAAGTGGCTTCTTCCTATCTTCAACTGTTTCTGGCCTCAGTGCATTGGAGGGTGAGGTGAACCACAGTGAAATAATCTGCTTAATGTGGCAGGGGAGGCGGGGGGCACTTTCTATTGCTCTTTGTCAGGAGAAGACAACTCATAATGTTGCTGAGCGCTGCAGAATCGGTGGGGGAATGCCAAATCTGCTAATCCTCACAAAGTATGAAGTGATGCACTAGAGCTAGAATGCCACCAACCAGCTTGCTCCTCTGGTCGTGGTGAGGCAGGGATCCGGGATGATGGTAAGACTGCAAGGTCACAAATATTTGAGCCACAGGCACTGGAAACTTTAAGAACTTCAGTCATCAAAAAGTGAACTGTCGCAGCCGCAGCGTCCATTGAAGCACCAATGCAGATGGCACCATGCAACACCTCTCCATTATCTTTTCAGGGTGCCTAGCATGAATATGATTGAAATTACTGATCTTTATCCTCCCTTCCAAAGAACTGTCACCCATAGCAACAGCTGGCAATCCCAAGGATTCCCTGTTAAGCTCCCAGGAAGATACAGGGAAGATCCTGATCAGTGTCACACCTTCTCTCAGAACTCTGCACCAGCGCAGAAACTCATATTGGTGAGAATTAGGTCATTGGCTCCACAAATAGTGCAAAGTGGTGAGGGCACATCAGGCTCGTGTGAAGACATGGCAGAGGCAGAGAGATCCTCAGGTGCTGACTGTGGGAGCACTGTTGGAGACTAGGACCACACAGAGTTGGAAGCTGATGACAAGCATCTGGAGATGTCCATCAGATAGCAGATGCTGTATGTACAGAGAAATCTAGTGGAGATCTATGAGAATCTGCATGCAAATGCTTTGATCACTGAGTCTACATGAAACATGAGCACTGCGTTGATTCTGAGTACGTAGCACACATCCTCCTCCATTGGGAAGATGGCGATACTAGTGAAGCAGCTGCTTTAGGGACACCCTTAAGGGCTCCAGGAGGCATGTATGGACTAGCAAACCAGCACACTGGCCGTGACCTCTGGGGATTACTGCCAATGTGAGAGATGACTGAGGCACCTGGTCACTCTGCTAGATGCCCATCCATCTAGGTTAACCATAATTACAGAATCCCTACAGTAAATAGGCCATTCAGCCCATTGAGTCCACACCAACTCTCTGATAGAGTATCTTACCCAGGCCCTCTTCTCCCTTACTCTATCCCTGTAATCCCACACATTTCCCATTGCTAATCCAATCATCTATAAATCTTTGCACATTAAAGGTCAATTTAGCATGTCCAATCTACCTAACCTGCACATCTTTGGACTTTGGGGGGAAACCCACGCACACAGGGAGAATATCTGTATGGAGTTTGCACAGTCACCCTAAGCTGGAATTGAACCTGGGTCCCTGGAGCTGAGAGGCAGCAGAGCTAACTGTTGTATCACCCTTCTATGAAAAAGATTTTATATACTTCGGGTGTGTGCCCAGCCCAGACATGTAAAATTCTGGTCTTGGAGTGTGTGAAGAATGTAACTCAAGAGGTCAGGAAGGAGGGTGGTGGAGAAGTTGAACCTGGCGATAACAAAAGCAGAAAGAAGGGTTTCAGCAACAGTGAAAAAAAATGAGGTGGGTTGGGGGTAAGGGCAAGCAATTCAGAGGCATTGGTAATGGATTGGATTTGGGGTTTGAAGTTCAAATGTGGTTGAAACAGGTGATTGGTTGTGGGCCATCCACCTACATGGACCACCATACGAACAAATCTGCGAATAATAAATGCTACCCTGTTTGTAGATTGTTCTTTTCTCTGTCAACCAGGACTGAGCTGCACCCAACCATAGAATTCTTACTGCTGTATCTGCAGTTGCTTAAAAATTTTGATTCAGGGCAAAATGGTTGGTATTTCATGGCTTTCAGATTCAAAAGACTGCAACTAACTGAAGTAAAAGGGACAAATTCATTCTTAGAAATGAAAAACTGAGTTTTATAATGAAGTATGTTACAATTAAATTGATTATTTTTAAAGGATGGCAAGATTTGTGGCTATGAGTAGCTGAGAGCAGTTTAACTCCCTTACTTGGTAATAATAGAGCCTATTCAATATTTGGCTGCTCGGGTTGGTGCTGCAGATGGTGTAACAGAGCTTCTAGTTGACAGGCTTGGCTTGGTGTATAATTAGTGCGTCAAAGGAAGCTTTAACTGCCTCATTCCACTGACCCGAGGCCAAGGCTATTAAACACAAACAGCTTCCCTCCATTAACAGAGGTTTTGGTGGGAATAAGACATTAGAGGAGGGAAAAGTTCACATTTAGGAGGGAATCACAATTCAGTCAAATGCTTGTGTTTTGTGCATCACTGTATGTGGTATTCCTGTTCAGTAACTTATCTTGCAAAAAATAAGAAGTCCACCATCCATGAAATTATCCTCAAAAAGATAAGCAAAACTCCTGCTGGCCAATCATAAGAAGCCCAGGGGAAACGACCCAGCACATGAGTTAATCAACAAAGCTATTCCTTTGTGAATATAAATGTGACAAAGAAGGCCTAATAGAAATAAACAAAATAATTGACAGGGTAGAAAGTATAAAGTTAGAACAGCAGCTTCACATTGACATTAATCTAAAAAATCTCAGTCACAACTGCATGTAACCTTACAATTTTTTGAGTTGATTAATTGTCACATGTATTAACATAGTGAAAAGTATTGTTTCTTGCATGCTGTACAGACAAAACATACCATTCATAGAGAAGGAAACAAGAGAGTGCAGAATGTAGTGTTACAGTTATAGCTTGGGTGGAGAGAAAGATCAACTTAGTGCAAGGTAAGTCCATTCAAAAGTCTGTCAGCAGCAGGGAAGAAGCTGTTCTTGAATTAGTTGGTACGTGACCTCAGACTTCTGTATCTTTTTCCTGAAGAAGATGGAAGAGAGAATGTCCTTAATTATGCTGGCTGCTTTGCCGAGACAGCGGGAAGTGTAGACAGAGTCAATGGATTGGAGGCTGGTTTGTGTGATGGATTGGGTTACATTCACAACCTTTTGTGGTTCCTTGTGGTCTTGGGCAGAGCAAGAGCCATACCAAGCTGTGATACACCCACAAAGAATGCTTTCTATGGTGCATCTGTAAAAGTTGGAGAGTTGTAGCTGACATGCCAAATTTCCTTAGTCTTCTGAGAAAGTAAAGGCGTTAGTGGGCTTTCTTATCTATAATGTCGGCATGGGGCGACTAGGTCAGATTGTTGGTGATCTGGACACCTAAAAATTTGAAGTTCTTGACCTTTTCTACTTCATCCCTGTTGATGTAGACAGGGACATAGCCCCCACTAGGCTTCCTATTCAAATTATAGTCAACAACTCAGACATTGTACAGCCCTGGACATAGGATATGTGGGGCCATAGCCCCAAAGGTGGCTGAATAAGTTGTTTAATTGCATGCAGAATTGCAGGATTTTGTCAGGTTTTTTTGGCCAGGAGGGCAGTTTACACGTCACAATTCAGTGCATTTTTCTTTGAAAGCCAAAAGTCAGAGCGCTGCACATGACGAGAAAAACATGTAAACCTTGAAATTCGAGCACATCATTTTTGAATGACAAAGTCTGCACCTGAATAGCAAGACCCAAGATATCCCCCATATTAGGCCTCATTTCCTTGGAATTGGCAAGCTGTGTACAGCTGCCAGCCAAGTATATTTTGAGACTGGGCCACAGAGACCCTCGGGTGATAAAGTGTGGGTATTTTGGTTTCAGACCAGAAAGAGTGGGCATTCAGGCTTCAGGCCGGAAAGGATAATGGGGGGTTAGTGGTGGTGATATTTTTGTAACATTGAGTTAGGACCAGCAGTCCCATCCTTTTTAGCTCCACACTTGGGCCTTCCTGCTGGTCAGTGTCACAAAATGCTGTGTGAATTGAGCACATGGTCTTTGAAGCACTGGGGTGCTCTGTAATCAAAAATTGATCCTGTGTGCCGTGCAAGCCTAATATGCGATCTTGCTAGCAACGCATCTACCATATCCAATGTGGAGGGCTGGAGATGTGTACACACTTCCTACATGCCATTCTGGGAACACGATCTTGTATCCTACCCAGGGTTAGGATGACAAGGACGACATTGGAACTTTGGTAGGTTGGTTAGTACTCATAAATCTACCACCATGAAGCAATGCTGGCAGAATTACCTGTTGTGATAGTCCCAGGCCCTTGTCAATGACATAATGGGGTCCCTGCCATGAAAGGTCAGGAGCATCATTACCATACATTCAAACGTCATTAGTAGGACTCCCTACGACATCATCCTCCCATGCAAGGAACTCATCCCCCGCTTCCTCCTCCCCCAGAATGATGTCATGTTGGTGGGCTTTACAACAGCTTTTGACAAACAGGGACCTAGTGAATGGAAGTCGCTGGGGTGCACAGCTTCATACTGCCTGGTTATGACACCCACCCCTTCCATTTTCTATTTCCACAGAGTTTGAAAATATCCAGGAAAAGCCAGCAAGGTATCTGGCAGGCTGGCCTCTTTTTTTGCCCAAAACAACACTGAAAATAAATTGCAAAATTTCATCCCCGATTCATAATGGTCTCTACCTCCTTTCCCTAGGCAGATACAAGAGTGCTTTACCACAGTCTTCTCCCAGACTAATTGCCTTTCACTATAGAGCTTACTGGAGATTTCTTTCTTAGACTCTAGGCAAATTGTCCAACCTCTTTCTCCTTCATAAACTCTGCCTCCAAATTGACCACGAATTTGGTGTAGTGAATGATAAACAAAGACACATGGAAAGACTATTCTGGAGTGAGATGTAGACATAGTGTGCAGTTGCACTTTAGTTCAGGTGGAACTCAGGGCATGGGAATAAAAGAGGTCCTCCTTTTTTTTCAGCCTCCCATTAGTTGGTGAGTTTTCTTCCTTTTCTCCAAACTGAATCAGTACAGTTTTCAATTAATTTATGTAAATTATTAGCTAAGTGACATGCAAGATTGTGCAGAAATGACCAGGCTGGCGGTGTGTCATGGCTGCAACATATGGGAATCTGTGGAATGCACTGCGTTCTCCAACAACCATATTTACAGAAAGTGTCTGCAGCATTAGCAACTTCAGCTCAGAGTTTCTGCTGAGTTGCAGAAACCACAGGGCATCAGGGAGGGGGGAGAGATACCTGGACACTTTGTTCAAGGAGCCAGTCACACTCTGGGTGATAGGCAGAACTTTAAAATTGATCAATAGTCAGGCACAGGAGGGTATGGCTGCGAGTGAGGCAGGTGTCAGGAATCAGCATATAATGATGGAGGAGACTCGATTCCTGACTTTGTCCAACAAGTATGAGCTGCTTGCTACCTGTGTAGATGAGAAGGACTGCCAGGTTGATGAGCAGACTGGTCATGGCACAATGGTGAAGGATGACATTGGAATGTGGGGAGCAAAGGGGAATGTGGTAGTGATAAATGACAGTGTACTTAAGAGGATAGATACGGTTCTCTCCAGGCCTGACCAGGAGCTCAGAAGGTTGTGTCAAGAATATCTGAAGTGGAACTCAGGAGTGGGAAGAGGAAGATCCAGTTGGCATGAGTCCACATGGGAACTAATGACATGGATAAAACCAGGAATAATGGAGGTGATTCTCCCAAAAAAAAATCCTAAGTGTCGAATTAGTGAGAAAACTGGAGTTATTCACGCTGTTTCTTTTTCACTGTAAGTTCACACTAGAATCTCCCACACACCGTGCACTGCAGAGACCACCAGCATAAATATCATTAAATTTCAGGGGGCTGTCTCTATTCATCCTGGAGAAGCTGAAATCATGGGGCTCTGCACATGCATAGTGGCCCCAAAGTGTCATCCTCTGGTTTGCTGGCCAGCCCGCAGTGCTGGGGCCCCCCAACCCCTCACAACCCAACTGCGGCTCCCTATCCATTTGCAGGCCAGCCACAAATCCCTCCCTCTGCAATCCTGGCCTGCTCTGATCTCCAGCCCCTCCCCCACCCTCAATAGTGATGATACCCCTTCCCAACCTAAGGCAGACCACAACTCTCCTAGCATGCCCTGATCACTGGCCTCCCTCCAACTCCCACCGATCCCTATGCAGAGTGGCAGCAGGAGACCCCACCCCCACTGAGTGCCTCTTACGCCCCAACCCCCAATAGGCCCTGCCTGGGGCCAATGCTAAGGTGCCCCCTGGGGCAGTGCTGAGGGCATAGGCTGGCACTGCCAGGCTGCCCATGCCCAGGGGCACCACTCCCCCACCACCTGATTGCCCCTCCCTTTCACATCAGTAGGGTCAGGCTGCTAATTCCCTGAAAATGGGGAGCTATAGTGACCCCTGCTGGAGTGAAATACCCTGGTGGTGTAGGAAATGCTGGCGGGCCTGGAGAATTCAGTCTCAGGCCTGCTAACAGCATTTAACTAGTAAGTGAAATACTATTTACATGCTAGCCCCACCGTCCAGCTGATTTTTAGCATCGCACAGACATTGCTGGAAATCCAGGACTGGGAGAAGCAAGCACAGCATAAACGCTCATGGGAATCCTGCGGATCGGCTGACATGCAACTTTCACGGCCCACTGCACTAAAAGACTGTTTGTCATAGCCTGACTCCACCAGTTAAGAACAAACCATAGATGCTTATTAACAAACAACAACTATTTACAGGATGGTGCAGATTCAATGTTTCCAGACATGACTTTAGAATGTAACTGCTGGGATAAGCACAGTCACGTTGGAGTGAAGCCCCTACTTGGTTCCCAATTGGTCAGCTAGGACCTTTTTAGAGGATTTCCACCAAAAGGGGCTGGACACCACACTGCTGTTTTTTTTTGTATGAATATGTTTAAATAGAATGTCTGCTCTCTCAAACTCTCTCTTCCAGGAAGGAGTTTAATTTATATTTTTAGCTCCATAAATGATGCAATTTCATAACAAATCAACACCTCAGTTAAGCTAGCAGGTACAGGAAATTTTACAGCAAACATTTTTACATTAAAATGTAATGGTTCACACATGTCCTTTAGGGAAGGAAGTCTACTGTCCTTACCTGGTGTGGCCTATATGTGACTCCAGATCCACAGCAATGTCGTTGACTCTCAACTGCCTTCTGAACAAGGGCAACTAGGAATGGGCAATAAATGCTGGCCAGCCAGCAACACCCATGTCCCATGAATGACAAGAAAAATCACTGCATAAGTTTCAAGGTCAATGCAACATATATTGAGTGTGCTAACAGGTGAAAAGGGGGAGCTGTGATCCGACCGGACCACTAAGAAATTTAAGTTACTGTCACTTGAGGGGGGAAACTGGCTGTGGGTTAATTGGGTAAATTTAATTGAATAAATAGACCAAAAAGTATGGAAGTATATGAACAGGGGGAACCATTTAACAGAAACAATTCAAAATATTGAAGAAAAAACATTCCATTCAGCAAGAAAGAACCATCCGTGATTCACTCAGGAAATTTATTGCTAGATTACAAAGAAGAGGCTTACAACGTTGGAAAGAACAATAGCAAGTCTGAGGGTTGGGGGGGGGTTTAGAAATTAGCAGCAGGCCACCAAAAAATTTATAATAGTTTTGGCACAAGATCAAACATGAATTTCAATAAATTGATGATGTAAAAAATGAGTTGTTGATAAAAATGGCCATTAGAGGGTGAATGTGTATGTATGTGTCTGGCTCAATCAGTCTCAGGTGCTCACTCACTTACTCTCATCGACTATGAGAGTGGATGTAAGAATGAAGAGAATGAGTCAGATACACACACACACACACACACACACACACACACACACACACACACACACACACACACACACACACACACACACACACACACACACTCTGTCTTCCCAGCAGTCAGTTTCTCCCACTTTCCCCCCTGTCCACCTCTGGCAACCAGCTTTTTTTTCTCCCCTCTCTCCCCACCCCCCAGCAGCTTGTTTAGCACACATGAACAACAAGTGAATGAATGATCAAATAATTGTTTTTTGATCGAATTAAGCTGTTCAAAAACTTTTGAGGTGTAATGGCTGTTGGGCTAAATTTTCACACCAAAATGGGAAAGTCAGGAGTCAGTTTTACACCCAAAACACATTTTCATGGAGAAACGGATTGAAAAATAAGACTTTAACTGGCAAGGAGATGGGCTCCTTGTTCAGTTAAGGATGGTGGACAGGCTCTCAGCTTGAGGGCTGATCTGAAGCCTTCCAGCTTCAGAGGAGTACAAGGTATCTGGGAGGGCATTTCAACAAGAAGGTACCCTTTCAGCAACTCTCAAAAATATTTCATATATAAAAAAACAAACAAAGCCAGTGTGAGAGGTTGAACGGGACCCCACTATAGGGTGTTTTTTTGGCCATCTCCCCAATGCAGCCAGGCAGGAAAGGCCTTCAGGCCTGCCTGTAGCACTGGTATCCTAACCTGCCAAATATCCCAGTAGACCTCCTGAACATTCTTTTAATAAGGCTCTTAATGAGTCCATTTGTTTGCTCATCTTGAGAGGCCAGACAGTCTTCCTGCGCCTCAAGCTTTCCTGCCCCAAAAGTTACCAGCATCAGAAATGGCATCCCAATGCTGACAAATTGGCCAGCATTGGTATGTTTGTCACCGACCTCTCTTCTTGCCTCCACTCCTTAACTTCATTGTGTACCATCTACAGCAGCAAAGCATATTGGAATGAATTTTACTGCCACACCTGCCACGAGAATCGGAGCAGAGTGAGATTTTACAGCCTCGCCCATTATGTCTTATGGTAAATGGGGTAGGATTCTCTGCAATTTTGTTGGAGGCTAAGTGCTAAACTTGGTAATAGCATACCCACTATGATATTCCTGCTCTTTTGGGAAATGTGTATTACTGCTCTTTGGGAATGTATATATTATCATATTTGTGCTTGTCTGCTGCTGTGTGCATCTGTGGGTGCATGTATATGTATCCGAATGTTTAAGCAAAATATGTGTAATGTACATGTGTTAAGGGTTAAGAACCCATTTAGATCTTTGCATTTCCAATAGCACAGTTGGTAAACATGATATTTATTATGGAGCTGAGCAAGTCAGCAAGGTTTCAGTTTAACTGGAATTAGTGCTGAGTTAGTTCCACTCAGTCAGGATTACAGTTGGAAGTCTACAAACCAGGGTGGTACAGTGATTAACACTACTGTCTCCCAGCTCCAGTGACCTGGGTTCGATTCCCGGCTTGGATCACTGTCTGTGTGGAGTTTGCACATTCTCCCTGCGTCCGCGGAGTTTCCTCCGAGCGCACCAGTTCCCCCCCTCAGTCCAAAGATGTGCGGATTAGGTGGATTGGCCATGCTAAATTCCTCCTTAGTCAATTTATAAGGGTAAATGTATGGGGTTATGGAGATTTGGCCTGGATGGCATTGTGGTCGGTGCAGACTCAACGGATTGAATGACCTCCTTCTGCACTGTAGGATTCTATTGGAATGCCACTCCTTATTGCTTTCCATTGACTTTTGATACAAAGAATGTAGACATCAGAGAAAGACAGGATTGCACACACCCACCTGCCACCACACACACTTATAAATAGAATGACTACCTGAGTGAAGTATTGGAAGTTATCAGTACATGTGTGATCATTACCAGCAAGAACTAATCATCAGAGAGAGGAAGTGAAAGTGGGAAAACAAATCTCAGCCCAGTGTGTCAATTTTGGTGCCTGTATCCCTTATCCAAATGTAAAATTGCTTATTGTTCCTAGGATCCATCACCACACTTCCTGATACATAACATTTAGTAATTAACTATGACAGATCTACAAAAAGGTTACTGTCATTCTTATGCTTTAAAAATGGTCACAACAGAGAAATGTTAAAATGTGCAAGTCAAGCCCTACTCTTTCAGTTATCAAACTGCCACTCCATAATCTAACATATTTTGATTATTATTCCATTGCCATACCAAACAACATGAACCAAAAGAAAGAGGTTTGATTATACTCACCATCACAGACTCATTCATATCCCTCATCTGAAACACATCCATGCAAACCTCGGTTCGGTTCTGTGGTAAATTTGGCACAGCCTCATTGCTGCCAGAAAGGTTGGTTTGTGGAATATCAAAGTAAGTACTGTCTGGTTCTCTGGGGAGAAAAAACAAATGCCATAGTTCATCAACTGTGTTTGGATGAAATTCATCTCAAGCTCAAACTTGCCAACCTTAATCATTGGGTGGGATTTTTTGGCCTTTCACCCTGTTTTCCATTGTCAGATGCAGCTCACCATTGATCTTTGACAGGAGTTTCTGTTCCTGCCCATGTCGATGGTGTTTTGTGTTGTTCTTTGGCTGCGTTGCTGGGGAACCCGCTGCAGGGGTTGCCATTGGTGAGAGTGGAAGATCCTGCCAGTGGTAGCGGCCTGAAAATTCAACCCATTATTAGTTGGTGGACGCAACAGGAGAATCACTTAAGATGGGAGATATTTTTTAAAAATCTTTCTAATGCATTTTTGCTCATCAACTAGAGGTGTATATTTGCTGGGAAATGCAACTCCTTCAATTTCAGACACCCTGAGTGAGGATTGTTGTAGGGAGTTAGTTACAGTTTGAAATCGCACTCAACATGATTTTAAATGCTTCATATCTTTCCCTGGGGCATGTATTGGTTCCTTAGGGTATTCGAGACTATGAATTCTTTGAACATAAGAACATAAGAAATAGGAGCAGGAGTAGGCCATCTAGCCCTTCGAGCCTGCCCCACCATTCAATAAGATCATGGCTGATCTGTCATGGCTCAGTTCCACTTTCCCGCCCTCTCCCCATAACCCTTAATCCCCTCTCTTATCAAAAACCCATCAACCCGCGTCTTAAAAATATTTAGCGAGGCAGCCTCCACCACTTCAACGGGCAGAGAATTCCAGAGATTCACCGCCCTTTGAGTGAAGAAGTTCCTCCTGAACTCCGTTCTAAACCGCCCCCCCCCCTTTATCTTGAGGCTGTGCCCCCTAGTCCTACTGTCTTTTTTGAGCGGGAAGAGTCTCTCCACCTCTATCCTATCCATCCCATTCATCATCTTATACATCTCAATGAGATCTCCCCTCATTCTTCTAAACTCTAACGAGTACAAGCCTAGTTTATTCAGCCTCTCCTCATAGCTCAACCCCCTCAACTCTGGTATCAGCCTAGTAAACCTCCTCTGCACTCCCTCCAAGGCCAAAATATCTTTGCGCAGGTGCGGCGCCCAAAACTGCACACAGTACTCCAGCTGCATCCTCACCAATGCCCTATACAGCTGCAGCAAGACCTCCCTACTTTTATATTCAATCCCCCTCGCTATGAAGACCAGCATCCCATTCACCTTCCTGACCACCTGCTGCACCTGCAAGCTGGGTTTTTGCGACTCATGCACAAGGACCCCGAGGTCCCTCTGCACCGTTGCCTGCTGCAGTTTTTCGCCACGTAAGTAATAGTCCTTCCTACCATTCTTCCTACCAAAGTGGACCACCTCACACTTGCCAACATTAAATTCCATTTGCCATTTCCTGGCCCATTCGCCCAGCCTATCTAGATCCTTCTGCAGACTCTCCACACCCTCCGCACAATTTGCCGTTCCCCCAATCTTGGTGCAAATTTCGACACCCTACACTCGGTTCCCTCCTCCAGATCATCTATATAAATGGTAAATAGCTGAGGCCCCAGCACCGACCCCAGGGGCACTCCACTAGTCACCATCCGCCAATCCGAATAGCACCCGTTGACCCCCACTCTCTGCCTCCTATTTGACAACCAATCCTCTATCCACGCTAACACCCTACCCCCAACTCCATGTCCCTCGACCTTCTGCAATAACCTCTTGTGAGGGACTTTGTCAAACGCCTTCTGAAAATCCAGAAAGACCACATCCACCGGCTCTCCTCTATCCACCGCCCTAGACACATCCTCACAGAACTCCAGTAAATTTGTCAGACACGACTTCCCTTTAATGAAACCGTGCTGCGTCTGCTCTATCAAGCAGTTCCCTTCAAGATGCCTCGCAATTTCCTCCTTAATAACGGATTCTAACATTTTACCTACCACAGATGTTAAACTAACCGGCCTATAATTCCCCGCCTTTTGCCTGGCACCCTTCTTAAACAACGGCGTAACATTAGCCGTTTTCCAATCCTCCGGCACTTCCCCGGAATCCAGTGACGTCTGGAAAATAACCACCAAGGCATTCACTATCACCTCTGCCATTTCTTTCAGAACCCTCGGATGCATTCCATCCGGTCCTGGGGACTTGTCCACAATCAGCCCCTCCAGTCTGTCGGGCACCGCCTCTCTAGTAACAGTAATGTCATTAAGACCCTCCAGTCCTACCACCTTTCCATCGCTAACACCCAGCAAATTATTCACGTCCTCCTCCGTGAAGACAGAAACAAAAAAGTTATTCAATACCTTAGCCATATCCCCATCCCCTACCACTGGGTCCCCTTTCTCATCCTCTAAAGGACCAACGTTCACCCTAGCCAGCCTCTTCCTTTTTATATATTTATAAAAACTCTTGCTATCCTTTTTTATATTAAGCGCTAGCCCAGCTTCATAGTTTCTCCTACCCTTCTTTATCAACTTCTTTGTCAATCTTTGTTGACATTTAAATCTCTCCCAATCCTCTTCTCGCCCACTACTCTTAGCTACTCTAAATTCCTCCGCTTTTAATTTAACACTTTCCTTCACCTCCTTTGTTATCCACGGCTTATTACCTCTCCTCCTACTGTCCTTTTTGACCATCGGAATAAATTTCCGCTGAGCACCAAGAAAGATCTCCTTAAAGATCCTCCACTGCTCCTCAGCAGACCCTCCCTCCAACGCGCTCCCCCAGTCCACATTCGCCAATTCTTCTCTCATCCTACCGTACTCCCCTCTATTCAAACAAAGTACGCGTGTCTGGGAACCCACTTTCTCCTCCTCCATCTGCACCAGAAACTCCACCATATAATGATCACTCTCCCCAAGAGGATCGTTCAGCGCAAGGTCCCTAATTCTACCCACCTCATTACATAGCACGAGATCCAAGATAGCTCTCTCCCTTGTCGGCTCCAACACGCACTGTTCCAGGAAACTATCCCGGCAGCATTCCAAGAACTCCTCCTCGAGCCCACCGCGTCCAACATGGGTCGACCAATCAATATGCAGCTTGAAATCCCCCATAACTACGGCCGTCCCAATCCTGCACGCTGCACTTATTTGCGTGTTAACAGCCCGCCCCACCTCCAGATCATTATTCGGGGGCCTATAGATGACACCCACCAGCGTCTTCCTCCCTTTGCTGTTCCTAATCTCCACCCACAACGATTCCACATTCTGCTCCTTGGCTCCAATATCATCCCTTGCTACCACCTTGATGCTATCCTTAATCAGCAGAGCTACGCCCCCCCCCTTTTCCCTCCTGCCTATCCTTCCTAAACACTTGATAGCCCTGTACATTCAGCTCCCAGTCCCTGTCACCTTGCAGCCACGTCTCTGTAATGGCCACCAGATCATATCCATTTGTGTCGATCTGCGCCACCAGCTCATCCACTTTATTCCGAATGCTTTGTGCATTCAGATAAAGCGCTTTCATCCCAGCCTTCACCTGGACCCTATTTGCCGTAACGCCACCAACTATTTCTTCCTGCTGTTGGGCCTGGCTGTACTTCTGGTTGAATCTTTCCAACTCCTACTTTGAGTTGCCAACAATGGAATTCAGAGCTGTTACTGCCTTTTTCGTGCTTTTGTAACTCTTCAGAAATGTGTTTGTTAAGAAATTAAATAAGTCTAAATAGATTTAGCTTATCATGCACATTCGAAAGGTACATACTCAGTTTGAATTTTGTGGTTCAAATCTTCTGAATCAGTTTTGATGCACGCATTTTACAACCTTACTTCATTTTTGTTTTGTAGAATTTGTGTATTTTGAACTTTATCAGATTTATTCACAATCAGCTTATACCATTTGGCCACCCGTTGTTGTAGTTTGGGTAATATGTTGGGGGTTTCCAGAAATATATATTTTTTGGGCTTTGGAATGTTCTTTGCCTCTCTGGCACCCTTGTCTGGTTTATTTAAGTAATGTCTTTTCCCCTTTTACAATATTAATGGGAATTGTCTATTCTCTGTATAAGGGCAATGCAGTCCACAACAGTTAATAATTTGTCAAAGGTTTTTAACATTTCATCAAAGCTGGTTGAGGACTCAATGCACTATATTTGGATTAGTTCCTCAGCATAAAAATATATCAAACTGGACCTTTTCTGACTTTCCCTAAACCAATAGACTCTGGTGGCTTAGAAATTTTCTTTTCCAGAACTCCCAATTTTTCCATTAGGTTTGACCCTTGAATAAGTCCAAATTGTTCTGGAAGAATGGAATCCTGATCCATCGTTACAAATGTAACAGTTCAGGTTCTACTTTGAGAGCTTTCTGAATTTCAAGATGGTGTTGCAGTTCACTTGTACACAAATAATCTCCCATGCTTGGCTTAGGTGGGCTCCACTACAATGCAGGTTGTGTTCAACTGAAAAAAAAATTCATCAATGGTTGCCTGTGTCCGCTACCTTGTGAAGGTCTTTTACTCAACATTTTACTTAAAAAGTCACACATTTATCGAATCCTGGTTTTTGTTTGCTCTCAGCTGAGTTTAGAAATTTTTTTGCTCTGGAGCAAGCTCAGGCATCACATTTAGGTGTGGACTCGGGGATCAGGTTTTAGCAAATTTAGTTTTTTTTAAAAACTTCATTTTTGACTCTGCATTAAAGTTTTCTCAGGACTTCCTATGGCCTGAAGAATTAAAACATTTAGCTCACACCAGCTAAATCTTTGAGATTAGAAGCTGGACTTCCGAAGAAAATTCAAAGTCTTCTGTGCAGTGGAGATTTTAAATTTCTGCCACCATCTTCCAGGCCTTTCTTTAGGGCTTTTCCCTGGTGAGGGGGGATGGGGGCTGTTGCAGGAAGAGAAAGTAAATATAATTCAATTGGAAAGGCGAGCATGCTGAATCCAGAAGATAAATAGAAAGGCACTTGCACCTCGATCCAGCGCTCTTCACTAGGGTTTAGCAGACGGGTTACTTGAGGGCTGGAAACCCAAAATATCCATCTTTAAATTTCAAATGAGGAATAATAATGAAGCATACAGTCTTGTTATGATATCGAAATCGCCAACTTTGGGAGTATCTATCGTGCTGTTTACATTCAAATAGGAGGGGGGAAGAGTTGGGTTTGGGATTCTGATCTGATCTAAACCTGCCTGATTTTTTGGGGATAAACTACCCCCTCCAATCCCCCTTCCTCCACCCCAAAGGAGTCATCTATATGTGGAAAAAACACAATTGTAGACTTACAAACTACTCCAGAGATGTTCAAATGTAGGCCCTTCATCTGCTGGCGAAGATTGGGCCATCTTGGCTCTGGGATGGTCCAGTGATGGGTAAAGTATTCTATGACCAAAGTAAAGAAAAAGTTATAAGCACACTTTGCATCATGGAGTGATGGACATATTCTTGATTACTTATATTCAGCTAACAAAATGAAACTTAACAGTTGTTATAATTTAGTTGGTAAGTCTGCATATAAGAACATAAGAACATAAGAAATAGGAGCAGGAGTAGGCCATCTAGCCCTTCGAGCCTGCCCCGCCATTCAATAAGATCATGGCTGATCTGTCGTGGCTCAGTTCCACTTTCCCGCCCTCTCCCCATAACCCTTAATCCCCTCTCTTATCAAAAACCCATCAACCCGCGTCTTAAAAATATTTAGCGAGGCAGCCTCCACCACTTCAACGGGCAGAGAATTCCAGAGATTCACCACCCTTTGAGTGAAGAAGTTCCTCCTCAACTCCGTTCTAAACCGCCCCCCCTTTATCTTGAGGCTGTGCCCCCTAGTCCTACTGTCTTTTTTGAGCGGGAAGAGTCTCTCCACCTCTATCCTATCCATCCCATTCATCATCTTATACATCTCAATGAGATCTCCCCTCATTCTTCTAAACTCTAACGAGTACAAGCCTAGTTTATTCAGCCTCTCCTCATAGCTCAACCCCCTCAACTCTGGTATCAGCCTAGTAAACCTCCTCTGCACTCCCTCCAAGGCCAAAATATCTTTGCGTAGGTGCGGCGCCCAAAACTGCACACAGTACTCCAGCTGCGGCCTCACCAATGCCCTATACAGCTGCAGCAAGACTTCCCTACTTTTATATGGCACATCAACTTCAAGTTCAACCCAATTCCCTCCACGATCCTGTCCAACTTTATCCAAGATATTTTCTCCAGCCATATGTTAAGAGTCCTTTACAGCAATCTAGAAGGGATGGCTGACCAAATTGGCAATTACATGTCGCAGATTAATATTAATTACAAAATATTTGTTTTTTTAAGACTGTACCAAAGGTCCTTAGTATCAAAGCAAAAGAAAAACATTGGCATTCCAACTGACCATTGGACCTATGTACAGTAGAAATATTTAAGACAATACTTGTATAAAATGAACATATCACTTTCCAAACCCACCAATAACTCATTAATATCCATTGGGTGAACAAATTTTGAAAACAATACTCAATCGTGGAGACTTAACCCTAATTGATATGTCAAATCTACTTGATGTCTGGTCACGATTCTGTTGAAAAGTGCAGGTGGTCGTGGGAGAACCAAGCTTCTATTACAGAGGTGCAAAGAACTTTTTCAATGTTTTGGTTTACTTATCTCAGAACTGAAATTAAAAATAATTGTTTTATTTCCTCCACATTATAACTTGTTTGTGTTAAAATTCATATTGCTATTGCTTTTGTTAGTCTGTTATTCAATTGTTTTAATATTGACTTTTCATTTGCTAAAAATTGTTCAAATGACAAAATAATTTTGGTTGTTCAATTCATAAGTACAAATGCATTATGTGAAATTGAGCCTTAAAATCAAGTTGAAATAAAATCAGATAATCTCAGCTGCATTGACATTGCAATTAGGATTAGGGTCACGATACTCCTTGATTAGTTGAAGAACGTTGGCCAGTTTTTCTGCTCCTAATTGCTCTCCAGTATTAACACTTGCATGTCAGGTGAGAACAGAATCAGACTTGGTTGTGATGCCTCTATTAGTCTAATAGACTGTTCCATTCTTTCTAGGCTCATGAACAACAAATGACCATTTGGAAGAGTATCAGATAGAAGTTTGAACTTCTAGTTCAATTGTTCTGATTAGAAATTGAATTTGTATGGTGCATTATCAGATCTATGGTGTTACAGCTCTTCCAAAAAACTGTGGTTCCTGCAAAGACATTTTCCTTGCTGGAAGCGTAGGATTGTGGAATCAGCCCTCATACCTTGCCATGATTCAAAGGTTTCAGGAAGAAAATTGGATATGTTGCATTATATATAAAAATAGCTTCAGTCTTCCCACTAGTACTGGATGTGGGATAAGCAGTATTGCAACAGTAAGGGAATCAAGCAAAGTGGTAGTGAGGTAGCATTGGGTGTTGTCAGCATACATGGATAAGTTAACACTGTGCTTTGCAAGAGAAGGCCAAGGATAGATCCCAGGAGGGGCATTACAAGTGATACTCTATGACAAGAATGAAACCAGGTCAAAGTAGTCCCATCCAGCTGGATGAGGATGGAGAGCCAAAGGAGGAGGATGCTGTGATCAACCATGTTAAAAGCTGCAGACAAATCAAGGAGGGATACTTAAACTTTATGACTGTGACAAAACATGTGTTTTATGCTTTTGATAAGAGTGGTTTCTATGCTTTGGCAAGAGCAGAAACCTAATTGGAAAGATTCAAGCATGGGATGTTGGGAAAGATGGGCACAGATTTGGGCGGCAACAACATGTTCAAAAGCTTGAGAGAAAAAGGAGTTTGGAGATGGGGCAAAGTTTGTTAGTATGGTGGAGTCAAGGGCTTTTTGTTTTGAGGAGAGATGATAAGAGAATTAAATGAGATAGGAATAGCACTTGGAAAGAAAACTGTTGGCATTTTAGAAACCTGGGTAACAGGAGGGGAAGTTGGGTGATCAGCAAGTTAGTGCGAATAGAGTAGAAGTAGGTGCTGGGTCTCATGGACAAGATAAGCTTAGTGAAGGTATGCAGTGAAATAAGAGGGAAACGAGAGAAAGTTGCAAGTTTATGTCTAAGGTGGAGGAGCTTTAGAGGAGATCTGGCTAGTATAAGGGAGGGATGTGGCAGAGATAGCTGATCAGCTGTCCAAGTCATGAATTTCTTGCACTTGTTGTTGGAGTGAAGGAGGGAGGAGCCAGGGTTTAAGATGATTAACAGCAGAGAAAAGAAGCCGGAAACTATTCCTGCATTCCGGTATGACTCTGGAATAGTGAACAGTTTTCGTGGTCGAGAGCAGGATCTGATGATACTTTGTGACCTAGTCATATTTGGCTGTTGATGACTAAACCAGTTGTCTACCATGTCCTTTCAATTCTGCATCCCTTGGACTTAAGGGAGCAGGGATGAATGCTAATAACAGGGGAACGGCCAGAGCTTTTCCACACAGAGGTTGGTGAATGCTGCTAGAGGAGGTGGTAGAAGCAGATTCTAAAACATTCAAGAGGCATTTGGATGGATACATCAATAGGCAGGTAATAGATGGATATGGAGCACCCAGAAGCAAGAAGGTTCAATTAGAGAGGCATCTGTGTCGGCACAGACTTGGTGGGCCGAAGGGCCTGTTCCTGTGCTGTACTATTCTTTGTTCTTAGTTACAATGTGTGCAATGGTTTTACTAGGGACTAGGGCATCAAAGGTGCCATTATTCTCAACCGCTTTCCCAAGTACAATAAAATTTTTTTCAGTTAGATGTTTTCACTGCTTTCTCCCTCAGCCTGTGCAGTAAATAAATTTCATCCTCAGGTTTAAATTTCCATCTCAACTCGTCATGCTCTCTCCCCTCTTAAGTTAACTATCTCTTCTTCCACCTTAATTCTCTCCCTTCTGAGCTCATATTCATGACCACCACTTTGGCCTTGCCATCTCACATGGTCTTGCTTGTTTCATTGTATCAATCACAGATACCATTTCTTCATTGTCATTAGGTCAAAGCCCTCACACTCCCTTCCTAATAATACGGTGGATTTACCTACATCACAGGGCCTGCAACAGTTCAAGAAGGCAGTTCACCAACACCTTCTCAAGTGCAATTAGGAATGGGCAATGTTATAGAATCATAGAATCCCTATCATGCAGAAGGCGGCCATTTGGCCCTTTGAGTCTTCATCAACCACAATCCCACCAAGGCCCTAATCCCATAACCCACATATTTCCCTGCTAATCCCACTGATACTCAAGTCAATTTAGTACAGCCAATCCACCTAAGCCGCACATCGTTGAACTGTGGAAGGAAACCGGAGCACTTGGAGGAAACCCATGCAGACACGGGGAGAATGTGCAAACTCCATGAAGACAGTGACCCGAGGCCGGAATTGAACCTGGGTCCCTGGCGCTGGGAGGCAGTAGTGCAAACCTGTTGACCAAAGTCAGTGATGCTCACACTTTGTGAAAGAATTTAAAGCAAGGCAAGGTCCTGTATCACTGTCCACCCACACCCATATCCTATGCCCTATCCTTTCCTCCCTCTGTATTCGCCATTGGAAAAAAACTATACCCCAATTCAATTACAGCTGCACTATCAAAATTCCAATTGTCTATACTTTAGCCCTTCATTCACCACAACATTTCTGCAGCTACTGATTTGCTCAGCAACACCCTCGCATCCATCACAAGGCGACCACAGCTCTCTACACGAGCAATGCAGCTACTCCAGCTCTCCACATTTTTCCCTGTAGCTATGCAATTTTATTTTATTCAGATATTTATATAATTCCATTTTGAAAGCCATGACTGAATCTGTCACCATCATGTTCTCAGACAATGCATTCCAGATCGTAATTGCTCGCAGGATAAAAAAGGATTTTGTTCATGTCACCTTTGGTTCTTCTGTCATTCACCTTAAATTGGTGTCCTCTGGTTCTTGATCCTTCCATTAACGGGAATCACATTTTCCAATCTATTCTGTCCAAATCCCTCATCATTTTGAATATATATATTGAGTATCATCTCAGGTTCTCTTTTTTATGGAGCACAGCCCAGGTTCTTCAATCTATTCATGTAACTGGAGTTCTTCATTCCTGGAAACATTCTCATGAATCTTCACTGCACCCTCTCAAATGCCTTCACATCCTTCCTAAAGAAGTGGTGCCCAGAATTGGGCACAGTACTCCACTTGAGATTGAACCAGTGTTTCATAAAGGTTCACCACAATGTCCTTACTTTCCTACTCTATGCTTCTTTGATAAAACCCAACATCCCATTATTAACCACTTTCTCATCCTGCCACACTCAATGATTTGAGCACATCTACTCCAAGGTCCCTCTGTTCCTATACCCCCTATATAATTGCATATTGCCTCTCCTCATTCTTCCTGCCAAAGTACATCGTATGTCACTGCATTAACTTTAGTGAAATACCTCAGGGTGTTCCATTAATTTCAAGACACTATATGTAAAGGATTAATTCATGAGCATCTGATTCTGATATAACTCCTGTGGTAACTGCAATGTAATGTTACATGGCTAAGTAACTGAGAACTGGCTGGAAACAAGAAGTAGAACCTTGTGTATAGCACTGAGACGTAAAAAGATAAGCAGGAATGGTTTTTACGAATAACAGTTTAGGGTAACAGGCAAACCCTCGGGAATCACATCCAAGACTCAAACTCAAGACAAAACATGGTGCCAGTGGACAGTGCGTGAAAAACCAAGAAAACTACCAAGTGAAGACTGCAGTCTGAAAGATATACAAATCCTTGGAAAAAAGGGCAAGAAAAGAAATGAAGACTCACAACAGAAAGGAGCATTGTGGGTGCAGCAGAAGGCCAGACAGCAGTGAATAAGTCATACTTCAGAAGCAGCAATGGATTCAGAGCTTAGGGTAAGCACTGCTACTCCTTGAATTGTTCTGAAATGCTCAAGTATCATAACAGGCCCAACACTGAGAATGAGAGGAAGAGATACTCCAGATACTGAACAGTTTTGGGTTTGCATCAGAAGCAAAAGGATCAGGTCCTGCCAAATTGGCAAAAAGCACCCTAGTGGTAGCTACCTCTATCAACGAATCAAGATTGTTAACAACCTTTGTCTTAACACAATTCAGAATTGCTTCTGCACTTCAGATAATCCAGATGATGTCTCAGATCCTGAAAAGCGCATTATGCTATATGGACCACATTCTATTACATGGTTAATCAAAGGAAGACTATGACCATCATGTAAGAACAGTCCTAAGTCCTACAAGAAGCAGGTTTGACACTGAGTGACAAATGAAAATTTGCAAAGCGTATGTTAAAGTTCTTGGGTTCTATTATACAAGGTTCAGTAATTATGGCTGACCCACTGATGACACAAGTGATTTGAGAGTCCCCAGCATTTAGAATCATCACAGAATTACAAAGATTCTTTGGCATGGTAAATCAAGTAGGCAAATTCTTACTGAAATTGGCAGAAATCAACGAGCGATTATGACAATTACTGAGGCAAGGTCAACAATAGTGGTGCAACGTCAACCAGCAAAATGCTTTTGACAAAATCTCTTAATATCATTGGCGATACTAGGACACTATGACCCAGAGTTGCCAACAATTGTAACAGCAGACTCATCCTCTATAGGATTAGGCACAGTACTGTTTCAAATTCAAAAAAATAGACAAAGAAGATCATGTATTATGTCTGAAGATCCCCTGTGGATTCAGAGAAAAGGTATGCAACTACTGAAAAAGGAGCTTCAGCAGCAACTTGGGCTTGCGAGAAGTTCTCACATTTAGCTTTATAAAATCTTGGTTAGGCCACATCTGAAGTATTGCATGCAGTTCTGGTCACCACACTACCAGAGGATGGGGAAGCTTTGGAAGGAGTATAAAGAAGGTTCACCAGGATGTTGCCTGGTCGAGGGTATTGACTATGAACAGAGGTTGAATGAAGTAGGTTTGTTTTCACTAGAAAAACAAACCTGATAGAGGTCTACAAAATTATGAGAGACATAGACAGGGTAGATAGTCAGAGACTGTTTCCTAGGAAGGAGGTGTCAATTACAAGGGGGGAGAGGTTCAAGGTGAGAGGGGAAGTTTAAGGGAGAAGTTTTTCACAGAGTGGTGGTGGCCTGGAACGCACTGCCAGAGGATGTGGCAGAAGCAGGCGCATTAGCAATATTTAAGTGGCGTCTGAATGGGTATATGAATATGCAGAGAATAGAGGGATACAGATCAAATAAGGTCCGGTGGTTTTTTTTTAAGTTTAGAGAGGGCATCATGATCCGCCAAGGCTTGGAGGGCCAAAGGGTCTGTTCTCATGCTGTACTTTTCTTTGTTCTTATGTCATGGCTTAAGACTCAAAATTGAAGCTGATCACAAGTCTTTGATTATTCCCCTTAACCAAAAATAAACTGCAAAGATACCAGAAAGAATTCAATATTTTCAACTGAGACCCATAAGATACAATTCAATTGTTGAGCAAGTCCAGGGAAAAGTACCAAAAGTCTGCAGATGCATTGTCAAAAATTCTAGTGGAAGGAGTACATTTGGTAGATTTAAATTTTATTGACAAAGTGGAAGCACAGAATTCACTCATCACAAAACACTTGACAGCTACCGAAGAAATACTACAAGAGATTAAGCTAACACAACAGTAGGATGGTGAGTGCATGAAAAGAAAACAGTATTGCTAGAACAGATGGCCAGTGTATACTCCAATCAATGGTTGAAGACAAGAACCAGAAACAAGTAGAAACTCTACTATAACTACAGTGGAAAGAAAAATAAGAGAACACAGTTTCTCCCTAATGGGCCCCACTGCTTTTGCAAATTACAATCTAAGCCAGTCTTGATTCAGATGGACTGCCTAAGAAGACAACAACAATTTTATATGCCAATGGGAGTCTTTGGAATTTATTTTGAATTAGCTGCCAGTCTCTTTTCATACTTCCCATTTCTTTTTTCATTTCCATCTGAACTTTTTAAGTTCAGCCTGGTTCTGACTTGTATTACCAACCTGACATTGGTTACATGCACCTTCTTACTTCTTCATCTTACTCGTCAACCTTTTCATCATCTCAGGAGCTCTGCTTTATTTGTTCCATTTTCCCCCTAGCGAGAACGCATCTCAACTGTACATAAACTATCTATTCCTTAAAGCTAGCCTTGTTCCATTATTCATTTACATTCAAAACTTAATTCCAATTTAACTCGACCAGATAACTCTCACCCCACCACAATTAGCATAATACTAATTAATTATTTTCTGCTCTGGATCGCTCCTAGTCCATAGCTAACATAAACCATATGACATTATGATCATGGTCCCTAAATTTTCTCCACTCAAGCTGATCCAATTGTCCCTCAATATTCAGACTCAATAATGCCTCCTTGCTCATTGGGTCAAAAACATACTGATCTAGAAAATTCTCCTGAATGCACTTCAGAAATTCTGACCCCTCATTGTCCTTTACACTATTAATATTCCAGTTGTTCCAATCAGGTGAGGAAGGGTCGACTGGCTCTCCTCTTTTCCCATTCCTTGTTTGACCACAATAAGGTTTTCTTTAAGAATATGTTTGCCAAGTCATTTAGCGTTTAATTATTTATGTACTGTGATTGTAAAAGACACAGGCTTTCTTTTAAGTTTTCTTTTAAAAAAAGGATAGTATTTATTGTACTCAACATCTAGTCTAAATGAAAATAGTAAAAGCACCCCAACTCTCTTACACATGCATTTAAGGGCACACATGTGCACACAAGTTACAAAGTGGGGGGTTACATCAAGTAGTTTTTTTAAAAGTCTAATAAAAGTTAGTGATAAATGGATCTTGTCGATTGAGGACTTTAATGGTTTCAGCCTGGGTTTGGTGGTCCCCCAGGATTTGACAGTGAGATGGTTTAAGAGAGATAATGAGAGCAAGTGAAGAGAACAAGTGAAGGGAAAAAGAGAGAGTGCCTGTTTAGCATCCACCTGATGAGGCAAACAAGTTCAATGCCTTATCCAAAGTAAGGTTACTCTGACAATGCAGCATTCTGTCAACAGTGCACTGGGAGTCAGCTCATTGTAGGTTGGGTGCACAATCTTCAGAATAAAAATGCAACCAATTGCGTCAAACTGACATTACATTGTTGCACTACTGCAGCTGGTAGACCTCTAGAATCAATTTCATAATCTGTTCAGGAAAGTCCATTATCACTTGCTTATGATTTGTAATGTGAATCAAATGCATTTATGACAACTTGCACACAGTCTGTACACAACACTTAGTTGTCCTGCGTTCGCCATACTATTTCATTGAATGTTAGTATTTCCATTGGACCTCCAGAGGGCCTCAGTGTGTGACTATCAGATTGTTCGGGGAGTACTGGCAAAATTAATCTTTACTAAAATGGACATGCCCAAACCTGCCCAGAAGGTTTGTATCACCCTTGATCTGTTACCTTATCCATCTGTTCATGTCAGCCTCAAGGGACCATGATGAACGAAGCATTACTACACACCTGAGCCCAAACCAACCTCGATTGGAAACATCTAAGTAAAACTAGTCAGCCTGTCAAAATTCCCTTTACAAACTCCGATCACAATGATCCAATTGTTCTTTACATGTCTGACCCATTCCAAGCTATGGAGCCAATGTAGTACATACCTTTAACCCTTAGATTGCAAAAGTGTTGAACATATCTCCAATTCTACTACTTTCATTGTAAAAGAGACATATCCAATCTCTGTATTTTCTCAAGGCTGAAGTGTGTCACAAGATGCTGCTCATCGTTGATCAATGCAATGTACATAGTGATGTCATTGCATGTATCAACTCTTAATTTTAAGAAAATGTGACGATGTTGATTGTACTTGTCACAACCTATCCTAATGCAGCAAGTTCCCTTTAGGTTCAAAATCTCCATCATTGTGGTATCACAACTCAGAATAATCTTGCGCTGAGTCATAAGATTGTGGTTTCAAGCCCCATTTCCGAATCTAAACATGATCTAATGCAGTATTGAGGGAGTTCTATATAGTTAGAAGTGCATTTCTTCAGACAAGGCATTAATTGTAGGTCTACATTTTAAACAGAAAATAGCACTTTTGAAGAACAGCATGTCCTGGGCCAATATTTCACCTCAATTAAGTGCAGGCTACCATTCGTCTAATTTGCTCTTTGTGAAATCTTGCTGTGAGAACTGGATTAACTGAGCCTATTCACCAAAACAATCCCATCTGATGGCAAACCTTCAAAATAAATATATAATAAGTTGTAGCCAGTTCCACCTCTCTCAGATATGGTCACCCAAGTCTCCCATATCATGCTCAGGTGAACTCACACCTGACTTGTATGGTCCCTATTTTCATTCATAGAGCCCTACTGAAATTAAGCTGCACTGTAAGCAGTGCAGATGAAAGTATAACCTCACAAAGAGAAAATGATAGATTAAGTGAATGGGCAAAACTATGGCAAATGGATTTTAATGTAGACAAATGTGAGGTCATTCACTTTGGACCAAAAAAAGGATAGAACAAGATAATTTCTATTGGGGAGAAGCTAGAAACAATGGAGGTTCAAATGCATAAATTAAATGTCATTAACAAATACAGAAAATAATCAAAAAGGTTAATAAAATTCTGGCCTTTACATCAACAGGATTGGAGTATAAGGGGATAGTAGTCATGTTGCAGCTTTATAAAGCCCTGAGAGATCACATCTTAAGAGCAATATATTGGTGTTGGAGCATAGCTTTACCAGAATCATGCCTGAATTTAAATAGTTACAATGCAAGTAGAGATTAAACAAACTAAAATGTAGTTGGTTAAGGGGTGATATGACTGAAGCTTTCAAGATATTGGGGGAATAAATAGGGTAAAAAGAAAAATTTATTTCTGATAATTAGGGAGTCCAGGGCTAAGGGGCAAAGTCTAAATATTAGGTCTTGTGTCGTCAGCCACAAGGGCATAGGTGTGGCTTTCAGCATCTGCCACTCCACCCTTCCTGATGTATAGTCCTTTGATCAGGCAATGTGCCTTTGATTGAGGGACACCAACATCTGGCCCCTGGAGATGACAAGCAGTCTGCACAGGTTTACCTGTCATGCATACTGAAGCTGGGTTAATGCCAGCAGTGGCAAGATGAGACACCTAAACTTATTAATTGGCCACTTGGTGGCCTCAACTGATGGTTGAAAGGGAAGGTCATCCATGGGTCTTGCCATCCAGAACTTTATTCAGGCAGAAGTGGAAAGTGGCGTGGTAGGCTTCCAGTAGATCGCCATCCTACCTAAGTATAGATCCTTCCTGCTTCCAAGTTCGACATTAATGACAGCACAAGATCCTGCCCAAAATCTCTCTCATACCTGGAGGGAATATATAGAAAGCTTCAAGTCCAATATGACTTTTGAAGGGTAAATTTGGTCTTGAAATGTTAATTCTCCACAGATCCTGCCTGACCAGTCGGATTTTTCCATTCAGATCTGCATTTCGCTTTTACATAAATAAAAGCTGTTGTTTGATCATCAAGTCCTCCGTCATTTTTGGTTGCCAATCTAATCTTTTATAAGCTTTGTTGTTGTTGTCTCTTTCTATTTTGTTTCTACTATTAGGTTTAGTCTTCCTCTGAAGTTTACTATCATGCTTCTTCTAAACTTCAAAAATGTCAGTCTATAACTGTCTGTCTGTATACATATACACCTGTGTTAAAATTGATTCATCACATTAACTTTTACTCTATCCCATGCTTTGTTACAATCTCAAAAGTGTACAATTCCTTATCTCTCTCAATCATCTCTTCTTCTGACAACCTATAGATCTTGAAACCTAAACTTAATGCCACCTTAACACTATTTCCTGATTTAGCTAACCTTCGCTTGTGTGCTTCTTGACGTTGGTGCATTCCAGCGCTTATGATATTTGGCCCGAGATATTTTGAATATATCAAATTAGACTCTAAAGGGAAAACTTTAATTTTTTTTTGAAACATAGGATATATAATACAGAAAGGACCTTTGGTCCAACCAGTCCATGTTGGCATTTACATTCCACTCAAACCTTCTCCAATCTTTCCTCATCAAACAATCAGGAAACCCTCTTTTCCATTTTCCCTCATATGCTTACCTAACTTCTCCTTAAATACATCTGCACAGTCGTGGTAACAGGTTCCGCATTCTCGCCACTGTTTGGATAGGGATGTTTCTCCTGAAAACACCCTAAATGGAAGAAATAATCTCTATGGCTCAATGCCTCTCTGTTTCTGTTTTCTTCTCTAAGTTGTCCTTTAAAATCTCTCTTTGACAAAGCTTTTAGTCCACTGATTCAATATCTCCTTATGTGGACGTGGTTTTAATTTTTGTCTGATAATAGTCACGTTAAGCGCCTCAAGATATTTTGCTACATTAAGAGGGTGATATAAATGCCAATTTTTGTCTGAGAGCTCAATCTTCTGGTATAAACAGGATAGTTCTTTGGGTAAAATGTTTAACAAAACAATCATTTTCCTGTCCAAATGAGCATTAAGGCTAACAGCTTCACTATTTGAGGTAATGCTGGATATGACTACAATGATTGGAGTCATACCAGGCATTGGTCAGAACATGGTTGAAGGTCAATCACCTCAGTCCCAGGATATCACTGCAAGAGTTCCTCAGAGTAGTCTTAGGCATAGCCATCTTCGTCTGCTTCAGTGACGGTCCCTCTACCATAAGGTCAAAAATGGGATATTCACTAATGTTTGATGCCATCTGCAACTTCTCAAATACAGAGCTCTCTGTCCATGTATAGGAAGATTTACATAACATTCAAACTTGGACCACATGACAAGTAACATCTGCATCACACAAGTGCCAGGCAATGATCATCTCCAACAAGGGAGAATCAAACATTTGTTAGCATTATCAATACCAAATCCACCACTATCAACATCCCGGGATTATTACTGACCAAACCTGAACTAGACTCTAGCCACGTAAATACAGTGGCTAAAAAGTCACAGGTAAGTTACTGACTTCCTGACTCCCCAAAGCCTGTCCACCATCTCCAAGGCTAAAGGCAGGAGTGCAATAGAATACTCTGCACTTGCCTGGATGACTGTACTTCCAACAATGCTCATGAAGCTTGAAACAATAGAGGACAAAGCAATCCGTTTGATCAGCACTCTAACCGCCAACTTTAACATTCATTTCCTCCACTATTGATGCACAGTGGCATAATCTGTACTATGTAGAAGAAGCACTGCAGCAACTCACCAAGATCCGTTGACAGCAATTGTTAGGGTTCGGAACATCTGTTCAAAGCTAGAGGGGAACTTGCATTGGGTGGGGGAGGACCCAGTTGTTTAGTCCATTATATACCAATGACATAGGCAGGAAAAAGAAGGAAGTTCTGCATAATGAGTATGAGGACCAAAATCTCAAAAGGTCATAAGCTCTGGATTATTACCTGAGCTGCATGCCAATTTACATGTGGCTCAATGTGTGGGTCAAAGATTGGTGTGGGAAAAGTGGGTTCTGGTTTGTGGGGCACCAGTACTGGGGAAAGTGGGATCTGTAATGTTGGGATGGTCTACACTTGAACCATGCTGAGACCATGTTCTTGCAAGCTGCATAACTAGGGAAGAGTTTTAAAGTAAGTGGTGGGGGCAATCAAATTTGGGAAGATGTGGCAAATCAAAGAACAGGACAAGGCAAAAAGAGAAAGATATTATCATGGGAAATGAATAATAGACCATGACAGGAAGGGATACAGAGAGTACAAATTCAACAGTAAATGAATAGATGAGACCAGCGGTTACAAAAAAGAACAAAAAGGATAAAATTAAAAGTTTTGTATATGCATGCACAATCTTCAAAACAAAAGAGATGAACTGAGTGCACACAAAAATAAATAAGTACAGTTTGATAGCCATTATGTTAATATGAAATATTGAAGAGTACAGAATGTTTAGAAAAGGACAAGAAGTGAGGAAAGGGTGGAGGACTACCTCTGTTTAATAATAATATTATCACAATAGATAGGGATACGCAAGATGTAATTGTGCGTAAATGGACTGGACCGGGAGAGGGGACTGAAACAGTCTGATATACTTTTATATAAATGTGGAGAGAAGAGACTGATTTGAAATGGTTGGATGTGTTTACTTAGTGATGCCGCTACAGGAACCTGGGATGTGGAAACAGTTTGGGTAGAGATGAGAAATGGTAAAGGTAAGAAGTAACTTAAGTTTTCAGGCCATCAACACCAACCATGTGGTAGGATAGAACATAAAGGAAAAAAAATTGATTCTTGTTAGAAAGGCACAATGATAAGCATGCAAATATTAATGAAATGTGGACTGGAAAAATTAGATTGGCAAAAGGTAGCCCCAGATGAGAAGTTCATTGAATATTTTCAGGATAGTTTCTTAGAACAACGTGTTCTGGAGGCCAACCAGAGAGCAGGTTATACAAGATCTGGTATTGTGCAATGAGATGAGAGCAATTAACAACCTCCTAGTGAAGGTGCCCCTAGGCAGGGTACTGTGTATAGTATTAGACACCTTATTTAAGGAAGAATGTAGATGCATTTGAAGTTCAGAGAAGGTTTACCAGGCTAATACCTGGAACAGGTGGGCTATCGTAAGGATGATTGGTCAGGTTAGGCTTGCTTCTTGTGGAATTTAGAGAAGTAAGAGGCAAATTGATTGAAACATTAGACCTTGAGGGATTTTGATAGGGTGAATGTGGAGAGGATGATTCCTCTTGTCGGAGAATCAAGACTAGAGGGTCACTGTTTAAAAATAAGGGGTCGCACGTCCAAATTTGAAGTGAAGCAAATTTCTTTCTCTGATGGTTGAGGTTCTTTGGAATACTCTTCCTGAAAAGATTGTGGAAGCGGAGTCTTCAAATATTTTTAAGGCAGAAGTAGGTAGATTCTTGGTAAGCAAGAGATCATGTGTTATTAGGGGTAGGCAGGATGCTGATTTGAGGCTACAATTAAATCTTATTAAATGGCAGAGCAGGCAGAGGTTTTGAATTGCTTACTTCTGCTGCTTGTTCATAAGTTTATATGTTCCAAACCAGTAACCTCTACCATTTAGAAGGATAAGGACAGCAGATATATGGGAACACCATTACCTGCAAATTCCACTCCAAGTCACACATCATCCTGACTTGGAACTATGTCACCATTTCTTTATTGTCACTAGCACAAAATCCTGGAGCTCCCTTCCTAATAGCACTGCGGGTGCACTTGCACCAGATGGACAGCAGTGGTTCAACGGCACATAGCCAAGTTTTCAGGAACAATCAAGCCTTGTCTACAATATCTTCATCCCGTGAAAAATTTGAAGAAAACACTCACTGGGAAGCAAATCTTGGATCCTTCTTGTTTGCCATTTTTATCACTATGCATTACTTAAAATGTCATACAGAAGGAATCAGTGTTCACATGCAGAAAGATCCGTGCAACATTTGGCTGGGGCTGATAAGTGACAGAGTAAATTTTCACCAAGTGCAGGCAATGATCATCTCCAACAAGAAAGAATCTAATCATCTCCCCTCATATTCAATGGCATTACCATTGCTGAATTCAGCTTCTTCCTAGGAGTAACCATTGACCAGAAACGGAATTGGGACTCTAAGCATAATGGCAGCAAAAGCAGAGAGAGACATTTATCAATATCAAGTTGGAGTCACAGAGAAATCTCTAGATGATATTTTTCTAATTTCCTTCCTGCATAACTTGAGTTTTATCTCCTAATGAACGATGGAAATGATTTTACATCATTCTGGTACCTTCTGTTCTTATTATTTTTTTCTCCACAAATAAGTTGTCATGCCCAGTTCGGGCATATGATATTATGAAATTTCAGTCAATACTTTTAAAAATGGGCTCAAACAAGCTACAAGATGGCTGCTGCAAATCATGTGACTTTTGGCAATTTTGACTACAAACTGTAGCAAATCTCCGGTGAATATCTAAGTATAGACATAGGTGAGGATAATTAGTTATTTGTGGAACACGTCTCATTGTTTAGGGATCGGCTAAGACCTAAAGACTATGAAGTTTTCAGACTGCCTACCTTCATTTTTCATAGTGGATAAAAGGGAAGATCAAAACACAATGACCACTATCAACTTTCCATGCTACCACAATGGCCTCCCCCAGCCTCATAAGTGTTAACCCAGCGATCATATGATTGGGGCTGGTTTCTGAGACTGCATCTGTATTAGCCCAAGACCCAGTAGATCCACAAAACCAGTAGTTGTCAGGCAGTCTGAAGACCAGACTCAAACTCCTGCAAATCATTAAACAGGCAAAGTATTTAACTTGTTTCACTTTCTAAGTTGACATGTGAAACAATCTCCTAGATATTTGACTACAAGAAATCTTGCAACCTGCTGTGAACCCTTTGCTTTACGAGACCCTCATTTAAACTTTAAATCACCAAATCCATTCAAGAAACTACAGATCTCCTTACACATGGGAGACAAAATCATAAACCAGAGACTTAATTAACTGTAATCTGTATCCAATATTTCTGTGTGTGTCTCTATGACTATGTGGTGTGTACTTGTGTAAGAGACCAAGTGTGTGAGAATAAATGACCTTTATTTTCAACTCAAAAGAATTATTCAATTAGAATACACACACAGAGTAAGGAAAGACAGACCGCATCTCTCCATATTGATTACAGGCAGTAAGAGAGTGTGTATGTTTTACCTGTGACAATGTGGAATGGCAATGCTCTATTTGCAGCAAACATGCTGCCCCTCCTGGAATTGCAGCAGAACTAATCTTGCTATAGTTTCAAAAGGATACACAGCATTTGGGTTAAGTCTCAAATCATCTTTGAACCCAGCTATTTTCTCAACTCATTTGTCCAAAGATGATTTTGGAAAGACCAAAAAGCAGAGATGAGGGAAAGCTCATCCTTCCATTGAGATCTAGATTTCACATCCCAGAATTCAACTTGATGTTGAATGTCTCCAGAGATTTTGTCTCCAGTGCAGGTTAAATTTCATGGGATCCAGGGTGAGGTAACCAAGTGGATACAAAATTGACTTGTTGACAGAAGAGGCCTGGTTGTAGAGGCCTGTGACCAGAGGTGTGCATGATGTGGAGATGCCAGCGTTGGACTGGGGTAAACACAGTAAGAAGTCTGACAACACCAGGTTTAAGTCCAACCAATTTATTTGATAGTAAACTCACAAGCTTTCGGGGTTTCTTCCTTCGTCAGGTGAATGGAGAGTTCTGGCCTCAGACAGAGCATATAACAGCACAGACATACTCTGTCTGAGGCCAGAACTCTCCATTCACCTGACAAAGGGAGAAAGCACGAAAGCTTGTGAGTTTACTATCAAATAAATCGGTTGGACTTAAACCTGGGTGTTGTCAGACTTCTTACTGTGTTTACCAGAGGTGTGCCTCAGGAATCAGCGCTGGGTCCACTATTATTTATATTAATTATTTGGATGAAAATTTAGAGGCATGGCTAGTAAGTTTGCAGATGACATCAATATTGATGGCACAGTGGACAGTGAAGAAGGTTATCTAGGATTGCAACGGGGTCTTGACCCATTGGGCAAGTGGGCTGACAAATGGCAGATGGAGTTTAATTTAGATAAATGTGAGGTGATGCATTTTAATAGAAAGAACCAGGACAGGACTTACTCAATTAATGATAGGGTGTTGGGGAGAGATAATAGAACAAAGAGATCTTGGGGTACAGGTTCATAGCTCCCTGAAAGTGGAGTTACAGGTGGACAGAATGGTGATGAAGTCATTCGGCATGCTTGGTTTCATTGGTCAGAACACTGAATACAGGAGTTGGGACATCTTGTTGAAGTTGTACAAGACATTGGTAAGGCCAGACTTGGAATACTGTGTACAGTTCTGGTCATCCTATTATAGAAAGGATATTATTAAACTAGAAAGAGTGCAGAAAAAATTTACTAGGATGCTACTGGGACTTGATGGTTTAAGTTATAAGGAGGGGCTGGATAGACTGGGACTCTTTTCCCTGCAGTGTAGGAGACTTTGGGGTGATCTTCTGGAGGTCTATAAAATAATGAGGGGCGTAGGCTACCTAGACAATCAACGTCTTTCCCCAAAGGTAGGGGAGTCTAAAACCAGAGGACATAGGTTTAAAGTGAGAGGGGCAATTGTTTCACACAGAGGGCGGTGAATGTCTGGAACGAGTTACCAGAAATAGTAGTAGAGGCAGGTTCAGTTTTGTCTTTTAAAAAGCATTTAGATAGTTACATGGGTAAGATGGGTATAGAGGGATATAGGTCAAACGTGGGCAATTGGGACTAGCTCAGTGGTTTAAAAAGGATGGCATGGACAACTTGGGCCAAAGGGCCTGTCCCCATGCAGTAAATCTTTATGACTCTATGGTCCACTCAGACATTCAGGGTATTGATCACACTTTGTCAGAAAGCATTCAAACTTTGGATGCCAAAGGAGATATATATACTCCTTCTGCGCTGTAGGAATTCTATGATTCTATGGATCTTAACTTGCCTTTTTAACCTGTTTGCATCCAGGGAATAGATCTATTTTTCCAATGTTCTTTCCATCCTGGTAGACGACAACTACTTACTTGGGTATGGTTAATAAGAAATTGTTTATTTAGCCTTAAAGTGGGTACAAACTCAATTTTGTGTTCACCTAATGCACATAACACAAAGGCATCTTCAAGCGAGCATCCTGGATGCTTTTTGCTGAGCTAGTGGCATTGAGAACAATTATAGCAACCCAATAGCTAACTCTGTCCTGAAGTGTGAACCTGCAATCTTCTGGTCTCCATGGCTCATTCTTGTATCTATGGTGACTTTACTCACTGAGCTTTTAGCAAGTTCTAAGAGTAGACTCATTGCTTTAGTACTGGGCACTAAGAAAATCGACGGACATCAAGAAGTGTACTGGCCCTATTGCATGGTGCAGCCTTTCTAAATACAGTAATACGAGACTGAATTCATTGCTTCATCGAAATCAAAAATCTCCAATTTCCCATTAATCAAATTATCCTAACCTTCCAGATCAAACCATAGTCTAGGACTTCCATGAATGAAAAACAACCCCAGTTATGAATGAACTTGTCCTGGCTCAGGTCAGGTCACATTTACAGCAGCACAATAGATAAGGTCAAAAATCACATTAATGCAAAAAGTATAACGCTAAGTTTACAAAACAATTGGTTCACAGCAATAAGTTTGCCAATTACTGATTAATATTTATTTGGAAAAATATGAATGGTGCAAGTAATTCGAGGATTATTCTTCATTTCAAACTCAGTAGAACATGTGAGGCTAGTACTCTCACCATCAGGAACTGAATGGAACAGTCCATGGGAAATGAACTTTGAGAACTACTTGATTTTTCACATTGGGGTTCTATTTTATTAATTTTCTTTACGGGATGGTGGTTAAACTAGGTTGCTGATTCCTCGTTGCCCTTGAGAAGATGGTGATGAACTGTTCTGAATTGCTATAGTTGAAATATATATTTCTCAAGTCAGGATGGTGAGTGAATTGGAGGGGAACCTCTAGGGGGTGGGATTCCCATGTATCTGGTGCCCTTGTCCTTTGAGGTGGTAGCATTTGTAGGTTTGGAAGGTACTGCCTAAGGAGCCTCGGTGAGTTTCTGCAGTGTATTTTGTAGGTGGTAAACACTATTTGTCTGTGGTGGAGGGACTGAATGTTTGTGGAAGAGGTACCATCAGCTGATTGCTTTGTCCTGAATGATGACAAACTTCTTCAATGCTGTTGAGCTGCATTCATCCAGGCAAGTATTCCATCACATTCCAGGCTTGTGTCTTGTAGATGGTGGACGTGCTTTGGGAGGGGACGTGGAGATGAGTTATTCGCCATAGGATTACTTGCCTCTGCCCTGGTCTTGTAGCCACGATATTTTGTGTAGCAAGTCCAGTTAATTTTCTGGTCAAATGGTAACGCTTAGGACGTTGCTTGAGGGGGATTCAACAATGGTAATGCCATTGAATGTCAAGGGGTAATAGTTAGATCCTTTCTTGTTGGGGATGGTCATTGCCTAGCATGTATGTGGTGTGAAAGTTACTTGCCACTTGTGAACCCAAACCTGGTTGTTGTTCAGGTCTTGCTGCATTTAGACATGGACTGCTTCAGTATCCGAGTCATCATGAATGGTAAACATTTAACGGCACATAGCCCCACTTCTGACCTTATGATGGAAAGGTCATTGATGAAGCAGCTGAAAATGGTTGGGCTTAGGACACTATCCTGAGAAACACCTGTAGTGAAGTCCTGGAACTGAGATGTTTGACCTCCAGCTACCACAACCATCGACCTTTGTGCCAGTGGAGGGTTTTCCCCAATTCCTACTGACTCCTGTTTTGTTAGGGCTACTTGATGTCATACTTGGTCAAATGGTACCTTGATATCGAGGGCAGTCACTCTCACCTCAACTCTGGAGTTCAGCACTTTTGCCCACGTTTGAACCAAGGCTGTAATGAGGTCAGGAGCTGAGTGCTCTGGCAGAACCCAAACTGAGCATTAGTGAGCACATTGTGGCTAAACAAGTGCCGCTGGATAGCTCCATTGATGATCCCTTCCATCACAGTACTGATGATCGAGTGTAGACTAATGGGGCAGTAATTATTCAATTTCTCATGTACAGGACAGATCTGGGCTATTTTCTATATTGCCAGGTAGATGCCATTGTTGTAGCTGTAGCGGAACAGCCTGATCAGGGACACAGCAAGTTCTGGAGAACTTCAGGACTATTGCCAGAGTTCATAGTCTGCACAGTATCCAGTGCTTTCAGCAGTTTCTTGGTATCACGTGGAGTGAATCAAATTGGCTGAAGACTGACATTCGTGATGCTGGGAACCTCCAAAGGAGGACGAGATGGATCAACCACTCAGACTTGTGGCTAAAGATTATTGTGAATGTTGTATATTTGCACTGATGTGCTGGGCTCTTCTATCCTGGAGGATAGGAATATTTGTGGAATCCCATCTCCAAAGAGTTGTTTAATTATCTACCACATTCATGGCTGGATGTAGCAGGACTGCAGAGCTTAGATCTGATCAGCTGGTTGTGGAATTATATAGCTCTATTTTTGCTGCTTATACTGTTTGGCACACAAGTATTATACTGCAAGCTCATAATGCAGACTCCAGGGGGGAATCCAAAGGAGTCAATGAGATTTCCAACAGAAATATAATGTGCCTCATTACCTTTTAAAAATTTTGCATTCTCTCTTTTTCTTCTGTATTTGTTGATGTACTGGTACTAAATTATGATGCCAAAGGTCTGCAAAAAGAGCTGATTTATGTTGTGTAGCTAATACTGTCCGAGAGATAAGGTAGGTAACAGAGTTTGTCAATACATGCAGAGCTCCTCATGGAAATATAAAAGGTGAGGATCTGATTGTGTAACTTGGAATCCATTCAAATTTTAAAGCACAATTGTGTGTTTGATGCCAGGCACCAAAGAGCAGGACCTGTACCAGACCCAGAAGGCAGCTGAGATGGAAAGAAAATATCCTTGTGGGCCAACAGGATCAGAACTTCTCCTCCTAGCTCCACAGGAAAATTTGGGCCTCTCCTGCCTTGGGCTTCCCCTGTCCCTGACCATGAACACACTCCTCCTACCATTCTGTTACATAAATGAAAGCTACTGTAATTGTTTCTTGCATTTCCTCTTTCTCACTGAGTAAAGTTGGGATACAAGACTAGAATATCTCCTGCAGAGAAAAGTGTAACTCAAAAATATGCCATAAAGATCAAAGTACAATTTCTGTTCAATCCTCATATATGCTCTTTGAGTAATTACCAACTAAATCACATTGCCCAGTGTTTATGACTACCTTATCAATAACAAACTTATTTAGAAACAATGGCGTTATGATCTCAACAGCACTGCTCTATGAGGGAAAGGGGCAGGAATAAGAATTTTTTTGAGGACAGACGTAGCCACAAACACCTTTGGCATCATGGGAACAAGCAACTAGAACAATTAAATTGGGAATCTTCACCTTTCCCTTTTGCATGTTGCCAGTGATTGATTATATGTGGAATTGGCAGCAAAAGGCAAATTATTTGCACATCCTTCCAACCGCTGCAAAATGCATGGCTAGAGGTACCTTTGAAGAGATGGTATGAAGGAGGATGTCCACCCTTTAAATGAGGACAAATATCATGAACCATCTAGAACCCATTGATGATTATCACGGTTATAGTATAGATTGCAGTTCTGTAGGTCTGAAAAAGCATTGTAGTCATATATAGAATTATTTACAAATAAACAACAAAAGGTACAAACTAGGAGTTGCCTCCATGCTTGCTAGGACACACAGCTCTGTCCAATACTCAACTGACTCTGGAAATGTGTTGTGCGATCATAATGTGGACTGTAATTTATTCAACCCCACATTAACCCTCTGTGCCAGAACTTTATACAACACATCCCCAGAGGTCTTATCAAATGATGTATTAGGAGAGTTTGAGGTCTCTGCATCTATGGAGTTAAGAAGGATGAGAGGGGGATCTCATTGAAACTTACAGAATGCTGAAAGGCCTGGATAGAGTGGAGGTGGGGAAAATCTTTCCAATAGTAGGCGAAATTAGGATCCGGGGGCACAGCTCAGAATAATGGTAGGAAGGACTATTACTTACGTGGAGAAAAACTGCAGCAGGCGACGGTGCAGAGGGACCTCGGGGTCCTTGTGCATGAGTCGCAAAAACCTAGCTTGCAGGTGCAGCAGGTGGTCAGGAAGGCGAATGGGATGCTGGCCTTCATCGCGAGGGGGATTGAATATAAAAGTAGGGAGGTCTTGCTGCGGCTGTATAGGGCATTGGTGAGGCCGCAGCTGGAGTACTGTGTGCAGTTTTGGGCGCCGTACTTACGCAAGGATATTTTGGCCTTGGAGGGAGTGCAGAGGAGGTTTACTAGGCTGATGCCGGAATTGAGGGGGTTGAGCTATGAGGAGAGGCTGAATAAATTAGGCTTGTACTCGTTAGAGTTTAGAAGAATGAGGGGAGATCTCATTGAGACGTATAAGATGATGAATGGGATGGATAGGATAAAGGTGGAGAGGCTCTTCCCACTCAGAAAGGACAGTAGGACTAGGGGGCACAGTCTCAAGATAAAGGGGGGGGCGGTTTAGAACGGAGTTGAGGAGGAACTTCTTCACTCAAAGGGTGGTGAATCTCTGGAATTCTCTGCCCGTTGAAGTGGTGGAGGCTACCTCGCTAAATATTTTTAAGACGCGGGTTGATGGGTTTTTGATAAGAGAGGGGATTAAGGGTTATGGGGAGAGGGCGGGAATGTGGAACTGAGCCAAGACAGATCAGCCATGATCTTATTGAATGGCGGGGCAGGCTTGAAGGGCTAGTTGGCCTACTCCTGCTCCTATTTCTTATATTCTTATAAAGGGAACCGAAATGAGGAGGAATTTATTCTGCCAGAGGGTGGTGAATTCATTGCCACAGAAGGCTGTGGATGCCAAGTCATTGTGTATATTTAAGACAGATAGATATGTTAGATTGGTAAGGGGATCAAAGGTTACAGGGAAAGATGGAAGAATGGAGTTGAGAAACTTATCAAGTATGATTGAATGACGGAGAAGATCTGATGGGCCAAATGGCTTAATTCTGCTCCTATATCTTGTGATCTCATGATATTTTAAGTGGTTACAGTTTACCTTGTGTCTTACATTGTCATGACAATGATTTATTCACATTGCAATCCCTACATTATCATTACCCTATCATTTCAAGTTCTTCAATTCAAAGGATTAGGCAGTCTGGAGGCCTTACAGCCCTTTCATATTGTCAGATGGGTGATAAGCTTTGTTGCTGCTGGTTCTTTCTGTAGATTTAGAGTTCTTCTGGCAACTGGGTACATTTTCATCCTTTTCTTTCATTCCTCATGTTGAACCACACTTGGTCAGTTCAGCTGTTGTGTTGGGTGGTGCATGCTACCCTAACTTGTTTCTTGTTTGGGTGGACAAACATTGTATTCGTCTCTGTGATTTATTTTGCTTCTTCCGTTGTCGTATGGTTATGGCAATATCTGCTGTAGTGGAGGCCAAGTATTTCTATGCTAGAATGAGGTATACTAGCATATTCACCTCTGCATTTTGCTGTTGGCAATGGATGGCTGCTATTGGGTTCCAGTGTATTCTGAGTCTTCGGCACGCTGCCTGGGAGTTGCATTTGATGTTCAGTGGTTGCAGAGTTGACCTGCAGTACCATTGTTGGAGCCAGAGATTAAGTATCATTGGACAGCTGGTAGTTTTTTTTTAAGTTTCACTACTGAAGGCATTAGGGTTACCATCTGGATAGTTGGCACATTTAATCACCATCTTTCCAGCACCTGTAACAAGAATGGACAAACCTGCTCCACAAAGAGATAAGACAGTTCAGAGATGAAGTCCTAGTCAGGATACAATTTTTTTTGCTTGAATAATTGGGAACATGATTAATAATTATGATTATCTTGACATCTTCTGCCATTTTAAAGAAATCCAGGACTACACAGATATCTTTATTCAAGAGAGAGAAAGATTCATTATGAATGATGTACATCAGCTTGAAGATTTGTTTGCCACCATGCCTTAGTGATTTTGGAATCATGTCTGACAGGAAGTTGAGTTGTTTCAGGCCCATAAGTGCTGTGTCTGTTGTTCACAGTTAGAGGTATTTTAGTCATGGTTCCTTGTTCAGCTGGACTGTTACACTGGCTCCAGTGTTTAATTTAAAATTTAGTAAATGGCCATTGACTGAAAGAATTGCATAACCTAGTGAGAAACCAAAATCCTTAACCTCTCCCAAAAAGCATGGCTGTGTATATAATTCATGATATGGGTATGCCGGCGTTGGACTGGCGTAAACACAGTAAAAAGTCTGACAACACCAGGTTTTAGTCCAACCGATTTATTTGATAATAGACTCACAAGCTTTCGGGTTAGTCTCTTCGTCAGGTGAATGGAGAGTTCTGGCCTCAGACAGAGCATATAAAGCACAGACAGTTTAGAGATTACTGATTAGAATGCGAATCCTTACACCTAACCTGCTGTTCAAGACCTGAAGTGGCTGACAATGTGAGTGGAAGGAGCACTGATCACAGGTTACAGAGATGTGTATTGTCTCCAGACAGTACAGTAAGTGAGGTTTTGCAAACCCAGGCAAGTCACGGGGGTTACAGATAGTGCGACATGAACCCAAGATCCCTGTTGAGACCGTCCTCATGTGTGCGGATCTTGGGTTCATGTCGCACTATCTGTAACCCCCGTGACTTGCCTGGGTTTGCAAAACCTCACTTACTGTACTGTCTGGAGACAATACACATCTCTGTAACCTGTGATCAGTGTTCCTTCCACTCACATTGTCAGCAACTTCAGGTCTTGAACAGCAGGTTAGGTGTAAGGATTCGCATTCTAATCAGTAATCTCTAAACTGTCTGTGCTTTATATGCTCTGTCTGAGGCCAGAACTCTCCATTCACCTGACGAAGAGACTAACCCGAAAGCTTGTGAGTCTATTATCAAATAAATCAGTTGGACTAAAACCTGGTGTTGTCAGACTTTTTACTGTGTATATAATGACAGAAAATGCTAGATAAATTCAACAGGTCTGCCAACATCTATGGACATTGAGAGCGTATGACTCTTCAGAGCTGAAGAGGGGTAGAGATATGATGGATTATATACTAAGCGGGTGGGCAAGAGGTGGACAGAATAGAACATCAGGGATAGGTCGGAGATGAGGAGAAATTGGCAAAGATACCATAAACACAAAACAAAGGAAGTGTTAATGGTAGAATTAAGGAATAAAGAAGATGCTGAAGCCAAATTGAAGACCAAGTGACAAATGACACAGTTGGTGAATGGGATGGGATAAACAAAGTAAACAAGAAATTTAAAAAAACGATCAAGATAGAGGAGAAAGCGTACAGTATAAAGCTGTTGAACTCATGTTGTATCCAGAAGTGCCTAATTGGAAGATGAGGTGTTGTTCCACCAAGTTGCCGTGAACTTCACTGGAGAATTGCAGCAGGCCAAGGATGAACACTTGGGCATGAGAGTAAGATGGCAAGTTGAAAGGAAGGATAGGGACATGCTTATGGACTTAGTAAAGGGGTTCCGCAAAGCAGTCACCCAGTTTGGTCTCCCCAGTGTAGAGGTGACCGCATTGGGAGAAGCGAATAGACCAAATTGAAGGAGGTGCAAGTAAAATGCCGCTTCATCTGCTGCTTCTTCCTTATGATGTGGATATGCCGGCGTTGGACTGGGGTAAACACAGTAAAAAGTCTGACAACACCAGGTTTAAGTCCCCTTCGTCGAAGGGGGTAACCTCAAAAGCTAGTGAGTTTACTATCAAATAAATCGGTTGGACTTAAACCTGGTGTTGTCAGACTTTTTACTGTGCTTCTTCTGTGAACAGAGGCCCGAACAATCCCATCCATCACTACTCTCCTTCACCTAGCTGAACTTGTTCTCAGTCAGCAATTTCTCCTCTAACTTGGTGGCCAAGGGTAATTGCATGGACCCTAGTTATGCCTGCCTTTGTGCGGCATCTAGAATATTCCTTGTTTCAGTCCTATTAGGCTCCTTCCACAACTCCTTTTCCATTACACCAATGGCTGTATGGTACTGCTTCATGCGCTCATCTGGACCTGGAAAAATTTATCAATTTTGCTTCCAATTGCTACCCTTCTCTCACCTTCACATGGTCTGTCTCTAACATTTCCTTTACCTTTTCATCTATATTTCTGGTGACAGACTGAAGCGAATATTCACTACAAATGCACCATTCCCAAAGCTACGTTAACCACAGCTCCTTACACCCCACTTCCTATAGAGGACTCCATCCTATTCTCCCAGGTTCTATCTTTGTTGTCCAATTATGCCACTTTTGAAATTAGTCGTCTTCCACATCTGTCTTTTTTCCTCAACCAGCGTTTCCCCTTCAGTGGTTGACAGGGAACTCTGTGTCCGCCCCATCCCCTGCACCCCTACTGTCACACCCCAGAACCATAATAAGGGCCGTCTTGTCTTCATCTTTCACTCTCTAACCTCCGCATTCAGTTGATCATCCTCTATCTCCAGCATGATGCCACCATGAAACACATCTTCCCCTGTCATCATTACATAGAAACCATTTCTTCTGTGGCTCCCTGGTACACTCCTCCATTGCCTCCAACCTTTGATTTGATTTATTATTGTCACATCTATTAATATACAGTGAAAAGTATTGTTTTTGTATGCTGTAGAGAGACAAAGCATGCCGTTCAAGAAGAAAAGGAGAAGGTGCAGAATGTAGTGTTACAGTCATAGCTAGGGTGCAGAGAAAGATGAACTTAATGCGAGGTTAGTCCATTCAAAAGTCTAATGGCGGCAGGAAAGAAACTGTTTTTGAGTTGGTTGGTACGTGACCTCATACTTTTGTTTCTTTTTCCTGACAGAAGGAGGTGGAAGAGAGATTGTCCAGGGTGTGTGGGGTTCTTAATTATGCTGGCTGTTTTGCCAAGGCAGTGGCAAGAATAGACAGAGTCAATGGATAGCAAGCCGGTTTGCGTGATGGATTGGGCTACATTCATGACCTTTTGTAGTTTCTTGTGGTGTTGGGTAGAGCAGGAGCTACATTAAGCTGTGATACAACCAGAAAGGATGCTTTCTATGGTACATCTGTAAAAGTTGGGAGAGTCGTAGCAGACATGCCAAATTTCCTTAGTCTTCTAAGTAGGGGCGTTGGTGGGCTTCTTATGCAATTACAGAACTTGCAGCATCTGCCCTTTGCCTCCTCCTTCCTCACTGTACAAAGCCCCAAACATTCTTTTCAGGTGGAGAAACATTTCATTGGCACCTCCTTCACATTGATCTTGCTTTAGGAGTACTTTATTCCAACGCATTGACATGGCCACTTTGTTATCCAGTTTGGTTATTGCTTCTCTTGAGTCCTTGTTGCTTAATTTGAACTGTGGGTTGACATCTGCTACTATGCTACTCATGGATTTCTGATTGCCTAACTATCTGGATCATCCTTTGCTTCCAAGAGATCAGAGTGCATCGTCTGCTATTCCTATTGCTATTATTAGTATTCCTATTACCACTATTAAGTGGTTCAAATTAAGTTTCTGATTTCATAATTTATACAGGATGGCAGAAGGTTATCAATAAATGTGTTGACAGGATCTCCTGGTTGTGGGACTTGCTTGTTAAATTTAGCTCTCAAGTACTTTATTTGTTCTCAGGCTGAAATATTGTAGTATTACTGCAAATGTAGCAGATGATTCATGGATTCCTGGATTCATGAATTCCTGGTCTTGTAATAATGTTGCCTCCAATTCAGGTTTACTGAGTAAAGCAATGTGTCAACCTGTTTTGCTTCTGACTTTGTCTAAACCTGAAATGATGCTGTATCTAGAAAGGTTTTCTTTCCAATTATGTGATTAATCTGGGACTTGGATTTGTCTGAACTGATTTGGGAGTGTGGTATTCTAACCCATGATAAATTTTTTAAAGTGTCAGTTCTGCTTAAAGTGCTTTCTGAGTATCAAGATGGTATTGCTGTACATTGAGATGAAAAGATTACGCATGCTTGTTGGTTTTGGTGGGCTCAGCTACAATGGTAGTCACACTTAACTGAAAAAATTCTCAACGATCACTGCCTGCAGCATTCTTTTGTCTAGCTTGTATGTTTAGAGTCAGAAATTTGCAGAATATTGGCTTTTGCTTACCTCGATCTGGGTTTATAAAGTTGTGATTCTCCCAAAGTATACAATTAATTATTAATAAATATTATGGAGCAAGCTCAGACACCATGTGTTTAAGGTACCATCTAGGAATTTTACCAAGAACTTTGTACTTTTGACTCGGAAATGCTTAAAGATTTCTTGCTGTAGACTGGAATTTAAAAAATTTAGCTCACCCTTGCTAGTTTGCTGACTGTGTTCTCTGGGATGTGAAGCTGGACTTCCAAATGAGGTTCAATGGGGTATTCTGTTGCAGAAAGAAGTTGCAACTTTCTGCCTTCAGCTTCCAAACCTTTCTTGGGAGCTTTGTCCTGACAATTTTTCCTTTGTACCTGTGCTTCTGGTGCTGCTTTTCAGATCAGAATGTCTTTTTTTTCCTCAATCTTCCAGCATTTCAGTTTGTCTCTGGCTTTTTCCACAAGCTGTCACCATGTTTTAGGTTACTGTTTGATAGGTCTAAAGTCTTTAAGTTCTCTTCAAACTATTTACAAATATACAGTAAACGGGACAAGCCAGGAGCTGTCTCCATCTTGCTGGTATACATGGCTCTGTCCAACACGCAACTGACCCTAAGTGCAGGTCATGTGCTCTCTGTGTGGGTGGTAATGCACTCAACCCCACATTAACGCTAAATGTGCTAGGTCCTCATATTATAAAGATCACACTAAAACATGGTCTGGCATGAATTCTCTTCCACAACACTCAATAAGATGTCCCAATATACTTCATAGGAGATTTATCAAACAAAGTTTGACAGTGGACTGCATAAGGAGGTATAAAGGCAGATCAGAGAAAACTAGGGAAAGATTGTTCAGGGCATTTGAATGTTTTGCAGAAAGTTTGACTTTGTGAGCTAACAGAAGACCTCAAGATTATATGCAAAGAAATCCATGAGTTCCTTGCATTTGTTGGTGGTGAGGTTGGAAGGGGCAGGCAAAAGGAGGTTAAGAAGACAGCTTGCACTGAAATTTAAAAAAACTATTAAACTTTGAAGGCAATTTACTTAAGTGGAAAAAAAATTGAGAGAGGGAGATGTATAATAGGTGGTTGAATCAATATTTCCTGGTTTACGCTATCATCTAAATGAACACTTCTCCCCATTGCAGTTACTGTGTCACACAATTTTGTATGGCCCTATCTTAATAGGGGTTGGAATTTTCTGACTTTGTTTCAAAGCATCATCTTAGGCAGGATAAACAACGAGTGGCGTGTTGGCTGCACTGCCAGCATTTCCCACTGAATTTTTAAACACTTTGGAAAAAAAGAGATGGGTCCCATGATGTCATGTTGACCTGGTGGATTTTCAATGAACTCACCCTGCCAGCAACCTAGGCTGAGAGATTGGGCACATTTCTTTTATAAAAAGGAGCCACCATGCAGATATGGTACCCTCTTTCCCTCCCACCACCAGCCCTCCCATCACCCCCAACCCCCTCAACAGAAGGCCACTGAACCCTGTGCCAGGCAGTAGCAGGGTGCAGTGAGTGGAGCAATACGCAGGCAATGCCAAGTTGAAGGGGGGTGCAGGGAGGTGGCAGTTCTGGTCACCAGCTCCCCATTTTTCAAAACTGTCATAGACCATGTTGACATGACATCACCCCATCTGGGGTAGAGGGAAGGCATGCTACAGTAGCTATGCTTGCTAATCACATTTAAGTGTACAATAGGGTTCCCATTATTGCATGGAAACCTATTAGACCATCGCCAGAGAGGCAGGGCAAATCGGGTGGGGAAATCCTGCTGACATAAATGTTATTTTGAGACTCCCATATGATTCTCCATCCCACTCCACAATTCCCAACCTCCAAAGTGGAGCAGAAAATCCCCCCATAGTCTCAGTGCAACCTATCTTCCTATAATGATACACGGGTAGGCTATGGAGCTCTTTTCTATAGTGTAGCTATTAATATTCAATAACATATACTGTTATGACCATTGGTATAATAACACACATGCAACATATGAGAAAAGGCTCCTTTGTCCACAAAGCCTGTTCCTTCCTTGCGTCATTTGCCCTTTCATAGGTTTCACCCAATTAAAAACTGGGCAAAATATTTAAATAGTTTTTTTTAAATTATTAAGGGAGGCAACAAAGCTTATCTAGTCAATTTGTTCAGAATGGAAATTGCTTAGATACTGGGGACACATTTGAAATAATAGAGTAAGAATGAAACTTGGGAGGGACCTTTACCCTAGTGGGTAATACAGCTAGGTAGCATTAGGAAAGGCTGCTAAAGGAGTCTAATTCTTTAACATAATTATACAGGGTATAATTAGTGTGTTCCTGGAGAAAGAAGCGATTAGGTGATAAGGCAAGAAGGTGGATAGGCAAAATCTGTCTCTCAAGAAACAGGTTTATTGGCCTTTTATTGTGTAAATCAAATTGCATATTTTACAAAATTTGTTCCCATCATCTAAAAGTAGCGAAGCACATCTCAAGAATCTTCCACAAACTCAATGGTTTATTTTATTCAAAGGCAACTACCAGATGCTGGAAATCTGAAAAAGCTGGAAATACTTGGCGGATCTGACAGCACAAATAGAGAGAGAATCAGAGTTAATGTCTCAACTCAATTCTCTTTTCTAACATTTCTCATTTTGGTGAAAGGTCATTGACCTGTACTTTTGTTAAACTCATCTTTGGCCAAGCTATGTTGCTTATAATTCCCTACAATAATAAACTCTACATCCGGTCTGATGTGGTAGCACACGTCCTATATAGAGCTGATGCCAGTATTATAGACTGGATTCTTATTACATGCTAATCCTTGGCTGAAATTCTGTTGCGGTTAGGTGCTGACTGCAAAAAGATGAAATGGCTGCATCTGTAATAATGTACTGATAGTTGAATAAGCTGCTAAGTACAGCCTTCATAAGTGTACTCACCTTCTGCATTATACTGTACAATAATCTCATCCTACCCTGGAGGCCAGCTGGCTGCTAACTCAGTCTGTCGTCACTGCATAGCAAAATGGATTAACACACAGATGTGGCTATGTAATACAAAGTCCTGGAGCTAGTTCTCAGACTGTAAGTCTCACATTCCTTCTCCACTTACAACTTGTATTGAGGGCCACTGCTGAATGCATAATTAATACTTTCAATACTTCTCAAAAAGGTCTCAATTGTCATTCTCAGGGAGGTAGGACCCTGAAGCCTCTCTTAGGCAATCACTGCAACAAAAATGAGTGCACAAAGTGATCAGTACAGAATACTTTGGGCTTTGTTGGCAAGATGGTCTCAGAGGTTAAGTGTTCTTGATTGTTAACATCTAGTGACATCTTTATATCATGGGAACAATGCTGTTGTATTAGTGACTAATAATGCTTGTACATTAAAATGTCTTTTAACATAATGAGTTACTTCTGAAATATAAGAATGTTATGACGATAGGCTTAATTTGCATTGTTTACATTATAGAAGTACAGATTTGTTGTATACACATATTCAAATGCAGTAAATACTGGTGTCTGACCCTGAACATTCTGGATGTGTAGTCCACCAATCAAAAACAACACACTGCTGGCCTGTGCTACCAATCGTTGCGCTCAATCCACCCGTGGCAAAAATATATGGCGACTAGTGGTAGTCAAGCAAACTATATTCCATTAAATCCAGTTGCCCAATTTCAACATGAATTGATGTGGATTCTTCCCACTTTATCTTCTGAGCATTGTGTTACAATCACGGCTGAGAATCCCAATTTTGCTCGACTGGATGAGAAGGAATAAGCTGGTTCCCCCTTTTTCCAATCTCCTCAGTTGGTTACAACAAAGGTTTGTTTGAAATCTTTTCCTCATGGATACTTTACCCAATCCAAAAGTATTTACTTTTTAGAAAGGAGCTAATTTAACTAGGCTTTGAGTCAAAGAAACTGAGTTTATTGGTTACTAAAACCCAAAGAAAAATAATAAAGACACAACACACACTCACATGTCAGAAATGAGGGTTAGGAGTCCAAAGAAAAGTTTTTAAAAAAATACAAATCAGTCCTTGTCCAGGAGGCAGAGATGGTGTAATATTACAGTTGTCAAGTTGCGCAATTTTGGTACTGCTAACTTTGGCAGAATCTCTGATGAAAGGTCATCAAGACTTGAAACATTGGCTCTATTCTATTTCCACAGATACTGTCAGACCTTCTGAAACTTTCCAGTATTTTCTGTTTTTGTTTCAGATTCCAGATTCCACAATATTTTGCTTTTATTTTGGCAGATTCTTGGTCTGTTGGAGACACTTGTTGACTTGTCCCAGAGGGAGGGCTGATCTGATTCTCCCTGAAAAAGTAAAGTTTGGCTAGGATCTACAGTGGTGAAGAATGTGGGTGTTGAGCTTCACTGTTGGTTTTTGAATCAATCAGGATTCACCTCCCCATGTTTCCACTGGATGTTCCTTTACTGCAATGAACCAGCTTCTGCTTGATTCCCTCCTGTCCATCAGTTATTGCCACTTAGTCCACGGGAAAGGTGAATGTAGGCCGTGGGAAGTAGAGCATTAAGCTGAGTAGCCCAAAGAGGCATCAGCTCTCTCCAATCATCTGCATTTTTATCTCTTATGTTGGCTTCAGTCATTGTCTACAGTCTATTGATCTCAAGATCTTTGGGCTTTACTGTCCCTTAATTGCCCATCTAGCCCTCCAGAGGTCCCACACCAGAACTAGTGGGATTTTGCAGTTGTATAATATTAGGGACTTTTCTGGTGGCCTGCAATGCATAGAAGATGAGCCTGAATTACATGTGCTGGACCAGACAGTTGCTCTGTTTCTGTACATACTGGACAATGTAGGTGCTTCACGTGTTGCTAGGTACTCTACATGAACTGGAATATGTAGGCATAAGAGATCAGACGAGGTTACACAACTGAAAAAGTTGAATAACCATAACCCATTGCTGGCAATGTTTAAAACACTGACAATGACAGTTTTAGGGCTCAATGTAAATTTTGTGAAAGCAGTTAGGTTTCAAATGGTTAAATCTGGGTCCTTAGTAGGTTGGGTGTCATCTTCTCTCTGCTTAATTATTTACTTTGCCCTCTTCTGACAGTCATTAAAACTGTATTAAATAACAGGCCTTGTCCTTTCATAAGGAAAATTGTTGTTGTTGTTTGTCCATTGTCATCGATGAGGACCTCAACACCATTTTGAGGCTGGACTGATCAGGCCAATTCAGGCATGGAATGTTCTGTCACATATCGGAGTGAGGCTGACACTGTGCAACTCTCCCTCAGTTTAATCCAAATCAAGCACTAGTCTCGACACCATCATTGTCATCAGGAAAATAAATATTTGTTAAACCCTGTCCAATAGGGTCGGTGCCCAATCAAGAGAATGATTTACACATAATAAGTGACAGCTAGGTGAAATGATTCAAATTCCTTCCTTTACCTGCCTGGCGTTTTGTGAATAAGTGTTGGTAAATTGATGAGAATGCAGTACAGCAAATCTTCACTTATGTTTCTAAACACAAACTTCCAAGCAATTTTAAAACTTTCAGAACATATGTCAATGTATTCCACAAACTCACGATGGCTTAAAGTAAGTACTGGAAACAATTTTTCCTTGTGCATTTCAACACATTTGTTAATTCCCATTTTTGCCAATTGTCAGTGTTTGGTTTAACCATATTTTATTTTTCACTTTTCCTTTCATCAAGAAAATTAAAATTGGATAAACCTCATTTGACCAGCCATGTTCAGTCCAAACACACATCAATTGGGAACCATTAAATTGAGTGGAAATCAGTAATGAGATCTTCTGACATCTTGGGACATAGCCTTTTAAGCTGGAAGTCCCAGACCCTGGAAGGCCACAAAGGAATTCTGGGTCCACAGGACCATCAGATATCTTTCCATTTATCCTTATTTGCTGTCGATCCCTAGAATAGCCACAATACATGTTCAGGTCATTTGTTACATGGCAAAGTTTGAGAATTACTGCTCTGAATGCTAATTAGGCACGAGCAAAAATTAAATTCAAACAAGTTATAATGAAATAATTACATTTAAAGGTGACATTTTAGATTATCATTTAGTGTTAAAAAAAATGAATGCTGATTACAAAATTTAGCAATTGACAGCTAGGATGGGACGAATTTTAGTTTAAGCCAAAAGACTGAAGGTTCAACAATGTGCAGACAGAAATATCTTGGATTGGTCAAGTTTCAATCATATAGTCTGCACCATTTCTGAAATAAGACAATAATGTAAAATTGAGAAATCAGTTAGGAGGAATGGAACACAGCAAATAAATCAATACAATAAACAGGCTTTTTTGCAGTTCCCAAACTTTTCACCCTCCTTTTCCAGAAGGCACTCACTCTCACTGACATACAGTTTTAAAAGCATCCAGAAAAGCCAGGAGGGCTATTCCATTATGCAGGGCATCATAGCCTATTCTCAGCTGCCTGTTTATACTTTTAACCATGAATCTCTGCAGAAGGTTCTGGATACATTTTCTATCCTTAATCCAGGAGTGGTCTCACAGACCAATTGCATTGTTCATGCAGCTGCACAAGCTAAGATTAACTAACACAACGTAAACTAGGTATTGCAACCAAGAAGACCATCTCAGTATATATGCCTCAATTCCACATTAGAATCATAGAATCCTTCCAATGCAGAAGGAGGCAGCGATGTGGTCCATTGAATCTGCACCAACTCACTGACAATGCAGCTTGCCCAGGCCCATCATCCCCCGCCATAACCCCACATGTTTATCTCTCTAATCCACAACCCACACATCTTTGGACATTAGGGGCAATTTGACATGGCCAAATGGCCAATTCACCGAACCTGCTCATCTTTTGACTGTGAGAAGAAACCGGAGCACTCAGAGAAAACCCACACAGACACGGGCAGAACATACAAACTCCACACAGACAGTCACCCAAGGCCGGAATCAAGCCCGAGTCCCTGTGCCGTGAGGCAGCAGTGCTAACCATTGTGCCACCGTGCCGCCCTTTAGGGAACGCACTAAACAACTTTGTCACCCAGAAAGCACAATAAGAATTGCAAATAAGCATTTCTTCAGTCATCTGATATGTACAGTGGTTGTTCATAAAGGGTTAAGCTTCCTTTCAGAATTCTATACACTGAACACAAAGCCTTGAGTGAAGTACAACAACATATCAACTCAGCTCCTAAATTACCGAAAAACTTTTTCCACGAAAGCTCTCGCTACCCTTTTTTCCTCAGCTCATGAAAAAGCAGCAACTCCTTAACATTTAAAAAGAGCGTCACTTGCTTATTACTGTACCTGAAGTGTTTTTTTTAACTCCACAGGGATCTGGTGAGCAGGAGTGGCCTGCTATTGTGAAACCACATTATTTACTGCAGCTCAGCATGTAGCGTCCCTGTCTCCACGGTGACGGCATCTGGTGCCGGGGAGAAGATTAGGTGGAAGTGTGGCAGAGGCTTTTCCGGGCACAGAGGCTGGACTTTGGGTGGAGACTCAGTAAACTTGAAAAGAAAAAGTATTCACACACAAGTCAGTTCAGCCAGTAGCAGACAAGCCTGATTTAAAGGGAAGGGGTCAATGCTGAAATATTTGATAGATCTGCCAACCCTGGCTTCGGCTGACAGTGGGGCAACAATATCATCTGCAACTCAATGATGTCACTCATGGCCACTCAATAAACTATCTGAAAGTTGCATCGCAGCTTCCCACCAATCTCAGTTGTTTGAGGGATTGAGTATTCAAGTTACACATGTCAAGAATATCCCAGTTTGATTTCTTGCACTAAGTTTGCTGGTCTCAGCCAGTGTATAACAGTCAGCCTCAGTGTCCTTGAGTAATGCAAAGGGGGAGAAATTTGTACAGATTTCTACATATGATTGCTATCTACTAAAATACATTAGAAATACGAATGTGTGGACATTAGGAGACAGCGGGGCCTGGCTCAGAGAAAAAAGATCAAAGTCCACCTCGTTCATCTTTTACTATCCTGGTAGTCACAACAATAGCATAGTTGTTGTCTCATCATTGCAATCAATCGCTCTTAATTGCTCTACAACAGACTGACAATAGGCAAGGAAAACCTAAAGTCTTAAATTTTCTCTTCCTCCCAAGCATTCTAAATCCACCCAAATTACTCATATACAGTATCCCAAGATATAGTTTTCCTCAAGGAAATCTATATAATTTGCATCTAAATGACTCAATATTATCTGCTTCCACAATCTCCATGGAGAGCTTGTTCCATTGATTTATCTTAGCTGTGATGTTGTCTATGGTTGAATGAGCTGGCAACACTCTCTCAGACTCATACCTGCAGGCCCATTGTTCATGGAACTGCACCACACAAATGAACCTGTGCCTTAAGGAATCACAAATGGAAGGAACAGATGTGAGAAAGAAGGGAAAATCTGCACAACAAATACTAAGTGCAATAACCACGACAGATAATTAATTCAGTGCAGTAGGATTATTCACTGCATCCAATATAGCAGTTGATCCAGAAGTGGAACTTGCAAGAACATTTGCACGGAGGGTGTGGAGAGTCTGCAGAAGGATCTAGATAGGTTGGGCGAATGGGCCAGGAAATGGCAAATGGAATTTAATGTTGGCAAGTGCGAGGTGGTCCACTTTGGTAGGAATAATGGTAGGAAGGACTACTACTTACGGGGCGAAAAACTGCAGCAGGCGACGGTGCAGAGGGACCTCCGGGTCCTTGTGCATCAGTCGCAAAAACCCAGCCTGCAGGTGCAGCAGGTGGTCAGGAAGGCTAATGGGATGCTGGCCTTCATAGGAGGGGGATTGAATATAAAAGTAGGGAGGTCTTGCTGCAGCTCTATAGGGCATTGGTGAGGCCGCAGCTGGAGTACTGTGTGCAGTTTTGGTCGCCGTATTTACACAAGGATATTTTGGCCTTGGAGGGAGTACAGAGGAGGTTTACTAGGCTGATTCCGGAGTTGAGGGGGTTGAGCTCTGAGGAGAGGCTGAACAAACTAGGCTTGTACTCGTTAGAGTTTAGAAGAACGAGGGGAGATCACATTGAGACGTATAAGATGATGAATGGGATGGATAGGATAGAGGTGGAGAGGCTCTTCCCGCTGAGAAAGGACAGTAGGACTAGGGGGCACAGCCTCAAGATAAAGGGAGGTGCGGTTTAGAACGGAGTTGAGGAGGAACTTAAGAACATAAGAACATAAGAAATAGGAGCAGGAGTAGGCCATCTGGCCCTTCGAGCCTGCCCCGCCATTCAATAAGATCATGGCTGATCTGTCGTGGCTCAGTTCCACATTCCCGCCCTCTCCCCATAACCCTTAATCCCCTCTCTTATCAGAAACCCATCAACCCGCGTCTTAAAAATATTTAGCGAGGTAGCCTCCACCACTTCAACGGGCAGAGAATTCCAGAGATTCACCACCCTTTGAGTGAAGAAGTTCCTCCTCAACTCCGTTCTAAACCGCCCCCCCTTTATCTTGAGGCTGTGCGCCCTAGTCCTACTGTCCTTTCTCAGTGGGAAGAGTCTTTCCACCTCTATCCTATCCATCCCATTCATCATCTTATACGTCTCAATGAGATCTCCCCTCATTCTTCTAAACTCTAATGAGTACAAGCCTAGTTTATTCAGCCTCTCCTCATAGCTCAACCCCCTCAACTCCGGCATCAGCCTAGTAAGCTCCTCTGCACTCCCTCCAAGGCCAAAATATCCTTGCGTACGTACGGCGCCCAAAACTGCACACAGTACTCCAGCTGCGGCCTCACCAATGCCCTATATAGCCGCAGCAAGACCTCCCTACTTTTATATTCAATCCCCCTCGCTATGAAGGCCAGCATCCCATTCGCCTTCCCGACCACCTGCTGCACCTGCAAGCTGGGTTTTTGCGACTCATGCACAAGGACCCCGAGGTCCCTCTGCACCGTCGCCTGCTGCAGTTTTTCTCCACGTAAGTAATAATCCTTCCTACCATTATTCCTACCAAAGTGGACCATCTTCACTCAAAAGGGTGGTGAATCTCTGGAATTCTCTGCCCGTTGAAGTGGTGGAGGCTGCCTCGCTAAATATTTTTAAGACGCGGGTTGATGGGTTTTTGATAAGCGAGGGGATTAAGGGTTATGGGGAGAGGGCGGGAATGTGGAACTGAGTCACGACAGATCAGCCATGATCTTATTGAATGGCGGGGCAGGCTCGAAGGGCTGGATGGCCTACTCCTGCTCCTATTTCTTATGTTCTTATGTTTTTATATTGATGACAGTGGATCCAAGACTGAGGTAAAGAGCAGAATGAGAATTAATAGAGAAGGCATGGCTGTAATTGGGGAAGGGAGGAGATTAGACTTTACTCTGCCCAGAGTAATTAGCAAACAATCTGGTTCAGGGGTGCAGGACTGGGGAAGTGACAATTATAATGTAGTCCTTGGGCTTCTTGTCTCCTTTTCACCTCTGGTTGGTAGTGGACCTGTGCTTCATGTATTTCTGGATCTCTGCCCATGGCTTGCACGCGTTTTGTCTCCAGAGCTGGAATTTAGGTTGTTTCCACTTACATGCCAGCAAAAAGAGACAAAGTGGATAAATGCCAAAAATACATTGAAATATTAACAGGAGTAGGCCAATCAGCCTTACTCTGCTATTCAATTAGATATTGACTGATCTGCAACCTACCCTTTTGACCCAAATCCCTTGATATCCTTACCCCTCAAAAATCTATCTACATCAATTTTCAAAACTCAATTCCAGCAGCATCCACAGTACACTGGGGAGAGAATTCAAGATTTTTGTTCCTCTTTTCTGTGAAAACTTGTACCTTGATTTTACTTTTGATGGGCCTGTTTCTAATTTTAAGATTATGACCCTTTGTTCCTTGATTCTTCCACCAGAGGAAATAGTTTCTCCAAATCTAGCCTGTCAAATCATTTTAATATTTTAAGCAGTTTGATCGTACTGTCATAAATCTTCCATACTCAAGGGAAGACAAACAATTTCTGCAACTTATCCTCAATTTTGCAAGCAGGAGATTTAAGATTCAGAAATTCCCATTGCTGATTGCTGTCCCACTAACTTGTATCATGAAAATAACAATCTTTTAGGAACTAGCATGCAGAGATTTCTAAATGCATTTCTGAAGCTTTGATTTCTTGGGCTATAATACTATGCAGTGACTTCAGCACAACTTAAGGATGCTGCTCCACATTTTTCCATGCTCTCAAACTACGTAAGATTATACAGCACAGAAACAGGCCATTTGGCCCAACAGGTCAACGTTTATGCTCCACATGAACCACCACTCACCTCATCAACATATTCTTCTGTATTTTTGCCCTCGCCTCCCTCTTAACTACATATACGTCAATCAACCACTCCTTGTGCAAAGTTCCATGTTGTCCTGAACTGCTTATTGGACTTATTATTGACCATCTCAGATAACCTCTAGCAATAGCACTCATGGTGTCATCGTACCCTTAACTAATAGACAATGAAGCAGCACAATACCTGAGGATGTTGAATGATGGGTTAGCAGCTTGTTATTGTGGAATGTGATGTGGATTCAAACAGCCTAGATGCCTTTCATATTTATTAGCAGCCTGGGTCACTTGCATTGTGTTAGATAAAAAAATTAAAAATGACACACTAATGAAGCCCCCATAAAGTGTTTGTTAGAGTAATTATCTTACTCAAATTAACATGACCTTTGCTTGTAATCCCATGAGTTGCACTACAGTGCAATCCTTTGGCCCTGAGCTAAACTTCAATTGTCAAGTCTCTGCAAGGTGTCACTCCCTGCAAGATGACACTTAAAGACTATTTTGCAGTGAAAGATTTGTTAATTCTCGGCTTTGATAAGCTGCTGAGAGGCTGCTCATTGATTTTAACTCCTAATGCAGGCACACGTTATGCCAATCCTTCAAAAAGGAACCTCTCTGGAAATCAGTCTATTGATCTGGGATATACCATGAGACCAATTTTTCCCTTCCTCAACTACCTCGTAACCTCCTGTGAAATGCTGACTCTTGCTGGTCTACAGTTCCACAAGTGATAGGAGCCCTCTTTCACCGGCCCAGGCAAATATAATTTCAGAAATTACCTTCTAATCTTCTATCTGGCCCAAGTGATTAATCCCATTTCAGGAATAATCTCCTAACCCAACACTCATATGTGCATTTTCTATCACGGAACAATGGATGGTGATAAAATTGGGAACCCTGGCTGATATGCCCCCAGCCTAAGAGAGTGAAGACACTGTAACTCCCCTATCATTTTCTGGATAAGACTAGCTAACCAAGCACAGATGTTCACCCAACAGGATAAATAAACTGGGAGATGACCAATAGCAATGTTGACTGTCAACCTTACCTGGGGAATATTTTAGACATAATATGATTACAGGCTACAACACAAAGTATCTAAAGTCAGCAAATTAATCAGGTAATTAACCATCTGATTGTTAATCAACTAACACATTAGGTTAATCAATAACTGGTTCTCTTGATTTTTGTAGCGACCTGGTACATCCAGGACTCGTCCAAGAAAAACAAGTATAGGACTACCAGATGCATGCTAAAACTGCCAGTACTCACGTTGACTTGAATAGGGAACTCAGCCTAATATTTTTGGGTTTTTCCAGCCAAGGATGGTCTAGAATCAAGAGCTTAACTTAACACATTTCTGCTTCTTACAGTCTGCTCCTTTGTGAACTGTTAAAGCAGTGGAAATGGAACATCTTCCACTCTCAGCACCCAGTGACAATATCAAACATTCCCATGGCATGGTTACACCTGGAGAAAACCTCCTACTTTGCTTGAATGTGCCTGTCTCCTTTCCACAAGTGTTTGACATTTTCCATTTCTCACACATTTCCATTCTAATGGAATTCCAGAGTGAAGTTGCCAAACTAGGGCTCGTTTTGTGCTAGGGACATACACTTGAGAAACTGGATTAAAATTGGCCATCTTTTTAAAAACAGGACTCTTATAAACAATAGATAAGGAGATACCTTTTAATTTGCAGAATCTTCTGTTTTCATTGGTTGCTGGAAAATTAGGTGGAATGGTGGCATACTGGAATGCTATCCCTTCCCACCTTCTCTAGAATTAAGCTCTGGGCAGGAAGGCCCACTGTCAACCTTCCTACCCTGCCACATATTTATCCCCTTAACTGGTCAATTAATGACTACTTAAGGACCTCATCCTGCCACAACTGGTATTAACCCAGCTGCAGATGGGCATGTCATGTGGTGTGTATGGCAGCTAAAACCATACCACCAGCTCATCACCTCTGGGCAGAGGAGTTGGGATCCCCTCAAAATAAAAGACATTCAAGACCTGATCAAGAGACTTGACACCCATAAAGGGAGTGTTTGGTGGTGGTGGTGGTGACGACATCCATAAAGGGAGTGTTTGGTGGTGGTGGTGGTGGTGGTGGTGGGGGGGGGGGGGGGGCGGTGGGGGGAGGGAGGTTCTGTACTGGATCGAATCAAGTTCAGAATTGAACAGTCTCTCTCTGCTTGACATACCCAAGTGAAATCAGCTTATTGTGGCCATCCACGATTGAATTGCTGTATAGAGAGAGTGGGCATTACATTGATGGGCCAAATGGCTTCCTACGGTTTCATAATTACTTTATTATGAGATGCCGAGCAGACAATAACTGGACACCAAGCATTGAGCAGACCATGTGCAGGCATTGACAAGACAGCGAACAGGTGCTAAGCAGAAAGTGAGTTTTTGTAAATTCTTTCAAGATGTATGGACATTGCTGGCTAGGTCGATGTTCATTGCTCACCCCCAATTGTGCTCAAGAAGGTTGTCGTTAGATGCCTTCTTGAACCGCTGCAGTTCATCCAGTGCTGGTAAACCCTCAGTGCTGTTATGTGGGAGGCCTAGGGTATTGATTGAGGTATGGTGAAGGAGCCATGACATAGTTCCAAGTCAGGTTGGTGTGTGGCTTGGACGGGAACTTGCAAGTCCTAATGCATTTGCTGCCCATGTTCTTCTTGTAGAGGTTGCAGGTTTGGAAAGTGCTGTCACTGAGTGGTTACGATGCATTAGTCAGTAGTGAAGGAAGTGATATTCAAGGTGGGGGAAAATGGGGTTTCACTCAAGTAGGCTGCTTTGTCATAGTTAATGTGGAGCTTCTGAAGCATTATTGAAGGTGCACAGATCCAGGTAAATGGAGCGTATTCCATCACGCTCCTTATAGATCGTGGACAGACTTTCGGAAGCAAGGGAGGTGAGTTACTTGCTGCAGAATTCTCAGCCTCTGATGTAATCTTGTACCCGTAGTATTTATATGGCTGATCCAGTTCAGTTTCTTGTCAATGGTAATCCCAGGGAGATTAAATGTGGGTGATTCAGTGATGGCAATGCCATTGAATACCAGGAGGAGACAGTTAGGTTCTCTCTTGTTCGGACATTGCCTGGCTCTAACGTTACTTGCCGATCAGCCCAAGCCCGAATGTTGTCTGTGTCTTACTGCAAATAGACATAGGCTGCTTCAGTATCTGAGGAATTCCAATGTCAGAAAATACCTTGATTTCTGACCTTACAATGAAGGTGAAGGAAGTTATTGATAAAGCAGCTGAAGAAATAGCTGGGCTTAGGACATTACCTGGAGAATTCCTACAGTAAGCCCAAGAAAGGAGATGATTGACCTTCAACAACCACAGCCGTCTTCCTTTGCGTTAGGTACGACTTCAACTAGGGAGAACAATCCCTGATTCTCATGGACTTTAATTTTGCTAGAGCTCCTTGATGCCAGTCAAATGGTGCCTTGACGTTCAACGTTGTCACCTTTACCTCACCTGTGCAGGCATTGAACATGTCTCAAGAAGACTGAATAGATACTCAACAGATATCAAACAAATACTGAACAGAAAACTGTACAACAAGAAATTAGCAATCATTGAGCATACAGTGAGCAGGCAGAGGTGATGTTGGGCAGGCATTTTATGTAGAACATTTATCATTTACATGACAATAATCCAGACGAACAGAGGAACTCATGGAATAGTGTCAGTGCTGTCACTGAATCACTAAGGAAATATTTATTTTGTGTGGGACAAAGGATGAGCCCTCTACTGGACCAAGACTGATATTACTGCTCAGAATTTGGCTCAGCCACTTACAACATTGAAAACTGAAGAGGTAGCAATAGTCCATTGCAGCTAATATTCCAATATCCACAGGAAACTTCAACAACCTCAAGTATTTTGCCCGATGCTCTCTGATCCACCACTACTATGGTCATTCTTTAAATGTGAGAGCCTGGACAGCAGTTGTTATTTCAGTTGTCTGGGAATGCAATGAGTAGAAAATATGAAAAATGTATTCATCCCAGTCTTGTAAGTTCACCCAACACTAATCAGCATGCTTTTGGACAGTGGGAGGAAACCCACGCAGACACCGGGAGAACATGCAGACTCTGCACAGACAGTGACCCAAGCCAGGAATCAAACCTGAATCTCTGGTGCTGTGACACAGCAGTGCAAACCACTGTGCCACCGTGCTACCCAAAACGGGCAGAGCTATGCAAAATAAAGTGAAGCAACACATAAGCTAGATTGTTTGGTCATCCTAAATTGATCATTAGTATCGGGGTATTAGCGGGGTAAATAGGTGGGGATTAAGGAAATAGGGCCTAGTTGAGATTGTTGTCAGTGTAGGCTTGATGGGCTGAATGGCCTCTTTCTGCACTGGAAGAAGGACTCTGTGACATCAGTAGCAAATACAGCAGAACTTAGACATGCAGGTGGTGAGCATTTGTGGAGCATCTCTCTGTTGATTATATTAGAGGCTGAGCAAAACATGTCCAAGGCTTTTTCTTGAGCTTAGAAATAGCCCAGGTTCATGGCTGAACTGTTGCTGTATGTGTTCAAAATAAGAATTGATCTACAAAATTCAGATCAAATGGAAACAGAAGAACAGAGCAGCAATGCAATGAATCTTTGCTTCTTCATTACATTTCAAATATAGATCACACACTAGTAAATAGAAGTATTAAAGTATGAGTCCAAGTACAATTGTAATTAGGAAAAATATCATTCCTGTAAAGATCAGAACCTTCTTTGTATGCATAAAAGTCTTCATCGGATGTTGTTTACTTATAATTCAGGTTTAATTTGCATGCTGCACAAATTGGTGAAAACTTTCACAAGTAGCCTGGCATTTCCTCTTCTCAATTTAAGTGTAATTAGTTGAGAACTATCAATAACCTGGAATTTTAGAGAAAGAGAGGATGCTTGTTGAGGCTTGCCTCAGTTTGAAAGTGATAGGTGAAAGCTCTAATTACCAGGTTCTGCGCGTAGTCAGGGGACAATATGGATATGAAGAAGTGAAAATGAAAAGCAGTAAGTGACACTGGTTCTAATACTTTTGCAGCTGTCACTATCCATAGTGCCAATGGCCTGTCAGTATTACTGAATGTTGCTCTTCCCTTTTACGAATTTAATTGGTATCTGGAGTCAATGACAGACTCAAATCACTTCCAAATTTCAGCTTGTTTTTCCTAAATGTAATCTTGTGAATTTTCCTCCTAAAATTTCATAACCAAAAACGATCACCCACAGACCTCTGTAGTACAGGCATGAGTGAAAAATCCTTGGAAATGAGCTCAGATGGGATGCCACAATTGACATAAGGCTCCCTAGACCAACAGTTTCATACACAAAGGAAATAAAGATTTATATTAATGTAGTACCTTTCATGATATCAGGACATGCCTAATTTACAACCAATGAAGTACTTAAGTGTTGTTAGTATTGTAATGCGGTGAACCCAAATAATAAATCGATCCAATAATTTGTAATGGAAAATATGTCTATATGGATGTTGGGCGAGAACAGGAACAGACTTTGCTGTCAGATTCTCTAGTTGAATAATCGCCTATACATGGTGTCTGCACAAGTGCACAAAAATAAAAGGTGATTTAGGAAGATTATTTAGTGTTTACAGCCCAACAAATACGTCTGTCTATTTCAAAACCAACAACAATGCCTCAAGGTTCTCATTTAATTAACTACTCAATGTTCCCTTATGATAAACATGTATATTAGACTAGTTCATTGATCAATCTACTAGGCCTGCAAGCTTGTCTGTTGAGCCTCAGAAGCCTAAGTTTGCTGACTCTGTGGTTTTAGTCTAACAGGAATGAGAGTTTCATCTATTAAGCCAATGACATTTTAACCTGCTGGGTTTGAGCCGATGAGCTTGACTCTACGTGGATTAAAGATTTCAATCTACTAGGCCAGCGGGATTTTAGAGCTTAGGGCTCCTGGGTTATAATGATTAAGGCCAGTTGGGTTTTCACTCTTTGCCAGTATATACTTCATATTTGTTTGCACCATAGGTCCATAAATTTGAAACCAAACACATCCAAAAACAGCACTTTTTAGAACTTTATTGACCATTCACGTGTAACCTGAGGCTGACGTGAACTGTGCCAATCACAATCAACCTTTAGCACAGGAAGTAGAATTGTTTGTCTGCACGGTTTACCTTGCAAACTGTCCTCCTACAAAAACAGTCGCAGATGGCACCACAAATTGGAACTTATTACAGATACCTCTTATTCATTGTTCAGTGGTACATCTTACATTTCTACCCACTTTTATTACTTTAGACTATAGCCAGTCTAGGTTTGGCCATTGTAATGTAAGTAGGTTTAGACTTGTACGTGGTATCTGAAAACTAAAATGATCTGAAATCAAAAAGGCAATTGATCCAGAGGCTTTCGGATAAAGGATACGTGACCTGAATTTTAAAAAGAAAATCTTAATATTTTTCTATACATCCCAAATCTTGCCTCCATCGACAGACTCCCTCCTTCCATTGGAAGAAACTCTTCCATGATGATCAGAGATGGAGATTGATGCCCAAACAGATAATACAGATAAGTAAGTCAATTCTCTGTGGGACATAGCACTCTGATGCATGGCCAAACTCCATGTCCTACACAGAATTGGAAACCATGACCTGATATTAACTTGAGACGCACTGGGAGCAGGGAGGTCCTTCATCACATGGGAAATCTAGAAGCAAGTTCCTCACACATACTTATGGCTTTTTTAATGCAGTTATATTATCATATTACTTCCACATCTGATGGCAATTGTGTGGTGGCAAGAGGTATACCGAGGACTTGCATGATATGATCTTGATTCCAACATGCCAATCCAAAGATGAAAGCTGTTGAAAGCATCAGATATGCAATCAAGATCCTCAAAAGTTGCAACCTGCTATAATGATGGTATCTTGTTTTATGTAATACTGGAGGTTATGAGGAAATGGAGATGGATAATTTTCCCCAACATGAGAGAAATAAACCTACAGCTGAAACAAAGATGATGTAGTTGGAAGTGATTCAGGAGGTCAGCAGCAGAGACACTGTGCACATTAGCGAATTCAGTGCAGGAAGTGTTTTAATAACCAAATTAGGTCAGGTAAAGCTAGTCAGTGGCACATTCAGCAGCATCTTGTTGTCCTACTGTTGTCAAGCTTAGTCCATTACTCTATTATTGTGAAATCACCAAGATAAAACACAAGAATCAATTGATTAGTTTGTCAGTAAATACTACAATAAAGGACAAGGACTGCAATTTTTCAGAGCTAGTTATAGCTTCAATGCCAAAGCCTTCCAAAAAGATTTTCAAAGAAAATGTTTAGCACTAAAAAAGGAAGAAAATATGAAGACATTGTGGCTGTGCATCAACACCTGAAATAATTGATGCAGCTACCATTATTGGCACAATAGTCAAGATGCAAAAAAGTAAATAGATATATGGGAAATACAGTATCTACACTGACTGCAGTAGTTCTGTATTCCATGACCTTTGCCAGGTATGCAGTGCAAGACACTATGCTTTCTGATGCAGGAAAAACGGTTCTGGAGGTGCAGCTAAAGGTTACAAAAAGTACGTGCTCTGTTGTTTTACCCCATAGTGAATATGACATAATTTGTGGTTGACATCAGTTAAGAAGCTTTTGCTACTATAAGCATCATATGCCCAAAGAAAGGCAGCAAACACATATTTGCGGACAGTCAACACAGGATGAGCATGAATACCTTACCAGCTAGAATCCTGAAGGACATATACTCGGACCGTTCGGAGTCAAACCAAGGACAGCCTAGCTAGCTGCATACAACAGTTCACCCATTTATTACATTGGTACAGTGACATTGAAATGCAGTAAGGCAAGTCTGCATAGAAACCACGACAATTCTTCTTGGTGGACATGAGCAAACCAGCAGTAGCAGGGTTACTACTGTATAGGGAACTCAACATTGTGACATAAAAATTGCTAATGCATCAAAGCTTAAAAACAAACTGCAGAGCCAGTCCATGACTGACAACAGATATACCCAGAGAGATTCAATGCTATATGAAATATCAGAGGTGATGCTGTACTAAACCTCAGAAAATATGCAATCCCAAAGGTTGGTCCTTTTTAGAAAATGTAGTGTGCACATACAGGAGAAGCTCAAGAGTGAGTTGGACAACATGGAACATAATGGCATTACCCATTGTGCATTGCCAACTGATGCAGATGCTTGTATCTGAAGCTTTTCACCAGGACATGCTGTTAGAGTCACACCAGGGGCATGTGGACATAGATCGAATGAAGCATCTTACAAAGAAAGCTGTATATAGGCTCAAGATTAACAAAGATAACCCAAAGATGGTGAGAATGTATGTAGCATGTCAGAGTCACCAACATAAAGAACCACAATTTGCTCACAAGGTTACACAGCACCCTTGGTCCAAAATTGCAACAGGTTTATTCACTATCCATGGCGATGACTTTCTCCCAGTTATGGAATAGTTTTCCAAGTTACTAATCATCAGAAGATTGAAGGATACCTGCAGCGTGTTCTCTGTGGCTGACGAGCTCTTCAGATGAATATTGTAATTGGACAACAGGCCACAATATACTGGGAGACCTGTTCGGATCATGTATGTTAAATGGGACATAAGCCACAGATGTAACCAGATTCAACAGTCTTGCTGAGTGAATAATCTGCATTGTGAAGGGCAGTGGAATGAAACCAGATCTCGTATTGCTATGTTACACGAGGTCAGCACGTTTAGACACAGGCTTCCATCACCAGTGGAAATCATACATGGGAGGCAGGTTGGGACTACGTTCCAAAATCTATCACTTGTCCAAATTCTCAGGAACACAGGAGAAACTTCTCAAAAAAAAAGACAGAACAGAGACAATCCATGACCGACATGCAAGCGCAGAACTGCCTAATATACGCATAGGACAGAAAGGTTTGCGTCAAACAATCCACCCAGGAAACATGGTTACCCACACAATTATCTGAAGTGCGCAATGAGCCTAGATCCTATGAGGTCACAATGCTGAATGCACAATGCCAAGGAGAACAAGAAGTGAGCTAATTGAATATCCAGCTGTGTAACAGTCAGCATTCCAGAACACATCCCAAGATGAAATCAAAGGTAAGATTTGGAAACCACCATAAAAACAAACAATCAGCACTCTGATCATACACAGGATTCAATGCATCTAAAAGTTGAGGACAGCAAAGTGATAAATCTAAATCTCAGGAAGGTTATCCCATCACATTATCTAGCAGCCTACACACTATACTCTTGACTGCTGAACATTGGTCTTTCTAATAAGTAGCTTTCACAAACACCCCATTTACTCTCACTGTATGCAGTGTTATCCTGGTACAAAAGAAAAGGGGATGTAGTATCTCACTAAGAATATGCAAATGATGCATGGCATCAAGGAACAAGAATGTAATGCAGCATGTGACCAGCAACCAGTCGTGCGAGATATAGCTGTTATTGTGAGGAATAGTGGTTGTTGAATATGTACATTAGACTTGTCAGTTGAGCCAAAACAGAATGCTGGAAAAACTCAGCAGGTTTGTCAGCATCCGTGGAGAGAGAATTCAGCCAACATTTTGAGTCAGGAACATATGTAAATGTTTCTTCACCTATGATTCATCAGCTAACCCATTACTGCAACATGGAATACTCTTCCTTATTTTCCACTCTCATACTCCATTTTCCCAGTCCATGGCCTTCACTGCTTGTCCATCATCCTGGACATTCAGTCAATTCTTATATTTTCCAGTAGATTGTCCTGACCATCCCACTATCATCCCTCATGTATCTGATCTTTCTGGATGATGCAATATCCAAGAACTCATTTGAGCTGCTGCCTTCTAGACAAAATACCTCCTTCCTGTTTATCACAGTCTGCTTTTCTACCAACATCCAACTCCTCTTCCATTTTTTTCTTGCTCCTCTGGTTCTGCCCCATAAAATGAGTTTCCAATGCACATGGTGCTTCTATCACGTCTGTATTTGTAAATTCATAATTCATTCTGATAACGCTTGAAAAATGGGCTTTTGTTGCTTGATTCCCATTTTTAATAATCAGTTTTCCCTTCACATCCTACAACTTTCCCTGGGCCTGTCCTTTATCTGTGCCTCTCTCTTATAATAAATCAAATCACTTGAACTAATTCTGCCTCTGCCTCAGGCAGTCTTATGCAGGGCTGCAGTGCTCTCCTAATTCTGTCGAAAACCTTCACCTTGATGTAACTTCCTGCTTGCATGCAAGGTATTTACATGAGCAGAAAAATTAGCTCACAGTAATTCCTTCGCAGGAGTGGTAGCAAATGATAGCACTGAAGGCATCTTTGGATTCCTTCCAAACACCAAATGGTATAGGCTCTACCTCTCAACCATTTGAAAAGAATTATTTGTATGTACTGTCCATGCCTTTTGCAATCCAATTGATCAGCATGCATCTTATATATCATGTCTATCACTGCAGATTTCACTTACAACAATCATTGCTGAATGGGCTCTCAGCTGCAACGATATGTTGAAATTTTCACATTTTCCCTTCATTCACAATTCCCTTCCATTATGCATCTGGAATTTCACTGGTGTTCCTAATTTGATACTCACCCATTTCCCGGGACATCAAAAAAGGTCTATCAGTGGCAATATGCTTCTAAGAGAATTGAGACAACTTCTTATTCAGCAACTAAAGCTTAACATTCATCCTCTGCTCATTTTAATTCCAGTAACTGTACGTTGAGGAAGAATGAGTCTGAAGCTGGCCTGCATCTTAAAACAAGTTTATTTCTAAGACACAAAGTCACAGACTCTCACAGAGAGTCTGCCAGGGAGAACTGGTGTATATACTCTTGCAATGATTCCCTAATCCTTATACTGGGGACAGAAGTGCTTAATTACCAACTTAAAGCATGTATGCTACCATGGCACAATTTCAACTAATACAAAAGACCACAGGATAAAAAAGCCTCAAGGGCCAGGATTAAAAAAAGAGGGCCTCCTATCAGATTTGTATAGTGGCTAAAATTAGAAACAAGAGAGAAAGAGAAAATAAAAGCCCGAAGACTAAAAGCTACAAGAGATGCCATTGTACACTTACCATCCAGTCACAATATGGGCAGTATATAGTTCACATTAGACTTGTTATATATTTAAAAGGTTTGCAGATTTCTTGGAGAACTGATCATATTATTTGATGGTGATGTCATTACGGTGTTTGCAGAGGCTGCTGTTTTACTTTTAGTTTGTATTTTGTATTGGAAAAGGCTCCTGGAATAAATTTGTTGCTGTTAGTTTGAACCTGTGTGTGCAAACCACATTCTTTTTGTTAAAACCCACAATCCCTAACACAGTTAGGATATTACAAGACTGTAAATCACAGCCCGAATTTATTGCTGTAGTTCACCTGAAAACTTAATGAACGTGTTCTGACATTTAGCTCATTCAGTTTCACAGCTGAACCTTTTGCTAGCCCATTCTCATAACAACTAAGGTTTCAAATCCCTAAAAACCAACAGCCAAATTTGAAGTAGTTGTCTCACCTATCGATTTCATGTGTGCTTCCAGCTCCAAAGATGTCAGGGAGCTTAAATTATTGATGAACAAAAGAATTATGACAGCACCCTGAGAAATATCTTTTTGTTGGTGCACCCAGGCTGCACATTGATGGAGTGAAATGACCTTGCAGATGAATATTCCTTCTTGATATGCAGGATGCCCAGATTACCAGTTACATGCAGTTAACGACACCCTGATTCTATGTGAAAATAGCCGGAGATGCAAACCTGAACATTTACTTATTTTGATTGGCATCAGAAAAGGCAAAATTCACACAATTGTTGCTCTGGCAAACAACCCATTATTCACCTGCCTTATGCATTCATAGATTGCTGACTGGGAGATCCTGTATATATTTGCAGCAGAGCCTTATGAGAATCCAATGGCAAAAACATAGAGGGTGGTGGCAACTTTGACAGCCATTGGTAACACATGGCACCAGGTAGTCTTCAGGCAGGTTGATGGCTGGCACCACCTCAGTTAACCTGGGCCTTCTGGAACACGATGTTTCGACATGTCAAAGAAACTCAGCAGTTGCCTACAGACGTGTAGCAAGGTCTGTGTCTCCTGTGAGTTGCACCCTTTAGTTGCTTGCCCCTTGTTGTCTAGCTGAAGGACTCTAAACAGCAAGTTGTTACTAGCTTGTGAAGTAATTTCCTCTCATCTCAATCCTTATCCTAAGACCGTGCCCCTACATTTTAGATTCCCCAACCAGTGGAAACAATCTCTCAGCATAGATTCAATCAAGTCTCTTCAGAATCTTGCATATTTCATTGAGATCACCTCTCATGCTTCTAAATGACAGAAAATAGACCCAATTTGCTCAGCCTCTCATTTTTGGACAACCCCCTCACCCCAGGGATCAATTTAATTAACCTTCACTGTACTACCTCCAAGGCAAGCATATCTTTTTTTAAATGAGGAGATCAAAACTGCACATAGTATTCCAGATGCGGTCTCACCAAAACACTGTACAACTCGAGCAAGACTACATTATTCTTGTACTCCAATCCCCTTGCAATAAAAAGGTCAAAAGGTTTAAATAAAAATTGATCTCTTCCATTATTTTGATGAAGTGAATAATTTCACACTTCCCTATACTATAATCCATGTGCCATCTGGTTGTCCATTCACTTAACCTATCAGTATCCCTTTGCAGCCTCTTTGCTTTTCCCATCGCTAACTTTCCAACCAGCTTTGTTTCATCTGCAAACTCATTCCAATTGCTGTCCCTTCATTCAAATCATTAACATTGGTGAGAGTCATATTGCTCCTGAGGTCCAAGGCAGCCAAAATGCCAGAAAACCTCTAAATGTTGAAAGTAGATTCTCAGCAAATGTATTATGAATAAATCCTTTTATACTCTGTGGTACATAATACAGCTGTTAGGGCTGCGCATTTGTTGCAGTGTTTCATGGTGGTTGAATCAGTCCTTTCAATCATTTTTTTTTTGCCTTGCTTTCATAGGAGGATATCAGGAAGCTCAGCAAACCTGTAGGTGAACCATTACATGTGAAAGTCAGCTGAAATGTCACTCCATGAGAGGTGTTTAAAAGGCAACCCAAGGGGGTTGTACCCTAAGAGTCTAACAAATTTCAGTTAAATACAGAATCAACAGATTGGAATTGGCTTCCCAACATTTGCATTTTCCACAGTTGTCATTCTGCACCTGCAGCCAAATTCCAGGTGCTCCTTGAGGTTAAAATTACTCTTTCCCTCCCTCATGTCCAATTGCTATCAAGCAGTTTAAAGGGCAGGAAAGAATTATTTTTGGATCTCAATTTGGCTGAAGCTAGTAGCACTATAGAATTTCAAAATATAATTCAGGCTGGCATATCAGTGCAGTATTGAGGGAGTACTGCATTGTCAGAAGAGCTGTTCTTCAGATGAAATGTCATCTGGTGATCCTACTTATTCTGGCAAATGTTAATACCCCATTTTTCTTTCCAGAGTATATCTTCTCCAGCTTCTGCAGTGCTGCAAGAACTCTACGCTGTTCTGCTCTTCAGCCAATTCAAATCACACATTATGTAACTCTTCAACTTGTTTCTTATCCAATGTAGCATTTCAAGTCAATGAAAGGTCACCAATCTCGAGCGTTAACTCTGTTTCTCGCCACAGATGCTGCCTGATCTGCTGTGTACTCCCAGTATTTTGTCTTTATTTCAGATTTCCAGCATCAACAGCATCTTGCTTTTGTGCTGCTACTCAATACACTGACTCACTCACACACCATGGACGTAAAAGCAACCACTTCCAACATTAATTTGCAGCTAGCTGTGATTATGTTCCACACACCTGCCCAATTACACCATCACATTCCCCAAGTAATTGCCCTCCAGAGAGGCAAAGGCTGGGCTAGCACAGCAACGTGACAATTAAATAACAGCGATTCCTGTAGGTGATGAGAGCAATTGAATTTCCATTTGGACCTAAACCGAGAAACATGTTGTTCCAGAATGCAGCGTGTGTTGTGACCTCACAAGCCTACTGTTGATTCATTTAACTCTTTGTATGCACCAATATACTCAGAAATTCTCATATTCTGGTAATTTTAGTCAAAAATTTCAAAAGTATATTTTGACTTAATGATTTTCTTTCCCGACTCTCCTGTGGAAAGTATGCATGACAAACCAACATCCAATTCACGTTAGTTATTATCCATCCCATTACAGGATCTTTCATAAGTTCTATGAAAATGTTGCCCTCCTCTACCTTTCTGCAACTGGGGTCATGGACAGGTCCCAAGGTTTCAGGAAATCCTTTGATGGCAAAGGGTCTATAGAGTCTATAAAGTCTATAGAGTAAATGTAGGTAGGTTATTTCGCCATGGAAAGTGTCATAGTTGTGCCCTGTCTTAGTCTGACCCAAAATCCACAAATAGGAGACATGTGGGAACCACAATTTATTTTTATTTACATCTTAATCTAGTGGTGCTGAGTCAATTGTATTGCAGCATCCCAACTTAAATTCCAGTTGAGCTAACTTAGCTCAATTAAGAATCAACTTGTGACCTTGTACTCCCTGTTGTTGGTTTTGATTAGGTGGTCATTAGAGGCGTCTTTTGGTAAGAATTTGCATGCATAGTACAGCAAACAGACCAATGTCACAGATTTTGCTTTTTTTTGTCCACTTGTCTGATTCCCAACTCTGACGCCATATCCACATTCTGGACCTGTAACAGTGCTGATTCATTACCCAACTTTAGGGAATGACCAACAGCAACCTCAGGGTAAATCACAATTCTCCCTGCCTGTGTGGAACATCCATGGTTGGGGACAATGGAGATATATACTGAAAGAAAGGAACTAACAAAACTGAAAACTAGAGTAATATATGTATTTATGATAATTCTACATGTAAATAATCATAGAATAGTTACAGCACAGGAGAAGATCCATTGTGTCCATCCTCACTCTCCACAACAGCAACTCAGTTAGTCCCACTCCTCCAAAGCTTCCCTGGAATCCTGCAAATATTTCTCCAGGTGCTTATTTAATTTCCTTTAAAAGTCACAATTGAATCTTCCATTGCAGTCCCAAGGTATACATTCCAGATACAATATACATTCCAGATCCTAACCACATATTGATGTTGATGGCAAATCTTTCCTCTAATTCTTCAGAGCAAGCAGTTGAATGTACTTCAAATAAGCAACAGGAGGTTGAAAGCACAGGTAAGTAGTCAGCATGGGATTTTCTACTTAGGTCTCTGACTTGGGATTTGAACCCACAACCCACCAAGCTGTAATCTCACAAGGTAGAATGATCAATGACTCCTGAGCAAAGTGGAATGATTGAACAACATGGGTCTTCAGTGTCAGCGAGAAGCACTGGAGCGCTCAGGTGTCTCTATGCGACATAATTTTCAAGCGGTCAGAGGACAAACCCTGAATGATTCACCATTCTATCAGTTTAATGATTGTTTCTCACTACAATATATTTTTAAAATCTATAAAACAACATTATTACAATATCACAGTACCTCAAAAAAGGAAAGGAGACAAAAGAACAAGATTGAAGTCAATGGAAAAGAACATCCCAGCTCCCCGCCATATGTTTCTCAGCTGCTGAATTTTCAAACCTCACCAACGTGATGTCACATCAGCGAGGTTTACAACAGATTCACCCAGACATCGGGGGTGTAGGGGGTGGCAGGCAGACATGTGAGTGGCAGGGACACTGTCAATGACTGTTTGGAGAGGGAGGGGAGTAGGTGTTCTGCTACTGACTGTTTGGGGGTGGTAGGGAGAGAGGGGAGAAAAAGAGAGAAAGTGATGATGGGGTTGATGCCAGCATCAACTATGGAGGGAGGAGCAGGGGATTGCTGGCATTGATCATGGGGGAAAGGCTTGCTGCTAATGATGGTGGGGGGGCGGTGACCTCCTGAGACTTTCGTGGTGGGTGGGGTTACTTTCCTCTCTGACCAGAGCACCCGTTAAGAAACTGCACCCTGATTTCAGTGTAGGTGGCTTTGCCGGTGTGTTTAGGCTTTCCCCTCAACATGACAGCATGAAACATGCTCATCTGTCACTTTTTGACAAATTGCCAAACGAACATGTGAGAAAACCTGCCAATGATTCTGGAGAGAAACATGCCAGTCTTCAGTCAAATCTTGACATGTGGTCACTTTTCTGGTAAGATTCCACTTTGGGTTTCAGTTTCTTACATTTATTTTGATGAGGCCCAAGGTTCTCGAGTGATCAACACTGCATGTCATCAGAATTGTGTATACTTCAGGGCATAATAAAAATTTAGACTATTTATAAGCTGGTTTAAATTCTAAAAGTGTATTTCAGGAAGTGGACGGTATTTAGTTTCATGGTATGAACATTAAAAACCTTAAAACCCTTCCTATGATCACTCTCCTCTAACCTCACCACCACTGCACCCCCCCCAACCCCCAACCAGCACATCTCCAACCTCCACCAACTACTCCCAGTGAATAACAGTTGTCTGAGCTTCAAGTTCCAGATTTTCAAGACTGGGTATAACAGATTAGATATCTTTGAAATATTTATTCCTTAGTATTCTTAGATTTAAGCTAAGAATAAATAGTGCATTACCATCGTTTCTTGACTGTAACACAATCCACACACATTTCTTATATAAAACAATCTACGTATAAAATGAACTGTTGCTAGTTTCTTAGTTTCTTAATTACAAAATAATGGCGATCATGTGTGAAAACAAATTCATGGATTGTTTTAACACAATTTTCACAAAAATATTCAATTTAGTTAAATAGATTTCAGGAAATTTCTGTGTAAAACTCTGCATTAAAGGCAAAATATTGCTAATCCCAGTTGACAGGAAGCTTACTTTCAGTATTGTTAATGCATTTTTAAATGGCAGCAAGGTAACATTTTCACCCATGTCCCCAATTTTCTGCCACATGCCACTTTGCAATCAACTAATGGAACAGAAGTTATATTTTAGCTAACCAGCCCTGTTAAACTTCTGGCTTGGGTTCACCTGCTCCCCTCCTGGTTGGTTACACACATCTCCCTGGTAACATAGTAACATAGCACAACTCTGTCCACTGGGGTCACCCACACAATCTCGGAAGATCAATGTTGCAATTTCAAGCTCATTTATGCAAAGGGAAAAAACACTGAATTGTCTGCATGTATCTCACCCCACCAAAGTTTATGAACACTGTAATTCCTCTCAGTCTCTTTTTCGTAACATTGCACACCAATTTAACAACATTGCATTTTAAGTACACGTCTTGGTAGCAAAATACTCTTTTGTTTCTTTTGCATTTATAGTTGCAATTTTAAATACGTAAAGGGAGCAAATTGTAGATTTTTTTCACTTCTGGTGGAACACCACGCTGACTGCAAGCCGATTTCCTTATGAGCTGAACATGAATCCCAGGCCTCTACTGAGTCAATCCTGGGAGCACCCGCTGGGAGATGCTCAAAGTTTAATGGCTGCACCATTCTGATATTGCCTCCCAAAAGGCTGGGGTTTGTGTTTCAAGAAGTATGAAGCCACATCCCACCACTCTGCATTGCACCCTATTGTCCGAATACACTGCTCTGCCATTTTAAAGGAACATTTTAAACCAGACAGAAAATAAATCCTGACTACTGGTGGTGGTGTAGAGTAAGCTGTTGACCCTTGATGTGGAGAAGTGATTCAAACTGGAGGGAAGGCTAAAATAATTGGACGTGGCAGGGTGAAACCATGATCACCTGACATGGATGCCCTTCCTTTTGGACTTTTGGCTAGCATCAAGCAGATTACAGGGTTAACGGCAGAGTTCTGAGGAATGTGGAGGAACAGAGAGATCTTGGGGTTCATATCCACAGATCTCTGAAGGTTGCCACTCTAGTGGATAGAGCCATGAAGAAGGCTTATAGCGTGTTAGTGTTTATTAACAGGGTTTTGAGTTTAAGAGCCGTGGGGTTATGCTGCAACTATACCGGACCTTGGTGAGACCACATTTGGAATATTGTGTTCAGTTCTGGTCACCTCACTATAAGGAGGGTGTGGAAGCATCGCAGAGGAGATTTACCAGGATGCTGCCTGGTTTGGAGGGTAGGTCTTATGAGAAAAGGTTGAGGGAGCTGGGGCTTTTCTCTTTAGAGTGGAGGAGGATAAAAGGCAACTTAGAGGTTTATAAGATGATGAGGTGGATAGATAGAGTGGACATGCATAGACTATTTCCTCGGGTGGACGTAGCTGTTACTAGGGGGCATAAATATAAAAGGTTCATGGTGGGAGATATAGGAGGGATGTCTGAGGTAGATTCTTTACTCAGAGAGTGGTCGGGGTGTGGAATAGACTGCCTGCTGTGATAGTGGAGTCAGACACTTTAGGAACTTTCAAGCGGTTATTGGATAGGCACATGGAGCACACCAGAACGATAGGGAGTGGGATAGGTTGATCTTGGGTTTGGACAAAGCTTGGCACAACATTGAGGGCCGAAGGGCCTGTACTGTTCTATGTAAACTCAAGATCAGGTGTAATGCCTTTTCTTGTCAGCTTAGATCTTGCATGTTTCTCGTGTGGACCATGAATTTGTTTTTGGAACAAGCAAAATGATGAATTAAGAGCTTATCCGGTCTGTTTGGTGCATTGGCTTTGTAACTTTAAGAATGGACATGACCAAAAGATTCACTGGGGGCATGACTCACGTTAACAAAGCTGTACTAATAGCACAAACACTGCACCAGTGCAAGGCAGTTTACTTTGAACCAATCCTAAATTAAAGGGTTACATGTGAGGTTCTTCTCCCATTGTGAAGCCATGGTAGAGTGTGGATCAAAGATAGTGTTATAATGCTTATAAAGGGCAAATTGTGACATCAGATCTCTAGCATGTGAGCCTCACAAAGTTATCTCTATGATATAAACCTAGAGTCAGCAGTTGTCCTAACTCCAGAGGGAAGCAGCATGATACTGGTCAAACACTTCAGGTCAGATGATAAAGGGCTAATTTTGCAAATCTCTTCTCCCATCATACAGCTAATTAAATAGGATGTCAGATTGCAGAATGTGCTATATAAGGTTATAATAGTATTTCCAATCTGTCTCTTTTAGCAAAACTCCACAGAGTGCAGTGTAACAACATCAGCTCTTTAGAACTTCCTAGTATTCGTACAAAGTGAAACTGCCTGGCAGTAATGCTATTAAGGTACTGCAAATGCAAACCTAAAGGTTGAAGGAACTGTACGTTAACAAGATAGTTAACACAAACAGCAATCATTAAATTAGCAAGCCTCAGGTGACAGGATTGTTTCCCTTAGGATTGCACATATGTGGAACCGTTCTCATTGAAAATAATTAAAGAAGAATGTATAGGGGAGTACTTTTCATGTAAATATTACACACTATTGGTGAAAAGGAGATAAAAATACTATACTTCTGGCAATGTTTTCATGCCCATTTATACTTATCATAATCAGTTCACGCTCTCGGTTGGTCAACTGTGAGAGCATTAATGATCATGGGAAATTTGATGGATGAAAATTCTTTCAGACCTCAATCACGAGCAGAAGGCATTTGAGTCTGGAAAATCTAACACTCCAGAACATTTAAAGAGAAGCAACACAAACACAACTGGGCCTCCTTCCTGACAGTTAAATGCTACAGTTTCAAAGAAGGCATTCTCCTCTGTATTTTGCTTCAAAGCGGGGTCAATTGGATCCTTGAAAAAAAATGAGCTGGAGTAATATCTAGTTGTCAACAAAGTTAAAGGTCTAAGGGAGAAATTAGAAAAAGAGCATCACACTGGAATCAATTGGGTTCTGGATTTGCTAGAACTTCAGGAGTGCCACTGGTTGAATACATGCAGTCAGGGTTGAATAATGTGCCTGTAAAGCTAACATCCAGGCTTTTTTTTTGCTCAGTTTGATCTCCTTGATACATTCCCTGTGGAAGCAGAATTTCTTCATGAGTTTCAAGTTGAGAACAACTTATAAAAATATAAATTGTATGTGGACAGGTGAAAAGAGTCAGTTTGTCATGGCTAAATGTGGTTTACTAGTTGCATGATTTCTTATGCTTAGTGCTTTCACGTTTTAAAACACACACTACCACTGAAGTAGCCCCCACCCTGTCCCTAATGCAGCCTACAACTATTCCTTAAATGCACCCAGGATTTTGGTCTACGCTGTTTTAATGAGAAGTCAATTTCAACTGTTGAACACCTTCTTCAGAAATTTTTGAATTACTTGTGAGGAGCTGTTTTGAATCAAGCCTAGATAAATGATTGATGCACGTACGACAAATCCTAGCATGTGAGGCTTAAAATGCACGTAGATAGAACCATGATTGAGTGAGGCTTATGAGCCACAACCCTCAATTGTCATAGATCAATGGGATTGCTTAAGCGAGTAAGAGACAGAAAGATATGGAGGTTGATGTGCTAGGGAGTGCATCAGTGTATTAATTAACACTCACGTATTTTAGTTCTATATACCCAAACCTGATTACAGAAGCCCACAAAACCACACCTTTAATTGAAATGGTCTTTGATCCCTAGAGAAGGTTTCAGCTCTGATGTATGACATTAGTGCCAAACATGACCTTGTGCTCTTGTTGACCTGGGAAATTAAATGAGTCAATTTGAGGTTCTGTATTAAAAAAGCCCCCAATTTCCAATACAATATTTCAACAATAACAGAAACAACTTGCATTTATTATGTCTATACATTTGGACAGGTGTAAACAGGCAAAAATATGGATCAAAGAAGGATAAGACAGCTGACCAAAAGCTTAGTCGAGATGGATTTTAAAGAGTGTCTTAATGGGAAAGAGGATTGAGGAATGACAGAGGAGATTGGAGGGAAAGTTTCATAGCATAGGGCCTAGAAGGGTAGATGTGCTACTGATGGGGCAAAAGCATGAAGGACCAGCACAGAGAACTGGAGAGTTACAAGGGTGGGGGTTCTTGGGCTGGGGGAGATAAATGGATAGGAAAGCAAGTCTGTGATGAAACTTGAACACAATCATGAGCTTTAAATTGGGGACCATAGGAGCACCAAGAGCCAACGTAGGTCAGTAAGGACACTGAATGATAGTAACAGGGATCTGATGTAGATTAGTATAAGATTGGATAAACTTATGTTTGTGGAATATGAGGAATGAACAAGCATTAGAATAGTGACACCTGGCAGTGACAGGAATGGATAGGGGTTTCAGTAGGCTCAGACAAGGGATAAGGCATTAGATATTGAGAATGAAATTGATAGGCTTTTTCATGGGAAATAAAATGGGGTCAGAAGCTTAGCCCATTGTTGTAGATACTTTTGCTACAATTAGATAGGCAAATGTAAAACTGATCAAGGATAATCCCAGTGAGCTGGACAACAGAGGAAAGGCTTTGAAGGAAGGTGGTCTGTCAAAGAGCGCAACAGAGGGAGGATGAGGAATCACAGACAAAGTCTTAAAGGATATGTTTTCCAATTTTAGTTAGGCAGGTTTTGGTGCAGTTGTAGGAAGGGACACCTGATTGGAGAGATACAAAATGTCAAAAAGACAGTCAATTGTAATAACAAAAAAAAGGATGAACTCCCAAAAACTCCCCTTAGAATAATATGGAAATAGAATAATAGATAAAATTGTTTATTAAGATATAGTGTATTAATGTCTGCATGCTGACACAACAAAAGAAAGCAATTGCAAAAAATAAAGTAGCTTCTGTCTAATGTAAAGCCACACTGATAAGCAAGATTAAGTCATACTAACAGTCAATGGAATGGTACAAAAGAAAAGTAGTGAAGCTTAACACTATCATTTATATTTATATGAATGGAAATACGTAGGAAGATTTTTCTCATGGCACAGTTTGTGCACCTCATGGGGGCTAGGGGACACGCAAGGAAATTGCGTATTCTAGCCAATGATCTTTCAGTTGTTTAAATTTATTCAGCAGGAAATGATTTTGGCTATGATTTAATTTCTCTTAACTCTTCCAGTTCAACAGATTTACCTTTATGTCACAAATATCTGGTGACTATTTTTAGTCATATAAAACTTTGTCGATTTGCAATTGATTTAACGTACTTTTCCTGATCCTGAAACTATGCACCAACAACAATCTGATCTCACCTTTCTTGCCTGATTACCATTACCCATAGGTCACCTAAATGACAAATTTCAACTACAGTTAATGTTTGTGAAGTATTTAAACTTTTTGCAACTATATAATCAAGTTATCTGCAACATTTCAACAGTGCTGCGCCTCTCCTAGTACAAGGAAGGTGTGTGTTATTATATGAGGCTTGTCACTGTACAGCTGCCGCACGTACTCTGTCCTTATTCAGGTCAAACAATGTATACAATGTGTTAGACCTGTCTTATACAGGTACAATGCATGAGGGCTCGGATATTGAAGACCTGCAAAAGTTCAGCATATACTCCACATGGACTCGAAGGAATGATTTGTGAATAGGTAAAACAAGGATGAAATAACAGTTCACAATAATTAAAAGTTTTGGATTCTGGTCAACTGGATGCATAGAGTCATTGAGGGTAGCCCCTGGCCTTATTTCTTGTGTTCTGCCTTCTCACTATGATTCCTGATTACACTTGCAGATAAAAGGACAGAAAAAGGCAGGGGAAAAAAAAATCAGATTTGACCTCAAAGTTAGGTGAGTTTTGCAAACCATTACATTTATTTGCAATTCCAAACAAAGATGTGATTTGATGTCTTCCGCATGCAAATTTACTTTCTGAGGAGGCCAGAATTTAAATGTGTTTGCAATAAGATTTAGAACAAAGAACAAAGAAAAGTATAGCACAGGAACAGGTCCTTTGGCGCTCTACACCCTGTGCCACTCATGATACCCTAACTAAGCTAAAAAACCCCTTCTGCCCTTACTTGGTCCATACCCCTCTATCCTTTCCCTATTCAAGTGCCCATCCAGGTGCCTCTTAAATGTTGCTAAGGTGCCTGTTTCCACCACCATCTTTGGCAGTGTGCTCCAGGCACCTACCACTTTCTGCATCAAAAAATTCCCCTGCACATCTTCCTTAAACTTTCCCCCTCTCACCTTGAACTTGTGCTGCTTTGTAACTGACACTTTCATCCTGGAAAAAAGCCTCTGACTATCCACCCTGTCTATGCCTCTCAATTTTGTAGACCTCTATCAGGTCTCCCCTCAACCTCCATCTTTCAAGTGAAAACAATTCTAGTTTATTCAACCTCTCCTCACAGTCAACAGCCTTGAGACCAGGCAACATCCTGGTGAACCTTCTTTGCACTCTCTCCAAAGCTTCCATATCCTTCCAGTAGTGTGATTTTCTTTAGACAACAAATTTTAATTCTGAAAGGTCACAACCTGAAAGGTGAACTCTGTCAAGGGGGAGGTGGGGCCAGTGAATATGAGATTTCATCATTGTTGAGGTCTGCCTCCTGATTGGTTAACTATGGAGAGGATTTATAGCATCCAGGGAGATGTCCATAGGCTCCAACCATTCAAAAGTAAGATTGTGAATGATTAACTTATGGAATTACCATATCCCTTCAGGAGCTTAGTAGTCCAGAAATACATAGTTCATTGGGAGAACAAGGTATTCTTCAGTAAAAGCAAAATACTGTGAATGCTGGAAATCTGAAATAAAAACAGTTCTGTGGAAGAGTCATATGGACCCGAAACATTAACTCTGTTTCTCTCTCCACAGATGCTGTCAGGCCTGCTGAATTTATCCTGTATTTTGTGTTATCATTGTTCTTCAGTATCCTTAACAATTGATTGAATCAAAAGATCAGGCATAAAAGATTAACTAAACCTTCCAAAAGTGTAATGACACACATGTGATGAGTTAACTGTTTGATTTTTATTCCGAATTAGGATCTGTTTTATTTAAACCTTTACTTTGAAGGTACTTCTCATGTGGAACAAATGTTGACGTCTGGAGATTTATTTTCCCCAAATGATGTTTTATTTCATCTTGTTACCTTCTTGATTGTCTTGCTAAGCCACACATCATCCACAATTAAGGTCAGAAGCCTTGGAATTATATAATTGTACAATTTTACAGCACAACAGGAGGGCTGGAGTTTCATTGCCTCAGTTGGCTAGATCACTAGAATAATTTGCAGAATAATGCTAACAGCATGGGTTCAATCTCTGTGCCAGCTGTGGTAGCTCATGGAGACAAGTGTCCTCACCTTCTCCCATGCTTATGAAGTGGTGCCCCTCAAGCAACACAAAACCAACTGTTTTTCTCTAATGGAGAGAGGTATCTTTGGTCCTTTGTTGACCCATGGCTAACTACCAAAATTAAGAAGGCCATTCTCTCCCTTGCAATGAAAATGAGCTGTGAGTCAAGCCCTTTCGCCACACAAGTTTAAATTTTCTTTTTCAAATATTCAACCACTGTCCTTTAATATCTTGCGTGTGTAATATTCTCTCTCGGAGAGAGTCAGTGCAGATTCAGTGGGCCAAACTGTCTCTTTCTGCACTGCAGAGATTATTTGGATTCTACATAACCACTGCTCTTTTGCATACAATTTTCTACTGTCTATGGCACATTTTCTCGTAGGTTCCATAGACAACCTTCCCCAAAAGGGGACAATGTGGAGCTCTTGCTGGTTCTTCACAGCCAAGTGAGAGCCCCTTTGCCTGCACTAAATATTGCCTTTTTAGTGTCAAGTGTAGATGCCAGGGAGCACATTTTCAATCCGTCTTCGTTACTGATGGCATATAGTACAGGGAGTTCCGAAGAAAGCAAAAAGGAAACAGAGTTTCATTGTAAATAAACAATTTCATGTTCCTCCAAAAACCAGAGAGTAAAGGCACCCATAGACATATGAGATATCCCTGAGCCACTCCCGAGCGTGGTTTGCATTTTGCTGTAGACAAATACAACAGGAAAAATACATATAGCAAGGACCCACAAAAAGCAGTGAAATAAATGAGTAGTTAGCCTTTTTTGGGAGAGCTGGCTGGGAGGGGGGGAAGGATGGCAAAATGTTGGCCAACTCACCAGAACTTTCCGTGCTGTTTTGGGTAGTGCAAAGGGATCTTTTATCTCTACCCAAGAGAACAGACAGGGCCTTGGCCTCATGTCTAATTTGAAACACAATGCCTCTGACTGTGAAGCATTCCCTTGACACCATAATGGAGTGGCAGCATGATGGAGTGGCAGCACTGTTGGTATACCTACACCATATGGATCAGAATGATTCAAGAAGGTAGCTCACCATCATTTTCTCAGGAGAAATTAGGGATGGGCAATAAATGCTGGTTAAGCTAGCGATGCTCATCCTGCGAAAAAATTTAAAAAGCTTAGATCGTGTGTTCAACTCTTCAGACCATTGGTAGAAAACACTAAATTAAAGCTTCGATTTACACTATAAAGGCACAGAAATTAAGAAGAGCCACCTGGTCTATGCACAGAAAGACTCCTTGGCTCCACTGAAGGCTATCTTATTCAGAAGAAAAGAGACAAGATACTGAAAAAGCTAAATGATTTCTATTTCAGGAATGCCACAAAAAGGTTAATAACCTAAAATAAGAAAATATCTGCTACTGCAGATGATTCGGGTTTTCCCTAAGTATAGCTTCTCAAGACCCATCTTTTGTTTTTTTTATTTAACCCATTACCGTCTCCTTTTGTCATTTAATTTCTTCGGCTTTCCATTTCATCACTGACCTTTGCCTTTGTTCTCCTCCCTCTCCTTTCCACTATACTTGCTGAAAACCTGATAATCAACCTTTTCTAGCTTTGATGATCAGCGACCTGAAATGTTAACTTTGTTTCTCTTTCTCTAGGTGCCACTTGCCTTGATATTTCCAGCAGTTTCTACATCTTTATTTCTGGTTTCTGGCATCTGCAGTATTTTAGTTTTGTGTTCAATTCACTGCTACTTCTCTTCCAAGAATACCCACCTTAGCAAAGTTCTGTTCTCTAGGACATTGTCTCTTTCACCTTGTTCATCTTCATTGCTTTCTAGTTCCACTTTCACAACCATTTCTCTTTCCTCAACCATTGTCTCAAGCTCAGACTTATTTTGTGTCGATTTGAACGGAAATTCCTCCCTTCATGTTATGGATCTACCTACGATTATAAGTATCTCAGGCATTCATCATTCCTACTGCTCGCATTGCATCTTGAGATTCATGTCTTATGCCACCACATTCACACTCTCAATTCTTCATTGCAGCACTCAAAAGTTCTCCAGGTCTACAGTTTCAGTTTCAATTCATCCGAACTTTGAAAGAAAGCTTTCTTTCTTACTTTTATGTATCAAAGATCACAAGCTTCAAAAACTCTCGGATATCCAGACCCTGTTCCCCTTCACTTTCCTGGTACCCCACCCTTCTTTCTTCCAATTTCACACCCTGCTATATTTTCACTATTCACTCTTCCAGTCCCTTCTCTGACCCTGAACAACCTTTTGCCCCCACCTCAGTGCGTTTTGAGCTCAGCATGGTACTAAGACTTGCCCCATCACCTTCACCTCCATGCCCACTTCTTTAGCCAGGAGTTTTACACCTGTTCATCAGACTCTCTCATGGCTTCAGATTTCTTGTTTCACCTACATAATTCTCTTTGGCCTTAACCCTCAATGGATTTTTTTTGAAAATTGCCAGTTTGTCAATAGCTGGTTCAATTTCCCTCACTCAGTCTAACCTACCTTCCTTAGTCTTTGGAATGCATTAAACCTGCTGACAGGAATAGAGCTTACATCATTGTGTGAACTGACCTCTTCTTCACAGAACCTGAAAGCCAACTCTGGGACCATGACTCCACCACTAAACATCATGCCATTGTTTTCAGGACTGTTACTGATCTTGTTCTCCATGGCTGTAAACTGTAAACCTCAATCCCGCAGAGTCCAGTTTTACTTCCTTTTCATGATTCACAGAGAGGACAGCCCTGATAGTCCAATTATTTAAGCCTGCTCCTGCCGCAAAGAACTGATTTCTGCCTAGCATGATTCTATTTTCTTTCTTCTCTTGTCCAATCTCTTCCCATAACATTCACAACTCTTCCAATGGCTCCTGCTATTATAACGGTTTCAAGTTTGCTAATCCTGTCTCCTTTTCTTCACTGATGCCAAATCCCAATTAAACTCCACGTTCCATCAGGTCAACCTGAGGAATCTCCATTTCTTCCTTCGACAGGAACTCAACCTGTTCCCAACCACCATCTTCTTCCCCACGCTGAATTATTCCCAAATTGAACAACTTCTGCTTTGAGTCCGCTCACTTCCTCCCAATAGACGTTGCTATGGCAAACCATATGGATCCTAGTTATGCCTGCCACTTTGTATGATAAGAGGTGTTATAATCGAGGTCAGAAACTCCTAAGTGTTTTATGAAGTCCACCTGGATCATAAGGGGCGGTACAGTGATTAGCACCAGGGCCCTGGGTTCAATTCCCGACTTGGGTCACTGTCTTTGTGAAGTTTGCATGTTAATAAGAACATAAGAATGAGGAGCAGGAGTAGGCCATCTGGCCCCTTAAGCCTGCTCCACCATTCAATAAGATCATGGCTGATCTTTGTGGACTCAGCTCCATTTACCCGCCCGCTCACCATAACCCTTAATTCTTTTACTGTTCAGAAATTTATCTATCCTTGCCTTAAAAACATTCAATGAGGTAGCCTCAACTGCTTCACTGGGCAGGGAATTCCACAGATTCACAACCCTTTGTGTGAAGAAGTTCCTCCTCAACTCAGTCCTAAATCTGCTTCCCCTCATTTTGAGGCTATGCCCTCTAGTTCTAGTTTCACCCGCCAGTGGAAACAACTTCCCTGCTTCTATTTTACCTTTTCCCTTCATAATCTTACATGTTTCTATAAGAACCCCTCATTCTTCTGAATTCCAATGAGTGTGGCCCAGTATACTCAGTCTCTCCACATCAGCCAACCCCCTCAACTCTGGAATCAACGTAGCGAATCTCCTCTGCACCCCCTCCAGTGTTAGTATATGCTTTCTCAAGGAGACCAAAACTGTACACCGTACTCCAGGTGTGGCCTCACCAGCACCTTATCCAGCTGCAGCATAATCTCACTGTTTTTAAACTCCATCCCTCTAACAATGGAGGACAAATTCCATTTGCCTTCTTAATTACCTGCTGCACCTGCAAATCAACTCCTTGAGGTTCCTGCACAAGGACACCTAAGTCCCTCTGCACAGCTGCACGCTGCAATTTTTTACTATTTAAATTATAGTCCATTTTGCTGTTGTTCTGACCAAAATGGATGACCTCACATTTACCAACATTGTACTCCATCTGCCAGACCCTTGCCCACTCACTTAGATTATGTATATCCCTTTGCAGATTTTCAGCACCCTCTGCACACTTTGCTGTTCCACCCATCTTAGTGTCATCTGCGAATTTTGACACACAACACTTGGTCCCCAACTCCAAATCATCTATGTAAATCGTAAACAATTGCAGTCCCAACAGTGACCCCTGAGGCACACCACTGGTTACTGATCGCCAACCAGAAAAACACCCATTTACCCACTTTGCTTTCTGTTAGTTAACCAATCCTCTATCCATGCTAATACATTACCTGTAACACTGTGCACCTTTATCTTATGTAGCAGTCTTTGGTGTGGCACCTTGTCAAATGCCTTCTGGAAATCCAGATACACCACATCCACGGGTTCCCCATTGTCCACTGCAAATGTAATGTTCTCAAAGATTTCCAACAAATTAGTCAAACGTGACCTGCCCTTTATGAACCCGTGTTGCGTCTTACCAATGGGTCAACTTATATCCAGATGTCTCGCTATTTCTTCCCTGTTGACAGATTCAAGCATTTTCCCTACTACAGAGTTAAGCTAACTGGCCTATAGTTACCTGCCTTTTGTCTCCCTCCTTTTTTAAACAGCAGCGTTACATTTGCTGTTTTCCATTCTGCGAGAACCACCCCAGGGTCCAGTGAATTTTGGTAAATTACCACTAGTGCATTTGCTACATCTCCCACCATCTCTTTAAGTACCTGGAATGCATTCCATCAGGATTTGTCTACCTTTAGCCCCATTAACTTGCCCAACACTACCTCTTTCGTGATAATGATAGTTTCTAGGTTCTCATCTGCCATAGCCTTCCTTCATAAATTTTAGGCATGTTATCTGTCTTTCACTGTGAAGACCAACACAAAATATTCAACACAAATGTTCAAGCCTCATCCATTTTCTCATTTCCAGTTATTACATCCCCCTTCTTGTCCTCTAAAGGACCAATGTTTACTTTAGCCACTCTTTTTTGTTTTATATATTTGTAGAAACTTTTGCTATCTGTCTTTATTATTCTGAGCTAGTTTACTCTCATAATCCATCCTAACTTTCTTTATAGCTTTTTTTGTAGCTTTCTGCTGACCTTTAAAGATTTCCCAATCCTCCAGGTTCCCACTAATCTTTGCCACTTTCTTTCAATTTGATATCCTCCTTTATTTCCTTAGATATCCATGGCTGATTATCTCTTTTTCTATAGTCTTTCCTTATCACTGGTATATACTTTTGCTGAGCACCGTGAAAGGTCGCTTTGAAAGTCCTCCACTGTTCCTCAATTGTCCCACCATTAAGTTTTTGCTCCCCGTCTACCTTAGCTAACTCGTCCCTTATCCCTTTATGGTCTCCTTTGTTTAAGAACAAGACACTGATACTGGATTTTACCTTCTCACGCTCCGTCTGTATTTTAAATTCAATCATACTGTGATCACTTCTTCCAAGAGGATCCCTAAGAAGATCATTAATTATTCCCGTCTCATAACACGGGACCAGATCAAGGATAGCTTGCTCCTTTTTCAGTTCCATTACATATTGTTCAAGGTACTATCGTGGATATATTCTATGAACTCCTCTTCAAGTCTGTCTTGACCGATCTGGTTTGACCAATTGATATGTAGATTAAAACCCCCCATGATAATTGCTATACCATTTTTACGTGCAGTTATTTCTTTGTTTATTTCTCGCCCCACCATGACATCATTATTTGGTGGCCTATAGACTACGCCTATCAATGACTTTTTCTCTTTACTATTTCTAATTTCCACCCAAATGGACCTTTTCTTCCATAGAACCTATATTATATTTCACTACTGCCTGATATCCTTAAATATCAGAGCTACCTTACCTTCCTGTTGGCCCCTCTGAACAGTTTGATACCCCTGGATATTCAAACTATTCTCTCTGTGTCTGCGTGGGTTTCCTCTGGGTGCTTTGGTTTCCTCCCCTAGTCCAAAGATGTGTGGGTTAAGTTGATTGGCCATGCCACTTTGCCCATAGTATCCCAGGATGTGTAGGTTTGAGAGATTAGTGGGGGTAAATGTGCGGGGTTGTGGGGATAGGGCCTGGAGTGGGATTGTTGTCCATGCAGACTCGATGGGTCAAATGGCGTCCTTCTGCACTGTAGGGTTTCTGTGATTCTATGATTCATAACATTTGCAATTTGAATTTGGCTAGGGTAAGCATGAGATGTTTCACTTCAGATATGATTAAAATGACCCACTGGAGAGCTTTTATCAAACAAAGTTTATTTAAGAATACAATTTATATAGAAAGAAAATTAGCAGTTACATTTACCCATTACAAACAAGAAAAAATAACAACCATGATATTGTATAAACCTTAACTAAATGCGCTGTTTCAATACAACAAATCTCCTGAAGGGCCTGGGTGGGATTGTGTTAGGTGCAGACTCGATGGGCCAAAGGGACTCTTTCTGCACTGTGGGGTTCTATGATTCTATGATAAAAAACCTTAGGATTCTCCTTAATCCTGCCTGCCAATGACATTTCATGGCCCCTTTTTGCCCTTCCAAATCTCTGTTAAATCTTCCTGCTTTCTTCGTATTCCTCAAGAGCCTTACCCATTTTCAAGTTCCTGAAATTTACGTATGCCTCCTTCTTCTTTTTCACTAAGTTTACAATCTCTTGTCATCCAGGGTTCCCAAATCTTGCCATTTTTATCCTTCATTTTTACAGGGACATACTCGTCCTAATTGTTAACAACTGACTTTTAATAGACTCCCAGATATCAGATGTGGATTTACCCTCAAACAGCCACCTCCCAGTCTACATTTCCTAGCTCCTGCCTAATACTGTCATAGTTAACCGTTCCCCAGTTTAGTACTCATTCTAGGACCACTTCTATCCTTTTCTACAAGTATCTTGAAACTTATAGAATTGTGATCACTGTTCCCAAAATGGTCTCCCACTGGGACATCAATCACCTGTCCAGGCTTTTATCCTGGAACTAGATCTAAGGTTGCCCCTTTCCGAGTTGAAATATCTGCATACTGCCTTAAGAAGCACTCTTGGACACATTGAACAAACTCTGCCCCGTCCAAGCCCTGGCACTAAAGGAATCCCAATCAATGTTGGGAAAGTTAAAATCACTCATCACAACAACCCTGTTGTTTTTACATCTTACCATAATCTGCCTGACATATCAGTTCTTCCACTTCACACAGGTTGTTGGGAGGTGTGTAGTATAACCCCAGTATGATTGCACTGCTCCTATTCCTGAGTTCAACATATATGGTCTCACTGCATGATCCCATCAAGGTGCTCTCCCTCTGTATAGCTGTGACATTCTCTCTAATCTGTAAAGCAACACACCATCTCTTTTGTCACCCTCTCTGTCTCACCTGAAGTATCTAAATCTTGGAATGCCAGTCCTGTCCTCCTTTCGTCCAAGTCTCTGTAATTGCTACAACTTCACTGTTCCATGTATTAATCCAAGCTTTTAAGTTCATCTGCCTTACCTGTCATACTCCTTGCGTTAAAGCAAAGACACTTCAGACCATCTGTCCTGTCATATTTTGTACACTCTCCATGTTTTATTTCTCTTAGCCTTACTGGACCCATTTCATTGAATTCTCCAGTTTCTCCCACGGTGACCCTTTTTGATTTTTGTCTTTTGTTTCTCTGAATTCCTCATGTGGACTGTATCTCCCAGCTTGAAGACTATCTGGTCTCTGACCATCGTGGCCCCTTTTCTTGGTTTCTTGTTTTAATACAAATTTGGGAACTCTAGGGCTAATCCTTGTCCAAAGGCATCAGCCCATCAATAGCTCCACCGGAGGTATTCCCATCGGCATATGTGGCATATCTGACAGTTGAAAAAAACCCTTAAGCTCTGTTTCCAAAGAACATGTGATTCATTTCTTCATGCCACTTTTGAATCTCTTGTATTGTCTGTTCAGCCAGTCGTTTGAGGATGGGTGATAGGATGCTGTGCGGCAGTGCCTTACTCCTTTTATAGCCATGAAGGTCTGAAACTCTCTGCTGGTAAATGGGATCATGTTGTCTGTTACAACAATCTCAGGTATGCCATATGTACTAAAGGATTGATGGAGTTTCTCTATGGTATTCTAAGAGATAGTAGAGGCCATCCAGTGCACATCAATCCATTTTAAATGAGAGGATTAAAAACATAAAAGCTCATAAACAGCCCTGCAAAGTCTGCATGTATTCGCACCAGGGTTTCCCCTGACATTCCCAATGGCGCATGAGGCTTCTTCTGGTTTTGCACAGCTTGACCAGGGTTTTGAAATCAGTGTCTATGCCAGGCCACCAGACATAGCGTCTTGAGCATTTTCATCTTGTAAATTCCAAAGTGGCCATTGTGCAATTCTTGAAGCTGCATGGATGCAGAACAGTCACCCACAAGATGATGCCATCTTCTATACTCAACCCCTGATATTTTGAGAGATAAGGTTTTAAATCCTCCATAGGACACCCTTGAGTTCTGCCACTTAGGACAATGTGATGTAACTTTGCCAACATGGGGTTCTTTTGGGTCCATGGCTGAATCTGCTTGGCGGATACTGGCAGAGGGTCCATGAAGTTCAGTCATGATGACCTCATCCATCTTCGGAGAAGGCAGCAGGGTGGTGGGTAGTGGCAAGTGATTTAAGGCATCTGTGTTGGCCAGATGTTTATCTGGACAGTGTTTTGAAGTATATTTATAGGCACCCAATATCAATGCCTAGCTGATGTGATGGGAAGAATCACTTGGTCTTCCTTGAGGAGGCGCAGAGGTTTGTGATTGGTTACTATGGTGAAATGTCAACTGTAGACAGTGGTGGAACTTCTTCACCTGGAACCCCATGGTCAAACCTTCCTTTTCAATCTGGGTCTACTTCCTTTCTGTATCTGCCAGGATTCGTGATGCATAGACGATTAGATGTTCTTTCCCATTGTTCCAAAGATGCAAAAATACCAGTCCTATCCTATAGGGGGAGGCATCATAGGTCACAATGGACTAATACTTGCTGACTGCAATTGTTGTTTAACATTTGCAAAGGCTTCCTCTCGTGGCATTTGCCATGACCATTTCTGACTTTACTTGAGAAAAAGCAGTACATGGAGGGGTGCCAGCAAGATTGTAAACTTCAGTGTAAATTTCCCATAGTATTTTATGGTACCTAGGAAAGATTTCAACTGTGTTCTGTAGAGTGAGAACCTCTGTCACTAGTGGTGTGCCGCAGGGCTCAGCACTGGACTCTCTTCTCTTTGTAGTGTATATAAATGACTTGGAAGAGGGAGTAAGTAGTGTGATCAGCAAATTTGCTGATGATACCAAGAGGGCTGGATTGGCAGGCAGTGAGGAGCAGTGTCTGGCAATACAACGGGATATTGATAGGCTGGTATATTGGGCAGATATATGGCAAATGGAGTTTAATCCAGATAAATGTGAGGTGATGCGTTTTGCCAGAATAATGTAGGGGGGAGTTATATGATAAAGGGTAAGCACATAAGGAGTATAGAATCGCAGCGAGACCTGGGGGTGCAAGTGCACAAATCTTTGAAGGTGGCAGTACAAGTGGAGAAGGTTGTGAAGAAAGCCTATGGTATGTTAGCCTTTATAGGAAGGAGTATAGAATATAAGAGCTGGAGTCTAATGTTGCAGTTGTATAGAACGTTGGTTAGGCCGCATTTAGAGTACTGCATCCAGTTCTGGTCACCTTACTACCAGAAGGACGTGGAGACTCTGGAGAGAGTGCAGAGGAGGTTTACCAGGATGTTGCCTGGTATGGAAGAACTGGGTTATGAGGAAAGATTGAACAAATTGGGGCTGTTTTCCCTTGAAAGACGGCAACTGAGGGGGGATCTAATAGAGGTATATAAGATTATGAAGGGTATAGATAGAGTAAACAGAGGTAAGCTATTTTCTACGTTAGAGACACACAGTACGAGGGGCCATGGGCTTAAGGTGAGGGGGTAGAGGTATAACACAGATATTAGAGGGAGGTTTTTCACACAGAGGGAAGTGGGGGTATGGAATGCTCTGCCAAGTAAGGTGGTGGAGGCAAGCACACTAGAGTTGTTTAAGAGTAACTTAGACAAGCACATGAGTGGGTTGGAGATGGGTGGATATAGGAGATTGTTTTAAATAAGGTTCATTAGCATTGGGGCGTCCCTAGTAAGGTAAATGGATATGGCATGATAATAATGTTTTTTTTTCTTCTCATTCACAGGTTTTAAGTCGGTCCGCCTTGTGGTCCAATGAGGGGCATACACGCAATGGGTCGTACTTGGGCTGCTCTTGATTGGCTTAGTGCTTCATGTCGTTAGCGTGTGCTTAAACTGGACCAGATACTGGGCAAGATGACAGCTCAGTGATTATCACTGTTTGCTGTGCAGACATATGGATTTGGGCCAGTGTCTGTGGGAGTTTGTGCATTCTCCCCGTGCTTGCGTGGGTTTTCACCGGGTGCTCCAGTTTCCTCCCACACCCCAAAGATGTGCTATTAGGCTGATTGGCGGTAATAAATTGTCCCTAAATTAGTTTTCCTCCATGTGGATGGCCATAAAACAATAGATAAGTGTCATGGGTGGAGGGGGGACTGGTAGTGTTAAAATGGCGGCGCGGGCTTGTTGGGCCAAAGGGCCTGTTTCCCGGGCTGTTTTTGTTCTTTGTTTATGGTCTTCACCTTCTCTTCAATGGGGTGTAATCCATCCTTTTTAACTATAAACCCAAGAATGTCACTTTGTTTACCTGGAACGCATATTTTCCCATCTCAATCGAACACCAGCATCAGAAGAATGCTGTAAGACCTCCTCCAAACTCTCAATGTTCCTTTGCAGAGCTCCTGAGATTAAAACATTATCTAGGTAGGCGGTCACTTGGTACCCCCTTGAAGGATGTTCTCAATCACTGTTTGAAAAATGGCATAGGCCGAAGACATCCCAAAGGGCAAGCAAGTATACTAATACAGTCTTTTGAGAATATGTGACATACTTCCTGGATGATATCTCAAGCTCCAGTTGGAGGGAGGCATGACTCCTGTCCAATTTGGAAAATATGTCACCCCCAGCCAGCTTTGCATACAAACCTATGCATGACATAGAGTATCTGCCCAAGTGGGAAGCTCTGTTGACTGTCAACTTATAATCCCTACAGAGACAGACCAAATTGTCAGGTTTTAAAACTGGGCCCACTGGCACGGACCATTCAGCAAATTGTACTAGGCGTATAATGCCAAGTTCCCTTAGATATTCCAATTTGGCATATAGGGCACAGGGGACCAGTTGAGTCTTGAAGTATTTAATTCGGGCCTCTGGATCCACATAGATCTTGACTCCAATACCTTTAACCTTCCCTAGGAATTCTTGAAATACTTTGGGATACTTTGATTAGTTTGTACAGACTGCCAGTGTCCATTTTAAAGATCTGTTGCAATGCAGGCAGATTTTCTGTAGCCCATTTCTCCTTAATCACCCATCTCATGCCGATAAAAGTACAGGAAATGCAGTATCTACCCTTTTACCTCCTCCTTTACCATGGTCCAAGGTCCCATGCATTCCATTGGTGGTGAAACAGTGACTTACTTGTGCTCTAATTTAGTCCACTGCACATGATGTAGACTCCTCGACATTGGGACGGATAAATACAGAACAGGTGATCATTTTGTGGAATGCATCCATTAATCCACAACATGACACCTAGCTTCCAGTTGTCTGTCATTTTAGTTTTCCTTTCCACTTCTACTCCAACCTCTGTCTTTGACTTCTTACACTATTCAATGAAGCTCAATATGAGCCCGAAGAACAAGGCCTGATTTTTTAATTGGGCACTTTATAGCTTCCCAGACTCAACAATTAACTTCTGCCTCCACTTTTTTTTTCAGCAACTCTTAGTGACAATTCTACTTTTCCCATTTATAACTCATCTTTTGTTGCTTTGCCAGTCCCATCATTTCCTTTTGCCTTGAACCATCATCCCCTTAGTCATTTAACATTTCCTGCCTTCCACCCTATCAACCTCCCCCTGCTTTCTTCCCCTCTCCCCTTTTCTGTCCTCATACTTGCTTAAGGCCTGTTACATCTCTAACTTTTTCCACTTCGGACAAAAGGTCACTGACCTGAATGTTAACACTTTTTCTCACCACACATGTTCTCTAACCCGCTAAATATTTCCAACATTTTTACATCATATCTTCAGCATCCACAGTATTTTGCTTTTGACATAAGAATTAAATGTATAGTAGGACAAGAGACCACAGATTCAAATAAAAAAAATGCAAATTTAGGATTGATATTAGGATGCTCTTCATCTCAAAGTGTGAACAACAAATATAATGGAATAATTTAAAGACAATTGGATTTACAGTGGAAGGAAGGTTTATCAAATCTTTGTAGAAAGAACAAAATTGAATAGGCCAAAAGGTCTTCATCATCAATTATCATCTTGTAAATGACCTGAGTGCATTTCATCTATTGATAAAGCTTTAAGGTGCCTGCCTTGACTCACTTGGTAGCATGTTTACCTCTGTGTTAGGAGATTGTGGGTTCAAATACCTCTCCAGAGACTTTGAGTAAATGATCCAAGCTGACAGTGTAGTACTGAGATTGTATTGTACTGTATTTTGGATTGAGACATTAAATTGATGCTCTGTCTGCTACCCTCTCAGGTGGGCATAAAATATCACATGATTCTATTTGAAAAGGGGAGTACCCAGAGTCCTTGCCAGTATTTATCCCTTAATCAGCATAATCAAAGCAGATTTGGTCATTGATTGCTTTTTATGGGCATTGCTGTGGAAAATTTGGCTGCTGCCTCCTTCCATATTATAACAGTAGCAGCACTTTCTTGGTTTAAAGTGCTAGAGGAGGTTCCAAAGTAGCAGTGAAAGATACTATATTGTAAGCGAATTCATTTTTTCCTTAAACTTTCCTGCTCACAAATTCACCTTCTTCTCAAGCACAAACAACTGCCTGAAACAGAAAAGAAATCCTAGGTTTGGCAATCTTACAAGTGCAGTTGAAAAAGAAGTTTATAGCAGCATTAGTAGAAAGAAAGTAAAATGGATATTGCCTGTGACAGTTGAGGCATCTTGCAGACAGCCCATTTAGTGACTTCACCTTGAAAAGGAAACCATTTTCATCGGGGGAAAAAACGCATTTACAAACACATTTTCCATCGTTGCGGAAGCTGAGGCAAAGCCTGCCATTGTGCCATATTTTCTATGTTGATGTCATGCTGAAGTGAGGTGGTGTTTTGACACAATTTATGTCGTGTGTTTGCAAACAAATTTTGAAAAAGGGCTTCTCAGATACTTTTTGCTGAAAACAGTGCATCTTTAAAAAAACTGGAAGTAGTTATTCATTGGCTGGAAGGAAGAGTCATTACTATTCAGATTCCATTTTCATACATTAACAATAATGTACATTTCACGCTACCACTGACACATTCAGGGCTCTCATACTGTGTATTAATTATCCGCTAGTCCTCATCATGTAAGATAAGGAACCCAATTTTTAAGGAAGAGGAACAGGAAAATTAATATTCTGCCATGTACAGTAACGAAACTCGAGATTTCTTGCACCTAACATTTTAATATACGACATACGTTCTAACAGGATTCATCTACTCCTAATTTTAAAAAGGATGATTTTTTTCTGCAGTATCTTGTTTTATTTAATTCATTTTTGCAGATATGATAGATTTTGCAGTATTCCTGTCATGATGACATTTGTATAGCTGATTGGATATGAAAGATTATATTTTTAAATTCGCAGGACACGTCTTTAATTAAAAAGAAATTATTGGGGGAAGTTAGTGTTCAATGCACTGAAGATTTTAAACTATCGTTTGTAAGCAAAAGATTACACGTATTAGTCATCAACTGAAATTTGTACTTCGATATTACAGCTTATTTAAAATGGTAACTGAGCGAAAGACAATTCTGCAATCGAATAAAAGATAAAATTACTAAAATGATGCATAAACTCTTGAATGGTTTGAAACTGAGCACAACACGAAGCCGACAGGGAAATAAAACACTTTTTTCTGTCGCCATCAAACATCTACACATATAAACACAAACACAAACCCACTCCATAGTGGAGGAAATAATTTAAATATAAATAGCAACTCTGAAGTAGCCTGAACAGTTATAGAGAATCACAAGGGAAAATACAATATTAGTAACAATTTAATAGAGATCGATCCAACTTTCAAAGTCTTAAAAATACCATAAGGCTGTTTCAATGTTGCGTACGAAAACCAGTAAAAGACAAAGTGGATTCTTTCACCCGGATCTACCGATATCTAGTGTAGAAACCGGGTGCCAAAATCCCCTTTCCTCACCTGGAGTTAGATGAGTTGCTGCGGTCGCCTTGTGAGTGCAGGTTCAAGACAACGTCTGACTCCCTGCTGGTCACAGGCAGAGTGCGTGTTGCCCGGAGTTCAATACACTAACATTGTCCGACCGCAAACGTTTCAGGGAACTCAGGGCAGGCGTCTCCGTCGCTTCAGCAACCGGAGAGTGCATTTGAGATGGGTTAGTGTTACCTGGGCTGGAGAAAGAGAGAGTAGAGACTGACAGCTCCGCCTGGCTGAGGGCCAGAGGGAGAGTCTTTGGCTGTTTTTGTATATACTGTATATAAAGGCTGATTCATTCAGAGACAGGAGAGAGAGTGGGAGACTCCCGTCTGCCAAAGGCACAGCCGCCACTCGGGCTTATACAGGCGGGAAGAAAATACAATCAACGGGGAGAGGGAAACGGCTGAGTAACGAACAAAGGAACGACAAAAGACAATAATGATTCTGAAAAAAAGATTAAATCCAAAGATAAAATCATGTGGAAAAGAATCAAATCAGATTCAGAAAAGAATTTGCAGAACCAGATTGGGTGGCATTTTATAATGTGAAACATTAATCCTTCGGAACTCTAGCTGATCTTTGAAAGTCTCAGGGGAAGTTTACAAGATAGAAAGAAACAAGAAATATTTGCATTCATGAAGCATCTTATTGCATAATCTAAAATGTCTGTACGTGTTTCACAAAATGGGTTTCTTTTCAAGTACGGTCAGTGAGTGTTCTAATACAGACAAATGGGGCGGGGGCAGGCAACTATAATGTGTCAGCAACACTGAAAGCGGAAATCAGATAAATGATCAATTAATCCACTTAATTTCAATGCTGATGGTTGAGGGAACGAATGCTGGCCAGGGCGATCCTACCTTTTCTACCAATATTGTAAATAGATCTTTAATTTCCATCGAAACATGAGAACAGGATCTCAGTGTAATAATGTTTTTTTTTAAAGGATTGGGACCTCGACAGTTCAGCACTCCCCTGTATTGCAACAATTGGCCTTGCTTATAGACAAATCTTCAATAGCAACAGAGTAAAGCAATAATAACCAGGCCAAGGAATACTTAAGTACTAAGACAGTGACACAAAATTGCCGAATGTAGAAAAAAATTGTAAAATAAAAATCAGGACGCTCAAAGTGCATATTTGTCAGCGTTTAGATTGGATAAAAATATGCGATAACTGTCTTTATAATGCAACTAGTTTATCTACCTGTCACAATTTTGTTTTCAAATTGCTATGCTTTTTGGCAACGATTTTTTATTGGGACTCCTATCTCAGCACACGTAGCCGCCCTTTATTCCCAGTTCTACAATGCTCACCCAAGAGACATCTCCTGTTTAAAAAAAAGGCCTGTATACTTTCTTTTGTTGTAAAGGTAACGAACGCTTCGTTTATTGCTCAATCAGAGTTGTCCTGAGAAAATAGTGGTGGGCCTTCTCTTTGAACTACAGCAATTCTTCTTGTAATGGAATTATGGAATTCCCATAATAATGTTAGCCTGGGGCTTTCCAGATTTTGATCTAGCAATGATAAAGGAATAGAGATATTAACCCAAGTTAGGATGGCGATTGATTTTTATTGATTTTGTTTATTTATTAGTGTCACAAGTAGCTTTATATTAACACTACAATGAAGTTATTGTGGAAATTCTCTAGATTTGAAAGGAAACGAGAGGGATGATGATTCTATAATATTATTGTTCTTGTCTTGTTTGAAAACTCATGGAACTGTCGAAATAAGTGCATTCTGTCGACACAATTTACAGCGTCAAACAAATGTTTAAATAATATCCTTTCTTCATTATATTGTGCCTGAGTGTATACTATATTTCGTACTCTGGGGATTTAAACTTTTCTTTAAATAAGATACATCTACATATTGTACGGTAATATTATTATAGTTTGCATGAATCACGATTTTAAAAAATCAGACTTAATAAATATTAAGGACACGGTTGTGCAAATATTGAGGTTAGTTTGTTGCAAAGCGACATGAAGCCATAACATTAATTGAAATCTGACCACATTAACTAGCGTTTGGGTAGTCACCAGGAAAAGAACTAAGATATTATACGATGCTATTCTGTTTGATCAGTTTGCTTGGATAGTTTGCCTTCATACTTTGCCTGAGGAATTCCATTTCGAATCTCTCTCAGAAAATCGCAGCTTCCTCACACCCGGCAACTACAATTCCCAGAGTGCAGGGGGGCTGCTCCCGCTGTATCCCCGATCCCATTGGTGGAGATACCTGTCAATCAGAGCAGATGGCCGGGTGCTTCCGGTGTTCAAACTGCCGTTCCAACGGTTTTCCCAAATCGTGAGAGTTAGAGAGTGCGGTCAGGGCTAAGGGCCAGCCCGGAGCAGGCAAACCTGGGGACAGGGCGACGGGCCCGGTACAGGCAAACCCAGGGAAGACCGGGAAGTCCGGTACAGGCAAATCCGGGGACAGGGCGAGGGGCCCTGTGCAGGCAAACCCGAGAAAGTCTGGGGGACTAGGTGCGGACAGACCAGGGGAAAGGCTAGGGGGCCCGGTGCGGACAGGCCGTGGGGAAAGGCCAGGGGGCCCGGTGCGGACAGGCCGTGGGGTGGGGGGCTGCGATGAATTTCTCCGAACTTTTCAAACAGTCGAATCAGCTGTGCAGACTATCACCAGACGGGAGATATTCGGTAAGTGTTTGGTCAGGGTCTGACTGTGGACAGTTTGAATTTGCCCTTTTAAATGGCAGTAATAAACTCGCCTCCCAGATTCGGAGGCGGATATGTTCAGTAATGTGGCTGATGTTTCAGGAAATAGTCCGTGTGTAAAATTCTCAGTTTCCACCGCAAACCATATAATTGCAGAAATTTTTTACACCTTCCAAAAAAACGGACACACTGTTTATTGACCTCACAGTTTGTGAAACCTTGCGGTGATGGCACCTTCGAGTTGAATGTACTGAGAAGCATAGAGGAATCTTGGAGTGTAAGTGAACATAAGAAATAGGAGCAGGAGTAGGCCATCTAGCCCTTCGAGCCTGCCCCGCCATTCAACAAGATCATGGCTGATCTGAAGTGACTCAGTTCCACGTTCCTACTTTCTCCCCATAACCCTTAATCCCCTTGCGTACCAAAAACCTATCTACCTGCGTCTTAAATATATTTAATGAGGTAGCCTCAACCACTTCAACGGGCAGAGAATTCCAGAGATTCACCACCCTTTGAGTGAAGAAGTTCATCCTCAACTCCGTCTAAACTGCAACCCCCCCCCCCCCCCCCCGCTTTATTTTGAGGCTGTGCCCTCTAGTCCTGCTGTCCTTTCTGAGCGGGAAGAACCTCTCCACCTCTATCCTATCCATCTCTTTCATCATCTTATACGTCTCAATGAGATCTCCCCTCATCCTTCTAAACTCTAATGAGTACAAGCCCAGTCTATTCAGCCTCTCCTCATAGCTCAACTCTGGTATCAGCCTAGTGAACTTCCTCTGCACTCCCCCCAAGGCCAAAATATCCTTGCGCAGGTGCGGTGACCAAAACTGCAAACAGTACTCCAGCTGCGGCCTCACCAGTGCCCTGTACAGTTGCAGCAAGACCTCCCTACTTTTATATTCAATCCCCCTCGCTATGAAGGCCAGCATCCCATTTGCCTTCCTGACCATCTGCTGCACCTGTAGGCTGGGTTTTTGCGACTCATGCACAAGGACTCCCAGGTCCCTCTGCACTGTAGCATGCTGCAGCTTTTTGCCCTGTAAGTACTAGTCCTTTCTACCATTATTCCTACCAAAGTGGATAACCTCACACTTGCCAACATTGTATTCCATCTGCCAGGTCCTCGCCCACTCGCTCAGCCTATCTAGATCCCTCTGCAGACTTTCCACACCCTCCACACAATTTGCCGTTCCACTTATCTTTGTGTCATCAGCAAATTTCGACACCTTACACTCGGTTCCCTTCTCCAGATCATCTATATAAATGGTAAATAGCTGAGGCCCCAGCACCGATCCCTGGGGCACTCCACTAGTCACCAACCGCCAATCCGAATAGCACCCATTGACACCCACCCTCTGCCGCCTATTTGACAGCCAATCCCCTATCCACGCTAACACCCTACCCCCAACTCCATGCCCCCTAACCTTCTGTAACAACCTTTTGTGCGGCACCTTATCAAATGCCTTCTGAAAATCGAGAAACACCACATCCACCGGTTCCCCTCTATCCACTGCACTAGACACATCCTCATAGAATTCCAATAAATTCGTCAGACACGACTTCCCCTTAACGAAACCGTGCTGTGTCTGCTTTGTCAGACAATTCTTCTCAAGATGCATCGCTATTTTCTCCTTGATCACGGATTCAAGCATTTTTCCTACAACAGACGTTAAACTAACCGGCCTATAATTCCCTGCCTTTTGCCTGCCTTTTTAAACAGCGGCGTAACATTAACCGTTTTCCAATCTTCTGGCACTTCCCCGGAATCCAGCGAGGTTTGGAAAATAATCACCAAGGCATCCACTATCACCTCCGCCATTTCCTTCAGAACTCTTGGATGCATTCCATCCGGTCCTGGGGACTTGTCCACCATCAGTCCCTCTAGTCTGTCGAGCACTGCCTCTCTAGTAACAATGATCTCATTCAGGCCCTCCACTCCTACCATCTTTCCATCGTTAACACCCGGCAAACTATTCGCGTCCTCCTCCGTGAAGACTGAAGCAAAAAAGTTATTCAAGGCCTCAGCCATTTCCTCATCCCCCACCACTAAATCCCCCCCTCTCATCCTCTAAGGGTCCAACATTCACCCTAGCCATCCTTCTCCTTTTTATATATTTATAAAAACTCTTACTATCCTTTTTTGTATTTAGCGGTAGCCTGGCTTCGTAGTTTATCCTTCCTTTCTTTATCAACTTCTTTGTCATTCTTTGTTGATATTTAAACCTCTCCCAATCCTCTTCTTGCCCACTACTCTTAGCCACTCTAAACGCATCAGCTTTTAATTTAGTACTCTCCTTTACCTCCTTTGTTATCCATGGCTGATTATCTCTCCTCCTACGATCCTTTTTTACCATCGGAATAAATTTCTGTTGAGTACCAAGAAAGATCTCCTTAAAGATCCTCCACTGTTCTTCAGCAGACCTACCTCCCAATCTGCTCCCCCAATCAACATTCGCCAATTCCTCTCTCATCTTATCGTACTCCCCTCTGTTCAAACAAAGGACACAGGTCCGGGATCCTTCTTTCTCCTCCTCCATCTGCATCAGAAACTCCACCATAAAATGATCACTCTTCCCAAGAGAATCCTTCACCACAAGGTCCCTAATTCTACCTGCCTCATTACATAACACCAGATCTAAGATAGCTCGTTCCCTCGTCGGCTCCAACACACACTGTTCAAGGAAACTATCCTGGCAGCATTCCAAGAACTCTTCCTCAAGCCCACCGCGTCCAACATGGGTCGACCAATCAATATGTAGATTGAAATCCCCCATAATCATCGCCGTTCCATTCCTGCACACAGCATTTATTTGCACGTTTATAGCCCGCTCCACCTCCAGGTCATTATTTGGTGGCCTATAGACGACATCCACTAGCGTCTTCATCCCCTTGCTGTTCCTAATCTCCACCCACAACGATTCCACATTCTGCTCTTTGGTGCCTATATCTTCCCTTACTACCACCCTGATACTATCCTTCCTTCCTTCCTTTCTTCTCCTTCTTCCCCCCCCCCGGCTATCCTTCCTAAACACATGATACCCCTGGACATTCAGCTCCCAGTCCCTGTCACCTTGCAACCACGTCTCCGTAATGGCCACCAGATCGTATCCATTTGTGCTGATCTGCGTCACTTTGTTCCGAATGCTTTGTGTGTTCAGATAAAGTCTTCATCCCAGCCTTCACCCGGACCCTATTTGAAGGAATGCTACCAACCTTACTCATGCCCCCTACTCCCTTTATTATTGGGACATCCTTGGCCTCTTCCTGTACCCTCTCCTTTACACCCTGTAATTTCCTCCTCCTCCTCCAATTAGTTTAAAGCCCTATCCACAGTCCAATTTATACGATTTGCCAGGACTCTGGTCCCAGCACAGTTCAGACCAACACCATCCCACCTGAACAGGTCCCACCTACCCCAATACTGGTGCCAATGCCCCATAAATTCAAACCCATTCCTCCCACACCAATCCCTGAGCCACCCATTCACCTCTTTAATCCTATCTACCCTATGCCCATCTGCATGCAGTTCAGGTAGTAATCCAGAGATAACCACCTTGTCGGTTCTGCTTTTTAATTTCATTCCCAGCTTTTCATACTCCCTCTCCAGATCCTCAGTTCGCATTTTGCCTATGTCGTTGGCACCCAGATGTACCACAGCGACAGGATTCTCGCCCTCCCACTCCAGGTTCCTCTGCAGTCCAGATGCAACATCCTAGACCCGAGCACCAGGCAGACAACACACCCTTCTGTGCTCTTTATCATTGTGACAAAAGACAGTGTCAATACCCTTAACCACACTATCCCCAATTACCACTACATTCCTTTTTACCTTCTCTTGGTCTGTGCCCTGTGTCTGCATCACTGTACCGTGTGCAGTTTGCTCATCAACCTCACAGCCCTCGTTCTTGGTCAGGAAGGTATACAGGATTGCCTTAATCAGCCAAGGTGTAGAATTTCAGAGCAGTGAGATTATGCTGGAACTGTATAAAACACTAGTTAGGGAACAGCATGATTGAGTATTGTGTGCAGTTCTGGTTACCATGCTATAATTGGAAAGGCTGAGGTTTGTTTTCCTTAGAAACAGTGAAGGCTGGAGGGAGACCTGATTTGAAATGTAGAAATTTCATGGGCCTAGGAAAATAGGATGGCCCTAAATCATTTGGTTTAGGGGTTCATAATCTGGGGGCATAAATTTAGTGTGGGGGCGGGGGGAGGTGGTTTCCACAAGAGGTTGGTAAGGGTCTGAAACTTACTGCCTGAAAGTTTGTAGAGGCAGAAACTCTCATAACATTAAGAAATACTTAAATATGCATTTGAACTGCCATCTGCAAGGCTATGAACTGTAAACTGGAAAGTGGGATTAGGCTGGATTTGTTGGCTAGCAAGATCAAGGTGGGCTGAATGTAAATTTCTATGAAAGACATTTGGCTGTGAAGGGTTTTTAATAAGAATATAAGGAATAGGAGCAGGAGTAGGCCATCTAGCCCTTTGAGCCTGTTCTGCCATTCAGTAAGATCATGGCTGATCTGAAGTGGATCAGTTCCACTTTCCCGCTTTCTCCCCATAACCCTTAATTCCCTTGTCTATCAAAAACCTATCTACCCGTGACTTAAATATATTTAGCGAGGTAGCCTCCACCACTTCAATGGGCAGAGAATTCCAGAGATTCACCACTCTCTGAGTGAAGAAGTTCCTCCTCAACTCTGATCTGAACTGCACACACACACACACACCCCTCCCCCCCAATCTTGAGGCTGTGCCCTCTAGTCCTGCTATCCTTTCTAAGCAGGAAGAATTTCTCTACCTCTACCCTATCCATCCCCTTCATTATCTTATATGTCTCTATAAGATCCCCCCTCAGCCTTCTAAACTCCAACGAGTACAGACCCAGTCTATTTAGTCTCTCTTCATAGTCCAAACCCCTCATCTCCAGTCTCAGCCCAATGAACCTCCTCTGCACTCCCTCCAAGGCCAATATATCCTTCTGCAAGTGCGGTGACCAAAACTGCACACAGTACTCCAGCTGTGGCCTCACCATACCCTGTACAGTTGCAGCAAGACCTCCCTACTTTTATATTCTATCCCCCTTGCTATAAAGGCCAACATTCCATTCGCCTTCTTGATCACCTGCTGCACCTGCAGACTGGGTTTTTGCGACTCGTGCACAAGGACCCCCAAGTCCCTCTGCACCATAGCATGCTGCAGCTTTGCGCCTTTTTAAATAATAATCTTTCCAACTATTATTTCTGCCTAAGTGGATAACCTCACACTTGCTAACATTATACTCCCTCTGCCAGGTCCTCGTCCACTCGCTCAGCCAATCCAGATCCCTCTGCAGACTTTCCACACCCTCCACGCAATTTGCTTTTCCACTCATCTTCGTGTCATCAGCAAATTTTGTCACCCTACACAGACCCCTCCTCCAGATCATCTATATAAATGGTAAATAGTTGAGGCCCCAGCACTGATCCCTGTGGCACTCCAGTATTCACCAACTGCCAACCAGAATAGCACCCATTGATACCAACTCTCTGCTTCCTATTAGACAGCCAATCCTCTATCCATGCTAACACCTTACCCCCAACTCCGTGCACCCTAACCTTCTGTAGCAACCTTTTATGAGGCACCTTATCAAACGCCTTTTGGAAATCTAAAAACACCACATCCACCGGTTCCCCTCTGTCTACTGCACTAGTCACATCCTCATAGAAATCCAATAAATTTGTCAAACGTGATTTCCCTTTAATGAATCCGTGCTGCGCCTGCTCGATCAAACCATTCTTTTCTAGGTGCCTCGCTATTTCTTCGTTGATGACGGATTCTAGCATTTTACCAACTACAGGCGTTAAACTAACCGGCCTATAATTCCCTGCCTTTTGCCTGCTACCTTTTTTAAACAGCGGCGTAACATTAGCCATTTTCCAATCTTCTGGCACTTCCCCGGAATCCAGCGAATTTTGATAAATAATTACTGAGGCATCCACTATCACCTCTGCCATTTCTTTCAGAACCCAGGGATGCATTCCATCCAGTCCTGAGGACTTGTCCACCTTCAGTCCCATTAGTCCATCATGGGACTATCATGATGCAACATTTTATGTTGTGTCACTATTCAAGAGTTAAACCAGGAAACTGCAGGCCAGTCAATTTAACAGCGGTGAAGGGGAGTTTATTGGAAGCCCATTATAAGGAACAAAAATTTTTAAGAGCCAACTTGGATTTGTTGAGTCAAACTATGTCTATCAAACTTGTTCAAGTTCTTAGACTTAATAGCTTATAGTGCAGTGGATGTATATATGGACTTTAGGAAGGCATTTGACAAGGGACCGCGTAGATTTGAAGTTGGAAGCTGGCTCTCGTAGGAACTTTGTGTTGTGATGTGCATGTGAGTACATATGTTTGCATCGTAAGTCTTGTATCACTCAGGAAACTTATCAGACATTCCATCGTTAGATACCCTTTTTGTTGTTCTTTGCTGTTTTCCAAATTAAATTAATGATTGCAGACTCTGTCTACAGATTGCAGATCACCATTTTCCTAGGACATCCCAGCTCATCTGGAAAGATTGCCAGGTTTAAAGCATGTGGATGTCTGAAGTCTATCAGATGTCATAGATTTCTGCATTTGCTGATTTCAAAAATCAGGACAAGTGGCTGGAATCGTCAATATTTTCAGACGGTCATCTTAGCAAGTTTGAAACTTTTGGGATTTGCAAACTTTAGTTGAAGGATCATAATTGAGACATTCAAGTGTCTTTTAAATTGGAGAAGACAGGGTTTTGCACCATTGCCTGCATTTCATTGATTTATGTATAAATCAATGATATGAAAGTATGATGTACTTCCACAGGACCTTGTCTTAAGAGTGGAGGTAACATTCTGGAGGCAATAAGATTGAATAACCAGTCTGAGTAAGGCATGAAATATTTTTGGCAGAGGAATAAAAATCTAACTACATTTTATGTAAAACAAAAAAGTTTAGGAGAGATAACGCATTTGATATTTTTGTGCAGGCTGTTTGTGTCCAATACCGCCTGGTGATTCGTGATATGCACACCTTGCAGGTCCTGCACCTGTACACGTGTTTGGATCAGATTCAATATGTTGAATGGTCTACAGACTCTCTCTTCATCTTGTGTGCTATGTACAAGCGTGGACTCGTACAGGTAAAGTGGGTCTGTGTGACCATTTTTCTTTGTTTGGAATGCATTTCATTTTCATTATTTTTTTCTGTTGGAAGATAATACAGTCATGTATACCATACAGTTTTGTGAAATGTTTGTGCCAGTATATGTTTTTATTTAACTAATTGTAGGCTTGCTACTGAGAATGATATCCGAAAAGGTCATTTAACCTATCCTGGCTCTTGTGTATGAGCCAGTGTGAATATTTTTTATTTCTTTCTGATTGTGATGTTTAGTGACTAGTGGAATCTGACTATATTTTAGCCATTGCATAGTGGATTAACTTAAGCCAACATTTGGATTTGAGCAGTAGATTTAATTGACTATTGTTGGGTACTGCCCATTTTAGATTAATTTGCTTGTGATCAGTTTTGCAGCCTGAGAAGGGGCTAGACAGGACAATTGGTTAACCTGCTATAAATTAGTGAGGATTGTTGGAGCTTTCTCTTGCTGCTGCTATCTGAAAGAAGTTTAGGATTTAATTGAAAATCCTGGGGCAGGAGCATTTAATTAATTTCTGACCATTTGTTTTTCTAGTCTTTGTTCAAGAGCAGCACTCTCACTTTGAGTTGGAAGGTTGTGCTGTTCAACTTTCCATTCTAGACAGTTAAGCCTGTAATCTGTCCTGACTCAGAGTGGATACTACACTGTTGGATGTATTATCTTTTGGATAAGATGTTAAACTGAGTAATACACTGTTGAATGGATGTAAAAGATCCCATTGGAGAAGAGTAGAGAAGTTTTCCATGATGTTCGGGCTACATTTATCCTTCAATCAACATCACAAAAACTCTTGATTTCATCGCCATCTCATTGCTATCTTGTGGAACCTTGCTGTATGACAGTTGGCTGTGATGTTTCTTACGTTACAATGATGACAACACTTCAAAAAATACTTCATTTGTTGCAAGTATTTTGGGGCATTCTGAGATTATGAATGAGACTATACGTTCGCCTGGTAATCGAACTCACTTACTCTTTGTGCACGGTGAGCATCACCTGACTAATCAGGATCTTCAGCCTTCTCTAAAATGTCTCTAGCCATTGTGCATGTCAGCATGTGCCATCTGTCTTGCATGTCTGCACATGTAGATTGGAGCTTTGAAGGATATTTGTGGTTGATGCCTTGGCAAGCTTTGATTTGCTTGTGCACATTAAAGGTTCTATGGAGCTTGGTGTTTAGCTGTTCAGGAGTTTAGATCTATGTCATTATAGATGGTACAGTGCAACTTGTGACGTACATTAGATTTAATAGAATTGTTGGCTCCAGTTACGCTGGAGCCAGCATATTATCTCCTTGTAGGACACAAGGATTTTCAGAGTTAGAAGAGCATATCTTGGATAAATGGACAAGATGGACTGATGCTCTTCTACATGTGAATAAATAAGCAATTGACTGCTGTCAAATCCAAGGGACACAAACTTACTCCCAGCAAAGTGATGATCACTCAACTTCTGTTCCTGGCGTGCACAGGAACGTGCTTTCACTTACTAAATCTGTGCTTATTTTTTCCAGAGCTCCACGTTTGGATCCTTCCTATCAGGTTTCTGCCTCTGTGGCTGTTATCAGCCACACAGACATTTTACGGTAGAGATAAACTTTGTTCTTAAGCTGTCTGCTGCCTTTGACATAGTTACACCAATGCAATGCAATGCCTCTCACTGTTGTACAGCTGGGTGGAAAGTGCTCACCTGTTCTTATCTGAGCATTTGTAATCAGGCAATCATCTATAATGGTTTCACTCCCTTTTTTTTAACCTCTAGAATCCCCCAAGGATTTATCCTTGACCTCCCCCAATTTTTCATCCAACTCCTGTGCCTCCATGCTGGCATCCAAAAAAGCAATGTCAGTTTTCACACACAGCTGTCAACACCCTATGCTGCCTCTCTTTCCACCTTCACATTCAAGTATCAGACTGCTCGTTCACCATTCAGTTTCAGCTAAATTGAAATTTTCTCCAACTAAATATTGGGAGAACTGAAACCATTATCTTCAGTGCCTACAGCATATTCTATTTCCAAGCCACTGAGTCAATTCCACCTCTCAGCAACTAGCTGGAGCTAAACCAAACTGTTCGCAACCTTGGTGTTGTTTCTGAGCCTGAGATGAACACAAATCTATACGCTCATAAAGACTGTCTATTATCAGTTCCATTACTTTGCTTTTCCCTCAGCTCATCTGCTGCCTGTACCCTTATCCCTTCGTTACCTCCTAGATTTGACAATTGCAAGGTACTCTGATTGACCTGCTATCTACTGTCATCCATAAACCTAAAAGTTAAAATCATTCAAAATTCTGTTGCCCATTTCTGAACTTGCACCAAATTCCATTGATTCATTACCACTGTGCTCACTGAATTATTGGCTCCTGATTAAGCAATACCATTCTTTTAAAAAATCCTATTGTTTTCAGGTTCCTCCATTGCCTTGTACTGCCCTATGTTTGTAACCTTCTCTAGCACTACAACTCAAGATATCTGTGCTTCTCAAATTCTGGACTCTTGAACAGCCCCATTTTTAATTGCTGCTGTGGCTTCAACTGTTGAGGCCCTAAAGTCTGGAATTCCCTATTTCAACCTCCTGTGTCTCTCTCTAAAAGCAAAATACTGTGGATGCTGAATATCTGAAATAGAAACAGAAAATACTGCAACTACTCAAGTCTGGCAGTGTCTTTGGAGAGAGAACCTGAGTTAAAATTTCAAGTCTTGACTGGATTACTTTAAAGATGAGTCAACTGAAATGTTAACAATTGTACACCTTCTGGGAGTTGATGACTTTGGATGAGAAGAGCAGTTTGGAGTTGCTTCACAATCAAGGTTAAAATCAGCAACACATTCATAATCCTTGTGTTCAGATCCGGATAGTGAATGGTAGGCCACATGTTTTTCACCAATTATGCCAAGTTCCAAAATCCTTGACTGTGCTATCAAAATTTTTTAAAACCACCAAGTGGGATGGGAAATGACCAGGCAGACCTGCTAAATGCATCTCAAGTGCTAAAAATGGACTGGAAGAAATTTGTGCTCAGTGTCTCTGGAATTTACTAACAAAATGTTTGCGTTGCAGTAAGATGAGGAAGGGACCATCTGCTTTTGAGTTGGCCAGATTCCACTTTGTGTCTCCCTGCTGTCCGTCCATATTAATAATATGGTAGATAACACCTAATCTTCACTGACTACAAAGAAGCTGAAAATCTAGTTCTGTGGTATCAAATTGAAATCCAAGGTTCCATTCTTGATGATATTTTAATGTATCATCAAGTTGCTTCACTTAAAATCCTTTCTGAAGAAGTAACACACCCGCAAAGCCAAAGGTAGGGTTAACATGGTGTAATTATTGGATACTCATAATAAAATCAATATATTAACGTACAAGTATTAGACTGATCTGTTTACACACTGCTTGATAAACATGTAATCAGTTTGGCAATGTTCTGTTTTGACAGTTGTGCAGAATTGAAAATGTGTCAGAACAGAAATATTGTGAGAAGTTTTAAATATGATGTACATTGTATCATACAGTTTAGGGGAAATTGCAGCTTCAAGCAAATCCAAAAAATAGTTCATAATTTCTTGGAAAAATATAGAATGACCTAATGAGAATGTAACTTTTAAAATTCTTTTCATGGGTGTCATTTGTTGTCTCCAAAGTGTTAATCTGCCTTTTAAGATTGTGACCTGTGCTCCACAATTCCTCAGGTACTCACTATCCTCTATTGTCTAACCCAAGTGAACATTACTGATGCGTGAGGCTTGCCAGTGGTTGTTAGCAGAATATCCAACTACTCAGTGAAGACAAGTGACCTAACCTGGAGCGTTATAGTTATGTCACAGTTCTAGCTAGGATTGTATATTTATACATTTGGCAGTTCAATTACTTTTTTTAAAATCATTTTCTTGAAATGGTTGTTATGCTAGCTAACGTTGAAAATTGTAAAATGCAGTAAGAGATGTAAACGTTGCAGGATTTAAATGTTTTTATTAAATGACAGGTGTGATATCTTTAGATTTGACTTTTGGAATAGAAATGCTATTACCGCTATTCTAATGTTCTTGGAGCAGCTGCTGTAACGTGGGTTAACATTACATTACTAGTGCACTACAAGACTTGCAACTTCTGCCTAAAAGTGTTTTGCTGTACCATGGGCAAGAAACAAATTGATTGTTCATGTTGGTCGGTTTTATATTCTGCAGCTAACTTGCACATGTAAAATGTGTATTAATTATGTTAAAGTTTAGACAATTGATCTATCATCTATACATGAACTTTATTCACCATTAAAAGCAGACTCAAGTCTGTCATCTGCCAGCCACAGTGAACAGAACTTAGAATTAATACGTCAACAGTCTATTGCAGCTCATGATCTGATGAAAGGTAATAGAAGTAAGGACACCATTACCTTTGCAGTGGTATCCAGCACCAATCTTTCATGATCCGGCTTGTTGTCTTCTAAAATCCTCAACGGTTTGCAATGTTGGTTGAGTAGTTGTTTTCTCTCTCTCTCTCTCTCTGTCTGTCTTGAACTAAGTAAGAGTATAACTATTTGTTAATGTAGTCTGTGCTCATATTTAGATTGTGGCTTTTTTAAAAACAGGTCTGGTCCTTAGAGCAACCTGATTGGCACTGCAAGATTGACGAGGGATCAGCTGGGTTAGTGGCCTCGCGCTGGAGTCCAGATGGACGTCACATTCTCAATACTACAGACTTCCACGTAAGTGAAGTTAATACCCCCACAGTGCAACATCAACTGTTGCTGTCTGTAGTTTTATGCTAAAATGGGAATTAGACCTTGTTTGCCACTTGCTCTACTTATGTTACACAATATTATGAGGAAGTTAAAAGGCTTCTGTATGGTGATGGGAGTTCAGATACCACAATAAACTGATAATGCAGCTTGAACTGACTGTGGCTTGGATCTTAAAAATGTGGCTTTTTAAAGAAGTTACTTTTTCAATGGTGCCATAATCTTTAGAAAAGGATATAAAGTGTAATATTTTACTATTGCGAACGGTAGGAGGGTCTGGGAGGAAGGTGGCAAAGGAGCAATTTTTTTAAAGACTTAACGCGCTCAGTAACCGCATTAAAATATAAACGTTGGCACTTCTTTTTGGAAGCAGTTCTAATGTAACAAATGTACTATTAGAAAAGACTTTAAATGGAGATACCTGTCCCTAATTGTTTCTTTGGGGCAGCTGAGTTGGTAGATGTCTTGCTATCTTTAAGGTGAACGCTAAGTTGTATATGATAACTGGAGAAAGGAAATGTGTCCTACCTTTTGTATTACCGTTCTGTTGTGGAAGAAGTTACATAAGCTTAAAATGTAACCAGAGCATTAATTTTGTATTTTGTTTTGCAAATTTACCTTTACTTGTCTGGTTGTGTGCTACTGTTTCCTGACTCCAGACTTGGGGCACAGACTCACAAGCCTCACGTGTATTGATTACTGGAGAAACATTATTTCAAAATGGTGCGTTTAGCCTATTGCTTACAGGGCATCCAATTCATGATGTCTTTGTAGAGTTTCTTTCCATTAGGTTGCAATTGGACATTTTAATCAGACCTCTGAATAGGTACATCATGCATGTTACTCATTAAATCGGATTGACTTCAGTCATGTGATGCTTAGAATCTTATAAGGAAGGTACGTAAGAACATAAGAAATAGGAGCAGGAGTAGGCCATCTAGCCCTTTGAGCCTATTTAGTCTCTCTTCATAGGCCATAGGTGCCACAGTGGTTAGCACTGTCTCACGGCGCCAGGGATCTGGGTTTGATTGGGTCTCTGTGTGGAGTTTGCATGTTTTCCCCATGTCTGTGGTTTCCTCTGGGTGCTCCAGTTTCCTCCCAACCTCCAAAGATTTGCAGGTTAGGTGGATTAGCCATGCTAAATTGCCCCTTAGTGTGCAAAAATTTATAGGTTAGGGTGTGGGTTTCCTCTGGTGTTCTGGTTTCCTTCCACAGTCCAAAGATACGGGTTAGGTGAAATTGCCCCTCAGTGTCAGGAGACAAGCTAGGGTAAGTGCACAGGGTTATGGGGATAGGGCCTGGGTGGGATTATGGTCAGTGCAGACTCGATGGGCCAGTGGCCTCCTTCTGGACTGTAGGATTCTATTTATCTAAGTTGATAAACTGCCCTAAAACTGAGATTATCATGGTTTACAATATTGCCAACTGAGTGCAACTGCTGTTCTGAACTGATTTGAAGTGCTTTGAATGAAGTGTGAAGGGAGCTTTTCTATCCTCATTTGTCAATGATCCATTGTAGCTTTGGGTGTATTCTAGCAAATTTTGAGCAATGTTTTATAGTGTGTAATTCCTCTTCCTGTGTAAAGGAATCTGATTCTGTCAGTCCTTAAGTGTATCGTGTGTATCACTGAGTTTTTTTCTCCTGTGAGGCTTCAATGGATTCAGGAAGGGTGCCAGGGAAGTTGTATATCTTATGATCTGGAGTAGGCTGAGCTCCAAACAGGTGCTCTTAGCAAATCTTTGGTGTAACTTTTTTTGAAAATGTAGGCCACAGCATCCTGACATGGTGTGAAATCCTTACTGCTGATAGGGTTTGGAGGAATTGTGTCTGTTGCCATCCAAGCTTGTCTTGATCTTGCATCTCGACACACTGAAATGGTATTGGCATCTGTCAGAAAATTGTCATGACTTATTTTACTAGCCTTTCACTGCATTTGGCATACAGACAGTACAGGGGCAGTAGTGTTAATTCAAACAGCCCCAGCTTTATTTTCTATCCACTCCTTCCCCGTTTGCGTTATTGGAAACTCTCCACCAAACCTGTGCTCAAAGGTAGGTTTATGAAGGACCCTGACGTGGCTTGCTGAACCTGGTGCTCAGGTACTACTATGATTTCAGTAAGCAATTAAATTGGACTTTATAAATTGAACTTTATAAATTGAACTGAAAATTATGGTTATGTGCCCATTTGAATTCACTCATGTAAACCCTGTTCTGTGGGCAAGGGATCACTAAGCTTATCTGGTTCTATTTTTGCTTCATTTTCACACTTTCTTTTGCAAGGAGAAAGAACAGTAATTAGGAACTTTCATTTCAGATCTTTAAAAAATGCACTAATTGAATAGTCTGCATTATCCTAGGTTATCAGATTCTAGGAACTACCTTGGTACTCAGGAGGGATGGGCAGTGGTGGAGATGGAGCTGTTAATTGTAGTAAGCTGTTGGTCCTATTGTGCTCACTTAAAATGGTGTAAAGGTAACAGTTATTACCTGGTCATTCCTGTACTATTCACACACAGCCATTTCAGTTTGCATTGATAATGAGATAATGCTTTGAGGAGAAAAGAGCTAGAAATAGTGGGGATAAGTGGAGGGAATATCAAATGCTGTGCAAACACTTTGTGCTTCCTCCGTCCTGGCTGCCATGTACCACAAATTTTGGATGCATACTTGAAGACTTTGGAATGTATTATCTACCCGTTGGATTGGTTTCATACATACATTTGCTGGTCCTTTGAAAACCTCTGTCTTTCGCTCAGCTTGTATGTTGATCTGTTCTGACCTTTTCAAGAATTGCACCTGAAGTTCTGTTATATCCTGTTAGAATCTCAAAGGCAAACCAGTGATTTGCCCTCTTTCAAAAGAAAGGAATGATTGAATAGGCTGACATTATTTTCTTTGTAACGCAACAGGGTGAGGGGAGTTTTAATTGAGTTGCGTAAAATTGAGGGCCCTAGTTGGAGTAGCTATGAAAAACCAATTTCGCTTGGCAGAGAGGTCAATGATGAGAATGTAGATTTAAAATAATAAAAAGGGAATTAATTCACCCAGAAGGTGGTAGAGTCTGGAAAGTTGTCTGAAAAGGTGATACAGCCAGAAATCCTTGTCTCTTTTGAAAAGATTTTTGAAATGTCCTTGTAGTGCCATGACTTCCAAAGCTAAAAACCAAGAGTAGACAACAGATTAGACTGGATAGCTCCAGCAAAGGGCTGAATTATATCCTGTGCCATAGATTGCTGAGTTAATTCTTTGGTCCTCGGATTGTAAATGATGGGTTTATTAAATTTGCATTTTAGTTGTAATAGAGAGGGATTTAGAAAGTTGTTTTTGTTCATTCAAGGGATATGGGCTTTGCTGGCTAGGCCAGCATTTATTACCCTTGAGAAAATGGTGGTAAGCTGCTGCCTTGAACCGCATATGTGTAAGTACACCACAACATTGTAAGGGAGGCAGTTCCAGGATTTTGACCAGCAACAGTGGAAAAAATGGTGATATATTTCCAAATCAGGATGGTGAATATCTTGAGTAATGCCACGTGGTGGTGTTCCCATGTATCTGCTATCCTTGTCCTTTGGATGATGGTTGCTGTGGGTTTGCCAGATACTGTTTAATGAGCAGTGGTGAGTTCCTGCAGTGCTGCATGTAGGTGATGCACACTGGTGCTTCTGTGCATTGGCTTAGGAGGGAGTGAATGTTTGTAGATGGGGTGACAAACAAGCAGGCTGCTCTGCACTATATCCTAAACAGGCATCACACAGAAGATTTTGTAAGAGTCTTGTAGAGCTAACTGGTCTGAGAGCACTGATTTATTTTAGTCAACTATCTAATTGTTTGAATTGCTTTATAGGTCATATATGATTTGATGGACAAATGTGTATTGTCTTACCAAACCCCTTTCAAGATTACATCAGTACATTACGATAAGAAATGTGTGTAAAAGTTCTGAGTTCCCTGCTGTGTGTTGGGTTGTCTGTATTTGCTAAGAACATAAGAAATAGGAGCAGAAGTAGGCCATCTAGCCCTTCGAGCCTGCCCCGCCATTCAATAAGATCATGGCTGATCTGTTGTGGCTCAGTTCCACATTCCCGCCCTCTCCCCATAACCCTTAATCCCCTCTCTTATCAAAAACCCATCAACCCACGTCTTAAAAATATTTAGCGAGGTAGCCTCCACCACTTCAACGGGCAGAGAATTCCAGAGATTCACCACCCTTTGAGTGAAGAAGTTCTTCCTCAACTCCGTTCTAAACCGCCCCCCCCCCCTTTATCTTGAGGCTGTGCCCCCTAGTCCTACTGTCTTTTCTGAGCGGGAAGAGTCTGTCTCTCAGTAGTTTTCCCATCTTATTGGCCTGGAATTTGGGGTTGTGCTGACGATAAAAGTGACAATGTTTGCCGCTATTACTCCTCTGAAACTGTCAGCAATCTCTGGATTTGGATTTAACTTTCGGATCCGCTCACAGAGGGGAAAATTGCCAGAGAGTTGGAAACCTGCAGGTTTCAACAGGGAGTTTGCCAGTTACTTTTGAATTTGCATTTGAATTACAGTTTCCTGAGTGGAAGGGTATAATGCTGACAATTTCATTGAACTCCATTATAACAACTTACATAACATCCTTAACATTACAAATTTTAAATTATGACACCAAGCCACATAAGAAGATATTAGGACAGATGACCAACTGATTGGTCAAAGAGGTAGGTTTTAAAGAATATCTTAAAGGAGAGTACCTAGTAGGAGAGGTGTAGAGGTGCAGCAGGGGAATTCCAGAGCCTAGAGCCCAGTGGCCTCCACTGATAGGGCAATTAAAATTGGGGTTCTGAAGAGGCTAGAATTAAAGGAGCACAGATGTATCAGGGGTTGTGAGTTTGAAGTTGAAGCATGCCTGAGGAGTTGAAATGGGCTGATATTGTAACCCTGGACAATTAAGCCATAATTGTTTTGAATTGATGATATTTCACCAAATGGATGGTTTTGCATCCACAGAGGATCTCTGAACTGTGTAGAAATAACAGTAAAATGATAAATGCAGCCATTCTGAGTGGATATAAAACATCCTGCACCACTGAAGAACAGTTGAGTTCTCTGCTGTCCTGGCCAACATGTTATTCCTCAATGAATACCTAAAACAGATTTAGTCAGTTTATTTAATTTGTTGGTTGGACCTTGCTGTGTGCAACTTGGCTGTCACATTTTCTACGTTTTGTAAAGTATTTCATTTTTGAGATCAATTTTGTCTCACTGGTGTGGTCAGTAATGTCCCCTCAAGTTTTATTCAGAATTAATGTACTGGGACCCCTCTCTCTGCAATCAACTGTATAGTTTCTCCAGCTGCCTTATTCTAGCCTTCACTATCTCTCTTCTGTTGCAAAGAGAGCTGAAGAATTCTCTTTGAAAAATAACTAGTTACCTAATTCTGGGCACTTAAATGTAGAAATACTCTGTACTTTCTTCTTGTATGAAGAAATTAACAATAATTTGATCAAATCTTCAAAATTTGTTATTAAACATTATTAAACTCATTAAACAATTGGCTAGAGACCATTGGGTTTAAGTACCCACTGGATGCTGGTGAAAGAGGACCGATGACCACTGAGAAGGTGGAGTTGAGTTTGGACAAAGGGCACCATAACTGCTTTTTCTTAATTTAAAATGTAGGAAATTTTGGGATTATCACCTAACTCGGAAGTTGATTTACTCTCCATATGTACAGGGAGACTGGTACTGGGGGTTATGTATTCCAGGATGCAGTGCATTATAACCAGTGAGCCTTTATCCCCTTTTGGAAGGGGAGAAAATCAGTTGGTTATCTCCTTCCATGTCTCAGCATTTCAGTTATTACAACCCTTGGCTCTCACCAGTTTATTGGTGAATTGATTACAGAAGAGTTTCCAAGGATAAATTTATTTTGATGAGGGAGGGAGAACCTGACTTCTTCTGTCCCAGGAACTGGCTACAGGTGTGCACTGGTGTGGGAAATATATTTCTTGCTGTCTACTTTGCCAATTTGCAGGGGTAAAAGAGAGGTTAAAGACAATTTTTGGATGTTCTTCATATTTGAATGGCTGTGCTCTGTAAGAAGTGAGAGATTCAAGTGTTTAATATTATACATGTTTGTCCTATTCCTGTCAGAAGGTCTATTTCTGTTGAGGGTATGTCTTCAGCGGTGCCAAGCACATTCTAGTATTTTGCTCCAGTGGTTAATGTTCATCTTTCCTACTAAGGTCCAAAGATGACCATGAGCTTTGGTTAGCACAGCCAGGCCTGATCCTGAGGTTGTCTTGCACATGTACCTTTTCATGTTCTACTGCTGCTAATTAGGCATAGGTTAACCTTCCAACTTGTATGAACAAACAAAATTGACAGGCAAGAAAAGACCAGCTGGTTCATCAAGCTTGCTCCAAACAAAAGAATTAGCAAAGGACCCCTTGACCATTTGACCCCTTGAGCCTGCTCTGCCTATTTGTGGCTTTGGCTTCACTTCCCTGTCTGTCCCTCTCTCACACTCTCACACACCCCGCCCTATTCCTTTGCTCTCTGGGGAAGTGATTTACACCCTCTCAATTTCAGTCTTAAAAGGGGGAGCTCTCATTTTTAGACTCTCCCACAAGGGGACACATCAGCTTAGCATCTACATTGTCAAACACCATCAGAACCTTGTTTCATTAAGGTCACCTTTCATTTTTCTAAACTCTAATAGGTATAGGCCCAACCTGCTCAACATTTCATCCTTCAGCCAGTGATCATGGGAATCTTCTCTAAACACCAAGATCGGTGAAGCATAGGAGAAGATACCTGCCTTCCTCCTGCAGCCAATAATCTCCATACAACAAGTGGCCTACTTTATGTACTGACTTTATCCACTGAGTCATCAGAGAAGCCTAACGTTTAATATTGCACAATTAGAAAATTACTTTTGAGTATTGCAGTTGAACAAAATTACAGAATGCTTGATTATCATGCTCTTGAAATCTTCCAAAATTAAAATAGAATTGCATTCACTTCAGTTTTATCTTTGTTATAATACTTTTGTGCTATGGAATGTGTACTGAATAATCCTGCAAAATCCCCTGCCGACAGACATGGCTATGTGAAGAACCCCTCTGACTGAGCAGAGTGTGGTTTACAAATTGAAGGCCATTTTGAGAGTTTTTTTTAATTATTTTTGTACAGTGGTTATCAACATTGCACCTGTTGGAATATTTCAGCAACAGTGGTTGGTGCCAACCAGCTCTGGAGTATGACTAATCATCAAACCAGATCTCAGTGTAAAGAGTTTTTAAAAGGTACAAACTCGAAATAGCCCATATTTTGCAACGGTAATTTTGGCAAAATTATCATTTGCTCTCATAACTCCATTGAAATTGACAGCAACTTCTGGAATCCACACATGCATAGGGTAACATAAAAATCCAGAAGAAGTGTTTATTCTTTCACAGTTTGTAGGTATCCCTGGCTAGGTCACCATTTATAGTCCATTCCTAATTGGTTTTGAGAATGTGATAGTGAACTGCCGTCTGGAATAGTTGCAATCCATGTGATATAAATACATCTAACTTTTAGAAGAAAGTTCCAGAATTTTGACTCAGCAGCAGTTAAGAAACTGCAATACAGTTTCAAGTTAGGGTGGTGTGCAGCTTAATGGGAAACTTGAGGGTGGTGGTGGTGACCCCATGCATCTACTGACATGTTGGTGGTATCTTGGGAGAATGTTCTTGAGCTTGGCCTAATTGGCCATGGTGAACAAGGCCTTGGGATGTTTTGTCTCAAACTTATTTGTGGTGGTGTATATTTTGTCCAGTGCAGTCTTCACGTCTGTATGGGTTGGGATGTAAACTGCTGTCAGGTTAACAAGAGGTGAACTCCCGTGGAAAGTAATAGGGGTGGCATTTTAGCATCAGGTATTCTAGATCTGGGGAGCAGAAACTCCCCAATGTAGCTATATTTAGCATCACGAGCTGTTGATTAGAAGGCAGATCCCTTAGTCTTGCCTGAGGCCGCTGTGCTGTCTGTCTGATGGATGAGAAGCTCTCTGATTGTAGGGCACAGTATGGTGAAGCAACAGTGAGCCATGACTCTGCAAAACAGTGCACACGGCAGTCCCTCAGTTCTCTTTGGAAAATGAGTCTGGCTTTAAGTTTGTATAGCTTGTTTCTCAGTGATTGGGCATTTGCTAGGAGTAAACTAGGGAGGGTGGTAGAGGAAGGCCTTGGGATTGTGTTATTTCACTTTCACCTGCACGTTTTCCATCCTTCCTGGAAGGACCGCTTCTTTTCATGTCTGGGAGATGGTGAGAGTAGTATGCAGTATTAAAGGTATAGGTGTGTCCAATATGCATACACAGAATAATGATATAGTGATTGCAACAACAATTTGGCATGTTTCAGTACTAGGGCAATGCAAGCAACATGAAAGGTGCAGCAATTGAAAATATTTTAAAAAGGCATCTCAATGGTGTGCCCCACAGATTGAACCAGGGCAGTACTTGTTCAGTTAATGGCATGGTGTTAGGAAGAGTTATAGAACAGAGATCAAGGGGTACAGGCTTATAGCTCTTTGAAAGTGGAGTCACAGATGGACAGGGTGGTGAAGAAAGCATTTGACATGCTTGGTTTCATTGGTCAGAATATTGAATACAGGAGTTGGAATGTCTTGTACAAGTTGTACAAGACATTGGTAAGGCCATACTTGAAATACTGTGTACAATTCTGGTCACCCTATTATGAAAAGGATATTATTTAACTAGAAAGAATGCAGAAGAGATTTACTGGGATGCTACTGTGACTAGATGGTTTGAGTTATAACGAGAGGCTGGATAGATTGGGACGTTTTTCCCAGGAGTGTAGGAGACTTGGCGGTGGCAAGAGAGAGAGAGATTTAAGGTGAGAGGGGTTAGATACAAAAGGGGCAGTTCTTTTCACACACAGGGTGGTGAGTGTCTGGAATGAACTGCCAGAGGCAGTAGTAGAGGCATTTACGATTTTGTCTTTTAAAACGCATTTGGACAGTTGCATGGGTAAAATGGATATAGAGGGATATGGGCCAAATGTGGGCAATTGGGACTAGCTTAGTGGTTTAAAGAAAAAAAGGTTGCATGAACGAATTGGGCTGAAGGGCTGTTTACAAGCTGTAAACCTCCATGACGCTCCAGCAGGTAAATACAATCTAAAATGGTAGTGAATCAAAATAGACCACTTTTTCAGAGTTGATTACTAAGTGTCAAGCTTGCCAAGCTCCAGAGTTGCAGGAAACAGTCTTGGCATTTTGTGTTAGGGGATTCATTAAGTATGCAATGCCTGGTCCAGCACCCTCCTGCTGCAAGTAAATGTGAAATGTATTGGGTGAAGTTGACACCGTGACTAGCCTGCATGCTTAGTGCCCATCTTCACTTTTGACGAATGGCAATTTAACTAAGGGTTCATTATTTGACTTCTATCCATGGACCTGCATGAGAAAGGAGGGAAAGAAAATTGAGGTGGTAATGGAGTTTACTAACAAACCATCTCATGTGAGAGGAAGAATCTTAAAACCATGTCAAGCATATAAAAACTAAAGTAAAATTTCAAGATACCTTGATCCCAAAGATATTTGTGATTTCTTTTTATGTGAAAACCTGAACATTTTATTTCCAGCGGGGGAAGAAGCAAAACTCAGCTGTTATTTTCCAAGAGAAAATGATCCTGAAATCTGCCACTATACTTTTACTGCTTTTAAAATAGAATACTAAGTTGCTGGGACTTTCCAAGCAGAGTAATTTGATAAGATGAGACTGGCACAGTTTGAGGGATACCAAACTCTGACTGTTAGAACTAAACCCTGAATTCAGGGTTTTCTGTTTTCATAGAAAAATGAAGGGAATCAGAGAATGCAATCCTAAAGTCACTAGTAGAATTCCTGGAATCCTAACTGTTTGAATGGAATTGAACTTTTTCAGTCATCGTAAATCAATGATTCTATTAAAAATAAAATGACCATTTAAAAAAAAAGATTTTTCATAAGTTAAAAAGATGCCGATCTTTCTGGCCTATAACTGTTGATGCAGGTTGGGAAACCCATATAAAATCCACTGCACTTGTTGTTCATGTCTCCCATCTGCGGCTGCTACTGCTTCATATACCCGATAGAATAATTTTGCCTGCATCAAGATGCAACAATAACAATGCAGCCATTTTTTTTAAAAGAATGTCTCAGTAGCTTCTTAACTCAAACTGGCTTTCATATGAATGTGGCCTGTAAATGTCATTTAAGCAAGATGTCTTTTAAGTTGACTGTCAAATTTACCAGTCCCAATGTTTTAAAATTTATTTATTAGTGTCACAAGTAGGCTTACATTAACACTGCAATGAAGCTACTGTAAAAATCCCCTAGTCCCAACAATAAAGATTCCCTTTAATTAATACCTCCAACACATGGAGGACCACCAAAACAATGTTGATGAAAATTCAATCCATCACCAACAGGTGCCTCAAAAGGAGCCTTGGGATACAGCGGTCAAGTAGCGGCAATAATATTTGGCTATGAAAGGAGACAAAACAGGACCCTATGGTCCTCCAAATTAAAAGGTGAAAGTGGAATTGGTGGGCCATTCTTTGAGGAAGTCACGGAACAACATTATACAGCAAGCCCCCATGAGGAAAGAGCAAGCAAGGTAGATCAAGAAATACATGGAGGCGGGTTACAGAAAAAAGAGCTAAGAGCTTGCTGCTATACATGGTAACAACTGGAGAATTTGGCCCAAACAGGCTTGGAGCCTATGCTTCATTAAAGAGTGAAAAGGCAAAGAACAAAATGTCTCCTTGACACTTGTCCCTGTATAGCTCCATCAAGCTTAATCAGGGATGTAAGCATATTGTCAATATGATGACAACATATTATGCTGTTGACTGACGAGATCAATTCTGGCACAGGCAGAATGCAAATCCAAGTTCTTCCCATTTTGCCAAATTAAACAGTTAAGTCCAACTTACTCCAAAACATAATGAGAGATTTTGCAGTGGCGTTGGCCACTAACCTCAGAAGATGAGGATCTTGGTGGAACAGACTTCCCTTTTCCCAACAGTAATTTAAATCTGCCATCCAATCAAGAGAATATACAGGCACATAGCAGCAGCTAACCACCTGTATTGAGTCAGCAAAGCATGGAGTTAAAAACACATTCTTAAATTTTAATTTAAATTTTCAGAAATAAATAAATCTTCCTATTTAGAAGCTAAAATATCAATATAAACTATAAAAAAACTTTACTGTTTTTTAAAAAAATGGAATTTGTCACGATGAAGTTGTTTGACATTCTTCTGATTATAAAATTAACTTCTCTGGACAAATGGAGATGGAAAGCAAACCCATTTGACTGACAACTTATCCACCACCTGAAACATTTACTCCTTCCATCGCCAATGCATAAGGAGTAGTATGTGCCAAAGCACAATGCACTGCAGCAGCTCACCAACTCTGTCCAAACCTCCACTTGGTAGGGCAACAGGTGCACAAGAACACCACTGCTGAAAATTCCCCTCCAAGCCACACACCTGTTTGACTTGGAACTTTATCCTGTATTACCCTGGTAGGACAGAGATCAGAAGTGTGACTTTGGAGCTCTGCCTCGGAAAGCAGTGTAACCAGAGTCACTGAATGTTTTTAAGGCAGAGGTAGATCATATTCTTGTTGGGTAGGGGAATCAAAGATTATCAGGATAGATGGGGAATGTAGAACTTGAACAGACCATGATCTTACTGAATGGTGGAGCAAGCTCAAGGGGCCAAATGGCTTACTGCTCCTATTTTGTATGCTTTTTAAAATCCAATTGTTGTAAATGATTGACCTGTAACACACTTCAGAAAAGGACTTAAAAGTTGGACTGCTTGATTTGAGAGAAATAATAGTCATTGTAAATAATCCTGAATGAGAGAGACATGACTGGTGTCTTAAATATGTTGCACTTTTGATCAAATTGAATATTAAGGTTAATAGTTTAATGGGTTGGTTGCTGTAAGTTACATTCTTGCTTACAGTTCTTGTAATTTCAGCTGCTGAAATGGGATTTGTTGTTCAGTGGGGAAGTGTAGCCTGCGGGCTAGCATAGATTAATTTCTGAGGTCAGGTTTGGGTCGGATTTCTGGCATTCTGTGCTTGCTGCCACGACAAAATAAATATGCGTTTATCTCTCTCAACAGCTGAGAATCACCGTCTGGTCATTGTGCACCAAATCAGTGTCTTATATAAAGTATCCCAAATCCTGTCAGCATGGTAAGTAGATGAGCAATCATGTTTTGAAGGAAAGTATAAGTATGAATTAAGTGGAATTGAGAAGGACATGTTGTAAATTGTTCATTGATTCTGATTATATCTGCAGTCCTCTGCCGTCTTTATTTGGTTTTGCTACCATTTGCACAACAGTTTCTCTACTGATTTTTGTTTGGGGAGCTAAAAAAAATCTTTGTGCAACGGGGCCTGTGGAAAAAGAAAACTTGAAGCATTTCAGAAGAGCACCCTGAATCTTAATGTACCACGTCACAAAATAATGGGTGCTTCTGTCTACATGCACATTTTTTTTCTTCTTGCAACTTTGCCAATGTTAGCCAGGCTGCTTTTTTGAGAATAGGGTTTTCCCGTAAGAATGAGCAGATTGAGTGCGTGTGCCTGCACTGTGTCCCTCCTAGAGATTAGCAACAAAACTAGTATTGGCAGGATGAGGGAGTGAGTAAGAAGTGTTGGCTACGGAAGGCAGGAAGAGCAGAATGTGGTCATTAACAATTATATTCAGTGTCTACATCACACACAAATGAAGAGTTAACAATATTAGTTTTTGACTGGGATCACAGGTTCAATAGATGGCAGGCTTTTTTTTTTGTTGAAAAGTTAGTGAGCCTGATGGGTGTTTATGAAAGCTTAATATTCACTTCTTCTGAAACCAGCTTTTTTTCAGATTTTTTTGAAGCTGAATTCACATTTTCAAACTGTTATAATGGGATTTGAACCCAGTTTCTGGATTAGCAGTTGTTTAGTGTGTGTGTGTATTTATTTTTATGTAGCACTGCAACATTTTTAACATGCTATCATTGAAACAAAATATTGCAATTTCTCAAATGTTATTTTTGTAGAATGCCTGGTACTCATGAATCACCTCATCTAAGTCTACCTTAGATTTCCAGATGCAGGTTATGACTCCTTATCAAGCACCAACAGAATGCAGAGTTCCTCATTTTGAACTTGGTTATTCTGAATACAAATGTTCTCAAACAGGGTTCCAGGCTGGGCTTGGATCACTTTGAAAAACTGATTGGCTCTCAAGAAAGCAAAGTGGTGTGCTGGTTCTGAACAAGGCATTTTTATCACCACCTTCAGAGAATTAATACTGTCAGTGTTAACATCCATTGATTCTGCCACTTGTATCTGAGACAATACTTTTTTTTTGTTTTAGACTTGAATTTAAAACGTTAATTAAAATAACACATTTTGAATACAGGTTCGAAAAGAAGATTGAAATCCTCATGTTTGAGCAGATCTGACTGGTGTCCTGTTAGCTAATTTGAGCCAGGTTGTTACAGTTGGCATACCATAATTGACTTCAGTGTCCCTGAACAAGGGAAGAGGGAAGTCAGGCAGGATCCTTGTTATCTCTGCCTAAAAGGTGTGAGGACAGAGTGGGCTTGGTTATCATTCCTCTATCATTGCTGTTACGTGTAATTTTAATCTAATCTGCTGGACAGTTAACTAACAGAATTGTATGTCACCTGTTTTATTCTTTATTATAAAATCAGGCGAGATGTAAATTGAGCAGCCAATCATTTGCTGGGAGGATAAGGCTGAGATTATCTCCTCACAGTTGAGGCTTATAGACTCCAAGGAGTCAAAATTGAGTGACATTTCAGATTTGTCGATGTCCATGGAAGTGCTGCCGGGTGGAAGAAGATGCAAAGAATTATTTGAAAGTTTGTCTTTTTTATAAGGTTTTATCACAAATTTATCTCAAATAGCTTTGGTTTAACCTTTTCAACTATAGATGATTGTCTGGAAGATGGATTTCCCTGTGTGACTTCTTTAAAATCCTGTACGCTTTGACAGTCTAATAAAATACCCCACACTAAATGCTGCTTTGTGACCTTAGGGATGGATTTCACTAAGGATGGGCACTACATGGCGCTGGCAGAGAGACGGGACTGCAAGGATCACATCAGTATCTTTGTGTGCAGTGAGTGGCAGCTGCTACGGGTAATTAACTTTATATGTAACTAAAAACACACACAGTTCCTCACTAAGGGCGGTATGACCCAGTATTGACTCTCATACTGTGCTGTTCTGGAAACTTAGCATTGAAATCATGCTTGATTTCAGGAACTTCAATAAGTGCACAATGACCGTGTAGTACTATTATTACAAACGCTACTTTGCTGGTAAATCAGGAATGATTGCGGTGAAAGGGAATAGAACTTTTGCTCCCATTACCAACAACCAATTACATACAAAATGGGTTAGATGGAGAGTAAAATTACTTTATATATTGCTGCAAATTAATGAAGTCCCTCTTGCATCAATGGGAAATTGGTAATTCCTTCCCTAGCCATCTGAGCAGGACTTTGGATCTGTACATTCCAGGGACTGTGCTAAGCTTGCAGCCAGTATAGAGATTTTAATGCTATTCATCTGAACTGGATTTGAACCTGTCCCAGACAAACAAGAGATTATTATAAACCAACATGTAGCCTGCCTCATTGTGTTTCCCCCAGTTCTAATCTCCCCAGGAGGGGAGACATCCTCCCAGTTTCTATCCTGACAGGTCCCCTCAGGGGCTTGTATGTTTCAAAAATATCACCTCTCCTAAACTCCAAAGGGTATAGGCCTGACCTGTTCTATTGTATGATGCAGCATTTTATTTGCATTCCTATAATGCACTTCCCAGCATCTTTGGGTTGCAATGTCTGAAGTTCTTAGTCTGTAATGCAGCTGATGTTTGTCATATCTATTATATTGTTCCTTTGAGTGGCCTGAAATAAATTGTTGTTTACAGTCATTTGTTTGGTGTTTCTAAGTTGATGAGCTGCCATTCATGATCCTCTTGTTTATAATTTGTGCAGCACTTTGAGACCGAGACCCAGGATCTTGCTGGTATTAAGTGGTCCCCCAACAGCTGTGTGCTGGCAGTCTGGGATTCTTGTTTGGAGGTGAGCTTTTAAGAAGGTACATTGTAGCTTGAAAGTTTTCTGTTATTAAAATATTAATTGAAAAAAATTGGAGTCCGAGGTGTTTATTGATAAAGACACAGGGTTTGACTGTAAGTACTGTGTGGTGAGTTCTTGATCTTTTGTTAGAACAAAGATTTTTAAGAAGTTAAAATGAAATCTGTTTGTGGGCAACTGATGTGTAGAAATGAGCAAAAATTCACTTGGGTCTCTTCAAATGTCAGCCTTCATTCCGTGCAGTGGCACTCAGTGAAAGGATTGAGAGTTCAAACTCAAAAAATCCAGAAATTGAAGTGCGTAATCTAGTCTGACAAATCAGTGCAGTACTGAGAGAATGCAGTCCTGTCTAAAATGCCATCATGAGACATTGGAACAGAGGCTCCATCTCGCTGAATATAAATCATGCCAAAGCATGATTTGAAGATTTGATCACTGGGATCTCTTGGCCACCATTTATCCCTCAGATCAACATCACTTTATTACCAAGATGTATTTTTTTTCTGTTGCTGCAACAAAACAATGACCTGATTCTGTGCAAATTTGTTTTTGTTTCCTAAATTGCATCAGTAGCTATCTTTAATGTATTTAACTGGCTGTGAAATGCTTTGGAAATCCTGAAGTGAATTTTGTGAATGATGCTACGTAAATGCAAGATTTATTTTTCTTTCAACATTAACTAAGAGTGAAGGACAAAGATTAGCAGTGTATGTGTAGATTCCAAAAGAGTTGTCTCTCCAAGAAAGTCAGAATTGATGTTCTCAGCTCCCAGTTCTACATGGAATCTCTTATTTCTGCTCTTTTTTAAATAAAAGTATGAAATTACTTTCTGGGATTGTTCTTTCCCTCTTCTCTCCCTTCAGTAAGCTTTTTGTTATTTCCAGTATAAAGTCCTGTTGTATTCATTGGATGGACGCCTATTGTCCACGTATAGCGCATATGAATGGTCCCTTGGTGTGAAGTCTGTTGCGTGGAGTCCAAGCAGCCAGTTTCTAGCCATTGGGAGTTATGACGAAAAGGTAAGAGATGAAACACAGGTCTGTGAATTTAATAGCCAATTTTCTAGACCTAGGCAAGAATCAGTTACAACTGATGAAAGCAAAGTTTAAGAATCTTTCAGAAAAAGCTACACACAATGTTCCATGGTGCTCCCACAAGAGCATAATTGGACAAAAATTGATGTGGAGTCAAAAAAGGGATATTAGGAGAGGTAACTAAAGTCCTGGTCAAAACGGTGGGTTTTAAGCACTGTATAAAGAAAAAGGTTTCGAGATGTAATTCTTGAATTTGAGACCGAGGTGGCTCAATGGTGGAGAAGCATAAAATCATTCAAATCATCTATCCACCAAGATTACTTAGAATCTGTTTCAGGACTAAGGACTCCATGTTATTGTTGGCACTTGCAGGATTTTTGAAAATTGCAATACTTTGATTTTGGCTTATATTGAAATTGTGCTGGCTAAATTGGTTCTAAAACAACAACTTGCACCTATATATTATTTCTATGTTTTTAAGAAGTCCTATGATTGATTTGTAAGCTACATGGTTCTCAGTCAGGCAGTATATAAAGATAAACATGGTGGAATTTTAGAAACAGTGCTCTAGAAGACATTGAGGCATAATTTCTGAACTCCCCAGTGTCACGTTTGAGGGGTATCCCAAAGATGCGCTGAGGAAGCCCTCAGAACTCTTGGGGAAGGGTTTGTACAGCAATTGTCCAGATGTGCAAACTTCCTCTGAGCAATTGTCCTATGTTGGGAAACCCTGGAAAATGTGGTTTAAATTGCAAACTTTGGATGGTTCTGGCTGTGATACAAATAGGTACCCAAAAAAGTCAATTAAAACCACTTATAACTTCTGGATAATTATTGTAAAGACCCAGACTGTCTCCCTGTCCATTTTAACAGGGGATTCCCCTACTAAGCATCTAATTTTACCCTACCGAATATGTTGGGCTTCTAGGACAGTTGTGCTGCCAAGATCTCGCCCAGCCTGAGTTGGAAGGTTGGACAAGCCAGTTACAGTAGAAAATCCACATGGTAAGTGGGCATGGAATGGTAATTCAATCTATTGCCACTGAGGAAGTTAAAGGCCCTTTCCGATTGGCACTGGCCCTTCTGGCTCAGTAAGTGAACTATTTTGGTAACATGGGAACAGGAGAAGGCCATCTAGCTCCTTGAGCATGTTCCACTGTGGATTTATATATGGTTACATTGTGACAGTCAGTACATAATTATGGGAACAAACATTTATTTTGTCCCAAGTGAAATTATGATCAAGTGTTATGCTAGTGCATTGAACCCACACGTTTATTTACATGGCCAGTCTGTATTTGCCAGTCTGTACTTGCATGAAGTATCAGGCCTGTACAGGAAGCCTGATTGCATCATCCTAGATGAGAGAGAGGCTGCAGTATAAAACTAGTATGGTTTTAATCTGTAGTTTTCTATTATCTTTAGCCTCAAACCAGAGATACATGCATTGCCAATTTTCAATGCACAGGAATGGTTAATAGTTTGACTTCCTCATCTCTCACATTACTGCTCCTTTGAATGTTTTATTCCTCTACATATTTATACCAATTAAATAGACACCTGATTTTATGTTCTTCCCCCAAATTAAGGTCTGCAAAATAATTTTTCTTTACAAGAATTTTCTATAGGTAAGACGGTGGTTAGCTCTGCTCTCTACAGCTCCAGTGACCTGGGTTCAATTCCAGCCTTTCTCCCCATGTCTGTGTGGGTTGCCAGGGCTGCTCTGGCTTCCTCCCACAGTCCAAAGATTTGTAACTTGGGTGAATTAGCAATGGTTAATGCACAGAGTTATGGAGAGGAAGGCCTGAGTGGGATGCTTTTTTAGTCAGTCCAGACTCAATGGGCAGGATGGCCTACTTCTGCACTGTAGGAATTCTATAGTTCTAAGACTTCCAACTATCTAAGCATAAGTCTGATCCTGTTTTGATTATATCACATCTCCATCAATCCCAAATGATACTAAAGTCCTCCCTTTGGTCATTGCAGAATCCAGTTGGCTCTTGAATTATTCCATGACTCTATCTGTGTCAGGGATAAATATTCCTCCGTCCTAAGGTTATTTGTCACCAGTTCAACAACGGCACCTTTGACTCAGTTGGTAGTACTCTTGGTTACAATTTGAGAAGATTGCTGGCTCAAGTCCCACTCTTGAGTATCATGCTGATACTTCAGTGCAGTACTTGGAGAGTGCTACACTCTGAGGTGTCATCTTTCAGATGAGATATTAAACCACTATCTATCCTTTGAGATGGACAAAAGACCCCAATGCACTATTTCGAAGAAAAACAGGGGAATTATCCCCAGTGTTCTGGCTAATATTTATTCCCCCCAACTAGTGTTGCAGAATACATATTAGCTGCTCACTATTATACTTCAATACATGTTTGGCTGTAAAGCACTTTAAGACATCTGTGGTCATAAAAGGGGTTTTATAAATACGGGTTTATTTTTCTATACCCCTATGTTAATTTGTCCCTTGGAATCCTCTTTGAATGCTGAAGAGTCTGAATTTTATAGTAAGTGAATTAAGTTGGGTACACTTTGCCCACACACTTTTCCCTTGGCTGAATGAAGTTAGAGGCCATCAATGTGACCGGCTGGGAAAATTCACTAGTATGCAAACATAATTATTAAGTTAGAAGTACAAGTGGAGTAAAACTACTTGCAAGGATTCAGGCAAGTGTGTATTTGCATGAACAAATTGGCACCACATGGGAGCCACTGCTGCTGAACAGCTGGTGGTTTTTAAGTAATGCATCTTTTTTAATGCTTAAAATGCAAGCAGATTTGATCAGTATCTAAATTAACTGCAGTGCTGAATTTTCACACTGAAGTTTTCAGGTATTCACTAACTTTTTCTATTCTTTCTTCAAGTTAACTGTTCTCTCCAGAGTAAAGAGCCCTCAGGTCTGTCAGACACTGGTTAATAAGTTATCTGCTGTGACTCCTAATGATCTATAGCCCTGTGTTAAATTCTGCCCTCGTCTGCCTTTTTTCCAAAGAGGTGAACTCCTCTTTGGAGAAGTTTTGGCACTAATTATTGTGGAATATTTTGGGTGAAGTATTTTTGGATTTTAATTGAAATAATCTAACCACTTACTAGGTAAGAATCATAAACCACGTGACCTGGAGGAAGCTTGTGGAGTTGGAACATCTCCCAACCATCAAAAACCTTAAAAGTGTAAGTTGGAGTAATTCCTGTGTGTGCTGTCATTGAAATGAGGGGGTAATGCACCTTCTTTTGGGTTCAAAAGTTGCAGATTTGAACTGTGCATGAAGACCTGAGTGCACATTCTAAGGTAGACACTCCAATGAAGTTCTGTGGGAAGGCCTGTATGGTTATAGGTGGGATTGATTTGAGAAATTTCCATGGCACAATCTAAAGAGTAGAGATGTCTTCTGTTACTTTGACTTAAGATTCATTCCCTAGCCAAGTAATGACATTTAATCTTGTTGATGTTCATAATGTTGATGGTAACATTTTGGATACACAAGTTAGTGAACCACAAGTAATTATTTATATGGAATACTTCAAGATATTCTGACATTACATGCTATAAAATGTCAGCCCAATTATGTTCTAATTTTATGATGAATATTTAATATATTTTAAGGTCCAAAACAAGCTTTAAAACCTGATTGTACCTAATGTTAGTTATATTTCTGTTGTGTAAGTAAGGTTTGTCCTCTAGCTAGGATCCTTTTTCTCTAGTATGCAATCCAGGGTGAGTGAATGAGGCAAAGTTTGTAACAGAATCAGAGTGGTATAGAAGTAGAAGCTATAAGATCATTTAAATCCTCAGTCTAAAAGATCAGTTAGAATCTTGGGAAGTAACTGGTTCAACACCTTAACCGCACATACCGAAACAAACAGGTACAATAGCCCTTGCTTTTCATGCCCAGTTGCTTGGATCGCCTCCATGTGCATTTGCATTTTATCTTGCTTATATTCAACTTCAGGCAATGACTGATTAAAGAAAGCCATCATAAGAAATGAACAAATGTGACCAAACCACTAAGCATTCCCTTTCTGCCTACAGGTTATCTATAAGGAGGTTGAAAGCTGCCCACGTCTGGGTGGAGATGGCCTGTCATTTCCTCCAATTTCAACTGAAAAAAGTTCCTTGTTCAACTCTGAGAGTAAATGTAAGCATTGGGGGGAAGAGGGGTGTAATAACTAGTTTATGGTCTTCATAGGCTTGTCCTTTAAGCTAGGCCAATGTTATCCATTAAACATTTGGGACAGTGTAGTTTATGTTGTCATTCTGAGATTCCCTTCCCCACGTTCAAAAAAGCTGCTGTTCCACAGCAACCAGCTGCCCTGCAGTACCTCAAAGTTGTCTTTTTCATGCAAGCTTAGACAGCGAAGGTTATTGACACATTTCACTATGAGGACATCAAGTTGACTGAAGGATTAAAGGAATTTTACCATTCTAATACATTCATTTAAAGATCAGAGCACAAAAGATGGGATTTCCTGCGCAGTCTTTGCTGGGACCACTGTAGTTAGAATCTTCCATCTTTATCTTATTGAATTTTCTTCTTTTCAGATGAGATTTGCAAGCCTCCATTTGAGGTCCCTGTGGTGAAACCCGATCCAGATCGAGCAAATCCCAAATTGGGTGTCGGGATGTTGGCCTTCAGTCCAGATAACCGTTTCTTAGCAACTAGAAATGGTATGTTAATAAGACCACTGTGGTGGGTTGGTAGGTCAGTGATTTTTGGATCTTAATCCACAGTTCAGGCTATTGGGTTAGAATAGATGTGTTGGTCCCGTTTGCAAATGAGGTTTGGAATTAATCCTGATCTTGCATATCACGGAATGGCAATATGGTGGATTCAGCGGCATCAGGTGAAGGATCCAGGTGGGGACCTGACACCACCTCTATGGAAGGAGGGACAGACTGAAGCAGAATCATCAGCAGGCTGTTCTATGCCTTCTCATTTCAGTGCTTATTTGTTACTGTGCTGGATAGAGTAACAAATGCTTTATGTGTGGAGATTTTGTCGTCTACAACTTTTGTCAGGTGTATTTTTGGACCAGTGACTTGTTTCTCTGCTGCTGTCCTCATCTTGTAGTTATAAAGTTGGGTCACTGCAAGTGTCTCATTCCCTGTGAACAAAGATTCATGCTAAACGTTCTAATGCAAAATATCTGTTTCTCCTTTTTTATATTTATACCATATCCAAAAGAGGAGATGCATTTCATCTGCAATATAATTCTCATTTGATTTCTCAACATTTTATGAATTGCTCATAACCCTCAATTCTACGAAATGTAGTAATTTTCAGCTATTTTTAAATTCATTTGTGGGACATGGGCATCGCTGGCTGGCTGGCCAGCATTTATTGCCCACCCCTAGTTACCTGAGGGTAATTGAGTCAACCACATGTAGGCTAGAAAAGACAAGGAAAGCAGATTTCCTTCCCTAAAGGACATTGGTGAACCAGATGGGTTTTTTTGACAAACAAGAATGGCTTCATGGTTATCAGTAGATTCTTAATTCCAGATTTTTAAAATTTAATTCATATTCCATCATCTGTCGTGGTGAGATTCAAACCTGGATCCCAAGAACTTCAGCTGAGTTTCTGGATTAATAGTTTAGTGATAATACCACTAGCCACAACCTCCCCTAGAAAGCTGCTCCTTTCCATGTTGATCTCAGCTGCATCAATACAGTGACTTACTGATGTAAAATTTATTCTCTTGGGTCATAAAACTTTAGAATGTCTATTTGCAAAATGTAGACTATTTCTATTTTTGTTTAATGGGAAATTAAATAAATGCAAATAACAATTCCAATGGTGCTTACACTCAAGCCCCTGCCACTACTGCCATTTCTGAACATTTAATAATTTCTTCTTGTTTACAGCCATTTAGTGAATTGTACATTAGATATTTTTGGTACTTTGTTACAGGGTTCTGTGCTGATGCAATCCAGAGAATGGAAAGTATTTCCATGATCCTGATCCACAGAATGGTCTTCCTTACTTGGTAAATAAAAGGCACATTTGTTTCTCCTTTTCCAGATAACATGCCAAAAACTCTGTGGATATGGGATGCGCAGAAGCTGAAGCAGTATGTGGTTTTAGAGCAATTGTCTGCAGTCAAATCCTTCCAGTGGGACCCATGCAGGGCCCGCCTGGCCATCTGTACTGGCAGCAACAAGGTGTACCTTTGGTCTCCTGCAGGATGCCTATCAGTCCAAGTTCCAGCTGAAGGTAAGGGGAGGGAAACTGGGGACTGCATCTGATATTTTCTTAACTAATATTACAAGTTTGCTTTCTGTTTTCTATTTCTGCATTCTAGTTATTTTATGATTCTAACATCTGAATTCTGATGTCCTCTCTGCAGGTAGTTTCCAGATTTTATCATTGCACTGGCATCCCAATGGAGATTCTATAATGCTGCTGAGTAAAGATCAAATGTGTGTGTGCTATTTAGAAAGTGCAGGTGAAAACTAAACATATTACCTCAAAGCTGGAGGGTGCAAGTGAAGCATAGTGTCTGGCTCCAGTTGTGTCTGCCATATTGCAATATGTCCCTGTTACAAACGTGAGATGTAGACTGACTGCCAAATAATAATAGAATATGGTTGTCTTTTCATCTTGCAATGGAAATTTGTTTTTGAAATGTGAAAAATTTGCCTTTACAATCATTGTGTGGAATGTTTCAATAGCAAAGTATTTTTAAAAATGTATATGGCATTTGTATTCTACAGGATCTTTATTGCTGTCTCTTATTGTTTTGGGAATTGCATTTTCTATCCTTGTATCTGATCACATCCTACATCTGAGTCAGAGCTGCTAGGTTATTCTTGGTCACTAATCCTTGACAAGCTGGAGGGACAGAATCTAAGGCTGTTGACCAAAACATCATCGCAAGTTGTACAGTTGTCTCTGGAATTAACCATTGTTGTCTTCTCAACCTAAACATACTCAGCAAAATTAAAATTTGGAAACCCTGCCTTTAAAAGTCAATGAACATAACTTAAAGTAAGTACTTAATTGGTTGTAGAGTACTTTGGAACATCACACCAAGGATGTGAAAGGCACTGTACAAAATGCAAATTTATTTATGATGTATCAAGCACAGTTTCTCAAAGATTCACCACTTGTTTGAAGTTCTGGGCTGTTCCATCAAATGGTATCTGCTCATAACTGTACATGAATAACTTTCATGATGCGATAGAGCATTCTGTTCATGAAATATCACTGAACCCGGGCATTGCAAAAGATTGACTTGCTATGAATCTTTTATTCCATAATTTAAGTTGCACAATTAACACACTGTACACTACTGCACAAAATATGGATAGTGTGGATCATAGATTTTTTAAACTGATTCAAAAAGTTTTAAGATTAAGCCTTTACTGCATACCTTTGTAATGAAAAAGCTTTTGCTCTACTAAGTGCAGAAAATATTTTCTTTTATATAGGCAAAATGGTATATTACTGAAATGTGACATCATTGAAATTTTAGGTATTTGTAGCATTGAATTTATAATTTATCATATTTTTCTAATAAAATTTGCACCAAAATCTACTTGTATATTCTTTGTATGCTGTATGTAAATATTAGTGTTGAGATCCAAATTTGCCTTGTTGGTGGGCACTCCCAAGTTCCAGCAGGCTTCTGGAGTTTCCACCCATGCATGGAAGGGGAGCAGGCTGTGTATGTGTAACCCAGTGTTTGAAGTCTTCAGGCTGATGACAAGGGTCCAGTGCACATGTGAAAAAAGAAAATTGTATGAAAACCCTGGATCATGTGTTTATGGGAGGAAGCACCCTACTCCAAGAATCCTGAAAGAGAACAGGGCAAAATCCCAAACAAAGAAAGCAAACAGCAGAAGGAGCCACCTGTAGAAATCACTGGGTAGAGGAGCAAAGCAAGAGGCTGCAGTTGATCAGCTTGAACTAGTGAGGACTCTGGCAAAGCCCTGGAGTTCTGAGAAGGCAACAGAAGGTGGGTGATTCCATGCTGGCGGTTGATGGGGCAAAGGTAACCCTTCAGAGCAGTATTAGTGTTCTGCTCAACATGTTTGAAGAGCTGAAGTTGTGTTTTGTAAGTCAGTGGTGGAGTGCAGACTTGGGAATCCAAGGGAATGGAGTATTGCGAGATGAGATTGAAACCCTGCAAAGTGAGTCATTGTTGACTCACTGCCTCAGTGATTTTTGAGAGAATTCCGAGGCTAGGTCTTTACAGGTGAAGACTCGAATCCCTCATGCAAGAGAGTTTCAACAAAATTAGTTAACTTGTGTTATTAACACTGTGCGTGAATGCTGAGAAATCTGTGATCTGTCTTACAAGATCACATTTGCCATTTATTGTGCAGTGTATTTGACCATAGTTTGCCTGTTATGTTTCATTTCTCCCTTAGTGCAAGGTAAAGGTGAGCAAGTAAAATGCTAAGTTCATCTCTATCTCTTACAGCATCTTTTTCTTTTGCCCTCACTTTATTCTTAGACTCTGTGGTAAGCTTTCTCCTCACTGCTGGACTACTGAGGTTAGCTGTTGAAGTACAAAATGTTGTAAACTCCAGGTTTGCATCAAATATTAGCTCTCTTTTAGTTTTCCATATTTGATTAAAAATTATAATTGGAACTTATTAAACAGGAAAATCAAATTGAATAAATAATGAATAGCTGGAAACAAGATGAAAAATTGTCTGCAGTATACTTGGTCACCTGCTGTCCTCAGTGAGAGCTAACCTAAAACCCTAGGCTGTTGGAAATCATTGAAAGAACCCAATCTGAATAATGTCATTATTATGGATTTGTTTTGGGTGTTGGATTACAAGTCTGAACACGTTTTACCAACATTTATACAGGTTAATGGCCAATTTCAGGACATGGTTTTAATCACCCAGCCTTAAAGACGTGGATGGATTAGAAAAGGTTCAAAGAGTGGAGTAGAATGTTCTGTACCTCAAAAACTGCATTATGAAAAGATGAAATAGTTCTTCAAAACAATGAAAGGTATAGATAAAGTTGAATTAAATAATCCTGGACAATAAGTATAGGAAGGAATACAAGTAGAAAGTTAATGAGCTTCAAATAAAGTCAGCTAAAATTTCCCTCCAAAAATAATGAGGGGGAATTAGGAATCAATTAACATTTGAAGTTTCAAAATTTGTCAAATAGGACGGAAGGTCATAGATTTCATTTCCACCCAAGGTCCAATGTCAATGGAATGCGTTACCATGACCATAAGACTGAGCAAGCTCTGAGTTTTCTGACTTCAATTTGATTCTCACAGGCCACTAAGTCTTCAAATATAGAAAATAACCATAGACCAAAATGTTGCATATTTAATTCAGTTTTATTAGCAACCGTGATGGCTTTAAATTAAATAAAATACAGAAAAACGCTTACAAAAGATTGGATTATAATTATCACTACACTTTAATGCAGCCAAAGCATCTTTTCTCAATCATCCCCAGTTTCTGGATTTAATGTGCATGCTAATTTTTTTTAATTGACTGAAGTTGTCATACACTGCTGAGCATTCAACTATTGACACCAGAGCTGCTGCCTGTGTGTGCTTTGCAAAAGTGCCAAGACTAAAAATTGTTGAATTCTTATGGTGGAGAGTGATGCACCTTGATCTGCCACCCTCAAATTGCCGCTTATTTAAGTCACTATTGAGGGAGTAGTGTTTCTCTGGGTAAGGTTAACAACAAAAGGCAGAGACTCAGCTTTGAGAGAGCCAGATGCATTTACTTGCTTAATTGAATTTGCAGTGGAGGTTGGAATCTTGCTATCAGATATGGGTGACTGATAAATATTAAGCAATAGTGAGACGCTATTTATTTGTTGTTTGAAATGTTGTTGCTTTGCTAATTAGTCTGAAGGGGTGGAAGTTTGCTTTATAATGATTGTCTACAACTGCATGACTTGCTGGGACACTTTAGAGCAACTGTACATGGCTTCCCCAACTGTGCATCATATTTTGGGACCAGGGCAGCAAAGGTCACTGTGGAACTTGGACTGAGTGCCTACAACTGTAAGGCCTCTTTAAATCCCAGCACTTATTTTTCCAATGGTGGGCATAGCCTAACTGATCCTAAGATGCCAGTGGAAAGGTTGGCGATTTCTTCTATTCAAAATAAACCCAGTTTAAATGAGCCTCCCCTGGGGTTATAGCAATTTTGAAGCCTCAAAACAGGGTCACAATAGGAAAACATTCAGGAAGCACTGGTCCAGGACCAGACACCAGACTGGGTAAGGCTGTCCGGCTTCCTTCCCTGAAGGGTGGTAGTGAACCTCCATTTTTTTTTAAATCAACAGCTTTTGTGGTCACTTATTATTCTGCCACTCCACCACTTCCAGATTTTTGAATTTAACTTCATAACTTCTTGCGGTGGAATTGGAACTTATGGCATCTTAAGTTGCTAGTCTAGTAGCATAATCACTACTGGTCAGTATTTAGAATGAATGAGAAATCCCAACCTCTTAATAGTGCTAAGTATCATACAACTCCAGCACCCTTTATAATGAATTATACATCATTTCTAGCTTACCTTGTGATACTGGCACATCAACTATGTTTCATTGTGATTATTCTACCTCAGTGAGGCACTGTTATAAATTAAAATTACTGGTTAAAAAAAACAGACTCTAGCACTGTTACACCTTGTGTTCAGCAGGTGATTTTAACTTTGAATTATATTTCAAATCTCAAAAGGATTGAATGGTCACAATCCAAGAATTTTGGAAATCTGTAACTCCCGTTATTCAATACTTAAAAGGGTTTTCAGTTTTTGCACACGACTTAATAGAATTGTACTACAGTCTGCCAATTTGAAAATAAATCAAAGCAGAGATTTACAAATGATAACTAATATAACTACTAAAAGGCACAGCTAAGCGAGTCAATACTGGGCCTGTCAAATTAGGCAAGGCATTTAAATTGACCTTTTATAGCATCATGAGAATTCTCATTCAACAAGTACAAAATTGTCTGCAATTCTGAACATTACTGACCTTAAGTCCAATACCATTATCATCACCCCACTCTCCCAAATGTGCTGTTGTAGTAGAGCATTTGGCCATCATATCTGATCCGAGGCCAAAACCTTAGGGCAGCTTCAGTAATTACATTCCCTTGAAGTCTTTCTCTGGTTCACAGCTGCTGCACACTATGCCTGTTCAAATTTTGCTCATTATGGGACAACTATCAGAAAAGATATTCCCACAATCTGGATTGCATTTGAATTATGGCATTCACCTTTTCTCAAAGGGAGAAACTACTGTTGGGCTAAGGTGAACAGGTAGTGTAGCAACTCACTACAATACGCTTTTTCTCTCCATTAAAGCGCAGGACTTCATTTCCTCAGAGTCCTAATGGACACAGTAGCCTTCCATCTGATCTGCCCTGTTTCCTTTAGCTTTCAAAAGCACAAATGCTTAAGCACAGTAAGCAGGTCATCAAAAATGATAACAGACCCAAGCAGGACACAGTGCTCATCATTTTCCAGATTGCAATGCTATATTTTCTTGTGAATAATATGCAATAATTCTGAAGCAATTTGTTTTTAAAAATGACACTGTACCACATGCTGCAGTATATATTAAATGTGCTTTAGGATAGAATGCAAACTTGCCTGATACATCCAACTCCATGACAATTTGTATTCAAAGCTGCCCAGTTCCTTCTGAGGGCTGGATTAATAAAAATTGAAAAGGTGCAGAAGAGGCAATGTAAAATACCATATAGGTGGAGGAAGATCCTACTGACTGGGCACAAAGCTTAAAATCTCTGGTTTAAAATCCAATTGTTCCCCTTGACATTGAATAGCCCAGTTTGGCTTCATTGTTAATGAAAGACATTAGACCAATATAAGTCTGGATGAGAAGGGGCCGCTCCAGGATCAGCACTCCATTAGCCCGGCCAGGCAGTGGTGCTTCTTTGTGAGCCTTCTTCACAGCTTGGATTAATTGGGTCTTAAAATTCTCCAACTGGAATTTAATAACAAGACTGTCAGTGTAGAAAAACCAACAAAAGTCAACTTGTTTTACAAATAGCCACTGATGAGGTAGTGTGCAATGAAAATTAAAAGCAATTCAGCAACTCACTAAAAGTCAACAACTGAAATTTGTTAACTAAAGCTTCATCTTGCATCGAAAGAGGAAGTATCCTTATGATTACATAATGGTACACTATGTGCACATATGAACAATATACAATTGAACATTTTGTTTGGACTGATCCCACTTGGATGCATTTGGTTGTGAAGCAGATAACAATGGCAAGAGGAAGTCAGATAAGCACAAAGGGATGAAAGGATCAGAAGGAGATATTGATAGAGTGAGATGGAGAGGAGTGGACGAATCTCAGTGCAGCATAATTACTGGCATGGACCAATTGGGCCAAAAAGCCCATTGTAATATTTCTCTATGAAATTCTATGTAAGCGCTCCACCAATGATGTGATAGCCAGCTGAGCTATCGACCTTTATGTCCAGTCAGTGTTCAAGCCGTAGGCCATAACACATGCTAATATAGAAAGTATTATTGTGTCAGACGATGCCTCGTCACACCAAATCACTTGGCTTACTTATTACCAGGCTGAATGCTGCTTACCTGACATAGGGTTGCAATTTTCTCATCTACGTTTGCCATGGGGTGTTCAGTGAAGGTGGCATATGGCATGTCAGTTGACCATGGATTCCAGCGGTTAATAAAGGAAGGTCTATCCCGCTTGTCCCACTGAACACGAATCCCATGTCCCTCTCTCCTGTGAAAACAAACTAGATGAACCAAAACTTAGTACAATGTGTCTCTTGGGAGCAATAGTTGTGACTTAATACTAAATAATAGACGTTTGTTTGTTGTTGAAAATGAGACACTGTTTTGGACAATGCTAAACAAGCCAGTGGGTATAGGCAGAGAAATAAATCAGTGAGAAAGAAACAGCAACTTAGCTGGCATCTATGAAGAGGAAAGAGGTTATCATTCCAAATTCAGTACTTTCCTCACATCTTATCACAAGCAGTAATAAACTATTCGATCTTGAAGCAGTTACAGTTGGCAAGGTTGCATTTATTGCACGTTAAGAAGTCTCATAACACCAGGTTACAGTCCACCAGGTTACCACAAGCTTTTGGAGTCTCATTCCTTCATCAGGTGAGTAAGAAGTTGAGATCACAAACAGGACATATATAGACACAAACTCAATTTACAAGATAATGATTGGAATGCAAGTCTTATTGCACATATCAGAAATGAAACTTGATGACTTATAATCTACTTGCCATTAAGGGTCAACCACATGGTGTGGAACTGGAGTCATACGTTAAAGGAAGACTTATATTTATATAGACCATCTGATATCTCAAAGTGCTTTACAGCTGTTGAGTCACTGCTGTTAGAAATCTAGCAGCTAATTTGTACATAGCAAGTTTCCACAAATTAGCAGTTGATAATGATCAGATAACCTGTTTTTACTTATAGTGCTTGAAGAATAAAAATTGGCCAGGGCACCAGGGATAATTCCCCTGCTCTTCTTAAATTCTGGCAGTGGACCTTTAGCATCCACCTGAAGGAACAGATGGAACAATGATTTCATGTCCCATCCAACAAATGGCACTTCTGACAATGCAGCATTCCTCAGTACTACATTAGAGCAGCAGCTTAGATTTTTGTACTCAAGCTCTGGACTGGGATTGAACCCAGAAGGTTGTGATTCAGAATTACACCAATGAGCCATGGCCACTGCAGGTGGGTGGCAGCTCCACTTGGCTTTATCACCACCTGGTAGCTTTAATGGTTTATTTGCCAATTCACAAATAACCAGATTTATTGAGTGAGGCATTGTGGAATTTGAACGCAGCTGCCTGGAATGCTCACCCAGTTCCATCAACAGTAAACTACAGCACACATTTTTTGGACTTCTTGTGTATTTCAGAGCATTTTTTGTGTTTATTACAGATTTTTCTGTGTTGACGCTCCAGGATTATGAAATCAGCAAGTTTATGTAAAAACATTTGCATGGAATTTACATCATAGAAACAGCCATCTGCCCAATGAGTCTCCTGCCATCCTATTTCTTCTCAGCCTATCAGCATACCCTTCTATGCCTTTTTCCCTCACGTAGTTATCTAGCTTCTCCTTAAATTCATCTATTCTTGCCTTAACCAATCCACATGGTAGCCAGTGCCACATGCACTCCACTCTTTGGAAAAATATGCTTCTCCTGCATTCCTTACTGGATTTATTAGTGACAATTTTCTACTTATGGCCCCCAGCTTTATTACAACTTCCACTACATTAGTCTTGAATGTAGTGTGGGACCTGTGCAAAAACAAAGATTTCACAATAGTACTCACTTATTCAGAGACTTTGGAGGAAACAGAAACTCTCCAATTGAAATGGTATCTACTGCATTGAGTGAAATTCGAATAACCTGCCGGCAGATGAGGCTGATGAAGTCATATTTACAGAGGAGCAGGGATCGCTCAGTGATCAGTACTAGACGTTCCTTTTCGTTGTTCCAATGGTCAATTCTGGGAAAAATTCAGGTTTACAATATTATTCATCTAAACTATTCTTCACACCATAGAAATCACAATTTGCTCTCTTTAGTTACCATGTCAATTGGCTAATATCTTATGACAATGAACTAGTGAGAAACTGCATGACCAAAGGATGGAGGTGGTATTTTATCTGTTCACAGCATGCAGCATTGTTTCTTCTTTGTTCACAACTAATAAATACAACTAGAGTACATTAACAGCTTGTGCTTGTATAGCATCTTTAATGTAATAAAACATCCCAAGGATCTTCAGGGGAGTCTGATCAAACACTGAGCTACATTAGAGACTATCAGAGCAGTTAACTAAGGGCTTGGTCAAAGGAGCATTTGAAAAGAGGAACGGAAGATAGAAAGGTTGCAGGCAGTCCGTCTCAGCTTCAGACAGTTGTCAAGGAGAGGGATGGAGTGGATGACTAGGAAACAGTGTTTGTGGCAAAGACCGAAGACAATCATCATGTGCTGATTCACAAATTCACTGCAACTGACAGATATAAGGTAATAAATGCTGGGTTTGCCAGCATTGTTAACATATTAAGAATGATTTTTAAAATCAGCAATGTCCTACAAATAGCAATAAGTTAAGTTGGTTGGGGGGATACCCCCTATTCAAATCAGGGATTTTATATCATGCTGAACCAGTGTAACAGACAGCCAGGATCTTTGGTTATCATCTTAGCTAAGAGATGGCAATAATGTGAAGCTCACAAACAAGCTTTTGCTTACTCGATAAGAGTTTCTTCCTCCGCTGAACATGCTGACATTTGGCATTAAGTCACTGCATTGCAACTCCTTGAGAAATCCAGCAAAACAACATTAGGTCTAACTGAATGTGTAAATATGCAATACTCATTGGATTTCAATACAACAGAAATAAATCAAATGAGACCGTCTGTGGGTATATATTTGAAAATAGTACTGTAATTTTTCCACTAGATGGGGCCATCTCACTTGTTCGATCCTGGGTATCACTTGAACTGCAAGATGCATCATGTAAAAGCTTGTTTAACACCTGAATCTAATGCCAATTTCCTGATGAAATAGAAGTGGAAGTTGGAATGAACTATTTAATGTTACAATCCTGCTAACAGTACTATCCAACAACCATGGATAACAATATCACTTGTAAAAAGGTCACTTACTCAGTTAGCAGCCACACACTTTGCACACTGCCATCCTCTGTTGGCATAGCAATGGTTCGAATATCAGAAACAGCACGTTCAATGGTCCCTGGCTAGAAGAAGAGAGAATGTTTATGGTGAGAAATTGTGCCAAGACAAGTAAAAAGCTTGGGTGTCTTTTCAGCATAGCTGTGAGTTGGTCAGAGGCAACAAGATTTCTTCTACTCCCAAACCTGTGACATCCACTATCTATTAGGATAAAGACAACAGGTACGATTTCCTGCATGCAAGTCCTCCTCCAAGTCAAACACCTTCCTGACTTGGAAATGTATCAACGTTCCTTCATCATTGCCTATTCAAAATTCTGGAGCTCCCTACCTAACAGAACTGTGGAAGCACCTTCACCACACAAACTCAAGGAGGCAGCTCACCACCAGCTCCTTAAGGAGAACAAAGGATGAACAATAAATGTTGGTCTTACCAACAATGGCCACATCCTGTGAATGAATAAATTTAAAAATAACAATGATTTACAGAATAAAATCACGTTTAAACTGAAGTTTTATTGTGATACAGAGTTTGAACCAATGCTTTGGTGACCTCCAGTTTGCCTGCTGGATTGAATTACGAGGACTGGTTACATAATTTGCCTCGCATTTTCTTGAGTGCAAAGGAGCAACAGATGATCAAGCTATTTAAAGATATTGAACAGATCCAACAAAGTAGAAACAGAGAAACTAGCTCCTCTGGTGGGATAATCAGAAATGAGGGGATACAAGTATAGAGCTTTTTCACAAAAAAAAGTAAAATCTAGAACTGCCTCCCATAAAAAGCTGGGACAATGGGAAGATTCAAGAGTGAGAGTGACCGATAGCATTAGACAGGAAATCAGAGATGCTTGTGATAGATGCGTATGGGTGACTTTAATCTGCATATAGATTGGGTGAGTCAAATTAGTCACATTACAATGGAGGAATTTCTGGAGTGTCCCCGGGATGGTTTACTGGGCCAATATGTCGTGGAACCAACAAGGCCATCTCGGACTGAAAATTGAACAATGAGAAAGGATTAGTTGGCAATCTAGTTGTGAGAGAACCCTTGAGGATGAGTGACCATAATATGATAGAATTCTTTATCAAGGTGGATAGTGAGGTAGTTGATTCTGAGACCAGGTTCCCAAATCTCAATAAAGGTAACTTTATGAGGCATGAGTTGACTATGATAGACTGGCAAACATTATTGAAAGGAAGGGCAATGGACAAGCAATGGCAGGCATTCAACGAATGAATGCGTGAACTCCAAATGTTATTTATTCCTATTTGGCGCAAGAGTGGAAAAGGAACTGTAGCCAGACCATGGCTTACAAGGGAAATTGGAGGTAGTATTAGATGATGAGAAGAAGCATACAAATTGGCAAGGAAAAGCAACAGACCTGAGAATTGGGAGCAGTTTAAAATTCAGCAAAGACAGACCAAGGTATTGATTAAGAAGGGAAAATAGAGTTTGAAAATAAGCTAGCAGAGAACATAAAAACTGATTGTAAATGTTTCTACAGGTACGTAAAGAGAAAAAGAGTGACACAAAAGAATGTAGGCCCCTTACAGTCAAAAACAGGTAACAGGTAAGAGGGAACAAAGAAATGGCTGAGGAACTAAGTTCATACTGTGCTTCTATCTTCACAAAGGAAGACATGAAAAATGTACCAGAAGTTCTGAGAAATGAAAATTTTAGTGAGGGTCTGAAGGAAATCAATATAAGTGAAGAAATAGTTTTGGGGAAATTAATGAGATTGAAGGTGGATAAATCTCGAGCCTGATAATCTTCATCCCGGATTATCTAAGGAAGTGCCCCAGAAGTAGTAGATCCATTGACTGACATTTTCCAAAATTCTTTGGACTCTGGAATGGTTCTTACAGGGGAGCTAATGTATGATTACTACTTTTAAAAAAAGAGGTAGAGAGAAAAGAGGAAACTGTAGACCAGTGAACCTAACATCAGTACTGGGGAAGTTGCTAGAGTCTGTTATCAAGGATTTCATAGCACAGCATTTGGAAAGCAGTGATATTAACAGACAAAGTCAGCATGGATTTATGAAGGGGAAATAATGCTTGAAAAATCTATTGGAATTCTTTGAGGATATAACTAGTAGAGTTGACCGGGGAGGATGTGGTGGATGGATGTGGATGTGGTTTATTTAGAATTCAGAAGGCTTTCGACAAGGTCTCACATAGTAGATTATTATGTAAAGCTAAAGCGCATGGGATTGGGATTGGCGTCTCAAGATAGATAGAAAGATGGTTAGCAGACAGGAAGCAAGTGTTTAAATAACTGGGTCTTTTTCTGTTTGGCAAGCAGTGAGTAATGTGCTATTGCAGGGATCCGTGCTATTACTGTTCACATAATATATTAATGTTTTGGACGAGGGAACAAAATGTATTATCTACAACCTTGCAGATGATACAAAGTTGGGTGCGAGTGTGAGCAGAATGCAGAGATTTGGGCGGTCAGCATGATTTGGACTGGCTGAATGTATGGGCATATGCATGGCAGATGCAGTGTAATGTGGATAAATGTGAAATTATCCACTTTGATAACAAAAATAGGAAGGCAAATTATGATTTGAATGGGTGTAAATTGAGAGAGGTGGATACTCAGCAAGGCTTTGGTGTTCTCATGCATCAGTCACTGAAAGCAAGTGCGCAGGTACAGCAGGCAGTAAAGAAGGAAAATGGCATGTTGGCCTTAGTAGCAAGAGGATTTGAGCTTAGCAACTGGAATGCTTTACTGCAATTGTATAGGGCATCGATGAGGCCACACCTGGAGTACTGTGTGCAGTTCTGGTGTCTTTATTGAAGGAAGGATGTCCTTGCTATAGACGGAGTGCAGCAAAAGTTTACCAGGCTGATTCCTGGAATGGCAGGACCGTCATATAAGAAAAGATTAAGTTGGTTAGGATTATATTCATTGGAGTTTAGAAGAGTGAGAGTGGAAACTTATTAAATTCTAACAGGACTAAACAAGGTGGATTCAGAAAGACAGATATAGACCGATTCAGAAAGACCTAAAATATCGATGGTGGGGGAATCCAGAACTAGGGGTCATAGTTTGAGGATGAAGGATAAACCTTTTATGACTGAGGTGAAGAGACATTTCTTCACCCAGAGGGTGGTGAATGTGTGGAATTCACTCCCACAGGAAGTAGTTGAGGCTAAAATGTTATGTGATTTCAAGAAGGAATTAGATATAGCTCTTGGGACTAAAAGGATCAAGGGATGAGGGGGCGGGGGTGGGATCAGGATATTAAATTTGATGATCAGCCCTGATCATAATGAATGGTGGAGCAGGCTCAAAGGACTGATGCCTACTCCTGCTTCTATTTTCTATGTACGTTTCAATGTAAGTGGTATGAAGTAAAGGCAGGTAAATGGGCCTTGAGGTACAGATCAACCATGATTTAACTAAATGGCAAGTAGACCCAAGGGGTTCCTCAGAAAAGTCTGACCAACTTTGCAGCCAACTGTCACAAACATGTTAGAAATCCCCAACTACGCACGAGCAGCTGGTACAAAAGCTGGTATTTACATTTCCTAATCTCTCCGTTAGGCTCTGGCTAAGAGTCACTCTCTGAAATCAAATACTGTGGTTAGGATAGAAGTGAAAAGGCGCAGACCACACTGAAACAAGCACATAAACACAACAATTAATAATTCAAAGAGCATTTAACATCATCTTTTCTTTGAGCTGTCAGAGGCCAATACTGATTCCTTGTCAGAAGCCTGGCTACAATTCCTCTGTTTAAAAAAAAATCTTCACAGTAGCTGCCAGAGCAGGAATAAAAAAACATGAAATAATAGGCCAGCTTATTTCAAATCTATGGCAGACAGACATTGAAGCATTATAGATAGCAGGTGAAAGCAGCCTGTCTCTGACCGACAGTGAGGAGAGCAGCCCTTCCTTTTGTCCAAAATTTGGTGTCTGGTTTTACATTTTAGAAATTTTGTGTATTGTTTGTGATAAAGAGAAAATCTGTATAGACTAGATAGATAAATTAATATAGATTTGAATAAATATAATCAGATGTTTACAGGTAAAGAAACATAGATTCTGCTGCTGCTGACTGTAATTCGCTATTGAGATAGATTTACAAGTTTGCATGGTTGTTCAAATTGTTGCAATGCATATGAATTTTTATTTGTTCATGGGATGTGGGCAATGCTGAGCCACGATTTATTGTCCATCCCTAGTTGCCCTTTGAGGGAAGTTAAGTGGATTGGATAAGAGCAGCAGATTTCTTTCCCTAAAGGATGATTAGTGAACCAGATGGGTTTTTACAACAATTGACAATGGTTTTGTGGTCATCATTAGACTTTTCAATCCAGATTTTTATTGAATCCAAATTTCACCAACTATCACAATGGGATTCAAACCCAGGTCCCCAGAGCATTACCCTGGGTCTCTGGATTACTAGTGACATGACAAGACAAGTTATGTGACTAGACTAGTAATACATCAGCACAATTCCAAATCCCACAATCCCAGTTGTGAAAAATCTGGAAGTAAAAATCCTGGCATCAGCAAGTGAGATTATTGAATTGTCAAAATTCAAAGCGAAGGAAACCTTCCTTGCCCGTCTGAACAGTACATGACTCCAATGTTGATTTCTAAAGTGGCCAAACAAGCCCCTCAAGTTGTGCCCAGCCACCAAGAGACCCCTATGCCCCACATTCTCAACTTCCCCCCCGCCCCCAATGCCCCACATTCTCAACTGCCCCCCCCGCCCCCACTCCTCCCGTCGCCCCCACCCCCAATCCTCCCCTCCGCCCCCACCCCCAACCCCACTCCTCCCCTCCGCACCCACCCCTCACCCCCACTCGCCCCGCCCACCTCCCCTCCCCCTCCCCACCCCTCCACCTCCCAGGCCCCTCCCCACCTCCCCGCACACCTCCCCCTCCCCACCCCCCCGCAACCCTCCACCTCCCCCTCCCCACGCACCCCTCCACCTCCCCCTCCTGCCCACCCTCCCCCTCCCCAACCCCCCCCGCACCCCTCCACCTCCCGCGCCCCCTCCCCACCACCCCCGCACCCCTCCACCTCCCGGCCCCCCTCCCCACCCCCCCCCGCACCCCTCCCCCTCCCCTCCCCACCCCCCCCCCCGCACCCCTCCACCTCCCGGCCCCCCTCCCCACCCCCCCCGCACCCCTCCCCATCCCCCCGCACCTCCCCCTCCCGCCCCCTCCACCTCCCCACCCCCCGCACCCCTCCCCCTCCCGCCCCCCTCCCCACCCCCACCCCCCCGCACCCCTCCACCTCCCCCTCCCGCCCCCCTCCCCCTCCCCACCCCCACCCCCCCGCACCCCTCCCCCTCCCCCTCCCCACCCCCACCCCCCCGCACCCCTCCCCCTCCCCACCCCCACCCCCCTGCACCCCTCCACCTCCCGCCCCCCCTCCCCCTTCCCACCCCCCCCGCAACCCTCCACCTCCCCCTCCCCCTCCCCACGCACCCCTCCACCTCCCCCTCCCGCCCCCCTCCCCCTCCCCACTACCCCCGCACCCCTTCACCTCCCCCTCCCCACCCCTCCACCTCCCCCTTCCCCCCGCGCCCCCCTCTCCCCTACGCTCCCTCCCCCCTCCCCCCTACGCTCCCTCCCCCCTCCGCTCCCTCCCCCCTCCGCTCCTTACGCTCCCTCCCCCTCCCCCCTCCCCACGCTCCCTCCCCTTCCCCCTCCTCCCCTTCCCCCCTCCCCTCCTTACGCTCCCTCCCCCCTCCCCACGCTCCCTCCCCTTCCCTCCTTACGCTCCCTCCCCGCTCCCCTTCCCCCTCCTCCCTCCTCCCCTTCCCCCTCCTCCCCTTCCCCCCTCCCCTCCTTACGCTCCCTCCCCCCTCCCCTTCCTCCCCTTCCCCCTCCCCTCCTTACGCTCCCTCCCCCCTCCCCTTCCCCCCTCCCCTCCTTACGCTCCCTCCCCTCCCCCTCCTCCCCTTCCCCCCTCCCCTCCTTACGCTCCCTCCCCCCTCCCCTTCCCCCTCCCCTCCTTACGCTCCCTCCCCCTCCCCCCTCCCCTCCTTACGCTCCCTCCCCCCTCCCCTTCCCCCCTCCCCTTCCCCCTCCTCCCCTTCCCCCCTCCCCTTCCCCCCTCCCCT